>NC_091770.1:20205000-22605000 GCF_029378745.1 Bos indicus
TGTAGTACAATGGTGAGACAGTATGGATAGGGAGAGAACTTGTCGTATTTTTTGGAGTCTTTTGTTTAACTTGTGGAAAATGGCATTTTAAAGGGAACTGATGAGACATTTTTATGAAGTCAATATATAACAACTGTCTTTCCCCCATCCAAGTTCTAAACCGTGTAAGAGACAAGGAATAAGGCAGAGGGTGGTTAAGATATCACCTTAATGAGGACAGCTGAGATATATGGCATGGCTAGCTCTGCACCCTGATTAGGAAGCATTGCCACATGGGCAGTCTTAGAAAACTTGTCTCCCCTGAGAGACCAAAGACAAAAACAGAGCAGAGCAGAGTGTGAGCTTTTCCGGGGAAGCTGGCTTCTACCAGGAAGGGAGAGAGAAAGGGCCTGGATGACACCTGTTTTCCCTTCCACTCGTTCCCACTGGAAACTTGCACAGCCTCCCTAGAATGTTAGTGATGAGGTAAGAAAATGCCGTTTAGGGGAAGTCTCCATCCCTGGAAACCAGAGAGGAGTGAGAAAGTGTTCTCCCATTAATAGGAACTTAAATGGTTAAATCTGTCTTCTTGATACAAACATTCATTTGCAGCCAAATAAATCCCTCTTGTGCTCTCTGGGTAGTTTCTCCAGCAGAGGCCTGTGGTACATAGGGAGTTTTCACCAAGAGCAGAGCTCTCATGAGTCCAGAGCTTTATCTACTGCTTAACGATTCTAAGATTTGTATCCCCTGCCACAAGCCACTACTCAAACCATCAGCTCAAAGCTGCCATGGATACATCCCACGAGGGCAGCCCCAGACCTGAGTTTCATTGGAGTCTGACATTTTTCATTATGAACATTAGTGATTCACACCCCAGCTTCACTTAGAATCACCTAGGGAGAGCTTTCAAAAACAACTGATAACCAGGTCTTCCCTCAAGCCAATAATACAGGAAACTCTGGGGATGAGCCTGGCATGGGTGGTTTTTACAAAGCTCTCCAAGGGGTTCTAACATGCAGTCTAGTTAGAGAATCCCTAATGTTGATGACTTCCATTTGTCAGGATTGGAAATTACTGACACTCAGGTTGGCAGAATTCTGAAGTAGGCGGTATAGACTTGTGGTTAAAACTGTTTGCTCTGGAGTCAGGCAGTTTGAGTTTGAATCCTGATTCCCTTCCTTACTGAGTGTTGGCTAAGTTACTTAAACATTCTTAGTCTCTTCAAGGTGAGCAATGTTGCTGTCCAGTCGCTAAGTCATGTCTGACTCTTCGCAACCCCGTAAACGGCAGCATGCCAGGCTTCCCTGTCCTTCACCATCTCCTGGACTTTGTTATCTCGTGTCTGTTGAGTTGATGATGCCATCCAACCTTCTCATCCTCTGATGTCCTCTTCTCCTCCTTCCCTCCTTCAATCTTTCCCAGCATCAAGGTCTTTCCCAGTGAGTCAGCTCTTCCCATCAGGTGGCCAAAGTATCGGAGTTTCAGCTTCAGCATCAGTCCTTCCAGTGAATATTCAGGACTAATGTCCTTTAGGATTGACTGGTTTGATCTCCTTGCTGTCCAAGGGACTCTCAAGAGTCTTTTCCAGCACCACAGTTCAAAAGCATCAATTCTTTGACACTCAGGTTTCTTTAAGGTGACCAAGGACATCCATTAAAAGAAACTCACTCCAATGAGTATCATTGTGCAGCCTTGGTCTTCAGCTTTTATGGTCATTAACCCCAGAAGGGCTCCTTCTGTTTGACTCATCACCCCTTCAGATCTGTTGCAAATGGCAACAGAACACAGTTCTGCCATGCCAGAGAGTCCCTGTGGGTCTTAGGCTCTGAACACCTGAAATGGAAGGTGTCATCCTAAAATCAGGAGCTGGGTTTCCCCTGTCGAAAAATTTCTCTATCACTCACTGTCCCATGATATAAACATTTTTGTTTTATACATTCATAACATTTATATTATTAATTCATATTGGTTAAATTTTTAGACACTCAAAAACTTACTTGTTGGTCCATATTACAGCTATCCAGCCTGTAAGGATCAAGTCTTCTTGCTTTTATCTTCAGAAAATCACACACTGATGACTTCACAAATAGTTCTTGATTATGGGAATAATTATGGTCTTGGAAGAATTCTGTTTATATAACCAAGAACTCTTAGGTCTTAATTTTATAGCGGAAAGGGACCTAAGTAACCCAGATCTTGGAGCTGAAAGGTGACTTTCCTTGGGCCACACAGGCATACCGACAAGGCCCAAATCTGAGATCTTGTTCCAAGTCCATTTTTCTTTTTTACTTTGTCACATTGCCTCTCTTTGTGACTCTCTAACCTACTCCCCTCTCTTTTCTAAATCCATCTCTTTCCAGTTTCTCTTTCTGATGCAAATGTTCCAAATTCAGAGAAGGAAAATGGAGGAAAGGTTTGAATATAAATCTGGGGCTGCCATGTTTGGGTCGCTTTGGAGAATTCTTTTTCTTGCTTCGTAGCTTGTTTCTGTGTCAACTCAGGGCCCAAACGTTTCCCCAAGCAGTTGAATCAGCCACAGCTTGGTCCTCTGCCATCCCCACCCTCAGCCTGGCAGTGCCAATTGTAACCCACGGGCAGTGACACTGCTGCCATGCTCCCTGGAAAGGAGCCAAATGAGGCTAACAGAACTGCGGGGAGGGGGGGGGAGGGGAGCCTGGGAAGCCAAGGCAATACCTGTCACTGCTGTCATTGACTTGAGGCCAGTGTCCCTTCCTGCTGTTTTGATGGCTTTGGCCGTGAACACTCTCCTTACAAAGGAGGCTCTCACAGACTCCAGCCATGGAGCCTTCCAGCCAGGGTTTCAGGAAACTGGGGTGAAATGGACAGAACAAGAGTTGGTCCAAAGACTGAATTAGACAGGAGGTTCCCACTGCTTGGAAATCTATCTGTGTGTTCCAGAGGCTTGCAGAACAAAGACCTACACATGGTTATTTTGGCAAGAACGGGAAGGTTTAGATTATCCTTTTCCACCCCGTGAAAGTGGCCACCTAAGATGTGCACGCTGAAGGAACATCTGTTTTAGCACTAACAGAGCCTCGGTGCAGGCCTCCCCGTGGTCTTCAGAGCAGGCCCAGCACTAGCGATGGGAGAGCCGCAGCTGTCAGAGGCACACGTTGTGAATGGTTTTGTCTCTCTCTTTCATCTTATGTTTCCTGAGTGACAGGGACACTGAGTGTGCTCTGATGGGCTCCGTTCCCACCAGCTCCCACCAGCAAGCAACTGCGATATCCCATAAGGCCATGTCTTGCCTCCCTTAGGTGTTATTTTTGGAGTGGGCATTTGGGAAAACCAAACAAAATACCCAGCATGAGTCTTTGCACATCTTTCATACGCTGGGTGTCTGAGTGATGGAATCGGATCTGGCGGGTTATGCTGCATGGAAGACAGCTTCCCCAAGGCATCTGGAGCCCAGGTGTGCGGTTTCACTCCTGAGTCCCAGGTAGAGATATGAATGAGCAGGGAGAGCCAGGCACATGCAGCTCACCCACCCTTACTCCACAGAAATGACTTTACTCTCTGATGTACAAGGTCAAGATCTAATTTCATTTGTAGGTCAAGGTTAGCCACAATTGAACAGACAAACACATTAAGAATGATGGAATCTTGTACCTCCTTGTCAACCGCTTCATGTGACATAATGGTTAAGAGTTTGCATTCTGAAATCAGAGAGACCTGAGCTCAAATACCTGCTTTGACTGACTTTCTGTTGTGACCTTAGGAAAGAAAGTAAAACAACTTATCCATGCTGCAGTTCTCCATCTAGAAAATAAAGATAATTATAGTTCCCACCCAGGAGTATTGTTGTAATGCCTAAGAAGGAGAACACTTGTGAAAACCTAAAATGCCACTATGTCAGTCACACCACAAAAGCACAATTAATTTATTATTATCCATCTTCAAAGCATGGACTTCCCTCCACCCTACCTCTTTCCAAACACTTCCATCTAGAGCTGTCCATTCTGTCTTCTCCCACTGTGAGAATGTCCTTATCCTAAACCAAAATGTCACTCACCTTGTCCTCTGATCTTTGCATTTGAATCAACCTTTGGAGCCACTTGTTAAGAATCAAATCCCTTTTCATAATGGCAGTGACTGGGCTACTGCCTCTCACAGCCCTAAAGGATATCCTTTACATTGCAGTCTGTGTAAATGGCACCCCCTGGTGCCAGCCCTACAGGAGAGGAGAATAGGAAGGATGGAGGGGAAGAAGGGCTGCAGAGAGATGGACCATATCCTTTTTAACGAAAATGCTGGAGAAGAAAAAAAGGATAATAATGTTCCTCCTTCTCCAGGCAAAGCAGTTACAACTCTATTAACACTTGTCCACATAACATGATTTCACATCAAAGACCATTACCCTTGGATCATACTCCTCCGAAAGTGAGAGCCCTAGAATTAAGTCCATATTCCAAGGGAGACATGACCAGGGCTAAAGAGAGTGGAGACTGACCTCCTTTGTTTTGCTAGATACTATAATTAAGGCTTCTCTTAATTATACCAACTTCCCTTTTCCAGTTGGTAAAGAATCCACCTGCAATGCAGGAGACCCCGGTTTGATTCCTGGGTCGGGAAGATCTGCTGGAGAAGGGATAGGCTACCCACTCCAGTATTCTTGGGCTTCCCTTGTAGCTCAGCTGGTAAAGAATCTGCTTGCAATGCGGGAGACCTGGGCTCAATCCCTGGGTTGAGAAGATCCCCTGGAGAAGGGAAAGGCTACCCACTCCAGTATTCTGTCCTGGAGAATTCCATGGACTGTTATAGTCCATGGGGTCACAAAGAGTCGGACACAGCTGAGCTGTGTCACTTTCATAATTAAGGTACCACTGAGAAAAAAGGCAGTCTTGGTACTTATAACAATTATTTTCGGGATGATGACTTTGGCCTTTAATCACATATTATCTTGCAATATCTCATTTGTTTTTAATTATCACTCACCTTTTATTTGTTTCACTTTTTATTTGTGTCTTTTCATACTGTGTATATTGGGAGTTCCTTGAGATGTGTTTGTGTTTTGAACATTTTAATGACTCCTGTTAAGTCTAGCCCAGTGAAATGTATCTAATCTGAAAACTTAAGTAGAAACAAAGGAAAAACAATATTTGCTAAATTTAAAATGGCCACCGAGGCAATGGAATAAATATATTCTGTGTGTATCCTAGCGTTCTTGGGATAAAGAACCCTGGAAAAAAATGATGGTAATTTCTTATTTGGTTAATGAATCATAATTCTCCAAAGTACAAGCATGACGCTTGTGGGAGCCCTTAGTGATAATTCTTCACGTGTGGTTTTCTCTCTCACATGTTTCTTCACATGCAGTGATTTTCAAACTACGCTCTGTGGAGCCCCTGGGGTTCCACAGGGATGTCCTGGGGATGTGTGGGAGTGGCAGAAAAAGACCGCACAGAGGGTGGGGCTGCCCTCAGCCCTCCATCTCACTCTGAGCTGTTGGCCTTTAACTGTTGTATGTGTTGGACTTCTCTGTAATATCTCCTTTGGGAGAAAAAAAAAAGTTTAAAAATCATCAGTTGAACCACTCCCTGGTCCCTTGAGAGTGGAAGGGAATACGATCACTTCCAAGCTCCCTCTTATATAACAGATTTAAAGGTGAAGTGGATTTGAAGAGATAAGGTTTTTAATCGCTACATCTGGCCCTACTACGTTTAAAACTCTCAGTAGTCCTGGTCTCCAGGGAAAACAACCACACCATCCGCATTCTCGCCAAGCCTTCCCGCTCCTGGCCACATACCCAGCTGGAGGTGGAATCAGATCTGGAGGAAGCCTGGGGATCTGACCGACACTGTCTAAGCACTGGCCCCATTTGTGATTTGCTTCAGGTTGAGGCGAGTTCTTTGAGAACTCTAGTTCTCTTCTTCTGTTTTGATGATGGGGGAAAAAGGATCTATTCTACTTTCTGAAAGGGAACTCTCATGTATTTTTCTTACTCAGAGATGACAGTCAGATATCTAAAACTGGGTTATATACTGTCCCTTGGTTGGTGATCTTCTCTGTGGAAGTTTCTGAAGGAAGGGGGCAGGGTAGGCAAACATATTTCCTTTCTCAGCCAAATTCCTGGGGGTCCACTGGGGAGAAGCCAAGCGAGGGCACTCTAATCTCTACCTTGGGCTCCCAGATGATATTTTCTGACTGTCAGGCCTTCTCCAAGAATCATATTTTAATAAGGATTTGGGGTTCATACCAAACTCTCATTATTTTATGTGCTATAAATATTTAGAAATATCTTAACTCTGCTGGTCCATTGTTTCTTTATCTGCAAGATGGAGATAATAATATTTTTCACAGAGGGCACTCGGCCTGTTTAAATGAAGATGGATGACAAAATAACTAGGAGAAGTCTGGAATAATGTTGGAAGGGGTAAGTAACAAAAATGTATTGGCTGAGATGAGTGACCCACACTCTGGAGCACTGGGAAGGAGAGGGACAAGGAACCGCATGTGGTGAAATGTCATCACACTAGAAAAGGGGACTTGCTGTGATGTCTTCACTCCCCTAATACTTGTGGAGCAGCAGGAAAAAATCTGAACTATGTTCAATGTAAAAAAATCCACGAACTGAAACATAAGGAAATCTTGCCATTTATCTTTTCTTTCAGTGTTATCACAAATAAAACCAGTCTGTGACCAATAAAAACATACAAGCTTTCCTCCTAATCTGTGTTGTGTGCTCAGATGCTCAGTTGCGTCTGACTCTTCAACCCCAGGGACTGTAGTTGCACTTAACATACCAGGAAAGAGGAGCTTCTTTGAAAGTAACTTTAGTTAAGAAATGTATCTTTTTCTTTAGAAGGATTCCACCCAACTTGATATTTTGGATTACGTTTAAGGGAACTCACAGGCACTGAGTGTCTCCTATTTGTGCTGCTATTAAGTTCAGAATAGGGTTAAAGTATAATAGCTTATAAAGGCCTGTTGCTGTTGCTGCTGCTAAGTCGCTTCAGTCGTGTCCGACTCTGTGCGACCCCATAGACGGCAGCCCACCAGGCTCCCCCATCCCTGGGATTCTCCAGGCAAGAACACTGGAGTGGGTTGCCATTTCCTTCTCCGATGCATGAAAGTTAGACCTCTTTATTTCTCTGCAACTAATCTCATAAGTCCTCATCCTACTGGGCCAGGCATGGGGAGAAGGAAGAAGCAGACAAAAGACAGAAACTTTTCTATTTACAGGAGTCTTTGGATTTGAAACAATCTCTTAAAGTTCAAATAGATGCTTTAGGGTAACCTATGTATCTTTGGGGAAATGTTTTATCACTTAGGTTTCCTACCTCCCTCAACCAAGATGGCATCTGGCTAAAGAGGGAAGCCGTGTCACCATGGTGACGGGGAAAAGGATCCACCAGCTGGGTCTCTGACCCAGTGTGGTTGGCTAGGTCTGTACCCTGTCTTGTCTGATATCTGTGGTGCAAGTCCATGGCTGGTGAAACTCGTGGTCTGTTTGCTGCTGGCTCTCGTCCCCTTAAATGGTCTGGTTTGGGGTACTGGTGGCATCTGATTGCTGGCTCTGTGGGGTAGCATGTTCACAGTCTTGAACAACCAACTAGATGTCCACTACCTTCCTGGTGCTCCGGAGCCATGACCTTCGTTCTCCCCCACACCCAGACAGAGTTTACTCCACAGTCGCTGTGTGGGGTTCTTTTCCCCCACGGGACAGCTTCACTTAGGGCCAGTACAACCTTCTCTTGGCCCCAAGAAACCTAGGAATTCACACATCTTCACCTAATTTTTGGAGAAAATCTACGGCCTGTCCCCAGTCATTATGCTAGCACTTCACCTTCTCCAATCTACCACTCAAGCAATGTCCTGTTTAAGCAGGAATTCTTTAAAAAGACTTAACATTTTCTCAGTCTTCCCAGGGAACCCTCTCTCCTCTGGGATTCCCTTAAAGTTATTTTACTTCTTAGAATCCTTTCTGGAGTTTCGCTTCTGCTTCCAATCTTAAAGGGATTCTCCTGCATAATAGCCTTCTCTTTCCTGAAGCAGCATCCGCCCACTTCCTTCCCCAGGGTCATAATACTGCAAGAGATCTGTCAAAGGAAAACAGCAGGAAGCATTGACTGTTCCCATTAGCCTCTTCACACGTTATTTTATTTAATCCTTGCCATAACACTCAGGGGTACTGTCCCCCATTTGCAGATGAGGAGACTGAGGTTCAGAGTAGCTACTTACCCAAATGATTGAGCCAGGATTGAAAGCAAATCCTGTATATTCCATCATGTTAGACTCCTCCCAAGGACCTGTAGGCAGCAGACACTGATGAGTTGTTCTCCACTGACAAGGAGTTGCTATTCTGCTGGATGTCCCCAGCGCTTCAATCTCATTTGTCTTTCACATTTGCTCCCCACTCCCATCTGCAGTGAAATGCAGGAGAGAAAAACTTTGCAGCCTTTTAAGGTGCTTGATCAATAAGTCACTTAATACAGAATTAACACATCATCACTGCAATTACAAGTTGTTTCTCTGGGAAAACAAATGAGTTGCTCACTTGTTTATCACCACTCCCTTTGGAAAGAGCTATCGACCATAGCAAAGTACAGAGTTTACCATAAACAATAAAAGGTGAGTGAAAAGGCTTTTTAAAACAAGACCAAACATTTGGCTGGAGCCCAGAAGACATTACTCTTCGTCCATTAGTATTCTCTCCTACACAGTTTTCCAGAGGAGGATGAAATTCCTTGGGTCATGTTATAAACATTCATCTTCTAAATCACGCCCATAATAGAAAGAACAGAAGACGAAGCATGTGCTGTAAGTCATTTGCCGGCACAATGTGCTCTGCACACGATAATATAACATGTGGGGTCAACCCCTGCGTCAAAGACCAAATACACAAGTGTAAAGAGATGGGAGGAAAAAGACAGACTCCACATGGCCAGCCTGGAGGAGGGCGGGGTGTCCCTTAGGGAGGGGAGTCTTGGAAAAGCCTTGTTGGGGAGGAGCTGAGGGGAACCTGGAATCATTAGACTTTGGAGCCATTTGGGGCAGAGTTGGGAATAAGTGTGTGAGTGAGGGGCAGAGCTCAGTGGAGAAGGGAAGTGAACATGCTGGGGAAAACCAGAGATTTCTTGGCCAGCGTATGATTAGATATAGTCTAGAAGGGATCCGCAGTATGTACCTACTGGCCGAGCAGGCAGACAGAAGATAATTTCTTCCCCTCTCTCTCATTAGTCCTTAACTCTCCAGCCAAATACATCCTTCTGCTTTTTTATCCCTGACAAGGAACCAAGCAATATACACCTTTAGTCTGAGCCCTGCATTCCCTGCATGAATGCAGGAACCCTCCCTAGATGACTGGCCCTTTGTAACTGATGAACTAATTTGCCCCATCTTTTTACCCCTCTCCCCACAAGTTCACAACCCCTGTCTTACCTGAGCTCTTTAAGTCAAGCATCAAAACCCAGTGAAACAACTGTGATAGAACACTAGGCAAGGAGTCTGAAAACAGGTTCTGCCTAATTCACTGAATGGCCAAGAGTAATTATTATAATAATGAGTAAATATCTATTGATCAACTGAGCGTTTAATAGGTTGGGTCCTACGCTAAGCACTTATAGTTATTATTTTAGGGAAACTATCACCATAATTTTAATTTTCAAAAATTTTGTTATTTATTTATTTATTTGGCTGTGCCTGGTCTTCATTGCCAAACATGGGATTTTTAGCAGTGGCATGTAAACTCTTAGCTGTGGCATATGGGATCTAGTTCCCTGAACAGGGATCAAACCAGGGCCCTCTGCATTGGGAGTATGGTGTCTTAGCCACTGGATTACCAAGGAAGTCCTTATCACCATTATTTTTAAATTTTCTGGTAACTGGAAGCTTTGATACCTCATTAACTTGTCTTCTTTTTTTCCCATGGTTATTAAATTTGAAAATAAAACAAAACTCCACAAAAGCCTTTCCTGATTCTCAGGGTCAAGAGGAGGAAGGGACTGTGTGCACATCAGGATCTTCTGGCATCTTCTTCAGTGGAATCCAAGTGGGAGGCAGAGGGTAACAGTAGAAAAGGGAAGATGGGCAGATCCTTAGGGGCAGGAAGGAAGGAAGGAGGAAGGAAGGAAGATGCTGCCCTGGGAGACACATATCTATGTACTGAGCAGTGACCACTCCCTTTGATACTGCTGAATAATCAGAGGCCTATGCTCAAATCTCTGCCTTTGTACAAATTTCCTAGATAACTGTGGAAAGTGACTTTACCTTCATGAGCTTTGCCTCCTGCTTTGTAAGATTAGCAGTGGCCAGTTACCAAGCTCAGAGGATAGAACCATGGTTCAGGCTCTTGCTCCTTGACAGACTAGCTGTGTGTGACCTTGAGTGAGTCACTGAACATCTTCTGAGCTCATAGTCTCATCTAAAATGGAAACATCGACCTGCTTCTCTACTTTACAGATGAATATAATAATGCTGGGTCCAGGGCTTTTTAAGCTCAAGGACATACTTATGAAGCAAAGGGATTGAAAGGTGATGACAAAGGTCCCTTTTGCCTAAGACAAATTCAGATTTTACAGTGCAGTGTTCTTATTCACAGAGAACAGCCTTGCAAATCCTCCAGCAGCCCCACTGCTCCACAGGACTACCCCTCATTTCCAGCAGTTGTAGTTGAGGAGAGGCTCCTCTGGGTGCTTATTCACCAGGTATCGTTATCTTATTTCTCCACTGATCAGAGTTTGGCCAAAGAAGAAAAGATTTCTCCCTCAATCTGGCAGTTGTTTTCTTCTTCACTCTAAAGACAAGGTCAAGTTCAAGGAACTGAATTCCTTAGGAAAGGATTCCCTTATAGTCTGGAAGAAATTAGTTCATAGTTAGGATGGGTGTGTCGAGACCCTTGTGACTCTCTCATCATTCTTATAAATGAAGCTAAAGTTTGATAGTATTGACCCAGGCATTAACCATGACTGTTTTTTATGGGCTGTTTCAGGTGCCCTTTGTGAATTTCATGATCCTTTCTTATAGAATGGGTGGAGTGCTTTGTTTTTAAGTTATTGATTTAAATTAATCATAGCTCATCCTGTCCAAACACTGGACTGTGTACACAGGTGGACAGGCTATTCATCTTTAGGCATTTAAATCCTGCCTACTCTTGCATATTGGTAGAGATAGACTATCAAGCTGCAAAAATATAAGTATCATTTCCCAATGAGACCTCTCATCTTATACTGCTTCTGAAAGGTTATCAAAATAAAACAGAAACTTTCAGCTTCGGAACCTATACTCTGATTTTTAAAAAGTGGTTAATGATGGTGAAATAAACTGAATTCTGTATTTGGAGTAATCAAATTTGATCTTTTTGGGAAGTCCCAAGTCCACTAAATATTAACTATGCATTCATGAGTAAGTCCGGAGAAGGCAATGGCACCCACTCCAGTACTTTTACCTGGAAGATCTCATGGACAGAGGAGCCTGGTAGGCTGCAGTCCATGGGGACGCTAAAAGTCGGATACGACTGAGCGTCTTCACTTTCACTTTTCACTTTCATGCATTGGAGAAGGAAATGGCAACCCACTCCAGTGTTCTTGCCTGGAGAATCCCAGGGACAGGGGAGCCTGGTGGGCTCCCGTCTATGGGGTTGCACAGAGTCGGACACGACTGAAGCGACTTAATGAAGCAGCATGCATGAAGTAGCAGCAGCATGAACAAGTCACTTCAATTATTTTAAATAGTAAAATTGCTTTTTTTTTTATGTGGATCATTTTTAAAATTTTTATTGAATTTGTTGCAATATTGCTTCTGTTTTATGATCTTCTGAACATCAGCTCAGTGTCCTCATCTGAAGATGAAGATCAGGTATAAAACTATACTACATCATTTTAAAATATAGATTTATTTTCATTCTAATATGCAAGATCTAGTCCTCATGAGGTATAACATGAGGGTAAGGAGTGCCTTTTGTTTCTCCTTGTTGTTAACATAGTGGACATGGAAGATGTTTGACATTTATTTATTAGATGGAATGGAACAGAGTTAATTGCAAGTGGTGCTAACTCGGAACATCAGGTTGATTTCCCAGCAGTATCCCTACTGAACCTCTTCCTTTTACAGAAGAAGGAACTGAGAGGGGAGGGGACCTCTCCCCAGAGAATTCAGCCAACAGGCCCATGGCACATTGCCTTTCATGGTGGACCTCAGACTAGAGACCATTTCACCTAAATCTCAGACCACTCTTCACTGCACAATAGCACGAGATTTTTGACCTAGCAATCAACAGAAAGGAGCCACCGTTAAACGAGGGAGAGAGGATGGAAGAGAAACAGATGGGGTGAGAGTACATATAAAGAGCCGGTATTCGGAAGTGTGAAGTTTGACATCCATATCAGTTTTTCAAGTGGAGGTGTCAAGTGGGAAACTGGGTAGTCTATGGGCAAGAGACAGGTCATGCCGGATATACAATTTTGGAAATTATTAGTGGACAGATGGTATTTAAAGTCATGGGACTGCATAAGGTAATCTAGGAAGGACTTCCACTTAGAGAAGAGTTCCCAGGACTGAGTCCTAGGGCATTCCAGCAGCTGGAGATCAGGAATATGAGAAGAGCCTTATAAAGTAAAGTTCACTGAGAAGCTACATTCCTTGAGATAGCAAGGAGAATAAAGAGAAGTGGGGAACTGAGGGCTATGCAAAGAAATTGTCTCAAAAGGGAAGGAGTGACCAACCGTGTCAAATAATGAGAACCGAGGTATGATTATCAGTCTTGGCAGCATGAGGGCTGTCAGTGAATTTGGCAAGAGCTGTTTTCATAGAGTTGTGGAGAGGAAAGCCTGATTGGAAGAATTTGAGAGAGAATGGGAGAAGAGGAAGTGGCAACTATAAACATAGATAACTCTTGTTAGAAGACTGAGTAGTAGCAGCAGCAGCAGCAGCAGCAGTAGGAGTAGGAGTAAAGGAAGAGCAGAGACATGGGAGATGGGGCTGCACACGGACTCGAGGGAGTGCTCAGATGATGCTGGAAATGATCCCAGGGCAACGAAGAGGAGAATGACTGGAGTTGATGAGAGGAGAAGGGAGCCAGAGACCCTAGAGAGGATTTAGCCCCAAGTAGGAGCCCAGGCAGACTGAGTATGGTGGTGTAGATCCACTTGGTAGCAAGTGTCAAAATTCTCTTCTGGGAACTCCTATTTTCTCAGTGAAAGGAGGAAAGAGATTGTTAGCTGAGAGGGGAGGACAGAAAAAGTATCGCAAGGTTGGGGAAAGCGAAGAGTTGTGAAATAATTGCGGAGGAGACTAATGACCTAGAGAACCGAAGCAGGACTGCTGGACTGCTTGTGCACTGCCTGGAAAGGAGTCAGGCTCTGTACATCTTCTCTGAAGGAAAGATGACCCGAGACCCTCAGGAAGGAGCCAACTTGAGAATTCGAGTCCCAATATAGCGCATGACTCAGTCCATCAGATTTGAATCCATATTCAATAATGCATATTTGGCCATTTTCCTGAAGTTCCATCGAAGGAAACTATAAACATTGTGATTTAAGATCTTTCCTGGCAACCCAAAAGAGGGCTCCAGCCTATGCCAAATGACAGAATTACAGACTCACCCTGGAAAGCTCCTTTCTCCAATAGAGGTTTTTATTGCCACGTTTCTTCTCCTAGTATAGTACTGTTCTCTTTATTGGTACCTTTATTTCCCTGACAGGTTTTTTTCTAAACATCAGTTTCCCAGCATCCATCATTTTTATAGCCCCTCTTCCCATTTTCCACACAAAATTTTTTTCTCTTACATTTTCCTTAGGAAAATCGCATTAATTTCATATGTTTACAAACTTTTACTATCCCATAAAGGTACTTTTCTCTACCCCCAGAGATGTATCTAGTCAGAGAAATAAAATATGTGAACCAAAGGCTTAGCATTCTTTTAAGCTAATTCATCCACATTAGCAAGGTCTCCTGAGTCTTTGACTGCTTTCTAAATGGATGATTCACCTGCTTGTGGAGAATTTCAATAATTTTTTGGTAATGGTCTTTGGTTTTCAGCCAGAGGTTGCCTCTGGAAACATATCTTTGTGAAGTTTTGAAACTCACAAACTTTGACTACAGTAATTCTCTAGGGATCTACCCCAGGGTCTGTTTTTCCTCTTCCTTCTTTTCTTTCTATTTTAAAAAATTTATTCTCAGGCCATTTTGATTAAGACCCATCCTTCTTTGGAGTAAGAAAAACATCCCCAGAATTAACCCAACTGTAGGACTTGATTTTTTCAAGATCAATGAAGGCAGCAGCTATAAACTATACTGCTTTAGATAGATTTAGATACATAAATAGATAAGGAATTTTAATTTACTTTTGAAACATATCAAAATAGAAACACACAAAAATATGATAAACTCTACACCTTCTTTCTGAAGCATATCATTTAGTAGTTCTTTTAGCAATAAACTCTTTGAGTTTTTATCTGAAAATGTCCATATTTTACCACCACTCCTGAGTGATAAGTTAGCTAGCTATAGAATTCTAGTATGATTTTAATTTTTGCTCAGCACATTGATGTATTACTCCATTGTCATCTGGTTTCTATTGCAACTATTAAGAAGTCTAAGTCTAAATATTTCTTTTTAGATAAATTATCTCTTAACTTGGGTTCCTTTCAGAATTTTCTTTTCTATAAGTGTTCTGCATTTCCACCCTGATGCATCTAGCATGTGAATTTGACTTTTTATTTCTCCTCTTTAGAGCATTGGACTTCTTATTGTATTTCTGAAGACTTATGCCATCAATTATGGAAATTCCTAGTCACTGAGTTTGTTTGTTTTCTTTAAACATTTGCTTTCTTTTTATTCCCTGTCCTTTTCCTCTTCTGAAACTCCTATTAGGCATAGGTTGGTCTTTTTTTCCCTCCATGCTTTTCACATCTATTTTATGGTTTCATTTTCTTTATTTCTCTTTGTTAATTCTCCTCAGAAAGATCTTCTAATTTTCTGATCCCCTCTTCATCTGTTTCTAATCTTTTATTTCTTCACTGATATTTTAATATTAATGTTTTTACCTCTATAAATTCCATTTTTATTGTATTGTTCTTTTCTTATGCTTCTGATTTCTTATTTTATGCTCTTAATTATTTAAATATATTTATTTTAAAGTCCCTGGGAAACTGTTCTATTATCTGAAGTATTCGAGCCTCCAATCCTTTCATTAGCTAGATCTTCTTATTCATGTTGGATTTTTTTAACTTATATGATTTCTAACCTTGTTGGTGGATTCATTCTTAGTGGGAATCTTGTTTTCCTGTGAGACTTGCCTGCAGTCTTGATTGTGGGAGCATCCCTCCAGAGGGGTATGAAGGGGAGTAGGGGGCAACTTGCTTCTCATTTGCTTCTGCAGGTGCCCCATAGGCCTCACTAGCTATAGATTTGGGGCTTCTGGCCCCTGAAGGTTGTCTGTATTTGAACCACTAATTTTCCAGGAGTGCAGGTCAGGGGTCTCCATTTCCCTGAACACTTCCACTCACTCAGAGCCTAGACTGAATTGGATGATCTCCTTGGGCCGCTGGGCAGAATGTTTTCTAGTCCAAACTTTCACTGGAATCCATTAAAAGTCCGGACTTCATACAGACATCTCAACTCCTTATATGAGAATCTTTGTCCCTTCATGGTTATTAAAATCCAACCTATGGCAGTGCCTGACCAATTACCATGCCCTCCTCATCGTGGCTGTGGCACATATACACAAGCCTGCCCTCCTGGGTTTTCATTTTCTCTTTATTTTTTTGGCATCCAGGTATCTCTGTATTGAAAATTAAAGCAGACATAAGAGAGAACACTCATAAACTTCCACTCCACATCTACATATCTATTAGCAACTACCCTCTACTTTTTCTCCAGTTACCATGGAAGAACCATTTGTGCCAAAAGGCCAGTCCCTCCACTTGGGCTCCAGCTCCCATGCCTCTCACTTATGCAAGAACATAATTTCAGGAATTCTCCTCTCTCTCCCCTGCCCTCACTTTCTCTTTTTCCTGGACTATTCGTATCAACATACATATGGTGTTATTTCTTCTATCTTAAAAAAACCAGCAAAAACCTCAGTCCTCTTCCTGTCCAACTGCTGCCCCACTGCTCTGCCCTCTTTAGAGAAAACTTCTCACAGTTTCTTCCTCCAATTTCTCTTCTCCATATCATTCCAACCAAGGCTTTGTCCTCAATATTTCACCAAAACCACTGTCTTCAAGGTCACCAATGACATCCACATTGCTCATTCAATACTCGGTCAGCATCTTACTTGACCTAGTAGCAGAATTTGATGTGGTAAATCATTCCCTTCCCCTGGAAATCTTTTATCTCTTAGTGTTCCGGACTCCTCATTTTATTTGTTTTTCTTTTTTCTCATCAGCATTTCTCAGCCTCCTTTGCTGAGTCTTCATTTTCCTTCCAAAGAGTAACTTTGGAATACCCCAGAGTTCAGTATTTGAACGTCTCTTTTCTAGCCACATTCAGTCTATGGATGACCTCATTCCAATCTCAAGACTTTAATGCCATTTGTATGCTGGCAACTGTGACTATGCACCTCTAGCTTATCTTTCTCCTAAATTCTAAATTCTTATGTCAAACTCACCAGTCAACATCTCCAAAAGTGTGTCCAGGGGACATATCTATCATATCTACTCCAAAACTGACCTCTTGATCTTTCCTATCAGTCCTGCTCTATCCTCCACAAAGGCTAGGACTAGAGAGAATACAGGAAAATGAGGCCAAAAATATAATACCCAGATCAGGCTACTAAATGTGGAGTCAAGCTAATGCAAGCAACTTGCATGCATGCTAAGTCACTTCAGTCATGTCCAACTCTTTGGACTATAGCCTGCCAGGCTCCTCTGTCCATGGGATTCTCCAGGCGAGAAACTGGAGTGGGTTGTCATGGCCTCCTCCAGGGGATCTTCCTGACCCAGGAGTTGAACTCGAGTCTCTTATGTCTCCTGATTGGCAGGCGACATGGGAAGTGTCATGGCACATGCAGTGCCACCTGGGAAGATACCTTTAAAACCCTGTCTTATGTTCTCTCCCCCAACCCTGCCTTCTGCTTCAGTAGTGTGATCGAGGTGAGTCCTGGTCAAAAAAAAAGAAAAAAGTTCTCTGTTATCCTTGGAAAAATAAAGGCAATCAATGCTTGTATTTTCCTGATTCGGTGCTCCTCAACCAAGGTTGTTACACTCCCTGTGCAACCCTGGCCAAGTTTCTTAACTTCCAGAACTGCTTCCCTCTGCTAAAGATGGGGTCATCCCATCACACAGGGCTTGCACAAAGCCACTGAAAGTTAGCTCCCTGGCACTGAGAAGTACGTGGGAAACTGCCTTGACCAAGGAAGAGTAAGTTATCTATTCTACCCTTTTCACGAAATTGCCAGAGAAAGAGAGCATGCCCTTGTTCGTTCTCATACTACAGTCTCAGCTTAAATGTCACTTTTTCAGGAAGCTCTGTCTTTACCACCATAACCAAAGTAGGTGGTGCCCTGGGTTATTCTTCAGCACATTTCCTGTTGTTGCCTCTACAGTCCTAATCAGGATGTGAAATTATTTAATTAACGTATTTGCCAAGTTATTCCTTATCTATATCCTCACCCTCAAGACACTCCCTGAGGTCAGAGCCCCTCTCTGCTTTTCTGCTCTTGTGTGTCCTGTGTCCTTAAATTTGCTAAATCTTGTTCCTTGAGGTTTGAAGAGCCATGAGTTTGAAAGCTCTTTTCTCCTATTTAAAGGCTCTGAAATAAATTATCTTCTTAGTTTGGTCCTTCCTGCTGCTAGAATGAAATATATTTTAATTTTCTTAACTTATCAAAGCCATTCATATAAAGCACAGAAACGGTGAGTTTTAGCATCTGAAACTCTGTGAATAATTATTGGGTGGAGCTATCCTCACAAGGCAATTTTCAACTTTCTCCATGAAATAAAACCCCCAAAACGTGTTACTATGGCAATCTACCTCCTTACTGAGAAGCAGAAGAAATCTATGAATTAACACCAACCACTCCCCTGTATCACACATCCTCCCTGAAATCAGCCTCAATGTGCTTGGAAATACATCGACTGTAAGCTTAGCCTCACATTTGTCACCTGCATACATGGGGGAAAATGCACACACGCAAGCTATCATTCAGCAGCAGCAGAAGAGCCACTGTTCTTAAAAAAAAAAAAAAAAAGACATTGCATTTAAACATAGTAGAAGGCAGTCATATCAACAGCATTGGAAAAGAGCTGTATACTAATTTGGGAAAACTTCCTCTTTTTCCTATTGCCCTTGTCCCAGCAGGCTGAGTGGATTCTATTGGGAGGCTCTCTGTGTAACCAGTTCTACCATCTTGAGGCAAATTCAGTGGTCAGGTCCAGTTCAAATCATTTTCCTTTTCACAGACAGAAAGTCACAGCCACTCTTTGCAGTCAGAGTATAGGCAGTAACATCTAGCACTCTCCTGGAAACTACAGAAAAGGCTCAAGAAGCACCCACCCCCACACTTGCTCCTGGTTGAGTTCCCAAGAGGCCCTGAAAGTGAAAGTGAAAGTCACTCAGTCGTGTCTGACTCTTTGCGACCCCATGGACTATACAGTCCTTGGAATTCTCCAGGCCAGAATATGGGAGTGGGTAGTCTTTCCCTTCTCCAGGGGATCTTCCAACCCAGGTCTCCTGCATTGCAGGCAGATTCTTTACCAGCTGAGCCACAAGGAAAGCCCAAGAATACTGGAGTGGGTAGCCTATCCCTTCTCCAGCGGATCTTCCCAACTCAGGAATCACACTGGGATCTCCTGCATTGCAGGAGGATTCTTTACCAACTGAGCTATCAGGGAAGTCCCAAGAGAACCTATTTGGTCCCAATATTTCCTCAGAAGTACTGACAGCAAAAGGTCATTCATTAGACAATGCCATTTCTCTTGGCAAAGGTCCCTTCAGAAGAATCCACAAGTCCCACTCAGAGTGCCAGCAGTTGTTCTGGCTCTTTTCATCAGTCAGGACCAAGATTATCAAGGACCCTTCTCTATTACTCCCCATGGGCCGAGGAGCCTGGTAGGCTGCAGTCCATGGGGTCTCTAAGAGTCGGGCACGACTGAATGACTTTACTTTCACTTTTCACTTTCATGCATTGGAGAAGGAAATGGCAACCCACTCTAGTGTTCTTGCCTGGAGAATCCCAGGGATGGGGGAGCCCGGTATGGGGTCGCACAGAGTCGGACACGACTGACGCATCTTAGCAGCAGCAGCAGCTTCTCTATTACAATACTCTGTGGCCTTGGAGATGATACTGCAACTCCTCCAAGCAATCTAAATTGCTCTTTGGCTATGAGTAGACCCATCAGTTTAGAGGCCACATCTTGAAGGCAGCCAAAAAAGATTGGCTTTTTATTGTTTTTTAGAATTTACAGGGTTCTTCCTAGGCATGAGGAACCGTACTAAGCCCTATCCATGCTTTTTCACATTTAATTTCTACAGCAATCCATAAGGTAGGTACTCATACTAGCATTTCCATCACCAGTGAAAAACCTGCAGTTTAGTGAGTTGTAAGTAAATTCCCCAAATTCCATGCATGAAGCAAAACCAGGACTCAAGATTGAGTTGACTTGACATCCAGATGAATACTCTTAGCCACCACACTACAGGTCCAGTGGATGGAATGCCTCTGATATGCTGCAGCTGGACTAAAGTTTCAGCCAGGAGGAGAAAATGTGGTGGGACTGACTTAGAGAGACCACAGTAGAAACTTCTGAAGAGCAGACCATAGCTACTCAAACAGGCCCAGAACCAATAGCATCACATTCCCGATGCAGAGTCTCAGGCCTACCCAGACCTACTGACTCAGAGTCTGCTTGTTAACAAGATCCTGGGAGAGTCTCAAGCTTATTAAAGGATGAGAAGCATGCGTTGATTTTGCAGATCCTCTAAAGAAACCTCGTAGAAGAATAAGTCTGTGAGTGTAACAGAGAGTGGAAATGTGAGCTCGTGAAACACAGGGGTGGTGAGTCCAGTTTTAACCACCATGGTGTGTAAAAAAGTTAAGCATATGACATATTTATTGAATAAATGAGCAGATAAAGAAATGATGAAGGCACTTTGTGGTCCTGTGCCACACAGATCCCTTTTATTTATTAACCCCAACTTCCTTCTCAGCACATCACATGATGCAGGTTAGTAGGTCTGAGTTTGAGGTTTGGCCCTCCCTCTTCTAATTTTGGGCATCTTACCTCTGCTCTATGCTTTAGTTTCTCCAGTTGCAAGCAAAATAGAACACAAAGGATAAAACAATAGGAGGATGCAGAGTTGTGAAGACCTGACCCTGTGGGCTGGGTGTGGGGTAATCTGAAGAGCCATTGGAGCTCCAAAGCCTGTGTGGTCTGCTTACCACAGTGCATCCTATAGCTCTGACCACTCCCGCTTCCTTCTCCGCCCTTCAACAGGTGTTTGTTCCAAAAGCAAACACCCAAATAAGCATTCGGCATGCTAAACTCCATCTCTGGGTCTGCTTCCCTGGGACCAAGCCATGGTCCCCATTAAAGGAAAACCAGTCACCATCTAAGCATTGAAGGTGGTTTTGTGTGAATTTATTGAGCAGCTGCTGGGTTGGGGAACACAGGAAACTAACATCTTCAGGCATTTATGACATGGCTGGAACTCTGTGTCACAACTTTGCTATAGAGACTATCCCATATTATGATACTGTTGTTGTTCGGTTGCTAAGTGGTGTCTGACTCTTTGTAACTCTATGGACTACAGCATGCCAAGCTTTCCTGTCCTTCCCTATCTCCTAAAGTTTGCTCAAACTCATGTCCATTGAGTAAGTGATGCCATCCAACCAACTCACCCTCTGTCACCTCTTCTCCTGCCCTCAATCTTTCCCAGTATCAGGGTCTTTTCCAGTGAGGTCGCATCAGGTGGCCAAAATATTGGAACTTCAGCTTCAGCATCAGTCCTTCCAATGAATATTCAGGACTAATTTCCTTTAGGATGGACTGGTTTGATCTCCTTGCAGTCCAAGGAACTCTCAAGAGTCTTCTCCAACACCACAGTTCAAAAGTATCAGTTCTTTGGTGTTCAGCCTTCCTTGTGGTCCAGCTCTCACATCCATACATGACTACTGGAAAAACCATAGCTTTGACTGTATGGACCTTTGTTGGCAAAGTGACATCTCTGCTTTTAATACACTTGTCTAGCTTTGTCATAGCTTTCCTTCTGAGGAGCAAGCATCTTTTAATTTCACTTAATTTTCAGTTAATTTCATTTAATTTTTATTTCATTTCATTATGATACTACTCTTACTTAATACCTTGCTGTTGCAGTATTTATTTTTATTTTTGCTGTTTGGGATTTTTGTTGTTATTGTCTTTGATCTCTGATTGGTGGAATTGAGACACAGAACAGGAGTGACCTGCCTGGAAGAGGCAGTGCCAGAATTCCAGTACTGCTGCTGCTGCTGCTAAGTCGCTTCAGTCGTGTCCGACTCTGTGCGACCACATAGACAGCAGCCCACCAGGCTCCGCTGTCCCTGGGATTCTCCAGGCAAGAACACTGAAGTGGGTTGCCATTTCCTTCTCCAATGCATGAAAGTGAAAAGTGAGAGTGAAGTCGCTCAGTCGTGTCTGACTCTTAGTTACCCCATGGACTGCAGCCCACCAGGCTGCTCTGCCCATGGGATTTTCCAGGCAAGAGTACTGGAGTGGGGTGCCATACAGTCCTCTTAATTATCCCATGTCAAGTGACATGGAAGCAGGGAGGAAGGGCTAGAAGGGATAAAAGTGGCTTTGAGAGCCTTCCATGTGGAAAAGATGTCAGAAGAAGCCTCCAGAAGTCAGCAGATTATTTAAAAAAAAAGAGAGAGTCACTCTTGTATTATCCAAGTCTATTGAAAGCTCTTGTTCACTGTGCGAAGGGTTACTGGAACACTTTGGTTGGGTTAACCTTGGTCATAAGATTGGTTGACTGCCAGTGCACTAGGACCAAAGTTTGGCAAGCCCCAGTGACCCTGAACCTCAGAGTCTCAATCAAGCCTCAAGGGGAACTCCTTGAGGGAAGGCACTCTGCCCTCCATCCATGTATTTCCCCATCACCTGGCCAGGACAGAGCACAGAGTTAGTGACCAATGAATGTCTGCTCAGTGACCAAAAGGATAGGCCCTGGCTTGGCAGTGAATACCACCTGCCTTAGAGCCTATGAAATGGTGATTCTAAAGAGAAAAAAAGAAAAAAAAAATTGCATTCGGGGACAGACTTCAAACTCTTCATGCACAGACTCCACAGACGCCGAGCTCTCCAGACCCCGTGAGACCCAGAGCATTACAGCCTATGTCACCTTCTTCTCAGCGTTCTTCTGACCATTACAGCCCATGCCACACAGGTAGGACTGGATTACAGCGCCTTTACCTACCTAAGTCAGCGTGCAAGTCTTGTGCCTGGGGTAAGGCAAACCTCCAAGAGAGTCACGGGCTTGCTGTGGGTTACAGAGCTCTCATTCACCCTGTGCCTCCTGCCCGGGAGGTGGGAGCCACAGGTGTTGCCCACCAGGATCTGGGCCAACTCTCCTTGGCAGGAGTGATGCCTATTATTGGTGCTGCAGGGCTGTTCAGGGACAGGAGCTGTGACAGGGCTCCTAAGGCTGAGTCAGATTTAGGTGCTTCTCAGGTGGCGCTAAGGGTAAAGAACCCTCCCACCAAAGCAGGAGACATCAAAGATGCGGGTTCAGTCCCTGGGAAGATCCCCTGGAGAAGGAAATGGCAACCCACTCCAGTATTGCCTGGACAGTCCCATGGACAGAGGAGCTATAGTCTATGGGGTCACCAAGAGTCAGACATGACTGAAGAGACTAAGCAGCATGAACGCCACACCCTAGGTAGCAGGGGCTCCTGGAATCAGTCCTTCCCTGGGACCCCAAGGCTGTTTTTCCACTTCCATCATTTCCTCCTGAACTTTCATTCTGCAAAGGAGGCTTTTCCTGCTCAAGCCATGCTGGTAGACTGTTTATAAAAGGAAATTTTGGTTCACATCCGAGCAGTGCAGCCCAGGGCCAGGAAAGGTGTTGCAGCTCCAGCTTGTGGTGCCCAGCGCATGGCTCCTGCCACACAGCCAGGATGCTGCACATCATTAGGGTTCTGGGCAGCCTCGCTGAGGACAGGAGCCTCAGAGGGGAAACCGTCACCTTGGATCCAGGGAGAGTGGAGGGCAGAGCCAGGGGTGGAAAAGTGTTTCCTCCTTCAGAGTCTGAAACAGGAAGACACACCTGCTGGACAAAAGAATCTTTATGTTTCGTTCACTCTGTTTACAGATGTCTTAAGCCTACAGAGTGATGAGGGAGGTAGGTCAGGTGCGGCCACTGGCAAATGGTCAGCAAAGCCTTCCTTCCCCTGACTGTGGCCTCAATGATCACCTTCCTCTCACTTCTCCTGTCTGTTCCCATCAGGTGACATGCAGTCTCTAAGCCCTTGAACCGCCTCTCTGCGTGGACGCTCTAGGGGTAACTTAAGAGACAAGTCTCTACCATCCCTGGAAGAGAAAAGGGTGAAGGCAAGTTCAATGAGTTGGCCATTGAAGGTACTGTGCCCAAGGAGTGCCCGAGCCTACCAGGCCATCCAGACAGTCCCCTGGGCCATCAGGGTCAGAGAGCAGCCCTCCCCAACACAGCAAAGATGGTCTGCCATCCTGGGCACCGAGCATCTGAAGAAATTCAAACTCATTTCCTGACCTAAGAATGACATTCAGGAGGGCAATCGGGAACTGGAAAACAAGTGGCAAGAGCCTCGCCACCCACTAGCCCACCGGGCCATCTGCCAGAGCATGGTGAGCACAGCCCCTGGGGAAACTGCTCTGCTTGCCTCTCCACTCAGCCCTGTTCTCTCACTTCCCCTCCTTTGCTCCAAGCTCCCCATCCCATCCAGGCCCAGAGACGGTCACAGAGCATCCTACTGTGATTTGACCACTCCTGACAGTGGGAGTGATGGTTGGCTGTGGAAAACCCAGGAGGCCAGCTATACGCAAGCAGGAAGAAGTCAGGTGAGAGGCCTGAGCAGCTGCCTGGAGCCCAGTTCCCCTCACCGGTGCTCTCCTCCGGATGCTACACGCCCTTCCATCCAGTCTGCCGGCCTCCATTCCCGCCCTCCCCCAACCCAGTCTCTGTTCTGCAGCCAGAAGGAGCATTTCCAGACCCAAATCAAGTCACATTGCTCCTTGGTTGAAACCTACAATGGTTCCCCAAGGCCCTCGGACTCAGCCTGACCTTGAAGACCTCCCGATCAATCCCCTAGCTCTCTCCAGTCTCTCTCCAGTCTCTCTCCGTGTCTGCCACCTTGTGCTCCAGGCCCCTAACCTCCCCAGCTCCCGGAATCCACTCCACTTCCTCCTACCTGCAGGGGGTGGCTGCAAGCTTGCTGGCCCTTGGGCTCAGAACACACTCACCAGCGTCTTCTCGTCCCACACCTGCAGGTTGTCTGATCAACACTTACTCAGGCTTCCATGTCTGTTCTCTGCCATCCTTCCCTGAGCCAAGTGAGGCTGGGTGCCCCTCCAACAGAACTGTGAGCCCCAGCTCACTGCTATGCAGATCGATCGCCTGATGCTCATCTCTGTTCTCAGCTGGACAGTAAGCTCCACGAGACACTATACCTTTCCTTTTTGTTTTGTTTTACCATCGGGCCAGTGCGTAAATGGCCCACAAATATTTATTAGACGAAAGAAGTTTTGAACTGATTAATTAACAAAAGGCCTAGAAAACAATTTGGACAAATGCTCCAGATCTGCCTTGCCAGCTTTTCACTCCCTCCAAGGCTTCCTCCAGGCATTACGGGGGGCAGGGATGATGCTCTGGGACCTGGTACCAGAATTCTAGTCTTACCACCACCCTCTGTGGGACTTTAGGCAGGTTGCTGCCCCTCTCGCCCTCAGTTTCTCTATCTATTCTCTTCCTGCAACCAAAGCAACCGAGGGCAGCTTGATCAACTGAATTCTTTCTTTAAAATGTTTATTTTGCGGCAGTATGAAAAAAAAACTCGAGATCTACCCTCTTAACAAAGGTTTAAATGTACAATACAGTGTTGTTCGCTAGGTACAATGTTATATGGTTGACTCCCTTTTGGTGTGGGCTTGGCTGCTGACTGCTCCCACACTCTGTGCTCTGCATGCCCATCTGAGCTGCTACATTCCATGACACAAGGGTCCCACGGCTGGGTGTGCAGCAGTTTGATTGAGGGAGAAAGTGTACGCTGGGAAACAGCCTGGCAGGGTGGGGACAGAAACCAGGGAAGTTTCCCCAGATTCTTCGGAGACGTTGTCCTTCTTACCTCTGGGGAGCAATCTGTCATTTCTCAGGGGCCCAAGGATACAGAGAATAGACTCGTGCCCTACACAAACACCCTCACAGAGGTTGGGGGCCAAAGCAGGGGGCGTACCAAGAAACAGAGCAAGACAGGAAGATAGCAGAAGAGATGTTTGTCTGGGGGCCTGTGATCCAACAACCTGCACCTTTTCCCACCTGGCTTTAGGACAGATAGTGCGGGCCCTACCTTTCTGCTCCTCACCCCTCCTAACCTACTAGTCACCATAAAACTTCAACCAAGCACCTGTCTGTCTTGGAGGCTTCATGTAAAAACTATGTGGGTGAACTCTTTAAAAACAAATAGTTAAAAATGGATTCATGAATCAAAATTCCATTTTAAATTCTACCATAAATGATAATCATTGACTGACATTGCCTGAGCCTGAGTCCCTAACACCAGAGAAAAATCACACCCATTGTTATTGGCTTATTGGCAATGATGACCTAAAAGCGAATCACCTTCTATCACAGACTATGAACAGAGCTACAAGTGTTCTTTCCTGATATTTTCAATAAAGATAAATGGACTCACTATCAAAAGTTAAGCCGAAAGAGTTTTAGGAAATACAAGTCCTCCCTGCCCTGGAGGAGGGGGTGATCGGAGCTCTGAGCAGAGAGGACCTGTGTCGCTTCCTTTTCAGGCTGTGGGGCAGGATTATTTCAGCCCCCTCCTTGGAACAAGACTTTTTCTCCTCCTGCATTCCTGGCTTTCCAGGCTAGTTGAGCTTCCTAATTTGGAAGTTGCCACAGAGCAAACCCTGACAGTACATGGCTGTCCTGCTGTGAACTCCCCGAGAGGCAGTGGTCCTGGTTACATAACAGGCACCTCGATTAACCCCTCCAGAAGCCTCCCAGGCCCTACGCTGAGTGGGAGATGAGGTTCTGGGCCCAGCCTGTCCCCAGTTCACTGAAGCAGTGACATCTAAGTCCGTGCTCTATACTGGTAGACATTCTGCTAGTCCTGATCTCTGTCCACTCTTTCTGCCTCTCCCACCCTCTCACAGCCATGGCTGTGCCAGGATTCTCGCTTCAGGGCAACGCTGGAAGGCAGGGATTTCATTTCCTTTGCATTCGCCCTGATGCTTAACTCACTGCTGCACTTTTCAAGGGCAGACAAGCAGCAAATGTGCAAAGACAGAGACTGAGCTAAAGACAGGGGGAGCTGGGGGAGAGCCAAAGAAAGATCTTTTGCCTCTCACCAGTTTGACCCTGTTCTGGGGGCTCTTGCAGTCGAGTTCGGGCAGGTAGGTGTCCAACCCCACAGGCAGGGGGTGACAGATGACGTCCCCAGCTCCTGCTTGGAGGTCTGACCTCATCAGCCCGACATCACGACCAGATATGGCAGGTTAATAGTGGGGCTGCTGGTCACAGTGGACATTATACAAAATTTATTTTTGTATTTAAGTATATGTAATTGTTTTATCATTAAAGGACATTTTAAGCAAGAATATAAACCATCCCTGACCCCCACCACACAGCAACTGATTTTACTCTTGGCAAATCCTTCTGATAGGCTTTAGGTATTTTATTTGGGGATTGGACTGAGAGCAGCAAATTCCTGTTCAAATCGACAGGGATGCTTGTAGCTAGTGTGCGCGTGTGTGCTACAATTTTCTGTCTCTTGCAGCCTCAGAGCTCTTTGAGGAGGAGGACATGACTTTCACTTTGATATCTCAGTGGTAAATCCAGTGCCTGATACTCAGTAATCGCTGGCTACACGTTTGTTAAATAAACAAACAAATCGCCCCAATATTAGGACCACACCAGAAGCATACATTTAAATCAAGAGGAGGGGGACTTCCCTGGTGGCTCAGTGGTAAAGAATCCACCCGCCAATGCAACAGATACAGGTTCTCTCCTTGACCCTGGAAGATCCCACAAGGAGCAACTAAGCCCGTGCACCACAGCTACTGAGCCTGTGCTCTAGAGCCCGGGAGCCACAGCTACTGAGCCCATGGTCTGCAACGAGAGAAGTCATCTCAATGAGAAACCCACACACCACAGTTAGAGAGTAGCCCCCACTCTCACGACTAGAGAAAAGTCTGCTCAGCAACAAAGACCCAGCACAGCCAAAAACAAATATATAAATAAAATTATAAATCAAGAGGAGGGCAATGTATTATTTATTATTTTAATTTTGGATAAATTAAAAATCTCATAAAAATAGAAAACATGGCCAGAATGGGGCATCAGAATGTCAACCAGTGGCACCCAGGTCAATGTTGGAAGGGAACAAACATCGTGCATTGAGTCCTATGGGAGGAAGGACAGAAATGGGAGAAGGAAATTCATGACCAGAACACTCAAAAGCAGGACAGGGAGCGAGAAAACCATGGGTCGAGGCAGGTGGTTGAGAACTAGGTCTGTGAATTGACGGGGTCTGCTAGAGGGGTTCACAGTGTTGTGGGGTAAGTGTGGAGGCTTGTGGGAAACTCACCAGGCTGAGAAGTAACGGCTGCTCATTGATCTTCAGTGGCTTTATGTTCTTAAAATAGAAATTCTGCTTCTGAGGGTATAGTCATAATTCCTAGTGAAGAAATTTATTCTCTGGGGGAAAATAGCAGTGACTATGTGATCATAGCATTATTGCTCACATATGGCACAAAAGAATATCTTTCATCAAAGCATTAGAACTTCTGTCCCTATGCACAGATTGGATCAAACGCTGGATCTCTTTCATTATAATTTATATTGTTTATTTCCTAATACATCCTTACATTTATACACAATGTTATCTATTTAATTCACACCTGAAATCTAAATGTCTTGGTTGAACCTCAGGGAAAAATTCTAGGAAGGGCTCCATTTACCCACTCAAGTACATCCAGAATAATCATTTCTTTAGTGACAGGATGGCCTTCTTTTCTGGCATATCTGACCCTCCTTTGTAATGCACGGACAGCTTGGATTGCACTGGGCAGAGCAGTGTACTCTGTCCTCCAGTTGGAAAAACTAAGTTAATGTTTAGTTACCAGATCAAAGCATCTTTAACAATTCTTGACAAAACCTGTATTTTTGTTGTCATTGTTCAGTTGCTAAGTCGTGTCCAACTCTTTGTGACCCCATAAATGGCAGCGTGCCAGGCTTCTCTGTCCTTCACTATCTTCCAGAGTTTACTCAAACTCATGTCCATTGAGTCAGGGATACCATCCAACCATCTCATCCTCTATTGTCCCCTTCTCCTCTTGTCCTCAATCTTTCCCAGCATGAGAGTCTTTTCCAATGAGTTGGCTCTTCTCATCATGTGGCCAATGTATTGGAGCTTCAGCATCAGTCTTTCCAATGAATATTCAGGTTAATTTCCTTGAGAATTGACTGGTTTGATCTTGCTGTCCAAGGAACTCTCAAGATTCTTCTCCAGCAGCACAGTTCAAAAGCATCAACTCTTCGGCATTCATCCTGTATTTTGGAGTTCTGGAATTCTGTAAGCCTTGTTTTAAAAATTACTATATACTTTTATGATACAAAATCTTTCTTAAGGGTTCAGGCCAATCTGTCTGTGAAGACATGTAGGGTAGGAGTGAATCTGCATGATGGATAAAGTGGGTGTGAGTCTCCAGATTGTAAATGAGTTAGGTAATGACACTGGAGAAGTCATAAATATCTGTGAATAAGTAATAAAGTGACATTTTGGAAGTACTTCCAACGAGTCAACTTTGTTTTGAATCTCATCCATCTCCTAGAACCCTCCTAATCCAGTGGAATCCTAGCCTACTGAAGCCTAATCCTATGGAATCGTCCTTCCTAAAGTCTCTCACGTCCTTTGTTTCCTTGGGCCCCTGACACTCTTCAGGTCCTCATCACATCACACCTGGATTATTGAAACAGCCTCTTCATTGATCTTCCTGTCTCCAGCTTCTTCCTGCCTGTTATCCATTCCTCATGCTGCCACAGGGCTCAGGGCTTGTTTTTTCCCCTAATATGCCACTTTCAACATGCTCTGGCTCTGTTCAGAGATCTCTGTTCCCCATTGCCTTCAGAGTGATGTCTCCATCCACAGTACAGAAGTCAAGGTCCTCCAGGTTCCAGTTCACCTGTCCAAACTTCTCTCCTCAAAGCATCAGCCAGATGGTCACCACCTCCTTGGCAGACCTGTGCCTCTCTATTCATCAGTCCCCATGGCCACCTCCACTTAGCTCATCTCTAGAAGGCCTTTTCCCTTCCTCTCTGTCTCTTCAAACACAAACTTTCTGTAAGGGCTCCATCCCCTAAAGCCCCTTCCAACATTTCCAGTCCATCCTGGTCTAATTGAGTGGCTTTCTTGCATTGTCTGTCCTCAGCCATTTCAGTCGTATCCGACTCTTTGCAACCTCATGGACTGGAGCCCGCCAGGCTCCTCTGTCCATGGGATTCTCCAGGCAAGAATACTGAAGTGGGTTGCCATGCCTCCTCCTCCAGAGGATCTGCCCGACCCAGAGCCTGAACCCATGTCTCTAAAGTTTCCTTCATTGGCAGGCAGGTTTTTCACTGTTAGAGCCATTTGGGAAGCCCTTTCTTGTATTACTAATTCTATTTCAATAGAAACTTACTGGAGATGCAGAGTAACTTCACTCAAAGTTAAAAAACCACAATTAGAGATCTTCCAGGTACCAAGACCTACAGTGGAAAGCTTCTATAGGGTCAGAGAGAGGCATGCATATGAGTATGTCCTCAACCCCGGCTCTGTGTCCACACTGCCTCTATCTCAGAAAGGTGGCAGGGAAGCTTGTGCTGGCTCTTCTGATTAAGCCAAGGCCACAATGCCCTCCTAGTGCCACAGCTTTTAAGGCTCCCACCTGAGATGGGATCCCAGCATGTCAGACTCTGAAAGCCAATGGTACTTACATCCAGGAGACCCATCAGATTATAGGGAACAATGGAATGATTCTCTATGAGTTCATGAGCATAAGCTGAGGCTAGCCCCACAGGGCTCAGCCCAGAGGGAGCAGGCAAAAATGTCCATCTCCCAGACTTACCCTGGAAGGAGATTGTTTACAAGCCCCTACCCGAGGGTCCAGCTTTTAATTTGCAGTCCTCCATGAAAGCCAGGGAGCCATTGGGTCATTCTACCACCTTCTCCTTCCAACTCATCCCAACTAGGAAACCAGGTGCCAACACCTCTCTGAAAGGAGCTTGTATTTATGCTTGGTGTCCCAGCTTTTGTGGCTGCTGTTCAAAGTATACTATTGAATCATTAAAATTTGCTGAATAGAACTTGTGTTTTCACCAAAAAAAAAAAAAAGGAAATATATGAGGTGATGAGATGTGTTAATTAACTTAATTAGCTTGATGGTGGGAATCCTGTCACCGTGTATACATATATCAAATCATCTGACTATAGGTTTTAAATACGTGACAATTTTATTTGTCAATCATACCTCAATAAAGTTGAAAAATAAAATAAAAATTGAGACTACCCTGGTGTTCCAGTGGCTAAGAGTCCGAGCTCCCAATGCAGGAAGCCCTGGAGATCCCATATGCAGCACTTAAGAGCCTGGGCTACCCAGGTGGCTCAGTGAGTTAAGAATCTGCTTGCAACTGGAGAGGCATGGGTTCAATCCCTGGGTCAGGAAGATTCCCCTAGAGGGGAGCATGGTAACCCACTCCAGTATTCTTGCCTGGAGAATCCCATGGACAGAGGAGCCTGGTGGGCTACAGTCCATGGGGTCTCAAAGAGTTGGACATGACAGAAATGGTTGAACACACACATACACAGCTAAGAGCTGCATACCACAACTAAGACCCAGCACAGCCAAATAAATATTTTTTAATAAATAAAAATAAATAAATAATGTTTAAGCCCACTAAGATTTCATCCCTAATCATATCCTCCCCCTCATTCTGCCCACCCTTCCAAGAAGCAACTACTGGCCCAAATTGTTGCATGGATAATTCTCTGACTTTTCTTCATAGGTTTTAATTACAGATGATTGTTTTTAAAAAACATATATAGGGGGACTTCCCTGGTGTTCTGGTGGTTAAGACTCTTTGTTCCCAAGGCAGAGGACTAGGGTTCAATTCCTGGTCAGGGAACTAGATCCCACGTGCTGCAACTAAGACCCAGAGCAGCCAAATAAATAAATATTTTTGAACCTGTATATGTACATTGTTTACATTTGCATGCCAACCTTCCCACATTTTCCACAAAATGCTACCTGATCTTCTGACAGGTTTTCCTACTTCTTGATTTATTCTGTCACCAACCATGCCATTTTCTTCTTTAGTCTCTGGTCGGGTCATTTCACTGCTCACCAGCCTGCAGGGACTCCTCGTTCACCACTGAAACAATTCCCTTCACAACCCTTAATATTCTGAGCTTCACAAGGCTTTTAATTTCTCTGAGCCTCAGTTTTGCCATCTGTAATAGGGATCAAAATACCCTATAGGATTGTTTTGAGGATCATATCAAACAGGTAAAGAACATACCATGAGGCCTGACAGCTAGTAGAAATACGGTTCACTGGGGCTAACCTTACTTTTATTACTCCTCCCTGAGCTGTTCTTTTTTAATGACCATCATTACTCCTCTATGAACTACCCCCTCAGCCATAGCACAGGGCCCCACACATAGTAAAGGCTCATGTTTTCTGAGTGTAAAATATGCCAGTCTCATGATCAACTCACGCACGTGTTGATAATTCCTGGAGTGGGGATTTCTGTTATTAATAACTGGTCTTTGAAGACCCCCTGAAGGGAGGAAGAGACTGCCTATTCTGAAAGGGAGGAGGGCACCGACAGTTCCTCTCACTCAGGAAAGTAAATAAGACGTTATGAAATTTTAGGACATTTTCAGTAGCAGTGTGCGGGTATAGGCTGGGGCCAGGCTGTGCCTCCAGCTGGCTTTTGTCAAGCATTCGTTGGCTGCCCTCAAAGCTGTGCTGCCTGCTCTGGTAGACCACAGGGTTAGCTGAGGCCCAAGCTGGAGGGAGGGAACCCGTTCCTCTGATGTGCACACTTGCCTCGGGGCCTGGAACCTGTTCCTTGCTGAGTTGTCAAAGGACTATTTTAGATCCTGTAGAGTTGGCAGGAGTCCCTGGTACACCCGTGTCTTCGTGTATGAGCTGCTTGTCACTTGCCTCTTTTCCCCAGGGAGTTTTCAGAGGACAGAAGAAATGAATGGCTGTAAATGACTGAGATGCTTTAGGTACGGTTGTATTTATGGACAGTTTTGACAGCTTATCTCCTTATTGAGAAATGGCATGTTTCTTATCTTTTGAGAAAAACTGTTCTCTTTAATCGGAGACATGGTACTATGCATGACTCTGGAGTAGGGCAACACGTAATTGGTCTTAGCAAAAATACACCACGAGAAGCCATGGTTCCTACAGAGCCACTTATCTTTAATTTGGTTTGTTTCCCCAGAAGGTCCTCCTTATCCCACCCTCTCCACTACCACTGCCTGATCTTCAGACTTGTTAAGGGAAGTCGCCATTCGTTCTCCAAGGAGTGCCATGTTTTAAAAGCCAAGTACATATTGAAAACCAGAAAAACTTCACACATGTACAATTATTTGAACTTCACTGCACATTTATAGGAATGTATTTCTGTATATCATGTCAACAAATAAAATAGTGTTCTTTGATAAAAAATGTATATCAACTACTCAAAATATGATAAAAGTTGATCTTCTTTCTTGGGTAGCACAGAGTGACTTATCAAATGCCAATGGTTATACTAACATTTACTTTAGCAAAGAGGTAATTACAAGGGTTGAAAAACCTATTGAACCCATCAGATTGTCCACACATCAGCTGGTTTTCATCCAAACCAGTTTATAATCCAAAACAGCGAAGTCTTTACTTTAGAAGCAACCAAGGTCATACCCTTTTGGGTTTTTTGTTCTTAAAAAGGTTCCCTGGCCTGAGTGACCCCAGCCAAGTTTCACGTTGTCTCTGAACATAGGAGTGTGGCTCTCATGCTTATGTCAGCAGAATGAGGCTAGAAACTGGCCAATGGTTCTATTTGCAGTTTTCACCCATGGAAATGTGTCTATGGAGATAGACATAGCCTCTCATTGTTTCCAGACCCACTGACTTGTAAATTACATTTGTATAGTAAATGCATAGGGTTCTGAGGGAGTAATAGGTTATCCTGGCTTTTACATGTTTTGTGTGAAAGTCCAGGTAACTTACAAAATAAGCCTTCTCTCAAAGATCTTAGTTACCATTTGTGATTTGACATTGAAAATATAGACACATTAGATGATTGAAACTTCTTGCTGACTTTTGTGAAAAAGAATCAGCTATCACTCAGATGCACTTCACTTACACAAAAATGTCAATAGTTGCATACAGAGCCAATGTTCTCTTTCCCACTGGCACTCATCTCTGAGAAACTTTGTCTTAGTTTCAGATAGAACTCCACTTGGCAGTGACCACTGTCACTAAGGTTTTGCCCTGCCCATACTTGGAATTACTCAGTAAATAACTGCTGAGAGCAACTGGACAACTATTTATTTATTCATTCATTTGTTTTTATTTATTTGCCTGTGACTGGTCTTTGTTGCAGCATGTGGGATCTAGTTCCCTGACCAGGGATCAAACCTGGGCCCCTAAACTGGGAGCGCAGAGTCTTAGCCACTGGACTACCAGGCAAGTCCTGGAACTTTCTATTTAAATAAAACTAGTTTTTTTGAAAGACAATTCTTTGGTGTGCCTAAAAATCCTTTGTAAAATAACTACTCTTACTTACTCATTATGTAATTTTGAGCTTTCTTCAGATAGTTTCCTTAAAGCCCATGTAGAACACCTATGTAGGTTTCCTACGTCATCATGTAAATTTTCAGGTTTGGACTTTCATGCTTTCAGCTAAACTTTATTTCCCAGAAAGGGTAACTGTCTGTTCCATCCTTCTCCTTTATACCATTAGTTCCATTCGGGTGACATTTATTGAAGTGCTTCTGTATGCTGGGCACCACACTGGACTTTGTTGATCTCAAAGTGAGAAGACTATCAGTGGAGGAAATGACTTTGCAAGCAAGTCATTGCAACAAGGTCAGATATTTGCCCACAGAGACACACCAGGAGGAGACTGACCACCTTGCTTGAAGGAGTCAGAGAAACTTCCACAAGGAGGCGACATTTGAGCTTGATTCTGCAATAGCTGATCAGGCAAAAGAGAAGGAGGGAAGGACTTTGAGGTAAATATATGTGTGTGTGTGTGTGTGTATGCATGTATATATATCATCATGAAAATGCAGGGATGATATGAAGAGTATCTGGTGGTACAAGGTGGGGAGTGGCAATTCATGAAACATACATGCACACACATTCATAATCAAATGCCCACTATGTTGCAAGCACGGGGCCAAATGCATGTTTATTCATTATCTCATTTAAATTTCATGACAATGCTACTTGGTAGAAATTTTTTAATCACTCTTTTATAAATGAGAAAGGTATTATGGTTGCTGCTTTAGAGATAAGACTCTGTATGATAAAGGGACTGACCCAAGACCCTAGGGCCCATTCAGTGTCACTACACAAAAGCTTTTGGTCTCAGTGATTGTGTGAGCAATCATAAGAGAAGACTCGACACATGGACATCACCAGATGGTCAACACCGAAATCAGATTGATTATATTCTTTTCAGCCAAATATGGAGATGGCATCACTGACTTGATGGACGCGTGTCTGAGTGAACTCCAGGAGTTAGTGATGGACAGGGAGGCCTGCTGTGCTGCGATTCATGGGGTCGCAAAGAGTCAGACACGACTGAGTGACTGAACTGAACTGAAAGATGGAGAAGCTCTATACAGTCAGAAAAAACAAGACTGGCAGCTGACTGTGGCTCAGATCATGAACTCCTTACTGCCAAATTCAGACTTAAATTTAAGAAAGTAGGGAAAACCACTAGACCATTCAGGTATGACCTAAATCAAATCCCTTACGACTATACAGTGGACATGAGAAATAGATTTAAGGGATTATATCTGATATACAGAGTGCCTGATGATCTATGGACAGAGGTTCATGACACTGTACAGGAGACAGGGATCAAGACCATCCCCAAGAAAAAGAAATGGAAAAAAGGAAAATGGCCATCTGAGGAGGCCTTACAAATAGCTGTGAAAAGAAGAGAAGTGAAAAGCAAAGGAGAAAAGAAAAGATATACCCATTTGAATGCAGAGTTCCACAGAGATAAGAAAGGAGAGATAAAAAAGAGCAAGGAGAGATAAGAAAGCCGTCCTCAGTGATCAGTGCAAAGAAATAGAGGAAAACAATAGAATGGGAAATACTATAGACCCCTTCAAGAAAATTAGAGATACCAAGGAAACATTTCATACAAAGATGGACACAATAAAGGACAGAAATGGTATGGACCTAACAGAAGCAGAAGATATTAAGAAGAGGTGGCAAGAATACAAAGAACTGTACAAAGCAGATCTTCACAACCTAGACAATCATGATGGTGTGATCACTGACCTAGAGCCAGACATCCTGGAATATGAAGTCAAGTGGGCCTTAGGAAGCATCACTATGAACAAAGCTAGTGGAGGTGATGGAATTCCAGTTGAGCTATTCCAAATCTTAAAATATGATGCTATGAAAGCGCTACACTCAATATGCCAGCAAATTTGCAAAACCTAGCAGTGGCCACAGGACTGGAAAATGTCAGTGTTTATTCCAATACCAAAGCAAGGCAATGCCAAAGAATGCTCAAACTACTACACAATTGCATTCATCTCACACACTAGTAAAGTAATGCTCAAAATTCTCCAAGTCAGGCTTCAGTAATACGTGAACCGTGAACTTCCAGATGTTTGAGCTGGTTTTAGAAAAGGCAGAGGAACCAGAGATCAAATTGCCAACATCTGCTGGATCGTGGAAAAAGCAAAAGAGTTCCAGAAAAGCATCTATTTCTGCTTTATTGACTGTGCCAAAGCCTTTGACTGTATGGATCACAACAAACTGGAAAATTCTGAAAGAGATGGGAATATCAAACCACCTGACCTGCCTCTTGAGAAATCTGTATGCAGGTCAGGCAGAAACAGTTAGAACATGGTTCCAGAACAACCAGTCTGTTGTTCTAACAGACTGTTAGAACAACAGACTGGTTCCAAATAGGAAAAGGAGTATGTCAAGGCTGTATATTGTCACTCTGCTATTTAACTTATATGCAGAGTACATCATGAGAAACGCTGGGCTGGATGAAGTACAAGCTGGAATCAAGACTGCCAGGAGAAATATCAGTAACCTCAGATATGCAGATGACACTACCCTTATGGCAGAAAGGGAAGAACTAAAGAGCCTCTTGATGAAAGTGAAAGAGGAGAGTAAAGCTTAAAGCTCAACAGTCAGAAAATGAAGATCATGGCATCTGGTCCCATCACTTCATGGGAAATAGATGGGGAAACAGTGGAAACAGTGGCAGACTTTTTTGGGGGGGCTCCAAAATCACTGCACATGGTGATTGCAGCCATGAAATTAAGACGCTTACTCCTTGGAGGGAAAGTTATGATCAACCTGGACAGCATAGTAAAAAGCAGAGACATTACTTTGCCAACAAAGATCTGTCTAGTCAAGGCTATGGTTTTTCCTGTGGTCATGTATGGATGTGAGAGTTGGACTATAAAGAAAGCTGAGCGCTGAAGAATCAATGCTTTTGAACTGTGGTGTTGGAGAAGACTCTTGAGAGTCCTTTGGACTGCAAGGAGATCCACCCAGTCCATCCTAAAGGAGATCAGTCCTGGGTGTTCATTGGAAGGACTGATGTTGAAGCTGAAACTCCAATACCTTGGTCACCTGATATGAAGAGCTGATTCATTTGAAAAGACTCTGATGCTGGGAAAGATTGAAGGCAGGAGAAGGGGAAGACAGAGGATGAGATGGTTGGATGGCATCACCGACTCAAAGGACATGAGGTCAGGTAAACTCCAAGAGTTGGTGATGGACAGGGAGGCCTGGTGTGCTGCAGTCCACGGGGTTCAAAGAGTAAGACACGACTGAGCAACTGAACTGAACTGATTGTGTGAACAGGTTCAGGCAAGGTGATGAGGGTCTCCCCATGCCATGTAAAAACTTTGGGCAATGGGATGCCATCAATGTGTTTGCAATAGGGCAATAAAGCATTGTTAAATTGTTTCCAAAAGATAAAAATACAGCAGAGAAACCAATTAAGAGGGCATGAAAATAGTCTGGGTAAGGAATATTAAAGACCTGAACTAGGGTAGGAGTGATAGAACAGCAAAGATAGAGTTGAGAGAGAATTCAGAAATAAAAGAGAAAAGATACATGTAGAGTGATGGTCGGCCAAGGTTACCAGATTCTTTGTTGAAAGTCATGGATCCTGTGCATTCCATCTGATGTAATGAGAAAATTATTTTATTAAATAATGTAAGAACGCCTATATAGTCTTAGGGGAGAGCCAGAGAATCAGATTTCCAGGTGTTGAAGCTCAGAGAAGACCTTGAGTTGTGTCAAACTATTCTAGTGAGCCCCTGCCACTGCCATGACTGGGCTTAAGAACTTCCATGCGCCACTCCGTTATGCACGCTTAGTTGCTCGGTTGTTTCTGACTCTTAGGACCTTTTGAACTGTGGCCCTCCAGACTCCTCTGTCCATGGGATTTTTCAGGCAAGAATACTGGACTGGGTCACAATGGCCTCCTCCAGGGGCTCTTCCCGACCCAGGGATCAAACCCATGTTGTCTGGATCTCCTGCACTGCAGGCAGATTCTTTACCTGCTGAGCCATCGGGGAAGCCCAGGAACTTAGGTACCTTGTACTCATTTCCTCTTGCCGCTATAATAATTACCACGCATTTATAGTCTAAGACAATACACATTTATTCTCTTATAGTTCTGAAAGTCAGAAGTCCAAAATGGATCTGACGGGGCTGAACTCAAGGTGTCAGCAGGGCTGCATTCCATTCTGCAGGTTCTAGGGAGAGTTGTTCTGCCTTTTCCAGTTTCTAGGGGCCACCTCACTCCTTGACCCACGCCTTCTTCCAACATCTCAAAGTCAGTGGGGTGACATCGTCAAAACTCTCTGCCTTTCCTTTTTTTTTGGCCGTGCCCTGTAGCATGTGGGATCTTATTTCCCAGACCAGGGATCGAACCTGCATCCCCTGCGTTGGAAGCGTGGAGTCTTAACCACTGGACCACCAGGGCAGTCCCAAATCTCTTTGCTTTTCTTGTCACATCTTCTCTCCTTCAGCTTCTGTCATCCCATCACTTTCTCTGACACTGATCCTCCTGCCTCCCTCTTACAGGGGCACTATGGATATGTAGGTCCACCCCCACAGTCCAGGAGAATCTCCCATCTCAGGCTTCTGAGTGCAATCACATCTGCCCTGTGAAATCACATACTCATATTCAGGTTCTGAAGATTTGAACGTGGCCATCTTCAGAAGGCCGTTATTCTGCCTTCCACAGAATTTTCCCTCAAATTCTGGAGTCAGGCCTCTATTCGAAGGACCTCAGCACCCCTGTCTGTAAAATGCTGGATGGATGTCACCACACCCGCCCTTATCAGAATGGCCTCAGCACAGGCCTTCTTTCTGCCCAGAGCTTTCAAATCATAGTTGGATGCGATCAGGGGAGTCTGGATCACTGCCTAAACCTTGGCTGTGAGAGAGGCTTGGAGAGCAGGTTCTGGCCTCTTCCTCGAGGATAAGCAGGTTCCTAAGAGAAGGGGTTCAAAATAAGTTGCTAAGTGGTCAAAAAGATGACAGATACCTGCTGAACCTAGCCAAACCTCAGATTTTGGCTGGGGTTCTGTTTCCAGTACCGTTCCACTGAAGAGACACACTTGCTCATTGAAAGAGGGAGCCTGACGCTGTGACTCAGACGTATTCAGGGACATGAGAGCCGGTCCCCAAAGCACATGACTGAGGATTCCTGATGGTAAAGGAAGAGCTTGCACATGCAGGAGAGACTGGACTGGTGTGTCTCCAAAGGCGATGCCAGGACGACGCGGTGAGGTCATAGCAGAGTGCTCTGTGTCTCTTCAGGATGCTCTGAGACAGACGGGTGCCCTGACAGGCAATGGGGTCGCTGTCACTTAGAATTTTAAGGCTGAAGCAGGATGACAAGATACTGGGGCACAAAGAGAGAATTCAAATAGCAGCTGAGAATCACACTGAACAGCTTCTAAGTTTTCATCATCTTGTTCTTACTCAATAATCCAGTTGTCGAGGGGACTAAGGGCCAAATCACAATTTTACATGGATGTAGTATTTATTTAAAAGGGAAAATGCTTGATTTTTTTAAGTCTTGCTCTTAAATTTAATTTTCTGATTCTGATCCCTTACTCTTTTTTTTACAGTAAGTGAGCAACATTTTTAAACTGTGTAGCATGTTTCCACTCTGACTCCAGAGTCTGGTTTTTATCTCGGGCGTGCTGCCGTGCTACAGGACTTGACGTGCCTTTTGTGTTCGGTAATGTCTTCATCTGAACAACAGGCCTGGAAAGGTTGATCCCCCGGTGCCGAAGCCAAGCATTGACTGGATAGAAGTTGATGAATTTATATAGGAACTAAGCAATTTCAATCTGTTTTCCTTTTTTCTATGTATGCAATTCCCTGTCTGCATTCCAGCCTTGATGGAGAGGCGGCCCCAGTTATCGCCTCTGCACAGAGATGGTGGAGGTTGACAGTGGGGGCCACGTCGACCTGCTTCTTTCCAAACTGTTCCAAGGCTGAGAGGTTTACTTACATCCACACACACAAAATGCGTTTTGGAAAGTTATTTTACAAAACTGAATCTCATGCAGGGAACTACGTGCCTTTCTAAGCAGAACGTCAGATATTTCTGCATGGATTTAACCTGACCTTCTTTTCTTGTGATCCAACTCCATATTGCTTGATATAATGCAGATTTCCTGAGTGACCCGGGCATCAGGAGTCACAGGCACGTAGGGTTTTGTATTCTTTCTTGGAAAATGGGAGAAACAACTTCTGTTCATCTGCAAAGCACCACAATGGATAACTGTCATAGATCCCATGTTCAGATGTGTGTGTGTGTGTGTGTGCATATGTGTATGTGTGTGTGTGATGCTAGCGAGGATGGGGAATGGGAGTAGAAAAAACTGCAAAAAAAAAAATCTTAATGCTTTGTCGACCTTCTCCTACCAGCCAACCTGCACTCCAAATAACAAAAAGCAATAATGTGATATATAATGTGATATATTTATAGGCGTTTTCCCTCTTTGTTCTTAGAAAGCATTCCTTCCAGGTTGTTCTGTTTTAGTCCTGAGCAAGCAGCAATGCTACCTAAGAACAGAGGGAATCTTCCTCACAAGCAGGTGTCACAATAGAATAAAATTTACCACAAAAAATGCTCTGACAGATATTCAGGATGCAGATAATCCTTACAGCCTGCACAGTGATTAGCTAGAATGCTAAGCAGCTATTCCCATCAATGACTGTAATTAGTCATCTTCTAACACAGCCAAACCAGCTCCTGGCATCTCTTCTTAGAAGTCTCTAGAATCTATAAATAGAATATGTTAAGCATTCCCCACCTTATAGTCAGTCACACCCTCCCCTCCAAGGGTCCTTTGTTTCTCTTCCTCTGTTCTCTGCTCCTTGTCTGCTTCCTCCACCCAGCCCTCTCCTGCAGGCAATCCAGCCCAGACACTCCTTCTCACTGTTTTTCTTTTTTATTAGAAGAGAAACATTTTGCAGCTGACCCTCCCTCCCACCACCAAGTGAGCAGAGTTCCCTGTGTCTTCTTTCTTACAGCCTCCCTAAAGGGCACCCCAGCCATGCCTGCGCCACACCCTACAGGACTCCAGGAGTCCAGGTGACTTAGGGCTAGCTGCGATGGGAGGTACCACGATGTCTAGACTCTAGGATGGGGAGGGGAAGCAGGAAGGAAGGAGGCTGAGCAAGAGGTGGAAACAGAGGCAACCAGTTGGCTGGGAGGCCTATGTCCCATGAGAACATTAACTCCAACTCCTGCTCCAGGACTGTAAGGCTGCAGCCAAGACAAGTGACCCTGTGCTCTTACAACACGCCTGCTCCTCTCCTAACTCCCCCAGAGCTGCCGCAGGACAAACCACCAGCCGTTCCCAGCCCCAGTTACACGCAGAATGTTGAAAGGTTTAGAGGAAGAATGCAGTTACAGGACATTGGGGTACAGCCCACGGAAGGGTAAGCAGACAGCTCCCCTGAGGCAGTGCAGAGTCTCACCTCCCTTGGCCTGCTGAGTCGGAAAGCACAGGGTAGCCAAAGAAGCCCTAATTCCTGGGGCTCTGACCTTTTTGAGGAAGTTGCTTACAGGCGAGGGCTTTCTCATCCCCCAAATCTCACTTGCTTGTGCTCTGGCCCTCACCCCTGATCCGCCCCGCCCTCCCTCCTTCAAATTCCCTCGAGTTCTCTTTTGTTGCTACTGACTGTCCCTGGTACACAGCACCTGGCCCCGCTCTGTCTGCTTTCTAGCCTCATCAGTCTAGACTGGCTTGCTTTCGCTTTGGGGATCGGGGGGAGGGGTCAGGGTCTGTGGGGAGGAAAGGCTGGAAGAGGAGTCAGGAAGATCACCCACCAAAAGGAAGAATGATAACACAAGTAGACTGTTTAATCTTTACATTTGGCAAGACTTTCGATACAGTGTCTGACATTCATTCAACACATAGTTATGGGGAAGGGGGCACACTGTTCTGGGCTCTGAGGACACAGATGGTAAAAGACAAAGTCTCAAAGTCTAGTGACAGATCACCTCTGCACTTAAACTAGCCAGGGTTCCTCATGCTTTCACCTAAAGATGGGTAACACCGGGCACAGGTACAATGGTAAAAACCAAGGCACGTGAGGAGTGTTCAGTGATGGAGACTATCTTGCTTAAGTGATCAACACAGCTTTTCTCAGGGTGAGACTTCTAAGTCTCTCCAGAAAGCAAGGCCACATCAAGACCTGGGGAAAGAGAGGCGCAGAGAGAGGACACTGGGGCAAATATGAGGCAGTAACAAGCTTGTGAGTCAGGAACTCCCAGAAGGCCTGTGGAAAGAGCCGAGACAGAAGCTGAAGTCAGAAGGATAATCAGGGGCTGGAGCCAGTGAAATCGGCGATCCCACTGTGTGGAATTCACATTTCACTTGTGTGTAAGAGAATCCTCGGATGGTTTCAAGCAGGGAGAGGCCTGATTCCATAAACAAGAAGGGCACTCGGACTGCTGTATAGAAAGCTGCTTGTAGCAGGACAAGAGTGGAGGCAGAAAGATCTGTGACTATTGTGATGGCCCAGGGCTTCCCTGGTGGCTCAGATGAGAATATGCCTGCAAAGCAGGAGGCCCAGGTTCGTTACCTGAGTTGGGACAATCTCCTGGAGGAGGGCGTGGCATGGAGGAGGGAATGCCATCGACAGAGAAGCCTGGTGGGCTACAGTCCATAGAGTTGTAAAGAGATGGACATGATTGAGAGATTTAGCACGCACTGGATATGGGAACTTTTTACTATATTTTGAATTTGTTACTGTTTGAACAAGGTATTAATATATGTACAGTTATTTTCTAACTGTTATTTGATATCTCTTTTATATGATTTTCTTTGTCAACTGTTTCTCTTTACTTTGTGGTGAAGACAATCATACCATTTGCAAACAATAATTTTCACTCTCCTTTCTTTTACCCGCTCCCTTCATTGCGTTTAACTGACTAGAACCTCCTCCTCATAGTTAAAATAGCAGCAAGATGGTCAACTCCTTACAGTCTTCTTGATCTTTAACAGGAACTATATATAGCCTGGGGTACCCAACCCCTAGGCCATGGCCCACTCCTGGTCCATAGCCTGTTCGGAACTGGGCTGCACAGCAGGAGGTGAGCAGGGGGCTAGCAAGCACGGTTGCATCTGTTGCTCCCCATCACTTGCATTAACACCCGAACCATTCCCCACCACCACCCCAGACCCCCCTCTGTGGAAAACCATCATCCATGAAACCAGACCCTGATACCAAAAAGGTTGGGGCTGCTGCTAGACTACATCGGTCTACATTAATGTTCTGTCACTTACTAAAGAAGTATTAATATAGTCTTCCAAAAAAAGAGTTCAGCTTTAACTCCAGTGAGCATGAAATACCTATTAGACACCCCAGTGGGGAATGTAGAGTTGACAGTCAGTTGTAAGAACCTGGAGTCGAGGGCAAAGCCAAAATTAAGCACGTGGGATTCCTTGGCACGTGGGGGAGTTTGTAACCATGAAACTTGTTGTGCTCACCCGGGAATGAGTGTGGCTGGAAAAGAGGGGCCTCAAGACCAGAACAGAACTCTGGGGACCCTGGGACAATAGGATGATGAGATTATAAAGATGAAGAGGATCCAGGAAGGAGACCACAAGATTGCAACAAAACCCAGACTGCTGTGACCTGGAGCCAAGAAAAGAAAAAATCCACATCACCCTGGGTAGGAGTGGGGGCTTCCAGAGGATGCTGGTAGGCAGCAGGTTAGGGGCCGAGGCTCAGAGAGACCTGGGCGCCCTGTTTCAGGGTTCAGGCTGGCACCTCTTCCAAAAGAGGAGGCCCCTGAGTCCAGAGCCTGCTTCGCTCAGCACAGGGCAGACAGCCACGTGGCCACACACAGGCCTGGCCCCTGCTCTGTGAAAAGAGCCCTTTGTGACTTCTGTAGGAAGGAAATACCTCCATCCGGGCAGGAACACTATTCGCTTCCTGTTAGAACAGACTGACTCAGGATAAAGGTCAGTGCCAACCCCAAGTCCACAGGGAGCAATGAAAGAAAGAGGGGGACAGGACGGGCAGACACGTGTTTGGGGGGATCAGGTTAGCAAGACAGGCTCCGGAGAGCCTAGCACATGGGGGGCTGCCAGCTGCAAAGCCAGCTTCTCTTAGAAACTCTCCCCTCCTCTCCGTAGGCCTGTCCTCTTAAAGGGCTGAGAAATGGCATAGGCAGCCAGTCTGGGCAGGAGAAGGCAATGGCAACCCACTCCAGTACTCTTGCCTGGAAAATCCCATGGATGGAGGAGCCTGGTGGGCTGCAGTCCATGGGGTCTCAAAGAGTCGGACACGACTGAGTGACTTCACTTTCACTTTTCACTTTCATGCATTGGAGAAGGAAATGGCAACCCACTCTAGTATTCTTGCCTGGAGAATCCCAGGGACGGCAGAGCCTGGTGGGCTGCTGTCTCTGGGGTCGCACAGAGACGGACACGATTGAAGCGACTTAGCAGCAGCAGCAGCAGCCAGTCTGGGCACCTAGCGAGTAGGTACGTTTAACCCTTAGATGCCTGCCAGCCCTTTCTGGGTAAGGTTAAAGCCAGTCATTCTTTCACTCAGTCAGCAGCTCTTTACTTAGTACTTACTTTGTGCTAGGCTTGTGCCAGGGTTGGGGACACAGCATTAAAAGGACAGACGTGTTTCACTCCCCCTCGAACTTAGAGTCTAGTGGGAGAAATTAAACAGCCCACACAAACACTTCTATAATCACAAGCTCAATAGGCCTGTAAGGGCATATTCCTAGGGGCATATGATGTAGCCCTGATGGACACCAGACTGAGATTCCTGCTGCAGAATGTGATAAATCTGTAAAAGCAGGAGGGAGGGGGCAGGGGACAGAAAACCTGCTCCCTGTGCTTTTAGAAGCTGGCCAGTCTGTTAGGCCCGGAGAAGGCAATGGTACCCCACTCCAGTACTCTTGCCTGGAAGATCCCATAGACGGAGGAGCCTGGAAGGCTGCAGTCCATGGGGTCGCTGAGGGTCGGACACGACTGAGCAACTTCACTTTCACTTTTCCCTTTCATGCATTGGAGAAGGAAATGGCAACCCACTCCAGTGTTCTTGCTTGGAGAATCCCAGGGACAGGGGAGCCTGGTGGGCTGCCATCTATGGGGTCACACAGAGTCGGACACGACTGAAGCGACTTAGCAGCAGCAGCAGCAGTTAGGCTAGGGCAATGATGCTTTAGGTCCCCAAAGCCCAGATGAAATAGTGGAGCCTGACAACAGGACAGTTACTCCTGTCAGGGATGGAGAAGCTGCACCTGGCTGCCTAGGGCTGCTGCTATGGAGGGTGTTCACCCTTGGGGCAGCAACCTGGGATCCAGCAGCCACTGCCATGAAAAGCCTGGGTTTCCTGAGGCAGAAATGACAACTTAACATGGTCAGCAACAATGTGTGACTCTATAGTTGAAAGAAGAGCAGAGAATCATATGGTAGTTCTATTTTTAATTTTTAAGGAAACTCCATACTATTTTTTTTTATAGTGGCTACACCAGTTTACATTCCCACCAACATCACACAGGGTTCCCGTTATCCACAATCTTGCCAACACTTGTTATCTTTTGTCCTTTTGATAATAGGGTAATAGCTTCTTATGGTTTTCGGTTGCATTTCCCTGATGATTAGAGACGCTGAATACCTGTTAGCCATTTGAATTTCTTCTTTTGAGAAGTGTCTATTTCATATATATTGCATATGTATATTGAAGGTATTTCCATAAGCTATTTAAAAAAAAAAAAGGGAGAGCAAAGGGAATGTCTTTGCCTCGTGTGAAAGTCAAGAGAGACATGAAGCATAGGCTTCTTCAGGGTTGTGCCCGTCTCTGCAGCTTAAGTATACCCAGCTAGTCGGCTTGGTCTGTAGCCCACACATACCCCACAGACACGTTCCCCCAGTGCCTCCACACACAGCACAAACACTTCTACATAGAGGACAGTGAAAACAGGCTACTTCAATCCAGTTATATATCTTGGATTCAAGTGTTCTTTTATTTAATTTTCTGGTTACTGAATATTAAGTTAAACTTTCCTCTGATGGTTGAAAATACCTTAGAATCTTTTCTTACATAAATCTAAACACCGGAAGTTATTCTGTTGTTTGTGGACGAATGAGGAAATTGAACCTTCAAGTCTTTTATTTTGAATTTCAGTTTTCACTCTTTCCTGGGATGGCTAAGATGGTAAAGAATCCCCCTACCTATGCAGGAGACCTGGCTTTGTTCCCTGGATTGGGAAGATCTTCTGGAGAGGGGTATGGCAACCCACTCCAGTATCCTTGCATGGGAAATTCCATGGACAGAGAAGTCTGGTGGGCTACAAGTCCATGGGGTCACAAAGAACTGGACACGACTGAGCAACTAACACACACACACACACACACACACACACACATGACAGTACCTACAGGAAGTTGGAGTGAGTGTATGAAAAAGATAAATACTTGTTTGGATATAGGACATTATCATCACCAAGGTGTTTACACAAGTTTGCTACATTTGATCCATGCAACTGTCCTAGGGATTAGGCAAAAACTATTTCACTTTTTACAGATGAGGAAACTTATGTCCTGAGATGTTAAATAACTTACTCAAAGACCAGATCATTAATTTGTTTGTTTTTTCATCTTGACCACTATATTCCTCTGTACTGGTTTTAGGATTCTGGAATGGAAGTTATGTATATCTAGACATAGTTGTTTTAATATTCATCTCTTCTGGAAATTATGGGCAGGAAATAAAATCTGTCTAACAAAGAACTCTAAATTTATTGTTTGTTTGGCTAGTTAAATTTTACTATATTTTGTTTTAATCCTGTTCATGAAATTTCGCAAATAGCCCGGGAGATTTCCCCTAGAGTCCCAAATAAAACACAGATGCATCATACACACGTCCAAATCAATTACATGGCAGTTCCAAACTCTTAATTTCAGCCTTTCATTGGAATGAAAATTTTGCTTTCATTTCACCAGTTTTTTGCGGGGATTGGGGCTAAGGCGTTGAGGAAAGGAGTGGGGGTAGGGTGTATGGGAGCATCTTTGTGACTTTGGATAATCAGCAGCGCCATCTACTGTCAGTAAATAAGACAATGAAGTGTTACAACTTGTCAACAAAAATTAAGGCTTAATGAAGGAAAGACAATTTGATAATCCTGGGGCTTAATTGACAAAGATTCGTCTATACACATGACATCCTTAAGCAGCTTACAGAAAGAACCAAATGAAATTAAAATACAGTTATGTAATGCTGGCGTGAGCGCTGCATGCCGAGTCGCTTCAGTCGTGTCCGACTCTGCGAATCTATCGACTGTAACCCACCATGCTCCTCTGTCCTTTGGATTCTTCAGGCAAGAATACTGGAAAGAGGAACTAACTTTGAAAGAGGATAAAGGATGGTGAGTCTCAGCTAAACCACTTGGTAGGTATGTGACTTCTCTCTTAGTCTTTTCAACTATAAAATATGAATAATTATAAGGTTACTTTGTTGATTAAGTAATATATGTAAAATTTACCCCAAGGTTAGCAGAACAAGGTAGCTATTGTTATGTGACCACATTGACTGAACACTTGCTTAGTGTCAGACTGTGCTAGAAACTTTCTTCACAGCAATCCTGTGAGACGGAGACATTTTGAGATAGTAGGTACCATTCCCAAGATGACACAACTAAGTGAGAGCCAAGTTTAAATCAAATGTTTCTTCTGGTTCCAAAGTTGTTCTCATTCCTATTAACTCACTAAACATGGCTCTTAATTCCCTTCCAATGTATTTCTGTGGATGTTCTCTTTGGAGCCCTCAGTGAAAACCTGCTTTTCATGTACGGATTTAGGCCCCTTCCTTGTGGTCTGATGCTTATGTAAATGCATTAGATCCACTGCGTTATATAAATGTGCCCAGTCGGCCTAATCACAATAAACTGGAAAATTCTGAAAGAGATGGGAATATCACACCACCTGACCTGCCTCTTGAGAAACCTGTATGCAGGTCAGGAAGCAACAGTTAGAACTGGACATGGAACAACAGACTGCTTCCAAATAGGAAAAGGAGTACGTCAAGGCTGTATATTGTCACCCTGCTTATTTAACTTATATGCAGAGTACATCATGAGAAACGCTGGGCTGGAAGAAACACAAGCTGGAATCAAGATTGCTGGGAGAAATATCAATAACCTCTGATATGCAGATGACACCACCCTTATGGCAGAAAGTGAAGAAAAACTAAAGAGCCTCTTGATGAAAGTGAAAGAGGAGAGTGAAAAAGTTGGCTTAAAGCTCAACATTCAGAAAACTAAGATCACGGCATCCAGTCCCATCACTTCATGGCAAATAGATGGGGAAACAGTGGAAACAGCAGCAGACTTTATTTTGGAGGGCTCCAAAATCACTGCAGATGGTGACTGCAGCCGTGAAATTAAAAGACGCTTGCTCTTTGGAAGAAAAGCTATGACCAACCTAGACAGCATACTAAAAAGTAGAGACATTACTTTGCAAACAAAGGTCTGTCTAATCAAAACTATGGTTTTTCCAGTAGTCATGTATGGATGTGAGAGTTGGACTATAAAGGAAGCTGAGTGCTGAAGAATTGATGCTTTTGAACTGTGGTGTTGGAGAAGACTCTTGAGAGTCCCTTGGACTGCAAGGAGATCCAATCAGTCCATCCTAAAAGAGATCAGCCCTGGGTGTTCTTTGGAAGGACTGGTGCTAAAGCTGAAACTCCAATACTTTGGCCACCTCATGTGAAGAGCTGACTCATTTGAAAAAACCCTGATGCTGGGAAAGATTGAAGGCAGGAGGAGAAGGGGACAGCAGAGGATGAGATGGCTGGATGGCATCACCGACTCAATGGTCATGAGTTTGAGTAAACTCCAGGAGTTGGTGATGAATAGGGAGGCCTGGCGTGCTGCAGTCCATGGGGTCGCAAAGAGTCGGACACAACTGAGCAACTGAACTGAACTGAGTCTGCCTAACCATGCTATGTGTGTGTGTGTGTGTGTGTGTGAGTGAGTGAGTGTGTGTGTGTGTGTGTGTGAAAGTAATAAAGACTCTTAGAGAGTTTGATATGCAACCTTGATCATAACTGAGGATGAAAAGGAGGATGAACCTCCAGTTCCACAAGTCCTTAGAGCGTTTTGTACAAACCTCTCTGTCACTATCATCTCACTGCATTATTAATTGATTTTATAGCTTTCTCTCTGCAACTGAATTTCTCAAGGGTAGAACTCATGCTTGTTAAATGAATGAATGGATGAATGAAAAATGATTACATATCATTTCTCCCAGGATGAAGAGATGGATAGGGACCTTAAAATTCTCCCCACTCCAGCATATACTAATTACTCATGTAAGATTTTTTGACTTGAATTGAATCAGGCTGGCTAAAAATTGTCCTCAGGGTATATCCTTACCGACAAATCACTTGAGGGCTGCTATCCTTTCCTCTTTTTAATAACTCAATCCAAAGAAAATTTTTTTATTTCAACTTTCTCCTATAGGAAATACGAGAGGATTTTACTGATATTCAAGATATCAATAATTAGAAACTGCAAAAAATGCATATGCAAGTCACAAATTATATTGCCAAAGTGACATTTAAAACTGAAGGTGGTTTGCCTCTCCTTTGAGGAGGAGGAGAGGGGGAGGGAGAAGCAGCAACTTAACCACATATAAAAAAAATTTTTTTGCAAGAAAGTTGTTCGTTTTCCCTTTATTTGTTACAATATTGTTTCTGTCTTACATTTGGTTTTTTGGCCACCAGAGATGTGGGATCTTAGCTTCCCAACCAGGAATCAAACCTGCACTCCCTCCATTGGAAGGCTAGGGAAGTCCCCATAAAAGTGTTTTAAATGAAATAGCATATACAGAGCAACTAGCACTTACTGCTTACTCCATTCTCACTCACTTCATCTTCTCACTTAAAAATAAATGTCCGGAGCTCCTACTGTGTGTTGGATAGACCGTGTTCTAGGCTGTGATGGTACTGAGTATATAAAGGAAATAAAATCCCACCCTCATGAAGCTTACATGGGAATTGAGAGGGACAGGCAAGGAATCTGACAAATAATCAGATGAAATGCTATGGAGAAAAGCAACGGGGGGACAGGAGACCAGAGCACCAGGAAGTGCTGGTCTAGATAGGACAGGTACTCCAGGCATCTCAGAACAGAGACACTTGAGTAAAGAACTGATGACATCTTTCAAGGATGTCTGGGGGAAAGTATTTCAAACAAGAGGACAGGAATGATCAGCGGCCGCATAAGGACAGGCTACATCACGTCTGTGTACCTAGAAGAAACAACATCACTGACAAAGACTAGTTTTGCAGTATGCTCCAAAGGTTGTAAAGAAAAAAAGCAAGGGGATGTTCTCTCTGGCAAGGCTGTTTCCTGCTTTATAACTATTTAATTTACTGTGCTATAAAGGGTGATGGGTTTCCAGGCTAGATCATGGAACCCTGCTTAAGTCTAATGTAGATGGAATGTAGGGTATTTGTAATAGAATACAGTGGAAAACAACTCTATTACCAGTGTACAACACAATGTTCTAAATTCCATTTTCAGCTCTGACATTCTGTCCGGCTATGATACATAAAAGGAGCAGAGGGAAAATTCATTACCTGTACTAGGGGTTGAATGGGCCTTTGTGGGTTGACCTGGAGACCCAACAAACACATCTAACATTCTCTCTACAGAAAAATGAGTTCTGGGTTTCAAATGCTACACTTACAGGCATTCCAAACAGAGACCATTCACAAATTGGAGACTTCCTGTGGTGGGTCAGAGCATCCCTGGAGGCAGTGGACAGGAAGAAATTAAAGAGCGAAGCCCAGAACTGCTGTAGCTGGAGCATGATGGGGGAAACACTAATCATGACAGAGAACCCAGACGGAATCCTTGGAGAGCCGCAAACTGCAGCGCCACACAGCTGGTGCTGCTCAAACATCAGGCAGGCAAACCACGGTCTGTAGAACACTCTGCGAAGCCTTCTGTAAAGTCAACCGATCAAGGTCTGTAAAGAAAGAGGCTGCAAGATATTACTGTGTTTGCAATTCACATGTTGCGTGTACATGACCTTCTCCCTAGGCAGCCTGAGGCGGCGTCTACAAGATTAATCCTGTTACAGCAGGGGGACATCCCTGGTGGTCCAATGGCTAAGACTCTGCACTTCCACTGCAGGGGTCACAGGTTCGATTGCTGGTCAGGGAACTAAGATCCTGAATGCCACACAGCCAAAAAAATTAAAAAAAAAAAAGATTGTCACAGCAAGAATGCAAAGTGGAAAAAATCTGATATTTGTATAACAGCTTTAGTTATTTAAAATAGTATTTTACATCAAAACACTAAGCCTAAAAACTAGGCCTAATTCAAAGTAGCAGAAACTGTCCCCAATTTTTTTTTACCCTTCTTACACATATGAAAGGCCATGCTTCCTTCAGTCCTGTCCCACTCTTTGCGACCCCATGAGCTGTAGCTCTAGCCCACCAGGCCCCTCTGTCCTTGGGATTCTCCAGGCAAGAATACTGGAGTAGTTTGCCATGCCCTCCTCCAGGGGATCTTCCTGACCCAAGGATTGTCTCTTATGTCTCCTGCATTGGCAGACAGGTTCTTTACCACTAGCACCAGCTGGGAAACCTGAAAGTCCATATAGGACCATTAAAGCCCATACAGGAAATTTAAAAAGAGGAGAGGAAATTCTTTCTCTTTACACACCGGGAAGGGTAGGAAAGAGAACAGAGAAAGGAGCTAGAGCCACCTGGGAAGCCCATAAAAAGTTGCTCAGTCACGTCCGACTCTTTGCCCCATGCACAGACTCTTCTGTCCATGAAATTTCCCAGGCAAGAATACTAGAGTGGATTCCCTTCACCAGGGGGTTCTTCCCAACCCAGGGATCAAACCCAGGTCTCCTACATTGCAGGCAGTTTCTTTACTGTCTGAGCCACTCGGGTAGCCCACAAATAGTTTCCTGCAGGGTGGCAAATAGCTGCTGGTCCAGTTTCCCTAAGGGCTCCCCTCCAACCTCCTCCTCCCTACTCTCACTCTCCAGACTCTGTTCCTTTCCATTCCCCTTGGATCTAGAAACTAAAAAAATGAATGCCTAGGACTTCCCCGGCGGCCCAGGGGTTAAGAATCTGCCTGCTAATGCAGGGGATGAGGGTTCAATCCCTCCTCTGGGAATTAAGATCCTACATCACACAACTAAACCTTCAAGCTGCACCTAGAGAGCACATGTGCTCTAGAGCCCATGCTCCACAATAAGAGAAGCTTGAGCACCACAGTGAAGAGCCTGGGCTCAGCAGTGAAGACCCAAGGCAGCCAAAATTAAAATAATAATAATAGTAAAATTAATAAATAAAAGGAAACTCAAAAAAAAAAAAAGGGGGTGGTGGTGGTGGTGAATGCCTGACCTACCAGGGGACTTCCAGACCCTACCTAGCCCTGTGGGCTTGGTAAAATACTTCTGTGCCCACCCTAGTCAGGTCTCTGCCAAATCTGGCTGTTGAGTCCCCTGGAGTCCACAAGAGGAATATTCGGTAGACCCTTCTTGGAGGGTTTGGTTGGGTCAGAGAGATGAAGATTTGCTCGAGCCTGAATGACACAGCCTGACAGATCAGATTATGTCTGATGCCATGCCCTGGAGTGCTGCTCAGACAAGTCCTGGAAAGAAGGCAAAGGCACAACCCACAGAGGCATGCTTGGAGCCTGCAGCCCTGAGAAGACAAATGGATCACTCCTGGACGACATGGTGCAGGGGGACCTTGCTTTACGACAGCTGAGTTTACGTGTTCACACAGATTTATTTTGTTGACCCAGGCCACAACCAGTGCATCACAAACCCAAGGCTACTGTTGGAAATAAAGGAAAGATTTGTATGAAAAATTGAGCTGGAGGAAGGGATTTGAGGGTTAAGTCCAAGAAATGCACCTGAGGACTCATAATTTCCTAGATCCATATTTCTTTCCTTTCACATCCTATGTGGTGTATTGAGGGCTAAACCCTGCTTGATATCTCAATATCATAAAATGTTTTACAGTCTACACTGACACTCAGTATGCCTAATTATATTTGATTCTCACAACAGCCTTACGCTGGGCAGTGATTATGATTAATTATTTTATAAACAAGGAAACTAAAGAAACTCGGAGAAGCTCAATAACCTGCCTGCACCACCTTTGACGTCAGGCCCTTGGACTCTAACCCCAAGGTTGCCTATTACATCACGGTGCTCCTTCAAGTCCTCTTGGAATGCAGACAGTGCCCTCTTTTGTCTGACTTCGTAGCAAGCAGCCCAGTAAGGCTCAGCGATTTATGTTCGTTTCTAAAGCAAGTAGGTGGCAGCATGCTAGATTAGGTGAAGGTTCAAAGGAAACATAAGACAGGGTTTCAAGAGCTTGCTGCCTTGTCAGGAAAACAACACATGTATGCATGAAACTCTTAAAGAAAAATATAAGACTCCATCTTATTTTTCATCATAAGAACTTATTAATTGCTATATATGAAATATCAGATGAGTTCAGTTCACTGTAACAGTGTCTTTTCAACAGCAAGTGAAATAAGTACAAAACCTAGAAGCAGACATTTTACCTTGTGGATGTGTTCCTATAAACAAGGAGAAAGAATCGAATGACAGACTTAGTCAATGGGGAAGAAGGATCTCCCAGGGGTGGAAAAGAATGTGGAGGAACAGCAACCTATTCTGGTTGTGGTTTTGGGAGAGACACGTTCTCTGACTGTAGCACCAGGAAAGGCATAATTTCAGGTAACACACATTTGCTGAACTTGCTGAGGAAAGGAGTTGGTTATGAGGCAAAGCCTTTAGACACCCTCTCATCTGTCCTCACCTATCTGTCTGGGCTTTTCTGTGTGGGTTTTTATCTGTGGAGGACGAGACTAAATCACTTTTCGTGTAGTTTCATGATATGATCATTATACCTGGAGAAGGAAATGGCAGTTCACTCTAGTATTCTTGCCTGGAGAATCCCTCGGACAGTGGAACCTGACTGGCTACAGTCCATGAGCTTGCAAAGAGTTGGACACGACTGAAGCGACTTCGCACACACACACACCTGTCATACACGGGCTTCCCAGGTGGAGCAGTGATAAAGAGCCCAACTGCCGATGCAGGAGACAGAAGACATGCAGGTTCCATCCCTGGTCTGGGAAGATCCCCAGGAGGACGAAATGGCAACCTACTCCGGTATTCTTGCCTTGAGAATCCCACGGACAGAGAAGCCTGGTGAGCTACAGTCCGTAAGGCCACAAAGAGTCGGGCACAACTGAAGCGACATAGCCCGCACAAATGTATACCTGCCACATGTACCGGGTTGGCCACAAATTTCATTTGGGTTTTTCCATACAATGTTATGACCAACACAATATAACGAGACAAAGATTTTTTTTTTTTTCTTTCAGCAGCTTGTACGTGAATTCTTCTTCAAGAGTCCCATCCTCATTAGGAAAATACTCAATAGGGCCTCTCAAAGAAGGCTGGTCTCAGGGAAGGGGAGATGATTACGGTGGCGGGGGGGGGGGGTTGGTGAGCTAGTGCCGAGGCCATGCAGGAAAGGCACATAGTGCAAGAAGGTGGGATTGTCCACTCCCTATGGAAGGATGAAGGTGGAGTCAGGAAGTGGATGAAGGAAGGAGGGGAGGGAAGATGTAGGAGATGGCAGAATATGGAGTGGGGTCATTTGACCCCCTATAACCCTCTGTGATGTCATTAACTTTGTGAGAGGAGAATGACCAGTTCCAGAGACTCCAAGGGCCTGAGTGTCCAGGTTGAGGGAAAGCAAAACAGAGAAATGTTTGTGAATGCAGGAGCTTAGCCATGTTCCATTAGGAAGTATTCTAAATCCCTGAGGGCTAGGAGGTCTCAGGTGACACTGGGGGTCCATGGTTGATCTCTTTAAAACATTTTTTATTTCTGAATCAATGCAGATTACTCGATTTTCTGGTTTTTAAGTTTAGGGGAGAGGGGAGAGGTGGTACCAGGTGTCTTTTCAGTCCTCCTCAACTCAAGACACCATGGTTCCCTTTATGCTCTATAGTACAGTTTCTGAAAATGTGGTCTTTGAAGGCTCTCCAGGTAGTCTGTGGTTGCCCAATGCAATGAGTAGGGTTTGTTTGAAGAGTATTTTCTGCTTGAGATTTGAATTCTCCATTAAAGGGTACAGAAATAGATATTTGAAAATTATAACCACAGAGATGGTTATATGCTAGGCAAACACTTCAAATGGTGTGGGGTGTGGGTGTGGGTGTGTGTGTTCTGTGGTTGCAAGCAGAAGCTTTGAGATAAGTGGTCCAAGGGATTCCTTCAGTGTGGTTTACAGTCTAAAAATTTCGTTTGAGATGGAGTTAAGCTAAACACTTTCAAGACAGTAAGAAATCAAACCACTCTGAGAACCTTTAAAACAGCTATTTGAAACTGATATTTCAACTGAGAAAATATCTTGATCCTAAACATTTGCAATTTCGTTTTTGACCATAATGGAGGGATATCCTGGCCACATCACCCTTGTGTGTAATATTATTTCTAATAGTGTAACTACCCAGCTTTGAAATTCAGGGCTGAGACATATTTTTAGCAAATAATTTAAGAAGAGATTGGCTAGGAAATCCATTCTTAGAAAGGTCTTTTGAAAACCTTCATTCGTTTTTATCATTGTGCTTACTTTTTAACTTCAATATTAAAAAACACTGTACTATCCTGTTGTTTAAAACTGTGGCAAATAAAAAGGCACAAAATAATGCCATTTGCAGTAACATGGATGGACCTAGAGATTATGATACTGAGTGAAGTAAGTCAGACAGAGGAACACAAATATCATATGCTGTCACTTCTAGGTGGAATCTAAAAAATGATATTACAAATAAACTTATTTACAAAACAGATATAAGCTTTAGGTTTTCATTTGCATTTCCTTGATAATGAGGTTAGACATCTTTTAATATTTGCAGTATCCTTCTGGATTTGCTTGTTTGTGAAGCACTAGTGACTTTACATGGAAAAGGAAATGGCAACCCACTCCAGTGTTCTTGCCTGGAGAATCCCAGGGACGGGGGAGCCTGGTGGGCTGCCGTCTATGGGGTCGCACAGAGTCGGACACAACTGAAGCAACTTAGCAGCAGCAGCGGCAGCAGTGACTTTACAAACATTTTCTTATTGATTAATGTTCTTTACGTGCTCTGGGTATTCCTCAATTATATGTATTGCAAAAATCTTGTTCCAGTATGAGCTTGTCTTTTCCCTATCCTTAAAAAATGCCTAATTTTGATGGGATCAAATTTAATCAATTATTTTTTAATGGTAATCACCACCCAGATGATCACAATGGTGTGATCACTCACCCAGAGCCAGACATCCTGGAATGTGAAGTCAAGTGGGCCTTAGAAAGCATCACTACAAACAAAGCTAGTGGGAGGTGATGGAATTCCAGTTGAGCTATTTCAAATCCTGAAAGATGATGCTGTGAAAGTGCTGCACTCAACATGCCAGCAAATTTGGAAAACTCAACAGTGGCCGCAGTACTGGAAAAGGTCAGTTTTCATTCCAATCCCAAAGCAAGGCAATGCCAAGGAATGCTCAAACTACTGCACAATTGCACTCATCTCACACGCTACTAAAGTAATGCTCAAAATTCTCCAAGCCAGGCTTCAGCAATACGTGAACCTTGAACTTCCTGATGTTCAAGCTGTTTTTAGAAAAGGCAGAGGAACCAGAGATCAAATTGCCAACATCCGCTGGATCATGGAAAAAGCAAGAGAGTTCCAGAAAAGCATCTATTTCTGCTTGATTGACTATGCCAAAGCCTTTGACTGTGTGGATCACAATAAACTGTGGAAAATTCTGAAAGAGATGGAAATACCAGACCACCTGACCTACCTCTTGAGAAACCCATATGCAGGTCTGGAAGCAACAGTTAGAACTGGATATGGAACAACAGACTGGTTCCAAATAGGAAAAGGAGTACATCAAGGCTGTATATTGTCACCCTGCTTATTTAACTTCTATGCAGAGACATCATGAGAAATGCTGGGCTGGAAGAAGCACAAGCTGGAATCAAGATTGCCGGGAAAAATATCAACAACGTCAGATATGCAGATGACACCACCCTTATGGCAGAAAGTGAAGAGGAACTCAAAAGCTTCTTGATGAAAGTGAAAGAGGAGAGTGAAAAAGTTGGCTTAAAGCTCAACATTCAGAAAATGAAGATCACGGCATCAGGTCCCACCACTTCATGGGAAATAGATGGGGAAACAGTGGAAACAGTGTCAGACTTTATTTTTTTGGGCTCCAAAATCACTGCAGATGGTAACTGCAGCCGTGAAATTAAAAGACGCTTACTCCTTGGAAGGAAAGTTATGACCAACCTAGATAGCATATTCAAAAGCAGAGACATTACTTTGCCCACAAAGGTCCGTCTAGTCAAGGCTATGGTTTTTCCAATAGTCATGTATGGATGTGAGAGTTGGACTGTGAAGAAAGCTGAGTGCTGAAGAATTAATGCTTTTGAACTGTGGTGTTGGAGAAGACTCTTGAGAGTCCCTTGGACTGCAAGGAGGTCCAACCAGTCCATCCTAAAGGAGATCAGTCCTGGGTGTTCATTGGAAGGACTGATGTTGAAGCTGAAACTCCAATACTTTGGCCACCTCGTGCAAAGAGTTGACTCATTGGAAAAGACCCTGATGCTGGGAGGGATTGGGGGCAGGAAGAGAAGGGGATGACAGAGGATGAGATGGCTGGATGGCATCACCAACTCGATGGACGTGAGTTTGAGTGAACTCTGGGAGTTGGTGATGGACAGGGAGGCCTGGTGTGCTGTGATTCATGGGGTCACAAATAATGAGACATGACTGAGCTACTGAACTGAACTGAACTCTTCTTTTGTAAGTCCTCCTCAGACAACCATTTTGCCTTCTTGCATTTCTTTTTCTTGGGGGTGGTCTTGATTAGTTCCTTCTGTAAACTGTCACAAACCTCCATCCATAGTTTTTCAGGCACTCTATCAGATCTAACCCCTTGAATATATTTGTCACTTCTACTGTATAACCATAAGGGATATGATTTAGATCATGCCTGAATGGTCTAGTGGTTTTCCCTACTTTCTTCAATTTAAGTCTGAATTTGGCAATAAGGAGTTCTTGATCTGAGCCACAATCAGCTCCCGGTCTTGTTTTTGCTGACTGTATAGCGCTTCTCCATCTTTGGCTGCAAAGAATATAATCAATCTGATTTCGGTGTTGACCATCTGGTGATATCCATGTGTAGAGTCTTCTCTTGTGTTGTTGGAAGAGGGTGTTTGCTATGACCAGTGCATTCTCTTGGCAAAACTCTGTTAGCCTTTGCCCTGCTTCATTCTGTACTCCAAGGCCAAATTGCCTGTTACTCCAGGTATCTCTTGACTTCCTACTTTTGCATTCCAGTCCACTATAATGAAAAGGACATGGACATCTTTTTTGGGTGTTAATTCTAGAAGGTCTCATAGGTCTTCATAGGACCGTTCAACTTCAGTTTCTTCAGCGTTACTGGTTAGGGCATAGACTTGGATTACTGTGATACTGAATGGTTTGCCTTTCAATAACAAAGAGACCATTCTGTCATTTTTGAGATTGTTTCCAAGTACTGCATTTCAGACTCTTTTGTTGACTATGAGGGCTACTCCATTTCTTCTAAGGAATTCCTGCCCACAGTAGTATATATAATAGCCATCTGAGTTAAATTCACCCATTCCAGTCCATTTTAGTTCACTGATTCCTAGAATGTCGACATTCAGTCTTGCCATCTCTTGTTTGACCACTTCCAATTTACCTTGATTCATGGACCTGACATTCCAGGTTCCTATGCAATATTGCTCTTTACAGCATCAGACTTTACTTCCATCACTAGTCACATCCACACCTGGGTGTTGTTTTTGCTTTGGCTCCATCTCTTCATTCTTTCTGGAGTTATTTCTCCTGTGATCTCCAGTAGCATATTGGGCACCTACTGACCTGGGGAGTTCCTCTCTCAGTGTCCAATCTTTTTTCCTTTTCATACTGTTCATGGCGTTCTCAAGGGAAGAACAGTGAACTGGTTTGCCATTCCCTTCTCCAGTGTATGATTTTGTCCTTGACTCACTATGACAAAAATCCTTTGAAGTGACTTGCTTGAGGTCACAAAATAAATCAATTTCAGAGGTCAAAACAACAGCCCAGTTCTCCCTGGAAGGTTTATTTCATCAAGACAGCCCAAGGCTAAAATCCCCAGCCACCACCACCCACAGAAAAATCCTTGATAGATTTAAATTTGTGTGGAACTTCGCTTAAATGTTAACTTGCAAAATGGTATGTAGTGAAACATGTAGATTGTCGTCATTCAAAACTCTTCCTTTAAGCTGCGTGTAACATTCAAAGATGGTGGTAAAACTGCATCAGTCATCTTTCTTTCCATGTTTTCTTTTTTTAAAAAAACAAAAACATGTCAGTTTCATTCCACAGCCCCCATGCCACTCAGGTCCTGAGGCACTGATTCGGTATGGGAGTACTTAGCATCTCACAGCTTTTCATTCCAGAAGGTGAATACTTTATACGTGAAGGTCACTGGCACAAAAACCCACACAGTTCTGAGTACTGAATCCCCAAATGCCAGTCAGGGTCCCAGGAGGAAAACCACCGAAAGCAAACATTTTCTCCCAAGGCAACACTATCTTATCTCTGACTATGTTCCATTATTGAAGAAGAAAGGATTGAATTCTGCCTGCTTTCCCAGAGCAGCTCTTGTGAAACAATGCTTATTTCTTATTTTCCTCTATCATAATCGCAACTTGCAAGCACATATGTAAAAGGAAACCAGAGGTTTTGTAGAATCTCATGGTCAAGAAGCGTCTCTTTAGATATCAATGCTTAACTGTTGTCACCATTATTTTTTATGAATGGGCCAGTTTGTCTCCGAAAGTTCTGCTACCCAGCTGAGGTAGGAAAGCAGGCAAGGGTTTCTGAAACCTCAAGGGATGGAGTAGGAGAGGGGAGCTGAGTGCTGAGAGGGCCAGAGACCAGAAAATGCTTATGATCAAGCCACAAAAGAAACCAAATGCTAGACCTTGACACTGAAGGCCATAGACATGACTCAGCAGCTGAAGCCTGAGCGTGAACCCAGAAAGAGAAAGGGAGCGGGAACAGGGAGAATCCCAGACTTAAAACCTGAAAATAACGGAGTTGCCTTGAATAGGCAATTTTGATTTCTCCTATCTCATTGCTAGCCAGGATTAAGTGATTAAAGATTCTTGACTTCCTATATTATTTAGGTCTCTGTTAATGATGCTTCTGGCAATGTAATATGTTGCTGGAACACATCCTTTTTCATGCAGGCATTACTCCTTAAAGTGCATAAGTATTAGCAGGGGGCTAGCTTAGGTTCATGATCAGCATTCTATTTTCTGAAGGTGGTTAGTTAACTAGAATTACTCTCAGGAGATAGGAAACACTCAAGACTGAACTATTCTGATTTGAAGTCAGGTTTAAAATCAGACTCACTTTTATTGAAATGTCTTAGGAAAGATACCAAATCTGTTAATGAAGTATTTATCATTTTGTTTCCTTACTCACAAGGCTCCCTGCACAATAGCCATTCACCTCCCTGTTCCTGCTGTTTGACAGAGACTGCTGCTACTGCTGCTAAGTCACTTCAGTCGTGTCCGACTCTGTGCGACCCCAGAGACAGCAACCCACCAGGCTCCCCCATCCCTGGGATTCTCCAGGCGAGAACACTGGAGCGGGTTGCCATTTCCTTCTCCAATGCATGAAAGTGAAAAGTGAAAGTGAAGTCACTCGGTCGTGTCCGACTCTTAGCGACACCATGGACTGAAGCCCACCAGGATCCTCCATCCATGGGATTTTCCAGGCAAGAGTACTGGAGTGGGGTGCCACACCCTCCCACAAAAGGGGTGCAAGATAACAGTCACATACTTTTCTAAAACGGCTATGGCACAGGGATGATCCATTAAGGCCACTGAGACATAAGGAGCACCTAGGGAAATCTTTTTCACTCTCAGAGAGAAAGCAATGCATGAGGAGAGCCTCTGTCTTCATTCTTACCTTTGGAAGCAGTTGTGAGAGGGCATGATTCCTAGAGACGCGCAGCCATCTTGCAATCATGAGAATACAAGCCTTGGCTGAAAGTCAGTATGCTGTGGCTGGAAGCGTGGACATATGGAAAGTGTCTGGGCTTCTAACGACAGTGTTGAGATGCCGAATCAGTCTAACCTCTAGACTTCTTAAGATGCGGGATAAGAAAAATCTTGAGTGTTTAAGGCACTTCAAGTTGGTTTTTTGTTACTTGCAACCAGAGATGTCCAAGCAGTATATTAAAAGTCATAGAAGGCAGAACTACTTCCCATAAGCTGTGAAGATGCAATAAAACTGTTTTAGTTTGTATTCTAATTTTCCTGCTGTGATTCTTTGGATCTAGAAAAATTAGACAGGGAAAATCAGGCAGATTAGAATCCAGACACTCTGATTAGACATTCATTTCGGTCATTTTAAATATTTAAAGATAAAAGATAAAAAATAAATTTTAGTTTACCTTTAATGATTCCTAATTCTTTAACTTTCTAGTTTTAAAATTTATATTTCTCCTCTTTTGCAAAAACCATACTTTCCAGGCCCAATGTCTTTCCTTACAGCTTTATTGTAGCTACCTCTATAATATTCTTAAGACAGTATTTTTGAGAACTCCCTTCTTTCAAAGTCCTTACCACCTGGTTACTATCTTTTGTTCTTTTTCTTCCAGTTCACTTCCTCCATTCTGCTGAAGAGATCTCAAACCATAGGCTGTTACATAGACCACTGAATACATAAGAATTCTTATTTCAGAAAGAAATCTTGCCTGAGTCTGCCAGAAATTGGCAGTTTGTATAAAAATATTCTTAGAATCCATAGTGTGTGAAAATAGAGCATTGAATGGCAACTAAAAATTAGGTGATGAGACAATGATTTTGCTTAAAAACTCTTCAGTGCAAGAGATCTCTCAATATTTGCATTAATATGTTACCACATGATGTTAAGTACTGAGACAGTATTGTATCAAGACAAGGGAGAGACTGAGAAGACAGCCAGTGTACACAGTAGGCTGAGATCCCCTGCTGTGTGCTGCAGAGATCAGCGTCTGGATCTCAGTTAGACACTCTACCTCCCACTCAATCAGAATAGCAGACCCTGTTGGCTGATTAACCAAAAACCATTTGCAATATCCTTTACTCTTTCATTCTTCAACTCTGGAGGTCAGAAAACCCCTTGCCCAGCTTCTCTTGCAACTAGAAATGGCTACATGTTCCATTCCTGGCCAAGGAGTTACAAGCGTAAGTTTCACAAGGATTTCTGAGACAGCTTCTCTTTCCTGACAACCAGTAACATGTCTCTCTCTCTCCATTCTTCCCACCATGAGCAAGACAAGCCTTAGGACCAAGAGCCAATGCTGTAGATGACTGTGCAGAAAGATTGAGCCTGGCCTTTGATGGCATCATTGACTGGTGAATCAAAGCCAGAAAGCACTTGCCTTTTTTTAAGCTATTGTTAGTTGGATTATTTTGTTATTGTTACTTGTGGTTAAAAGCATTCCTGAGTGGGATTTCCCCACTGGCTCAGTGGTAAAGAATCCGCCTGCCAATGCAGGAGAGACATGGGTTCTATCCCTGATCCAGGAAGACCCCACATGCCATGGAACAGCTAAGCCCATGCGCCACAACTATTGAGCCTGTGCTCTAGAGCCCCGGAGCCACAACTACTGAGCCCATGTGCTGCAACTACTGAAGCCCTTATGCCCTAGAGTCTGTGCTTTGCAACAAGAGAAGCCTGAGCATCACAACTAGAAAGTAGCCCCCGCTCTCCACAACTAGAGAAAAACCTGCGCAGCAACAAAGACCCAACACTGCCAAAAATAAACAAAATTATTTTTTTAAAAGGCATTCCCAAGTGATATGTATTTTCCACTTTTCTCCTTTAGGCAAAAATTCTTAGAGCTCATCACATTTAGAGCATGTGGCCAATCAAACACACAAAAGTATCAAATATATTCCTTTCACTTTATGCACCCCTTCCTATGCACCATTTTCCTTCTAGTCTCATCATCCTTTATCTAGAGATTTACAACTGCTAATGGTGAGTATGTGACTTTAACTAGTGATATTTTCTGCATACATAAAATTCAAAGGTGGAAGAAAAAGTACTTTAACTGCTGCACTTAGAAGCAGTAAGTTCCATATGCTGGGGAAAACACATCATTATCTGAATTTTAAGACACTTGGCAGAGCTGGTTGTTCCATACAGACAATGAAGTAGATCTGTTGACTCAACCTAATAGCCTAAATATAACCCACATTTCACCAAGATGCCCCAGAGGGTGAGTATATGTAACATCACATTAATATTAGCTCATATTTGATGACTCACTGTCCCCAATCACTGATATAGGATCTTGATTCCCAAAAATGAGGATGCCTCATGCATTTTCAGAAGTCCCCAGCAAGCCTCTTATATGTCCTCACAAACACATCTGTTCTGCTTTTAGAAAAAATCCTCCTCTGTGTATGACTGTATCCACTGACCATCTGCTGTTTCCCAGAGGACACCATGGCTTCCCCAGGACTCAGCCCTGGTCTTCCAGACCTTACATTACACACGTTAGAGTCTTCCCAGTGGTAAAGGAACCTTCATATCCTTCATCCTGCATCTTGCATGTCACCCAGGACAAAACAATGTTGCTTACACCTCTCATATGAAGCCCTCCACTAGAGAGATCTTATCGGGACATCAGGTCATGCTCTCCATCTTGCTTTCTTTCTCTAGGTCCCTAACCTCATCACTCCTACTTTATATGAACAGAATTTTAGTATCAATATAAGTAAGCTATTCAGGAACTGAATAGGGTTCAGTTCCATAGGAACTGCCCTATGAGTTCACAAAATGAGCCAAGCCACACCCAAATCCCAAGACACTCTCTCTCCATGTCACCTGTTATTTCCCCTGACCACACCCCCACTGCCTCTCCACTGGATGAACTAACATCCCTCCCAGCTGGACTCTCTGCTTCTACATTTGTCCTCTACTTCATGCTCAGAGTATTCAGGCCAATCCTTTAAAAACGAAAACCAAATCCTTACACCCTCCCACTCCCTATTTTACTTAGAATGAAATCCATACTTCTTACATGATGTCCGTCATGTGGTCCTGCCTACGCCTCCAGTCTCATCCGGTACCCACTGTCTCTCCATCACTATGGTGCAGCTATACCAGCCGTCTTCTCATTCATCTAGTGGCCAAGCTCACCCCTAGCTTAACGCTTTTGCCCAGCTCTTCCCTCTGTTTGTATTGTCCTTCACTTGAATCTCAGCTTAGAGGCTTAGAGCACTCTTCTCCACAAGATTTTCTCTGACCGTCCAGTCTAAACTTGCCCCTCTGTCATGTTCCCCTGTTTCTTTCTTTCTTTCTTTTTTTTTTTTGGCCACCGCCAAAGGGCTTCCCAGGTGGCACTAGTGGTAAAGGACCCGCCTGCCAATGCAAGAGACGTAAGAGACATGGATTCCATCCCTGGGTGGAGAAGATCCCCTGGAGGAGGGCATGACAACACACTCCAGTACTCTTGCCTGGAGAATCCCATGGACAGAGGAGCCTGGTGGGCTACAGCCCATAGGGTTGCAAAGAGTCGGATATGACTGAAGCAACTTAGTGCATGTGGCGTGTGAGATTTTCCCCCAAAGGGGATCAAACCCATGCCCCCCCCCCCCCCGCACTAAGAGCATGGAGTCTTAAGCACCAGACAAGCAGGGAAGTCCGTGTTCCCCTGTTTCAACTTACCATAGCCCTTAGCTCTGCCAACATGCTTTAGAGCTGGTGATTTGTCTGTTGTCTCTCCACCCTGTGTCACCCTGACTATCTTGTTCGCTGCGTTCTCAGGGTCCCGACCACGCCAGGCAGATAGCAGGTGCATGGTGGACCCTTGGACATAGCCTGGGTTGTAAATACACAGCCTTAGTTATAGACTTGGAGAAAAACCCTTTTATTCGTATAGACCTTTTCCTTTCAAAGCTCCAAAATGCATACTATGGAATGTGTTGCAGTTCAGTTCAGTCACTCACTCTTTGCAACCCCATGGACTGCAGCACACCAGGCCTCCCTGTCCATCACCAACTCCCGGAGCTTACTCAAACTCATGTCCATCGAGTCAGTGATGCCATCCAAACATCTCATCCTCTGTTGTCCCCTTCTCCTCCCACCTTCAATCTTTCCCAGCATCAGGGTCTTTTCAAATGAGTAAGTTCTTCGCATCAGGTGGCCAAAGTATTGGAGTTTCAGCTTCAGCATCAGTCCTTCCAGTGAACACTCCGGATTGATCTCCTTTAGGATGGACTGGTTGGATCTCCTTGCAGTCCAAGGGACTCTCAAGAGTCTTCTTCAACATCGCAGTTCAAAAGCATCAACTCTTTGGCACTCAGCTTTCTTTATAGTCCAACTCTCACACCCATACATGACTACTGGGAAAACCATAGCTTTAACTAGATGGACCTTTGTTGGCAAAGTAATGTCTCTGCTTTTTAATGTGCTGTCTAGGTTGGTCATAAATTTTATTCCAATGTGTTTAGGTCTTCACAAAAAATCAGGAAATTATTTTCATGAAAAAGATCCAATAGTAAGTCACTCTAGAAGTAAAATTAAAAAAAATTTTAAAGGTGCCTAAATGATGTGACTTAAGAGGTTAAGAAGTGATGCTTTTGAACTGTGGTGTTGGAGAAGACTCCTGAGAGTCCCATGGACTGCAAGATCCAACCAGTCCATCCTAAAGGAGATCAGCCCTGGGTTTTCCTTGAAAGGAATTATGCTAAAGCTGAAACTCCAGTACTTTGGCCACATCATGCGAAGAGTTGACTCATTGGAAAAGACTCTGATGGTGGGAGGGATTGGGGGCAGGAGGAAAAGGGGACGACAGAGGATGAGATAGCTGGATGGCATCACCAACTTGATGGATGTGAGTTTGAGTGAACTCCAGGAGATGGTGATGGGCAGGAAGGCCTGGCGTGCTGCGATTCATGGGGTCACAAAGAGTCGGACACGACTGAGCGACTGAACTGAACTGAACTGAACTGAAATGATGTGACTTAAGAGATTATGATACCTCCTTCTCCAAAGTTCATCTCAGGCAGAATTCCTTCCTCAGCACTATGGCACTTGGAATTGATCACTGTTCGCTATACGGGGCTGTCTTGGACATTGAAAGACATTTGACAGATTCCCTGCCCTGTGTCTCCTAGATATTAATAGCTTCTCCCTGGTGGTGACAACCAAAGTGTCTCCAGAAATAGCCAAATTTCCTCCAGAGGTCAAATTGTCACTAGGACTTACTAAGGTGAAAAGCCCACAGTCAGGACTAATTACGTTATTCCTGTACCAGTTCTGTGCTATAGTTTCTATTTTATAGTAAATGTTAATATTTGGTAGAGCTGGTCTAATTTCATTATTATTGTTCAGAGTTTTTTTTTTTATTATTCATACAGTTTATTTTTCCAGTTGAACATTAAAATAATGCTTTTGTAAAGCACCCCAGAATGGCCTGTTTTGAGATGAAATTGTGTGGATTAAAGTGAGAATACATAACATTCTTAAAATAGAAAATCTTTAGGAATGTAGCATGGCTTTTCATTTATTCCAGCCTATTTTTATGTCTCTCCCTAAGGCTTTAACTTCTTCATGTGAACGCTGCTTATTTTCCACTGTTGCAATAAAGCACCCTGATATTGTGGCTATAGGCAGAGGCTCTGGATCCAAATCCCAGCTCCAGCGCTTCCCAGCCACGTGACCATGTACAAACTGCATAACCTCTAATTACTGCAGTTTTCTAATTTGTACGATGGGAATAATAGAACTTACATCACAGATTTGGTACGAGGATTAATAAGAGTTTGTAGCATAGAAAACACTTAGAACAGTGTCTGCTTTATTGTAACTGATGTTACCATTATAACAAAGAAAATCTTTCACAACCATAAGAAAAGACTAATAACCAATAGAAAAACTGCTGATGAGCATTTGAAATGAATATTATTTTGAGGGAAATTAGGCAATATTGATCACAGTTTCAAACATTAGTCCCTTTGATCTCAGAGTTCCAATTCAAAAAAATTTACCTACCTATTTAAGGAATACTTTAACTGTCAATACTCTCCAGCCAAAGACCACCAGGAGCACACTTGCAATTGACAGCAAGATGTTTCATAAAGAGTATTAGAATGCACCTACAGGATTTGAGTTTGGGTTGGGTAGTTTTGGGGTGGATATAAGGGATGCTCTAAAGTGTGTGTTGTCAGAAACAGGGAGCAATTCTAGGAAGTGAAGGTGCTCAGTCGGGTCCGACTCTTTGTGACCCCATGGACTGTAGCCCGCCGGGCTCCTCTGTCCATGGGCTTCTCCAGGCAAGAATACTGGAGTGGGTTGCCATTTCCTTCTCCAGGGGAGCTTCCTGAAGGGTATCAATAAATCTTATGTATAAGGAGAGCAGACTAGAGGTAAGAGAAAACTGTAACCAGTGAAGAATCCGAAGTTACTCATTTAGCAAGAGAGGCATGTGTTTGGCCTCTTTGTCGTGTATCTTGGTCTGAGTTGGATGTTCCGTGAGATGTTTGCATCCAACAGGAGGAGGCTGTGTCCTCTCGGAACCACCCTCTTAGTGCCTTGCTTCTAATTCTAGTTCTGCTCCTGATATGGGTTTCTGTCTTCAGTGTTTCAGGTGGCTTTTGCATAATGCCATGACAGATCAAATAAGACTCACTACCATGAATATTTAGATATTGTAAGTAAGTATACACATGGACAGAGGATGTAGCCTCTGTACTGTTATTTTGTGACCCCATCTTCTTCTGGATTTTCATTCTTTACGTTTTCCCTCTTCCTACCACAACTCTTCATGAACTTAGTTCCTGTTTACTTTCCATGATCTAAGTGATGATCCCTAGAACCCAATCTAGTAAGTCTCATAAAAGCAGGATGTTTAGGATTAACCAGAAGTACTGAGAGACACCCTTTCCCTGGAATCACAAGACTGATTTTTCAGCAATGCATGTAATGAATGAGAGCCTGTGTTATCTTTGCTGGTTACTGAGTGAGTTCAAAAGCTGCCAAATTTTATCACTCTTTTATTCCTGAGATATACTTCAGGAGGCTCTTACTTTTTGTGACAATGGTTGTTAGAAACTGAGGCACTATTTGGAAAAGTAAATTTCCAACTGCTCAAGTGTTTTGAACCTGCAAATTTAAGTTGTCCTTGTCAGTTATTCCAAGCTTTCATTTGAAAGTGTGTTTACTTGCTTACTCCTTCTGAGTAAAGTGGAACAGATTTTCCCCCTGTTTACATGCACATGCTGTGCTAGTAAAGGTCACAAGACCTTGTGTCATCCCCAACAAGGCCTCTGATTTTATATGTAGAACCCTAGAAATATTCCTTTAGATGTCACCTAAGTGACCTCCCTAAGTCCCTTCTAATTCTGAGTCTAGGAATTTACAAACACACTATGGAACCTTGTAGCAAAGATCTGAACAAGTCATGTTTTCCACAAAAGCACTGGACTGGAAATAATCTTAAAGAAATGGGAAATCAGTGCTGCTGCTGCTAAGTCGCTTCAGTCGTGTCCGACTCTGTGTGACCCCATAGACAGCAGCCCACCAGGCTCCCCCATCCCTGGGATTCTCCAGGCAAGAACAGTGGAGTGGGTTGCCATTTCCTTCTCCAATGCATGAAAGTGAAAAATGAAAGTGAAGTGGCTCAGTCGTATCCGACTCTTTGCGACCCCATGGACTGCAGCCTACCAGACTCCCCCATCCATGGGATTTTCCAGGCAAGAGTACTGGAGTGGGGTGATGAAGATAATGAACATGCTTTATCATCTCTAAGATCAAGACTTGAAAAACATTTCATAAAAACTTTATGAAACAACAAATTGTATATTGCTAGTCTCTCAGCAATAAAGGGTACTATTTATACTCTTTAACACTTTAAAGTTTTCTTTTCCTGCTGATTAAAATAAGTAATGCACAAGTGGGAAACGTTAATGAACTTCAGATTTTGTGCATGAAAAATTAACTACTGCTGCTTTACCTTTCTGCTCAGCCATCATCTGGGCTTAAACTTGCTCTCACAATTCAGCCAACAAGGAGCAGAAATGCACACTAGCAGCTAGGCTTCAGCAGGAGAAGCAAGAAAGCGCCCTTCATAGTAAGTCAAGAGTACTGAGCTTTTTAAATTTCAGTTCAGTTCAGTTGCTCAGTTGTGTTCGACTTTTTGCAACCCCATGAATCGCAGCACGACAGGCCTCCCTGTCCATCACCAACTCCCGGAGTTCACTCAGACTCACGTCCATCGAGTCAGTGATGCCATCCAGCCATCTCATCCTCTGTCGCCCCCAATCCCTCCCAGTATCAGAGTCTTTTCCAATGAGTCAACTCTTCACATGAGGTGGCCAAAGTACTAGAGTTTCAGCTTTAGCATCGTTCCTTCCAAAGAAATCCCAGGGCTGATCTCCTTCAGAATGGACTGGTTGGATCTCCTTGCAGTCCAAGGGACTCTCAAGAGTCTTCTCCAACACCACAGTTCAAAAACATCAATTCTTCGGCACTCAGCCTTCTTTACAATCCAACTCTCACATCCATACATGACCACAGGAAAAATCATAGCCTTGACTAGACGGACCTTTGTTGGCAAAGTAATGTCATAAATTTATGTGCATATAAATCAATGAGGTTACTTGCTGATTACGTAGGTTCTCTTAGAGCCAAACCTTCAGATTCTTAGTTCTGAGATGGGGTCCAGGAGTTTGCATTTCAGAATAAGGTAGTGAGTTGATGTTGCATGGGCCACCCTTTTAGAAACATCACATGTAGCCGAATTTCTAAAGTAAAGATGAGATCGGGCAGCCTTATTCTAAAGAAATGCCTGTTGTTTTCCACTGTGTGACTTAATCGCGGAGAAGCTGATTCCTCATCTGTGAAGTGAAAATGAAAATCCCTGCTCTGTCCATCTCAGAGGTTGGGATGACCATCAAACACTAACATGTAGAAGCTTTGAATGCTCCCAAGTGCCTCACGATTGTGAAGCATCCTGTGTCTGATAAAGGAGGCAGAAAGCATTCTCATACCTCTTGTATGAAATCTTTGACTGTGTTCACAGGTTATACACATTCTGGGAATTAAACGGTGGGAGCAAAGGAATTTGGTGAGCAGAGAACGATTGTGACATAAATGATTGATCTGGATGATAGGTCTAAACCTGCTGGCCAAGAATGAAAGAGCAGGTGCTGCTCACATGAGGGTTGCCTTATCTCATCTCCTGTGGGCATGCTAGGACACATGGCTGAGAGCTGCCCCGCAGGCCCGACGCCAAGGGTGTGCGCCTGTCAGAAGAGGCTGGAGAAGCAGGGACCATTTAGTCTCCGGCTGAATGAAAGAGGACTATTTTCTTACCACTGTCCCTCTGGCAGGAGAAATAGTAAAGAAAACTCCTAATGAAATACTTAGTTTCCAAAACCAGAATTTCATTTGGTTCCTTTCAATATGGTCTTTGAACCCCTTTTTTTGCATAAAAGAGCAAAAGTGAATAAAAACCAGATTCAACAGTTGTTCCTCTAGAATAAGGCTGCCTGATCCTGTTTTTACTTTAGAAAAAGTACACTCTATGTTTCTTGAGGGATAGTCTACGCAACATCAACTCAGGATAATATTTTGAAATACCAATTCCTGGACCCCATCTCGGAAATAAGAATCGGAAGCTTTGGTACTCAGAGACTGTACATAATCAGCAGCAGTTAGTTGATTTGTATGCACCTACATATCCCAGTCTTTCAGTTTGTCTTCTTAGTTATAAATGCTAGCTAAAAGACTTTGCAAAGCAGAAACCAGTGACACTAAAACATTTCAAAGAGTACGTATATTTTGAAAGAATTCCAAACTCTCGATACTATAATTCTGATGAGAAAAGCCTTTTTGATATACAGAGCTGACTTTAGGCAAGATTTAGGTATCTGAGGTAAAATCAAAAATTTCTATTTAATTTTGGAAATTTCCTTTTTCAGCTTCCTTACATGTCCATGTTCCATGGCCAAGGGGACTTTCTTTCTTTATGTTACCTTACTTGGAATTAGCCAATTAAAATAATTTTTTAAAAGCAATCACATAGGCTGATCACAGAAGTTCAAACTTGCCAAAATTTCTGGTTGAAAAGTGAAAATTTTAGATACCTAGATATTTTCATTTACCCATCAATCTATTTATTCATTTGCAATCTATATCACTGAACATCAGGTACTGAGGGTAGAAAAAGAAAAAAGGTATGCTCCATGCTTTTAAGAAAAAGTTATCCAAAACTTAGAAATTAAGAATTTATAGAATCCTCTTTCAATGCTGGGGCATTGCTTAGCAAGTTTTGTTTATCTCACTAGGAAAACGTACTTACTATATTCACTTGGCAGCTTCCTAGGTGGCGCAGTGGTAAAGAACCCACCTGCCAATGCAGGAGATGCAAGAGACATGGGTTTGATCCCTGGGTCAGGAAGATCCCCTGGAGGAAGAAATGGCAACCCAGTTCAGTATACTTGCCTGGAAAATCCCATGGACAGAGGAGGCTGGTGGGGTGCAGTCCACGGGGTCGCAAAGAGTCAGACACGACTGAGCATGATCACACTCATACTAACTCATGGGTCAAGGCCAAGGATGCTGCTAAATATCCCAAAACAGAGAATTCTCCCTACACCAAATAATTCTCCAGTCCAAAAACAACAACAGAAATCAATAGTACTGAAATTGAGAAACTCTCTAAAGAGACCGAAACCACTATCTAGGGGAAATGAGGAGAACTTGTCCTTCTTGTGAGAGCAGCATCAGTGCAGCTTTAGTGGTTTCTGCAGCAAGCTGATATGTGAGTAAGAAGCCCGGAAGTGAAGGCTGTGAGTGGAAATTTTTCTCTTGAAGTTTTTGATAGCGATAGCTGTGAGATATGGTACTGACACAGAGGAGAGGCAGGGTTTTAGGAAAGATAATAGGTGGTACCAAAATATTTAAAAGTATTTGGATCAACTGAAATTTTCATTTTTTATTTAGATGTTTGATGCCTTTAAAGCCATGACTTAAGCCACAGTTCAGTTCAGTCGTTCAGTCGTGTCCAACTCTCTGAGACCCCATGAATCACAGCACGCCAGGCCTCCCTGTCCATCACCAACTCCCAGAGTTCACCCAGACTCACGTCCATCGAGTCAGTGATGCCATCCAGCCATCTCATCCTCTGTCGTCCCCTTCTCCTCCTGTCCCTAATCCCTCCCAGCATCAGAGTCTTTTCCAATGAGTCAACTCTTCGCATGTAGCAGTAAATTATTTTGATGAAAGATCTTTATAGATTCTACCTCCTAAAAAGAGGAGAAAATCGTGGTACATAATTATGGTCACGTCTCCATAACAGCAAACATTTAGCAGAGGAAAATAAGGGAAGTGCCTTTACATTTAAAGTCGGGTTCTCATAATTAAATGCTTTATGAAAATTTTTGAAGCTATTTTCACTCTGCAAAATGTCTGTATGCAAATAACTAAATTATTCAAGTTAGTTTTGTCAACAGTCTTTCATTTATGAAATATATAAATGAGTTGTGCCTTCTGAGTTGTGTCTCTGGTATGATGTCATTACTTCTGGAAGAGAAGCTCCTCTTAGCACCTTTTTGTTTGTTTTGAGAAACGGGAGGTTTCCATTAGTAAGAGAGAGAGTAAATGTTATTACTGTCAGAATTTTTTTTATTTTAGGGAGGATCAGAAGGGTTGCTTTGCTTCATGCGAGAAAGTCAAAGAGCCCTATTACTGAATAGGTGGTTCTTTCATTGCTAAAAACCTGGCAGAGGCTGACAGACGTCATAGCTAGAGGATGGGTGTTTCTTTCATTGGACAGTTATTAGCTGCTGCAGCTGGTAAAGTCAAGGGTACTTTTTTTTTTTTTTAAATGGAAGCAGCCAAGGCCATAGTACAGAAGATGATTTCCTGACATCAGCAGTTCTGTTAGAATTCAGCTGAAAACCATTGAGCATATTATCGTATGGATTAAAAGGATTTTATGAGGTTACTTAAGTAACAAACCACAATTTCTATAGCATGACTTTTATGATATGTTTCCAGTTCTAAGCAGTCAAACTACAATTATTTTTGATTACAATACAAATGACTTGGTCACTTGCTTAATGAGACAAGCTTTCTTCTAAAATCATTACAGTGGTGAATTTCCTTCTTTTTCTAGATTCACTTCTTTGTATGAGAGTCTAAATACACACCTTAATTATAAAGATAGGAACACAACTTTTATAAAATGGAAAAAGTTTTAACAGTGGAAGACTAGTTAATGTGTCTCTATTGCATTAGGAGAGTAACTGTCTCTATAAGCTGATTTGCACACCAAGAGGCTGCCGCTGTCTACTGAACGATTTCCTGAATGAGATATTGTTCCTAAAGGGAAAATAAGTTTTATTTGGATTGCCTGAGGACAGTAGGTCTGGAAAATTGCTAACCCCAATTTTTCCCAGGAGAACCATACACAAAATTGACTTACCATCCATATCCTAAATGAAATTGTTTGTTCTAGTTTTATATATAATTAAAAGTATTCAGTTATTTTGCCTAATTTACACATACATATATTGTAACAATATTTTGTCTAATTGATGAACATTTGACTTCTTTGCAATCTGCCACAAACAATGAAACTGACCTTGACGTCTAAAGTTGACGTACATACTGTCAAAGATGTCCCATAACACTTGCTCTCAAGATGAAGAAAGAATGCAGAAGGGAGGGACAAATTGACTTTTTGCTCTGCGTTGGTTGAATTCCATTTTAGAGTATATCCAAAGCGGTTGTTTGAACAGGCTGTACTCAGAAACTCAGTGTTAAGAATGTGACTTACAAAACTCCTGCAATATCTGAAGAATCTTCATCCCTATCTTTATCTGTCATGGAAAAACTGCTGATAATCATTGACCAAGGTTAGCATCAATCAGGCAACTTATATGACATTGAAAAAAACTTAATTTTTCTCACACAACAAAAATTTTCTTATAAGAATTCTATACTTTAACGAGGCAGTTATATTTTTAACAAATTGATTAATATTGAATTGCTACATTGTATTACATAAATGGAGAAGGCAATGGCAACCCACTCCAGTACTCTTGCCTGGAAAATCCCATGGATGGAGGAGCCTGGTAGGCTGCAGTCCATGGGGTCGCACAGAGTCGGACACGACTGAAGCGACTTGGCAGCAGCATTACATAAATATTGTTGCTAGCTTCTTTTTTATACATGTCTTTTAAAAATACCATTTAATATTCATTCAGTACCAAAATATTGGGCTAACTATTTTATTGTATGATGTGACTGATAATTTATTATATTAATTGCTTAGTCTTATGGAAGTAGTTAATAAACTTATCCTTATACCTTTCTCAATGAAAGCATTTTTCCCTTGGCAGGTCCAATTTAGTCATAGGTATTTTTCCAGAAATTTTGGGAATAATTTTCTTGTGTTCTATAGATCCCTGAGGAGAAGGCAATGGCACCCCACTCCAGTACTCTTGCCTGGAAAATCCCATGGATGGAGGAGCCTGTTAGGCTGCAATCCATGGGATTGCTAAGAGTCGGACACGACTGAGTGACTTCACTTTCACTTTTCACTTTTCATGCATTGGAGAAGGAAATGGCAACCCACTCCAGTGTTCTTGCCTGGAGAATCCCAGGGACAGGGGAGCCTGGTGGGCTGCCGTCTATGGGGTTGCACAGAGTCGGACACGACTGAAATGACTTAGCATAGCATAGCATAGCATAGCATAGATCCCTGATATATATATCAAAAAAAAGCCCCAAACTGTTTATATTAGACACAGGATTAATTTCTCCCAAATTCTATTCCTAGCTTACACTGAATATGATAGACCTGCCATAATTTTAAACCCTGTGGTTTAGAGATAGTGGCAGAGCCCTAATGAGGAAGCCTTCCATGGGATAAGTGCTCTGATTTGGAGGTTCAATCCCCATAGAGGGAGCAGAGAAGGCTGAACGCCAAGTAACTGAAGTAGGGCATGCAGACAGAACAGTATTACTTGAGAAGTGCTATGATGTGCTCACCAAAGGTGTTATGAAGAGTCCCCTGCCAACGTTCCATCACAGGCAGCAAGCCTCATCTATAATATAACCTACCTCACAAGACTGTTGGGAAGATGAACCAAGATAATTCATATACAGAATAAAGCAAGACCTGAGTCTAGGAGTCAATCAACCTTTCTGTTGTGGCTGTAGTTGCTATTAGATCTCCTTCCAGTTTACAGACCTAAGCTGGGGAACTTGGAGCTTCAGCTATGTCTGGATGGCTCCTTCATCCACCAACTTTGTCATTCAATTTCTTGCTGGAAATAAAACCATGTAGGTAAAACCCAAGAAATAAAAATGAAACACTCCCTCCTGCACCACATACCCTTGACACTTCTCATGTTTCCACCATCCAAAAGACTACAAATTTCGTTAACGCTTTTCTCTTGAGAGTAAATAATACTTTCAAAGAAAGCTTTTCAAATATTTATCAATATAGAATACGAGCACTGTGCCAGGCGCTGGGGATACAAAGATGAATACATCCTTGCCTTGAATATGTTGGGACCCCAGGATGCAGCAGTCACTGAGCAAGCGGTAACAATAATCCAGTGTACCTGGGAGCAGGAAGTCAGCCCGGAGTGGGTTTGTGCTCACGGGAACTCCTTACCCTTCCACACAGTTTTGGCAGGGCGTGGAGGAGTACTTCTTTGGGGGAGGAGGAGGATGTGTGAAGTAGCTTCTCAAGGGAAGCAGATTAAATTGGATGAACTGGTTTTTGACAGGTGGCAAAGAGGAGGGTATTACAGAGAGCAGCCTAAAAAGGACACAGAGACTGGGGAAATGTGTGACTGATGGAAAGAAAATAAGGTAGTTTGCCTACAGCTTAAGTGAAGAACTGATGTCTGGTGAAAATGGTACAGAAAAGCTGGAAAAGTAGACGGGGACAAATTGTGAAGGCCCATAGAGCAGAGGTGTTAGCTGACTGTGATACCGTGCTGGTGGTGACGAATCAAAATGTCTTTAGTTTGGGCTGCTGTAACAAATTACCATAGACTGGGCAGCTTAAATAGCCAAGATTTATTTCTCATGATCCTGGAGGTGGGATATCAGAGATCATAGCACCAGAAACATTGGTTTCTGGTGAAGGTCCTCTTCTAGGTTGCACATTGCTGGCTTCTCTTTGTATCCTCACATGGTAGAATAAGAAACAGCCCCCATGTCTCCTTATGAGGGCATTAATCACATTCTAGAGAGGTCCAGTCTCACAACCTAATTATTTCCCAAAGGCCTCACCTCCAAATACCACCACATTGGGGATTAGGGATTAAATATAATGAATTTTGGAGGAAAATAAACATTCAGTTCATGACAGACAAAGTCTCTGAGATTCCTTTGTTGTTGCTGTTCAGTTGCTCAGTCCTGTTCCACTCTTTGTGACCCCACGGACTGTAGCACACCAGGCTTCCCCGTCCTTCACTGTCTCCTAGAGTTTGTTCAAACTCATGTCCATTGAGTCGACTGAGATTCCTAGTGATTTTCTTTTTCCCTTAAGACATTTCTTTTAGACCTCATTCCTAGTAGAGGCAGGTGGAATCATTCCTTCTCTTCCATAGCATTCCTACAATGCCTGGCAAATACAGCTCCTCTTGTTTTACTTTTTAGTTTTAACTTTGCCAAAGATCAATGGCTACCACTATGTGAGTTTCTACGTCTCAGATAATTTTTACTGCTCAAGAAACATAATCAAGGGGAAACAGGTGCCACACAGGCATATGAAAGAATCTGGCTATTTGACCCTACTCCCTGAACGTGAAGAACAAGTCAGCACTGTCTTTTGGAGCAGGGGGTTGGTAAGGCACTGTTCTCAGCCCGTATTCCACATTTTTGTTGCAGACCTCTTCTGTGATGTATGCTGGGGAAACAGCGGTGAACAACTGAATGGACTCCCGGAAAAGCTTAAATCTCAAGGTACTTCAAACCATTTAAGTGTTACCGAAGAAACAGCTGAATTTCTTTAGGAAAAGAAACCTATGTAAACCTGATAGACAGGTTTACATTATATTCTGTTTACATAAAGCAAGTATTAGCATTGTATTGTAATATCCTTGCAAACCACAAGATGTAAACAAAAGTGGTTCTTAGAAGGGTTCTCACAGTTTCAAATCTTAGATGCTAAGTATTAGTCTGCTGTCTTCCAAAATATAACATTGCTTTAATAAAATGACTTTGGGGCTTCCCAGGTGGCTCAGTGGTAAAGAATCCACTTGCCAATGCAGGCGACTCAAGAGGAGAAGCTGGTTCCGTCCCTGGGTTGGGAAGATCCCCTGGAGGAGGAAATAGCAACCCACTCCAGTATTCATGCCTAGAATAACCCATGGAAAGAGTCCAGCGGGTTACAGTCCCTGGGGTTACAGAGTCAGACACAACTTAGAGACTGAGCATATACACACATTGGTTTGCTGTCTTCCAAAATATAACTTAGTTTTAATAAAATGACTTGGCTAGGCTTACTTACTCTTGAATATAGCTTTCCTAAAGCTCAAAAAACATTTTGTAGTCTTAAAGGTCCTATAGAAGCTCCATTAGTAAACAGCTTCATATGGATTGTGAAATTAGTCTTCTGACTCTACAGAGCAGCTTTTTGGTGGTTTTTGTGGAGGGTTTTGATAAATAGGAGTGCATCTATTTTTAATTCCATTCAACACATTGGTAGGAAACTACCACTCAAGACCAAGTTTCCTGCAAGCCTAAATTTAAAGCTCAAAGCAAGGACAACACAGAAAGAGTGAGTGTGCAGTTTTTTTACTAGTTCATTTGACAGAATTTTATTTTCCTTATATTGACACAAACCACACAAGGTGAAGCTGGATAAAATCTCTATTTTGTTAAGCATCTGAGAAGAAAAAGGTTTTTACCTAAAGGCAACTCAGGACCATAGTGGGGGTTGGGGTAAGAACAAAGAAGAAGGTGGGAAGAACTGAGAGAATTAACTGGAAATATATAATTACCGTATGTAAAATAGATAGCAAGAGGGAATTTTCTGTGTGACACAGGGAGCTCAACCCAGTGCTCTGTGACAACCTAGACAGGAAGGATGGGGAGGGAGATGGGCCGGGCGGGGGAGGGCGGGTGTTCAGGACCCAGAATATATATGCATACCTGTGACTGATTCATGGTGATGTATGGCAGAAATCAACACAGTATTGCAAAACAATTACCCCCAATTAAAAAAAAAATAAAAAGTGAGTTAAAGTTGGGATAATTTGATCAGTAATTCGTGCAAGACATCACGTTTGACTCTGTCACGTGGAAGGTTCAAGATTATTATCTAGAAAACGGTAGAGAAAAAGGATGATACTAAGGCAAGGAGAAGGATTTGGGGAGCCTCAGTGATGGACGAAAGCGCGCCGGAGGCAGCAAGAACGCGCCGAACCTCCGCTTGTGGCCCTGAGCCAGGGCGCGGTGGTCAGGGCGTGGAGATGAGCTTTGGGGGAGGCGACAACCGGGCGGCAAAGTCCGAAGCGAGTCGAGGCGCCAGGTAGGGCGCACTTGTCTCCTTTTGTAAAAGATGCGCGGGGCCCCCGCCCCGGAGAGTTGACCGCCAGCGGGAAGAGGCGGGAGCCCGCAGGGCAAGTGGAGCCGGCCCCTCCCCCGGCGCCTCCGGTAGCTGGGCAGGACACCGCGGCCGCGGCGCTGGACCTTGGGACTCGGAAGCTCCCGGACTACTGTCCGCCTGCCGCTTCGCTCCAGATCACCCCGCCAGCAGGTCCCAGGTCTCCGACGGCAGAGACACCAGCGCCGCGAAAACAGGTGCGTCAGCCGGTTGGCAGCGTGCGTCTCTGCGGCCCGGGGTGGGACGCGGGCAAGGGCCGAGAGCCGAGGGCCCAGGCGGCACTTCCGGCGGCGGCCACCGCACTTCCGGGTCGTGCAGGCGTCCTCTCGGCCGCCGCATTGCTGCTGGGCATCCTCCCGCAGGCCCGCGGTGCTGTGTATTTTGGGGGCAGCAGAGCGGGTTAACAGCGGCTTCCTCCAGCGCCGCCTTCGACCCCAGAGGTCGCCAGTATTTCCGCGCGGGCCCCCGGCTTGGGGTGCGTGGGGAGCGGGCAGCAGACCCAGCTCAGTTTCCGCCGGAGACACTTGCCTTCCTCTCGCTTGAGCGCCCTGGGGCTTTCTTACCTTTCAGCCTTCGGCAAACGTTTTTTGTTTTGTTTTGGCAAACTCGGATTCTCTACTTGTTTTACAGAAAATGAATGCTAGATTTTTAGTTGGACAAACATTTGCAGATAAGCCAAACATCAGGGAGGCCGAAATAAAGAATTATTAAATAGGAGGGAAAAAGTGAAAACCGAATGAAATAGGAGTATTAGAATTCACTTAGAAAGTATCGAGTTATCCAGGTCGCTGTGGGGAATCTAATCGCTAATTCAAGGTCTCAGAGAATTCCCTTATGCTTACAACTCATGGTCACTTGTAACCCGTACTGTGTACTTTTACCTGATTTGCACAAGTTTTCATCCTTCTTCGAGTTTATCAGAGTTCTGTATTTTATGTATTTCCCCGCTAAGAATCTGCTGATGAACTAAGTGAATGTATATGCTAAATATTGTTTGAAAGCATTGTAAATAACTTGGTAAAGCATACTTTCCATATCTGAAAATTAATTTTAATTGAAACTAGAACATGACAATTAAATGTTTTCTGAAGTTAATTTTTTATGACATGTTCTACAAAGGAATTTTAATGTAGAAGTTTCTGTAGAGTCAACATTTTGATGATTTACTATTTCAGCAGAATTCTTAATTCTCATCTCTGCAAATAATCTTTTAATTATGTATTACATATTAATTTTAGATACCAATAATTTGTAATAAAATTATATCTTATTGTACATTATTATTAGCACCTTACAAATTGAAACGTGGCAGGAATAATACCTAGCATCTGATTAACCTGTCTGATTTCTCTCTATATATGTGTATCTATAATATAAACCAAGATTTATTCTTTTTTTCTCTCTATCTTTTTATCTTTCTTTCTACTGTGCGATCTTAGTTCCCTGACCAGGGATTGCTGGAGGCCCCAGCAGTGAAAGCACTGAGTCCTCACCACTGGACCAAAAGTACTGAGTCCTAACCACTGGACAACTAGGAAATGCCCTAGTCAACATGTTTTTAAGTTACTGTTTTTATAATAAACTGCAAGTGTCTACTACTAATGTGATAATTAAATATCAAAGTTATTATATAAATGATATAATATTAACTTTGAAATTATACTGCAGGCAAGCAAGTGTTCTATTACTCTCCTGTTACTCTTTTTAATGAGCTCCTTTTTTCAAATTAATTGACTTAGAACATTCATTTTATACTGATATAAAACTCATAGTTTGAGCTGTTATTGTTTAGTTGTGGTTATTTGAAACCAATACCTGCTGCGTTGACTCTAGCTTTTTTCCCAGTTGATTTTAAAGTTCTGAAGTTGTATTTCAGTTCTGAACATCTCTACCCACTCAGCATTCTCCTTTATGTCCTTGTTGATGCTTTCTGAATCTTCATCATGCAACAGTACCAGGAGTTATCAAGGGTAACAGTTCTTATTCCTAGTTGGGTGACCTCTGGATAAATAACTTGACAGCTGTGTGCCTCAGTTTCCTTATCTGCCCAGTAGAGATAATAGCAAGACCTGCCTCAAAGAGATAACTTGGGATTGGTATGGGGTGGTGGCAAGAATACTGGAGTGGGTTGCCATGTCCTTCTCCAGGAGATCTCCCCGACCCAGGGACTGAACCCAGGTCTTCCACATTGTAGGCAGATGCTTTACCGTCTGAACCACCAGGAAAGTTATAATTTCTAAAGAAAGGGTCAAACAAAATTTGATAACTCTTTCTCACCTGTTTAAACCTGGTACCATCTCAGGAATAAGATCTTCCTTAGTAGATCTTGACTTCCATTTATTTACCGATTAAATTAAAAAATAATTCAAACTAGGCTATGTTTTTTTAATGTAAAGTTCAAAGAAGGCCCAACAGGAATGAGCCAAGAAAGCAATCAATAGGAAGAGTTCTTCTGATAGACCTCAAGGTCAGCATGTGAACATCCTGCATTAATCTTTGTATTGACAAGAAAGAGCCAAGATGGTCGAGCTTGACGCTCAGTGATTATTAGATGTGCTGTAAATATTAAATCATGAACATATAGTGACTTTTCTTGTATCTGTTGCCTTTTTGTAGTACTCTTTTGAAATAGTTTATGATATATTTTTTTGTAGAAATAAAATTGACTGGCTGATAATAATTACCTCCAACTTTAGGTAAAGTTACAAACTGGTCTGAATCTGCTGCTGGCATGTCTCCTACACAGGATGGGAGTGGACAGATGGTTAGACTTAGAGTTCATATTTATAATGGTTAGGCAAAAATACTTTTTGCTTAAAAAAATAGTGATGGGCTTCCCTGGTGGCTCAGATGGCCTGCAATGCAGGAGACCTGGGTTCGATCCCCTGGGTTGGGAAGATCCCCTGGAAGAGGGCATAGCAGCTTACTGTAGTATTCTTGCCTGGAGAATCCCATAGACAGAGGAACCTGACAGGCTACAGTCCATGGATTCTCAAAGAGTCCAACGTGACTGAGCGACAAAGCACAGCACAAACTATGTCCTGAATTCAGGTAGGCCAGGTTAAGCACACAGGCTTGCTACTGGAACCTTTGGCTTCAGGAGAAGGAATTCTTAAGTCTCTTGGATATAATATTCACCAACACGCAAGATAGTTTCTGGAAAATTATTATTTAAAAAGCATTAGTTCTTTTATACTTAAACCTGTGATGCAGGAATACATCCAAATAGGGTAATCCATGTGTTCAACGCTTGTAGTCTAGTATATTACGGAGGAGTCTAAAGAGATATTCTTGGGACTTCCTTGGCAGTCCAGTGGTTAGGACTCTGTGGTTTCACTGCAGGGAGCACAGAGTCGGACACGACTGAAGCGACTTAGCAGCAGCAGCAGCAGCAGCAGGGAACTAGGATTCTGTGTGCTGTGCGGCATAGCCAAATAAAAATAAATAAATAATAAAGTTTCTTTTAGGAAGACTTCTTGGTAATAGAGTCTTAGTCTTTCTCTTCCATGGGGCATCATTGAAACATATTTGACTGTTTAGAGTATGAGTAATGCCTTTTTTTTTTTTTTTTAATTAAAACGATTTTTGGCCACACTTTATGATTTGTGGTATCTTAGTTACCCAGCCAGGGACTGAACCCAGACCACTGCAGTTGGAAGCACCCAGTCCTAACCCACTGGACCACCAGGTAATCCCAGTAATGCTTCGCTTCAGTATGTGAGATCATAGGCTGTGAACCATAGGAAAGCATATTTCAGGTATACAACTGAATTCAGAATTTGCATCTTTACAATACTACTTCCCCTCTTTCTCCTCCTCAGTGGTTTATTTTGTTCCCATTTCACTTAGAATAGTGAAGCAATCAAAGAGAACTTTCATAAGGTCCCACCATCGCACCTCCCCGCCTTCCTGAACCTGCTTACGTAATCTGTCTTCTCTTTCATTACTCCAGTGGTTTGTGTTTCCATCAGAGGTCGGCCTCTGTACTTGTGCACTGGAGACCATCCACCCTCCTTTCCTTCTCATGTTAATTGCAGCGATTCTCTAATCTCTCTTTTACTGTCATTTATCTAATCTTCCTTTAAAAAAAGCTGGATCTTTTCCACTGACAAACAAAAATGTTATTTCTCCATCTTTTGGTGCTGTTTTCCAGTATAGTCATGATATTTCTTTTCTTCTAGTTTTCTGGTTGCCCATTTGTTCTTTTTTCCTCTTTTCCTGACTTCTGGACTAATTGAAATAGCTTCAGTTTTCCCATTACTATTACCACTTTTGGCTGATTATTTACATTTTTATGGAAGTTTGTTCGTTTTTTTTGGTGTTATTGTTTTTGTCTTTTGAGTGGTTGCCCTGGGGCTTACAACTGGGATCTTTAACTTACTATAACACTGCTTTATAACCCAGGACCCTTACAACAGCAGATTTTCTTTTTCCCTTATCCTTTGTGCTGTTGTTATCCTACTTTATTACTTTGACATCTGATAAAAAACCTCATGATGTTACTGTCATTTTTTGCTGTAATAAGCAAGTATTTAATGAATCAATCTTAAAATGAGAAAAAAGTGACTTTCGTATTTTGCCATATGTTTGCCACCACTGGCGCTCTTCATCCTGTGCATAGACCCGAATTTCTGTGGTTATCATTTTACTTCTGCCTGATGAACCCCAGTAGCATTTTTTGTAGTGAATGGCTGCTGGTAATGGATTCTCTCAACTTTTCTTTTTTTAAAATAGTCTTTAAAATATTAAAATAGTTCAATATTTAAAATAAATAGTATTTTAAATACTTCTTTGTTTAAAATACCCTGATTTTTGAAAACTATTTTACTGGGTATAGAAATGCAAGTTGAAAGTTTCTTTCAGCCGTTTCAAGGTGTCACTCCGTTGTTTTCTTGCTTGATTAGTTTCTAAGGTGACATCTCTGAGACACTGTCTGCTGTAATCTTATCTTCTTTCTCTGTAAGTAATGTCTTTTTTTTCCCCCATCACTGGCTACTTTTAAGATTTCTTACTAGCTTTCAGCATTTTAATAGTGTTTGACCTTGGTTTGATTTTATTTTTCTTGGATTATGTTGATCTTCTTGGATCTTTGGGTTTTTAGGCTTTGTCCAACTTGGAATTTTTTTTGGCCATTTTTCCTTTTAAGGTTTTTTTTTTGTACCCCTTCTTCCTTTTAACTATATATGTTTTAGACTGCTTGATACTACCCTATAGGCTCTACTTGGTTTCTTTGTTTAGTCTTTTTTTTTAATCTGCGTGCTTTCTGGATGATGGCTTAGGCCATTTAGACTGCTATAACAAAATCCTGTAGATTGGGTGGCTTATATACAGCAAAAATTTATTTCTCATTATTTTATAGTCTAAGAAATCCAAGATCAAGGCACTGGCAGATTCAGTATCTTGTGAGGGCCTGCTTCCTGGTTTAGAGATGACAACTTCTTGCTGTAACTTTATGTGGCGGAAAGATTTATACTATTGTTTTCCTTTAGTGGCCTTCTGACTTTAAAAACAGTGATAAGCAATAAAACTAGTGAAGAGGGGATAAAGTAAAGAAAGATTATGGTGCATTTTGTCAAAGTAGCTGAGGTTATGTGGAATTAGATGGGCCAGAGCTTAGGTCTTTGATGCAAATGGTGAAAGTTCAGGAGGAGGAAGGAGTCAAAGAAATTAGTTTTTTGTTACTTTAAAAGTAAGTGAACATTTGAAAGAAAATGAAAGCATTAAGGCCTCAGACAGAAGTAGAACTATGAGTAAGAAGCAGAATTCCTGGTGGGAAGAAATGAGGTGAAGCCTGCACATACGGTAGTGTCTCTGCTTTCCGCATTGAATAAAGCAGAAGATGAAGTGGGCACACACAAGCCAAAACTTTCTCTATATTATATATCCCAAATCCCATTTTAAAATGTTCATCACTCTAAATTGGAGTACGAAATGTGAACCAGATGCTAAGGAAAAGCTTTCTCTTGGGCTTTCCTGAAAGATAAAGTAAAACCCAGACATTAGCACTCTAGCTACAGTCCATAGCGTTGCAAAGTTAATTATATACAAACAAGAGGTTCAGATACAGTTAAGCATAATTTGAATTCTGAAACAGTTTTTTTCAGAAATTTATAATGATGCTTTTACCTCTATCATACCCTTTAAAAATACATGAAAAAGAGTAAATTTCAGATCAGATGTATAGAATACCGATTCTGGTTGTCAGTAATATCCTTAAAGGTAGTATTTCCACTCACCCACATACATCATAGAGGCAATTTGGTTTTTTGTTGTCGTTTAGTCACTAAGTCGTGTCCGGCTCTTTTGCGACCCCATGGACTGTAGCCTGCCAGGCTTCTCTATCCATGGGAGTTTCCAGGCAGGAACACTAGAGTGAGTTGCCATTTCCTTTTCCAGGGGATCTTTCTGACCCAGGGATTGAACCCGTGGTTTCTGCCACATCTCCTGCATTATAAGTGGATTCTTTACTGCTGAGCCATTGGGGAAACTCAGATAGTAATTGCCATATAGAGGCCATTACTCATAATTTATTTTAGTTTGTGATTTATCAAGTGTTATTAAATTTTTTGTGATGATGCAAACGTGATTTTTGTTGATGGGAAAAAAACTCCAGTATTTTTGTCCTGGGCAAAGACAGAAATAATGTTCATTTACTGTTTTTTTTTTTGTTTTTTTTTTTTTAATTTTAGAAACAAAACCTAAGAAATGCCTCATTCCACAAATAGAGAAATGATACTTGGCATTGTGGTGGGAACTGCCGGAATCAGCTTGCTGCTTTTGTGGTATCACAAGGTTCGTAAACCAAGGACAGCAATGTCTTTACCTAAATTTCTTTCTCTGGGTAATTCACTTGATTTGATGACTTTGCAAGATGAAATGCCCAGTGGCCAAGGAACAACAGCGATCTTTCAAGGAAGGCAGCTTCAAATACTGGAGAAGTTAAATGAATTACTGACACATATGGAAGAACTCAAAGAGGAAATCAGAGTTCTTAAAGAAGCCATTCCAAAGCTGGAGGAGTATATACAAGGTGAACTTGGAGGGAAGGTAACTGTTCACAAGATAAGTCCTCAGCACAGAGCTAGAAAAAGAAGGCTTGCCACAGTTCAAAGTTCAGCAACAAGTAATAGTTCAGAGGAAGCGGAAAGTGAGGGAGGGTAAGTTTCTTTAAGATGTTTTTTATGTTAAATTGATTCTTTATTGCAGCATTGCTATTATTTAGGTATTTTCATTATACATTCCCAGTCAAATATGCTGTTACTATTTAATAATAAGGCATAAAAAGGAGTGATTATTTTTGCTTATGTTATAATTAAAACCATATTCAGTGGAGGTCAGTACTTTAGTTTAGAGCTCATTGACAAAGAGAATACTTGCTAGTGCTGGTGGCGTCACGTGAGTATGAGGAAGACAGTGATCATTTGCCAAAACGTGTAACCTGTTTTTAAATGTGGCCAGTCTCTGACCCCTTATGTAGTTAAGAACTGTCCAATAAATGGTCTAATAAAACTTTCTGTGATCATAGAAATGATCTAAATCTGTCTGCCCAGTATGGTAGCCACAAGCCATGTGTAACTCTTAAGCTTGAAGTGTAGCTTGTGCAACGGAGGAATTGAAAAGTTTTAATCTCAATTAATTTAAAATTAAACAGTCACATGGCACCAGTGGCTACTGAATTGGGCAGTACAGACCTAAAAAGAGTTGAGAATGTACAAGTGACTCAGTTTCATCCTTGCATGGGATTAATTCATTGGATTCTAAAATCAAGGCATGAATAATATCCTTTGGGGGAAAAACAAATGATTTATGAAAAAAAAAGGAATTGTGCCTGACTAGTGTTTCTAAGGAGTAAGATAGGAAAGTAAATAAAGATGCACTAGTGAATGTAACATAGCCTGAAATTCATCAGGGCAAGGATGTTTTCATCATCGTATTCCTAACACCTGTTCTTATGCCTCCCACCGTGTGTATGTGCTAAGGCACTTCAGTCATGTCTGACTCTGTGACCCTATGGACTGCAGCCCATCAGGCTCCTCTGTCCATTGGATTCTCCAGGCAAGAATACTGGAATGGATTGCCATTCTCTTCTCCAGGGAATCTTCCCAACCCAGGAATCGAACCCTCCGTCTTCTGTGGCTCCTGTATTACAGGCAGATGCTTTATTGCTGAGCCTCTGGGAAAGCCGAGTAGATGACAATAACTGTTACTTAAATTAATAGGTGATCTGCTGAATATAGAATTGGGAGAAGGAGGAGGGATCTAGAGAAAGGAAACAAAGAGAAGGAATTTAAAGGTGATTTCATACATGAAGAAACGTAAATGATTGATCAAGTCCTTTGAGATCAGTGCTTGTTGTTCAATTCCCGAGTCACGTCCGTCTCTTTGTGACCCCCCTGGACTGCAATATGCCAGGCTGTCAATCTTTTACTTGTATTGCTCTATCAAACCATGGGTTTAAAATAATTATTTTAGTTTTCTGCTGTTGTCCTGAGTGGTAGCTGCCGAAATGAGCAAGTTCATGAAACCCAGGAATGCGATGCTGTCCCTGGCCAGTCACTACAAAGGAGACAAAGAGGTCATCGTGAAGAACGCTGATGATGGCGCCTCCGACACACCCCACAGCCATGCTGTGGTGGCTGGAACTAATCACTGTCCCTGCAAAGCGACAGCTGCCATGGCCAAGAAGAAAATCACCAAGAGGTCAAAGAGCAAGTCTTTGGTGAAAGTTTATCATTATAATCACCTCAGGCCCACCACGATCTCTATGGGTATCCCCTTGGACGAAACTGTTGCCAAAAAGGATATCTTCAGAGACCCTGCTGCCGAATGCAAAGCCTGACGAGAGGCCAAGGTCAAGTTCGAGGAGAGATACAAGACCAGCAAGAACAGATAGTTTTTCTAGAAGCTTCAGTTTTGTCTGTCTTGTTCAGTCATTAAACCCCACCCCACCCCAGGCCACAAAAAAGGTATCATTTGTATCACAGTGTTATATAAAGCTTTAGAAATCTCCCTTTCAAAAATTAGGTTTTATTTCCGTTTAGGTTAAAGTAATACCCCATAATAAAATTCATTGTTTGTCCGTTTCATTTGGGCTTTAAGAGACTACATGGGCCATACAGCCTTGCTCACTTAATAGAATTATCTAGTTTTCCAAGTCATGTATTCTAGAAGAACCATTTGTTCTTGCTGGTCTTACACTGCCCTAAAAATCCTCTGTGCTCTGCCAGTTTATCCCTCTCTCCCCTCTCTCCCCTGGCAACCTCTGATCTTTATACTTTGTCTACTGTTTTGCCTTTTCTAGAATGTCATATTGTTGGAGTCATATAGTATGTGGTCAGTTTGACGTCTTTTACTTGGTAATGTGGATTTACGTTTCCTCTATACTTTTTCATAGTGCTTTAATAGCACATTTCTTTTTAGCACTGAATAATGTTCCATTGTCTGGATATACCACAATTTATCCATTCGCCTACTGAAGGACATCTTGGTTGCGTCCAAGTTTTAGTAATTATAAAAACTGCTGCAATAACCATTCATATACAGGTTTTTGAGTAGACATAAATTTTCATCTCATTTGGGGGAATCCCAAGGAGCATGATTGCTGGACTGTATGGTAAGTATATGTTTAGTTATGTAGAAAGCCTCCAGCTGTCTTCCAAAGTGGCTCTCCCGTTTTCGATTCCCATAAGCAATGAATTCCTGCTGCTCTGCATCCTCACAAGCATTTGGTGTTGTCAGTGTTCTGGAGTTTGTCCATTCCAATAGGTATGTAATGACATCACATTGTTGTTTTAGTTTATATTCCTCTAATGACACACCATGTGGAACATCATTTCATATGCTTATTTACCCTTTGTGCATCTTTGGTGAGCTATCTGTTAAGGTCTTTGGCCCATTTTTTAAATGAGATTGTTCATTTTTATATTGCTGAGTTTTAAGAGGTCATTGTATATTTTGGATAACAGTCCCTTTTCAAGGGAAATATTCTTTGCAAGGATTTTGCAAAGTAGCTTCTCATTCTCTTGACATTATCTTTCTCAGCGCAGAAGCTTATCAGCTATTTCTTTCATGGATCATGGCTTTGGTATTGTATTTAAAAAGTCATTGCCAAATTTATCTAGGTTTTCTCCCATGTTATCTTCTAGGAGCTTCATAGTTTTACATTTTATATGTAAGTTTGTGGCCCATTTTGAGTTCATTTTTGTGACAGGTGTAAGGTCGGTGTGGCCTCTCTCTCCAGGCCATTCTCTGGTTTGTGATGAGAAACTCTGAAGAATGAGGCAGTGTTTCCCCTCTGGACTAACAGCAGATTGAACAGATTTGGTTACTGCTTGCTCTAAAAGTAGGGGATTCCCTGAGCTTGGTGTGCCTTCTTTGAAAGGCAGTTCACTTGATATTAAGAGTCTCTGGGCTCTCCGCATTGCCCTTGTGGGTCCTGAGGTCAAGGAGAACCAACATAAATAAGCGGGTGATCACATTGCTTAATTTGCTGTGAGTAACAAAGTCCTCTGTCTCTTATGCAAGAATCCTATGTCTTCTGCCAGCAACTATGAAACAGGAACAGATAAATTCATTTGAATGTTGGGTAAAATTGGATTATAAACTGACAGTGGTATGGTGAGAATTAGAGAGCTTTGAAAGAGATTTATTCAAGGGTTTCCCAAAGAAAGTTGTTAGAAAGGGAACAAAAACAAGATGTAATATTACAGTATACAGGATATGGAGAAGCTTGTTGAGGGAGTGTTTTATGTCATAGGTGGAAAAGGAAGAGGACGGTATTCTAATAATTTTTTTATTCTTGCCTTTAAGTGGGTTATAATATAACAGCAAATCTCCATAATCTGTGCATGTGGCCCATGTAATCGGATGCCATGCTTTATTGCCAAGATAAATTTAGCTTTGAAGTTAGAATACACATTCCGCAGTCACATGAATTGCAGTTTTTCAGAAAGATGAGCCATAGAACAATTTTATTTTAAACTGATGTCATTAGATTCTAGAATCTGCTATCATCATACTCTATGTTATTGCCATGTTAATTCTATATGCAGCTTAAGCATTCGGCATCTAACCTGTTCCACCTACATAGGACATTTTTGTGGCTAAAGATGATGGCTTAGAAAGGAAGGGAAAGATTTGCTTTGTATTAAATTCAATATGGGAAAATGCTTAAGGTAAGCCTTTAAAAAGAAAACAAAACACGTCTCCATATGTTTCATGTGCTAAAGAACATTGAAATATTCATAAACCAAGCTTTAATGCTTCCTTTAGATTCCCACAGTAACTGAATATCTGGATATTTATCTGAAATATTCTCTCCAGAGAGCTTCTGCTTTATCCGTGATTAATATTTTAAAATAGCATTAGCCAGTGGGGTATAAGTTTACTGTACTTATCAACTCCTTCAAAACTATTAGTTCAGTACTCTCAAACAGATATTATGACTTAATTATTTTCAAAACAGGAAGTTCCCCCTTTACCTACAGGGAACCCTTTTGTTTTGGTGCCCTCTGTTATGTTTTCCCCTGACCTTTCTTTCTGCCTACCACCCTGAGTCTTTCAGTTTATCTTCCCAAGGTTTAGTAGAGTGGGCAGGTACAGTGTAGGTGGTTAGAAATAATCTTTTAGACTTAGGCATTCTTTGGGGGTACATCTGCTGCTAAGTCGCTTCAGTCGTGTCCGACTCTGTGCGACCCCAGAGACGGCAGCCCACCAGGCTTCCCCGTCCCTGGGATTCTCCAGGCAAGAGCACTGGAGTGGGTTGCCATTTCCTTCTCAATGCCTGAAAGTGAAAAGTGAAAGTGAAGTCGCTCAGTCGTGTCCGACTCTAGTGACCCCATGGACTGCAGCCCACCAGGCTCCTCCATCCACGGGATTTTCCAGGCAAAAGTACTGGAGTGGGGTGCCATTGCCTTCTCTGGGGGGTACATCTGGGTAACCATCAACTTCACCTGTCTTAATTTCTTATTCCCTGTTTCCATATTGATAAGGTAGCTATTATTCTTCAGGACGCTTGGCAGGTTTCCGCCTGTGCTCCGTGTTCTTTTTTCCTCATTTGACACTTTTCTCACTCCAGTTGCTACAAAGAGGAGCAGAACTGCCAACCAAAATGTCCAGCAGATCAACTTCCTTCAGACCTCCTGCATCGTGGAGCCTCTTCTGTTATTCAGCCAACAAAATTTCTTGATTTTAAAGCAGCTCGTCCTACTCCGATGCTTAAAGGCAGTTCACATAAAGGAAGTAAAATTTCCTCGCCGTCATCAAATGTGTCTTTTTACGCAACTTTCCTTGAAAGAAGGCATTCTTTATTTCCTAAATTTCAGAAAAGCAGTGCGTCCCTTCATACTGTACAAAGTAGAGCTAACTTTGATTCTGAAGAAAAAAGAAGCTTCAGTGATTTAAAGTCAGCCTCAGAACATTTTCGCTTTAGATCCAGAAGTGTTTTCTCTGCCCCAAAACTAAGTATAATTTCCTGTTACGAGAATGCTGGTACTTTTGATGCCAGTAGTTCATGCATATTTAATCCAAACGAAGTTGAAGTCATTTCCAAAAACTCGAATATTACTGGTGCTGAAAAATATATACACTCTTATTCTCCTGAATATGACACTACATATTTTATGAAATCTAAATCAAAAGCGAATTCCTCTGCCTGTCGGGACACTGTTGCCACCTTGTATCAAAGCACAGCAACCATGCTTACTCTTCCAAGTATTATTTCCTATTCCTCTGAACAACATGGAATTGACAATGATATTCAAGAAAGAGACCAGTTAAGGAGCAATTCTGTTTATCCCACTTCTCAAAGTCACAGTAGAAACACTTCTCCAGCTATGGTTTGACAGCGTCCCTCTCGACGTGTAACTTTCCCTGTTCTCCATAACACTGAATTTACTTCATTTTGTAAAAATGCTAGTGGCTTTGCCCTACCTCAAAATGAAGTTACCTCAGATCCCTTTGAAGACGGAAACAATGCTCTCTCGTTTAAAGATGAAGACAAATCTTCACACATGAAATTCCTAAAATAAGGTCACCTTAGACTTTACCCTCTCTTGGAAGGGCAGCTCAAACCAGAAGCTCTCCCTGCAGGCATAGTATAGAGGCTGTAGAAATCACTGCATTTTCTGAAAAAGATTTCTACATTACAGTCTAAATTTAATGTTAATTTCTGTATTTTTTAAAGATAGTTTATTAACATTGGAATATGGAAGTCAAAGATTATTCATCTGTTTCAGGCTTTTAACAGATTTACTGCTTACCAATTGCCTAGTCCCAGATTTCTGAGTTACTGCTGTAATGCTTTTGTGGTCTGAAAATAACATCAGGTTTTGATAAATAGGTCTTCTAAATGTATTACATTCTTAGAGAGTTTAACATCTTCTTTTATTCTACTCTAGTCATTAAAATAGTATTCCTATATAACCTATAGATCTATATTAGTTTACTAATTCCTATTTATATCAGCCTTGCTAGCCCTATGTCTCATGCCAGACATCCCACTGATAGACAGTGTTTTTATACTGCACAAGGATCAAATCATAAATAAAAACATACTGTCAGAAATAGAATCTATTGAAACCAGATATTTTAATTAAATAGTTTTAATACACATTTGTGTATGTATATGAGAATTCAGAAAACTCTGAAACCAGAGATTTTTATGACTTTTTTAAAGTGAAAATTTTTAGATTTTTTCCAAAATTTTTATTTTAAAAAAAATTTTAATAAAATTTTTATTTTAAAACATGTCTCCAAAATTTTATTTTTGAAGTGAATATTTAGTTTTTTTCCATCTATTAATAAAGTTTATAAATATGTTTATCAGAATAACAAATGGAAAGTCATATAAGAATTAAAAATATTTAGAAAATAATTGGTTTTTGTAGATGGAACAAATTTGAGTTATTTTCAATTATTTGTCATAATAAAATGCCCCCTAAGTTAATATCATTTGTACTAAGATAATTTTACTCTTATGTTTTTTCCTTTTAATGTATCATACTTTTTCTATTTTAATTTTTTTGTTGTGTGAAATGCACACAAAAGAATTCATTATTGTAGCCATTTTTAAGTTTGGTGGCATTAAGTACATTCATACTGTTGTGCAACCACCATTATCTGTCATGTTGCAAAAGTGGAATTCTATACCCATTAAGCAATAGCTCCCCAATCCTCTCTTCCCCTAGCCTCTTGACAGCTGCTATTCAACTCTCTGCCTCTGTAAATTTGATTCCTCTAGGTACCTCCTATAAGTGGAATTATACAGTATTTGTCTTTTTGTGATTGGCTTGTTTCACTTAGCGTAACGTTCTCAAGTTTCATCTATATTGAAGCATGTGTCAGCATTTCCTTTTTTAAGGCTGAATAGTATTCCATTGTATGTATATATTACATTTTGCTTATTCACTCTCTGTTGACGCTTACTTTGGTTGCTTCTACCTTTTGAATAATGAATAATGCTGCTATGAACATGGGTGTATAAATTATCTCCTCCAGGCCCTACTTTCAGTTCTTTTGATTTATACCTAGAAATGGAATTACTAGATCATATGATAAATCTATTTTAATTTTCTAAAGAACTAGCATACTTTTTTCCATAGTAACTGCACCATTTTATATTTCTCTAAGAATGCAAAAGGACTCAAGTTTCTTCACATCCCTGTCAATACTTGTTATTTTGGTTTTTGACAATAACTATCCTAATGAGAGTGAGGTGGTATCTCTTTATGGTTTTGATTTGCATTTTCTCCCATTGTGTGCATTGCCTTTCACTGTTGATTGTGTCCTTTGACACATTTTGAAGTTGTTTATCTATTTTTTATTTTGTTTGTGCTTTTTATGTCATATCCAAGAAATCATTGCCAAATACAATGCCATGAAGCTTTGCCTCTATGTTTTCTCTAAAGAGTTTTATATTTTTATGTTGCTATGTCTCGTTTCAATTATGCCAGTGTTTGCTTCATATATTTAGAAGCTCTAATTATTACATATATGTTTATTGTTGTTATATATGCTTGTTAAATTGAATCTTTTATAATTATAAAATGCTGTTCTTTGTCTCATAAGTTTTAGACTTAGTTGATTTTATCTGATATTAATATAGCCACCCCTGTTCTCTCTTGGATATTATTTTACATTATATATCTTTTTTCATCCTTTTACTTTCTTTTTTTTTAATTTAAATTTATTTTAATTGGAGGTTAATTACTTTACAATATTGTATTGCTTTTGCCATACATCAACACGAATCCACAACGGGTGTACACATGCTCCCCATCCTGAACCCCTCTCCCACCTCCCTCCCCGTACCATCCCTCTGGGTCATCCCAGTGCACCAGCCCCAAGCATCCAGTATCATGCATCAAACCTGGACTGGCGATTCATTTCTTATATGCTATTATACATGTTTCAATGCCATTCTCCCAAATCATCCCCCCCTCCCTCTCCCACAGAGTCCAAAAGATTGTTCTATTCATCCGTGTCTCTTTTGCTGTCTCGCATACAAGGTTATTGTTACCATCTTTCTAAATTCCACATATATGCGTTAGTATACTGTACTGGTGTTTTTCTTTCTGGTTTACTTCACTCTGTATAATAGGCTCCAGTTTCATCCACCTCATTAGAACTCATCCTTTTACTTTCTATCTATATGTGTCCTCAGTTCTAAAATGAGTCTTTTATAGACTCCATACAGTTGATCCTGATTTTTCATCCATACTACCAGCCTGAGTCTTTTGACTGGAGAATTTAATCCATTTACATTTAAAGTAATTACTAGTAGTTGCCTTTTTGTTATTTGTTTTCCATGTGTCTTATACCCTGTTGTCCTTCATTCCCCCCCTTACTCCCTTCTTTTGTGTTGACTTAATTTTTTTATAGTGATACATTTTTTATTCCTTTCTCATTTACTTTTGTGTATATTCTATAGATATTTTTGTATGTTTAGCATGGGCATTATGAATAACATCCTAAAGTAATAGCAATCTATTTTAAACTGATACCAACTTAACTTCAACTGTATATAAAAGCTTTCTCCTTTACAACTTTACTCCCCTATTTATGTTATTGATATCACATATTACGTCTATATAGTTGTATAGCTGTTAGCTAGATTTATCATTATTTTTATACTTTTCTTTTTTTATATTAATGCTTTTCTTTTTTAAATACTGTACAAGAATAAAAATGGAGTTATGAACCAGAATTACAATAATGCTAATTTTTATATTTAACAACATTTTTATTTACTGTTACCAGAAAACTGTATTATCATATGACTCCAAGTTAGTACTGCCTAATATCCTTTGTTTCAACTTGAAGAACTCCCTTTACCATTTCTTGTAAGGCAGGTCTAGAGGTAATGAGCATCCTCATTTTTTTTGTTTATTTGGGAATGCCTTAATTTCTCTATCATGTTTTCAAGAACAGTTTTCCTTTAAGGATATATACTTCTTGGCTGATAGTTTTTTTCTTTCAGCACTCTAAATATATCATCCTGCTGTCTTTAGGTCTACAAGGTTTCTTCTGAGAACCTGGTGGTAATTTTATTGAGGATCACTTTGGAAATGGCAACCCACTCCTGTACTCTTGCCTGGAAAATCCCATGGGAGGAGCCTGGTAGGCTACAGTCCATGGGGTCACAAAGAGTCGGACATGACTAGGCAACTTGACTTCTTTACTTCACTTTTTTTGTAATGATTTGCTTTTCTTTTGCTGATTTCGAGATTTTTATGATTTGTCATAATGTCCTTCAGTTTGAGTATGTGTCTTGGTGTGAGTCTCTTTGAGTTCATCCTATTTGGAGTTAATCGAACTTCTTGTATTTATATATCCATGTCTTTCCTCAAATTTGGGGAGTTTTTGGCAGTTATTCTTCAAAATAAGGTCTCTGCATCTTTCTTCTCCTTCTGTGACTCTTATATATATTGGCCTGATTTTTGATGTTCCATAAAGTCTCTTAGGCTCTATTTCTTCATTCTTTTTTTTTTTTTTTTTTGACTCTTCAGACTCAATAGTTTTAAGTGTTTTGTCTTCAAATTTGCTGCTTCTTTCTTCTGCTTGTTCCAGTATTTTCTTGATCCTTTCTAGTGGATTTTTCTTCTTATTGCTTTTTATGTTCCAGAATTTCTGTTGATCCTCTTTTTAATAATTTCTAGCTCTCTCTTTTTATTCTCTTTTTGTTCATTTATTTTTCCAATTTCCTTTTGTTCTTTCTCCATTTTTTCCCTTTACCTCTTTGAACATATTTAAGGCTGTTGTTTTAAAAATTGTTGTCTCAATAAGCACAAAGGCTGTATTTCTTTAGAGTCCGGTTCTGGAAATTTATTTTGTTCATTTGAAAGGCAGTCTTTCCCTGAACTTTGTATTCTTTGTGATCTTTTGTTGAAAATTGTACTTTTTGAAAAAATAGCCATCTATTCTAGATTTGCAGATTGGCTGTATACAGGGAAGACCCACTAATTAGCCCAACACAAAGGCTTATGGGCTTCTCAGGTCTTTCCTAGGCATCAGTTTTCTATGGGCCTGAGTATATGCTTTCTCCCAAATACATAACTATTTAAAAATATCTTTTCAATAAGAATCTCATTCTGTTCTTCTTGGCACCTTAGGTGTCTTATAATATTCCTCTCCCCATAATCTCTTGTGCCCAGGTATCCATGGTCCCTCTGTAGCTCTCACATGTCACAGTGATTGCCGCAGCTTTCACTGGCCTCTAATATGATGCCCATATTATGCCTTCATTTCTGCCTGAACTTTAAGGAAAGCTAAACAGAAACTAGTTTTCTAGGAAGCCCCTCAACATGCCAGAACATTACAAACAGGATGCATTCACTTCCTTCTGTCCTAAGGGAGGAGCTGAGAATTGCATGACTTTTTCCCAGCCATGCTGTGCCATACCAGGGAAGGGTGAAGCAAGGGTGAGTGAAAACACTGTGAAGTTTTCTGCTGTTTGAATATGGGTTTTTCTTGATTGCTGCAAATCCTTGCGTACTTTTTAGATCTCCCACAAAGCTGTTTCAATCTGTCTGTTGCTGTTTGTTTAGTGTTTCCATGGTGGACTAAGGGCCTAGAGTTTCCTAGTTTATCATCTTGCTGACATCTGTCTCTGTTAGTATGTATTTTTTAAAAAAATGTGGGAGCAGTGAGGTGTGTGTGGGTAAGGTTAGGCAAAGGGAACTAAATCAGAATGCCTGATATGGAGAGAGGCCACAGTACTGAAGGCAGGCATGTTTTTGCATATTCTGATGCAACTCACTACTGATATATTTCTATAAATACACTATTTTCACAGCAAATAATGTCATTTTCTCTTTAAATAATACAACTATGCCTGCAAATATGCTATTGTTGCTGTTAAAGCAAGGAATCAATTGTTCAACAATAGTGAGATACATAAAATGGCACAATTCTTAGTCAAATTTGGAGCAGAAAATAAGCCAGAAAAGTCCTATTAAAAGATGAATGTTTAGAAGATATAAGTAAATTTGACACTAGGGGGCAGACTTTTCCAGGCCTGCTGAAAGAGTGTTGGAAGACTGTTAGACATTAGATAACCTATGAAATGCTTTTTCTTTTTTTTTTTTTTGCCCCCAGTAGAAATCTAAGCTCTAACACAAAGTCAGTATGTATGTTGTATATTTTCCCAGGCATATTTATTTCCCGGGCCCTATTTTTAAAGTTGGAGAAGGAATGGCACCACACTCCAGTACTCTTGCCTGGAAAATCCATGGATGGAGGAGCCTGGTAGGCTGCAGTCCATGAGGTCACGAAGTGTCGGACACGACTAAGCGACTTCACTTTCACTTTTCTCTTTCATGCATTGGAGAAGGAAACGGCAATCCACTCCAGTGTTCTTGCCTGGAGAATCCCAGGGACAGCGGAGCCTGGTGGGGTGGCATCTCTGGGGTCGCACAGAGTCGGACATGACTGAAGCGACTTAGTGGCAGCAGCAGCAGCATTTTTAAAGTTTGCTTTTAAAACTTTCTTATAATTTTTAATAATGCCCAATTATAAGTAGAAGATTCCTTTTCACAGTAGGAAAACAATTTTTTTGCACTTGGGTATTTTTTAATGTGGAGAAGAGACCAGGCTAGTTGTTCTCTTTCTTAGTTTTTTTGGCCAGTTCGTCTCTTGTCATGCCAGTACCAGACTGATTTATCATTGCTTTATTCTCTATATTATAGTCCTGATACCTGTTCTTTAAAATTGTCTTGGCTCTTCTTATTTTTTTCTCTTTAAAAAAATTTTTTGAGGTACAGTCAATTTACAATTTTGTGGTTGTTTCAAGTGTACAGTAAAATGATTTTTTGCTGTAGAGTTTTCTCTGGATATATATGCTCAAGAGTGGGATTGCAGGATCATATGGTAACTCAATTTTTAATTTTTTAAGGAACTTCCATACTGTTCTCCATAGTGGCTGTACAAATTTACATTCCCACCAACAGGATTTATTTTTCTCCATACTTTCTCCAGCATTTATTACTTGTAGACTCTTTAATGATAGCTATTCTGACTGGTGTGAGGTGATATCCCATTGTGGTTTTGGTTTGCATTTCTCTAATAATTAGTGATATTGAGCATTTTTTCATGTGTCTGTTGGTCATCTCTATATCTTCTTTGGAGAAATGTCTACTTAGGTCTTCTGCCCATTTATTATTTTTTTATGTTAAGCTGTATGAACTATCTGTATATTTTGGAAATTAATCCCTTGTCAGTAGCACTGTTTGCAAACATTTTTCTCGCAGTCCATCAGTTGTCTTTTCATTTTTCTTTATGGTTTCCTTTGATGTGCAAATGCTTTTAAGTTTAATTAGGTTCCATTTGTTTATTTTTGTTTTTGTTTCCATTACTTTAGGAGATACATCCCCCCCAAAAATATTGCTGCAATTTATGTCAAAGAGTGTTCTGCCTATGTTTTCTTTTAGGAGTTTTATAGTATCTGGTCTTACATTTAAGTCTTTAATCCATTCTGAGTTAATTTTTGTATGTGGTGTTAGAGAATGTTCTAACTTCACTCTTTTACATGTAACTGTCCAGTTTTCCTAGCACTACTTATTAAAGAGACTGGTTATTGTCCATTTTATATTCTTGCCTCCATTGTAAATTAATTGGCCATAAGTGCGTGGCTTATTTTTGGGCTTTCTGTTCTTTTCCATTGATTTGTATGTCTATTTCTGTGCCAGTAACACACTGTTTTGATTACTGTAGCTTTGTAGTGTACTCTGAAGTCAGGATGCCTGATCCCTCTAGCTTCATTCTTCTTTCTCAAGATTGGTTGAGCTATTGGGAGTTTTTTGTGTTTATATGCAAATTTTATAATTTTTTTTTTCTGATTCTGTAAAAAGTGTCATTGGTAATTTGATAGGGATTGCATTGAGTCTGTCTATTTCCTTGAGTAATGGTTTGGTTCTTTTTACACTTGTGCTTCCATATTAAGTTTAGAGTCAGGTAAGTTCCATAGGAAAATACCATTGTGGTTTTGACTGGAATTATATTAAAACTATAGATTAATTTGGTACCATATGAAATTGGCTTAAAGTTAAGTTTTTCTGTCAGTGGATATGACATCTTTTCCCATCTATTTAAACACATTTTAATGTTCTCTGATGATATTTTATAATTTTCTATAGAAAAATCTTACAAACTTCTTGTGGAATTTTTTTCTGGCTACTGTATATTTTTCCTGTATATAGTCCTATAGTATATAAAGGCTATATTTTATAAAATTACATTTTGTAACTTGTTCTATAGGAATCTGTGTGCTTAGTCACTCAGTCTTGTCTGATTCTTTGCTATCCCATGGACTGTAGCTTGCTAGGCTCCTCTGTCCATGGGGATAATTGATCATATATGTTAGTTTTATTTACTCATCTATAAATTCTGTTAGATTTTCTTTCAATTTAAATACTGAATACTGTCTGTCTGTTTGAGCTGCTACAAGTACCATAGAATGGGTGGCTTATAAACAACATACATTTCTTTTTCACAGTTCTGGAGGCTGGAAAGCTCATGATCAAGGTTACGGCAGATTCAGTATCTGGTGGAAACCTACTTTCTGGTTCACAGACAGCTTCTTGCGGTGTTCTTGCTGGGTGAAGGGAGCTAGGTTTTCTTTTTATTGAACAATCTTCAAATAATACCAGTTCTGTTTCTTATTTCCCAATTCTTATATATTTTTTGTTTTTCTTTTAATATTGTGCTAACAGAACCTGCAGTGCTCTGTTAAATAGAAGCAACAATATTGGATATCCTTCTCTATTTCTGATTTTAAAGATAATGCTTATAAAGTTTCATCATTATATGTGAACTGTATCATGGTTTGGGGTTTATATTCTGTTATAAGAAGTTCTGTTCCTTGTTTATGGGTTTGGTATTTCTTTTGTCTTGAAATCTTGAAATGGTCTTGAATTTATTGAAAAAAAAAATTTTGGTGACCACTATAAAGATCATATAGTTTTCCTCATTTTATCTGTTATACTAGAGAAATTTTCTAATGTTAACTGTGCTTGTAATTCATGAGATAAACTCAATTTGGTTATGATGCATTCTCTCACATGTGTTGAAATTTTTTGGTTGATATTCTGGAGCATTTTTGTATCAAAATTTATATGTGAAATTGGCCTATAATTTTTATTTCTTATTTTACTATACTTATTTGGTTTTGGCATTAATTTTACTAGCTTCATAAATGATGTAAGTAATGTTTCCTCTTTTTTAATTCCTTAGAATTTGAATAAATTTAATTCTTTGCATATATTGATGGAACTCTCTATATAGCTATTCTGTGTTTTCCCTCTCTCTCTATTAGAATAGACATACAAGTTCTGATTTAATTGATTTAATGGCTATAGAATATTCAATTTTTTCTTATAAAAAAAGCATCTCTATTGAGATATTATTCATATAACATAAAATTCACCCTTCTAAAGGGTACTGTTTGGTGGGTTTTAGTTTAAATAATAGTGTCTGATATTAAACTAGTTACTTTATTTTGGTCATTATTTTCCTACTGTATCTCAGGTGCATAGAATTGTACTAAAAACTGTCTTTAGTTTATGCAAACTCTGATTAATGTCCATGCATGTGCCCCTTTTACTCATTTATTTAGTTTGCTATTGTAAACAATATAATAAGCATCTGCGAAACCACCTGCTGAAGCAAGACTAATCTGACATGCCGTGTCTGTCTCGTAGCACACTTTTCATTTGCGTATGGGGTTGTTTCTTGACTCTGTTCTGTTTTCAGTTACTCATCCATCCTTTTACCAGTTGCAATCTGTCTTTAATTATTGTAGCTGCAAGATAGGTCTAATATCTGGCGAGGTAAGTCTTCTCTTCCTGTTCTCTTTCTTAATAGTGCTTTGACTATTCTAGGCTGTTTGCCTTTTCTTGTAACTTTTAGAATCATTTCATTAAATTGTATGAAATTTCTTCTTAGGTTTATAAATTGGAGTTACACTGAATCTGTAATCTAGAGAGAATTCATTCATTTATAATATCAGTTGTTTGTAGCCATGAACATGATATTTTCATGAATTTAGGTTCTTTTATAAACAGTTTTTTATATATCTTTTATAATCTTCTCCATAGAATTTTCACATGTTTTATTAAGTTTATTCCTGGGTGTCTGACATTCTCTGAGATCATCATAAGTGAAATATTTTATTTAATTTTGTTTTTTAGGCTTTTGCTGCTAATATATTAGAAATGAAACTGACTCATATTTTAGTATTATATGCAGCCAACTTGCTAAACTCTGTTAGTCCCACAATTTGTAGGTTTCTTAATGTATACTATGTAGGTAACCACAGCATCTGCCATAATGTAAAGATTATGTTTGATAAAAGGTTGTGAAACAGGTGAGGAGGTAAATTAACATAGATACTCAGTGGAGAACATACCAGGCAGAAAGACCAGCAAACACAAAGATATTAAAGCAGGAAGGAAGCCATTGTTCCTGGAGTGCTGATCAAGCAGGAGAGTGATAGGGGATGAGGTCAGAGGTATTGGACTCAATTATAAAGGATCCTATAGATAACTCTAAGGACTTAACATTCTTACTGTGATTTTGTCATACATTGGAGGGTTTTGAGGAAAGGGTTACATGATCTGATTCAGCTTTTTAGAGGACCATTCTGGCTCCTATGTTGAGAATAAACTATAATGGTCAAGGACTAAAGCAGGGAGACATGATAGGTTTGCATTAATACAGGTAACCTGGTGGTGGTCTAGACAGGGGAGTAGTGGGCAAAGGTGGTGAGAGGTAGCTGGATCCTAGATATATTTTGAAGATGGAAACAACAGACGTTTCTGAATGTTGCTTAGGAGAGACAAGTCAAGGATGATTCTAAATTTTTGGTTTGAGCAATTAGAAGAATGAAGTTGCCATTAATAATGTTGTTAAAGAAGTTGAGTATCATTTATATAGTGTCTTCTTTTTTTAATTTTATTTTATTTTTAAACTTTACATAATTGTATTAGTTTTGCCAAATATCAAAATGAATCCGCCACAGGTAGTGTCTTCTTTATAAGGACTTTGAAGGAAATTTATTTGTCAGTATTGAAAATAGGTGTACTTCTCTCAAGAACTTGCTTCCTTTCCCTTTGTTAGTATCTGCTGGAGACTGTGACTGCTTCAGCTATTAGATGTAAAATCACATTTATGTGCCTTTTAGCAAGGGTAAAGGTATCTAAAGTATATGTACTTTTTTATTGGCCTTATTCACATTTGACTTTGTTTTTATCTTTTCTCACCACTTCTAACTCATTCTCTTCTGTGTTATATATCCTTATATACTTCCTTAAGATCTTTTTTAGAACAAATGTGAATGTGTGAATAAATGAAAATTAATTGTTGCATTATATGCCACCAAAAAGGAAATGTGGGAGGTAGCATGAATTTTTAACAACTAAGCTAAGGGTTAAAATATCATCTTGAACCACAAATTTATATATATATGTGTGTGTGTGTGTGAATATATGTGCGTATATACATATGTATATATAAATACATGAGTATATATATATTTAATTTATATATATACCTGACTGCCTCCGAGTTCCTACAACTCTATATAATTTGTTCAGCAGTATCCAGTGAGTATCCACTATGTGTCAGGTGCTGTTCTAGGCACTTGATGACAACAGTTAATAAAACAAAGAATTGTTTTAGGGATCATGTTCTGAGGGAGCATGCATTCTAGTGGAGAGATCCTGAAAAAAATAAGCATGTAGTAGGTTAGTAGAATATACAGTGTATCAGAAGACAGTATGTACTGCAGAAAAAACAAAGTCAAGCAGGATAAGGGAGATTGGTGAAGGAAATGCATGTGTGTTGGGAAGTGGTGGTTGCAACATTAAATAAAGGGGTCTGGATGGGCTATATTGAGATGACGACGTTCAACAGAGACTTGAAGGAGGTGAGGGTGTGAGTTATGGCTCAGATGGTAAAGAATCCGCCTGCAATGCGGGAGGCCTGGGTTTGATCCCTGGGTTAGGAGATTCCCCGGAGAAGGTCATGCTAACCCACTCCAGTATTCTTGCCTGGAGAATCCCCTTGGACAGAGGAGCCTGGTGGGCTACTGTCCATGGGGTTGCGAAGAGTTGGACACCACCGAGTGACTAAGTGCAGCACAGCACTGAAGGAAGAGCCATCCCATTAGGGGGAACAGAAAGCAAAGGTCTTGATGTAGGAGTGTCCTGGCTTGTTTAAGGAGTAGCTGGGCAGCCAGCATGCAATTGACTGAATGAGAAACATGCTGGGAAACAAGGTCAGAGAGTCGATTGAGGTGGGAGGCAAATCTCATCTAGTTTTGCAGATGGTTATTAGGCAATGTGCTTAGTCGCTCAGTCGTGTCTGACTCTTTGTGCCCCCACAGCCTGTATGGGCTGCTCTGTCCATGAGGATTTTCCAGGCAAGAATACTGGGGTGGGTTGCCATGCCCTCCTCCAAGGATTAGTACATGAGCTTTCTCTGAGTGAAAGGTACCATTGCAGGATTTCAAGCCTAAGAGTAGAATGATTTGACTTACATTTTAAAAGGATCTCTCTGGCCATTAGAGTATAACTTTCCAGAGAGTTGATGATTATTTCTGCAATTTTAGGTATGTTACAGCTAATACTGACACCGAAGAACAGAGTTTTCCAGTCCCTAAGGAGTTTAACACTCATGTGGAGGAATTAAATTTAGATGCCCTTATTCAGAGGGCTGATAATTTACGAGTGAATGAGTCCAGAAAAGTGGAGAGTTTTGAGCTGCTTTGTGACCACAAAGAAAAGGTAAGATATATGTGATAATAACCTGTTTGTATAGTTTTAATTTTTATTTAATCTACTTTTCCATTCATGTTATGACCACAGCAATTGTGTCACAGTTTACAAAAGCTAAATGACTGGTGTAAATTTTTTTATAATATTACTAAAATTTTTTTGAAAGTAAATAAAAAAGTTTATTCAAAAAACTAAGATCATGGCATTCAGTCCCATCCCTTCGTGGCATATAGATGGGGAAAAAGTGGAAACAGTGATAGATCATGAAAATGAAAGACGCTTGCTCCTTGGAAGAAAAGGTATGATAAACCTAGCCAGCATATTAAAAAGCTGAGACATCACTTTGCTGACAAAAGTCCATACAGTCAAAGCTATTGTTTTTACAGTAGTCATGTATAGATGTGAGAGTTGGGCTATAAAGAAAACTGAACATCGAGGAACTGATGCTTTCAAACTTGTGGTGCTCAAGAAAACTCTTGAGAGTCCCTTGGACAGCAAGGAGATCAAATCAGTCAATCCTAAAGTAAATCAACCCTGAATATTCATTGGAGGGACTGATGCTGAAGCTGAGGCTCCAATATGTATTTTGGCTACCTAATGGGAAAAGCTGACTCATTGGAAAAAACCCTGATATTGGAAAAGATTGAAGGAAGGAGGAGAAGAGGGCAACAGAGGATGAGATGGTTGGATGGCATCATCGACACAATGGACATGAATTTGTGCAAATTCCTGGAGATAGTAGAGAACAGAGGAACCTGGCGTGCTGCAGTCCCGTGGAGTAGCAAAGGGTTAACCTGGAGTCAGACACAGCAACAACAACAAAGGGTTTATTAGGCTCAAAGGTCATAAAAATGAGAACCAGAGATCTGGTTGATTATACAGATTGACATTGATTTTATCAATTTGATGTATTTCTTAAATATTGTATAACAGATAAAGGACAAGACATACTGCTTCTCGAGGGAGGAAAAGCTACACTTTAGTCTCACTATCTTTCAGTTATTAATATAACAGCCATTAGTATTTTACTGTATTTCTACTGGTAATCATTTTTCAGTGTTTAATGTTGGACTGAATTGACAAAGCTCATCCTTCCCACCACCACCACCACCAAAGGGAAAAAAAGGATTTTGCAGTATCACAAAGATCAGTAAATCTTCTTTCCCATGAGAAATTTAAGGCTGACTTTTGAGGATTTAGAAACTCTAAACACACGAACTCAAAGTTTTTAAATTTCTAGAGTTGTGCTTTAGGTAATTTAGGTAAAAAAAAATGTGATTGCTCTTTTGAATATATATGCTCTCTAATAACTTACAGATATTATCTGAAATGCCCATTGAGGCATCATATTGATAGTAGATAAGTTAGAAAGGAAAGCAAGGAGAGGATGCTACCACCCAGAGAGAATTTATAAGTTCTAACACCCGTCAGTTTTCTCTTCATAGGTGTGGAGCTGGTGTCTGCATAATATTCATTGGTTTCTAAGACCCAAATGTAAACTACCTTAGATCACATTTTATAGCCATGAATATTTGAATTTAAAGTGTGATATGCACATGAATACAGTCATTTCTAAGTACCAGTTTAGCTACCTAATTTTTTAAAATGTTGCAGTAGTTTAGTCACATTACTAAGTTTATCTAATGGGCAGTTCTGTGTGTTCAGTTTAGAGATGAAATAGAGTTTATTTGGCGATTTGCTCGTGCTTATGGTGACATGTATGAGCTATCTACAAATACACAAGAAAAGAAGCATTATGCTAATATTGGTAAGTATTTTGTGAATATTAATTATTCTCAGGTAGTAATCATTATTATAGTAAACCATGAATGAATTTTTAGATAACAGTATATGGTCTCTAACGGAGAAGGCAATGGCACCCCACTCCAGTACTCTTGCCTGGAAAATCCCATGGACGGAGGAGCCTGGTAGGCTGCAGTCCATGGGGTCGCTAGGAGTCGGACACAACTGAGCGACTTCACTTTCACTTTCCACTTTCGTGCACTGGAGAAGGCAGTGGCACCCCACTCCAGTGTTCTTGCCTGGAAAATCCCATGGACAGAGGATCCTGGTAGGCTGCAGTCCATGGGGTCGCAACGAGTTGGACACGACTGAGCAACTTCACTTTCACTTTTCACTTTCATGCATTGAAGAAGGAAATGGCAACCCACTCCAGTGTTCTTGCCGGGAGAATTTCAGAGATGAGGGAGCCTGTCTGGGCTGCCATCTGTGGGGTCGCACAGAGTCGGACACCACTGAAGCCACTTAGCAGCAGCAGCAGCAGCAGCATATGGTCTCTAAAAATATTTGAGCATATTAGAATAGGCAACTGAAAAACTCAAATTCCAGCTTTCAAAATTTATAAAATCATAGGAAGATGATACATTAAGTGGTAATAATTTGAGAAGCAATAATAATAGTAGTCTTTCACCAAAATTAAAATAACCCTTCTTACTTCCTATAACATAGAACTCCAGGTACCACAAAGAAATAACTACTCAGACTTTAATGTTTTTTTCAAAATTTATCTCAGTAAAACAAGATAAGCCTTGAGTTGACAATTGTTTAAGCAGAGTGATGAGTCCATGATTGTTCATTATATCATCCTGTTTTCTAAAGTAACAACAAAAGAATAACAGCCAGAATGCAAATGATTTGACAAGATCAATACAGAGACAGGCAATTGTAATTCAGTGCATAGGTAATAACCGCCTGGCAGAGAATCCAGGAGCCAGGAAATTGGAGACTTGGAGTTGAAGGGCATGGGCACTCAGTATGAAAGAGGAAGAGTTTGCAGACTCTTCCTCCTCATGACAGTATATTTGAACTTGTTATGTGGAGGGAAGATTGGATCCCTAGAGAGTACAAAATTCTTTCCTAACCTGCTAACTGTGGTGTCCCATTTCTGCAGTACATCTGTTGAAGTCCTATGACTGATCACACTTGTCTTGCAAATCAAATATGAATCATATCTAAAAGAACATATTTGTAACTTTCAGGATTAAATGATGGACACAAATAGACCACAAAATAATTTTTTTAAGGGAAATAGGTTTCTTTTCAGGCTGAAGCTGCATCAGTGCGGGTACAAAACCAGTATGTATACTACCCGGCTCCCTTTTACATTCTCAGAGCGATGGAATCGCCTCTATTTTAGGCTTACGGCAGTGCCCTCAAAGCTATTTTTGTTCACTTGGTAATGTAGGTAAGATGTTGATTTCGTTTTTAATGTTTTTACATTAAAAATATTTACGTTTTCAAGCACTCATTATCAAATTATTAACTCTTCTAATATATGCCCACAATGTAATATCAGTTGTCATTTTAAAAGACTGCTTTTTAATTTTTTCCAATTTATGTAGATTTCTACACTGCGTAGTTCTCTTAATGGAGAGAGCTATAGAATACCACCTTAACAAATAGGAGAATGATTTTAGAATAAAAGATCTTTATTTATAAAGATTATCTAAACTACTTATTTAGAAGAGCATTTTTCAGATCATTGGATCACATCATTGCTCTTCAAGCAAAAGAAAATTAGAGCAGAGAAAAGGAGAGTGTATAAAATAAAACAGCAGCTTTTTGAGAAAGATTTTGAGAATGTGGTTTAGACAAACCTCTATCCAGAAATTAACAGATTATTAAAAGTTATTCTAAAATGAAGTAAAATTATTTAAGGGAATTATTTATGCACTGAGTGTGTTCACTATCATGAATGATTAGATAAGAGCTTCTCTGGGACACCTTCCCTTACCCCTTTAGATAGAGTTGCTCTCTCCATTCTCTGCTATGCTCTTTTTAACCTTGTATTTATCTTTATACATAATTTTTTTGTTTATATACCTGCTGCCTACTGAACAGTGAATTCTTAGAGGTCAAGAATTGTGTTTTATTTGACTTTTTATTCCCAGGGGCCCACACAATATGTCATTTAGAAAATACTCAGTAAATGTTGGTTGAGTTAATTATAAAGCAATGTCTATTAATAATGATAGAATGACTTCTTTTGCGTTTGGTTAACTCACTTAGTCCAGTGAGTCTAGGCTTGAATGTGCATCAGAACCGCTAAAGGCCGGTTAATGCAGATAGCTGTGTCTCAGAGGTTATGATCAAGCAAGTCTTCCATGTGGCCCCAAATTTGCTTTTCTAACAAGATTCTAGGTAATGCCTTCTGGTATTGGGACCATACTTTTGGGAACTACTGACTTAATTCAATAATTTACCTCCGGCCAACTCACATGAAGGTACCAAACTGTAAGTACGTTTATCTTTCAGGAAAGACATTAGGTGAAAAAGCTATTATGAGAGCACCCAAGAATGGATATTGTCATCTATGGTAAGTACATAAAATTTATGCAGTAATTGTTCTTGTTCTGTTTATTCTCATGTATTTTTCAGTACGTATATTTTAAATGTTTTTAAGGTAAACTTGCATTGAATATTTCATAACTGAATCTACCAAGTCCAATAACTTTGAATATGACAAATTCTAATTAAATTATATTTGTTTAAGATTTTATTTGGAAACAAATGCTAAAATGGTGCCATGTTTCTAAATGAAATGTAAGGAGAATGCTTCAAAGAATAAAAGCACATCAGCCATTATACCTTGATGACAAGGTATATACATTCCATAAGTGAAAGAAAAGCCATTTCTAATATAAGAAAACTCAAACAAAGAAAATTTAATTAGTTAGATGGTTGTAGGTGGGCATCCTTGGGACAAAAAAATTTATTCTTGAGAGTATTGTTTTGTTTTGGATCCTTTATATATTTAGAATTATAAAACACAAGAATAAATATATTGCTTTTAATTAATACTTCATTTTACTCACAGTTGCATTTTTGCAACATTTCTCAGTTCCTTAATTATTTTTTCTCCCCAGCAATATAGGTATGTTAGGTGCTAGTAATAAATTTATCTATGACCCTTCTCTCAGACCTAGGTTTTCAGAAATCCACACCTCTTTGGGATTATTTTATTATTCTGAGATGCTTTAGGCAAAATCTCTCTTAAAATGGCTTCTCTTCTGCAGGTCCACGTTTATTCTCCAGGAAATTCGTATTTCCTCCGATTCAAAATTGCAATCCATTTTCTCAAAGCAGACCTGTTTCTTTATATTGCCACCAGCAGAGGGAGCACCACTCACAAACTCTGATTTGAAAATTCCCTGGGCAGGAATCAACATTTTTTATGTCCCCCAAACACTAAAGGACAAACTCTAAGGGACATGCCAAAATAAGAGCAAATCTTTTGAAGCTGCCATCACATGGCTTAAAATGAGATACAAGTCTACCGCATTCCCTCTCCCATGAGAAGGTGGGACAAGACTCCAAGTACCCTAGCAATTCTATTTGCAGAAATCGCCACCCCGCCACCCCCCGCCCCCCGCCATCCAGCTCTCTTCTGCTACAGAGAATTCTTTGCCTTCTCTTAGCTTCCTCTTTCTCTGGTGTCCTCTGCCTTGTCCTATGTGTTGTGTGTGCTTATTCGCTCAGTCGTGTCTGACTGTTTGCAACCCCATGGACTGTAGCCCACCAGGCTCCTCTGTCCATGGGGATTCTCCAGGCAAGAACACTAGAGTGGGTTGCCATGCCCTCCTCCAGAACATCTTCCCAACCCAGGGATCGAACCCAGGTCTCCCGCACTGGGGGTAGATTCTTTACTGTCTGAACCACCAGGGAAGCCCTCCTTCTCCCATACATGCATCTGTGTCAGTGAAGAATCACATTAAAAAAGGTACATTTGATGTTAATCCTCAACTTGAGGACACTTATCAGTGTGAACTTCCAAATTTCCATACAAGAACCATCCTGAATCTTCCCTGAAGGCATCATAAACACTTCAAAATTCACTGTGTGAGGACACATTATGCTTAACTCTTCCTTAGTGTATTTCCCAGCCTGTCTTCCACTAATCTGGCAACTTCTTCTTTGTTCATCTATTTTCACTTTTGCTGTGTGTGTGCATGTGTGCAAAGTCGCTTTAGTCATGGCCAACTCTTTGCCACCCTATGGATTGTAGGCCACCAGGCTCCTCTGTCCATGGGATTCTCCAGGCAAGGATACTGCAGTGGGTTGCCATGTCCTCTTCCAGAGGATCTTTCTGAGCCAGGAATCAAACCCATGCCTCCTGCAGCTCCTGCATTGCAGGTGGATTTTTTACCACTGAGCCACTAGGGAAGCCCTTTTGTTGTGTACTCACTGCCTTATTTGGGCTTCCCCAGTGGCTCAGCGGAGAAGGCAATGGCACCCCACTCCAGTACTCTTGCCTGGAAAATCCCATGGACAGAGGAGCCTGGTAGGCTGCAGTCCATGGGGTTTCGAAGAGTCGGACATGACTGAGTGACTTCACTTTCACTTTTCACTTTCATGCATTGGAGAAGGAAATGGCAACCCACTCCAGTGTTCTTGCCTGGAGAATCCCAGGGACAGGGGAGCCTGGTGGGCTGCCATCTATGGGGTTGCACAGAGTCTGACACAACTGACGTGACTTAGCAGCAGCAGCAGTGGCTCAGTGGTAAAGAATCTGCCTACAAAGCAGGAGCTACAGGACACACAGGTTGGATCCCTGGGTCGGGAAGATCCCCTGGAGGTGACTCACTCCAGTATTCTTGCCTGGAGAATCCCCATAGACAAAGGAGCCTGGCAGGCTACAGCCCATGGGGTCACAAAGAGTTGAACATGACTAAAGCGACTTAGCTCGCATGCAACTGCCTTATTTATAACCGTGATGTTTGACCATGAGGGAAATCTTGTCCATATGCACACAGAAACACACAGAGTACTGATCGATTTGTGTTTCACATTGTTTTTTTATTCCGTATAACTTTTTAATTAAAAAACAGTTCAAATCTGGTAAGTTAATAAAATTTAATAAATTCAAAAGTCAATTTTATCTTAATTTTTAGAATTTATTATGATGTACCTACTAGATTTAAGAATTCTCATTCAATTAAATTTAGTAATAGAGGTTTAGGCTGATGGAAAAGAAAAATTAAAACTTTGATTTGAGAAGCAATGGGTGAAATTTAGGTTGACTGATTCCATAGTCAATTGTAATAAAATATCATGAAAATGTCTTATTGTGCTGGAATTTTTCTCAATATGTTAAGACTTTTTCTCATTCATTGAGCATAAATGACAGACAATGGCCTCCAGGCCAAATGCAACTGCCTGCTTTTGTAAATAAAATTTTATTGGAGCACAGCCATCCCTGTGCATTTGTACATAGCACTGATGTTGAATAGTTGTAACAGACTCTGATCCCACAACCTAAAATGTTTACTACCTAACCCTGAAGCGAAAGTTTGTTGACCCACGGCTTACAGGGTGCTGTGATGCTTTATAAGCCTTCAATCTGAAATAAAAGAGCAATCATTAGAAATAATTTCACTGATATCAAGGGAATAATTGAAAAATAAATGTTATTTTAAAAACTTATTTTTCATCCTCATATTTTCCAAGTGAAATTGCCTTGTATCTCTAAAGCTAATTGTTTTTGTTGTACCAGTCTAAAACACTTCTAGAATCAAGAGAGCAAAATTACCAATGGATTCACAGTTTGTTAGCAATCAGGCCTGACCTTAATTATAAATAATGCCTTACATATTCATTTTGCTCTACTGTTCACAAATGATATCCACATGCATGTTTCGCAGAACAACCTGTTTCCGTTTTATGGAAAGTGTAAGCAAGGCAGTCTGTGTGTGTCGTGTTTGTGTGTGGGGGCTGGTATATGTGTGTGCCATGTGGTGTTGTGATTAGTAACCAAGAGTCACACGATAACTGGGGAAAATAAAAGCCAGATCTTATATTTGTATATACTCAGTATTTCATCTTTTACATTACTTTTCCTCTGCTTTTTCACAGTATAAATAGCATTGGCACTAAATCAAAAGTGCTTCTTGGAGTTGATTTAATAGTTGCTTACTAGTTGTTGAGACAGGGCTGCTTGTCAATTATTAAAATATTTGCCATACATGCAAAGAAAATACAGAATTTTTGTTAAAGCAAATATAGTTAGAACAACCTCTAGATGGAGGTCATAGACCATATTGTATATAGTTTCTTACTTGTTCCCATCAACCTAAGAGTTTACAAAGTAAAATTTTAAATTACATTTTTCAAGACAAACAGTATCAAAAAGAACAGCATATATACCACATACATGTAGATAGAGGTGAGATTGATTGCCAGAAAAGAAATGATGATTCTTTTGGGAAAAGTGGTCAGGTGAACTTTGAATTTATGGTTTGTAAGAAGATAAATAATACTTTAAAGAAACAGACTTTAAAAAAATTGAGACTCTGGTGACAGATTATTTTATAAGGGAAAATGCACATATTTCATATTATGGTTTTCATAAGTCATGTTTTTTCCTTTTTTCCCCTTCACTTAGAGTAACTTGTAAAGAATGTGCTGAAAGAACTCTGTAAAAGCTAGATCAGATGTGCATAAGCTTTTCTGATATTTCAGAAAACAGATGATTTATTCCACCACTATAGATTAATGAACATAGAATCTTTTCCTTTGACTCCAGCATGAATAGTTGATTTGGTTTTCTGTGAATGATGAAGTTCAAGTAGATCCAACATAGATTTTTCTAAAAATGTGACATCATCTGTTTTTTCTTTGCTAATGAATAGAGTAGGGAAATTAAGCTAATTATCTGGATTTAAGGAAAGCATGAAGACAAGTTCACCTGTAATCTTCTTGGAGACGATGTTAAAATACAGGCAAGATTCTGGGTTACCTGTGCTGTGAGAATGGTTTGAGCCTCAATTATTCAACAGAATATCTGTTGACTATCATTATCCTATCATTCCAGATCTGAATCTTAGACACTAGTGTGTTCAGTCATTTGTTTCAGTGAGTGAAGATGTGGAAGGTATTCTTATAAAGGTTGCAGCTGGCACAAAATTAGGAGAAACAGGATGGATGATGGATGACAGGAGTAATTAAAAGCTTTTCACATATGGAAAAGAGATACTAAAAAAGATGTGAATTAACAGGGATAAATATGAAAGGAGGGATGGAGAGAAAAATGTCAAAATTCAAGGACATGAGGGAAAAACAGATGGAAATTAGAAGGGAGCATGAGTGTAGTTAACAATAATGTATTAATATTGGTTCATTATAAAATTTTTCAATATCGTATATCAATATTGCTACAGTTGTGATGGGCTTCCCAGGTGGCTTAGTGGTAAAGAATGTGCCTGCCAATGCAGGAGATGCAGGTTCAATCCCTAGGTTGGGAAGATCCCCTGGAGAAGGAAATGGTAACCCAATCCGGTGTTCTTGCCTGGGAAATCCCATGGACAGAGGAGCTTGATGGACTACAGTCCATGTGGTCACAAAAGAGTCAGGCATGACTGAGTGACTAAATAACAACACTTATGATAAATGTATTATAGCAATTTAAGATACTATTTAAATATAGTAATTTAAATAATATCTCCTAATATAGGTAAGTTCTCAGCTCACCTTTAATAGGTTGCTTTTGTCATAACTCTTGCTTTTACTGTTAGGACATTATTGATTTTCCAGTGAAAATTAAGAGGTCAAAAAAGTTATAACTGAAAAGTGGCCATTTTATTGGTTGTGCATAAGTTTTTGTGAATTGTGTGATCTTCTGTGTCTAGGAATGGTCTGACTATTCCAAATTAAGAAAATTGTTCTCTTCAACTTCTTATTTGAACGTTCATATGCATATTCACAGAACCAATAAGCTAAATAACACCCAAAATTGCATTTTCCACTTCAGTTATGACAATGTAAGTGAAAACTAGGACCTACTTTTGAAATACTGATATTTAGGTAAATGAATATTTTGCCTCAGACAGAAAAACTCTAAATACTTTTGTACAGAAATAGTCTGAATGTAAAAAGTAATATATGCCCAATTTTTAGAGGAAGCAGTTTGCTGAACAAATATTGTATCCAATTTACAGTCAAGTAATTATTGATGTAAATTTTATATTCCTAATGGAAAAAAAGTAAAGAATTCATGAGATGCAATATTGTAGTAGTGTGTTTCCAACGAAGGATTGAAGGGCATGGGGAATTTTTGAAAAAACATAGTCTAAAATTATCTTTGATTTTAGTATTTTTTAAAAATTTTTATTAGTTTTTGTTTTTAGTGATGATATTTATTTTAATTTTCAAATGATATTAAAGGGAACCGTGAACTTTTTATTTTTATGAAAAAGAAATAGGAATCCGTTGACACAGTATATTTTTCAGTTTAATACTTTTAATTTGATTAGACTTTCCTGAGAGTCTCTTAGTGACTTTGATGTTGATTGTAATAGCAGCAGCTCATCTTTCTTGAAACTCACTCGTGCCGGGCACTATTCTAAGCAATTACATTTTAGATATTTTACCCTCAGCACTTATACAAGATAAAAGGTGTTAGTATCCCAAGTTATAGATGAGGAAACTGGCTTCATGTTTATGTCAAGTATTTATTATTTTTAGGGTCCTTGCATCTATATGAATACTTTTGTTAAATATTAATGAATAGTTTAGATATATTTTTTAAATGTTAAATTTCATGATATTTAATTAAAAGTTTACACAGTATCCACTGTTTTTATCCTTTTCAGGTATGCAGTTTTGTGTGGCTATGTATCTGAGTTTGAGGGCTTACAAAACAAAATTAACTATGGATATCGCTTCAAGGTATTTCTTGATATTAAAAATGTTCTAATGTAGCTTGTTAATGTTCCATTAAAAAGTATAAATCAAATTATTCAACAAATTTATCTCTAGGAATTCATCTTTTTTACTTAAATGAAATGTCAGTTTTTAAAAGTACTGTGCCAAAAAGAATCAAGCTCTTTGGTTGATTAAAAATTATTATTATTATTATAGAACCTGAAAGAAGTCACAAAGTAGATGAGTATTGTTTTTCTAAAGGCAAAGTCTTAGCCTTTTGGTCATGAGCTCACCTACATCATAAACATGGCTGGAATTAATTCATTAACATTTTCTACAAATTAATTTGTTAGGAGGGGTAGAATTCAATGTAGGGCTTAAATTTGCCATGATAGATGAGTAAAATGAGTAATAAGCATACTCGTTATTTATAATTTGCCTATAGTTATAGTCACAGTGGTTACAGGACTGGAAAAGATCAATTTTCATTCCAATCCAAGAAGTGCAATGCCAAAGAATGTTCAAGCTACCATACAGTTGCACTCATTTCACATGCTAGCAAAGTTATGTTTAGACTCCTTCAATTTAGGCTTCAGCAGTACGTGAACCGAGAACTCCCAGATGTACAAGCTGGGTTTCAAAGAGGCAGAGGAACCAGAGACCGAATTGCCAACATTTGTTACGTTTTGGAGAAAGCAAGGGAGATCCAGAAAAATATCTACTTCTGCTTCATTGACTGTGCTAAAAGCTTTGACTGTGTGGTTCAGCAACTGGAAAGTTTTCAAAGAGATGGGAGTGCCAGACCACCTTACCTGTCTCCTGAGAAACCTGTTTGTGGGTCAAGAAGCAACAGTTAGAATTGGACATGGAATAACTAACTGGTTCAAAATTGGGAAAGGAGTACATCAAGACTGTATATTGTCACCCTGTTTATTTAACTTCTTTGTAAAGTCATCATGTGTAATACTGGACTGGATGAATCACAAGCTGGAATCAAGATTTCTGGGAGAAATATCCACAAGCTCAGATATGATGATACTGCTCTAATGAAAGTGAAGAGAATCTAAAGAGCCTCTTGATAAGGGTGAAATAGGAGAGTGAAAAAGCTGGCTTGAAACTCACCATTCGAAAAACTAAGATCATGGCATCCGATCTCATTACTTCATGGCAAATAGATGGGGAAAAAATGGAAACAGTGACAGATTTTATTTTCTTGGGCTCTAAATGCAGATGGGCTCTAGATTGGCTCTAAATGGGCTCACTGCAGATGGTGACTGCAGCCATGAAATGAAAAGATGCTTGCTTCTTGGAAGAAAAGCTAAGACAAACCCAGACAGCATATTAAAAAGCAGACACCACACTGCCAGCAAAGGTCTGTATAGGCAAAGCTGTGGTTTTTCCAGTAGTCATGTGTGGTTGTGAGAATTGGACCATAAAGAAGGCTGAGTGCTGAAGAACTGATACTTTTGAATTGCGGTGTTGGAAAAGACTCTTGAGAGTCTCTTGAACTGCAAGGAGATCCAGCCGGCCAATCCTAAATGAGATCAAACCTGACTATTCACTGGAAGGGCTGATGCTGGAGCTGAAGCTCCAGTACTTTGGCTACCTGATGCGAAGAACTGACTCACTGGAAAAGCCTCTGATGCCTGGCAAGATTGAAGGGAAAAGGAGAAGAGGGCAGCCCAGGATAAGATGGTTAGATAGCGTCACTAACTCAATGGACATGAATTTGAGCAAACTCCAGGAGACGGTGTAGGACAGAGGAGCCTGGCACGCTATAGTCCATGGGTCACAAAGCATAGATATGACTTAGCAACTGAACAGCAACAGTAAATAGTTATAGTCACTCAGTAAATAACCCCTCAGGGTCAATAATTGTAAGGATGGGCAAAGAGTTCTTTGTTTTCCAGCTCCCTATAACCATTTGACAATGTTAAGTGGGTAGATTCCTCTATCACCTAGTTCTGCTCTTCTTTTTCTCCATTATACCCACATCATTTGACAATCAGTAAGTATTAGGTAGGCAAGTCATGGGCAGACAAAAATGCGACTTGGATGTTTTCTCTTTTTAAAGTGACATCCTCTGTAGCCTTATTAAATCATAATCACACTTCTAGTTGTGAGCATTTTGATGATTGGATTATTGATAAGCTTAGTTCTATTAATGATAAAGGAAGAAGCAACATCATAAAGTCCCTTTGAAATTGTTAGGCAGAGTTCCATTCAGCACTGCCTGAAACTTGGGAGATGAAATTTTTTTTTAAAATTTTCTTTCAGGAACATCTAGATAAAGCAATCGAATTTTTACCTGAAGAACCCTTTTTGTATTACCTCAAAGGAAGATACTGTTACGCTGTAAGTTGAATGCTTCTATCTGTAAATCTTATTTGAATATACTATGATTATATGATAGATTTTCAGTGGCTTACTCTTGTTTTATGTAGTGCCTGCTATGGAGAAAATTGTGAAATCAGTACATATTTTATGAGTTTATAAATTTAACATGTTATATAAATATATGTTGCATTACATACAATATGCTCGGTTGCTTTAGTTGTGTCTGACTCTTTTCGACACCATGCCCTGTAGCCCATCAGGCTCCTTTGTCCATGGGATTCTCAAGGCAAGAATACTGGAGTGGGTTGCCATGCCCTCCTCCAGGAGATCTTCCTGACTCAGGAATTGAACCCACATCTCCTGAATCACCTGCATTGCTGGCGATTCTAAACTGCTGAGCCAGTAGGAAGGGCCACATACGCTGTTTGATTTTATCAATGTATATGTCCTTTTTCTTTACTGCCTTTCCCTTTTCCCTAGAAGTAGTCACAGTGCTTCCCTTTATATGTGCTTTCTCAGATGGTGATCAGCCACCTACACCCGTGTACCCTAGATTGATGCACTGCTCTCTGTTTTGTGAGAGGATTTTTTCACATATCCGAATTTACTGAGCATAAATTATGTGCTCACTGGCCAGAAGGTACATAAAAAACCATCCTTATCTTCAAGGAACTTAATTTAGACGGGGACCTAATATGTATAGAAACAAAATCAAAGCAGCTGGTAAGCCTGAGACCCAGTGTGTTAAATGACACTCATCTACAGAAAGTTAACAAAATGTGAAAGTATATCTTAACAGCTGCATTAAAAATTGCCCCAAAGAGAAATGCTATTTCTGAATGAGAAAATTGGGGTAGGCAGAAGAAGCAGCTTTTTTTAATTGTGGCTTATAGAGGATTAGAGATAAGGCAGGAGGTTTTACTTTTAATCAGCACCTGCTGTGTATGTCACGTGTGCATTTTATACTTTATATTTCTTATCACATTTCATCCTTTTAAGAGTAAGGAGTTTCTATTATGCCAGTTTTAAATATTTAAAAAAAATAGTGTCATGACGGTAAGGGACTCCCCTGACTTAAAAATCGGTGACCCAGACTCATAGGAGCCTGGAGCTAGAATGTACACTATTGGATTAGGCTTAAAAAAAAAAAAAAAAAAACCAAAAACCCAAGAAGGAAAATTTAATTCCAAATGGAACCTGATCTTCATGCCACAGACAAATGGCAGAAGCTAATGCTAATCCTCCCTGGAGGACTGTACCTTCACACACAAACCTTAGAACATTCTTACAGAGTTGAGCTCATATCATACTCAAAAATAACAGAGTACATACAAGGAAACAAGCCATCATAAATGGCAGTCAACAGAACAGACAAACAGAAAGAATAGAGGTACATCTGAAAGGACTTCAGATTTTGCAAACATGGAATACAGAGTTTTAAACAGCTATCTATGTATTGTGTTCCTAAAAATAAAATGAATTAGGGGAAAATGGATAAGGAGCATGAGATTACAAAAGTGATCAGGTAGATATGAAAAAGATGGAACAATTTTTTATATATCTATGTATATCAAAAATACTAGAGTGAGTAGCTGTCCCTTTCTCTAGGGGATCTTCCCAACCCAGGGATCAGATCCAGGTCTCTTGCACTGCAGGTGGATTCCTTACCATCTGAGCCACGAGGGAAGCCCAAGAGTACTGGAGTGGGTAGCCTACCCTTTCTCCAGAGGATCTTCCCAACCCAGGAGTCAAACCAGGGTCTCCTGCATTGCAGGAGGATTCTTTACCAGCTGAGCTACCAGGGAAGCCCCATATAATGTGTTCCTAAAAATAAAATGAATCAGGGGAAAATGGATAAAGAACATGAGACTACAAAAATGATCAGGTAGATATGAAAAAAAGAAACAATTCTTATGTATATTTTTGTATATAACATTTTTATATATAATTGTATATACAGTTTTTTATATACATTACCATATGTAAAATAGATAGCTAGTGGGAAATTGCTGTATAGAACAGGCAGCTCAATCCAGTGCTCTGTGAGCCAGATGGGTGGGATGGGGGTGAGGGAGTGGGAGGGAGGTTCAAGAGGGAGTGGATACATGTATACATATGGCTGATTCACATTGTTGAAAGGCAAAAACCAATACAACATTGTAAAGCAATTATCCTCCAATTAAAAAATAGATTTTAAAAAGAAGTATATTATTTGTGATTAAAAGAAAATTCAGTGGAAGGATATAGTAGTAGATTGGAGAAGGAAATGGCAACCCACTCCAGTGTTCTTGCCTGGAGAATCCCAGGGACGGGGGAGCCTGGTAGGCTGCCGTCTATGGGGTCGCATAGAGCCGGACACGACTGAAGCGACTTAGCAGCAGCATAACCCAGTAGATCCTGACATCCTCCCCTAGCTCTGCTCTTGCAATGATGCGCCCTCTTCTGGCTGATTCAGGGATGGCGACCCCTGGGGTCTGAGGAGTTGAAACAGTGAAAAAGCAGTGAAAAGGCAACGGATGGAATGGAAGAACATATTTTCAAATCATATTCTTGGTATATATCGTATACTTGGGGCTTCCCTGGTGGCTCAGCTGGTAAAGAACTCGCCTGCCAATGCAGAAGACACAAGAGACGCGGGTTCCATCCCTGGGTCTGGAAGATCCTCTGAAGAAGGAAATGGCAACCCACTCCAGTGTTCTTGCCTGGAGAATCCCAGGGACGGGGGAGCCTGGTAGGCTGCCGTCTATGAGGTCGCACAGAGCCAGACACGACTGAAGCGACTTAGCAGCAGCAGGCACTGCTAAAGAGAGAATTAACGACCTTTAGGATAAATCTGAAAACATTGCCAGGAAGCAGCACAGAGGAACAGACAAAATATGAAGGGAAAATCAAAAGACACGGAAGGGACGTAAGGACACTACATAGTGGTGGATTTCCACCCCCTCTCATGATAATAGAACAAGAGACAAAAAAAGTGCTAGTAAGTATCTGAAACATTGATTGGAGCCTCACATTTAATAATTTTGATCTAATAAACATAGATGAAAACATGTATCTAGCCAAAGAGGACATACATTTTTCAAGCATATGCAGGATGTTTACAAAATTGACCATACATGAGATCATGAAACAAGTCAGAATTGATATCATATAGCTTTTCTGATCATAAAGCAATTATATCAGTATTAGAAATTCAGAAGCAAAACATTAATCTTAAAAACCATTAATTTTGAATTAGAAATAATAGGAAATGATAAATAAGGAGATGCCATTTTATTCCCATTTGATAAAACTTTATTAATATGAGATGTTTCAAAAATATGGAGTAACAGAAATTCTTACACTGTTGTGGGGGCACAAATTGATAGAACCATCTTAGAAACAATTGGGTATTATCTCTTGAATTTGATTGCTTGTTTACTATATGACACTGGTACCTACCCTATAGAAACTCTTGCAAATGTGCATTAGAAGGATATATAAGAATGGTTACTGTAGCAGCCTTGTTTCTGAGAGCGAAAAAATGGAAAAAGACCCAAATGTCCACTGAAAAAAAGAGTGCGTGAAAAATCACTGATGTACGTTTAAATGATGGACTGTCTTGGAGTTGTTTAAATGACTGAACTTCAATTACTCTAGATGAACTCTTAAAACCTATAATGTTAAGAGAAAACAACAAGTCAAAGAAGGAGATGAACAAGATATCTTCTTTTTCTTGTTCAAAAAAGAAAAAAGAAGCATAGCAATAAAGTAACATTATGTAGGAAAGCCAGGGAATAATTCTGGGGGGATAGTATTACTTTTGAAGTATGGTCGACTTACAGTTATTATCTTAGTTTCAGGAGTAGAACGTGGTGAATGCAGTTTTTATAGATTGTGCGTGTGTGCTCAGTTGGTTCGTGTCAGACTCCTTGTGATGCCATGGACTGTGGCCCACCAGGGTCTTCTGTCCATAGGATTTCCCAGGCAAGAATTCTGGAGTGGGTTATCATGCCCTCCTCCAGGGGATCTTCCTGACCTGGGGATTTAGCCAGAGTCTCTTACATCTCCTGCATTGGTAGACAAGTTCTTTACCACTAGCGCTACCTGGGAAGCTGCTGGTATGGATTATACTACATTTAAAGTTATAAAATATTGACTGTATCCCCTGTGCTATATGGTGTATCCTTATAGCTTACGTATGTTAATAGTTACATAATATCAATAGTTCATACCTCATTTTTTAAACTGAGCTATAGTTGACATACAGTATTATGTAAGCTTCAGATGTACAACATAGTATTTCACACTGCTTAAAGGTTACATTCCATTTGAAGTTATTTTAAAATATTTATAGAATAATTTTTAAAAATGGCTACCTTCTTAAAGGAAGTCAGTCCTGAATATTCATTGGAAGGACTGATGCTGAAGGTGAAACTCCAATACTTTGGCCACCTGATGCGAAGAGCTGACTCATTGGAAAAGACCCTGATGCTGGGAAGATTGAAGGCAGGAGGAGAAGGGGCCGACAGGGGATGAGATGGTTGGATGGCATCACCAACTCAATGGACATGAGTTTGAGTAAACTCCGGGAGTTGGTGATGGACGGGGAGGCCTGGCGTGCTGCAGTCCATGGGGTTGCAAAGAGTCAGACACGACTGAGTGACTGAACTGAACTGAATTGAATGGCTACCTCAGAGGCCTGGCATGCTACATTCCATAGGGTTGCAAAGAGCCGGACACGACTGGGCAACAAAACAACAGCTACCTAGAACCCTTGGAAATGGCATTGAGAAGGAAGGCACTCGATGGGGTTATGGAGAGCATAGTTCTCCTTTTAAGTACTCATTTCTGAATCCCTTTAATCTTTTATATTATATATTTACTATTCATGTTTGTTAAAAGTGAAAAAATTTAAAAAGAAGCAAAAAACAAATGACAATATGAGATTTAATTTTGGTGGTTGTTGCTTTTTAAAAAATTCCCCTGAATTACAAATGCATACACCGGGCCCTCACAGCACACTCCTTCTGGATTGAGGAACCTTGGCCTGTTTACATTTCTGAGCTGCTGTGATCTGGTCAGGTTGGGAGCATGGCAAAGGCAGAGTCCTGTAGCTGCTGTATTCTGTACAAGGAAATGCTGTTCATCATCTCACAATCAAGAATCACGTGAACAAACAGGACCAGCATCATTCCCCACCCCTACCCGCTCTGCCTTTCTTTGGACACAAGCCTGCTTAAGAGTATTTCAGATTGGTTTGGTAACCAGTGCTTTTAGAGCTCATGGTTTGTTAGAATTATGAAAAAGGAAGGCAAGATACTAATACCATAAGGTTATATCTCTCGTGTATATAACATGGATATATATTTATATATATTATATTGTATGCATTTCGGACTCTTTTGTTGACTATGAGGGCTACTCCATTTCTTCTAAGGGATTCTTGCCCACAGTACTAGATATAATGGTCATCTGAATTAAATTCGCCATTCTAGTCCATTTTACTTCCCTGATTCCTAAAATATTGATGTTCACTCTTGCCATCTGCTGCTTGACCACTTCCCATTTACCTTGATTTATGAACAGAATGATCTCTATTCATTTCCAAGGCAAACCATTCAATATCACAGTAATCCAAGTCTATGCCCTAACTAGTAATGCTGAAGAAGCTGAAGTTGAATATTTCTTTGAAGACCTATAAGACCTTCTAGAACACCCAAAAAAGATGTCTGTTCATTATAGGGGACAGGAATGCAAAAGTAGGAAGTCAAGAGATACCTGGAGTAACAGGCAAATTTGGCCTTGGAGTACAAAATGGATCAGGGCAAAGGCCAACAGAGTTTTGCCAAGAGAAGGCACTGATCATAGCAAACACCTTCTTCCAATAACACAAGAGAAGACTCTACACATGGATATCACCAGATGGTCAATACCGAAATCAGATTGATTATATTTTTTTCAGCCAAAGATGGAGAAGCTCTATACAGTCAGCAAAAACAAGACTGGGAGCTGACTGTGGCTCAGATCATGAACTCCTTCTTGCCAAAATCAGACTTAAATCGAAGAAAGTAGGGGAAACCACTAGACCATTCAGGCATGATCTGAATCAAATCCCTTATGATTATACAGTGGAAGTGAGAAATAGATTCAAGGGATTAGATCTGATAGACAGAGTACCTGAAGAACTATGGATGGAGGTTTGTGACATTGTACAGAAGGCAGTGATCAAGACCATCCCCAAGAAGAAGAAATGCAAAAAGGCCAAATAGTTGTCTGAGGAGGCCTTACAGATAGCTGAGAAAAGAGAAGTGAAAGGCAAAGGAGAAAAGGAAAGATATACCCATTTGAACGCAAAGTTCCAAAGAATAGCAAGGAGAGATAAGAGAGCCTTCTTCAGTGATCAGTGCAAAGAAATAGAGGAAAACAATAGAAGGAGAAAGACTAGAGATCTCTTCAAGAAAATTAGAGATACTAAGGTAACATTTCATGCAAAGTTGGGCTCAATAAAGGACAGAAATGGTATGGACCTAACAGAAGCAGAAGATATTAAGAAGAAGTGGCAAGAACACACAGAGAAACTGTACAAAAAAGATCTTCATGACCCAGATAATCATGATGGTGTGATCACTCACCTAGAGCCAGACATCCTGGAATGTGAAATCAAGTGGGCCTTAGGAAGCATCATTACGAGCAAAGCTAGTGGAGGTGATGGAATCCCAGCTGAGCTATTTCAAATCCTAAAGGATGATGCTGTGAAAGTGCTGCACTCAATATGCCAGCAAATTTGGAAAACTCAGCAGTGGCCACAGGACTGGAAAAGGTCAGTTTTCATTCCAATCCCAAAGAAAGGCAGTGCCAAAGAATGCTCAAACTACCACACAATCTCACATGCTAGCAAAGTAATGCTCAAAATTCTCCAAGCCAGGCTTCAACAGTATGTGAACTGTGAACTTCCAGATGTTCAAGCTGGATTTTAAAAAGGCAGAGGAACCAGAGATCAAGTTGCCAACATCTGCTGGATCATCAAAAAAGAAAGAGAGTTCCAGAAAAACATCTACTTCTGTTTATTGACTATGCCAAAGCCTTTGACTGTGTGGATCACAACAAACTGTGGAAAATTCTGAAAGAGATGGGAATACCAGACAACCTGACCTGCCTCCTGAGAAATCTGTATGCAGGTCAGGAAGCAACAGTTAGAACTGGACATGGAGCAACAGACTGGTTCCAAATCAGGAAAGGAGTACGTCAAGGCTGTATATTGTCACCCTGCTTATTTAACTTACATGCAGAGTACATCATGCGAAGTGCCAGACTGGATGAAGTACAAGCTGGAATCAAGATTGCTGGGAGAAATATCAATATCTTCAGATATGCAGATGACACCACCCATATGGCAGAAAGTGAAGAACTAAAGAGCCTCTTGATGAAAGTCAAAGAGGAGAGTGAAAAAGTTGACTTAAAACTCAACATTCAAAAATCTGAGATCATGGCATCTGGTCCCATCACTTCTTGGCAAATAGATGGGGAAACAATGCAAACAGTAAGAGACTTTATGTTGGGGGGGTCTCCAAAATCACTGCAGATGGTAACTTCAGCCATGAAATTAAAAGATGCTTGCTCCTTGGAAAAAAGGCTGTGGCCAACCTAGACAGCATATTAAAGAGCAGAGATGGTACTTTGCCAACAAGGGTTTGTCTAGTCAAAGCAATGGTTTTTCCAGTAGTCATGTATGGATGTGAGAATTGGACTACAAAGAAAGCTGAGCACTGAAGAACTGATGCTTTTGAACTGTGGTTTTGGAGAAGACTCTTGAGAGTCCCTTGGACTGCAAGGAGATCCAACCAGTCAATCCTAAAGGAAATCAGTCCTGAATATTCATTGGAAGGACTGATGCTGAAGCTAAAAAAAGCTCAAACTCCAATACTTTGGCTACCTGATGCGAAAAACTGACTCATTTGAAAAGACCCTGATGCTGGGCAAGACTGAAGGCAGGAGAAGGGGACAACAAAGGATAAGATGTTTGGATGGCTTCACCAACTCTATGGACATGAGTTTGAGCAAGCTCCAGGAGGTGGTGAAGGACAGGGAAGCCTGGCATGCTGCAGTTCATGGGGTCACAAAGAGTCAGACACGACTGAATGAACTGAAACTGACAGCCTGATACTGTATGCATACCCTACGTCTGTGCACACACACATGCATCTGAGGAGAGATTATTCATTCAAAAGGTGGTCAACTGTCTGAGTGTTGTTGCTGTATATTTGCAGGTCTCAAAACTGAGCTGGATTGAGAGAAAAATGGCTGCTACTCTGTTTGGAAATATACCATCCTCAACTGTACAAGAAGCTTTGCAAAATTTCCTTAAGGTATGTTTTGCCTATCCGTTTTTTCAGTGTCAGTCTGGCTCCTGTCTTCATCAGGCCCTCCTACTATTGCTGTCAAGGAAATCTTCCTCTTGTCCATGTGTAGACCTCTAACTGGAGCCCCAGATTGTGTCCTCATTTTGGCATGTTCAGACTACTTCTTAGAGGATAGTTATGTGCTAAGTCCTAGCTGTGGCAGCCCTTACTGCCAAATCCAGTATAGCTCTCCATACTGTTTATGTACAAAAGCATTCATGTCCTAATTTGTAGAAAGCATGCATGCTCAGTTGCTCAGTCGCGTCCAACTCTTTGGCACCCCATGGGCTGTAGCCTGCCAGGCTCCTCTGTCCATGGGTTTCCCATCAAGAATACTGGCGTAGGTTTCCATTTCCTCCTCCAGGGGATCTTCCCGTCCCAGGGATCGAACCCGTGTCTCCTGCATCTCCTGCATTGGCAGATGGATTCTTTACCACTGGGCCCACCTGGGAAGCCCTCCTGATTACTAGACTTGGTCCAAAATACTCCTGATTATCCTAACATAGAACCAGTTTAATCTTAAAGAACTAAAAGTTGCCAAGAAGATGAGTCATTTTAAAAGTTACTCTATGAATTGCAGACAGTTCTATGGAACATTTGTGGGGCATCAGACCAAACCAGGATTTTCATTACCATCCTAAAATGTACGATTGCTCTGCTGATAAACTCTAAATAGTAATATGTGTGTGTGCACACATGAGAATGTGTAATATATCCACGCATTTAACCAACTTGCTGTTGGGCTAATCTCTTCATTTTTCTCTGGAACCGTTTATGGAATCTTATAGATACTGATTTTTCTTTTCCCTCCTGCTTCCTTCAGATTTGTAACAATATAGAGAAAATCAGGCTCTGAACAGTATTGTCAAATATATTTTAAAGCCTAGTATTTTTTGGTATATTTTAGGGCTCGATTTTGTAGAACCGAGAGGGAGTTTAAAAATGATATATTCTAAGATAGCAAATATACTGCACTTCTCTGAACAATGGCTAGTGGCTTTTTGAAAAAATAAGTATTCTGAAATCAAGCCTGTACCCTGTGGGATAAAGTATGAATATACAAGTACAAGGGCTGTATGTTTCTTCTTTTTTATTTAGTGTGATCTTTTTTGTTTTATAAGAAAGGGAATCAAGACATCAGGAATGTAACTTTTTCCAGTGTCACACAATGGCAGGTCAAAGACGTGAATGAAGTCTAATACTGTATTATCACTTCACCTTCTTTCTAACATCAAGAATTAGTTCTCCCTTGTTAAATTTTATAAGGATATAGATCATCATGCATTTAAAATGATTTATAAAAGTTGCTATGTTCATGGGGCTTCCCTGGTAGGTAAAGAATCAGCCTGCAATGCAGGAGACCCTGGTTCAATTCCTGGGTTGGGAAGTTTCCCTGGAGAAGGGATAGGCTACCCACTCCAGTATTATTGGGCTTCCCTGGTGGCCCAGCTGGTAAAGAATCTGCCTGCAATGTGGGAGACGTGGGTTCAATCCCTGGGTTGGGAAGATTCCCTGGAGAAGGGATAGGCCACCCACTCCAGTATTCTTGCCTGGAGAATCCCCATGGACTGAGGAGCCTGGCGGGCTACAGAACTGTCCATGGGGTCACAAAGAGTCAGACACAACTAAGTGACTAGTCACATGTTCATTAGCAAAAATTTCATTTGAACCTATTTTTGATGGTATCAAATTTATAATTAGAGGGTCAGGTTTTCAGGACATGAAACACAAGTTCTTAAGGTGCTTCTGCGCCTGAAGTATTACACTGCTGCTAAGTCGCTTCAGTCGTGTCCGACTCTGTGCAACCCCATAGACGGCAGCCCACCAGGCTCCCCTGTCCCTGGGATTCTCCAGGCAAGAACACTGGAGTGGGTTGCCATTTCCTTCTCCAATGCATGGAAGTGAAAAGTGAAAGTGAGGTCACTCAGTCATGTCCGACTCTTCGAGACCCCATGGAATGCAGCCTACCAGGCCCTTCCGCCCATGGGATTTTCCAGGCAAGAGTACTGGAGTGGGGTGCCACTGCCTTTTCCGGAAGTATTACACAGATAAAATCAAAAGTAAGTAAGAAGCATAAGGATGTAGAGGTACAACTCTGAAACCAGACCACCTGGTTAAATCCCAGTTCTGCTTTTTACTGGCTGACTGACATTGGGCAAGTTACTTAATATCTCTCTGTCTCAGTTTAATCAATAACATGGAGGTGATGGTATTGTTGTGAAGGTTAAATAAGTTAATCCAAGAAAATTGCTTAGAGAGTGCCCAGGACCTCACAAGTGCTCAATAAAGACTCAAAGAATTTTAACTTCATTAAAATGTAAAAGGAAAGAAAGAAAGTTAGTCGCTCAGTTGTGTCCGTCTGTTTGAGATCCCATGGACTCTAGCCCACCAGGCTCCTCTGTCCATGGAATTCTCCAGGAAGGAATACTGGGGTGGGTAGCCATTCCCTTCTCCAGGGGATCTTCCCCACCCAGGGACTGAACCCACGTCTCCCACATTGCAGGCAGATTCTTTACCGTCTGAGCCATCAGGGAAGCCCTCATTGTAAACACCTCATCAAACCATCTTGAGGACCTCACCATTCAGTTATGACTTAGATACTGTCTGAAATGTGTTCCACAGTGTTTGTCAAGAGGGTGAGAAGGCATCAGGGGTGCTTCACCCCATATTTACTGCAGCACACGAGGGTACCGAGGAGCCTAGAGGGCTGAGGGCTGTGGAGGAGCTGAGAAACCTGGGGGGAAAAGTGGGGAAGAAGAAACAGCGCATACCATGGCTCCCACACTCCGTGATTCTGCACCCCCTCTAATCCCAACAGGAAGTCATGCCGTCAGAACCCAGACTGTGGAAGTCCCGCCCCGCTCCATGCCTCCAAAGAGGTTCACAGGAATACAGCTCCAGAGCCATGCCGTTCACTTGTGTAGAGAGAGAGCTCTAGTTTTGGAATCAGACAGTTTAAGACCTGAGACTTTTACTGTTAATATGACATGGACCTGTTTGTTTATTTCTCCTAACCTTAAATTCTTTATCAGTAAGGTAGGCATAATAATACCTAATTTTGTTTTTGTGAAAATTACATGAAATAATACATGTCATTTACTTGGCCCATGGTCTCACACACAAAGTGCTCTAACTAAAAACAAATATTGCTGATATTGCTGTTATTTTTCATATAACTGGTGAAACCTGGTTCTCCACAGCCTCAAAACATCTAGGGAGGTAGTTTGAGACCAAGAGTCATCTGCAAATTCCATGTTGGGATTCTTTTAAGATATAGCATGCTTCCCACTTCATCCAAAATTCTGGCCTGATTCCCTCAGTCAGTGGTTTTTAACCTTGTCTATGCGAACTGAACAGAACTGATACATTTGAATTGTCTGGAGAGCTTTAAAAAATGCTAACCCGGGCTACAACCCAGACTAATTATTTCAGAATATCTGAATTTATTAAGATATAGTTTATATACAATTAGATACACCCATTTTATGTGTACAGTTCTGTGAAATTTGACAAGTTTGTATACTTATGTAACTACCACCACTTTGCCTGTTTTAAAATTTTATATAAATAGAATCATAGCTTTGGTAATTTGTATATCTGGCTTCCTTTGCTCTGCATGTTTTGAGATGCAGTCAATTTATTGAATGTATTTGTGATTAACTCATAATATTCCATCACATGGATTTACAACAATTTACTTATGGACTTACCTATTGATGGACGTTTGAGTTGTTCCCAGCTTGGGGCTATTATGAATAAAGTGTTTATGAACATTCATAGACAAGCTTTTATGTAGACATGTTTTAAATTTTCTTAGGTAAATACCTATGATTGGAATTGTGGTACAACGCTGTTTTAAAGCTTGACCTGTTTTTAAAGATCTCAAGGTCCTTCACGTGCAGGCCATGGCATGTTGGAGCACTCCTGGATGGGTGTGTGCAGTAGAAGACGGGTGTGGCAGTTTTGGCCATCCTGATGTCACTCACTGTTAGCAGTCACAGGATCCCCGAATCTTCCTTAGTGGTTTCACCAGCTGCCAAGCTGTCTTCTGTGACTTGATATGACAGAGGGCTGCTGCATGAGTTCATGAGATGTTTTAAAACAAAGCTGATTTATTCAGCAATGTTTTTTAAGCATATACCTAATACCAAATGAAGGGAACACAGAAATGACCTTAACAGCTCCTGCCTTTGGGGGACTGGGATGACCAAGATGAAGTAAGCAAGTACAGTATTTTCTGCCAGATGTTACGGCATAGTTTGAAGAACATCATAGAAACTGCCTGTTAATTAAAACATTCTATCGAATGACCCAGCCTTCCTTGTTATGCTGCTAATGCCTTTGGCAGAGGTCAGAATCTGCTCCATTTTAGGATGTAAGTATTGTTAGTGGCCTGCCTATGTTCCTTTGTTGTTGTTCAGTCACTAAGTCGTGTCCAACTCTTTGCGACCCCATGGCTGCAGCAGACCAGGCTTCCCTGTCCCTCACCCTCTCGTCCTGCTTTCAATCTTTCCCAGCATCAGGGTCTTTTCAGTGAGTCGGCTCTTCCCTTCAGGTGGCCTAAGTATTGGAGCTTCAGCTTCAGCATCAGTCCTTCCAATGAATATCAGGGTTGATTTCCTTTGGGATTGACTGGTTTGATCTCCTTACTGTCCAAGAGACTCTCAAGAGTCTTCTCCAGCACTACAATTCAAAAACATCAATTCTTCAGCGCTCAGCCTTCCTTGTGGTCCAGCTCTCACATCCATGCATGACTACTGGAAAAACCATAGCTTTTAAAAAAATTTATTTTTTTTTAATTGAAGGATAAATGCTTTACATAATTTTGTTGTTTTCTGCTAAACATCAACATGAATCAGCCAGAGGGTGGCTCAGATGGCAAAACCAAATAGCTTTGACTATACGGACCTTTGTCAGCAGTGATGTCTCTGCTTTTTAATACACTGTCTAGGTTTGTCGTAGTTTTCCTTCCGAGGAGCAAGCGTCTTTTAATTTCATGGCTGCACTGTCCTCAGTGATTTTGTTCTTTGGATTTCTTTTTTTAACCATAAGCACAAAAAGAGGTGCTCTGACTTATGATCATTCTGGTTAATTAGACATCAGTACTCTTGCCTGGAAAATCCCATGGATGGAGGAGCCTGGTAGGCTGCAGTCCATGGGGTCGCGAAGAGTCGGACATGACTGAGTGACTTCACTTTCACTTTTCACTTTCATACACTGGAGAAGGAAATGGCAACCCACTCCAGTGTTCTTGCCTGGAGAATCCCAGGGACGGCGGAGCCTGGTGGGCTGCCGTCTATGGGGTCACACAGAGTCGGACACGACTGAAGTGACTTAGCATAGCATAGCATTAAAGTATATATGTGAAATTAAAATGCTAACATTAAAGAAATAAGCTGCTGATGTGCCTATGTTGGGGCAAGTTATCTAGATAGGATTTGGACAGAACTGGGACAACTACTGGACATCAGTCAAATATAGTTTAATCTAGGTCCTTCTCTTTTTTTCTTCTGCTTTTATTGAAGTCTAATGGACGTGTAGCACTGTATAAGTTTAAAGTGTACAGAATAATGATTTGACTTATATACATCACGAAATGATTATCACAATAAGTTTAGTGAACATTCATCATCTCCATGTAGGAACAACATTAAAGAAATTTAAAAAAAAATTTTTAACTCAAAGAGTTAAAATGGAAATAATTGGACAAGAGAGAAGAAGCGGGAGAACCAGAACCCACTGGCACCATGGATGGCTCTGTTGGGCTTTCAGGGCTTTGGCCAGGACTGAACAACTTCCTTCAGTCCGTCGGCAGCTCCGGTGTTTCACTAACAGGCTCTAGGCCAGATCCACACGCTATTCATCCATTCAGTCTTAAAGAGTTACACCGAGTCTGGCTTCCTAGCCCAAGAGACTTTGTCCTCCTTCTCCTCCTCCCAAGACCCTTCTCTTGGATTCTGCAGAGAATAAGTGGCCTTTGTAAGGGATGTGCTCTCATAAGGTATTGGAATACTCCTCAGAACCCTAGCTCTTGCTTTCCCCTCTATCAATACTTAAAATGTATGTATCTTTTGACTCCGAAATCCAACTTCTGGGACTCTCTCTTGCACACATAATCACATGCACACAGGCATATAGGAGCAAGTATATACATTGATCGTTGTTAGTAATAGTGAAAAATAAGTCTAAATGTCTAATGGCAATGCTTGATTTAATCATAGTGTATGAAGGTGAAGGTGAAGGTGAAGTCACTCAGTCGTGTCCAACTCTCTGCAACCCCATGGACTGTAGCCTACAAGGCTTCTCCATCCATGGGATTCTCAAGGCAAGAATACTGGAGTGGTTTACCATTTCCTTCTCCAGGGGATCTTCCCGACCCAGGTCTCCCGGGTCTCCCACATTAGAGGCAGACGCTTTAATCTCTGAGCTACCAGGGAAGCCCCAGTCATAGTGTATACGTAGTATGAAATACAGCTCGTAGAAACAATGAGGTAGATCTGCGTATGTGAACACAAAAACGTGTCTGTGATACATTGAGGGAAAAAAAAGTTTGGGACCAATAAGTAGGAAATGGTCCTATTTAAATTTTTTTTCAGAAATGAGTCATCTTGAGTAGTGGGGAGGTGGGAGGTGGGAGGCAGGGAGTTCCTCTGCTAAAGGTCTGTAGGATGCATTTGTCACACTGTTGAGAGTGGTTGCCCCTGGGGAAATAGATCGTAATTGAGAATAAAATTGGAACAGAGAAGCTTTCACTTTTTAATTTTGAATATGTCTGATAAGTCGTAAAACAAGCATATATTTGTAAATTTTTTTAAAGCATCCTCCTTTTGGCTTCTGCCTTCTTCTGTGTCGGGGGTCGGGGTCCCAACCTGGGAGCTTCCTGCATCGACTTTCATAAGAACAAAATCTGGCTCCAATGCAAAGACAGACCTAGGTTCTAAGAAGAGTTCTCTAGTAGCAACACCACATATCTGGCGAAATTCTTATTTACCAGAGATAAAGAAAAGGAACTGGTACATGAGACACTAGCAGATGAGGCGTAAGGAACTTTATCATACCCACTAACTGAGATCTGCGAGGTGGTTCGCCACTTCGACTAGTTATTTTAAGCATCTGCCTTTTATTTAAAAGAACTTGATGTCATGGGCCTCAGCTATTATTCGGCTCGTACAGAATGTGTTGAAATCATCAGAAATCAAATATTAATGTAGCAGAAGATGCTTGCCCTGGAATGCCAGTCACACTCCACTCCTGCTTCCTAAGGAGATTGCAGGGACTTGTCCTGAGGAGACTGGACCACCGGTTGTTTTGTCCCTGGAAAAAAAAAAAAGAAAGGATAGAGAAGGGGAAGTGAGGAAGATGGTTATACAAGGTGATCCCCAAATCTTAAAGTATCTCATTGCTTTGCAAGCTTTATGACCACAGTAATAATCCCATTTTGATGGGTAAGCTCAAAAGCTGTATTTCCACTCAAAAGATACTTGAGCTGATAAAATGATTCTGATGTGACACAGCCAACCTAAATTCTTAGGGTAACTTGGTTAATGTCTGATTTATTGAAATATATCTCCTTTACTTAGGGTTCTAATATTTCCCTGATAGTCTCTTTTCTGTTTTCTCTTAAAATCAGGTTGAAGAACTACAGCCTGGGTTTTCTAAGTCCAATTACATGTTCATGGCCAAGGTAATGAAGACCACTGTTCTAAGATCACTTTGAATCCATTGCACAAAAATGTGCTGCCCTTCACATTATTGTTCTCATTTCTAGTGTTATGCCGATCTTAATCAAATCGACAGTGCTATGAAGTTCTGTAATTTGGCGGTGTTGCTTCCTTGTATTACCAAAGAGGTAAGTCCACACAGTAACAAAGAGCACTATTTATTTTATTAGTACAATTCCAGCCTCAACCATGAGTGAGTGGCTCAGATACATCTGGAGTTTTTTTCTATCCTAAAAGATTTTAACTTGGATTTAACGTGTACTGTGAAGTTTTAAAAACTGCTATAGCTAACCCTTCACCAGGAGACCCCTTGTATCTTGAATAGACATGAAAATCAGTTGTGGGCTAGCAGTTAAGATGTGGTGATGCTCTTTGGGTGTTACACAGCAGGGAGTAAGACAAGCCCCAGAGGAAGGATGGAGGAAGGTGTAATTCTGCAGAGCTGGTGATTACACTGGGGGAGGCAGCAAGCAAGCTAGACAGGCCACCCCCGTGACAGCAGGAGGAGGGTCCATGCAGTGGCCACCATCAGCCCCCAGTGCACAGCAGGCTGTGCCTGTCCAAGGCCGTGGAGAGGACTAAAAATACGTACTAACGTTTTCTCGGTCTTTGAACCCCGTTAATGAAAAAGAAGCAGTCATATTACTTCTTGCCTTTTTTCCCACTAATTCAGAATTCTGGATGTGCTGTAAGTTTTAGGAATTTCATAGCATTAACAGCTCGGTCTGTGTTCCTGTGTACAGGTATTGTGGGAACCAAAAGAAATAGATAAATGTTTTCCTGTTCCCATCTCATGTGCTGTGCTGGGCTCATTCAACTCTTTGTGACCCTTTGGCCAGGCTCCTCTGTCCGTGGGATTTTTCAGGCAAGAATACTTGTGTGGGTTGCCATTTCCTTCCCTAGGGGAATCTTCCCAACCCAGGGATCAAACTCACGCCTTTTGTGTCTCCTGCATGGGCAGGCGGATTCTTTACCACTGAGCCACCTGGAAAGAAAACAGCCCGCCTTCTCCAGAAGATAGTTTGTGTAACTTTTTCTGCAGAAAACAGATTTTGTACCCCTAGGTTGCTTGCTCCTTTTTAGTGGTTGGGACCCTACTGTCTTTCATGTCTCTCCTGAGCAATGCCAGTTTGGGTTACATGCAGTCATTTTAAACTAAGTGTCTATGCATTCTTATTAGAAAGTTAAAGTGAAAGTTGCTCAATCATGTCCAACTCTTTGCAACCCCATGGATTATACAGTCCATGGAATTCTCCAGGCCAGAATACTAGAGTGGGTAGCCATTCCCTTCTCCAGGGATCTTCCCAACCCAGGGATCAAACCCAAGTCCTCCACACTCAGGCGATTCTTTACCAGCTGAGCCACCAGGGAAGCCCATGCATTCTTATTAGAATACAAGATTAAAATGCAATATGATAATGAGGTATACTACCTGGTATGAAATGCAAGTATCTATGCCTGACATTTAGAGCTCTCATAAGAGGGCCAAATTGATGAGCTTCAGGGTTTGATCCTTGGTTGCTAAGTCTTCTCTCCCTTTCCTCCTCCCTGCCAGCCAAACCTATCCTCCATGGCTTCAAATGCTACATAACTACCAGGGATCCTCAGATGTGTGTCTCTAGACCCCGCCTCTGAGTCTAGACCTGATTATCCAGTGTCCTGCTTGACACCTCCGCTTGGATGACTCACAGACATCTCAGACTCAACTCATCATTAGGCCTTTGCATCCACTCTTCCTCCATCTGCCCTTCTTAGTAAATGGCACCTCCACCCCCATAACTAGGAAAGCTGGGAATGCTCCTTGACTCTTCCTTGTCTCTCAGCCCAGTCACCAAGTTCTCAGAGGTGTTCTAAAACATGCCTTGAGTCATCCAGCTGCGTGCGTGCTCCCTCTCTCTCTCTCTACCTGTCTCACTCTCCAGCCAGCCCTCCAAGCAGGGCACCATCCTCTTTCACCCGAGCTACAATCATGTCAACCTCCCAGCTGGTCTCATAGCCTCTTGCCCCTGCTCAGTCATTGCTGGCTCCCAGTGTCAGCCAAAGCCATAGATTAAACATAAACCTCACATGTCACTTCCTTGCTTGAACACCCTTTGCTTTTAGGATGCAGTTCAGAATTTTTAGCATGCCTTTCAGGGCTGGTGCCCCTCTCTCCTCCTCTGCGCTGTGCTCCTCCTGCCTTGCACCCTTGGCATATGGCGTTCCCTCTTTCTGAAACATTCCCTTACGAACTACCCCCCACTCCCTTCATCCTTCAAGCCTCACCATAAACGGCATTTCTTCAGGAAAGATTCCCTTGGCACTCTCAGGCAAGAAGGCACCTCATGCTTTTCCTTCTTGTCATTTAGCACAGTTGTGATTCTATAGTTATTTGTGTGGTTGTTCCATGAAAGTAGCAACTAGGTGTTTTTCATTCATCACTCTCTTCCTGGTGCCAAATATAGTGCCTGGCATATAACAAGGACTCCGTAAGTATCGGTAGGAAGGCTCCAAAGACTAATGCCGTACAAAAGAAAAAGAATAGCGCTAATAAGTAATACTAAATAGCTACGCTGTGCTGAGTCACTCAGTTTTGTCCGACTCTTTGCGACCCTATGGACTGTAGCCCCCCAGGCTCCTCTGTCCATGGGGATTCTCCAGGCAAGAATACTGGAGTGGGTTGCCATGCCCTCCTCCAGGGGATCTTCCCAAGCCAGGGATCAAACCCAAGTCTTTCTCATTGCAGGCGGATTCTTTACTGTCTGAGCTACCAGAGAAGTCCAAGAATACTGGAGTAGGTAGCATATCCCTTCTCCAGGGGAGCTTACCTACCCAGGAATCGAACCCAGGTCTTCCACATCGCAAGCAGATTCTTTACCGTCTAAGCCACCAGGGAAGCCCAAGAATACTGGAGTGGGTGGCCTATTCCTTCTCCAGGGGATCTTCTCCATCCAGGAATCAAACCAGGGTCTCCTGCATTGCAGGTAGACTCTTTACCAGCTGAGCTAGTAATAAATGTAGCTAAGAAAGCTGGGCCATGTGGAACTATTTATGTAATAAGCAAAACAGCATTAGCAAATATTTCCCACATTACTTATTTTTCCAATAATTTATATTCCTAGTTTTTTTTTTTTTTAACGTGGTTCAGATACTGTCAGGAATATCTCAGTTTCTTTTTCAGTTAGAAACTAGAATGAGGCAAATTATCTGTAGTATCCACTTTCTGTAAAGGGTTTCTAAGTTGAAGTATATCACATCAGTGATTTTGCTGACCCAGTTATTTATTTCCAACATATCTAGCTTTGGCATTCGTTACAACAAAGGCAGCTCAGCCATCAGTTCTCTCTCTCTTTTGTGAACTTGCAAAGCATCTGTGCTTCTTTGTATGGCACTCGTACCCTCTTCTTGGCATCACAGTTATTCGTGAAATGACTCTGTCCTTATCAAGGAGCCTGGAGCTCGTCACACAGCACTTAATATTGGGACTGTCAGCCCTTGGGCCTCTAGAGCCCAGATTCGTGCATAAGCGGCTTTATGTTTCCAGAATCTGAAATTACGGTATTTTATTATTCATGTGAACTTTTCTTGACCCTAGAAAGGTAATGTCAGGTCCTGGGAAGCATTCCTTCTTTTAAAATAAAAGGGATTCCTGTGTCTGAGACAATGTGAGAGAGTGATCACTGAGTGAAATAATGATGACCTCAGTGGCCTGAAAGTTGTTTGCCCAGAGGAAGTGTCCAAGTTACTGGCTCAGAGCAACCTGAGAAGGCTCAAATGTAAAAAAACATTGTGTAAGATTTTGAGTTTTAGTGAGGGATGTGCTAATTCAGTAAAGAAAAAAAAACTACTTTAAAAATGTTATAAAACTTTGAAATGACATTCATTGCTCCTCTAAGACAAACTCTTTTTGGACAATAAATACAATATACCAGAAACGACTACAGAAAGAGTATGCCTCTGGGAGTGTAGAAATTAAAGCAAGTGATATAGTTGTCTTTGAAATTACTTGTAGTTTAAAGTCCTGGGCTTTATTTACAACCTGTTCTACAGATTGATAATCATCACTTTGCTTAGTAACCACTCTTAGTAAAAAAAAAAAAAAAATCCTAAATTTTTTTTGGTTTTGGCTGCACCACTCAGCCTGTGGGATCTTAGTTCCCCAACCAGGGATTGAACCCAGAGCCCTGGCCGTGAAAGCACGGATTCTAACCACTAAGCCATCAGAGAATTCCCTAAAATCCTAAATCTACTTTCAATATCTTCAGTTCTAAGTTCTGTTTTAATTAAGATCTCATATTTGATTGTCTTAGTTAAGACTGTCAGTTTTTCAGATAAGTTTAGAAAGTGTAGTCAGTCCCCAACTCTTAATCTATCTTCCTGTTGTAAGGAATCCAGCAATGTTGTCCAGAGTCTCATTTGTTAGAAATTTGTATTTGCCTATTTTTTTCTCAGTTAAATGTATTTCTTGTACATTATCTTCTGTGCTGTTCTTGCCTGGGGAATATATCCTTCCTTGTACGTTAAGAAATTTTTTTTGATAAAGCCATTTTGGAGTGGATACTTTCCCACTATCTGAACAGACATTTCCTGAATGTAGGTAGGAAGTGTTACTCTGTTTACATACTCCAATTTGCACTCTTTTGTCTCTTACCTTATGTTTATCTGCATTCAAAATATATTATTTCTAAAATATACATATATATATTATTTCTTAAGCTTTCTATGTAAAAAACACCTTAAAGAAGTTTTTTAGCCTTCCTTGTAATGAATTTTTTTAATATGCTGTCTAAAAAAAAAAAAAGAAACTCGTGACTTGATAGACATGAGTTTGAGTAAGCTCCGGGAGTTGGTGATGGACAGGGAAGCCTGGCGTGCTGCCATCCATGGGGTTGCAAAGAGTCAGCTTTGCACAACTGAGCAACTGAACTTAACTGTGATTTTCTTAAAATAACTGTTGATATAGCATCAGTTTGGGATCAGTCATTCTTAACCAGTATGCAGTCTAGTAAAGTTGATGTCTGATAAATCATTATTCAAATGCCCAGAGTATAATGGCTTAATATGTCTCTCTCTTATTTATCCAAAGTCTTTAGTAGACAGTATTGATGTATTTTCTCAAAACGTAATATTTTCTGACATTTTCAGATCAAAAAAATCTGTATTTTTAAATGTGTGTGCTTGAGTAAGTGAAAAAAATTACCTTTACTCATTTATATTAAAAATATGGTGCTGCTCTGTCAGAGGCTTGGGACACAGTGAGAAATAAAGCAGATCCTGTCTTTGCCACCATGAATTCTATAGTCTGAAGGCAGGCACTGAACAAGTAATAGCAATAAAGTATGATGAGGGTAATAGAGATGAAAGCACAGAGTTTATGAGAAAATAAAACTGGGACTGCAACCTGAACTAGGGCTAAGAAAAGCCTTCTTGAGGTTCTGACAGGTAACTGAGCTTCTAAGGAAATTAGAATTTAAACCCAGTCGTTTGAATCTTTAAGACTTTCTTGGGGGTGGGAGGCTTGTTAAAAATATGAATTCCTGGCCTTTTTATAGAGAGAAAGAAGTGCCGAGCTGCAGAGGGTGGTGACAACAACCTCACTGTCAATGTGACTCACTCTGTCCATTGAGGTCTGCTCTGTGGGCCTTGTGCTCCGATGGTCCCTGGGTGAGAGAACAGAGGAAGGCACGTGGTGGCTGAGTTCTTGGCATCGCAGCCCCAGGAGATGAGGACCTTTGAGGACATGGCTGTGGACTTAGGGAGAGTGGGTCTGCTGGACCCATCTCAGAGGAAGCCATACAGAGACACGACTGATGGAAAACATTAGTCGTTGGATCTGCCTGGGGGATGAGCTCTGAAAATCAGATGTGCCTGCCCACTTGGTTCAAGGGGAAGAGCTGGAGTACGGGAGGGAGAGGACTTGCCCAAGGCCAGAGTCTAGGCTGAAAACTCTTAAAAGCTAGGACCTAACTTCCATGCAGAATATCTGTAGGAAGGAGCCATATAGTGTCAGGGTTCAGTTCAGTTCAATTGCTCAGTTGTATCCGACTCTTTGCCACCCCATGACCTGCAGCATGCCAGGCCTCCCTGTCCATCACCAACTGCCAGAGTTTACATAAACTCATGTCCATTGAGTCAGTGATGCCATCCAACCATCTCATCCTCTGTCGTCCCCTTCTTCTCCCGCCTTCAATCTTTCCCAACATCAGGGTCTTTTCAAATGAGTCAGTTCTTTCCATCAGGTGGCCAAAGTATTAGAGTTTCAGCTTCAACATCATGCCTTCCAATGAACTCTCAGGACTGATCTCTTTTAGGATGGACTGATTGGATCTCCTTGCAGTCCAAGGGACTCTCAAGAGTCTTCTCCAACATCACAGTTCAAAAGCATCAATTCTTCAGCACTCAGCTTTCTTTATAGTCCAACTCTCACATCCATACATGACTGCTGGAAAAACCATAGCCTTGACTAGACGGACCTTTGTTGGCAAAGTAATGTCTCTGCTCTTGAATATGCTATCTAGGTTGGTCATAGCTTTCCTTCCAAGGAACAAGAGTCTTTTAATTTCATGGCTGCAGTCACCATCTGCAGTGATTTTGGAGCCCAAAAAAATAACGTCTGCCACAGTTTCCACTGTTTCTCCATCTATTTGCCATGAAATGATGAGACCAGATGCCATGATCTTAGTTTTCTGAATGTTGAGCTTTAAGACAACTTTTTCACTCTCCTCTTTCACTTTCATCAAGAGGCTCTTTAGTTTTTCTTCACTTTCTGCCATAAAGGCAGTGTCATCTGCATATCTGAGGTTATTGATATTTCTCCCGGCAATCTTAATCCCAGCTTGTGCTTCCTCCAGCCCAGCGTTTCTCATGATGTACTCTGCATAGAAGTTAAATAAGCAGGGTGACAATATACAGCCTTGATGTACTCCTTTTCCTATTTGGAACCAGTCTGTTGTTCCATGTCCAGTTCTAACTGTTGCTTCCTGACCTGCATACAGATTTCTCAGGAGGCAGGTCAGGTGGTCTGGTATTCCCATCTCTTGAAGAATTTTCCACAGTTTATTGTGATCCACACAGTCAAAGGCTTTGACATAGTTAATAAAGCAAAAATAGATGTTTTTCTGAAACTCTCTTGCTTTTTTGATGATCTAGCGGATGTTGGCAACTTGATCTCTGGTTCCTCTGCCTTTTTAAAAACCAGCTTGAACATCTGGAAGTTCACGGTTCATGTATTACTGAAGCCTGGCTTGGAGAATTTTGAGCATTACTTTACTAGCGTATGAGATGAGTGCAATTGTGTGGTAGTTTGAGCATTCTTTGGCATTGCCTTTCTTTGGGATTGGAATGAAAACTGACCTTTTCCAGTCCTGTGGCCACTGCTGAGTTTTCCAAATTTGCTGGCATATTGAGTGCAGCACTTTCACAGCATCATCTTTTAGGATTTGAAATCGCTCAGCTGGGATTCCATCACCTCCACTAGCTTTGTTTGTAGAGATGCTCCCTAAGGCCCACTTGACTTCACATTCCAGGATGTCTGGCTCTAGGTCAGTGATCACACCATCATGATTATCTGGGTCATGAAGATCTTTTTTGTACAGTTTTTTCATGTATTCTTGCCACCTCTTCTTAATATCTTCTACTTCTATTAGGTCCATACCATTTTTGTCCTTTATCGAGCCCATCTTTGCATGAAATGTTCCCTTGGTATCTCTAATTTTCCTGAAGAGATCGCTAGTCTTTCCCCTTCTATTGTTTTTCTCTATTTCTTTGCACTGATCACTGAAGAAGGTTTTCTTATCTTTCTTGCTGTTCTTTGGAACTCTGCATTCAAATGGCTATATCTTCCTTTTCTCCTTTGCTTTTCACTTCTCTTCTTTTCTCAGCTATTTGTAAGGCCTCCTCAGACAGCCATTTTGCTTTTTTGCTTTTCTTTTTCTTGGGGATGGTCTTGATCCCTGTCTCCTGTACAATGTCAGGAATCCGTCCTTAGTTCTTCAGGCAGTCTATCAGATCTAGTCCCTTAAAGATATTTTTCACCTCTCCTGTCAGAGTAAATAGTTTGTATTTGAGGAAGAAAGGAGTAATCTGAACTCAAAACAATAACCTGGGTTCTTATAAGAGGACATTTGCATAAACATGGGCAAATATCAAGTGCTTGAAGCATAATGAAGGCCTCAAAATTAATCAGATAGCTGTGCAGTGAACATGCTTCAACACACCTTTTGAATGTAACCAATGTGGCAAAGACTTTTAACTAAAGGTTATCACTGAATGATCAGCATAGAATTCATATGTAAATGAATGAGTTGATGAATGGATGTGGGCCAGCCTTTTACAGCCTCTCATCAGTAGCAGAAATTTCACACTGGAAAGGAGTTCTTTGAACATACTGAGAATGGGGAAGTATTCACTCACAGCTCAGCAGTAACTTAACACATGTTAGCTCACACTGAAGAGAAACCCTATAACAAACGTGGAGAACACTTTGGCCAGAGAGTTACCTTTTCTTCATAACAGAGAACTCACATCAGAGAGAAACCCTTTGTGATCATTATGGAAATGCCTCCAGTAATAATTCTTCTTTGAAATGATATGAGTGAATTCATACTACAGAGAAACTATGAATATCATCTATGTGGTAAAGCCTTTAGTTGATGCTGTAACCTTAGTTATTATGAAACAACTTACACCGGAGAGGAACTCTAGAGAGTATGGAGGAATCTTCAGTCTCAGCACCAACCTTTATAAACAGCAGAGACCTCATAGAGGGGAGAAACCCTGCAGCCGTCAGCCAACGCACAAGCCTTACAGAAAACTCAAACAGGAAGGGAAGCAGCAAGTCTTTACCAGGAGAAAGACATTTGGAAACTACAAGATAGTTCATATCGGAGAAGCAATTAAGTGAAATAAACATGGGAAACCCATTGCTCATAAAGCAACGCTCCAGGACATGCGAAGATTTTCACCGTATCAGACACTCTCCGTGTTATGAATGAAGTGATCATGCTTTAGTCAGCCTTCAAGTTCTTACACTTGAGAATTCCTCAGGCCTCAAGTCAATGTAGAAATGCCTTCATCTGGATTTTATATAAGAAACTTCATACTTGGGAGGGGGGGGACCTATCAAGAACCCTTTGGTACAAAATTCAACATATAATTAGACTTTTGCCAAATATATTACTGAAAATAATGCCATGTAAAGATGTAAACTATGATGCATTCTTAGAAACGCTGAATACAGATTCTGGTGAGACGTAATAAACAATGAGAAAGAGTTGTTGATGAAAAATCTAATACATGGGTATTTGTCTTTAAAAAATCATGAAATGGGGCTTCCCTGGTGGCTCAGTGATAAAGAATCCATCTGCCAGTGCAGGAGACATCGGTTTGATCCCTGGTTGGGGAAAGTCTCACATACCATGGAACAATTAATCCTGTGCTCCACAATTACTGAGCCTGTGCTCCTGAATCCTGGAGCCTCAACTACTGAAGTCCCTGCTCCCTAGAGCCCAAGCTCTGCTACCAGAGAAGCCACTGCAGTGAGAAGCCCACGCACCACCACTAGAGAGTAACCCCTGCTCACTGCAACTAGAGAAGAGCCTGTGCAGCAACGAAGACCCAGCACAGCCAAAAAACAAATAATAAATAAATGTTTAAAAAGTCGTGAAACGTTATGCTGAGTAATGGAGGTGTATTCCTTTATTACATCACTGTTAATCGATTGGTCAGTTTCCATTTTTTTACACAGCTCTAAACGTATTTACAAAGTCTTTGTTTAATCAGACAACACCTTTTAATGTGACTGAAAAATGAAACATATAAAAAATGTGTTCTCATCACTCTATTGAAATACATACCTACTTGGCAAGGGTGAATGAAAACATGGACAAATATGCATACTTTATAAGTAATTCAAATATCCCAGGTGATACCAATGTTAGTGGTATACACACCATATTTTATGAAATACTAGAGAACTAACAAAGGCTTGGAACTGATAAATATGATGTGGAAAAGCACTCTATCGAGTGTATTGTTGTTTTTCAGTCACTCATTCGTGTCTGACTGTTTGCAACCCCATGGACTACAGCACACCAGGCTTCCCTGTCCTTCCTTCACCATCTCCCAGAGTTTGCTCAAACTCATGTCCATTGAGTCGGTGATGCCATCCAACCATCTCATCCTCTGTCATGCCCTTCTCCTCCTGTCCTCAGTCTTTCTCAGCATCAGGGTCTTTTTCAGTGAGTTGGCTCTTCACATCAGGTGGCCAAAGTATTGGAACTTCAGCTTCTGCAAGTATCAGTTCAGTTCAGTTGCTCAGTCATGTCCGACTCTTTGCAACTCCATGAACTGCAGCATGCCAGGCCTCCCTGTCCATCACCAACTCCTGGAGTTCACTCAAACTCACGTCCACCGAGTTGGTGATGCCATCCAGCCATCTCATCCTCTGTCGTCCCCTTTTCCTTCCGCCCCCAATCCCTCCCAGCATCAGAGTCTTTTCCAATGAGTCAACTCTTCACATGAGGTGGCCAAAGAACTGGAGTTTCAGCTTTAGCATCATTCCTTCCAAAGAACACCCAGGGCTGATCTCCTTTAGAATGGACTGGTTGGATCTCCTTGCAGTCCAAGGGACTCTCAAGAGTCTTCTCCAACACCACAGTTCAGTATGGCTGAAATGTTGAATTCTTGAGAGAGGAGAAATGGATAGGTAAATGACCCTCAAGGATAAGCAGTCTTTAGAGAACAAGATCCCTGTCTCAGACATGGAGCAGTTTTAGGTCTGACACATCCCAGGGTGTGCTCATTGTGGAGGAAGAAAAGATGAAGAGGCACCCTTCTGCAAGGCTGGGATACACAATCCATGGGAACAGTGGAGTCTCCATCAGTGGTGGTAGAACTCGGAGAGAGTGACCAAGGCGCCAAAGTCATCAAAAATAGAAAGAGAGTGATCAGGAGTTTGTTAACAAATATGAGAAACGGTCGAGGGCAATTACCCTCTACCATTGGCCCTAACCACTCCCTCATTCTCTTCCTGAGCCCCCCTCAAAAATATTCTCTTAGCAAATACTTTACTGGTTATGCAAATATGACTTCAAAACAAGTCTTCTAACAGGAGTTCCAGGGAACTCTGTCTGGGAAAAGGGGGAGAAGTGAGAGGTTGAGTCAGGGAAGAGAGAGCAGAGAAGAGCAGTATTGGGGTGAGTACCAAAGAGGATTAATGGTCTGCATGGGGTGCATTTTAGGCAGTGACAAGAAAGCGTGACTGGAGGTGGTGGTTTTAGGTGGTGTTTTGTTTTGTTTTTTTGTTTGTTTTAGCTGAAAGGCACTGCCAGTGTCCTTTCTATAAAAAAAAAAAAAAAAAAAGAGGTAAATTAATTAAAAGACTGGGGTGGAATCCCTGGGAAGAAGGTAAAAAAAGGAAGGGATGTGTGTGTGTGTGTGTGTGTGTGTGTGTGGTGTTACCAGTTGGGTTGGGTAGGAATTAGAGAAATTCTTTGTGGTGCCTCCAGAGGGCAGATATTGCTAAGCCATGAGCTTAATTTTAAACCTTTTATTGTAGTTTGAGTATATTTATTTCTTTAGGCATTTAATGGAAACAGTTCTTTCATCTACATCATTTGTCTGTAAGAAATTGGTTCCTAGATTTGAGAAAATGTTACTGAGCTCTGGTAGCCAACTGCCTATTTAATAGGCACTTATTTAAAATCTTCTAGGTGCCAGGCACTGAGCTAGCCCTAGGATTACAAAGTTAACCTTGAATTGTGGCTTTTCTGTAAGTTCTTTTCAATAATGCATCACTTACCTAGATTCATTAGTCATATTTTCTGAGTCTTCAAAAATACTGATTTCATAGAAGGTAGACTTAGCAGGTAGGCAGACTTCTAGTTTATCAGTCACTGCAGTAGAATCACTGTATTAAAGCTTATGATTAAAACTATTGAAGAACTTCCAGTTTTTTTTTTTTAAAATATAGCCAACGACTGCTTCCAAAAACTTTGTCCAGTTTTTCCTCCTCTGTTTTCTTTAAATATGTTAAACACCTTAAACCTTTTCTGATAGGTGGTTGGTAAGTATCTGTTAAACACAAAAAATTCATAGGAGCACCCTACCATCTGAATTTATTTCCACTCTTCATAACTTCCACATTTGTTTTAAGGAAATAATAACACACATAGAGTCCTATAAAACACATTCAGTTCAGTTCAGTCGCTCAGTCATGTCTGACTCTTTGTGACCCCATGAATCACAGCATGCCAGGCCTCCCTGTCCATCACCAACTCCCGGAGTTCACTTAAACTCATGTGCATTGAGTCAGTGATGCCATCCGGCCATCTCATCCTCTGTTGTCCCCTTCTCCTCCTGCCCCCAATTCCTCCCAGCATCAGAGTCTTTTCCAATGAGTCAACTCTTTGCATGAGGTGGCCAAAGTATTGGAGTTTCAGCATCAGCATCAGTCCTTCCAATGAACACCCAGGACTGGGCTCCTTTAGGATGGACTGGTTGGATCTCCAGATTTTAAATCTTAAATTACCTGATAAAAAAATAGGTAGTTTGGATCTTACCATGAAATCTTGTCTGGATCTTACAGAGTAATCTCAGAGTTGTTCAAATTCTGCTGCTAGGACTCAGACCTTTTCCACATGTTATAGTTGAAGAAGAAAACAATGTTATCATTAACACGGTGATGGATCCCAGTGTGTCAGCTTACTCAGAAGGGGCTCTGCTTCCTGTATCTACCACCCCAGACCAGCTGGAGAAAGAGCCTGGAAATAGCTTTCTGTATCACTTACATTCTCAGAGATCCAAATCATGCCTGGTGCTAAGACATGCACAGTTTCTTTGTGATGGTCTTTCAAAAAATACCCCCTTGTTCAACAAGTCTGTTTCAAAGTACCTAGAGTATCAGGGTGAAGTGTGAAATTTTATTGTGTATTTGTATTTTCTTTATAGGATAAAGATGCTCAGAAAGAGGTGAAAAAAATAAGCACTTCCTTGAAGAGGTAAATAAAAGAACTTGCTCTTCAACAAATCAGATGTGGTCTACTAAAAATTTAAACTAATCAAAGTTGTGTTTTTTTTTTTTATTATCCTTTTTTCTTTTTTGATGTAAGGGCAGTGTGCTCAGATCTGAAGGTAAAACCATGTTTCTGCAGAATGCATTCCACTGGTAGCACTACAAAACTAATTATGTTATTTGGAGAAATCTATTTCCTATAATGTCACTACAAAATGATCTTTAAACATGTATGCTTTATATTTTTCCTATAAATAATGAACTATAGTCTTCAGAATATTTCCTTAAATAAAATATTTAAATCAATTCAACAAAATGAACTCTAGTGAGTGTTTTATTGCTGCTTCAATGGCGACTTTATAAAACAAAATAATTTTACTAATGTGGTAGAAAAAGGGGGAAAAGGCAAAGGACATAAGTTGTTGATAAGAGAAAACAAAAGGGAAACTATAACTAGTAATTTTAAAAACGTGAAGAAAATTATAATAGAATACTGTTTTACCATCAAAATAGCAAGGACTTTTTTTCCTTAAAGAAACATTCAGTACTGACAGTGATGCCTTGAGGTGGACCATTCTCATGCACTGCTGCTGGGAGAGCATTTTGACCAAACATTTGGTAAAATTTAACCAGAGCCTTAAAAATATGTAAACTCTTTATCTCATAATTTTATTTTATAGAAAAAATCTTAAAGTGAAAAAGTACACTTATGCACAAATGTTCACAATAGCATTATTTTTTACAGTAAAACCCTATGTGAAACAGTAATAATCCAGTCAATCCTAAAGGAAATCAGTCCTGAATATTCACTGAAGGACTGATGCTGAAGCTGAAACTCCAATACTTTGGCCACTTGATGCGAAGAACTGACTCACTGGAAAAGACTGATGCAGGGAAGGATTGAAGGCAGGAAGAGAAGGGGATGACAGAGGATGAGGTGGTTGGATGGCATCACCGACTTGATGAACCTGAGTTTGAGCAAGCTCCAAGGGTTGGTGATGGACAGGGAAGCCTGGTGTGCTGGAGTCCATGGAGTCACAAAGAGTCGGACACAACTGAGCAACTGAACTGAACAGAACAGTAATAAAGCAGTTAACCATATTAGAATACAACTACAATAGAATATTTTTGACATTAAAAATAATTTCAAAAATGACATAGGGAAATGCACAGAGCATCTTAAGTTCAGGTACAAGACAAAATAATATATGCACATGATCTCAACTCTATGAAAATGTGCATAGAAGTTCATCTATTAAAAATGTTCATATTTCTGTAGAGTTGTGTTTTATTTCTAATATTCCCCAATTTTTAATAGTTAAAAGGATTTTTCAGTTGAACTTAACTAGCAGTGATCAATAGATTTCCCACTACCCTTTAACCATCTTTATCCTGGAAATCAGGTCAAAAATTGCTGGTTTGCTATCCCAAATGCATGGACACACATGCACACTTGTTACCTAAATTTCAAGCCTTGTTCTAGTGATACCAGTTCATCAAACTCAGCCAGTTTCTCCCTTTCATCTTTTATAACAGCCCATCAAGATACCTAAATCAGTCCAACTGATTCGTGCCCAAACTCTGACAACTAGTTTAACACTGAAAGTACTAGCTGAAGAGACAAGAGTTTTGCAGGTACACTTGTGTTCACAAAGCCTACCTCTGGCTATCCCTATACTGCTAGGAGAATGCACAAGTTGAGACAGGTGATTGATTCTAGCAGCAGAAAATAATGTAGAATCAGTCACATTGTAAGCTTTTCTGGAGCAGCTCATTCAAGCAGTGTGTGCGTGCTAAGTTGCTTTAGTCATGTCCGACTCTGCGACCCTACAGACTGTAGCCTTCCAGGCTCCACTGTCCATGGGATTTCCCAGGCAAGAATACTGGAGTGGGTTGTCATACCCTCCTCCAGGGGCTCTTCCTGACCCAGGGATTGAACTCGTGTCTCTTATGTCTCCTGCATTGGCAGGTGGGATCTTTACCACTAGCGCCACCTGGGAAGCCAGCAGAAAGTGGTACAGAGGCTTCGGCTAAGAATTATGAGAAACTACAAGAACACTCTTTGGTAACGGCGGGACTTGGGATCGTAATTGAAACATAAGGCCTAATCAATCTCACTTGTTTTAACAAAAGTCCTATTTGGTCCCTGTAGTCCATAATGCCTTCATTGGACAAATTGATGTCTCGATTGAGTGATAAGTTTCTGAATAAGGACTTGACCCAACAGGAGTGTAACTTTTCTGAAAGTTATTTGAATCTTGAAAATATTGTGAATTTCTGCCACATTTGACAGATTTCTCAGTAAGATGTTGATAGAGGAAATCTCTCTCCTCATTGTGGTAATACCATATCCTCTTCCAATTAACATCAGAGCCCTGCTGCCTGATCATAGCTAGTCTTCATCAGGTTTATAATCAAAGCATGTATGTGTGAAGCCAGCTAAGGACACTTTCCACATTAAATCCACCCTCCCCCCACTTTTAAAAGCTGAGTGGTATTTTTGGATGGCGGCATTATATGTAGATTATTACACTTAAACTCCAGTCACTTTCATACAAAGTGAACCATTATGAACTCTTTCCTCTCTGTAGTTGCTCACTCACCACTCATTCTACTGACCTTGGAGTAGACAGACTAGCGGCAGAGAGTTTTTGAAATGAATTCTCCTGGTAGGTCCCTGAGGCCAAGGCCATGGTATACCCCCCACCACAAAGTACACGAACTCCTATACTTTCAAGAGACTTCATATACAGCTTTGGAAAGGGGGAGTTCCAGTCCAGAACGTTTGAATGTGTTCAATTTCTGCATATAGTAAGGGGCATGTTATCATTTCTCGTAAAACATTCATGTAACTCAGTGTTCTGCTAAAATTTTAACAATTGTCATGTCTGGGTAATCTGCCATGTTATCTTTCTTACTAAGTATTGGATATCCTTCATGGTAAATGAAAATCTCTGTTGTGCCTGAAAATTGTCAAAAAGGTTTTCACTTAATCTTTGCATACTTTTAAAATATAAAAAGCTGTGTTAGGTGGATGGGACCATAGATCTTCTAGACCTGCCTTTTCATTTTACCAGTAAACAATTTTAGCTCTGATGCATAAGCAACACAGACAGGGTCAGAAAATTAGTGAGTGGCTGAGTCAGGACCAGGTTCCAGGTCTTGGAATCTCATGCCTTCTGCACACTTCTCTGAGGTCAGGGCCTTTTCCACTGAACTGAGTGGAGTCCAGTGTGTTTAGTGTTGATGGCGAGGAAGAGGGAAGTGGGAGGGAGGGAAAGAGTTCTGAAAATGGTAACACGTGCATGGTTTCACCTATTCTGAGTGTTTTCCCTGTATTAGTTCATTTCATCCTCACAGCAGCCCTACTAAAAACAGTTTTTAAAACAGCCCACTTACAGATGGGGGATCTGAAGCATGGGGTATTATTTTTATTTTTATTGGAGGATAATTGCTTTACAGTGTTGTGTTGGTTTCTGCTATACAACAGCGTGAATCCACTAGACATAGCCTCCCTCTTGGACTTCTCTCCCACTCTCTAGGTCAGCACAGAGCCCTGAGCTGAGCTCCCTGTGCTATATAGTTGCTTCCTGTTAGCTATCTATTTTACACATGGTTGTGAATATATGCTAATGCTACTCTCTCAGTTCATCCCACCCTCTCCTTCCCCCACTGTGTCCACAAGTCTGTGTCTCTATTCCTGCCCTACAGATAGGTTCATCCGTGCCATTTTTCTAGACACCATGCCTGACACAGTACTAGATCTGAACTGGGCAGCCAGCTCCAGAGTCTGAGCAGTGGTCCGAACCACCATAGAATCCTGCCGACAAACGTGGGGATGTGGGAATAAAAGAAGGTAGAAGGAGAACAGAAAAAAAAAAGGGGGGGGTATTTAAAAAAGGATGGTAGAGAGGGATGGTAAAAGTGAAAAAAAGAAGGAAAAGAAAAGAGCAAGGAAAAATCTTTCCTTGTACTTACTCTTTGGGTATTGATACCCACCTTCTGGTATCATTGTTAAGTACCCAACAATCTATTGGGCATATGGTTGTTTAATTGCTCAGTCCTGTCTGACTCTTTTGCAACCACATGGACTGTAGCCCGCCAGGCTCCTCTGTCCGTGGGATTTCCCAGGCAAGAATACTGAAGTGGGTTGCCATTTCCCTTCTCCAGGGGATCTTCCCGACCAAAGTATTGAACCCACATCTTCTGCATGGACAGGCTGATTCCTTACCACTGAGCTACCTGGGAAGCCCACTGTGCATCCTGACTTATATTAAAACTGTTTTTTGTATTTCCACCTTCTCCCCACAAGATAAGGAAAGAGAAAGAGGAGGGGAATGGTGAAACTTATTTTAAATGACTCATTCCACTTGCTCTGGGTGTAGGGGAGAGCCTCCTTATGGACTGCATGAACTACTGAATGGGCAGTTAACAAGAATATTTCACTTCACAGTTAAAGATAAGGTCACATTTGTATAACCAAATATGGTTACTATCTTGATGTTCTATGATTTTTTTAGAGCTCCCAAACCTATATTTTGCTCTACACGTCTAAAGTCAAATCGTGTTTTAAAAATAGCTTTGTTGAAGTATAATTGATATACAAAAAATGCACAAAGTGTGTAATTTGATATGTTTTGAGATATATATATATACCACTATGAAACCATCACTGCAAGACAATGCAACCCTTCTCTCCCGACTCTCCCTAACCACCCCCCCCAATCCCCAACCACATATCTGTTTTCTGTCACTAGCAATTGCATTTTCTAGGCTTTTATATAACTGGATTGTATATTATGTACTCTCATTTTTGTCTGGTTTCTTTTACTCAACATAATTATTTTGAGATTCATTTGTGTCATTCAGTTCAGTTCAGTTACTCAGTCATGTCCGACTCTTTGCAACCCCATGGACCGCAGCATACCAGGCCATCACCTGTCCATCACCAGCACATCCCTGTCCATCACAAACTCCCAGAGTTTACCCAAACTCATGTCAATTGAGTCGGTGATGCCATCCAACCATCTCATCCTCTGTCATCCCCTTCTCCTCCTGCCCTCAATCTTTCCCAGCACCAGGGTCTTTTCAAATGAATCAGCTCTTTGCATCATGTGGCCAAAGTATTGGAGTTTCAGCCTCAGCATCAGTCCTTCCAATGAACACTCAGGACTGATCTCCTTTAGGATGGACTGGTTGGATCTCCTTTCAGTCCAAGGAACTCAAGAGTCTTCTCCAACACCACAGTTCAAAAGCATCAATTCTTCAGTGCTCAGCTTTCTTTATTGTCCAACTCTCACATCTATACATGCCCACTGGAAAAACCACAGCCTTGACTAGATGTTGAAGCTGAAACTCCAACACTTTGGCCACCTGATGCGGAGAGTTGGATGAGATGAGGATGAGGATGGTTGGATGGCATCACCAACACAATGGACATGGGTTTGGGTGGACTCTGGGAGTTGGTGATGGACAGGGAGGTCTGGCATGCTGCAGTTCACGGGGTCACAAAGAGTCAGACACGACTGAGCAACTGAACTGAACTGAACTGATTAGATGGACTTTTGTTGGCAAAGTAATGTCTCTTCTTTTTAATATGCTGTCTAGGTGTGTGTAATAATAGTTATTCCTTTTTATTCCTGACTGGTATTTTGTTACATATGCCACAGTATTGTTGTTTTTCTCCAATCACCTGTTAATGAACATTTGGGTAGTTGCCAGTATTTGATTATTAGAAATACATCTATGAATCTTCATATAAATTATTAAAATGGACATATGCTTTTGTTTCTCTTGGATAAATATTTAGGCAGAGAGTGGCTGAATTTATATGGTAGATTTATATCTAGCATTTTTAAAAACTGTCAAACTGTTTTCCAAAGTATCATTTTACAGTCTCACCAGCAGTGTATGAGAGTTCCACTTTTTCTAGCTTCTTGACACTTGGTATGGTCAGTCTTTTTTTTTTTTTTTTTTACTGAAGTATAGTTGACTTACAATATTATATTAGTTTCAGGTATTCAACAGTAATTCAGTTACATATTTTCCATTATAGATTATTACAGGATATTGAATACAGTTCCCTGTGTTGTACAATAGAGTCAGTCTTTTGCATTTTAGCTGCTACTTTGGGTACATAGTAACCTCTACTTGGGATTTTAATTTCCATTTCCCTAAGGACAAATTATACTGAGCTTTTTTCCATGTGCTTATTTGCCATTTATATATCTTCTTTGGTGAAGTGTCTTTCAATTTTTTTGCCCATTATTTTAACTGAGTTGCTGGTTTTCTTTTTTGTTGAATTCTGAGAGTTCTTTAGGTATTCTGGATAGAAGTCTTTTATTAGATACAGATTTTGCCAATGTTTTATCTCCCTGTGGCTTGTCTTCCCTAATAGTGTCCTTCACAAAACAAAAGTGTTTCATTTTGATAAGACAATTTATATGTTCATGTATCTTGTTCTTGGTGCTATATCTAAATATTTTGCCTAATCCAAGGTCATAAAGATTTTCTCCTATATTTTCTTCTAAAAGTTTTTTAATATTTGGTTTTACATTTAAATCTGTGACCTGTTCTAGGTTAATTTTTGTATATGATCTGAGTTATGGATTGAAGTTCATTTGTTGTGTGAATGGATTTGCAATTGTTCCATCACCATCTGCTAAGAAGGTTATTGTTTCTCCTCTGAATTGCTTTTGCTCCTCTGTCAAAAGTCAGTTTTTCATATATATGTGGGTCTATTTATGTACTTTCCAGTTTTTTCCACTGATCTATTATCAGTAATAATGCCAATAGCTCCCTTGGTTAGTTACTTTAGTTTTCTCTTGTCTTGAAATCAGATATTCCTCCAAGCTTTTTCCTTTGCTAACTCTTTTTGACTACTCTAAGTTCTTTACATTTACATATGAATTTTGGAATTCTTTTTTTTTTAGTTTCCACAAAAAAAATCTACCTGGGATTTTGATTGGCATTGTGTCGATTAATTTGTCTCCTCAACTCAAGGAGATGCACCCACTATGCACCATTGCCTGGAAACTCTCTCCAGACAGTGACCTGGGGCAATTGTAGGGCTTAACTTTGTTTATTACCTGTCTCGAGAACCACTGTCCTTTTTTTCCTGCTGACCAATATCTTGAAAACAACTGATTCATATCCATTGTCCATGTTTTGGGTTTTGAAAGACAGAAATTGTTAATTTGCAAGTTGTAACTGTGGTGCTTTCCAGACTCTAACATATTGACTTTATTTTTTTAAAGAAGTTTCTATAACATTCAAATATGTCTATTCTATAAAATAAAGCAAATTGAGCAATTGCACTATGAAATTAATTAATTGGACTTTGGTTAGAACTCTGAGATTTTTTTGTTTTTATATAACATTGTTACATTTTGGTCATAAAGTTTGCATATGAAGAATTAAATTGTATCTTTCCTCCTTCTTAAATACTCTATTTACATTTCCTAATTTAAATTGGTAAACATGATTGGGAAAATAGTCTGCTGAAACGGCAGGTAGAAACGGCATCAGAAATTATTAATGGCACATAAATCTGCCTCTGGCAGAGCCCTCATTGGACAACCAGCCCCTTCCAATCTAGCAGACCATGGTGTAGTGTGGAAATCATCTGGTGCCTAACACAGTCTGTTCTCATTTTTAAAAGGTACCAGTCATGAAGATAGTGATTTTCCAGCCAACCTACCATTTAGTTGTTTATTTTGTCTCTCTGAAATGCATTTATTTCCTTAACGTTTTTCAGCCCTAGGAGCTCAAGTTACCCAATAATCATAATTAATCACATGTATATTGAGCTAACATGGAATTATCCAAGGGCTGATTGAAGTTTGTGTGCAAGTTTACACAGTGTGGAGTCTACCTCTAACGCTACCTGGGAAGCCCAAGAAAAAGAATAAAAAAATACAAAATTAGGTATGAAAGTAACTTTATTTAGAATGAAAGAGACATCACAACAAATATGAAGTTTTAAAAGCTGATAAATGCCACAAATATAAAAAAATTGAGAAAAATAACATGTCATTATTATTTATTAACTCTGAGGGACATCTCTGGGATATTGTTTCCTGTACTTTGTCACATACTTTGTTCTTTTTGTCATAAGATGTTAATTTTTAATGTCATTGTATATAAAAAGGATATAGGATAGTTACACTGGTCTCTCGCCTAGCATGATTGATTGACATGTATTAATATTTTTCATTTCGGATGGTTTAGAAGTGCCCCTCTCAGCCTCCTTTCTTATCACAAATGGCACGCAATGACTTCCTCCGCGGCACAGCTTCCCCAGGGTGAGTGAGCCTTGGGAGGACTCCCACCCCTGGAGCACTGTGAGCTGGCCTGGGGCGCCCTGTGGCAATGGTTGGTCCATCTCCGCCCAGCCTCTGTGCCTCCAGTTCCCAGTCCCATCACACCCCAGCCATGAGGGGGTCCCAGGAAACCTTGAAACCTAGATCATGGTGGGCCCTAAGCAGGAGACCAAGCAGCGCCTTGTCCACGTCCTTCTCCTTGGAGTCCAAGTCAGGGTCTAAAGCTCAGTGCAGGTCCCAGGAGCGAGCTGTCCCTGGGGCCACAGACGTGCAGGCTGGAAGTCGCCCATTGACCCTCCCGCCCACCACATCCATCTCAGTGTTCTCATGCCTGATATTTCAATGAAAGCTTTTCACTTGCTGAGATGGGTTGAGAAAGTGCTCCCAAAAGAGAAAAAATGTCTGCTTTCAGATATGAAGTGACAGAGAGAGAGCAGAGAAAGAGAGAAGAAGCCAGCAAAGAGAGGAGGCAGGTCAAGGACCACAGAAGAGGCAGCAAGCCTGAGGCAACGCCAAGACCAGCCTTTCTACTGCAAATTTAAAGTGCTCTCTTACTTCCCTAAAGACAATACAGAATTTTTTTAAATTTTAGTGGGTTTTTTTTGTTGTTGTTGTTGCCATAACCTTCATTCATTGAAATACAGACCCCATACTAGGATTAGGCATTGTGGCATTTCTATGACCCAATTATTTTTTTTTTAATTTTATTTCTAGACTTTAGTTTCTGATCTATTGTTTTAGCAATAAAGTAACTCCTGCAGTACCCCAGTGTGAAGCTTAAAATGATTTAGAGGACCATCCCCGACAGCATGGCAGGAGTACCTGTTGTTTTGGAGACTCTTTGGCCCCTGGACTCATTGCTAATGGATTGGAAAAATAAAAAGATGACCTATTATTTTTATTGCTTGAGAGACCTGGTCTTACAACATATATGTATAGTGATAGCACACGTATCATGTTTATAACATTTTAAAAGTTTTCTTTTAAATGCAAAACAAGCCATGCTTCATAGTCATATTAAACTTTTAATTTTTATAAGTGTTCTCATGTGTAATATTTCAATGAAAGCTTTTTACTTGCTGAGATGGGTTGAGAAAATGCTGCCATCCTCCTCTGACCATGGAAGAAACTGGAACAAAGGTTAGATTTGCTGGAGGTCACATACCGAGTTCAAGAGTGAGCAGTGGTCAGACCCCTGTGTCCTGACTCTGAGCCTGGGCCTGTGCAGTGATGAAAGACATCATAATTGGAGCCATACAATCCATCTTAAACCACGTAAGATTTAACATCCTTCAGGAACTAACTCTATTTCCTTTTGTTTTCATTACCAACCAAGTGATTAAAGCAGCTAAAAAGATAGATGTCTACAAAGATAAGACTTCTTAAAATTTGTATAATTGCTAACTTGCCAGAAATGTACACGAATTTCCCACAGTGAAGGAGATGGTTCATTGGATGGGAAAACAGTTATTTAAGATGGGCTTTGGATAGGGAGTTTAGGATATGTCTAAGATAAATTCATGGCAGTGGCCAGGAAAGATGCCTTCTTCTCCTTAGAGTATAATTTACTTACATCTGGTTGTGGTCATTTCTCCAAAAGATGATGCTCATAGTCATAATTTGTTTCCCTTTTAATTTTGATGTCAATATGTGATTTTTCACTGTTCCATAACTATAATTTACATTTCATAGCTTACTTAGTGGAGATTATGACCTATCTCACAGTTGCAAAACCCCCCTAAACATGGACTGCTTTATCTGGCTCACTGAGTTGACCAAGAAATCTCAATATGAGGAGTAAGCTTATTTGGATTTTTCCCAAACTCAGCTAGATACCACTAACACTGGGTTCCTTTATGAAAAGACCAGCTCGCTGGGATGTAGAAGAGACAGTGGCACATCCCCTCCTGACCTTCCTCCTCCTCCTCAGGCTAGGTGAGCTCTCAGAGCAGGGACCCTCTTGGGGATGTACAGGCCCTGGGAGAGAATGCTCTGCTGAATGTAATTAGCTAGACCCCACCTGAAGTTTCTAGATCAAGGGAAGAGCCAGTGGATGGAGTCAGGTCTCAGAAGAATCATCTACCCAAGCACACAGTGACCTACTGCTGCCAGCCTCTGACTCCGCCGCGGTCCTTTATTGAGGTATAAGTTACATACAACCAGATGCAATCGTTTCCAGTTGCACAGTTTGCTGCGTTTAGACAGATGTTTATGCCAGGGTCATTCCTACCACAAGCAGGGTATAAAATATGTGCATCCCTCTGGAAAGTTCCCTTGTGTCCCATCCCACTCAATCTCACCTGCCCCAGAACTAGGGAACCTCAAATCTTCTTCCTGTCACTATAGGTTACTTATTCTCAACAATGAATGAATAAATGAGCTCATTCTTCCATCAAGCACATTTTTGAGATTCATCTATAATATTTTTATTGGGTGGGTATATCAACAGTTCATTCCATTTTGTTGCTGTAATATTGCATAGCTTGAATATGTAGCAAATTGTTTATCAATTCACCTGTCTGAAAGTGAAAGTCGCTCTATTGTGTCCAACTCTTTGTGACCCCATGGTCTATACAGTCCATGGAATTCTCCAGGCCTGAATACTGGAATGGGTAGCCTTTCCCTTCTCCAGGGGATCTTCCCAACCCAGGGATGGAACCCAGGTCTCCTGCATTGCAAGCAGATTCTTTACCAGCTGAACCACAAGGGAAACCCAAGAGTACTGGAGTGGGGAGCCTGTCTGGGGTTGTTTGTAATTTGGGGTTAGTATGAATGAACCTGACCTGAATATTCATGTAGAAGTCCTTCTAAGGATGTGTTTTTATTTGGAAAGTGAAGTTGCTCAGTCATGTCTGACTCTTTGTGACCCCATGGACTGTAGCCTACCAGGCTCCTCCATCCATGGGATTCTCCAGGCAAGAGTACTGGAGTGGGGTGCCATTGCCTTCTCCAGGGGATCTTCCCAACCCAGGGATCGAACCTGGGCCTCCCGCATTGTAGGCAGACGTTTTACTGTCTGAGCCACCAGAGAAGTTTTATTGGAGGGTGGGGGTAAAAACCTAGAATAGGAATCGTTGTGTCATTTGGTAAGTGTCTGTTAGCTTTAAAGGAAACTGCCGTGCTGTTTTTCAGACACTTGCACCATTCTGCATTTCCACTAAAATGTCTGAAAGTTCCAGTTATCTACATCCTCACCAATACTTGGCATTTTAGCCGTTCTAGTAGATGTGTGGCAACATCTCATTGTGGTTTTAATTATGACTAGTGATTTGATCAGAAATTCTGTGCTCATTGGGTATCTCCTTCTGTGACTCAATCACTCTGACTAGCTCCATGATACTAAATTCAATAATACCATAGCCAAAGCATCCTTGTAAGTTGCTGGCAGGTTATTACTTTTTCTTTCTTGCCTTAATGCTGACAATACATAATAAATCTGACAGAAGCTGTCTCCCAGGGTGAGACCATCCAAGCAGACTTTCAGAAATGCCCTGCATTGAACACTGAGCAGGTAGATTGAGCCTATGGCATTGAAACATTGCTGGGAAAAGGGAAATATAAACCATGGGTCCGTCCCTCTAACTCCATTGCTCTTCTCTGCTTATAGGAACCACTGTTGATACAAACTCAGGACTACTCCTGATTTCTGTGACCTCTCACAATACAGTCTATGCCGCGTATAGTGTTATTCAATTTAAAATTCTTTTGAATTGTTACCTACTCCATATGCACATGTATTCATTCCCTAAATAAATTAAAATATACCTCATCTTATCTTTTGTGTGTTCTTGCCACCTCTTCTTAATATCTTCTGCTTCTGTTAGGTCCATACCGTTTCTGTCCGTTATTGAGCCCATCTTTGTATGAAATGTCCCCTTGGTATCTCTAATTTCCTTGAAGAGATCTCTAGTCTTTCCCATTCTATTATTTTCTCTATTTCTTTGCATTGGTCACTGAGAAAGGCTTTCTTATCTCTCCTTGATATTCTTTCAAACTCTGCATTCAAATGGGTATATCTTTCCTTTTCTTCTTTGCCTTTAGCTTCTCTTCTTTTCTCAGCTATTTGTAAGGCCTCCTCAGAGAACCATTTTGCCTTTTTTGCATTTCTTTTTCTTGGTGATGGTCTTGATCACTGCCTCTTGTACAATGTTACGAACCTCCATCCATAGTTCCTCAGGCACTCTCTCTATCAGATCTAATCTGTTGAATCTGTCACTTCCACTTTGTATAATCATAAGGGACTTGATTTAGTCATACCTGAATGGTCTAGTGGTTTTCCCTACTTTCTTAAATTTAAGTCTGAATTTAGCAATAAGGAGTTTGGACAGACATCCTGGAATGTGAAGTCAAGTGGGCCTTAGGAAGCATCACTACAAACAAAGCTAGTGGAGGTAATGGAATTCCTGTTGAGCTATTTCAAATCCTAAAAGATGATGCTGTGAAAGTGCTGCACTCCATATGCCAGCAAATTTGGAAAACTCAGCAGTGGCCACAGGACTGGAAAAGGTCAGTTTTCATTCCAATCCCAAAGAAAGGCAATGCTAAACAATGCTCAAACTACCGCACAATTGCAGTCATCTCACATGCTAGCAGAGTAATGCTCAAAATTTTCCAAGCCAGGCTTCAACAGTACTTGAACCATGAACTTTCAGATGTTCAAGCTGGATTTAGAAAAGGCAGGGGAACCAGAGATCAAATTTCCAACATCTGTGGGGTCATTAAAAAACCGAGAGTTCCAGAAAAATATCTATTTCTGTTTACTGACTATGCCAAAGCCTTTGACTGTGTGGATCACAACAAACTGTGGAAAATTCTCCAAGAGATGGGAATACCAGACCATCTGACTTGCCTCCTCAAAAATCTGTATGCAGGTCAAGAACCAACAGTTAGAACTGGACATGGAACAACAGACTGGTTCCAAATTGGGAAAGGAGTATGTCAAGGCTGTATAGTGTTGCCCTGCTTATTTAACTTATATGCAGAGTACATCATGCAAAATGCTGGGCTGGATGAAGCACAAGCTGGGATCAAGATTGCTGGGAGAAATATCAATATCCTCAGATATGCAGATGACACCACCTTTATGGCAGAAAGTGAAGAAGAACTAAAGAGCCTCTTGATGAAAGTGAAAAAGTTGGCTTAAAACTCAACATTCAAAAAACTGAGATCATGGCATTCGGTCCCATCACTTCATGGCAAATAGATGGGGAAACAATGGAAACAATGAGAAACTTTATTTTCTTGAGCTCCAAAATCACTACAGATGGTGACTGCAGCCATGAAATTAAAAGATGCTTCCTTCTTGGAAGAAAAGCTATGATCAACCTAGACAGCATACTAAAAAGCAGAGGCATTACTTTGCCAACAAAGGTCTGTATTGTCAAAGCTATAGTTTTTCCAGTAGTCATGTACGGATGTGAAAGTTGGACTATAAAGAAAGCTGAGCACCAAAGAATTGATGCTTTTGAACTTGGGTGTTGGAGAAGACTCTTGAGAGTCCCTTGGACTGCAAGGAGATCCAACCATTCAATCCTAAAGGAAATCAGTCCTGAATATTCATTGGAAGGACTAATGTTGAAGCTGAAACTCCAATACTTTGGCCACCTAATACGAAGAACTGACTCCTTGGAAAAGACCATGATGCTGGGAAAGATTGAAAGCAGAAGGAGAATGGGACAACAGAGGATGAGACGGTTGGATGACATCACTGACTGAATGGACATGGGTTTGAGCAAACTCTGGGAGTTGGTGATGGACAAGGAAGCTTGGCTTGCTGCAGTCCATGGGGTCGTAAATATTCAGACACAACTAATGACTGAACTGAAATGAACATCTTATCTTGCTTCTGTGTTTCCATGGTAGTGGTTTAGTTGGTAAGTCATGTCCAACTCTTGCAACCCCATGGACTGTAGCCTGCCAGGTTCCTCTGTCCATGGGATTCTTCAGGCAAGAATACTGGAGTGGGTTGCCATTTCCTTCTCCCAGGAATCTTCCCAACCCTGGAATCAAGCCCAGGTCTCCTGCATCGCAGGCAGATTCTTTACCGACTGAGCTACAAGGGAACCCCTTGTGTTTCCATGGTGCTCAATAAATACTTTCAAAAGTAAACTAAATTTTCATGGGGCTTCCCTGGTGGCTTAGATGGTAAAGAATCTACCTACAGTGTGAGAGACTCAGGTTCAATCCCTGGGTCAGGAAGATCCCCTAGAGATTTTCGTTAGAGAGAGTGAGACCGAGAACTTACTCTAGGTTTCATGTGAACCCAAGCTTTTTATCTACAGCACTTTATGAGATTCCTCCCCACCCACTCCCTTCTCTTGTTGACAGTGTAAAACAAACCAGTTAGCCTGGAAATTATCTTTATGAAATAAATCAGCATATTGTTTTGAGTTTTTGCCCCACATGTATTAATTCAAAAAGAACATATGTCTTGGTTCAGTAACAATTTGCAGAAAGCCAGACATCCCATAAAAAAGAATTTGTTTGTTGAGATGTTTATCCCTCCAGCTATCTTTTTCCTTTTTATGACCACAGAGAATACTAGTGTTTCTTCACTTTTCAGAATCATCTGCTCAGGAAGACTTCTGGCAGTGACTCGACAGGAAGTCCCGCTGTGCTAAAGCTGCGGGTCATTATGAGACCTGATTCCTTCCCACTCTTCAGTGTGCACATAGGTGTATCAGCTCCCACCAAGACACTGCCAGAAAGAGCATCTTTCAGTTGGAACATTACTTGTGTCACACGTGAGCCAGAGAGGCCGGGCCTAGACACACAGCTCACCCTCTAAACTGGCCTTTGTCATTCTCTGGTGCCTACATGATGGGGAGCTGTGGGTCCGGGGGCCCAGTGTACTGCTGCTTCACTACCACCATCTGACATTTTGTTGTCGTTGTTTGGTCACTAAGTCATGTCTGACTTTTTGTGACCCCATGGACTGCAGCACCCCAGGCTCCTCTGTCCTCCACTCTCTCCTGGAGTTTGCTCAAATTCATGTCCATTGAGTCGGTGATGCCATTTAACCATCTCGTCCTCTGTCGCCTCCTTCTCCTCTTGCCCTCAATCTTTCCCAACATCAGGGTCTTTTCCAATGAGCTGGCTCTTCGCATCAGGTAGCCAAAGTATTGGAGTTTCAGCTTCAGCATCAGTCCTTCCAAAGAATATTCAGGACTGATTTCTTTTAGGATTGACTGGATTGATCTCCTTGCTGTCCAGGGGACTCTCAAGAGTCTTCTCCAGCACTACAGTTCAAAAACCTCAATTCGTTGGCCCTCAGCCTTCTTCATGGTCCAACTTTCAACAACCATATGTGACCACTGGAAAAACCATAGCTTTGACTATACGGACCTTTGTCAGCAGAGTGATGTCTCTGCTTTTTAATACACTGTCTAGGTTTGTCAGCTTTCCTTCCAAGGAGCAAGTGTCTCAATTTCATGGCTGCAGTCATGGTCTGCAGTGATTTCAAAGCCCAAGAAAAGCAAATCTGTCACTGTTTCCACTTTTTCCCCTTCTATTTGCCATGAAGTGATGGGACTGGATGCCATGATCTTCGTTTGTTGAATGTTGAATCTTAAGCCAACTTTTTCACTCTCCTCTTTCACCTTCATCAAGAAGCTCTTTAGTTCTTCTTCACTTTCTACCATTAGAGTGGTATCATCTACATATCGAAGATTGTTGCTATTTCCCCTGGCGATATTGATTCCAGCTCATGATTCATCTAGCTCAGCGTTTTGCATGATGTACTCTGCATAGAAGTTAAATAAACGGAATGAAAATATACAGCTTTTTTGTACTCCTTTCCCAATTTTGAACCAATCTGTTGTTATATGTCCGGTTCTAACTGTTACTTCTTGACCCACATATAGATTTCTCAGGAGACAGGTAAGGTGGTCTGATATTCCCATCTCTTTAAGAATTTTCCACAGTTTGTTGTGATCCACACAGTCAAAAGCTTTAGCATAGTCAATGAAACAGAAGTAGATATTTTTCTGAAATTTCCTTGCTTTCTCTATGATCCAACAAATGCTGGAATTTGATCTCTGGTTACTCTGCCTTTTCTAAACCCAGCTTGTACATCTGGAATTTCTTGGTTCACATACCACTGAAGCCTAGCTTGAAGGATTTTGAGCATAGTGTTACTGTCTGACATAGAGGAGGACATTGAGAGGGCCACAAAAATCAGACTTTTCCACAGGAGAACGAAGGCTTTTCAAACACTGAGCCTCAGTTAACTGATTTTCCATCAACCAATAAGATAATCAGTATCCATAATGATCCATAAAGACTTCACGATCTTGAAGTACCTTCTGCATTAAAAAGGAAAAAGTAGGGAATTCCCTGGCAGTCCAGTGATTTGGACTCTGAGGTTTCACTGCTGAGGGCCCAAGTTCAACCCCTGATCAGGGAAATAAGATCCCACAATTTGTGTGTTGAGGCCAAAAAAAAAAAAAAGTAAATAAAAGAGTAAATTATATACGCTAAATGTTAATATTTTATTCCATGGCATTCCAGTGATTAGAACTCTGAGCTTTCACTGCTGAAGGTCCAAGTTCAATCCCTGGTCAGGGAACTATGATCCCACAAATTGTGTGGTAAGACCAAAAAAAAAAGGGAAGAGTAAATAAAAGAGTAAATCATATGTGTTAAATGTTAATATTTTAATATAAATGCTTGAATAATGAAAATCATGTTTGAAACTTTTAAAAATTGACATCTCCCAATATACTTACATTAATTCTCCAAGAATTACACTACTTTTCCAAGCCAGGCTTCAACAGTACATGAACCGTGAACTTCCAGATGTTCAAACTGTATTTAGAAAAGGCAGAGGGACCAGAGATCAAATTGCCAACATCCACTGGATCATCGAAAAAGCAAGAGAATTCCAGAAAAACATCTATTTCTGATTTATTGACTATGCCAAAGCCTTTGACTGTGTAGATCACAACAAACTGTGGAAAATTCTTAAAGAGATAGGAATACCAGACCACCTGACTTGCCTCCTCAGAAATCGGTATGCAGGTCAAGAAGTAACAGTTAGAGCTGGACATGGTTCCAAATTGGGAAAGGAGTATGTCAAGGCTGCATATTGTCACCCCGCTTATTTAACTTCTATGCAGAGTACATCATGTGAAATACCGGGCTGGATGAAGCACAAGCTGAAATCAAGATTTCTGGGAGAAATATCAATAACCTCAGATATGCAAATGACACCACCCTTATGGCAGAAAGTGAAGAACTAAAGAGTCTCTTGATGAAAGTGAAAGAGGAGAGTGAAAAATTTGGCTTAAAACTCGACATTCAGAAAACTATGATCATGGCATCTGGTCCCATCCCTTCATGGCAAATAGATGGGGAAACAATGGAAACAGTGACAGACTTTATTTTTGGGGGCTCTAAAATCACTGCAGATGGTGATTGTAGCCATGAAATTAAAAGATGCCTGCTCCTTGGAAGAAAAGCTATGACCAACCTACACAGCATATTAAAAAGCAGAGACATTACTTTGCCAACAAAGGCCTGGCTAATCAAAGCTATGGTTTTGCCAGTAGTCATGTATGGATGTGAAAGTTGGACTCTAAAGAAAGCTGAGCACCGAAGAATTGATGCTTTTGAACTGTGGTGTTGGAGAAGACTCTTGAGAGTCTCTTGGACTGCAAAGAGATCCAACCAGTCCATCCTAAAGGAAATCAGTCCTGAATATGCATTGGAAGGACTGATGCTGAAGCTGAAACTCATATACTTTCACCATCTGATGTGAAGAACTGACTCCTTGGAAAAGACCCTGATGCTGGGAAAGATTGAAGGCGGGAGGAGAAGGGGACGACAGAGAATGAGATGGCTGAATGGCATCACCGACTCAGTGGACATGAGTTTGAGCAAGCTCTGGGAGTTGGTGATGGACAGGGAAGCATGGTGTGCTGCAGTCCATGGGGTCACAAAGAGTCGGACATGACTAAATGACTGAACTGAACTGAACTGAATTATGTAATTAACTAATTATGTAATATATACTCTACTGAAATGTTCATGATTAAGCACATAGCATACAGGACATTTTAAAGGGTAAGATTACCCCCTTTCTTGATTACAAGAGAAATTCTTAGCAAAGCATAAATAAAGGGATACTTTCTTAACAGGATGAAAGATATTTATCTCAGCACATCGTGCTTATGAACACAGAATTTAGGAGCATTTGTACAGAAGCCACAACCAAAATAAGGGTGACATTACCACTACTGTTATTTAATATTGTTTTGGAAGTACTATCTCTAATTAGAAAAGATACTTTAATTACAATACAACGTTTGAACTTAATATATTAACAAGGAATAATAAATAGCATTCTTTATGTAGGTAAATAAACTTCTATGCATGAGAAATGTGAGAAAATGAAGTTCAAAACTATTTTCGGTAATAGAATTTACTGAGCTAGTGCAGTAAAACATTAATGTGTAGAAGGCAATAGCCATTACCAATACAAATAACAAGCAGATAGAAGATGTAATAAAAGGTAATATTTCATTTACCAGTACCACAGTAAATCAAATATCTAGGAATAAATAAGTTTCATACCTGATACATAAGCAAAGAATCCTCCTGCAGTGTGGAAGCCCTAGATTCGATCCCTGGGTTGAGAAGATCTCCTGGAGAAGGGACCAGCTATCTACCCACTCCAGTATACTGTCCTGGAGAATTCTATGGACTGTAGAGGTCATGGGGTCACAAAGAGTCAGACATGACTGAGTGACTTTCACTTTCACATAAGCGAAAGTCTAAGCATTCCAAGGGTTTGAATAAATAGAAAGATATAGTGTATTTTGTCTAAGGAGACAGCATCCTAAGAGTCAAAAAAGGTTCCTCAGTAAATCTACGAATTTAGTGTAATTCCAATTAAAGCACCAACAAGACTCTTTTTTGTGTTCTAAGATTCAAATGGAAAAACAAACAGAAGCATCTTTGTGCAAATTCTGAAACAGTCAAGGAAAGGCAACCATACCGTGCAGATGTGAAAAATGTACTATAAACCAATGATAATTAATGCAGTATTGTGAATGAATAGGTAAACAGATCAGTGAAACAGAAGTGAAAGGTCATAAATACATCCACATACACATTCAAATTTAATATGTGCTAAAAGTGGTGTGTAAAATGGGTCATTCAAAAATGACCACCAGGCCATCAACAGATGAATGGATAAAGAAGCTGGAATACGACTCAGCCGTAAAAATGATGCAGTCTTGCATTCATGACAGCACAGATGGACCTTGAAGATATTATGCTAAGTGAAACCAGTCAGATGGAGAAAGACCACCTGATCTCACTAATATGTTGAATATTTAAAAACTAATAAACAAATAAAATAAATGAACAAGCCGAACAAAAACATGTAGACCCAGAGAACAGAGCAACGGTGACCAGAGGGGAAGGGACAGGGGAAGGGAGAGCAAATTGAGTACAAAGGGTCAACTGCATGGTGATGGATGGAAAATAAACATTGGGTGGCAAGCACATGGTAGGGTATACAGAAATAGAGGTATTATGTTATTAATCCATGTTACCTCAATTAAAAAAAAAAAAAAGAGTCCCTGGAAGAAAAGGGAGGATGTGAAGATAGACTGTAAAATGAAGCGGCTGGTTTAGAACTGGTTTAACCAGCAGGAGGCAGCAGCATCTTGAGATCTGCCCTCGCACAGCAGCGTGATACTCAGAGCCTCTTCAGGGTACCAGCTGTGTTATACAGAGGCTTACCTTCCAGGTGTGCACAGCTGCATCTGCAGCTACATACTGTGACTCTTCGTGAAAAGTCCACATGCTCTTTAGCTCTGAATACCACAGCCAGGAAAGATATACCAACCAGGAAGGAAACCAAGGCTCTGAATTGAAAAGGATAGATGGAAAATGGGAGGAAAAGGGAGGGAAAGAATAGCCTAGCAGGGCACACACCCAGGGGACCCTTGTTGATAGACACCCAACTTGAAGATAAAGAGGTGCCTATGCTAGAAGAAAGCTGAGCGCCGAAGAATTGATGCTTTTGAACTGTGGTGTTGGAGAAGATTCTTGAGAGTCCCTTGGACTGCAAGGAGATCCAACCAGTCCATTCTGAAGGAGATCAGCCCTGGGATTTCTTTGGAGGGAATGATGCTGAAGCTGAAACTCCAATACTTTGGCCACCTCATGCGAAGAGTTGACTCACTGGAAAAGACTCTGATGCTGGGAGGGATTGTGGGCAGGAGGAGAAGGGGACGACAGAGGATGAGATGGCTGGGTGGCATCACTGACTTGGTGGACATGAGTTTGAGTGAACTCTGGGAGTTGGTGATAGACAGGGAGGCCTGGTGTGCTGCGATTCATGGGGTCACAAAGAGTTGGACACGACTGAGTGACTGAACTGAACTGATGCTAGAGAACCATGGAGATTTCATCACGGACAGATCTGCTATCATCCGGCGACATTCATCTCCTTTAGGACCTCCGTGCCAGGAGCCCAGTGTGACTCCCACCTGATCTTGATTAAGCCAAGTATCTGTTGCAGGGAACACTTGTGCCTGCTGTCCCCAGCTCATAGGGTTCACATAAGAAGGAGGTAAAATGACAAGTGTGGGTACAGTTTGCAAACTTTGATGGGAGGTAATCGTTCACTTTGGTACTTGTGACCTGCATCACTTTGCTGTTGTCCACATTTTATTTCCAAAGGAGCCACAGACTATCAGACCCAGCAAGAATTCAGATACCCTCTCCCAAAGGAAGTGAAGGGTCAGAGCCATGGAATAAGCAGCATCTTTTGCTGCTGTCCAAATTCAGATCCTGGAAAGGAGCATTTACCCAGAGAGCCTTCTGCTTCATTTGCCTTGATCTTGGCAGGCAGCGAGGTGTCCTGCAGAACTTGATGAAAGACACAAAGCTCAAGCCAGAACAGGGCAGCAGAGAGGGCTTTCCTGGAAGCCAAGCTCACATCACACGCTCTTCTTCTCTGCTGACATATGTAACTCTTTAGCGGTCTGATAACACACACAGAGATAGAATCTCAGGTTCCTGTGGGGAGAAAACAGAGCCTGAGAGATGTGTTGTACTGAACTGTCAGATGCAGGGCTCTTTCTGGGAAAAGCCTGATGGGAAAGCAACTCAGCCAAAAATCCACTGTGCTGACCCAAGTGAAAGGATGACCAGGGCTGCCCCTAGGATCCTGGTGGCCTTGTTATCTATTTCTAGAGAAAAAGTAGGAAGAGGTCATGCACAAAAAAGAAAACAAAACATGGGGAAAGTGCTGCCTTATCCCTGGAGTTCATTTATTTCCCAGAAATACAGGCTTCTTGGGAAAGGCAGCAGGAGAGAGAAATGAGTCCTGTGTTCAGACTCAGATTCAAATCCAGACTTTGGCAAGCAACTTAGGCTCATTGAGCCTTAGTTTCTTTGTTGTAAAATGGTGATAAAAATTCCTACTATGCAGGATTTTGTTAGGAAGTTTAAATAAACGTGCATAAAATAACAAGCGTGTAGAAATGGAGAATATTTCTCAGCTTCCCTCCTGGAGGGAATCTTCCAGCTCTCTATATCTTCCCTAGATGTTTCCACATTGCTTTTTATCCCTGCATCCCTGTGGCACCACTGATACTGCCCACAGATAAGAATTTGGTTAAGTGCTGGCTGAGGATTCTGGTTGTTTAATGACTGTCTCCAGAAACAGGCCCAGCCCTGAGCACACTGCCCATAATCCCCAAATAAGTGCATGGCAGCACACAGGGGACTTTTGGTGAGTCCTGGGAGAAGAGCAGTTTTTCCACTCCTTCACATGTTCTATTGCCCCAGGACTGTGCTGCACACACACCGGATGGTGAACCCATGCCAGTTGTCTTGGTTTCACTGGATCTTAAAAGATAGTTCCAAACCCAAGTGAGATGTTTCTGAATCCACATTGTTTTATCTGATGGTGTTTTCCATTTCCTGTTGGGTCTGGAGAGCTTGGCAGAAACTCAAGGAAGGAATCCTACAAACTGTTGGTAGAAGATGCTGGGTGAGATGCTTTACAGCCCTTGGCTTGTATCATCCTCTCACGGGGTCACTATGCCCATTTTATAGATGATGAGACACGAGTGCCCTGAGGGTCAATAACCCAGGCAGTCTGACAGGGCTATAGGGAGATGACTCTCCCAAGCTGAGTCACATCCGGCACTTTCAGGAGATGATGAGAGAAGGAGAATTTTAAGAAAAGTTAAAAATGGACTTGCCTTCAGTCGTTTGTAAGCTTCAGAAGACTCTGAAACCTGGCAGTTGGTGCCTTTACTTGCATGTCCGAGTAAAGTATAGCCCAGGACTCTCTTTGCCTCCCTGCCCTCTTCCCATTTGTGCTCTCCCTCAACCCCTTCCCCCAAGCCCAGGGGAGGACCTCAGGGACTTGCCTCAGCCGGGTCTGCCTTAGTGGTGGGTGGGTGCCCTTCAGCAGCCCCAGGATCATCAGGCAAGGCAGGGCAGCTGCTAATTCGCGTCTTTCTTTGCACGAGGCTCTCTGCCCCTCTCTCCTTCAGGATGTTTTTGGTTTCTCCCAACAATCAAGTAAGCCCAGTTCTGTGTTGCTGGTTCAGTGGTCTCGGTACCTAGGGTAAAGAGCCAAGAAGAAAACTGATACCCGCACGGTATACACTGTTTTCTGGAAAATTCGGGTTCAGGGCTGTCACCACTGTCTGTGCTGCAGGGCCTCCTGTGCCTTTAGTGTCAGAGCCTCAGCATTTGGGAGCAGGGTCTGTGTCCACCTTTCATCTTCCTGAGCTGTGGTGCTGCCAAGCAGAAGCCACACGTCTTTGTACCCACAGCCTCTAGAATTAAACCTGCCATGTAGCAGGCACCTCAAGTCCTCTGGAATCGGAACGGAGGGGCAGTTCATTACACTTGGAATTCTCATAAGCCCACAGGGTTGGGACCAGTAGGTACACTATGGACAGGTGGAAGCAGAGGCACCTTGGTCTCGCCTGATCAGATTCTGGAGTCCATATCTGAGGACATTCCTTGGCATCTTGCATCCCCACCCTGCCCTTCTCAGCACTAGGATGGCCAGGCCCATGCGTCCCATTGAGGTAAGCCCCCTGGATGCCAAATAGAACATGGAGTTCCTCTGAGCTCAGCTTGACTTCAGTTTCATAAATTATAGGGTAAAGGGAGCTAGAGAAGGTGAGGTTCGGAAAAAGAACAAGACCAGCACTTTAGAGGAACAGATCACCTTTAATGAGGTGAGAAGGGGCAGCAGTTAGATTAGTGAGCTGCTGCACTAACAAGAAAAGAGTAAGTATATATAGGCATATATGTGGAAATCTACTGTCTTAAGGGGGCCTCTTCTTCTCCAAGGTTGTTCGGAGTAGTTATCTCTTAAACGGCTGGGGCAAGGAATTCGGAGATCGGCCAGAGGCTGGGACAGGCTGGGAGCTGGGTGTAATCAACCTTAATGTCCATTTTTTTCTTAGGGTGAGAGAGTCCTTTGTTTTGCATAGAATGGTGGGGAGGACCTGGAGGGGAGTTTTAACTCCAGGCTATTTTGAGCCGTGTAACTTTCCTTCCTAAATGATGATGAAATAATCATATTTTTTCAGCAATGGTTAAAAGCCAGATGTTATTCAATGTTTTATATATATATCACTTTAATCCTGCAAAGGACAGTCTTCATTTTAGAGTTGTCTTTTAAAATTTTAGTCATTTGAGACTGTCCTCATCATACAAATGAGAAAAGTATTGCCCAGAGTGGATAGTTAACTGACCTAATGTCACACAGCAAGAGAATCACAGAAATGTGATTCTTATTCAGACCTGTCTGGTTCCAAAGTCCATTGACTGGCCATATATGGAGGCTGGCATGAGGTCTTTTAAGATGTTCTTGAGTGCCCTGGGGGCACTGCGTGTTCTCACTTCTTCGATGGAAGCCCTGACATCTTCGTTTACTAAGAGACATCGTCCCTCCTATCTACATGCTCTGCTCCTCTGATATATCATGCTATTTCCGTTTCGATGGAAGCATCCACCCTCCCTTTTACTCTTGTTGTTAACTAGAAGGCCTGGCAGGGAGGAATTAAGTTTGAGGACAAATTAGGGAAGACTTCCTCTTCCTCCATTGCCAGAAAATCATCCTGTGTCTGAGGCAGACCTGTAGGTTCCCTGAGGGGTCAGGAAGGACAGCAAGAAAGAATGCTGGACTGGTCCTGTTCTCCCACAGCCCTAATATCTCCAGTGTCACCACGTGCCCCGGGATGTCAAAGGTCAGGCCTTGTTATGAGGATTCAATGGAACAGGAGAGTGCCCAGCACAGTGCCTGATCACACAGACTGCAATCCCCATGTGTCCCCTCTTTCAATTTCTTAGCATTTCTGTCTCTTTCTGCTGGACCTTTCTGCCATTCTCCCCATCAGGCTCCCTTCTCTTCACTGCAAAATTATGTTCCAGACAGCAGGAAGACTCCTGCCCTCTGGCACCCCGTGGCCAAAGAGCAAGAAGCAGTTTCAAGTTGGGGGAAAGGCAATGTGGGCTGGGAAGACAAAGAAGGCCAGCCCTAAAGCCCAGGGATGGGAAGGCAAGCTGGTAGGAAGAATGAGGATCTAGTTTTTTCACTGCATGTGAATAGTTCATGTGTGTGTGTGTGTATGATTCAGGTGGGTGAGTGGGAAGAGACAGAGAGAGAAATAATAGCTATAATTAACAGTCATCATGTTTTAAACATTTATAATCTAAGTCTGGGCTTGAGCTCTGGCCCGTTAATAACCATCTGTGTGACCTTGAACCATTCATTTAAATTCACTAGGTCTGTATGATCTTATGCTTTACAGTTGTGAGAGAGGTATTATTATTCTCATTTTGTTAATGAGCAGATTGGCTGAAGTCACACAGCTAGTGTAACCATTATGATTGCATACTATGTCAAAAGCTTCATAATGAGCATATTTTATGTACTGCACTACTTAATTTTCACAAAAATGTAAGAAAATGTTATATATTAACTTGTTAGCACCAAATCCATTGCAACTTAAAATTCAAGTGCAAGTACAAAGCTATGAGTTGGGAGCCTGAGATCAATTTGCAGTGCAATGGTAGATTTTAATATATGGCCTTAAACCCGGACACTGTATTAAAAAGCAGAGACATTACTTTGCCAACAAAGGTCCATCTAGTCAAAGCTATAGTTTTTCCAGTAGTCATGTATGGATGTGAGAGTTGGACCATAAAGAAGGCTGAATGCCAAAGAATTGATGCTTTTGAACTGTGGAGAAGACTCTTTAGAGTCCCTTGGACTGCAAGGAGATCCAACCAGTCAATCCTAAAGGAAATCAGTCCTGAATATTCATTGGAAGGACTGATGCTGAAGCTGAAGCTCCAATACTTTGGCCACCTGATGCAAAGAGCCGGATCATTAGAAAAGGCCCTGGTGCTGGGAAAGATTGAGGGCAGGAGGAGAAGGGGATGACAGAGGATGAGATGGCTGAATGGCATCACTGACTTGATCACCACATGATCATGGACATGAGTTTGAGCAAGCTCCGTGAGATAGTGAAGGACAGGGAAATCTGGCGTGCTGCAGTCTGTGGAGTCACAGAGTTGGACATAACTGAGTGACTGAACACAAAGAAATTAACTCATTCTGATTAAACAGGTAGTGAAGACCTGCTTCCTCTCAGGCATGATGTTAGAAGAAAGTGAAAGTCGCTCAGTTGTGTCCAACTCTATGCAACCCCATGGACTGTGCAGTCCATGGAATTCTTCAGGCCAGAATACTGGAGTGGGTAGCCATTCCCTTCTCCAGCAGATCTTCCCGACCCAGGAATCGAACTGGGGTCTCCTGCACTGCAGGCGGATTCTTTACCAACTGAGCTATCAGGGAAGTCTGATGTTAGGTGAGGAGGATAGAAAATAAATAAAATTTACCTGATGATCTTGAGTAGCTTGCTCGTTGACATGAAGTACCTTGCAGGTGTTTTGTTTTTTTCCCCTAGACTGTGGAATATAGAGAACACAGACTCATCTTCTTACCCAGAAACCTGCTTATCAAACGGAGCCAGTTCCTTCACAGCAGGAAGGGTTGTTGCTTATGACTTGGTGCCCTGGGCTTGAGCAAATCAGACCTGGAAAGTCAGCCTCTTAGGAGCAGCTCCTTCTCCCTCTGTGGGGAAGGAAGCAGAGAGTAGTGGAAAGAAGGATTGGGAGAGGGCGAGGTAGGGTCATAGGCTAGAGGCTGGCGAGAGCCAAGAAGCCCTAACAGTGGACCAACCCCTCCCGCTGCAAAGGAGAAAAGAGGAATAACAAGTGGGCACCTAAGGACTCAGTCCTGGGTCCTCAGGAATGAACCCCGCCCCGCCCAGTCCTTACTGGCCTCTACATCCCTGATGAGAGCAGAATGTGAAGGCTGTGGCGACAACAACTTAATTCTGCTCTGTGTTACTGTGGTTTGTTTATTTTTCTCACAACTCTCACAACGTTTTAACTCCTTGTGGGCAGACACCATGATTTAGACATCTTGTCGTCCTGCTTCCCCAGCCTCATATTAGCAATAATAATAGCTACTCTTCCGATTGGAGCTAACATCTACACATGGTACTTTATTCCAAAGACTGTGCTAAACTGGTTGCCTGCATTATTTACTTGAATATTCACAATCATTGAATGTGAAAGCTTATTCCTTCCGTCTTACACATGTGGGAACAGCCACTGACCAATGTTAACTTGCATTGATTCCACACATTTCTACAAACTGGTAGAGAAAAGATTTGAAGAAACCTCTTCACCTCATATTACGTGCACTTGGTGTACTTAGCACAGCATCCCAGGTCCTGTGCACCCTAACCCCCAGTGCCTGCTCAGGGAGTAACTCCTTCAACCAGCTCCTTTCTGTCCTGCTTCACGCTCTCCTCACTCTCTGTTGGACCCCTCTGTCCTGCAAACACACATCACCTGCTTTGAAAAAATGTCTCCCTCGACTGTACACCTCCTAAAATGTATCCGCTCACATAGCCCAAATCTCTGTGATTCCCCTCGAATGTTCCTGAAAAAACCAGCAATGTAACCCACCCAGCATGTTATTTTCAGATCTCAGATGTTTTTGTGGAACCTTAAAAAGTCCATAGTGTTTATGCCCTGCCTGCCTGGAATGCAAGCTAGTTTTTAGTTGGGCAAAAAGCTGGCCAGGATATCCTACCATGGATCAATTTCTAACAGACCTCCTGATCATCTCATTAAGAACTTGGGATCAAAAGAAAACATGATTCTGTATGAAATCCACATTTATTTCTTAATGTTAGAACAAAGAATCATTTCACTGTACAGCTCTGAATGATTGCTTCAACCTCCACATCTATTGAATTGGTGTAATAACGTGTTATTTTGTTGGATTATGATGATTAATGTTATTATCTGTCTGGAGGAAGGCATGGCTCCACTCCACTATTCTTGGCAGTATTCATGGCAATCCACCCCAAGAGTATGCATGGGGACTCCAATGGACAGAGGAGCATGGTGGGCTACAATCCATAGGGTCGCAAAGAGTTGGACACGACTGAAGCAACTTAGCATGCATGCATACATGTTATTATCTGTAGGATCAACATAAATAGAAAACCAGGCAATAAAAGTAAAAAGACCTTAAAAAGCTTGAAGCACTCTATGAAGGCAAGATACTACTTAAAAGACATGAGCTTAAGAAACTGAAATAAGTTCTTACTTCATGTGGGATGATTATTCCTATGATTTTTATTTATGAGTTGCTCCTCATGTGCTTTAAGAGAAGCATCACAATTTGAAATTCATTAGCAATTCTTTTTTTCCCATTTTTTAAAATTGGAGGATAACTGCTTTACAATGATATATTGGCTTCTGCTGTACAACAACATGAATTAGCCATGTGTCTACATATATCCCCTCCATCTTGAGTCTCCCACACCCCCACCCCAATTTGGAGAAATCCAAGTGCTCAAGATAGAGCCCACCCATCCTACCCCTCTAGGCTATCACAGAGCACTGAGCTGAGATTCTTGTGTTAAACAGCAGCTTCCCACTAACTGTCTCTTTTACACATGGTAGTGTATATACGTCAATAATATTCTCTCAATTTGTCCCACCCTCTCCTTCCCCCGTTGTGTCCGCAAGTCCATTCTCTGCATCTGCGGGAATAGAGAGTCCTTTCCTGCAAATAGCTTCATCAGTACTATTTTCCCAGATTCCATATATATGTTAATGTCTGGTATTTGTTTTTCTCTTTCTGACTTACTTCAGTCTGTGTGGTGACAGACTCTAGGTTCATCCACCTCACTACAATGGACTCAATGAAGTTGATTAGTAATTCTTAATATGCATCTAGTTTCCTGGCTATGAGAGAGATTCACTGAATTTGGAAACTCAAGTTGGGCTCCCCCTCCATCTCCTCCCCCCATGTGGTTGATGCCTGAGAACCAGAAGGAAATGAGAAAGGGAAGCAGCATACAGAGAAGGCTCATGAGTAATCCTTTGCTTTCAAGAACCTTCCACCTGAAAAAATTACCTGGAAAGTATCACGAAGGGCACATGATCTCTAAGTGCCAGAATCAGAGTTGTGGAGAGGGGAGAAGCTATTATAACGTGGCCTCGTGCGGCTGGCTTGGCCCCAGGAACAAGTCTCTTCAGGGAAGACATCACCAACACCGGTGACAAGGATTAAGACTTACTTGAGGGCATGAAACCTCGTTAGCTCAGGCTTCATTAACCTGGAATTTATGCCATGAGACTGAGTCTGGTTTGATGTTTACCTTGGATTTGCCAGTCCTTTTTTCTGGGTCATGCAAATTCACAGAAGAAATTCAAATTGTAGGAGAGTGCTCAAGATAGAGTCAACCCTTCATAGACAACAGGGATATGTCCGCGGGGGCTTGTGAATGCTGAGGAGACTTTGAATTCCCCCTTTTCAAGGCAGTCAAGTGGAAATGAAAGACTTCAGTGATCTTCATATTCCTAACGATCCTCCATAGGCATTTCCAAACCTGCCTAAGAATCCTTTCTGAAAAGATTCCTTTCTTTTTACTGTCATGGCCAGCAGTTGCTTTTTTTCCCCTGTGACCGTTTTCTACAAACTTAAAAACCAGTGCTTAAGAATTACCGGGTCTCCGAAGTCAAGTAGAAAACTTTAACTCTACTTTGGATGCCTTCCCATGTTCTGGCTTTATTATCCACAGGATTCGAATTTGTGCCTCAGTGATTTACTGTGTGGGTGGATCCCAAGTCACTAACCCCATGGTTGCCAAATCTGCAAGTGTCAAGGTGTTTTAGTTCAAAGCGGTGCTTCTTTTTTTGAACTTTTTATTTTATGTTGGAATATAGTTGATTAACAATATTATATTAGTTTCAAGTATACAGCACAGTAATTCCGTTATACACATACGTGTATCAGTTCTTTTTCAAATTCTTTTCCCTTTTAGGTTGTTACATAATACTGAGCAGACTTCCCTGTGCTATACAACAGGTGCTTATTAGTTATCCATCCGTCGACAGAGGAATGGATAAAGAAGATGCGGTACATATGTATATGGAATACTACTCAGCCATTAAAATGAATTAAATAATGCCACTTGCAGCAACATGAATGGACCTAGAAATTGCCATCTGAGTAAGGTCAATCTGACAGAGAAAGGGAAGTATTGTATGATATCACTTTTATGTGGAATCTTTAAAAAAAATGATACAGATGAACTTATTTATAAAACAGAATCAAAGCAGTGCTTTTAAACCCCAGTTCTTATCTTTTAATTCATTGTGAGACTGAAAGTCATTTGCTACCAAAAATAAAGAGCCAACAAGTGCAAATAATGTACCTTAAAAATAAACGAGAGTGACTGATATAAGGTAATCCCATGAATTGATGGAGAAGGCAATGGCGCCCCACTCCAGCACTCTTGCCTGGAAAATCCCGTGGACCGAGGAGCCTGGTGGGCCGCAGTCCCTGGGGTCGCTAAGAATCGGATAAGACTGAGCGACTTCACTTTCACTTTTCACTTTCATGCATTGGAGAAGGAAATGGCAACCCACTCCAGTGTTCTTGCCTGGAGAATCCTAGGGACGGGAGCCTGGTGGGCTGCCGTCTATGGGGGTCACACAGAGTCGGACACGACTGAAGCGACTTAGCAGCAGTAGCAGCAGCAGCATGAATTGATATATACTCTTTCTGAGTGTGAGAAAAAGTCATGCCTTCCAGTTGCCAAAGGCCCATAGCCTGTCTTACCTAAGACCAAACATTCAACAGCAAATGGCTACTACGACATATCATTAACAGCTGGGCACTTCAAGTGTGAGTTGAAATTTCCTGGTAAGTTTTCAGAGGTTTCACAAGAATGTCAAACACGTGCACATTGTCCACCAGAGCAGGAGAGAGCTTCAGAAATGCTGCTAAGAAAGACTACAAGCTATTTCCAAGGACTCCAAGAAATACCGTTTATATACCCACAGATACGTGAAGTATTAAAAGACAATCTTGTCTAGTCCCTGAAATGGTTCCCCAATGGCACGTTAGTGAGTATACAGAGTATACATACACATACTCCCCACTCTACCTCGATTATCACCAAACACATCACAGTCATTCATTCATCTGAAATCTATGGAACAGGCATAAGATGGCAGTGCTGGGCCACGCGTGGGCTTCCAGCAGGAACAAAGCAGATGGCCACACCTTTCTGTAGCTCAGGGCCTTGTCTGGGATCCTCTCATCCCCTCTCGCAGGTCTGTGTCTCTCTGGTCAACTCCTAATCACCTGCCCAGGCCCAGCTCACATGGCATCTCCTCTGCGGAGCCTTTCCTGATCCTCATCTCCTCACATTCCCTAGAAGAATCAGGAGTTTCCTAATCTTTATTCCCATAGCACTTGACGGGTATCTCTGTTACAGCGTCTGTCACGCTGTGTCAGGGGAGTTCAGTGTTTTTCCTCAAATGAACACCTCTGAATCAGGAAATGTGTCTGTTTTTATAACAGTTTTGTTTTATAACAACCTAACAGTGCTTAACGGTGTTTAAGAAACATAAATCAGATGCTGAATAAATGATGATCTGGCTGATCTGAACGATATAAAATTATACTTGATTTATGGTGTCCTGCATTTAACAACATATAAGAACTCTTCAAAAACACATTTCAGAGTGTTCCCTGTGACTATCTGAGAGGATGAATTTGTTTATTTGATTGTTGCATTATCTTAGGCTGTGCAGAAGAATTGTGACCCTATGGCACACTCTCAAACAATATAAAATTACAGAGACCCAATAGTTCAGGAAGAAGAAAAAAACTGAGTCAAGAATTCAACGCTTGAAGCCACAATCTGTTTTTCGATTTCGTTATAGTGTCTCTAGTCTATGAGAAAATGCCTCCATTTCCAAACAATCTGGAATATTGCCTTCGTGAAAGATGCCTCTGACCTGTTTCTACCCCCTAATGACTTCACTTGAGGTTTCAGTTTTGTGAGTTCTCTGTGAGGCAGGATCAGCCTGCCAGGAGTTTATTATCACTATTAGTTGGTGCTTGAGAAGCTGAGGGTATAGACCAAAGTTGGCCAACTTTTCTTGTAAAAGGCCAGAGAGTAAATATTTTTCGCTTTGCAAGCCCTGTAGTCTCTGTCACAACTGCTCAGCTTTGCCATTGCAGCAGGACACCCCATAGACAATCCGTAAATAAGCATGGTTGTGCTCCTACATAACTTTATTTCTGGATCCTGAACTTTGAATACCATAAAATGTTCATGTATCACAAAATATCCATCTTCTGATTTTTGCCAGCAATTTAAAAAATGTAGAAACCATTCATAGCTCACATAGCTGCACAAAACCAGGCAGGGGGCCAGATTTGTCTTATGAGCCATAGTTGGCAGCCTCTGCTGTGAACCGTGGAAGAGTCATTACCAAGATGGCCAGTGGCCAATGGAGCCTACTGGGGCTATCTGAGCAGTCAGAACAAACACTCAAGAGATACTGAACTTTTATTAGTGGCATTGGGGAGCCTCACAGCTCTCAGCAAAGCAGTGTCTTTCTACAGAAATAATTGTGCTTCTCACATGCCTTGTTTCCTTGATCCGAGTTTATTTTCCACTGGGAGTATTGGGTTCTCCAACTATGGGTGAAAGTCAGGTTAATACAAGTCAGCTCCAATGGGTTCAGAGAGAGGGATACATGAGCCCAAGTGGAGAATCTCAGGTATGTGAAAATCACATCAACCATTCATCACCCCTTAATATAGCTCTTTAGATCAAGACATCAAACTTTATCCTACAAGGAGAAGCAGCTTTAGGAGATTCTCTTTGGATTGCAATGACCAGACAGAAGGGAAAATTAGAGAAGCAGCCATCCAAATTGTTTAGTTCTCACCAGCTAGTCTCAGCCCTGCACAAGCAGAGGACATCAGGACCAGAAGTCGAGGTTTCTGTAAATGTGCGGGCTTGTTGTTCCAAGGTGGAGGTGAGGGAGAAGTAAAAATGGAGTTCCAAAGTCTTGGAGCCATAGTCATTAATCTCCTCGTTTGGGACTTCCCTGATGGTCCAGCAGTTAAGAATCTGCCTGCAACTGCAGGGGACACGGGTTCAACCCCTGGTTTGGGAAGATTCCACATGCTTTGGGGCAACTAAGTCCATGTGTCACAGCTGTGAGCCATGCTGTAGGGCCTGCGAGCTGCAACTACTGAGCCCTGTGCTGCAGCTATGGAAGCCCAGAGCCTCTGTGTCGCCACAAGAGAAGGCACCACAGTGAGAAGACCGTACACCAGTGTTAGCGAAAGCCTATGCCCAGCATCGAAAACCCAGTGCAGGCAATAAATAAAATAAATAAAACTTTAAAAAAATCTCCTTTTTGGTGTTAATTTTCCCACCAGAATGTTACTTGGTATCCTCTAGCTATCTTGAGGTGTTGAGTGTGCTGTGCTTCAGGACTGAGGTAATAGGCACTTTTCTGTTTTAGACCCACTTCCTCCAAGAAGCTTTCCTTGATTTTCTACCCTCAGCTGGAAAATACAGATCTCTCCCTCTTTTGAATTTCTGCAGCACTTCATCTGTGTCTTCTCAAGGCTCTTGATACATATCTGCATATTATATTTATCTTCAGACCCACTTGCTGAAAGAAGCAAGGTCTCTGAATCGTTCCTATGCAGTTATCATGGTGCCTTACTACAAGTCAGTATTAAATATTAAATATATAGTTACAAACTACATGAAAGTAAAAATCAAATAAGTTGGCAAATTGATTCCTCCACAGCACTGCGATAGAGGAGTAGAAAGTCCAATAGAACTTTCTGCTGATGGGCGTGTTTTTCATCTGTGCTGTCCACAACTAGCCACTTCCTACATGTGACTACTGAGCTCCAGAAATATGGCTGCTGTAAACAAGGAACTGAACTTTTAATTTTATTTAATCTTAATTTAAATTGCCAGATGTGACTAATGTTTACCTAATTGGGTAGCACAGGTCTACACAACAAAAAGTACTTTCTTTTTGTGAGTGGATTATTTAGGCAGTGATCACACCATCTGAATTTAAAATATAATGCAAATCATTCGTTGGGAATATTGTGTAAGGAATGCAGCAGAATGATTGAATATTCCACTTTTCAAGCAACATAAAGATGCCCAGCTCTGTGGCATTTACATCCTAGAGAGTGGGGTCTGGTGAAGAGAGGCAATAAAACATGAACCAGGAAAGAAATTAAAAGACTAATTTTATGTTCTGTTAACAGGAAATAAGTCCTATGAAAAAGAAAAGCAGAAAAAGGCAGAGCAAAGTCAGGGAATTGAGTGCCTGGGCCAGACTGAGTATTAAACAGAGAGGCCCAGACAGGCTTCATTAAGATGAAATCTGAGCTCTGACTACAGGGAGACGATGGGAGGTTCGAGCCAAAAAAAAAAAGTGAAAAAGGTACTAAACTCTGCAGAGCAAACAGCAGATCTATATTATGAACTGAACACGTTGTCACAAAGAAAATGAGCCTAGTGGGGCAAAGAGGAAGGAAAACAAGGTTTTTTTGTTGTTGATTTGTTTTAACCAAGCCTCCATAGAAGTTTCCAGAACCAAAGGAATTAAAACTAAGTGGTAGGCAGGCTTATTCTGCTCTTCATTGCAACAAGTTTCTGGAAACCATATTGGAAAGCGCAGCAGTAAAAATTCAGCCTTGTTCTTTCACCTCTTTGTCCAGCCTGTGTTTTCCCACTTTTACCCTCAATGTCAAGGTCAAGTGCTAGGAAACCAGAATGCCAGCTGGATCTGCTTGGGGGCTGTGGAAACAGCAGAGGCTTAAGATTGAAGTAGTGATTGCGGGGAAGGGCAGTGGGAGCCCCGAGGTACCTACAGAAGGGGAACATCAGTGAAATGTGAACAGCGAGGTGAGCACCAGTGGAGACATCAGCAGGGCCAGTACAGAGCCTGCCAGACCCAAGGAACACTGGCCACTTTCTCCAAGTGTGGGGAGGGAACCGCATGGAACTCTCAAAGCAGGGTGTGACCTGAGCCCTGGTGTTCCTAGGCCTTAGACATGAGCCAGAGTTGTTAAACAGTGAAGCCAGGCACAGCAGAGAAAGCACCACCGGGTGTGCCGAACAACATCAGATTATGAGATCCTGGAAAACGCAACCTGAGGCTTCTCACTTTTCTCAGCAAGTCCACTGAGATTAGGGTGGAAATCCTCCTCGATCAGATATAACAGAAATTTCACTCAAAGGTCAGAGGTCGAAGTATCTCAGAAGAAGATCCATTAAGTGCTCCAAAGAATCAATTGGAAGTCCTTTGGTGACCATAAAGTTGAAGAATCAGCAGGCCATCATAACTTGTATTGTTCAAAGCATCACTGTCAACTCTGTGAGTTCCAACATACTTACATACACAGAGAGCCTGCTCTCTGCTAAATTCCTCAGGAATTGTTTTAGTGCTCCCAGGGGAACATGATTGAGCGTGAGCCTGAGAGTCTGAGGCAGGAAATAGTCTATACTACACTCAGGCCTTTTTTTTTTTTAATTTTTATTGGCGTATAGGGTGCTTGACCAAAATGCCTACCCCTACGTGGTACCTCCTTCAAAAAGGCTTCCCTAACTACTCATTCTAAAGTGTTTCCCCAACACACACACACACATATTCTCTCTCTCTCTTCTGTTGTTTACAGCACTTACAATTAACTCAATCTTACATCTTTATTTCCCTTCTACTCACCCTTCTAGGGGCTTCCCTGGTGACTCAGTGGTAAAGAATCCACCTGCCAATGCAGAAGGCTCAGTTTCCATCCCTGGGTCAGGAAGATCCCCCAGAGAAGGAAATGGCAACCCACTCCAGTATTTTTACCTCGATAATCCCATGAACAGAAGAGGACATGACTTAGCAACTAAAATAAAACAACACCTTACTAGAATATCAGCTCTAAGAGCTCAGGGACTGGGTGTCTTTATTGTCATATCCCCAGTGCTAATTACAGTGCCTTCCATTTAGGAGGTGCTCAATTAACACTTGTGGCATTGAATTGAAATTCCCCTGCGGGGCAGCTTTCAGCCCATGGCTTTTGTTGCTGTTGTTATCCCACAGGCTGGTATTCTACTTTCCTGTCCTGCCCTGAGAACCTAGTACCATCCTTCTCTCCCAGCCTACAGGAACTCAACCTCAGCCATCATCCTGGTTCACACATCTGGTCTTGAGCTGATTGGTTCAGTACTTCTTTGTCTGCCAGCAGTTTCGGTGCTATTTGTCAACCTCAATTCAACTTCATTTAAGCTCACTTGCACCAACTATCCTTTAAAAGCATTTTTTCAATCTATTTTAACAAAAAGTTTTATAAATATTAACTCAGTATACATCCCTCTAACCACCATCACAATCAGAAAACCCCCCAAAATTCCATCATGCTTCCCTCCTCCCACCCTTAACCCTTGGCAACCAGTAATCTGCCTTTAATCTTGACTTTTTGCTCTAACTGCTTTAATCTTGACTTTTTGAGACTGTCATATAACTGAATTCATATAGCATATAACTGTTCAAGGTTGTTTTTTTTTTTTTTTTTTTTCACTCAGTATTACTTTCCTGAGATTCATCTCAGTTGCTACATGGATCAACATGTCATTCCTTTTACTGCTGAGTATCATTCCATTGCATGGATATGCATGTTTTTAGCCAATCATGCGAGATATTTGTGATGTGTTTAGCCAATCACTTGTTGAAGAACATTTAGGTTGTTTCCAGTTTTCAGTAATTATGAATAGAATTGCTACAAATATTTATGTAAAGCTTTTATGTGAACAAGTTTTCATTTCCCTGGGATGACTATCTAAGACTGGTATTGTTGGGTCATTCTGTACCATTTTGTATTCCCCACCCTTACCAATCCCCAGCAATGTTTGAAAGTTCCGGTAGCTACACATTTTCTCCAGCACTTATTTAACTTAGCCATTCTAAAAGGTTTATAGTGGTATCTCATTGTGGTGCATTTTTTAAGGAAAAATAAGAAAATAGATTTGAAAACAGACTGCATCACAGCAAGCAGTGTTAGAAACTGATCTTATATATAAGTATGCATGCTAAGTTGCTTCAGTCATGTCTGACTCTGTGCGACCCTATGGACTACAGCCTGCCAGGCTCCTCTGTCCATGGGATTCTCTAGGCAAGAATGCTGGAATGGGTTGTCGTCCCTGATCTCCAGGAGATCTTCCCAACCCAGGGCCTGAACTTGCATCTCTTACATCTACCTGCACTGGCAGGTTGGTTCTCTACCACTAGTACCACCTGGGAAGCCCTATATGCTGTGCTTAGTCACTCAGTTGTGTCCAACTCTTTGCAGTCCCATGGACTGTAGCCCACCAGGCTCCTCTATCCATGGGGATTCTTCAGGCAAGAATACTGGAACGAGTTGCCATGCCTTCTTCCAGGAGATCTTCCCAACACAGGGATCAAACTCAGGTCTCCCACAATGCAGGTGGATTCTTTACCATTTGAGCCACCAGGGAAGCCCCTATATAAGTATATATGTATGTAAATATACACGCTCTCAAACGTGTATGTTTGAGAGCTAAATGCACATTTTATACTGTGGGTTATGGTAAAAAAAAAAAAAAGTTTGAAAGCCACTATTCATACCAAAGGGTAGAAACCCCAGGGATGACAATTTTACTTGTTTCACAGTAAGTTATAGGAAACTTCCCACCAAGGAATCATAGGAAACTTAGAAACCTTAAATTAGCTCAACACTACAGCAAGGAGAAGAAACTGAGATGGACTTCAAGGTCACCAAATGAAAACTGAGTCAGGGAAAGAGTACCTCATTCCCGAAGAGAAACAGGGGTAACAGAACTCACCCTCTGCTCACGCCTACTTCCATATGCATAAGATCTTTCAGTAACAAGGACCAGGGACCCTGTCCTGCCTTCAACAAATGTGGCATCTCCGAGAAGAGATGCGATATGAGCACAAATATATCCGTAGGGAAAATGATTGTTGATGTTTCTTTTAAAAAAATCTATTTACTGCATTACCCCTTCCTAAAAGGTATATATTTCATTCAAAAATAATGAGATGCTTAGACTTCTTTTTTTCTGGTCATATGACCAAATGGTGAACCCGGGCCCCTGCATTGGGAGCATGAAATCTTAATCACTGGTCAGCAAGGGGTGGGGCGGGGGGCGGGGGGGAAGTCAATAGCTTGTATTTTAACTCACCTTAAAATGTTTTTTGATGAAAAGATATTTTTAGTCCAGTTGAATTATTAATTCTTTATTTGTTTATGTTTTTCATGTCTTACTTAGGAAATCTTCTCCTACCTAAAGAAGTAAACATACTCTTCTATTAAAAGAAAATAGAAATAATGAGATCATGCCATGTGTCAATGTGGATACAGGTATAAGGAACCCTTGTACGCAGCTAATGGGAGTGTGGGCTGGCATTCTACAGAACATGCTTACAGCACTTACATTATGTAGACATAGATCTGCTTGTCCAGCACCTCTAATCATGGGTATGGTGTGCACTGCAAATTTTTTATAAGTTGGCAAGGGAACACATACAAGGATGTTCCTTGAAGCTTTAGTTGGGGATGCATGGGTTTGGGGGCCACCTAGGTGCCCATTCTCAAGAAAGTGGCTAGAGAAAACGTGATGGATGAATACCACGGAATTTTAGGTAGCAGTTAAACCATAAGATCAGACAGAGATGGGTCTTTAAAATGATGTGATAAGAGAAGATTGAGCAACAGGATAAGATAGGAACAGCATTCACACAAACACATGTATACCTTAAAACACATGTATACTTCCCAGATGGCATTGGTGGTAAAGAACCTGCCTGCCAATGCAGGAGACTTAAAAGACTCAAGTTCGATCCCTGGATCAGGAAGATTCCCTGAGAATCACTCCAGTACTCTTGCCTGGGAAATTCCATGGGCAGAGGAGCCTGGCGGGCTACAGTCCATAGGATCGCACAGAGTTGGACACTACTGAAGCGATTTAACATGCACACACGTGTACAAAATAATCATACACATTTTGTTGGAACACATACAAACAAAAAAAATGCATATTAAACAGTACTGAGATGGAAAGGGAAAGAAACAAAAGTAGGCACCTAGGAATAAAAGCAGAATTAAACATTTTTTAAAGAGGCTGGAAGATTTTTCAATCTGGTGTAGAGACTCTGAGCCCTGACCAGCCCGCCTCTCAGGGGCTGTTAGGTGTGTGGGGGAATATTGCATAATTTGTATAATATCGTGTTGTTTATTTAGCATAATATATTTAGTTTATTTAGCCTTTTTATCACTTAAAGGGATCTCAAGCAGTCCAAAACCAATTCCATTCACTCCAGCCACACTCTTCAAAAGCAGGCTTCCTGTTAACATGCCTGTCTCATTCATGCCTCAGTTTTGCACACTTTCTCTGGCTGGAGAGTCTCGCTATCCTATTGAATCCTATTCAATGTCTCTGAGAGCAGGAAAGGTTCTGATTGGTCATAAGAGCCAATGTGGAGTGTGCTGCACTCTTCCACTCCTATCAGGGAGAGTTCTCAAATCAGGCCACTTCACAGGCCAACCTATGGATGAACTTCAGGCAAAAATTCCTGACCACAGATTATGGGAAAGAAGTTTTAATATTACAAAACAAAATATGACCTCCCCCTTTCTCTTTTTAAAGTTTTCTTGCTTGCGGAAGCTTCTCTTCGAAAGGAGGATTGTTGTGAGTCTTCTTGGCACAGGATACTGTCAGTGTGGCATGTGGCTGAGACAAAGGAGGAGCAGGGCTGGTGAAAACCCAGGATCACAGGGACAGAAAAATGAACAGACTGGCTTGTGTGCCCAAACATGGGGGCGCTGGAAAGTGACAAGCCCGCCTGTTGAAAGACAGTGAGCTCTTGGGTCAGTTCATCTCCAGGGAACATCTGCAATCTGACACTTTTCAACATAGAATTTTGGCCCATGATATTACTGTCTCCCTCACACCATATTTTAGCTTCATTTTTTCTCCTTATTCTTGGCTCTGGTTGAAAAGTGTTACTGAAGACCACATAGCCTGTGTGTGAGTGAATCAAGGCTCAACAAACAAAGCTGCTATTTACCTACAGCTTGTGTCTACCTGTTTAAACTAGATTATTTTCCTCTGATCATTCCCATTAAAAATAACTGCTTCCAGGGGCTTCCATAGTTGACCAGTGGTTACGAACCCACCTTCCAATGCAAGGGACGCTGGTTCGATCCCTGGTTGGGGAACTCAGACTCTACATGCTGCCGGGCAACTAAGCCGGTGTACCATGACAAGAGAAGCCAGCGCACCTCAACTAGAGAGAGCCCGTGCGCCACGATGGAGACCCAGTGCAGCCAAAAAAAAAAAACCGTTAAAAAGAATTGCTTCCAAATATTTTTGAATATATTAATTTCTTTTCTTTCTCTTTCCTTCTCTGAGAATTATAATAGATCAAAACTTGAGAGCAGAGAGTATGTGAGTCACTAAACCAAAATAAGGGCGAGGTAACAGCCAGAACTGCTGTAGCACTTGTGCAGAAAAACTGACTTTGAAGTCATAGAAACAATCTTTATGAGTTTGCAAGAACCATGCCTGCTTTATGTCCAAAACTGTATTCATTTTCCACCCTGCATTCTAGTCGTATATGCTACCAGGTTGATTAGGTGGAATACAACTCTGCTCGACATTGCTGCAAACACCTGACCCCAATTACAACTTCGTTAAAGACATTTTTTTTCTACGAAAATATTTATTTCACTTGTCCTGAACCTTTAGGACAATTTTCATGATCCTAGATTAATACATCTGGAAAACAAGCAAGTATTCTCTTAAACCAATTTCTAACCGTATCTTTGGGCTGCTAAAGTGATGTTCTCAAGTCAAAGGCTCAATGACATTGTGTGCAATTATACCTCATAATTACTTTTCCTGATTTCACAATAATGGGAGTTAAAGTCTGAAAGAAATACGGGGCCTTGGCATTGCATGACCCTGCCATCTGTGAGGGTGGGGTAGGGAAAGCCTGGAGAACCCCAGCAGGACCCTGGGAAGTCAAATCTTTACCAGGTAAAAGAGTCGGCAGAAAAATATTTCCACATAGTATATTACAGAAAACTCTCATCTGTTCCATTTTATTGGACATTAATTACACATATTAAATAAGGCACATGTCCCTTACAAAATGAATGAATGTTTATCATCTAAATTAAAAACAAAAGTTTTCATGACAAAAGAAAACAAAATGAATGAATGAAATACTCAAGGAAAAGGACCGGTATGCTGTTAAAGGGGAAAAACATCCTATATTTTTTAGATGAAGCAGAACTACAAGGTCAGAGTCTTAAAATCTCAATCTATTCAACCTCTCAAAATCAGAAACTAATTCCTACTTTACCAGGTGTTTGCCATTAAAATTTAATTGCCGAGTTGGTTCTTATAAATTCAAAATTTTTATCATCTATGTAGGATTTGAAAAAATAAAACAAGTGAATATTGTAACAAAATAGAAACAGACTGATAGATACAGAGAACAAACTAGTGGTTACCAGTGGGAAGTGGGAACGGGGTCCAAAATAGGGGTTGGGGATTGAGGTACAAATTACTGTGTATAAAATAAATAAGCTACAAGGATATATTGTACAACACAGGGAATATAGCTATTATTTTGTAATAACTTAAAATGGAGCAGAATCTATAAAAACATTGAGTCTATGAACTATGCTATATTCCTGAAACTTATTGTAAATCGACTGTATTTCAACTAAAAAATAGAGACAGAACAAGAATTTGGTAGAGAACTGGATGTTGAAAACCTATTAAAAAGAAAAAGGCAAGCTGCCTAAAATGTAAAAAGGCCAAAGAAAATATTCACAATGCAATATTTTAAGTCAAGCACTTATAAATAGTAGTTAAAATGAATAAACACATTAGATTGTATTTGCTACAACATAAAGAAAAACTTCCTGACAAGATTATGAAAGTGATTTTTATTATTTTGGCAGTGGTGTCCTATTATAGGTAATTACAGATATAGAATTTTTAAAATTTGGTATATCAAACCAATGCTATGTCCCCACAAATCTATTTCGTTACAACCAAGTATTATAGTTGCTGTGTACAGATGGAAAGCATACATGATAAAATACAAAAGCAAGAAAAGGTTAAATAAGAGGTTATCCTTGAATTATAAACGTCTACTAAAGTATACCTTTGTATTATACAGTTGTGTCAAGGCTAAAAAGCATACAAATCCATACATAATGCTAGGCAACTATTTGATCTAATATAGATCTAACATGGAAGTGTTAAGGCAGTAATAGCATTTCACAGGTAAAGGCTAAGTTCTGAGACATGAAAGCTTTCAGATAATCCATAAAACAAACCTGAGACATCTTCCTCTTGTTTTGGAAAAAAAAAAAAGAAAAGCAATTTTCTTACTGAGTCAAAGCTTTAATATATCAATGAAGCATTTCATAAACAATATATTTAACTACTGCAATAACCTGGAGTAGACATTCTGACTAAAATGGTGACCACCAAATACATTCTTTCTCTGGCAGAAATAAAATTAGATTTTCTGATTGAGCCTGTAACCTGATTGCAGCAGCCCTCAAATTTGGTTTTGTTTTTTTTTTTTTTTTTGTCTGTTTTTGGTTTTTCTTTCCTTCCTTGAACTGGGTTACAAACATATTAAATAAACCAGGAAATCTCCCAGTACTCACCTCATTGTCTTCTTCGTAAACCCGGCTCTCTCATCACTGAAAGTGCCAGAAGAATTGAGCCTACGTACATAGAAACAGATTACAGAGCATCTGGATCTGGTTGACTTAATGAGGCATCCAGATTGGTACACGATTACTTTTGCTGCCACAAGTCTCTCAGAGTAAGTAGGCTAGGGCAGCCCCAAATTACAGTCTCAGCCCTGTTCAGGGCACAGGGAAGGGTAGATAACAATGTTTTGGAATAGCCAGTGCCAAAAAAATTGAAACATATTGGGTAAGCCTGATTTCTACTGTTGACTTTGGGGCCTTTAAAAATACTGGCACAGATTTTTTCATATTCAAGAGGTACATCTGTGAGATTTTCTTAATTAAAATTGTATAAAGTGTTTATTAATAAGAATTCCACATTATAATAGTGCTGCTATGCTGTGGATTTTTAAAAATCTGCCTGGGATTCAACACTAGCCCATGAAACACTTTTTTTTCTAAATATTCATACTACAAATTAATTAATTCTGAATGAGTGGGAGAATGTTTAGCCATCTTTCTTTCTTTTCATATTTTTCACTCCTTTCTCTTACCCCTGCACTGCCCGTCCCAACACACACCACAATCATACACTCTTTCTTTTATAATTTTGATACAGAGATTCCAAAAAGCTTAATGAAATGTAACAAGCAGTAAGCTTTTAGGACACTTCACAACTTCCTTTGTACATTTATGAGCAATGAAAGTTAAAACTCCAAACTTCACTTTGTACTTTTGCAACCTTCCATCACTTTTTGAAAAAAGGTTTTCAAGTTATTTACATAAACTGAACATATATATTTTGTTCAAGCTTTAGGTCTTCACAGTTACCAAAGTGACCGCCTGCTTAAGATCAATAGGCCGTCTTAAACAGCACAGCCGATCTGATTGGTACCACTGAAATCCAATGCCATCCTCAAAACAATCTCCCAAGACTAATTCTGACTTTCCAAAACACAAACACCGCTGCTATCTAAAAAATTATTTAAAAGGAAAACTAGGTCCATTATAATGGGACTTCCCCAACATGTTATTTAATAAAGAACATCAAGATAGTTCGTGGCATTTTTCACTGTTCACCAGGCAGACACAGATTCAGTCTCCCTGCCTTCCACAGGCTAATAGCCAGATTTCCAGTAACTTCCTGGAACTCAATAATCAGAATGGCTTTAAAACTAAATTAAAATTTTAAGCACAACAAGAGTTTAGAAATATAACATATGAACTAAATCAGTTTGGAAGATATTCTGTACTGCGAATATAAGTTTAATAAACATGCTGTAAAGTGATAAGGAACACATCTTTCGGATCCAATTTTAAGATTTTTCAATTCAAATTTCCAATGAGAGAAGAGACTTTGCTTCAACTTGGTTTTCATGATGTCAAAAACAGGTATTTGATTTAATCAAGCTCATACTATGTATTTGAATTAAAATTGGATAAATTGGTTGTACTTTTCTATATGCTGTGATATTATAAAAGACATTGTTCAACCTTTCCTTGACCAAAATAACTAATACCATTTAGTGATAAAATAACTAATACATATTGGTACTGAATAATTATATAATATATACATACATCTTGAACACTATTTGGTGATTTTTTTTTTAACCTATGAGATTTATTGAAGTCAGTATGTTATAATCACAAAACTTAAAGTTTAGCTGAGCTGATAAATTTTTTTTCTTCATAATTGAAATTCTGTACTTTAGTAACCAAACGAGGTATGTCTTCAGCTTGGAATTTTTTACGATTTAACAATTTATAGTTTAAAATTCATGAAATCACTGAACCCCACTAAATCAACTACAGTTGATTTCCTTCTGAGCAAATAACTTTATGACTCATCCCATAAAGTAAGAGGAAGCACATCAGTGGGCAAAAAAGATAAATCCACCCATAGATATTAGAGCCTAACTAAGCTATTTTATTGAAAAAGTGAGAAGAGAATTTCTGGTCTTTATTTTTTCCCTTATTAGCCCAGATCACATCCAATCTTACACTGAAATTATTCATCTTTGCATATTCAACAATATTTCCTAAAACTGCTTAATACAATTTTCTATAGAGCATACAGAACATAACCTTGGACCCCACCAAGCAAGGCATGGTTACTGAAATGCCTCTTTATTAGGTAGTTCTGTGTATATGTATATGTGTGTTTTAACTCCAAAGAAAGCTCCCTCAAGAAATTACTATTGGCAACATTCAATATATGTAAAAAAATTCTTTGGGCCCTTTAGCTCTTTCACTCAAAACGTCTCCTGGAGCCCCTACACAGCCCAGGGCTCGTGAGGTACTATTTTGAAGACACATGTGCAAAGCACATCATCTGTGGGTCAGTTGGTTTACGCTCATTTTAGAGACTAATTGAGAAAGTGGCACAGAGGAGCTAGGGGGGAAAAAAAACTGTAATTTTACTCCCATCTCCCGACTTGCATACTTATAAAATTTCTGCTTGCCTCTGGCTTCTCACTGGCACTCTTTCTCCACTTGTAACTTTTGGACAGCACTATCAAGGAGCTCCATAGACTCTCTGAGAGTCACATTGATTTTAAATGACTTGGGTTTAATGGTCAGGCCGTAATTAAAATCCATTTTCGAAGGCTCGTCTGGATTGGCCTTGAAATTGCACTGGTGAGCAAGGATGGAGATGAAGAGAAACAGCTGCATCTTAGAAATCTCTTCCCCGATGCACCGCCGTTTGCCCACAGAAAAAACCATCACGCTGCCCGTCAAGTCCTTGTTGATGAGGCCATCCTTGTCCAAGAATCGGGTTGGGTCAAAGTCCTCTGGGTTCGACCACTTCACCGGATCATGATTCACGGACCACTGGTTAACAAACACCACCGTGTCCTTGGGGATGTGGTAGCCCAAGACGGAAGCGTTAGCCGTGGTGGCGTGCGGAATGGTGACAGGCACAAAGCTGGAGAAGCGCATGGCTTCATAAAGAAAGGCCATGACGTAGGGCAAGCGGGGCTGGTCCTCCAGGGTGGGCAGCCGGTGCCTACCCACCACTTGATCCAGTTCTGCCTGTACCCGCGCCTGCACTTCCGAATACCTGTTTGGTGTTAAGGGCAGAGAGAGAAAGTCAATGAGGAACACTGATCCTTCTTTCATCTAGAAAGCCCATTACAATATATTTTTATACCACCATTCTTTAAACTGGCTATCTGAATCAGTAATTGAATTAACATTTCCAGAAAAAAAAAAATCCAAAACAGTTTCCTAATTTATCACTTTATTACAAGATGGAGTATAACAGTTATATTTCCTATAATAAGTCTCACACAGCTCTAACTCTCTTCCCCATCATAAGTTAAAAAAGGGTCTAAGTTTTCTCAGCCTGAAAAAGCATGACAAGGGTAAGGATGACTTCTCTCCACTGGATACAGCAGAAAGTGCCGGGGACATACAATACTTTTTAGGAACTCATGAAAATTCATTTCTTTTAAAATCAGAAGAATAAAAGCTTTTAGGCCAATGAAAATGTTTTATAATTTTAACATGCTAATCTTTATACCAATATAGTCATAAAGTTTAATTTAAAAAAATTTTATGGAGTAAGGTGTCCTCAAAGGCAAAAGCACTTGGGGCCCACAAAAATTAAAATGTAACCCTGAAAGTGAATTCTTTTTTTCTTCATCTCCCTAGACAATTCCAGAGAACACAATGTTCTCATTTTATACAAAGATCATTGGTATCCTGATAGATAAAGGTACATATCTTCTAACTTTAAAAGCAAATCCCTAATGTTCATGAGATTATGGTAGACTGTAACATTTATTCACTGTTGCCGATAAAACTAGTACAATCCTATTGGAAAACAAAATCTTATTACAAAGCAAGATCTGTAAGGGTAATTTCTCCCCACTCTTTTAAAAGCCAGTGATCCATGTCTGGAAATTTATTTTCAGGAAATAACTTAGCAGGTATAAAAAAAGTAACCATGATAGCTAAAATTTTAAATACAGCTGAAACATTAAAATATAGCAGAAACATTAAAATAGCTCACTCTTTAAAAAAATATTTAGACAAACATGATAAATGATTGTATATAATGATCTGTTACTATGGCAAAATATTATACAGCCATAAAAATTACTAAAATTGTGTAGTAAAAAATTACTAAAGTTTAAAAGACAGGGAAAAAAATAAATAAATAAAAGACAGGGAAATGGCCACTATAGTAAGTGGAAATGTCAGAAGTAAAAAAATGTATAATTACTGCAACTTTGAAAAAAAAATTTAAGTGTGCCTGTGATGACATTATGGGTGATTTTTCAGAGATTTGCAAACTTTTTTCATAGAGGGCCAGAGAGTAAATATTTTAGGCTTTGTGGATCAAGCCCTCTTACCTCCCAGCTTGTGCTATGGGGTAGAAGCAGCTACAGACAATACATAAATTAATGGGCATAGCTGCATTTCCATAAGTTACATAAAAAATAGGAAATGCAATTTGCCAACCCCATCATATTGTCTTTTCACTAAAAAGAAGAACTTTTCATCAGCTATAGTGAATTGAAAGTGACCCCCAAATTGTTTTATTCCCTTTTGCTGCCCAATTGGAGTACACGGAAAACGATTTACAATTCGGTTTCTGGTGAAAAAAAGAAAGGCAGTTTCAAAAGATAACACGCTTATCTGGGGAAGCAAAGGATTTATTGATCCCATTTTGGAATTGTCCTCTTCCTGATCTATTATTGACTCTTATTATGCGATTTCTGCCCCTCCTCCATATGTGTTTCCATGATATTAATACTGAAAAGTGATTTTAAATATACACCCCCCCCCCCAAATTGTGAAAGCAGTATCTAAGGAAATACAGGATTCTGATGCAGTGGATTCTAACAAAAGAAGTTTTTACTTTCCAGCTTCCCCTACCTGTGCGCCAGATTGCATAACCAGGATTTCTGGTCTCTCAAAGCAATCAAGACTTGCCTTGAATGAGACATTTGCCCCTGGGGTAAGGATGCCAGATAAAATACCGGCCGCCCATGTAAATCAACGGCTCGTCTTTTAATATAACTATAACCTATGTAAAATTTATGTTATATTTGCTTGATCTGGGGATACCGGAGACATGTTTAATTCGTGCGTGTACAAATTTAGCAGAGGTCCGCGGTTGAGGATCAACTTAACCCAGCCGAGCCCAGGGATCCGAGAGGTTAGCAGGTGCCACCCAGATACTCAGCTTCCCTTTCTATAACAGATGCAGCTCAGCGTTAGCTAAAGTTATGGCTTCTCCTATTCTTTACACCGACACCTCTACGCCTAGAAAGGCGGTTTTATACGCCTAGAGCGGCGGTTTTATACGCCCAGCACAATCCGCTGGTTTCTGGTTGCTTTCCTAAAGCTTTGGATTATCGGTCCTTGAGGCTCCGCCGCCGAACACTAGCTATATCGCGATACAAAGCCTTGAAGGGCGGTTGGCTTTTGGCTCCGAGGCCAGACGGCCTCCAGTCAGCGCTGAAGACCAGCCGAGCCGATTAGGCGTGCTTACTTAACATATTTTTTACTACGCTGCCCTTTCCTTTCGAACATTTCCAATTTTGCTTCTCCGTGCCAATGTGGGAGATCGGGGGATGATCTTGGGCACTTAATCTTGCTATTCCAAGTGGTTTCACACAAATTTATCCCCTCTCGGAGCGGTGAGCTCCAAGATCAGCGATGCCGAGCCGTCCCGGCGCGGTTGGGTGGAGCGTGCAAAACGCACGGTGCAAAACGCACGGTGCCTTCCAGAGACGCGCTTTCTGGACTCGGTCTCAGCTTTGGCAGGTGGGGACCCGCAGCGAAACCCCAAACCCTCCTTGAGCGCTAGTCGCGACCTCAGCATATTCTAATTCCACTCCACCTTTTACGGAGGGAGGGGGGAAGGCCGACCCAAGCCTCCTGGAGGCTTTACCTGGTGAAGAGAACGAGCAGCCACTGCAGCGCGGTGGAGAGAGTATCCTGGCTGGCGCCGAAGATGTCTGTGACCGTGGCCGGCACGTAGTCTACGTCCAGGCGCGGGCCACCATCGCCAGAGTCAGCCCCCGCCGAGTGGATGAAAGCGTCCATCATGTCGCGGGGGGCGGCCCCGGGCCGGAGGCTTTCCCGGTGCCTCAGGAACTTGTCTAGAACGAAGTTGCTGAAGTTGCGATTGAGCTGCTCGAATTCACGGAAGGCAGTGCGCACGGGGTTAGGGAAGCGCTGCAGCCAGGGCAGCACGTCCACCAGGCTGCCCGCGCCCACAGTGCGCCCAAACTCCTCGTTGTGGCTGAGCAATTCGAGGAACTCGGCGTCGTCGTGGCTGTAGCGGCAGCCGAAGCACAGAGCGCTCATGACGTTGGCCACGGCCACCAGGGTCAGTGGCCGCGGGTCTAGGAAGGCGCCGCCCGCGCTGCGGCGCACCAGCAGCTCTACCAACTCCCGCACCTCGCCTACCACGTGGCCCTCGAGGACCCGGCGGCCGCGCGGCTGGCGCGTGGAGAAGGCTCGCATCGTGCTGTGCGCCGCGCGCCGCTGCGCCTTCCAGCTCTCCGAGTACTGGCCGAAAGCCAGGCTGCGGCCACCGGACACCAAGCGGAAAGAGGCGAAAGGCGGCCGGTCGGCGAAGGCCGCGCTCTGGTGCACCAGCGCCTGGCGGATGGCGCGCTCGCCGTTCAGCACCACCACCCGGCAGCTGCCGAGATGGATCTGGAAGACGTCGCCGTAGCGCCGCGCCAGACGTGCGAACAAGAGGTGCGGCGCCGAGCCCATTGACGCCGCATTTCCGATCAGCGGCCAAGCAAAGGGACCGGGGGGCGCGGAGCCCGGCTGCCGCCGCCGCTGCCTCAACAGCCACTGGCCCACGTGCACTGCGGCCAGCACCGAGAGCAGCAGAAGGAGCATGGTCTGCTGGACCGACAGAAGGGTCGGCGACAGGTGATCGTCCGGGCTGAGGCCAGTGGCCATGCTGGGGAGAGAAGGGCGAAGGCGTGACACTCAGGTAGGCAGAGAAAGAAGAGGGCGCCCCAAGCTCCTATCCACCTGCCTCGGGCTACCGTGCACTGTTGGGTAGGCAGGAGGTAGCGCGTAGGTCAGATCAGGGCTAGCTCACTGAAGAAGCAGTTGAACACGCCTCTTGCCATCCCAAACCCATTGCCCAAAAGCGAGGGGAAGGGTCGTGTTTCCGCCTCTCTATGACCCGATTCCCCCGACCCCGCCTCAGCCGCGTAATGGTTCCTGCAATTCAAGGACAACACAGCGGGCATCAAGGTGTGGCGCTCAGTTCCCTCTAAATGCCTACCACCCCGGCCCCTGCGACCCCCGCCACTTCTGATGTGTGAGAACCCACGCATCACAAGAGGCCGCAGGAAGGCGGCTCAGCTGACACACTGACCTGCGAGGAGGCGCGGTTTCCAGCAGCGCCAGACGGCCGGCTGGGAGAACGGACTGGGGCCCTTGTGGGGTTCAAGACCGCAATCTCAATGTCTCCAGAAAATCAGAAGCCGACCCTGGACACCTGTTGCCAGCTCTGGGAACTTCAGCGCCCACTCTGGAGTCTCTAGGGGTCGTCAGAGCCGGGGGCGCTCGGTCTGGGATAGGGACGCAGAAAGGAGTTTGCTTTGCCGAGCCTCGCTGCACCTGAGCCTCGGCAAAGTCAGGGTTTTCTCACCGCGTGAGAGTTGCGATTGAGGGTCGATGAATGGAGTCAACTGCCAGCCCTCACAACCCCCTGCAAGGCTCTGACAGCTGGCGTCGCAGAGGCGTGGTCGGTTTGCACAGTCACTCTGGAGAGTAAAGCGCGCCATCCCGCCTCTCTTTTTCAAGGTCTGTGAGTGGGGAGGAGGCAACCGGACCTGGCAGGGGCGGGGCTTGCAGAGGGAAGGCGGGGCGCTCTGGAACAGGCCTCTCGGACTACGACTGGGGTCACCGCGCGCTGGTGGTCACGCGAGGCAGTCCCTGCGCGCCCCGACGGCCTTGGAGCAGTAGCTGGTGGCTTTCCTGGAAGCGGCGGCGAGAACTTTGCGTTTCCCCCAAATCACCCTTCCTCACAGCCACTTCCGATCGAGGCCGCAGTTTCTCTGGACGCTCGCTCGGGACACCACCTGAGCACCACTCCTGCGCTTTCGGTGGGAGCGCGCTCCACGCCCCGAGCGCACAACCTCTCTACCCTTTCCGTGGCCTGGGCTTCCTTCCCCGAGAGAAAATCGCTCGAGATCCTCGGGCGCCCTAACCGGGAAAGCAAACCTGTCAGCTTGGAAAAGAAAACTCGGTTGTGGTGAAGGTTTGCCTTACTGCATCCCGAGTTGCTTTATTTGTAGTTTAACGTTCTCGCAAGCATATCGACCCATCAGGTCAGGCCCTTTGGCGCGCAAAGTTCTCCTTCCACCTTGGGCGGAGAGATCAAGAAGCCCTGAAGGACACAGCTCCCCCGCCCCGGGACCCCGACTTCCTTGGCATACAAAGGCCAGAGCTGGCGCGCCACAGCTGCCTGGAGGTTTCCCGCGTAGAAACTCCTCCAGGTGGCGCCGCCCACTGGAGAACGCGGAGCAAAGCTGGCCGCGTCGGAGACCGGGGGCGCCCGGCGGAGAGCCGAGCTGGGACGAACCCTGCGGAGAGCAGGGGAGGGAGGGCGCTCTGAAGATTCCTGGAGGAGTGGAGGGGGTGGGGCGGGAGCGGGGTGAGAAGGAGGAGGCCAATCTCCGAGAGCCTGCGAACTTTATTGGGTTGAAAAGTTTCTTCTGCTGTCGCCTCCCCCTTGCGTGCGGAGCTGTGCCTTGCGTGCGCTGCTTCTGGAAAGTCGGCTCTAGTCATATCCCTCGGCGCTTCTCACGGCACCTGACACGCCGAGGCGGCGGCGGGGGCGGCGGCCGAGGGCGGGATGCCGACCGCCACCACCCTGCGCGGCGCACGCACAGCCGCGCCCTCCCGGCCACCGCTCCAAGGCCGGGTCTGGGCGCGCGCGCGCGCGCTCTGAACGGGACTCTCCTGCCCAAGTGGAAGCCCCAAGGCGCAGCACCCTTTCCTGCCGGCTGGTACAAAGTATTTTAAAGACCCTGGAGAAAAAAAGATCTTTTCCGAAAGGTTGGGGAAAGGGCGAGCCCGGGGGATGAATGGTAGTTATTCAGGTAGGAAGTGTGCTTCCGAGCCTCGGGGGTTATCAAGAATAAGTAAAGAAGTTGGGCGCTTACCAAGTACCAGCCGTGTGCTTTGAGGTTTACCGGCGCGGCCAATCTCTACTGTTTGCCAGTTTACAGATGAGGAAACGGGTTCAGAAAGGTTATATGATTTACCCAAGTTCACACGCATACATTTACAATCATATGATATAACCTTAAATGATTTCTTTTTCCGAGTAAATGATTGAAATGCTTCCCTCGGCAAAGTGAGGTGGTTCTGTACTCCCCCACTCTACCTTTTATTAGCTAATAAGAGGTGGACCCAGGATTTGAACCCACGAAGTTGCACTCCAGCTCCATCATACTCGTTTATGCTGAAGAAAAGCCTCAGATAAATATAGGCACAAATGCATTCTTTCCTGCCTGCCTAAAAAAAAAAAAAAAAAAAAAAATCAGCTGGAAGAATTTTTTAAAATAATTTCTGGGGTTTTTGGCGGGGGTGGGGCAGGGAGATTTGTTTTAGAGAATTGAATCTTGAGAATTCTAAAGAAATAATATGCTCATCTTTTGCAGGTAAATTGGTTTTGAATGAAGGAGGCCTGTGGACTGTGCTTCATAGCTGACTTTGAAATAACTGGTTAAATTCTAAAGAAAAATAAACTTCTTAAGAGTTTGACTTTTTGAAAGGTTGAAACCAACATTAAAATATCTTACTTGATAAGAAAATGCCTTTTTGTAAAATTCTGCCTTCAGTAGCTTTTGAGAGGTTCTCTGGAAATGAATTCATACTTTATTATGGCGTACTCAGTTCTGTAATAAAGTTAGTTTTTGAGCAACTGAGTAAATAGGAATTGGTTTCCCAGGGCTCCGCTGGCATATATATCATTTGAAATGAATTTCATAGCAACCTTATAATATCTAAGTTTAGCAAGACCCTTGTCTAATAATTGAAGATTGCTGCAGGTATCAGTCTCTCATCAGACTTGAATTTAGTAGACAAGAATTGTGTATGGGCTACTACCAATTTTGAGCTGGCAACGTTCCTGAAAGCTTTTATCACAGTATTTCTACCAGAATCAGAGGAATGGAGGTGCTTTTAAACCAAGTAAATACCTATCTTAAAAACTACAAAACAGAGCTGTTTCTAAGACCTCCTATATAGCTTTTAGATAAACTAGATACATACCTGCCTGCCACAGCAAATAGTTCAACGTACCTTTCAAGCCATGATGCCCTGGATTCAGCTCTTGTTGCAGGACAAGGCTTTAAAAGGCAGAGGAACCAGTTAGGTAAATGCTGTCAGAAAGATAGGCTTTATCAGTTAGGACAAGCCAAAAAGACTGGCTGTGGTAACACTGGGCTTTGGCTTCTCCCGGGCTTTTTGGTGTAGACCTCTGTTGGAAGGCCCATCCAATACCTGATGAAGACTCAGGATAAATCCAGAGAGGCCTGCGGGTACCCTTGACGTAGCTCATGGTGGAGCCCTCACTCTAGTGAATATCCATACCAGACTCTAAGTTATCAGTTGCTCAAAGCCAGTGTCTAAGGCCCAGGGATCTCTTTTCAGTCAATAACACACAATATGGGGATTTTGCCCACCCCTAAACTCAACATTTGAATTGTTTGGTACAGATAACTTTCAAAAGAACAGCGAAGCTAGAGAGATAGTTCAAGGAAGAGATTTAAAATACCTTGTGTTGTATTGATTCCATAGAAGAGAAATCCAGCTTAAGCGTGTTTAAGCAGGACAGAAATGCACTGGCTCACATGAAGGAAAGGATAAAGGTGGTACCTCACAGGATGGAAGGACCTGGGGCTGCTCTCCCACTGTCTAGCATGCTAGTCTCTGCTTGGGTTTCATCCCATATACTCTCTTCATGTAGCAGGAAAGCTGGCCATGGGCAGCCTCAAATTAACCACCACCCCCCAAAAAAGAGAACATGTCCTTTTCAGGGTCATTTTTCAAGCCCCTGGAAGGATTCCATTGTGCCAGCTTGGCATCAGGCCACCCCTGTGGCCAAAGGGCTAAGTCTGTTTTCAGAAAAAGAGAGATGGAGGTAGGGAGAACATGCTGCTGCTAAGTCACTTCAGTTGTGTCCAACTCTGTGCAACCCCATAGATGGCAGCCCACCAGGCTCCCCCATCCCTGGGATTCTCCAGGCAAGAACACTGCAGTGGGTTGCCATTTCCTTCTCCAATGCATGAAAGTGAAAAGTGAAAGTGAAGTCGCTCAGTCGTGTCCAGACTCTGCTGGGAAACAAAAGGTAAGAGGCCCCTCTGTCCTCAGGTATCCTGCTTCTGTCCTTCATTTTGGGTTGAAGGATAACCCAAAATAATAATAATAATAAATCAGCAACTGAGATAGATGCTTTTTTAAAAAATTATTTATTTTTTGCAGTGCTGGGTCTTCACTGCTACATGCGCTTTCTCTAGTTGCAACAAGTAGGGGCTACTCTCTACTTGCAATGCGCAGGCTTCTCATTGCTGTGGCTTCTCTTATTGCAGAGAACTGGTTCTAGACTTGTTGCAGAGCACTGGCTCTAGGCTTCAGAAGTTACAGCACGTGGATCAGAAGTTGTGGCTCCCAGGCTCCAGAGCACAGGCTCAGTAGTTGTGGCTGGCGCACAGGCTTGGTTGCTCCAAGGCATGTGGGATCTTCCTGGGTCAGGGATCAAACCTGTGTCTCCCACACTAGCAGGCAGATTCTTTACCACTGAGCCACCAGGGAAGCCCCAAGATAGATGCTTTTTGCCTGGAACCCATAGCCAAGAAAGCTCAGCCCTTAAGTCATCAGTATAGAAGTTGGTTTTCTTCATGGGATTTTGCTTTAGCAGCTCTTCAATATGGCTACGTATGTACCTAAAACTAAACACAATACCCCAAAGATGAGATCTTGTCCAACCCCGAGAGCTGTGGTTACTTCCCACCAATCATGCAGTGTTTCTTTTTAATGCAAACTAAGTTTTAGGGCTATTTTAAAGTATCTAAGCTTGTGATAAATTAAGGTCTTTATCTTTTATCTTGAGACTTAATACCATTCTGAGTCTTTCATTGCACTTGTACAATTGATTTAAAAAAAAATATGAGATTTTCCATTTATTTCCATTAAATACATTTTGAAGCTTCCAGCCCATGGAGGCCATGTTGATACTCTTATGGCCTCTGAGGCCAAGATCACAACAGAAGCTGGAAAGTAATATGGGGAAAACAAGTCTAGTGGCCAGGTGACCACTGGCCCACTCTGGACTACTTCTATGACAAAAATCTTTGGACTTTGGTTTATATTATATATCTACATTATTATGCATACACAATATTTTATATATATATAAATATTTAATATATCATGTTACAATATTCAGTTCAGTTCAGTTGCTCAGTTGTGTCCGACTCTTTGTGACCCCATGAATCGCAGCACACTAGGCCTCCCTGTCCATCACCAACTCCCGGAGTTCACTCAGACTCACATCCATCGAGTCAGTGATGCCATCCAGCCATCTCATCCTCTGTCGTCCCCTTCTCCTCCTGCCCCCAGTCCCTCCCAGCATCAGGGTCTTTTCCAATGAGTCAACTCTTCGCGTGAGGTGGCCAAAGTACTGGAGTTTCAGCTTTAGCATCATTACTTCCAAAGAAATCCCAGGGCTGATCTCCTTCAGAATGGACTGGTTGGATCTCTTTGCAGAGTCCCTTGGACTCTCAAGAGTCTTCTCCAACACCACAGTTCAAAAGCATCAATTCTTTGGCGCTCAGCTTTCTTCACAGTCCAACTCTCACATCCATACATGACCACTGGAAAAACCATAGCCTTGACTAGACGGACCTTTGTTGGCAAAGTAATGTCTCTGCATTTGAATATGCTATCCAGGTTGGTCATAACTTTTCTTCCAAGGAGTAAGCGTCTTTTAATTTCATGGCTGCAGTCACCATCTGCAGTGATTTTGAAGCCCCCAAAAATAAAGTCTGACACTGTTTCCACTGTTTCCCCATCTATTTCTCATGAAGTGATGGAACCAAATGCCATGATCTTAGTTTTCTGAATGTTGAGTTTTAAGCCAACTTTTTCACTCTCCTCTTTCACCTTCATCAAGAGGCTTTTAAGTTCCTCTTCACTTTCTGCCATAAGGGTGGTGTCATTTGCATATCTGACGTTATTGATATTTCTCCCAGCAATCTTGATTCCAGCTTGTGCTTCTTCCAGCCCAGCATTTCTCATGATGTACTCTGCATATAAGTTAAATAAGCAGGGTGACAATATACAGCCTTGACGTACTCCTTTTCCTATCTGGAACCAGTCTGCTGTTCCATGTCCAGTTCTAACTGTTGCTTCCTGACCTGCATACAAATTTCTCAAGAGGCAGGTCAGATGGTCTGGTATTCCCATCTCTTTCAGAATTTTCCACAGTTTATTGTGATCCACACAGTCAAAGGCTTTGGCATAGTCAATAAAGCAGAAATAGATGTTTTTCTGGAACTCTCTTGCTTTTTTGATGATCCAGCGGATGTTGGCAATTTGGTCTCTGGTTCCTCTGCCTTTTCTAAAACCAGCTTGAACATTTGGAAGTTTACGGTTCACGTATTGCTGAAGTCTGGCTTGGAGAATTTTGAGCATACAATATTAGGGCTTCCCAAGTGGCGCTATTGGTAAAGAACCTACCTGCCAATGTAGGAGACTTAAGAGATGCAGGTTCAATCTCTGGGTTGGGAAGATCTCCTGGAGTAGGAAATGGCAACCCATTCCAGTATTCTTGCCTGGAATATTCCATGGACAGAGGAGCCTGGCCCAGTGCCGTCCATAGGGTCACACAGAGTCAGACACGCCTGAAGCGACTTAGCACTCAGGCATGTTATAATATTATACAATTTGTATATATTATTTTTCAGTTTTGACCAGATATAAATTCTTAAAACACACCCACGCATAGTATACAAACATGCTCTTGTTGCAAAAGATTCAATCAGTATATAAGAATATGCAGAGAATTAGGAAAGCCCATGCTCCTACCCCTTCTCATGTGCAGCCACAAGAATCATGTGTCTTCCACTTATGTATAGCATATGCTTGTGCATATGTATATATTTTTAATACAAATGAGATCATACTAAAATTACTGTTCAGTGATTTTTTTCAACTTAACAATTGTCTTGGCAACTTCAACAGAAGGTATAGATCTACCTACCACATGCTTTTAAACTACGGCGTAGTATGACTGTAACATAATTTATTTAGCCATTTCTCTTTGAAGACCGTTTGTGTTCTTTCCAACTTATTTGAGACTCCATTGTGGTGACTTCACTTTTCTGTGCAATTCTGTATACATTTGCAAATGTTTTCCCAGTGGAGAATCTTGAATCAAAGGGGTATGCATTTTAAAGGGTCTTGCTAACACCTCCTTGTCTTCCACAAAGACGGCCAGTTTGCATCTGGAACCTGGGATTTTGTACCCAGTAGCATGTACCAACAAACTTTTCCTTCTATAAAGAATGATTGCTTTAATTTAGCTTTGCAAATATAGAATGAAAAGAAAACAAAGGGATTACTTGTCTTTCAGATCTGTTCTTTCCTTTAAAGAATTGGTATGCTTGTGCTCAGATCATCTCCTCTTCTTGACAGGTGAGGGAAATCCCCAGATTAAAGCTGATAAGACATTAGTGGGGGGAGCATTCCGGATTTCCATATCTCTATGGAAGACATCACAGAATCCAGGGTAGGAGAGTGACCTCAGCGTGCCTCAATGTCCCCTCCGAGATGATGACAGGCCCCTGGGCACAGGCCCAAAAAGCCTTCTAGGTTTGTCCAGTCTTCCAGAGGAGATTAAAAGCAGTAAAGCCAGCATAACACATCATTAGGAATTTGGCTTCTGGAGCCAGGCACTCTTGGGTGTAAGGCCCAGCTCTCTGACTTATAAGCAGTGACCTTGGCCATGGTAGTTAACTCTTCTTAGCCCAAGTATCCTCATTTGTACAAAAGGGATCATAATATCCCAGCCACAGGGGGTCACTGTGAGGATTAAATGAGATATTATGAGGATACCAATTAGCACAGTTGATGGCAAAGAGTGAGTTCTCAATAAAAGCTAGCTGTTATTTATTATTGTTACCACTAGTACTACGCCCTTATTCCTGTCCAATAAAATCAGAGTCACGCAAGGACTTGGACCTCACAGAGATAAACATAGCCTGCTTGGTTCAGTGTGACGCTTTGGGGTGACACACCCTCACCCAACCGCCTGCAACCTCCTGGAAGCCTAAGGTGACAACAGCCACAGCCTCCTTTTCTTTCTGAGGCAGCACATGAGTGGTCAGTAGCGCCCAACTCCAGAGCCCGCAGGGTTCTGCCTCTACCACTCATAACCGAGTGACTCTAGCTGCTGCAAATAGCTTTCTGGGTCCAGTTCACATTTGGGTAAAACAGAGACCACGCCAGTACCTACTTCAGGACTAAACGAGCTAATACATGTACAGCTTTAGAAGAACAGTGCCTGGTACCAGGGAGGGGCTCAGACGCATCAGTTATGATCATTACTCTGAGGGAAGCCATTTGCCGCTGCCTGAAAAGGCCAACCTCAGAGCCATCTGCTCTTGGCAGAAGGGCTCAGCATCAACAGCCAATTTGCGTTTTCCTCCAGCTCCCAGATGGAGCCATGCAGTACTTCTTTCTCACCTTGTTTCAGCTCACCCAGATGGACACGCTCCACTTCAGGACCCTCAGAGCAGAGGCAGCTCTTTAGGCAGGAGGATGCCACGCTCCCAAAAGGTCCCGGAGGAGGCCGAGCCGGGTGCCTTCCTCCAAGCCAGGCTCTGGGCCAGTCCCTCCCACAGAGCAGAGGCTCTGGGACAGCACTCGGGCCATCGCTGCCAGGGAGAGTTAAGAAAACGACAGTCCACGCGGTGCAAACAGGAGAAGGCCCCAGGAAGTGCTGTCCTGGGACCTCCAGGGGTTGGCAGGAATGAAGCCATGCTCCCTGGCTCCCCAGAAGAGACCGCCTACTTTCCTCCCAGTACAGGTCTGGATGAAAGTGGGCTGTGGCTCAGACCTGCAGCACCCAGAACACTGAGCAGCTGCACTGAAGAAGCTCAGGCCGTCTGGCAGCCCGGACCAGAAGGCTGGGCGAGGAGTCTCTCTGCCCTTCCTTGTTAACTGCCAGGGAGGAAACGCTCCCCTGGCCACAGTGGAAAGTCGAATTCAGCCATCTGTACTGTGGTGGTGACTAACCTTCTTTCCTTGAACTATTGTGCCGAGTCAGCCTGTGGCTTATTTGTTTTACGGGTTGGATTGCAGAAGGAAGTCAGGACTTCTCAGGTTCTGAGCCTTGGTAGCAGCACCTACACCTGTGTTCAGGTGCAGCTGGTGCCTCTTACCAGGCCCCCAGGGCACTGTCCGCGGTTTCAGGGAGCATCTGATACACTCACCTGAGCTCCCAGATCGCGGGGTTACCTCATGGAATACCTGGGGCTCTGGGGTAAAATGGAAATCTCCATCCCATTTAAGAACACATGACGGGCTCTGAACCAGTGGCAATCCTTGTGCCTTTCTCCTGCTGGGCTCTGGGTATCATACCTGCAGCTCCCGGAGGCAGCTCAGAGAGGTGAAAATCAGATTACAAGTGTCATTTCATTTAACATGGAATAACTACAACAATTTTGAGTGCCACATGCAGAACTCTGTGCCCAGTGAAACGAGAGGATGATCCTCCTCTCCGATGTTGTAGTTGTGAGGTCAGGCCAGGGCTCACTCTCCTCTGGTCTGTTAGAGTGCTGAACACCACAAAGCAAGTCAGGACACAGAGAGGAAAGGAGTTAATTTTCCCTCCAAATGCCGGGCACTGTATTCAGTGCTTGACAACTTCATTTACTTCTCCCGATCATCCTAAATGTATAGCCATCATTAGCCTGCTTTACATATAGGAGGATTAAGGTTCAGACACGATGGACTATTTGCCAAAAGTCTTACAGGTTGCAAGTGATTTTTTAATTTTTAATTTTATATTGGAGTATAGCCAGTTAACAATGCTGTGATAGTTTCGGGTGAGCAGGAAACGGACTCAACCATACATGTACGTGTATCCATTCTCCCCCAGACTCCCCTCCTATCCAGGCTGCCACATAACATTGAGCAGAGTTCCCTGTGCCATACAGTAAGTCCTTGTTAGTTATCCATTTTGAATATAGCAGTGTGTACCTGTCCATCCGAAACTCCGTAAGTATCCCTTCCCCGATTCTTCCTCACTGGTAACCGTAAGTTCATTCTCTATGAGTCTATTTTGTAAATAAGTTCATTTGTATCATTTTTTTTTTAGATTCTACATATAAGGGATATCATATGATATTTCTCTTTCTCTGTCTCACTTACTCACTCAGTATGACAATCTCTGGGGGTCAAGATCTGTACTCGGGTCTACAGGCTCCAAAGCCCACCCAGACCATAGCGATCAACACACGTGAACTGACTGCCAGTGTCATAAACTGTCCAGCAGCCCCTCCCTTCTGACTCCACACTGTGTGTATACACTTCCCCGGCACCCACATGCCTGTGAACGACCTGGGTGATCCCAAGCCTCTCCCCACTCCCCCAGGAGAGCTGACATCCTCCTGGAGGCCAGGACCCCAACAGGAAAAGCCATCTTGGTTCCCGTGTGAGATGCAATTCAGACCTGCCCTCTCCTCTCCTAGTGGAGAAAATTGCTATCTGTCCTGCACAGTTCAGGCTCTGTAATTTACAATCCAGTCTTGGGAGGGTTTTGAAAAATTTTCCTTTAAAACAGTGGCTGGAATGCAGCCTCCACATGGCCTTCATGACTAGATCTGCTACATTCAAATGCATTATATTGAACTTACTATAAAATTCACACTATTCCAGACTCCCAGAAATGACAGTTTTATTTAGAAGTAAGTGAGCAAAGTGATGACTTCATTGGTCCCAATGCCAAAATCTTAGCTCAGTGTTTCTCAAATGTTTTGTGTTCAGGACCTCTTTCTACTCTTAAAAAATGTTACAGAAACCAAAGAGCTATTGCTTCCTCTAAGTTTTATCTAAATTCCATGGACAGTGGAGCCTGGCAGGCTATAGTCCGTGGGGTTGCAAAGAGTCGGACATGTCTGAGGATCTGAGCATGCATGCACGCATTTACAATTTTAGAAATGAAATTTATTCATTAAAACACAATAAACCTAAAACATGTTTACATAAATAGCATATTAGAAAATATCTCTGTTTTCCAAAACAAAAAATATTTAGTAGGAGTGGCATTGTTTTACATATTTTACAAATCCCTTTAATTTCTGATTTAATAGAAGACAGATGAATACTCATATCTGATGCTGTAACCAATCTGTAGTGATATTGAATGTCAGGTAGCCCCTGAAAGATCCCTGGTGATCTTGTGAGAGAAGAATGGGGAGAAGGGCAAAGACTACTTTATGACCATAGTTTTAACCTTATGGACTTCCTGAAAGCATCTCAGGGACCACCTACCCTCCCAAGAAGTCCCCGGGCCACACTTTGAGAATCACCTGCTGCTGCTGAGTTGCTTCAGTCACGTCCGACTCTGTGCAACCCCATAGATGGAAGCCCACCAGGCTCCTCCATCCCTGGGATTCTCCAGGCAAGAACACTGAAGTGGGTTGCCATTGAGAATCACCGTCTCAGTTCAAATGTATGATTTTTCTTGTGAGAAAAATCCACCCAGAAGTATTAATATCTAAAGAATATAAAGACCATAATATCTATGGTCTTGATATAGGAACTTGGTGGCAGTGAGGGTAGATTTCAGAGGCAAACATGTCCCAGTGACTGATTTTTGGAGGAAAGCCCCTGAGACACGTGTGGGCACTTCTAAACAGCTGGGCTTTCACAGAGGTACCACTCCCAGATGATGGGTCTAGTGGGGATGGTGCAGTTTAACCCCCAAGCAGGGCCAGAAGGAAGAGGCAGAGTGGTACCCACATCTCTGCTGCCTGGAGCCCAGGTGATGTCTGAGTCAGCGACCGGGAGAGCGTGGCTTAGATGAAGGGGGTGGGGAGCTCCTGCTCAGGTGTGGGGCCAGAAGGGCATCTGAGCCACATCCTGAGATCACAGCGGCTCTTTCATTAGCAGCTGTGCCAGTAATAACAATGGTAATAGTAATAATGTACTACTAATAATGGAAGAACTACCATTTATTGAGCACTCTGAGCCGGGCGGAGTGCCAAGCACTTGACATGAATCATTTTATTAATCCTTCACAACCAACTCTCTAAGGTAACTATTAACCATAATCCCTTTCCTACAGACAAATAAAGCAAGACAGGAAGAGTTGGCGTTATCAACCAAGGCCACGCAGCTCCTGTGGTAGCTGAGCTAAAATGTGAATTCCGGTCTACCAGATCCTGGAGGTACCCTGCAACCTCTGCTCCAGGCCGAGTAAGCAAAACCGTAAGAGCAGGAGACATGAACATCACTGCTTCCTATTAGATGAAGCACAGGGACAGAGTGGACACCTTCTCCCACTCCAACCAGCCTTTTGGAGGCTTCGGAGTTGAATTGTAGGGATTTCCTGGTGGTCCAGTGGTTAAGACTTTACCTTCCAATTCAGGGGTTCATTCCCTGGTCAAGGAGATGGGATCCCACATGCCTCTCAGTCAAAAACAACAACAACAGCAAAAAAACAAAACATAGAACAGAAGCAATGTTATAACAAATTCAATCAAGACTTGAAAAATGGCCCACATTTTTAAAATCTTTTTTTTTCTTTTTAAAAAAGCTGAATCATAATGGGGTCTTCAACAGTGAGGGAGGTGGGGTGCTGAGGTGACAGCTTTTGGTGCATGGGTCCTTCCCTTAGTTATAGGGCCCCACCTGTGCCCCTCCCCACACAACTCTGGCCTTCCAAGGGTCCTGCCACTGTTGACACCAGCCAGGAAGCACAGGCATTGGCCCACCCACCTCTACTCCCCCCACGGAAATCTACAAGATGTACCCCCTTTCAAAGCTCCGACATGAGGTCCTGCAGACTCCTGCTCCCAGCAGACCAGCTGGCACAAAGCCACCTCCACATCCCGCCCCTTCTGAGCTCAGCTGCCCAGAGGTGTGAATTTCCCATAAGCAAGCTCAACCCTCCACCCCCATTCCCTGAAAAAGCAAACAGAGATCGTGTGAGAATTCTCTTCCAAGGCATCATACCTTCTCCCTAACCAGAGGCTCCAAGGAGTTCAGCTTTGCACGAGCTTTTAATTTGCGTGCAGACAAGCACAAAAGACCCAACCGGATATACCTGTTATTTCCCAATGACCTGAGAGCCCGAAGTTTATGTTAAGCCCTGGGTTAGGGCTCGGCTTGCACGCAAGGCTAGGACTCCTGCAGGCAATTGAGAGGTGGTGGTGGAGAGGACAGAGGAACAACTCTGAAGTGACAGCACATAATTTAATTCCCCCTAAGCTTTCCAAGCATGCAGACTGTTCCTTTTTTGTCAGCGTATAACCTAAGTGATTTGTTCTACTCAGGCAAGAAATGTCTAATTTAAACCATATTGCAGCTAAGCCCTCAGTGGAGAAAGAGAGCTCCCTGCAGCTTGGCTTGTGCATGGTGGGGCCGGATGGCAGCTGAGGCAAAGCAGACTCCTGCAGCCCCTGTGTTTCTTACCCAGGTCACGATTGGAGAAACATGCATTCCTGGGCTTTAATCACCACACTCACTCTTCTGTCTCGTGCTTCACCCCTCGTGAATGGGTTTAATTTTAGTAAGAATGTTTACAGGAGAGTGTTGGCTTGATGTCTCTGATGTCTTCGGTCTGAGTTCCCTCTGAGCCACCACTGGCTATGGGACTTCAGGCAAACCTCTTAAACTCCAACTGCTGTTTCACTGTTTTCCCTTCTCTGAAAAAAAGCCAGGAGGGTGCAGGTTGACACGTTTTAGTGGAAAGTGACCAGGTCTAGAAAGAAAGAGATCTGTGTTCCAACCCTGCTTTGCCCCTAAGCAGCTGTGGATTTGAGACAAGGGACTTTTCTGTAGGCTTCTCGGGTGGTGTAGTGGTTAAAGAATCTGCCTGCCAATGCAGAAGACACAAGAGATGCAGGTTCGATCTCACGGAGTAGGAAATGTCAATCCACTCCAGGTTTCTTGCCTGGAAAATAACATGGACAGAGAAGCCTGGTAGACAGCAGTCCATGGTGCCGCAGAGTCAGACACAACTGAGCATGCACGCACTTTGCTCTGGTCATCAATCTCCTCATCTGTTTTTTAAAATAAGGGAATTGGCAGGGATGGTCTTTAAAGTTCCTTCAGCTCTAAAAGATTATGTATGTCCTAAACCACTTCCAGCTTGACAAAATAATCACCATTATTATTATAATTATTAGTAGTATCTGATTCCCTTCTATAATTCCAAAGATTTCACTAGCCAGGAAAATCTTGTTTTACTTTTTTTTTTTTAAATACTTTTATTTGCCTAACTTATATGGAGGATACTTTACTGCCCTCTCTCCTGACTATAGGATTTCATGTGGAGGCTCTGCGTCTGTCTCATTCTCCATTGAATTCTCGAATTTCCCCCACAGCCATGCCAGACTATTAAAAAGTGGTCTCTAAACACAGGCTCCATTTCAAGACTGTTCACTCAGCCAAAAGTGCCCCCTCCCATTCACTACTATGAAAATTCTCTTTCCTTTTCCTCCACTCCCCATCATGAAATGAATTGTTTTCCCCTCTGGATCCCTTGAGCAATTTGCACTGTGATTGCATTGATTTTATTCTATCTGGTGTTATTTTTGGTTTCCTATCCAGCATATCTTTGCTCAGCTAGACCCTCAGGACCTGGAAATCATCGGGGACTTGGTCACGTGTATAGCCCAGCCTCCCCGCTGTCCTCTCCCTTCCCCTGGCACCTGGTATACATTCAGTGTTCATAGAGGAATTAAGTTGTTGAACCCTGTGGATTTCATCCTAATGGGATAAGAATGCTCCTTGGGTTAGAAGTTCACAGCCAGTCAGGGTTGAGCAGTGCAGATCCCCACCCTCCCCCCATGAAAACTTACATAGGCTGGTGATAAGAAGGAGGCTGTGGACTGAAGGTGATGCTTGGAGGTCCCAGGAGAAAGCTGGCTTTTGGGTGGTAGGCAAAGTTGGTCTAGCCTCACTTGGTAAAAGGGGCCACATATGCCCTTATCCTTCGCCAGGCTTAGAACCAGCTGAATGACCCTCCTGTCTGCGTGTTTTGTAAATAGGACCCAACTCAGGTCACTTGGGAGCTTTTCTGAAACTTTAAAAAACAAAAATTGCTATTTAGCTATATTTGCTTATACTCCTCCTTCTTCCAGTATATGGTAGCTTCCTATTTTTTTTAATTTACTTTTCTCCCCAGTTTACTTACTTATTTAATTTTGTGGCCATGCTGCACAGCATGTGGGATCTTAGTTCTCTGACCAGGGCTCAATACCCATGCCCCTGAATTGGAAGCACAGAATCTTAACCACTGGACCACCAGGGAGGTCCCCGTAACTTCCTTTGAACATTTCCACTTGCCCTACCCAGGAATACATCTAGGTCTTTTCTGCCTTTGGTGTAAAGTCTTGTTTGAAGACATCAAGTTCTGTGTGATTTGTTTTTTCTCACTAAACATGAATTCTAATTTAAAACAAATTCCTTACTCTTTACTAGGTAGAGATTTTGCAGAAAACCAAATTCTCATTTTTAAATGAATGAGGATTCAAAAAGTTAGCCTAATGAAAAAAAGTTTAGGTTCAGAGCCTTTACACACAGTGGTGGTGGTTGTTAATTCGCTAAGTCATGTCCAACTGTTTGCGACTCCATGGACTGTAGCCCTCCAGGCTCTTCTGTTCTTGGGATTTCCCAGGCAAGAATACTGGAGTGGGTTGCCATTTCCTTCTCCAGGGGATTTTCCTGGATCAGGGATCAAATCTGCATCTCCTGCATTGGCAGGCAGATTCTTTATTGCTGAGCCACCAGAGAAGCCCTAAGCATTTGGTAGAGAAATGGAAAAGCCATGTTGTTGGAAAGGTGATTTTAAATTCAACAGAGGTTTTACAATCAAAATAGAGAAAATTTGTCATGAAGAGTGACATAACAAAGAAACAGATTCTGAGATTCACCTTTGATTTTAGTGCTTCCGGGGAAGGATTCTGCACATTTTGAGCAATTTCTTCAGAAAAGGATCAAGTTCATTGAAAAGGCTCACCATCTTGCTAAAAATATATAACTATTGAAAGAACCAAAGGTCAAGATAACTGTGTTCTCAGAGGTACCTTTTTCTTAAAATATGTGAATTATCTCACCAAAGATATTTGAAAAATCTGCGTGGTTGGTGCACACAGTCACTTTTAGTGGGCCCCAGCTCACTAAAAGCCCAGAAGAGGAGGAGAGGTCATTTCTGGTGACCAAGAGGGCAGTAGGTTGGGAATTCACTGGAGGGTAGTTAGTGTCCTTTATCTTTAACATTGGGATGAGCATGACACATGCAAATTCACAAAGCATTCTCACTGAGTAAGAAGAGAGAGAAGGCTGAGACAAGTTAAATAAACACTTGAGAAACGAAGCAGATAAAACCTGTTTGCTGCCACAAGTGCCGTGGGGGAGCAGCATTCCTGAACCAGAGGGGAAGTGAATGAAACCTCAGCTCTCAGAGGGGAGAGGCGGCTGAATGCTGGCCTTTCCCCTCCCAGCCCAGTTGGAATGCTGGCTTAGAGAAAAAGGAAGGGTTGAGGGGGTTTTACTTTTTAATAAAACATCTCAGAAATGACCACGAACAAGGCAAAGCTGATTCTCACAGATAAGCCAGGGACCGAGGAAGGTAGTTAGTGGTGGTTAGAAGCTGGTGGGTGGTAGAGGAAAGTGTCTCCAGCGTTAGGTCAATAGACCAGAGCAGAGAAATCAAAGTGCAATAAGAACATCTTTGGGGAAAAGCCAGCCAGTCGTTTTCCTTTCTGAATTGAGAAGGGACATTTCAAGTCTAGGAAGGGTAGGGATGAAGGAGAGGAAAGAGCCAGAAATGTGGGGAAGCTATATGATATCTGACCTCATAATCTCCCCCAAACAATTTCTTTTTAAAAAAAAGTTTTTATTTTATATTGGAGTATAACTGATTAACAATGTTGTGATAGTTTCAGGGGGACAGCAAGGGGACTCTGCCATATGTAAACATGTATCCATTCTCCCCAAACTCCCCCAACAATTTCTGTAATGATTGTGACACCAAGTACATAGGTACCCCTTCACCTCTGCTCTAAAGATGTCTGTTCATCAGCACGAGGAGAATTTGGTGGCAGAATTCCATGACTTGCAAGGTGTTTGTGACACAGGGAGAAGCAGTGTCTTCCCTGAGTTCCGAGGGCCCTGGTGACACTTCTTTGGACTTAAAACTTTTCCTTGAAACTCTTGAGCATTGTGAAATGAGAGAAAATGTTAATCTTGGAGTCATAATAGCACCAGCCACAACCTCAATGGCCAAAGGTTTAAATCCTCTGGAATAATTAGCCTAGAAAATGCAGGAGTCAAAACAGCTCTACAAAATCTGAAGGGAAGGGAAAGATGAACCACAAGGCCAGTAGAATGTGTGTGTATATGTGAAAAACGTTCCTCACCTGTGGTTGTTTGGGGGGCGGGGTGCAATCATCTATGTGTGTGTCTATGTGACATATTTTTACACATTTACAAATGTGTTTTAAGCTGTGGTGGTGGTGGTTTAGTTGCTAAGTCATGTCCGACTCTTGCGACCCCTTGGACTGTAGCCAGCCAGCCTCCTCTGTCCATGGGATTTTCCAGGCAAGAATACTGGAGTGGATTGCCATTTCCTTCTCCAGGGGATCTTCCCAACCCAGGAATCGAATCCAGGTCTCCTGCATTGCGGACACTTTACTGACTGAGCTATCTGCAAACAAATCCAGATCAGCTCCCACCCCCAGCCTTTTTTATCCTAAAGGCATATTACATGGATATCCAAAAGTTCTGAAAGGAGAATCTTAAATACACAAAGCATTTCCCAACTGATCACCATGTGAATGATGTAAACAGTCACCTGTAGTACTGAGTCATCATGTGCCCTTTTCATGTGTAAGGAATTGTAAGTTAATTTGTGGCAGTGGTCTTAGATTTCAGACATTAATAGCAGCAAATTATAGAAGAAAAGCAAGATGGTATGATTCATGACCTAGAAAGAGCAGCTTCTAGTTTCCACTTATCCTCTGTGTCACGTGATATATTTCAGAAACTCACTTAAAATTGAGAAAATAAGCCATTCCTAATTGTGCTTGAGGAAATAGCTCATTTACGAATCTAAGAAGATTAGAGAATCTTTCGTGTGTTTGTTTAGAACCCAGGCCAAATTTTTTTTCCAGAGGCACAAACCTGATTTTCCCTTTTCCTTAAAAAAAAAAAAAAAAAAAAAACTCTCATAAAGTTAAAGTGTTTTTAAAAAAATGTGGGCTTCGCATGCAATAACCCATTCAAGGACTTTGATGATGGACTCACCTCTGCTATGAGTATGGAATTTTTGCATTTTTGAGATGGATCTTTTTTTAATGAATACACCATTGTATTTTTGGAGTTTCAAATTGACTCAATTTAAAAAAAGATGATTTTCCAGCCAGTTGTTTGAATTCCCATAAAACTCGATTTCCACAGGTTAGCTCAATAAAATTAAAAAAAAAAAAAAACACTAAGTTCTAAGCATGTTGCTTGAAACTCTTTAGTGTTTTCCCAAAGAATCTATAATACATTCCCACCCCCAAACTGCCACCCTGCCCATCTGGACCCTTCTCACCTTTCTTCACTCTCTGCTCTTACTCTGTGGTCCCCTTGCTGTGCCTCAAATGTCAGAGTTCTTTCTTGCCTCACGGTTTCAGGGCTTACTATTCTTTTCTGCCTGGAAAGTTCCTCCTTGGTCTTTGCATGGTTGGCTGCATCAGATATGTTGTGTTAGAGCATCATTCTTTGACCCCCTCTCTAGAGCAGGGGCCCATCCGAGCTCCCTTGCTCTCAAGCCCATCACTGTCTCTCTGTTCTAACTGGCCTCCATTGCAGTCTGCCTGGTTATATCTGTTTCTGCCACTGGATTTCAAGTTTCTTGGGAATAGAGACTTTGTCTATCTCATGCACCTTTCTCTTCTGTCAGTGCCCGGCAAATAGTAGATGTTCAGTAAATACTTACTGAATGAGTAGATGAGTGATAAGACATTGATCTGTATCTATTTTTCTTTCTGGGTTGTTGTGAAGGGAACCCGAGAGAATGGAGTGAAGGCTGGGCTCAACAGAGAGTTTTTTCCTTCATTTTATTATTTTTTATTTGTTTGTATTTTAAGATAGGAGATGAGAAGATTTTTTTATGCTTTTGAGAATGATCCAGGAGAGAGAAAGAAAGAGATGATAACGAGGATGTAGCAGAGAAAGAAAATATTGCAGGAAAGAGGTCCTTGAGCAGTTATGCTGATGTGGTTCAAGGAAAGTGCTAACCATTGCTAGACACGTAGAGCCTTTGCCACAGTGAAGGAGGAAGACAGAGAAAGCAAGTTCCAGTTTACAGTGCATGGTGTGTGTGTGTGTGTGTGTGTGTGCACACGCACGCACGCTTGTATTGATTTGGGGTAGACAGATAAGCTTGCTGCCCTCAGGAATTCCCTGGCAGTCCAGTGGCTAGGACTCTGCACTTCTGCTGCTATGGGCCTGAGTTCAATATCTGGATCCCTGACTGGGGAACTAAGATCCGTCAAGCTGCACAGGGTGGCTCAAAAAAAAAAACGGGGGGATTGTTGCCCTAGTGTGTATAAATTGCTCAGTCATGTCTGACGTTTGTGATCTCATGTGTCATGACTGTAGCCTACCAAGCTCCTCTGTCCATGGAATTCTCCAGGCAAGAATATTGGAGTGGGTAGCCATTCCTTTCTCCAGGGCATCTTCCCAACCCAGGGATCGACCCCAGGTCTCCCGCATTGCAGGCAGATTCTTTACTATCTGAGCCACCAGGAAAGTCCATTGCCCTAGCTTCTAATTTTTTAGAATTGGACATACATAAAACAGGACAACAGCTGGTCATGTGAGAGAGGAAAGGGATGTGGAAAGGTTAAGGAGACATGAGATTTCAAAAAATTATCTTAAAAAAGCAGAAGAGCAAACTATGTAGGGATGTGTAGAAGGATTGTAGCGCTTCCTGTCCATTAGAGTTTGATCATCATGAGTTTGAACTGAGACAGCTGGCTGTGGGGATTTTCTCAATACTTGAAGTGGGAATGTAATTGTTACCAGTTTTCTGGAGGGCAGTGTCCTTTGATTGAGCCATTCTACGAATTCATCCTAAAGATAGCTGGACATCTTTTGAGAAGATGTATATACAAAGATGTTCAACAAAAACTTTATAATCGATAGCAAATAACTGGAAAATATCTAAATGTCAGCAATAGGAGGTTGGATAAATAGAGATATCTGTACAATGGGATATTTTGCAGCTGTTAAAGACTGTATGTCTATATTCAATGATATGGGGAGATAACCATGATGAGTTATTGAGTGAAGAAAATGCAGTTTTCAGTTTAGTTCAGTTCAGTTGCTCAGTCATGTCCGACTCTGTGACCCCATGTACCGCAGCACACCAGGCTTCCCTGTCCATCACCAACTCCTGGAGCCTACTCAAACTCCTGTCCATCACGTTGGTGATGCCCTCCAACCATCTCATCCTCTGTTGTCCCCTTCTCCTCCCACCTTCAATCTTTCCCAGCATCAGGATCTCTTACAATGAGTCCATTCTTTACATCAGGTGGCCAAAGTGTTGGAGTTTCAGCTTCAGCATCAGTCCTTCCAATGAATATTCAGGACTGATCTCCTTTAGGATGGACTTGTTGGATCTCCTGCAGTCCAAGGGACTCAAGAGTCTTCTCCAACACCACAGTTCAAAAGCATCAATTCTTCGGCACTCAGCCTTCTTTATATTCCAACATATATTCCATACATGACTATTACAAAAACCATAGCTTTGACTAGATGGACCTTTGTTGGTAAAATAATGTCTCTGCTTTTTAATATGCTGTCTAGGTTGGTCATAGCTTTTCTTCCAAGAAGCAAACGTCTTTTAATTTCATGGCTGCAGTCACCATCTGTAGTGATTTTGGAGCCCCAAAAAATAAAATCTGACACTGTTTCCATTGTTTCCCCATCTATTTGCCATGAAGTGATGGGACCAGATGGCATGATCTTAGTTTTCTGAATGTTGAGCTTTAAGCCAACTTTTTCACTCTCCTCTTTCACTTTCATCAAGAGGCTCTTTAGTTCCTCTTCACTTTCTGCTATAAGAGTGGTGTCATCTGCATATCTGAGGTTATTGATATTTCTCCCGGCAATCTTGATTTCAGTCTGTGCTTCCTCCAGCCCAGCATTTCTCATGATGTAGTCTGCATAGAAGTTAAATAAGCAGGGTGACAATATACAGCCTTGACGTACTCCTTTCCCAATTTGGAACCAATCTGTTGTTCCATGTCCAGTTCTGTTGGTTCTTGACCTGCATACAGATTTCAGAGGAGGCAGATCAGGTGGTCTGGTATTCCCATCTCTTGAAAAATTTTCCACAGTTTGTTGTGATCCACACAGTCAAAGGCTTTGGCATAGTCAATAAAGCAGTACAAAAATAAAATCCCATTTGTTGAACTCAAATGCAACTGATCCTATAGGGTATCCTGGAGCTGGAATGGCCCTTTGAAATTGTTCAGAATCAAAGCAAGGGCCCGGGAAGGGAATGAAATCTTGGGTGAGGCAGATCACGCCCACAGAGGACAATTCCCACTGAGGGATTCAGTTGTGGCCAGCAGTGGCCAGCACTCTCCACAGCCAGGGGAATGAGTTCCTCCATCCTGCAGGTACATCTGAGTAACAGACCGCAGCGTCCACCAGGGCCTGCAGTTCCTGGTCCGTGGTTACCGAAATCGCCAGAACACCTGTTCACTGTTGTCTTCAGGCTGTGAGAAGCTGAGGTAAAGGATATGAAATTGCTTTGTAAGCCATAGAGCACCATCAACTGTGATGTGTTGTTGGTCATTATTATGTTATGGGTTCCCATCCTGCTTTTCCTCACTTTCCCTAGGCTTAAACAATCTCATTTTCTCTTTCTTATGTTTATGGACCAGAGGAAAAAATAAGAAGAAAAAACAGGGAAATATTCTGAAAAAGAAAAGGTCCTCTGGTTTTCTGTCCTGTGTATGTACAATTCTCAGCAGGTCTTGTCAGGAGTTTGGGCCTCCCCTTCTCCACCGCCCCAGCGCCAGGGCTGAGTAGGCTGGACTGTCTGGGTCAGAAGAATGACCCCATGAAGGACTTGAGCCATCTCTTCCTCTCTTCCTCTCTTCCTCCCCCATGAGACAGAGGCCCACAGATTATCTCGGGAATTAGACCAGGGAAGAAAAGAAAAGCCACCTCGGGCAACTGCATTTCTTATTAGCAAGGGGAGATTGTGAGGAAAAAGTTGAAGCCCAAGGGAAATTCTGAGACACGGTTTACAGAGACCACAAACACCTTCTTGTGGAGAATCAGTGGAGGGAAAGCAAAGAAAACTAAGAATATCTTTTTAACTCTTCTAAGAAGATTTATCCCTCCTATGCAGCCAATTAACATCTCTAGAGAATGTGTGTGGTCACAGAGTTGAAGGGTTGAGCAAATTGCCTCCCTGCCTCCAGATGGTTTTAAATGGTAGCCGGTAAGAGGAGGGCTCACTGCCCCACAGCTTCCCCACCCCCACCCCCACAGTCAAGCTTTTTCTGGAACAGTGAGGGTAGCTTTCAGACCCAGGGAATGCCTGCAGGCTGACACCAAGAAGGAGACATTTGTAGTTTTCCTAAAGGGGAAAGCACCCCCATCGTTCCCCGCCCCACCATTATGGTTCTGAACCACTCAGAAATGCTAAAACAACACACATGGGGGTTCCTGGCAAATAATAGACTACAAATGAGCAGAGAGAGAGGGAAAACAAATCCAGTTACAAGAAAGGAGAAAATGGTCACTCCTCCCAGAAACACTCACAAGAAAGAGAGCACACAGGCAGCCTTGCACTGCCCCCCCCCAGTGCTCAGTAAAATACTCGTGTCTTGGGATTTGGGGGGTCGTAGGGCACAAGTCAAGATCTAAACAGTTCTCCTTATATCTTGAGCCAAGGTTATGAGTAAGTGCATTTATCCTGAATGTCTGACTGGGTCCACACAGACAGGGAACACTAGAGCAGCACTGAAAATCATGGGAACGTGGGGGCCCATTCACAACACATCCTTAACTTAAAATAGTCCACAGTACATTGTTAAGATAAAGAAAACAGCACATTAAGTAGGATCCCAATTTTGAAAAACAGCATAAGGAACTTTCAATCTGCCAAGACCGGAATGCCAGATGTAAAATACCAAATGTTTCTCTCTGTGATGGGATTGTTTTTTTCTTTGTGCGTTTCTATGTTTTCTGTCTGCTTTCCCTGCCCTGATCAAATGTTTCTACTGCAATTTGAGAAATAAAAAGCAAGAATAGTTTGGTGAGATGAGCTGGTTTCATGATTGTGAGCACCTGTTCACAAATGTACACGCACACACATACACAGTATGAATGAATTTGTGTGTGTTTCAAAGCTCTAGGCTCCTCCTTCTATTTCAACCAGGATTCCTTTTGTCACTGGTGAGTTCTCAAACCCAGTGTAACTTCAGTCCACATTTCTGGGGAGACAGTCTCCTAATACTGCTACCAAAGTAGCTAGTACCTTCCACCAAGGTTTCTGAAAAGCGGCCCCTCCCAGTTCCTCTCCCTCAAATAAGACCACCAGGGACCCTTCCCTTGCTCTCCACCATCACTCTCGGAATGCGGAGAAAGGAGTGAAGGGAAGGAGCAGGATGGTTTGCTGACCTACAGCTCTTCTCAAATGCCCTTTGGCAGAAGGCTCACAGGTGGTGTGACATTCTGTAGCAGTTAGAGAGAACACCTCCAGTGAGCTTGACCCAACCCCTGATGAGCTCCAGGGATAGGAGCGAGGAGAGGCCTGCCAGCCAAGTTCCCTCTGGCTGTTAGCTGAGGGTAGAAACAGGGACCAACTGCCTGATTCTGCAGACTTAGGTTTCATCCTTACTTTCAGAGATCTGGATTTCTTCTGACATTAACTGCTTCCTTTCCTCGAAGGTTCCTGCCAGCCCTTTTGTCTCAACATCTTAAAAGGCTTAAATGGAACTAGGCCAGGGCTTGTATGTTTACATTCTCCTGTGCCTGTTCCCTCTGTGTCCTGGTGGCACTGCTCCCATTCTATTGTTATTCTCTTTGTTACAGCCCATAAATTCTGTGCTGCCAGGGCGTTGTCTTTGGGGGTTTAACTCTAAGCTTCACCACATACCTGTAAATGATTAGTAAGCAGTGTTTGGTTAATAAATAACATTCAGGTCTGATATTAATAACAGACTTCTTCAAGCACGACACAGCTGGTGACGATTTAGTGACACAGGGTCACCTTAGTTTTTTGGAGCGTTAGCTTGGAGGAGAGACTGAATGCTGCCAGATGTCACCAAGCTGAAAAAAAAATAAACATATCTGGGTCCTGAGAGAGAACCCTGGAGGATATGTGCACGTGTGCACACCCCGCCCCCCCCGCTCCACACACACACGGAAGGAGATTCCTGCTCTTTTCAACGTCATATCTATTGTTGCCTCCCAAGATCCTGTGGGTCCATCTCATGCATTATGATTCTTCCCATCCCTAGAGTGAGCACATTTTCTGAGCTAAAAATCAGTGTTCATTGGTTGGCCATGAGTCAGAAATTCAGAATGGTCTGGAAAAGTTGGGGAAAATAGGTTTCTCAATAGTGAGGCATCCAGCAGCCTTCCTTATGGCCATAGTTGTTCAGTGCTATTGAAAAACTTACTCACTCTCTAAGTGCTTCCAGAGCCTGGAGTTACAGAGAAGAAAGCTGTCCTCCTGAAACTTTGCTCCTTTATGAAGACACTCTGGATGGGCGCTCTATTCTGGCTTATTCAAGTTCCAAGCAAATGTTTGACCTTGCTTGGCTATTGTCACAGCTGATGCCCACTCCTCCTCCATTCAATCCCTCCCCAACACAGACATCACTTCTTATTTCTTCCTTTTTAATGTTTTTTTTAAATATTTATTTATTTTTGGCTGTGCTGGGTCTCCGTTGCTGTGAGCAGACTTTCTCTAGTTGCAGCGAGTGCCGTCTACTCTCTAGCTGAGGTGCATGGGTTTTCATTGTGGTGGCTTCTTTTGTGGCAGAGCACAGACTCTAGATCGCAGGCTTCAGCAGTCGTGGCGCACAGGTTTAGTAGCCTCGAGGCATGTGGAAGTTTCCCAGACCAGGGATCAAACCCATGTCCTCTACATTGGCAGGCAGATTTTTAACCACTGGACCACCAGGGAAGTCCCTTCTTATTTCTTTCTCCTTATCTCAGTAGAGACTGGCGGTCTTGCTCTGAGTTCCTTCTGCCAGAGAAGGAGGCCATTTGCTTACTTTCTCCAGACCCTACTCTTGAGTTCAGCCCAATGGGAAACCTCTCCTGGCTTCAGTGTTCACAGAGGACCTTCCTCAAGTCAGGCCAAACCTCCCACTTCCATCCGTCAAACCAGCTCTTCCCTCATTCATGGATCAGCTGCTTATCAAGAACCTCTTCTTCATCTAATTGTTCCCAGCATAACAGTGACTTTGTAACCATCTTTCAGGTTTTTCTTGTCATGACCTCCCTGTCATAATTGAAGATCCAGAAAAGCTTTCTGTATTAATATGCAGAAAGAGGAATTCCTGTCTTCAGCAAAAGAGCAAGAGGTATAGAGACCTGTGTCTGGTCCACTTTGCCCACAAATGCTGACCTTACAAGCAACAGGGGGGAGAAGCAGTTAGGGTAAGGTTCTAGCCCAGAACCGCTACCTCGTAGGAGGTCCACAGTTTGTCTATTTGCAATTCAAAGCCCCTGCAGAATGACAGTCCGGTTAATTACTTTCCTCTTTTGAAGACAAGAGACTCTTCTTTAGCAAGAGCAGAGAATTCACAAATTACTGTCCTAATTCCCCTTCCTACCCCTGTGGAATCTCATCCAGCATCTCAAAGAGCTACTCTTTGCTGCTGGGGAGCAGCCACTGCCAGGAAAACATGCCTGGTGCCTTCCCCTTTCTCTGTTACCTCCTTCCTAGATCAACATCCCTTTTCTTCCCTTCCCACGTGCTACCTCTTCCTTCTCTTAGGAAAGACTGTGAGGTTTGATGGGCGTGTTGTCAGGCATCTGAGCTTCTAATTATAGCTCTTTCATTACCAACCTGTGAGTTGGGGAACAGAACTGTAGCCGATAAGAGATGGCAGATTTCATTGTGTAATTTAGTTCTTCATATCAGTGTGTCATTCTGACTCCTTTCAATTTAACCAGATGTTTTGCAAGAAATTATCATTTAACCATTTGAAGGACTATGACTAAAAGCATGTTAAAATTGTTTCCCCTTTAGCCTGAACATTCAATTTTTGGTAAACTTCCTAGCACTGTTTCCCTGGAGACCTGATAAAAGAAAGTAAAAAAATGGCCCTGATTGGTAAACTGTATCTGGACTGGGACAATGTAAGTACCAGGTTGGAAGCTCTTTTTCTGGTTTCCCCTAAGGGCAGTGACTTTTATCACTGGCATGACACTCTGGGGACCATAGAAGCTATGCCCATGGGGCTCTTCCAAAAGATATTGAGTGCTATGGAGCACAAGTCTTCCAATTCAGGGTGGCTTCCATATCCTCCTGATGTGAGTCTCACTGCTTTACATCTGAGTCTCACCTGGGGCCCAGGAGAATAACTGGCGGAAATAGACGGATGGTTTTGTGGTCAGCTGCTAGGTCCTGCAGGAGAGGAATGCCAGACGTGTCCAGCTAGCTCACTGTGCATCCTGGCCCATGCTACCTTCTGAGTCAGATGGTACCCCATGTGACATGGCAGTCTTGTGAGTCGGCATGTCTAGAAGAGGCTTAGAAGAAGAGCTCCTGGTGGGCTCTGCAGGTGGGGTTTTGACTTGCAGTGAACAAGAGCATTTGCCTGTGAAGCTGTCTGCATGAGTCAACAGTCCAAGTCATATGAACGAAGGGGGTCAAAAGGTACAAATTTCCAGCTGTAAAATAATAAGTCATGGGGATGTCATGTATAGTTTCAGTTTTGCAAGATGCAAAGATTTCTGGAGATTGGTTGCACAACGACGTGAATGGACTTAAAACTCCTGAACACTTGGAAATGGTTAAGATGATAGATGTTATGTGTATTTTACCACAGTTGAAGAGAAATTGACAGGTTCCTCTAAATGTCACACTTAAATCGTGTTTTCAATGGCTGGGCTAATGCTAATGTTTCTAGTTTTTACTATTAGTGGTATAGGAAGATTTCTGTGTCACTTTTCCACTTCTGTCTTCCAGTTGTGGTTAAATAATCATCTATATTTCACCCCTTATCATTTGACCAATTGACAATGTCAGCCACAGGTCACCACAACTTCCCATAAAAGTGGTGACTGTGCCCCTCACTAATGTGAAAATGCAGTCTAGAGGCCGACTGGGGAACGAGCAGCTATACCTAGAAGAAGAAGAAAGACCCTGTCCCTGAGGCCTTCTACTTCTTGGTAGAGCAGTTGGAAAGGGAGGCAATTCTAGGTACCATCCTTTTCCTACCATTCTTCCAGTCAGAATAGTTTCAGAGACCTTTTTTCTATGAAAAGAAAGATCTCCCAATATTTACAATACTTGAGGTTAGAATAAATAATCTTTTTATGAGATAGAGCACTAATATCTTGCTAATAAAAGCTTCAACTCCTAATCCTTTGTTATTCTCTTAAAAAATATAACATCAACAGTGCAATTAAGGCTAAAAATTCTTGCATAAACTCATGTACCCACTTAGGAATGTAATAGAGCAGTTTGTGAGAGTCACTGGATGATTTTGTTTTTGGTAAATCATGGGGTCAGAGAAAACTAAAACCTAAACAACTTTAGAGACCAGCTGGTTTAGAGACCAATGCTTTTCAACCATTATGGGGTCACAGACCTCTTTGACACTCTGACAAAAATTAGAGGATTTTGATCCTATGTGATTTTATACAAAATTTTGACTTACAATTTACAAGAGTTCTTGTAATTTTCAAGAGTGCAAGAAACTTACAATTTTCAAGAGTTCATGGATGCCCAATCTCCACCCTTAACTTTTCTTCATACATTGAGAATTCCTGCTCTAGTCCCACCCTGTAATTTGGAAACGAGGTTTCTGAGAAACACCACATGTGAAGAAGCAGCCTAGCCGAGCTGGATCCTGGAGAGAGATGAAATCCCATGCAGCTTGATACTGTGTCAGAACTAGCCCTGGTAAAACCCAGGCCCGGACTGCACATGTTCTCTATGGAGGATCAGGCTGAGTAAGACAGTAACAGCCGCCCCTTGGAGCTCCAGCTCTGATGGGGGAACACAGTCAGAATGAGCAGCCATGAGAAACAAGACTGAGGAGGAAGAACACAAGTAGTTGGCCATCCTGGGACAGTCAGAAGAGCATGGATGTGACCCATGGACTGAATAGAGATGATATTGGGGGCAGCTGGGAAGGAGCATGGACTGTGACCCAGGAGTACAGAGAAATAGTAGTCAAAGTTGCTGATGGGCAACGATAGGTGTAGACCAAGAACGAGGCATTGTAGAGCTGCAGAAAGAAGCCTGGATTATTTGTGAGATCCCTCCTTGGGAATTTCTAGAAAACATCACTAGTAAGGGACTAAAAGAAGACTGGACTTCCAGTGTAGTGGATAGGAGCAGTGCTCTTTGGGCTCTTACTACCAATGGGATGGTTTGATTTGGCAGGACACAAAGGGTGTGAAGAATTAATTATGGTCCGTTTTTGCTTAAATTCCCAACTGAAACGTGGCACGAGTCAAACGGACACTCCAGTTAAGACTCTCGCAGCTGCTGCCCGGGGAGCACTCGTGGACTTTATAACAGATTATTATAAATCTGCCTAAACCTTGGTTTTCTCATCTACAAAATGGGATCACAGGATCAGGACCTATTGAGCACTATGTTTCTTTCCAATGCAAAAAAAATCTGACTCTGTAACCAATCAGAAAGCCAGAGTTGGGCTGTTTCAGCTCAGCAGATTTAAATGAGTCATTTCTGAATTGCTGGCCTAGCCACTATCCTCTTCAGTCACATATTCCCTTGGGACTTGATTATTTTGGAAAGTTGGGAAAGGGAGGATACAAGAAGCTGAAAAGAAACCTATAAGAGATTATTAAAAAACATTTTCTATAAGAAAGAAAATAAAAAGACGATAATCAGGATTAGGGTTATAGTTCAAGTTGACTGATTACAAGAGCGTACACGACTGGAACTGGGTCTCAGTGGGCAGGGCAAGTGGTCTTCAAGACGGACCCTTCAGGGGCTGCAGCCCCACTTCCCCATTATGCACAGCATGGCCTCATCTGTGTTCAGTTTTAATTCTCAGGCTAGGGTATGGGTGTCTACTGCAGCAACATGGTCAAGCCTGACATTTGCCCATAACTATGTCCAGGGAGAGAGACTGTCCCTTCCTCCGGCTCTCCTAAGGATGGGGAATTTTCCAGAAGCCCCAGCAAACAATGGGGTATAGGATCATGTTCGCTATTTTATAGACACGGTAATTAAGCTCGACGTCACACAATTGGGTTAGAGCTGGCAACAAAGGCCTTACTCATTAGAATCCAAAATTTCTCTATGTATGTTCCAGCCTTCCTAGGTGGTGCTGGTGGTAAAGAACCTGCCTGCCAATGCAGGAGAAATGGGAGATGCTGGTTCAATCCCTCAGTCAGGAAGATGCCTGGAGGAGGGCATGGCAACCCACCTCAATGTTCTTGCCTGGAGAAACCCATGGACAGAGGAGCCTGGCCAGGCTACAGTCCATGGGGTCACAAAGAGTTAAACACTACTTAGCACGCAAGCAAGTATGTTCCAAAAGGTTTAAATTTGGGGCTTATTCTTTTATCCAGACAGTCTTTTCTAGGGATTAAATGGGAAACTTATGAATGGGGCAAGAAGGAATAAAGAGTTAGAGATAACAATATTTATCATGTGTGTTTGTGTGTGAAAAAGACAAACATTCCAAAAGCCCAATAATATACAGCTAGTTAGATCAATTTTGGTACATAGATACAATGGAATATCATGCAGCTATTACAGTTTTATTGTGTTAAAAAAAAAGCCGTGGCTCGCAGTAATGTTCACAATATACTGTTACATTAAAAAGCAGGCTATCCTGGCACTCTAGAACCCATGATAGCAACTACTGAAGCCCACGCGCCAAGATGCTCCTCACAACAAGAGAAGCATCATGACTAGAGAGCAGGCCCCGCTCACTGTAACTAGAGAAAGCCTGAGTGCAGCAACAAAGACCAATTGCAATCAAAAATTTTAAAAATAAAATAATTAAGTAATTTAAAAAGCAGGCTAGAAAACTGTTGTAAAGGAAAATCAGATCTAGATAAATGCAGAGGTGTACACACCCACCAGAGAAGGAAGTGGCACCCCACTCCAGTACTCTTCCCTGGAAAATCCCATGGATGGAGGAGCATGGTGGGCTGCAGTCCATGGGGTCGCTAAGAGTCAGACACGACTGAAGCAACTTCACTTTCACTTTTCACTTTCATGCATTGGAGAAGGAAATGGCAACCCACTCCAGTGTTCTTGCCTGGAGAATCCCAGGGATGGGGGAAGCCTGGTGGGCTGCCGTCTATGGCGTCACACAGAGTCAGACACGACTGAAGTGACTTAGCAGCAGCAGCAGCAGACACCCACATTTTTATCAGTGCTTATCTTTGCATAGTGGAGAAAGGATGATTTTCATTTCCTACTTTGTACTTATCTTTATTTGCTAAATTTATTTAGTGAGAATATATAATAAAGGATTTCTTTGGTGGGAACATTATAATCAGAAAAAAAAGTGTTTGTTAGTTTTAAAAATATTTTCATTTAATTGTCTTTCACCAGAGCACTGGTGGTCACTGTGGTCACTGTACCCATAGCCAATGAGTGAAGCACCATAGGTGCATTGGGGCTTATGGGGGAGAACAAAAAGCTGCAGATCCTTCTTAGCACTTAGGATATTAGTTATTTCTGAAAATTGAAGTTTCTGGCACAGAGTCAGTGCCTAATAAATACTGTGCAAGTACAGACCAGTTAGGCCATGAAAAATGATTGGAAAATATTAAACAGTGAAATTACCAATTTATGAATGCTCAGCACAACGCTTTCTACAAATTATTTTTGGTAGAGGACAGAATGAGTCTCACACACTCTGCTTTTTCTGGAATCATTCCTGGCTCTTCTGACCACCCAAGTCTTATGGAGCTCTCCCACATTTATCCCTGTTGTCACAGAGGAGAAGCGCTTTCTCTTCGGTTGACCTTCCACGCTCTGGTGAGTCTGTCTCCTGCATATACAGAAAGTACCCAGGAAACAGCATGAGCAAAAAAGTCACATTTTCAGTCTCAAAGTAAAGCCCCAAAAGGAAAAAAAAAAAAAAAAGCCCAAAGCCTGATGGATTTTAAGGACCAAAGTTATTCAGGTCAGAAGCTAAAATGAGGTGGCCCACCCCACATTCTTTAAATAGGTGAAGGTTGGAGGTTGCCAGGTCCTGAGCAAGCATCATTACAGAAGAGCCATCAAGGGTAGCCCACTGTCTACTCTGCTTTAAAGACAACAGCCCCTCATAATTAGAAACAGCTTTAGTCACATGCCAGATGGTCCGTGCTTCTCTTCCAATTATTTTCAGAAACATCATAAAGAATCATTAGTGACAGTGTGAAATGTCCTTTTTTAAAAAAAAAAAAAGCTATCCAACCTTATGAGTTTAGTCTGATATGAAGATTACAATCTGTTTATTCATAAGGGTTGGGTTGGTTTTTTTTTTTTGGCAGGATAAGAATCTTTTTGACTTGAACTTTTATTAATATCACCAGAAATACCAAAACCACATATCTGGTTTAATCACAAAGACCAGACAGTCTTAGAAAAATTTAGCCAAATATCTTCTTATATCACATACACGAGCATGTGCACGCATGTGCATACACAGACACATACTACATTATATATCCTGAGCACTTCCTAAGAAAAAGATGAACAATCAGAAGTTCTGGGAAGCACAGGGTCCATACGATGAAGTAATAGTTTTGAACTCTGTACTGGTCAGACCACTGGGGAATATAAAGTCAAGTTCTGGAAACCATATTTGGAAAGGAGGGCTTCCCCAGTAGCTCAGCAGTAAAGAATCTGCCTGCAATGCAGGAAATGCAGACAGGAGATATAAGTTCAGTCCCTGGGTTGGGAAGATCCCCTGGAGAAAGGAAGTGGCAACCCACTCCAGTATTCTTGCCTGGAAAACCCCAATCCATGGGATTGCAAAAGAATCCGGACGCAACTGGGTGACTAATGACAACTAACAGATTAGAGAAACTCTAAAGAGATTAGCCCAACTAGCATGGTCTTCAGGCTTCCTTAGAGCAGAGTCTGGTTCATACCCTCTCTTCTGCCCACTGTCCCTTGGCACAGTGTCTTATACAGAGAACATCCTCAAAAATGTGTGCTGAATGAATGAATGAAAGAGTAAATGCAGCCATATTTTATGCTTAATTTTTGAAGAAAGTGTATATGCTTAGCCTAGAAATTAAAAGCCATGAAGACTTAACGGCTCATTTCAAATACCTGAAGCGTTCTCATAGAGAATGGGGCAGAGATTTGTTCTCTCTTCTTCTTAAGACGCTTACTTCTTGGAAGGAAAGTTATGACCAACTTAGACAGCATATTAAAAAGCAGAGACATTACTTTGTCAACAAAGGTCCATCTAGTCAAGGCTATGGTTTTTCCAGTGGTCATGTATGGATGTGAGAGTTGGACTATAAAGAAAGCTGAGTGCCAAAGAGTTGATGCTTTTGAACTGTGGTGTTGGAGAAGACTCTTTAGAGTCCCTTGGACTGCAAGGAGATCCAATCAGTCCATCCTAAAGGAGATCAGTCTGGGTGTTCATTGGAGGGACTGATGTTGAAGCTTAAACTCCAATACTTTGGATACCTGATGCAAAGAGCTGACTCCTTGGAAAAGACCCTGATGCTGGGAAAGATTGAGAGAAGGAGAAGAAGGGGACGACAGAGGATGAGATGGCTGGATGGCATCACTGACTCGATGGACATGGGTTTGGGTAGACTCCAGGAGTTGGTGATGGACAGGGAGGCCTGGCATGCTGCGGTTCATGGGGTCGCAAAGAGTCGGAAATGACTGAGTGACTGAACCGAACTGAACTTCTTTGGACCAGAACTAGAGTGACTTTGTGAAAACTGCAGGAAGGCAGTTTTGACCCAGCATCATTATTGATTTGTCTATCTACTTTGAAGAAGTATAGGATGTTTGGGTACAGTCCTGATACTCAATTTTAAGTTGAGCATTTTAGGGATATAGAAAGAGAAATTTGGGCTTATGACCAACTTAATATCTTGATCATGAAATCTTTATTGTGTGTGGTGCCAGACGATGCCAAAGGCAGGGTGGGTAGGTTAAAAAGGCAGGACTTCTTCCCTTTAGAAGCTTATAGTTTATTCAGGACTGCAGACAATTAAGCAGGTCGTCACAGAACCACAAGGTGAGAAGTATGACGGTAGGTTCAGGCACCTAGAGCAGGAGGTGCCCAGGGACCCAGGAAGTTTAGATCCGAGTGGTAGTGAGGGGATCATGTGATTCAGCATGCATAAAGGTCCAAGGGACAGGAGAATGGCCTCAGGAGGGTCTGCTGCTCAGCTGAACCCTGCATCTTTTTTTTTTTTTTTTTTTTGAGCAGAGAAAGGTTTATTGCAGGACCAGCAGCTCCTGCTTAGAAACTTGTAACCCTCATATGGTTTCCAACCCTGCAATTTTAAACCAGTCATACTTCCCACTTGTAGCTCTATTCACTCGCGGCCTGGGGCATTTCCTCCTATTTTAGCCTTGGTGGTTGAGTTTTGCTTTTTAGTTTCTGATTTTCATCGTTAGGATTTATTATGAGGCTTGGTGCTTATCTCATTCCTCCTCCCAGCCCATCTTTGAGGAAGTTGAGCCTTTAGTAGACATGGAGCTCTCCAAATAGAGGGCAGACTTAGGATACCTGGTCATTTCTGCCAATGTGAACACTACACGTGGGCCAGATGTCCTGTGCCTGAATCAACAGCCATGCCTTCCTGACACGACATACAGCCTGACCAGAATGACACCTGAAAAGCAGCAGGATGATGAAAATGTTCTGGAAGTAGATAGTGGTGATAGTCACAGGCTTGTGAACACAGGCTTGTCACATGGTAACGTGTACACCTTAAAATGGTGAGTTTGGGACTTCTCTGACAGTCCAGTGGTTAAGACCTGTGCTTCCACTGCAGGGGGCAGAGGTGTGACCCCTGGTCAGAAAAGTAAGGTCCCCCATGCCTTGAGGTGCAGCCAAATACATAAATGAATAAAATGGTGAATTCTATGGTATGTGACTTGTACTCAATACTATTTTTTTTCTAGCAACAAGAGATGGCTGCTGGAGGCAGACTGAGCTAAATATCTCTGGTTAAACTTCCTGCTTTCCCTGTATTTACTGGAAGGGAAAGGATTTGTCTTTAGACAGAGTATCTTTGCCATCTTTAGACATTCCTAAGAATTGACAGCCCTGCAAAGGCATGAAAAAAACTTGATTAGTGCTGACTCTATAAACAGTCAGTTCAGTTCAGTTCAGTCGCTCAGTCGTGTCCGACTCTTTGCGACCCCATGAATTGCAGCACGCCAGGCCTCCCTGTCCATCACCGACTCCTGGAGTTCACTCAGACTCACGTCCATCGAGTCAGTGATGCCATCCAGCCATCTCATCCTCTGTCGTCCCCTTCTCCTCCTGCCCCCAATCCCTCCCAGCATCAGAGTCTTTTCCAACGAGTCAACTCTTTGCATGAGGTGGCCAAAGTACTGGAGTTTCAGCTTTAGCATCATTCCTTCCAAAGAAATCCCAGGGCTGATCTCCTTCAGAATGGACTGGTTGGATACAGTCAATTAATACTTAAATAATTCCCTGTTGCCAGTTTCATGATTTATAATGTTCAGCATGCTTTCACATTTATCATCATAGGCAGCACTGAGTGGGGAAAGAGCATTTGAGGAAGACCTGAAGCTTGGTCTCGATTTTGAAATTAACAAGAACCTCTGTAACTTCAAAGGCAAAGGTGGGGGCGGAGACACAGAACCTTTGGGTCTCTGTTTTCTCAAGTCTAACATGGGGGAGGGTGGACTCAGTAGACAGTTCATCTCCAAGATTCTGTGGATTTCTAACTTTGAAAATCTCCAAAACATCCCTGAAAAGTAAGTAGACAGGGATTACTGTGTCTATGTTACCCACGAAGAAACTAAGGACCAGAAAGAAGAAGAAATCAAGAACTAATTTAAAGAACTTCTTAGCATTTGAACCAGAACCAGAAGTCAGTTCGCCGGAGTTCTAAATCCAGTTTTCTTTCTAATGTTAAAAAAATGTGGACCCTCTGTGCCAGGAATTTACTGTTTAAGTTTATTCAGCTGATGAGGGTTGGAGGCAAGATTGTAGGTTCTTGCAAAAGGTAAGCACTGGAGAAGGGAACACCAGAAAGTGCCTGTCGGTCAGAGCTGGGTCATGGCCATTGTGGAGGAGGAGGTCGGGAGTACTTGTCTGCCAAGGAGTTTGAATTCCCTGGAGCACGAGGAAAGTAGGAGTTGCCAGGAAACCCCAAGTTTTCCAACTTGGCAATTCGTACACAAGTGAGTTTTTATAAGAAATCGCCCAGTTCTTTGGAAACTTCATGTGGTATGAAATATGCCCTTGAAATTCTATATATTAGCTTAGCAAAAGGCAGGAACATTTTGGAATCCCTGGATTTAGGAGATCTGTTTGCATTTTGTTATAATTACATTCAGCAGAACTGGACAACATGAAATTATATTGCTAAAAACAATTTAATTTTCTGATCTTTGAGACATCTTAATAACAAGTAAACCCCAAGCAGAGTGAAGGTGGAGTGGAAAATCAATTTATTCTGAATCAAGAAAAATTAGGTCTTGGCACTGCATCTACCTAATTGACTGTGTGTCCTTAGACAATTCACTTAACCTCTCAGATCTTCAACTTCCTCACTACAAATAAGGAATTAGAGGAGACCATCTTTAAAGTCCAGCTCAGCTCTAAGATACTGTGACCAGATATCACATACTTCATCCTGAATCTTCTCCCTGAATCTTGGTTATTTCTGTCTATTCCGGCCTATTCAAATGGAACCTTCCATGTCACCCCATTTCTCTTTGTCTAGAATAGAAAGCCTAACCATAGTCTAATGTTACCTCTACCATGAATGTCCACACTGCTAGGGAAAGTTACCTTGGATGGACCTATTACACTTGACCTTGGCAGGAAAGGCGGTACAGTATAGTGGTTAAAAGCATGGGCTCCAGAGATAGACAGACCTGGGTGGAACCCTGAGTCTGCCCCATACCAATGACTCTGGGCAAACAAGCTCTCCATGCTCAGTCCTCAGTGAGCACTCAATAAAGTTTAGCTGCGTTGGCCTCTATACTGGAGGTCCAGTATGGCCTTATAAAACCAACACAAGATGGTAAATGTCTGGGAAGAAATGCATCTTTTTTTTCTCCAACACCTCTGGCAAAATTGTTACCCAAAGGTTCCAGGCTCACCCAGCCAGCCATGGGAAACAAGGAAAGTGATTTATCCAAGAGGAAGAACATCTGACTCAACACGATTGAAATGAATGGCTTAAATTCTTATGAAGGGGTAGAATGAAAGAGGAGACAAAGAGAGGTAGGGGATGGGGGAGAATTTAAGGAACAAGAGAAATTGTAGGTAGTGAATGAGGTTAGCGCTGATAATTTCTATTTTATGATAAAACGCATTTCTACTAAAGCCTGTACCCTCTAGAGCCTGTGCTCTGCAACAAGAGAAGCCACCACCATGAGAAGTCCTTGCACTAGAGAGGCCCCTGCTCACTGCAAGTAGAGAAAGCCCACACATAGCAATGAGGATCCAGTGCAGCCAAAAGTAAACAAATAAATTTAAAAACGAAAAGGCATTTCTAAGCAAATTTGGACCATTTTTATCAAGCAGTAGGAATGTATTAACTAACATATTTCCACATCAAGAAATGCATGTGCATTTCCCTGCATGTCAAGTCTGTTTAAAAACTAGGTATTTCATGCTTTAAAATATATAGATATATTTTGACACACACATTCCATCTGGTATGTCTTCATCTCTTCCGTGTGTCATTGATTTTCTTACCAGCTTCCGACTCAGCGTAGATACTGCACCTGGCAGTTTGGCACCAGCTGCCAGTGGCCTCACACGAACCTGTTCGCCACTGTGGGAGGGCAGAGCAACTCCAAGTACCAGGCTAGTCCACACAGGCTTGCGGCCGCCACATTCTGAAACATTAAAGCCGCGACAAGTTGCTAAAACATGAGCTCTGGGTCCAGATGCCCTGGGTTCAGATTTGACTCTGTCATCCCCTAGGTGTGACCTATGGCAGTTACTTCTCAAGGGCTCAGTTTCTACTTCTGCCTTAAAGGGTGGAGGATTTAATGAGCTAGTTCATGAAAAGTATTTAGCCCATGGGCTTTCAAGATGGCACTAGTGGTAAAGAATCCACCTCCCCATGCAGGAGATGTAAGAGATGTTGGTTTGATCCCTTGGGTCAGGAAGATCCCCTGGAGGAGGGTAGAGCAACCCACTCCACTATTCTTGCCTGGAGAATCCCATAGACAGAGGAGCCTCGTGGGTTACAGTCTACAGGGTTGCAAAGAGTTGGATACAACTGAAGCGACTTAGCAGGGCACAGCATGCCCACGGGCAATGGTCAAAACATATTTATTAACAACGAATATATGAATATATATGAATGGAGCCACAGGATATAGGATCTTAGATTGGTCCCAAGTTCAAGGATATGGGTTAATGGAAACACAATATAAGAATATGAAGGAGATGAGTTTTAGAGGATCTATTCCATGCCCCTGTCTCATATCAACTTAGTACCTATTTTCTAGTGTAACACACTGAACTGCAGAAGACAAAGGAAAGAACTTTTTGTTATAGGAACATGCTAGAAACATCAAAATTATTTTCACTGAGCTACGCAAATAAAAACATGAGTAATAGTTCTATTTGTTTGACCTCAATTAAAAAAAAAGTCCTGAAAGAAAAAAAATTAATAAAAGCAAAGAAAAACACTGAATGCCATCTGTGGAAGAACCACAATTCAATATTTTTTCAAAATCTTCTTATTGTGGTAAAATACACATAAACCTAAAATTTACCATGTTAACCCTTTTTTGTGTGTACAGTTCAGTGGTATTAAATGCATTCATATTGTTATGCAACCGTCACCACCATCCAACTTTAGAACTCTTTTCATCTCTCAAAACTGACAAAGAAATTTTGTACCCTTTAAACAGTAACTACTTATCTGCTCCTCGCCACCCACTCTGTCCCTGGGCAATCAGCATTCGCTTTCTCTCTCTGATTTTGACCACTCTAAGGATCCCACATAAGTGAAATCAAACAGTGTTTCTGTTTTTGTGGCTGGTTTATTTCACTTAACATAATATCCTAAGGTTCATTCATGTTATGTGTCAGAATTTCCTTCCTTCTTAATGCTGGATAATATCCATAGTATTCACATACCACATTTTGTTCATCTGTGCTGCTTCTAAGCTATCATGAATCACGCTGCCCTGAACACATACGGACAAATATCTAATCGAGACCCTGCTTTCAATTCTTCTGAGTATATACACAGAAGAGGAATTGCTGGATCATTTTACAACTCTACTTTTAAATTTTTGAGGAACCACCACACTGTTTTCTAAAGTGGCCAATCCAATTGTTTTTAATCCTGCTCATTGCCATTGTTTTTCACAAAAGTGGGCTTCCCTTGTGGCTCAGCTGGTAAAGAACCCACCTGCAACGCGGGAGATCCAGGTTCTTTCCCTGGGTTGGGAAGATCCCCTGGAGAAGGGAAAGGCTACCCACTGCAGTATTCCAGCCTGGAGAATTCCATGGACTGTATAGTCCATGGGGTCATAAAGAATCAGACACAACTGCCCGACTTTCACTCACTCACTAGAAAAAGTAGAGTCTCCATTTATACATCAAGCAGTGTGCTAAGTGCTTTTTGAGCCCAGTCTCATATAAGTATATTATATGTTTGTATATGTATATATGTATAATATAAGTATAAATATAAGTATACCTACCTGCAAGTAGGTATATTAGTGTTGTGCCCATTTAACAGATGAAGAGATTGTCCAGGTCAGAGAAAGTCAATAGGATTCCTGCCATATCAGTCTTGTCCCAGGACCAGTTTCTCATCACTGCAGGTGCTGCCTCTGATCTGGGTTGTCAAATCTCAGGGACCTAGTGCCCTGGTTTGGGTAGAAGGGAAAGGTGATGTACTGAAAAAAATCTAATGCACACCTTTGGCTGAATTGATGCTTTCAAATTGTGGTGTTGCAGAAGATTCTTGAGAGTCCCTTGGACAGCAAGGAGATTAAGCCAGTCAATCCTAAAAGAAATCAACTCTGAATATTCATTTGAAGGACTGATGCTGAAGCTGAAGCTCCAATACTTTGGCCACCTAATGTGAAGAGCTGACTCACTGGAAAAGACCTTGATGCTGAGAAAGACTAAAGGCAGGAGGGAAAGAGGACAACAGAGGATGAGATGGTTGGATGGCATCACTGGCTCAGTGGACATGAGTTTGAACAAACTCTGGGAGATGATGAAGGACAGGGAAGCTGGGTGTGCCGCAGTCCATGGGGTTGCAAAGAGTCGGACATGATTTAGCAACTGAACAACAATGACTGAAGTTGAAACAGAGTCTTTGTTCAGAGTCAGGGTTGAGGCCAAAGCTGAATAGAGACCATGACAAAAGCCAAAGTTGGGTAATTTTGACTTTAAAATTGATAAGAGGAGTAAGGTGTCAATGCAAACCTTGTTTCTCTTACCATGCCACCTCTTAGGCACTTTCAGTAGCTTCCATAGCTCTAGAACTACCAGAGACATATCTGGAATAATGGTGCTCTGTTTAGATTTGAGTCCTCTTAAACAGCTTAATATTGCGTGGGGTCAAGTGTTCTTGGCCCAAATCATTTCCCCCCCTCCAAACACTGCAATATGCCTAACCTTCTCATTATGTGCTGTTCCCATATGGTCTTTCCACCTTCTAAGATTCAAAGTGCTTTTACACAGAGACTCTCATGATCCAACCAACTCACCCAAAAAGTCAGCGGTGGACAGCTAGTATTATCTTCAAATTATGGACTGAGAAACTGAGATACACAGAAACAAAGCCACTCCACAATTTGGAAAACCATCTGTGATGCTATAAAAATGTCTCACTGGGCTCTTGACCACATAGATCATTATTTTTATTGCCCTCTCCCTAGACGAGATGTGGCTTAGTTTGAGAGAGTTGTTTATATTTTGGCAAGCTATTAAGTAAAAGAACCTAATTTCAATTCTCCATTCTGGTGGGTGGTAAGAATAAAGGGAATTTAGTTTAGGAGAAGAGGAAATGATAAGAACGAGGAGAAAATGGTCAACCTAAAACTTTTATTCAGAAGCCTTTTGGCTAATCCATGGACTTAATTTGTCTGACCACAGGTTGGTGGTTAGATGGAGTGGGTTGAATTCCTAAACCATGACTGTGGCCACACGGTCAAGTTTGGGTCCCACACCTCCCTTTCTGCAGGAATCCGTGACTGAGTAACAACAGTTCAAGCTGATGTATCACTGGGATATCAACAAGGAGAAGGCCTAGAAACAGAGTCAAGATAAACAGCTTATTTCTTTTATCCTTCTTACTGTTTCTTGCTCCCTCTCTGTTGTGGTCATCCATTTTTCATTCCATCCCATTTCCTCTTTTTTCCCTTTCATTTCCTCATTTTGGAACAGTGAGAGGTCACAGTCTTGCTGCCAATGGTTGCAACACCCTCCATAGTCATGGCTGCCAGGAAGCCAGGGTTGGGCCCTGTCTAGCAGCCTTGAGGGAGCATCTGGTCTTCAGTGGGAGGGAGTCTGGAATGACAATGGGGTCCTCAGATCTCATGTAGACCCTTCACTTTGAATTTTGTCACCGACGTCTCTTGTCAAAGTCCATTTAGAATTTGAAGAATGGGTAGTCTCATCTGTCAATCTTTTCTTTAATGGTTTTCAGGTTTGTGTCTTATGTAGAAAGACCTGCCTAATGCTAAGATTATATATTTAAACAGATACATCATATTTCTCTCAACAGAAATTTGGGGAAGCTGACATGCTGGAAATAGGGCTGTCTCATAAAACTTGGAATATATGGATATTGTGCATGCACTTGGACTCTGAGATTTATTCTCTCCAGAAAAATGCCAGATTTACCTTTCCTCCTCGATCCTTCTTTCACTTCATCCCCCGCCTCCCACTTACACTACAGCCATCTCATCTTTGGGTGAGGGAGCATTCAGTTGCTTAGAATCAGAAACCCACTCAGACTAACTTAAGGAAATGGGGATTTCTTGTACATGTATAAGGCACTATTATGAAACCCAGTTTTGAGAATTACTCTTGGAGCACTGAAGAGTCCCAGGCAGCTACTGTTCCTCCTCCCTTTCTCTCAGTTTTCTTTGTCTCTGAGCATCGTCTCCATCTCCTCCCTCTAATCCAGCTTCCTTATTTGCACATGACCTAAGAGAGCTACATGCTTCACAGGATCCTGCGACAGGATTGTATGGATCCAGCACCCACAGAAAACTAGCAACCCCAGACTCTCAGTGTCCCAACTCCAAAAACTATAGAAGACAGTCTGATTGGTTCCAAGTGGGCCCGATGTCTGCTCCTAGTTCAGTTACTGATGGCAGGGGCATCTGTCATGTGGTTGTCCCTCAGCGACAGCAGGCAAGGTAAGGTTCTTGAAGAAGGGAATGTGGCAGGGAGAAAGTGACTGGTGTTAACTAGTCCAGTTCCCATCCCCATGTTGTTCTGAGACTTCTGTCCCTCTTCACTAAGTAGTCACGGCTGATCATCTGATTGTCTCTGATCATCCATGCCCCTGATCATCTCTAAGTGGATTCTAGTCTTGCCTATGGCAGGATTGACACCGGATCCAGGACATTTTGGGAATGGACTGTGTTTCTGTTCATAGAGGAAGTTCTCATCTACAGTTGCATTCTCATGGATGCTGGGAAAGGGAAAAGGCCTGGGCTGCAGATGGAGCGGGATCAGTAATGCCAGCCACCTTGGCCACAGGAGGATTGTTCTGTGTGGCCACACACCACCCCCCAGGCTAACACAGTGTGCGAGGGGAGGAAGGTATGGAAAGGCTGTTGCTGTCCACGTCCTGGTTTTCTGCCTACCGCTCGTTACTCTTGTCATGTGGCAAGTGGATGTGATGATGGCAATACACAGAAAAAGTTGAATCTAGGAGCTGCTTCTGGAATTCTCTTCGGAGAGTCAGTATAGTCCAAAGAAGTTGACTCCTGAGAAAAGAAGTCTTTTCATTTTCTACAACCAGACTAAAGATTGGGGGCTACCTAGAAGAAGAGGATATGGAGGGGCCTTGATTGACTTCACAGCTCTATTTCCTTATCTGTGAGAAAATAATCTGCCTGGTGATGGAGGATCTTTTGAGATCTCACAAAACTCCAAAATCATGTTGTTATATTAGTGTGATTTATAATGTATGCATAATTTAATTAGCATACCACTTTTTAGCACACCAAAAGATACTCATTGCTAAAATGCTCTGTGGACAAAAAAAAATACTAAGGCTACATGTTGAGACCAAAACAATATAAAAATGTTGTTAAAATGTCTCTCCTTTCTACTTTGTCTGTCTTTAACCAACCACCTTCCTCCAGAATAGTCCCCTGGAGTATAAAATGCTGCCTCAGCATGAGAGAAATGCATACATTTGTAATGATTCTTCACACGGGAGCTGGTATAGAACCACCACAAAGCACAGAGCTGGATTTGAAAGCATCTTTCCCATGCCAGTTTTAAGTATTGACCCAGACTGCTGTTGCTAACAAAGGAATCAGCACTGATGGATTTTGAGAAATTAATCATCCTCCTTTGGAAAAGTACGACACAGCAATGCCAATCACCTGAAACGGTTTGGATTTAGATTTTGGCCTCAAAGTGTAGGCATGGTAGATAAACAGAAGCTTAACAGAATTCAAGGTTGTTTGCTATGGCCCAGGTGGCACTAGTCATAAAGATCCTGCCTGCCAACACAGAAGACACAGGAGATACGGATTCAATCCCTGGGTTGGGAAGATCCCCTGAAGGAGGGCATGGCAACCCACTTCAGTATTATTGCCTGGAGAATCCCATGGACAGAGGAACCTGGTGGGCTACAGTCCATGGGGTCACAAAGAGTCAGACATGACTGCAGCAACTTAACATCACACACGTCATGTCCTGAGCCACTGTAGATGGAAAGAGTTTGCAGTGTTGTCGTTTGGGCCACCTCTGATTGAAGGCACAGGTCTGTTTCACAGAAGTTCTTTTACATTTATTATTTTTGGCTATGTCGGGTCTTTGTTACAGTGCATGGGCTCCTCATTGTGGCCATCGGGCTTCTCTCTAGTTGAGGCTCTTGGGCTTAGTTGCCACGTGACTTGTGGGATCTTAGTTCCCTGAGCAGGGACAGAACCCAAGTCCCCTGCCCTGGAAGGCAGATTCTTAACCACTGGACCACCAGGGAAGTCCCCATCAGGGAAGTTCTAAATCACGTTTGCCCAAATGTAATCATAGCTGCATCCACCTCAAAGTGACTGGTTATCACTGAGCAGTGATTCATTTCACGTGAAACAGACATGAATCCCTTGTTCTTTTTATTTTTGTTTTAGTGTGATCCCCAAGTAAAGACTCCTTACTGTGAGGACTGTCTATTCCAGCTCCACGGATAATTAGGTGGGGGAAGATGGAGACGCTTGCCCCGAAGAGTAGAGGCTACGGCATCCTGGTTGGACCACTCTGGTTTTCTCATCAGAATCAACTGGAGACTTGTGTGTCACTGCTAGTCCCCAGGAAGGTCTCAGACATAAGCTACATAATCTGTCCAAGAATCAAAGGGCTTTGGAATGACAGTCAGAGGCTGGGTACCTAGCGCTCCAGAGCCCTCACCCTTCAGGCACAAGGGATCACAGTCCCCTAACTTCTCTGACTTAAGCATGGCAACTGCTGATATTCTGCCAGGCTGGGGCCCCGGCTGTGGCGTGGGGCTGTGGTAGCAGTGAGTGGTGTGTATGCCCTGTGGTTGCAAATTGGGTCTAGGACAGGGAAAGAAGTGCAAAGTAGCACTCAATCAGCAACTTTCAAATATCGTGTCTCTTCAGTGTGTCACCAGATACGTATTATTGTCCTCTCTTAAAAAGAAGCAGACTGAGCCTATTCCTGACCGAGAAGACAGAAGCTTTCAGGCGCACGCCCTTGGCACTGTGGCATCCTAGCAGCCATCTTTTTTGGTATCTCTCTTTCAACCTTCTTAACCCTGGCCCTGCCCAGCTGCTCCCCTGATCACTTACCTTCAGGAGACCCATGACCTGTCCTCTTGTCTCTGCCCAGGACCTGCACTCAGGCTGCCCCTTCCTTCTTCCTCCATGGGCTGGGGGAGCACCCCCTCTTTGGGACCTCTCTTCAGGGACTCACATTCCCACTCAGTTCAGAAAAGCAACAAAAACCAGTATATAGACCAGTTTGGCAGATACCCTTTTAAAGAATGTCCTTGAAGCTTCCATGTTTCAAAACATTTTCAGCAAGTTTTCATTAAATCGTTTTAAATGTTGCAGCAGAGAGGGCCTGGAAAGTAAATCTGGGGGTACAAAGGAACTCAGAAAGAGGCTTCCTTTCACGGGTCTCCTTTTCCAACAAGTTGAAAACACAAGAGTCCAGGCAGATAGTATATGAACATGTCCAGGGATGCAAAACACACAGCGAACCTCTGCAGCATCAGAGCAGAGATGAGAGAGGGTGGAAATTACCCTCTGAGTTCATTTGTTAAAGCTCATTATTTACTTTTAAAGTACTGTTTGTGTGGAACCCAAGGACAGGAACATACTGACCCATCCTTCCTCTGGCCGGCTGCCCTCCTGCTGACGGTAAATGTAAACGCCCGGGGTACTGGTAAACCGCCTAGTGGAAGCACAAATTGGAAAAGACAAAAAAATAAGCTTCCTCGAGACCGTGAGTGTGCCAGGATCATGAATATGCAAGATACATTAGGTCGTTAGTGAGTTCCCAGACGCTGCAGATGCTGAGCGTGGGGGGCGTGGGCGGGCGCCACTGACGCACTAGATCGTGTGTACCGACACTCCACCAAACTGAGGGCCTGTCTGGTCTGTGGCACACATGTTGGGGCCTCCATAAGGCTGGGTGGAGGCCGGGGCAGGACCACTGGCCTGGGACTTGGGGGGACAAGACAGAATTCCACAGGGATTCGGAGTTCTTTCAGCAGAACATTGCCTACAGAGCAGTGCTGTGTCAGAGTTGAGAGTCCTCCAGCTGAGGGCTGGAGGGCTAGAGTTCCCCAAAATCGTGGTGATGTAAGCAAAGAGGGCTCAAGAAGGCCATTCTTCTTGCAAGTTTCTACAGGTTTTCCTAGGCTGAGGCTCTCAAGATTTTAGGCAAGGGGCTCCAAGAATAATGCAGTTCATTATAGTACGTATTCAGATACCTTGTTTGAGAATCAACATGACATAAGACTTCCCTGAAGTCCAATTTTAATGGTGTGATTGTCAAACCTCTTTGGAAACCTGCCTTTTAATGCCTTCTCCTGTTCCCTACACTTGGTTTTCAAGGCAACAGGGTCTTATAGGTGAACTTTTTTAGAACTGCAGCATTGACTTTAAGGGAATGCTCATATTCTCAGTATAATATCAGCAAGAACCACTGAAGAAATCAGAGATTACTGGGAGGGAAAATGGCTCCAAAAATATGCCTTTGATTCTGCCATAGATCTGACACCCTAGAAACATTTGGAAGGTGGACTGGAGCTGGATTCTGTGACTCAGGATGTGTGGTCTTCCCACCAGGGGGTCCAATGCTCTTCCTTATCTCCACTCCCCAAGTTGTGGCAGAAGAGCCCCTTTCAGATTGCACTACCGTAAATTAACTGCATCTGATTAACCATGGTGTGAAGATGCAGTAGGGGACAGTCAGAGGTCTAGGGTGTCCTTTGCTGTCCCTCGTTAGGTACAGATGTTGAAGCCTGGAGTTACTGACCCGGGATTTCAAAGAGTTCTACCTCTGCCCTTCCTGATTTCTCTAGTGAGAGTCTTATCTGATGGGTATCTGGGGAAGTTGGAGGCAAGAGAGCTTTAGCTCTTCTGGGAATCTTTATTTCCTCAGCGTGGATTGACTAAACTCTTCCAGAAAGTTCTATACAGGCAAATTCACAATCTCACTCAATGCAATGAATATCTGTGGAGTTGAGTAGCTCAAAAATGGCCACTATTCTGGGCTATATAAGCTAATGCAAGAAAGAGAGGATGAAGGAAAATTGTGTAGCACCACAGAGTAGCACACCACAGAGAAGGGACAACAGAGGATGAGATGGTCAGATGGCATCACCGACTCAATGGACATGAGTCTGAGTAAACTCTGGGAGTTGGTGATGGACAGGGAGGCCTGGCATGCTGCAGTCCATGGGGTCACAGAGAGTCAGACACAACTGAATGATTGAACTGAACTGAACTGAGTAGCAAAGATACACTGTGTTGGTGTCTGTCAAACTTAGACTTAAAGCTTGGTTCTGCCTCTTATATTGAAGTGATCTTGTACTAACTGTTAACCGCACTGAGGACATGGGTTCAATCCCTGGTCTAGGAAGATTTCACATGCTGAGGGGCAACTAAGCCTGTGCGCCACAGCTACTGAGCCCACATACCCCAGAGCCCATGCTCCACAACAGGAGAAATCACCGCAATGAGAAGCCCTCACACCACAACTAGAGAAAGCCTGCATGCAGTGACAAAGACCCAGTGCAGCCAAAAACAAATAAGTACATTTTTAATCAATAAATATATAAAACAGTGCCTGCTGCTGAGCTGCCATGAAGTTTTACATAAAATAACCAGCGGGCAGCCAGACATAGTAGGTGATCGGTGAAAAGTACCTGCTATCAGAATTAACATTGTTAAAATGACTGTACCGCCCAAGGTAATCTACAGATTCAGTGCAATCTGTATCCAAACACCAGTGGCATTTTTCAAAGAACTAGAACAAATAGGTCTAAAATTTCTATGGAAACACTAAAGAGCCTGAATAGTCAAAGAAATCTTGAGAAAGAGCAAAGCTGGAGGTATCATACTTCTGGATTTCAAACTGTACTACTAAGACAGTAACTGAAGCAGTATGGTATGGGCACAGAAACAGGCACACGTAGATCAAGGGAACAGAGAGCTAAGAAATGAACCCGCATTTGTATGGTTAACTAATCCATGACAGAGTCTAGAATATACTTCTTTAATAATGATGTTGGGAAAACTGGACAGCTACATGCAAAAGAATCAAGTTGGGCTATTTTCTCACACCATAGAAGAAAATAAAATCAGAACTTCTCTGGCGGTCCAGTGGTTAAGAATCCCCCTGCTAATGCAGGAGACACCGTTTGAGTCCCCGGTCCAGAAAGATTGCACATGCCACAGAGCGACTAAGCCCATGTGGCGCAACAACTGAGCCCGTGGTCTGTGACAAAAGTCACTACCATGAGAAGCCCCTGCTCCACCACTACAGACTAGCCCCCACTCACGGCGATTAGAGAAACCTTGCCAACAGCAACGAAGACCCAGGGAAGCCAAAAATAAATAAATGAAGAAATAAGCGATTTAAAAAACTAAATAAATAAACTCAAAATGGTTTTAAAAATTAAACGTAAGACCTGAAATGATGAAACTTTTAGAAGAATGTATAAGCCATGTGCTCTTTGACCTTGGTCTTAGCAATATTTTTTTGAATGTGTCCTCAGGCAAGTGAAACAAAAGCAAAAATAAATAAATGGGACTATATCAAAGTAAAAAGATTTTGCATAGTGAAGGAAACCATCATCAGAACAAAAAGGCCACCTATTAAATGGGAAAAGATATTTGCAAGTGATGTATTTGAAAAGGGGTTAATATCCAAAATATACAAAGAACTCATGTAACAACATAAAAAACCAAACAACCCAATTAATTAAAACATGGGCAGAGGGCCTGAATATACATTTTCCCAAGATTTGTAGATAGCTAACAGGAACATGAAATGATGCTCAGTATGAGTGATCAGCAAGAAAATGCAAATTAAAACCACATTGAGATCACTATAGTGTAAAACCTGTCAGAATGGCTTTTACAAAAAAATAGCAAATAACAAGTGTTGATAAAGATATGAAGAAAAAGAAACCCTTGTGAGCTACTGGTGGGAATGTAAATTCGTGGTCACTATGGAAAACAGTATGGAGGTGTCTCAAAAATCAAAAATAGAACTACCATTCAATCCAGCAATTTCACTCCTGGGCATTTAATCCAAGGAATATGAAAACAGTAATTCAAAAAACCATATACAGGGGGCTTCCTTTTTTTTTTTTTTTTTTTTGATGTTCATTCTCAAGCCTTTATCAAGAAAAAAAAAAAAATTCAAGTTACAAAACAACAACAATGAAAACCCCCCAAAGCTATATATATCCCTATATTCATTGTAGAATTATTTACAATAGCCAAGATATGGAACCAACTTGAGCACCTATCAGTAGATGAATGGATAGAGAATATATATATTACTCATCCATAAAAAAAAGATGAAATCTTGCCACTTTTGACAACATTGATGGACCTAAAGGATATTATGCTAAGCAAAGTAAGTCAGATAGAGAAAGACAAGTGTTGTATGATTTTACTTAGATTTATTTAGATTTTAGTCTAAAAAGGAGAAGGCAATGGCACCCCGCTCTAGCACTCTTGCCTGGAAAATCCCATGGACGGAGGAGCCTGGTAGGCTGCAGTCCATGGGGTCTCTAGGAGTCAGACGACTGAGTGACTTCACTTTCATTTTTCACTTTCATGGATTGGAGAAGGAAATGGCAACCCACTACAGTGTTCTTGCCTGAAGAATCCCAGGGACGGGGGAGCCTGGTGGGCTGCCGTCTATGGGGTTGCACAGAGTCGGACACGACTGACGTGACTTAGCAGCAGCAGCAGCATAGTCTAAAAAATAAGACAAATGCCCCCAACATGGCAAAATAGAAACAGAGTCATAGCTGGTTGCCAAAGGGGAGAGGAGAGGGGCAGAGAGAAATAAGTGAGGGAGATCAAGAGGTACAAATTTTCAGTTACAAAATAGATGAGTCACAGGTAAGAAATGTATAGTGTGGGGAATATACTCAATAACTGTTTATTATCTTTGGTGACAGATGATAACTAGACTCATGATGATCATTTTGAAATGTATAAAAATATCAAATCATGGTTGTGCACCAGGAACCAACATAGTGTTGTAGGTCAATTATCCTTCAAAACCAAACAGACTCATAGAAAAAGAGACCAAATTTGTGGTTACCAGAGGCAGGTTCAGTTCAGTTCAGTTCAGTCGCTCAGTCGTGTCCGACTCTTTGCAACCCCATTGCAGCACACCAGGCCTCCCTGTACATCACCAACTCCTGGAGTTCACTCAGACTCACGTCCATCGAGTCAGTGATGCCATCCAGCCATCTCATCCTCTGTCGTCCCCTTCTCCTCCTGCCCCCAATCCCTCCCAGCATCAGGGTCTTTTCCAATGAGTCAACTCTTTGCATGAGGTGGCCAAAGTACTGGAGTTTCAGCTTCAGCATCATTCCTTCCAAAGAAATCCTAGGGCTGATCTCCTTCAGAATGGACTGGTTGGATCTCCTTGCAATCCAAGGGACTCTCAAGAGTCTTCTCCAGCACCACAGTTCAAAAGCATCAATTCTTCAGTGCTCAGCTTTCTTCACAGTCCAACTCTCACATCCATACATGACCATAGCCAGCAGGGAGGTAATTGAATAAAGATATTCAAAGGTGGGGGGCTCCTCTGGTGGCTCAGATGGTAAAGAATCGGCCTGCAATGCAGGACACCCAGGTTCGATCCCTCAGTCAGGTAGATCTTCTAGAAAAGGGAATAGCTACCCACACCAATGATCTTGCCTGGAGAATTCCATGGACAGAGGAGCCTGGCGGGCTACAGTCCATGAAGTCACAAAGAGTCGGACATGACTCAGCAACTAACTGACTGTCCTTTTTTTTTTTTCTTTAGTCAAAGGCACAAACCTCAGCTCAGAGCTCTGTGATGACCTAAATGGGGGTATGGGCAAGGGGTGGGTTGGAGGTCCAGAGGGAGGGGCTATATGTATGCATATAGCTGATTCACTTCATGGTACAGCAGAATCTAACACAACATTGTAAAGCAATCATATCCAATTAAAAAGTAAGTCCCAGGGATGTAATGAAAACACGGTAAATATAATTAACACTGTTGTATGTTACACATGAAAGTTGTTAAAAGAGTAAAACCTAAGAATTTTTATCACAAAAAAATTTTTTTTCCTATTTTTTTAATTTTGTATCTATGTGAGATGTTGAATGTTCACTAAACTCTCTGTGATGATCGTTTCATGATGTATGTAAATCAAATCATCATGCTGTGCACCGTAAGCACACACAGTGCTACATGTCGATTATATCTCAATGAGAGTGGAAGAAAAAAGCTTTCTTCTCTTGGCCTCTGCGGCACAATCATCTCTGGGGTTTTCTTGTATTTCTTGGACACCCTGTCTATCTTCTTTAACACTCATTATTCTCTATGTGTGCGTGCTCAGTCACGTCCAACTCTTGGTGACCCTTTGGACTGTAGGCTTCTCTGTCCATGGGATTTCCCAGGCAAGAATACTGGAGTGAGTTGCCATTTTTTCCTCCAGGGGATCTTCCCAACCCAGAGATCTAACCCAGATCCTCTGAGCACCACAGTAGTTATTGCCTCTTTCTATGGCACATCAAACTCAATATGCCCAGAACCAACCTCATATAAATTTAAATGACTGATACCACCATCAATTCAATTCTGCACATCTGAAGTATAGGCACCTCATCATTGGTTAGATTCCTGGGTAGGGAAGATCCGCTGGAGAAGGGATATGCTACCCACTCCAGTATTCTTGGGCTTCCCTTGTGGCTCAGAAGGTAAAGAATCCACCTGCAATTAGGGAGACCTGGGTTTGATCCCTGGGTTGGGAAGATACCCTGGAGAAGGGAAAGGCTACCCACTCCAGTATTCTGGCCTAGAGAATTCCATGGACAGTCCTTGGGGTCACAAAAAGTTGGACACGACTGAGCGACTTTCACTCACAGCGTCTCTCTGCTCCTCACCTCCTATATACATCCCATCTCCAAGTTTTGGTGATACTATCCTCCCCCTGCCCTCTGTTACCATTCCTGCCTCCACACCCAGCTTTTAGCTCCCATCTCCTCTTACCTGCATTACTGAAATAGCTCAAAACTCATCTGTGCACATTTAGTCTGTCCCTGAAAGAATCCATTCTTCACACCGTGGCCAGGATGAGGTTTCTGAAATATGAATCTGCAAATGTAATAATGCAGATTTCATTCTCTTCCTCTCATTCTGTCTCCCTCTCTCTCTCTCTCTCTCTCTCTCTCTCTCACACATACACACACACACCCACACATACACACACATGAGTTTTACAGAAGGCTTCAACTACTTTCCATTGCCTTTAGGGTATAAAAAAAAAATTATCAGCATGGACTGGCCCTTATTTGACTTGCCTTACCATGCTTTTTTGCTCTATACTTTTCCACCATCTTGGTCCTGTCTCAGTCCTTTGGCTTTCATCCTGCCTCTGGTCCCTCCCTGTGCTCTTCCATTGGCACTAAACGCTTTTCTCTCTTCCAGTTACCTGGCTAACTTCTTTTCTTCCTCCAGATTTGAGATCAGTTGTTCTTTTCTGGAGGAAACCTTCCCTGAACCCTTTGACCAGTTGTAATTTTACAGTAGTTTCCATGATTATTTCATCCATGTATGATACCTCTCTTGAGAAGGAAATGACAACCTGCTCCAGTATTCTTTCCTGGAGAATTCCATGGACTGAGAAGCCTGGCAGGCTACAATCCATTGCTGTTCAGTCACTCGGTTATGACTCTTTGCAACCCCAAGAATCCCTCTCCTTCACTATCTCCTGAAGCTTGCTCAGTCTCATGTCCACTGAGTCAATGATGCCATCCAACCATCTCATCCTCTATTGTCCCCTTCTCATCCTGCCTTCAATCTTTCCCAGCATCAGGGCCTTTTCTAATGAGTCAGCTCTTCACATCAGGTGACCAAAGTTTTAGGGTCACAAAGAGTCAGACACAACTGAGTGACTTAATACACACACACACACACACACACAAGATACCTCTGCCAAATTTTAAGCTCCAGAAATAAAAACTTGTGTCTGTTTTTTCTGACTCTTACATCTCTAGCATCACGCATAGTGTAGATGCTAATACAAATTTATTAAAGTGAATAAATCAGTAAAAATTACCCTTCCATGCTTCTCTTTTATAATCATGCTTAAACCTATCTCTACCTTTCTAGCAAATTGTCTAAGCAGAGATGGATGCAGAAGGGAATGGTAAGGCAGCAAGAAATCAATTACACAGACACAAAGTAGTTCAGTTCAGTTCAGTCGCTCAGTTGTGTCTGACTCTTTGCGACCCCATGGATCGCAGCACACCAGGCCTCCCTGTCCATCACCAACTCCCGGAGTTCACTCCTGTCCACCAAGTTGGTGATGCCATCCAGCCATCTCATCCTCTGTCGTCTCCTTCTCCTCCTGCCCCCAATCCCTCCCAGCATCAGAGTCTTTTCCAATGAGTCAACTCTTCGCATGAGGTGGCCAAAGTATTGGAGTTTCAGCTTTAGCATCATTCCTTCCAAAGAACACCCTTTGGTGTGATCTCCTTTAGAATGGACTGGTTGGATCTGCTTGCAGTCCAAGGGACTCTCAAGAGTCTTATCCAACACCATAGTTCAAAAGCATCAATTCTTCAGTGCTCAGCTTTCTTCACAGTCCAACTCTCACATCCATACATGACCACTGGAAAAACCATAGGCTTGACTAGACGGATCTCTGTTGGCAAAGTAATGTCTCTGCTTTTCAATATGCTATCTAGGTTAGTCATAACTTTCCTTCCAAGGAGTAAGCATCTTTTAATTTCATGGTTGCAATCACCATCTGCAGTGATTTTGGAGCCCCCAAAAATAAAGTCTGACACTGTTTCCACTGTTTCCCCATCTATTTCCTATGAAGTGATGGGACCAGATGCCATGATCTTTGTTTTCTGAATGTTGAGCTTTAACCCAACTTTTTCACTCTCCACTTTCACTTTCATCAAGAGGCTTTTTAGTTCCTCTTCACTTTCTTCCATAAGGGTGGTTTCATCTGCATATCTGAGGTTACTGATATTTCTCCTGGTAATCTTGATTCCAGCTTATGCTTCTAAATTGATTCATTGCAATTAGGCTTCTTCTAAGAAGAATTCTTTGCTTCTTCCTGGAAGATGAAACTGGAAAATTAAAATTTATATTTTGGCCCCAGGAAGATAAGCTACAAATCATCATAAAAAATATCTATCATGGGACTTCCCTGGCAGTCCAGTGGTTAGGATCCTGAGTTTCCACTGCAGGGGGGTTGTAGGTTCGACCTCTGGTCATGGAGCTAAGATCTGCATGATGCATGGTATAGCAAAAAAAGAAAATCAATATAAATAAGTATTTTTTAAAAGTGTCTATTGTTGGAAGTTCCCTGGTAGTCCAGTGATTAGGACTTGATACTTTCCTTGCCCTAGCTTCAGTCTCTGGTCAGGGAACTAAGACCCCATAAGCCATATGACATAGACCAAAAAAAAGTCTATTGTTGGGACTCTTGACTCACTTTGACATTCCTACCTCCAAGTCATGAAAAGTCTTTAAAAAGTCTCTATCATTAAGGGGATCACAAGCCCCAAATCTTCACCTGGTCTTTAATGCCATACTTAAAGCATGAGAAGTTTCCTCTCCAAGGGATTCCTTACTATAGTGTCAAGCCTCTGGTTGGGCTGGGCTATAGTTGTCTTGGAGGAACAGGGTCAGTGGTTGCAAGAGCAGGATGTGGTTTGGAATTATATTGAAGACAGTAATCCTGGGGAAGTGAAGGTGATTATTAAGTCAAGTATGAAACAATGATTGATGGCCAGAAATGAGTTGACGTCAACGATTACTATAGAGATGGTGGTAGCTTCTAAAAGTGGAAACTCAGTACATGGTTCAGGTATAAAAAAAACTAGAGGTGAGGGAAAATGTAAGGGATGATCCACAATTAGATGATGTCGACCTGATGGATATTAGCAGAAAGGTATCATGGGGCAAGTAAGGCCAACATGTGCTAATCTGAAACATGAGACAGTGGTAAGTTGGTTTTGTTGAGTATTAAACTAGACAGATTTGAACTTGATTGATAGCCAACTTAAATCCATGCTTGCTCCGTATGTGATTGCTCTTCGTGATTCTTCTGTGACCCTTGTCATCTTAAACACATTTAAGTAGAAAGACATAGAAGTAAGTTCTAAGATAACTTATTAGTAAAGAACTAGAAAAAATTGATCTTTGTTTTCACAACCTGCACTCTTCATTAAAGTGGAACTCGTAGTCAAGGATTTGGTCCTTTAGCAAAAGAAAAAACAGAACAAAACCAGAAATGCAAGCATGAACTCTATCCCTTTTTTGACTAAATACTGCCAACTGACACTATTTAGAACTGGAAACTTCCTCTCTTCCCACATGTCAAAGCATATTTTTTAAATGCCATTTGGCCCCTTGATTCCCCTGTTCTCATAAGAAAAGCAAAATGGTCAATAACTCATTTCAACATTCAAATTTTGCTGAAAAACTCTTGATGATTCAGCCCCACAGATGTAAGGTGAAAGAGTTCCAGAGAGTAAGTGGGAGCCCTGAGTTTACCAAGTCTATGGCTTTATTCAAAGCTTGCAGAATCACTCGGCCTTTTTGGGAAAGAATAGCCAGTTGACACCTAAGAGACTTTGAGCCGCTCAAAGATGAGGAAGGCCCACCATGAGGAGGGCAGGGGCAGCTGGGCCAGGCTTTATTTGGCCGGTCCCCCACCTCCTGCCTGCCCCGCGGCCCTCCCCTGCTCGGCGGAGACATCCACTGGGTGGGAGGAGGCCCCTTGCCAGAGAACACAGTCTGATGTTTTCTGTTCCTGCTGCAGGAAGTCCCCTTTCCCCACCACCCCCACATCCTCAGCCTGGAAACAACCCTTAAGGAGTAGAAGGGGAGCAAGGCTGTGCCAGCTCAGTATTCGTGATGTGGTTGAAAGCATTTCTCCCTGGACCGTGAAAGGATACTGTAGAGTCATTCATTTTAGCTTTGCTATTTCTTCAGTATGTGAGAAGGCACTAAGCAAATTTACCCTGGAAAGACAAATTCCCGAAGCTGAAAGCATGCAGCTTGCTATTACCACACGAACTGGCATTAGGTACCTGACTCCACTTCTTACACTTGTCTCTGCCTGACTCGGCTGCCTCTGCACAGGCCTTCTAACTGATGGTCGAACAGTCAAACATGGGCCTGCCTCATAGCCTTCGCCCATCCTGGTCTTGCCTACATATCTATTGGCTCCTCCCCTTGCTTCATCTGAGGCTCTGCTCATAGGTCAGCTTGGCAGACAGGTCTTTCCTGGCTGCTGCGCTCATACCCTTTGCTGTTGTTGTTCAGTCACTCAGTTGTGTCCGATCCTTTGAGAGTCCATGGACTGCAGCACACCAGGCTTCCCTGTCCTTCACCATCTCCCACAGTTTGCTCAAACTCATGTCTATTGAGTCGATGCTGCCATCCAACCATCTCATCCTCTGTCACCGCTTTCTCATCTTGCCCTCAATCTTTATCCTACTTTATTTTTCTTCATAGGATAGTGGCCACAGGACTGGAAAAGGTCAGTTTTCATTCCAATCCCAAAGAAAAGAATGTCAAAGAATGCTCAAACTACCGCACAATTGCACTCATCTCACACGCTAGTAAAGTAATGCTCAAAATTCTCCAAGCCAGGCTTCAGCAATACGTGAACCATGAACTTCCAGATGTTCAAGCTGGTTTTAGAAAAGGCAGAGGAACCAGAGACCAAATTGCCAATATCCGCTGGATCATCAAAAAAGCAAGAAAGTTCCAGAAAAACATCTATTTCTGCTTTATTGACTAGGCCAAAGCCTTTGACTGTGTGGATCACAATGAACTGTGGAAAATTCTTCAAGAGATGGGAATACCAGACCACCTGACCTGCCTCTTGAGAAATCTGTATGCAGGTCAGGAAGCAACAGGTAGAACTGGACATGGAACAACAGACTGGTTCCAAATAGGAAACAGTATGTCAAGGCTGTATATTACCACCCTGCTTATTTAACTTATATGCAGAGTACATCATGAGAAACGCTGGGCTGGAAGAAGCACAAGCTGGGATCAAGATTGCCAGGAGAAATATCAATAACCTCAGATATGCAGATGACACCACCCTTATGGCAAAAAGTGAAGAGGAACTAAAAAGCCTCTTGATGAAAGTGAAAGTGGAGAGTGAAAAAGTTGGCTTAAAGCTCAACATTCAGAAAACGAAGATCATGGCATCTGGTCCCATCACTTCATAGGAAATAGATGGGGAAACAGTGGAAACAGTGTCAGACTTTATTTTTGGGGGCTCCAAAATCACTGCAGATGGTGACTGCAGCCATGAAATTAAAAGACGCTTACTCCTTGGAAGGAAAATTATGGCCAACCTAGATAGCATATTGAAAAGCAGAGACATTACTTTGCCAACAAAGGTCCGTCTAGTCAAGGCTAAGGTTTTTCCTGTGGTCATGTATGGATGTGAGAGTTGGACTGTGAAGAAAGCTGAGTGCCAAAGAACTGATGCTTTTGAATTGTGGTGTTGGAGAAGACTCTTGAGAGTCCCTTGGACTGCAAGGAGATCCAACCAGTCCATTCTGAAGGAGATCAGCCCTAGGGTTTCTTTGGAAGGACTGATGCTAAAGCTGAAACTCCAGTCCTTTGGCCACCTCATTCGAAGAGTTGACTCATTGGAAAAGACTCTGATGCTGGGAGGGATTGGGGGCAGGAGGAGAAGGGGACGACAGAGGATGAGATGGCTGGATGGCATCACTGACTCAATGGACGTGAGTCTGAGTGAACTCTGGGAGTTGGTGATGGACAGGGAGGCCTGGTGTGCTGCGATTCATGGGGTCTCAAAGAGTTGGACACTACTGAGCGACTGAACTGAACTGAACTGATATGCTTAATGGTTGGGCTTCCCAGATGGCTCAGTGGTAAAGATCTTGCCTGCCAATGCAGGAGGCACAAGAGACATGGGTTCAATCCCTGGGTTGGGAAGATCCCTTGGAGAAGGGCATGGCAACCCACTCCAGTATTCTTGCCTGGATAATCCCATGAACAGAGGAGCCTGGTGGGCTACAGTCCATGGGGTCACAAAGAGTTGGGCATGACTAAGCAACTGATTACACATGCTTAATGGTTACACATCTGTGTGTAATACAGCTCACCTGACTGGCATAAAAGATCCACAGGAGACTTTGCTGTACCCTTGGTGCATAGTGGGAGTTCAATAGACATTTGAGGAAGGAAGGAAGGGAAGGAAGGAGAGGGAAGGGGTAAGAGAGAGGGAGGAAGAGGGAGTGACTGGTGTGGTTGGGGAGCTAAATGTAGTCTATAAAGGTAGACACAGGAGGCACCAAGCGAAATATTTCTGTTCATCTGCTCCCTGTACCTGGGATAATTTACTCTGGATGGCAAAGAAATATCTTGATTTTTCATTAAATCCATTTCTGTGTTGTTTTGTGGTTTTTTTTTTTTTTTTTGTCTTTGCTGGTTCTTCTTTGCAGCACGTGGACTTGGTTGCCACATGCATGGCACATGGGATCTTAGTTCCAAGACCAGGGATTGAACCCACTTCACCTGCACTGAGAGGCAGATTCTTAACCACTGGGCCACCAAGGAAGTTTCTAAATCCATGTTAAATGAACTATTGGTGATATTTTCTCTCCCATTACCCAAACGCATGTTAACTTCTGCCTGGGCATTTGGTCTTTTGTTCTGGCCCATGAGCCTGAACTGTGAACCCAGACTACTCCCCATCTGCTTCAGGATGGTAGCCCTGAGCTGCCCCTCAGCCTGACGTCTAGAGAAGCCTTCTGCCTTGCCGACTGGGACCTCCTCCCCTTTGCTGTAGCCCGGTGAAGCCGCAGGCTGTACTTCCTCTGAAACCCTCTCCCAGTATCAGCTGATAGGAACCCATGGACTCCTGTCTGCTCCTTAAACTGAATGGTCTTTCCCTTAAGAGCCATCCCAGCTGCCCCTCTGGAGTCAGTCCCCACAGCAACTCAATCTCATACTGGATTCCAATCTCTTCCCTTGTTTTTCTTTGCTACTGTAGAGTGGACTATCTCATCTTGCATCCAAATCATGATTAAAGTTTATAAAAAAGAGAATTTTTACGTGACTTGGCAATATATACCTCTGAAGACCTTTGGCCTAATTATGTGTCACATCAAGGCAAAAATAAACAAAAGAAAAAAATTTTTTTCCACTTAGCTTACTAAAGAGGACTTGGCTAGCCTGGCCAGGGTCCTGATCACTTCCAGTTCCCAAAGACCCCTGCTTCCCGAGCCTGTCAGATCCAGAGCTGATCCAATGGACCCATGTGTAGGTCTAAGTTGAGCCAACAAGAGGTGGTTCCCTCTGAGATGCCAGGAAAGGACTAGAGGTCCCCTGGACTCATACCTCTGGGTAAGCTGTGGTCTGCTTCAGCCTCTTTAGAGGCCTGCTGTGACCAGCAAAGCCACCCTGGTCTGTGCAGGTCCCTGGCCCAGACACAGACTCCCGACATTGACCTAGAACCAGCGCCAGGTGGCTTTGGCCCGGATTTTTTCTCAGCTAGACTGACTGCTCTGGGAATTTCCCAGAAAGTCTTTGCCTGAGAAACTCTTTGTCCTTCCCCAGCCCTCCCCCAGACCAGTAAGATTGTTTATGGAGAAAAGTTGATCGATGAAGGGTGATGTCACCAGCTACATTCAGGCTGTTTCTCTTGAAGGCTAATCACTCAGAACTCTAATCAGGCAGACTGAAATTCAGGGAAGAAAGTGGACAACAGACAGCTTGGCATCCTTGTTACTAATGGACTTGATGAATGAAATGTCTAGTCATCCAAAAGTCCCTGAATCAAATCTCCTTGTTCAAGAACAACAGCAACAAGAAAAATTGACTTTTCAGATGCAAAGGAGACCATAGAACAATAAACAGATATTGAGTGAATTTCAGTTTATCTTCCATTCTTGCTCTTGATCTGGGCTTTTCTAACATTCAGTATGCAGAGCAAGAGAAAACAAGCCATCTAGTCCTTAAAAACTGTACAAGCAGATTGGAGAGGAGTGGCCATATTTTAGTAGTTTGCTGAGTCATTATCGAGTATGATAGAACACCATCTACTTTGTTACAGATTAGATAACGAATCCCACTTCCAAGAAAGGCTTCTGGTGAGCAAAGAGTTTCCCTCAATTTCTCACTTTGCTTTTCAAAACCCACTTAGCACAGGCCCAGGAGTTGAACCAGTCAAGGGGTCCAGCAGTTCTCAAAGCAGAGTACAGACTAAAGGATGGAGTTTAAAAAATAATACTCTGGGAACAGATGTATGGCCTGGCAGGAAGAATGCCTTCTTAACAGTTGGGAATCCAAAGAATCAGGCAAAACTGGAGGTAACAGTCCATCGGGAAATTCTAAACAAATAGATTGGGGTTGATTTCAGAACAGGTGGGCAGTAGCTATCAGACCAGAGGCATGAATGACATCCTTGTGCATATTGACAGGTTTGAACCAGTGGTACAGTCAACTCTGAGGGGCTTCCCTGGTAGCTCAGCTGGTAAAGAATCTGTCTGCAATGCAGGAGACCTTGGTTCAATCCCTGGGTTGGGGAGATCCTCTGGAGGAGGGGATGGCCACCCACTCTAGTATTCTTTGCCTGAAGAATCCCCATGGACAGATGGGCCTGACAGGTTACTGTCCATGGGGTCACAAAGAGTCGGACACGACTAAGCAACTAAGCATGCACGCACAATGGACTCTGGTCCGAGGCTGGGGGTGGCTCCTTCTATGATGACTCTATACACTCTGCTGGGTAGACAAGTTTTAGCAAGGCTGTCATGAATAAGGCCCTTGGCAGGCTGCCCCATTCAGTTCACCCAGAGAACTTTATCAAAAGGTGGATGATCACATCATCTTTTCAATGGATTCCCACTGAATTAAGGAAAGTCCAATCTTCTTATCACAGCCTAAAGACCCTTCACAATCTTGCTTCTGGTCATCTCTTCAGCCTCATCTCATCACCACATTCCCTTCCACCAGATTCAGATTCTATGGCCTTAAACATGACAAGATTTGTTTGTTTTGTATAGCATTTATCACCTTTCTTGCCCACTAGACTTTCTTGTTTAATGCTGTAAGTTCTGTTCTTAAAATTGTCCAACAGTAGGTGCTCAATAAAAATTTATCAAACAAGTATTGATGAAAACTGCAAACTACAGAGAAGCAGCAATCTTGTAGCAACTTGAATTGTTCTAGTGGCTGACTTAGTATGCAGAACTGTATAGTTAATTCTCGGATGCCAAACTATGTCCTCAATCAAAATATGCGTGTCCTGTGTTCCCTTCTCTCAAGGTCTGGCTTAGCAATATCAGTGAATTCAATAGCTATATGTTCTGGTCATTTGCTATAAAACAAACTACTCCCAAAACATACAGTGGCTTTAAAACAACCATTTTATCATGATCAGATATCCTGTGGGTTAGGTATATTCAACCAGGACACAGTGGCCAATGGTTTGTCTCTATTCTATAATGCTTCAGAATTCAGCTGAAAAGATTCAAAGGCTGAGGATTACTCAATGGTTGGGAGTTCAAATCATCTCTTGGCTCCTTACCCTCACATGTCTGGTTCTAAACAAATATGACTCAAAGACTAGGGCTGGTGACAAAGCCCTTTCCTATGTCCTCTCTGCATGGGGTGGCTGGCTCACTGTATGGTGGCCTTAGGGTAGTCAGACTCAGTAGCTAACATTCTAACAAACATTTGATCCAGAATTTATGATCCAGAATTCAAGCAGCATCATTTTTTGCCTACTCTACTGTTTAAATAATCAAATTCAGGGGAAAGGAAAATAGACTCTGTCTTGACGAGAGAGAGGCAAGGTCACACACATGGAAAGGAGCCATGAGCCATCTTTGGCAAACACAGTCTGCCTCCCAACACATGCCAATGTACAAATGAGGAAGTGCTCTTTGCTCTTCTCTCCTCCTTAGCTCTCCCTGCCTCCCTGTATTCCTGGTCCTAATCGTTTATAACACATGTTCAATAAAACAAAGATGTTTTGAATCCCCAGGGAGTGATCCTCTGGTGGACTTCTCAAATCGGGCTAAAAAGAAATAGGTGGGGAAAGATGTAAAGATGCACAAGTCTAAGGAACTACCCAAAATACACCCAGTAGAGGCCCTACAGATCTTTAAGCCCAAGATTTCTAGAGATCACATGTATGATGATGTCAGAAGGTCAAGTTTATACTCTCAAAAAATACATGTCAAGCATATACAGCCAACCTCATAATCCATGAATTCTATATTTGCAAACTTGCCTACTCACTAAACTGTGCTTCTAACCCCCAAATCCATACTCGCGTTGCTTTCTCAGTCATTTATAGACATACACAGAGCAGTGAAAATCTTGAGTCATTTGATTTGCACATTAACAGCTGAGGTCGAACAAGGCAATACATTACTTTCCTCATTCTTTGCATCCACTCCCTGGTGGCTCAGACAGTAAAGCATCTGCCCACAATGAGGGAGACCCAGGTTCGATCCCTGGGTTGGGAAGATCCCCTGGAGAAGGAAGTGGCAACCCACTGCAGTACTCTTGCCTAGAAAATTCCATGGATGGAGGAGCCAGGTGGGCTACAGTCCATGGGGTCGCAAAGAGTCAGACACGACTGAGCGACTTCACTTTCTTTCACTTTTGCTACTGTAAACAAGTGTCCTTTCAGGGTCCATTTAGTGCCACATTTTCACATTTTTTTTACTTTTTGTGGACGATTTCACTCTGTAAAATGGCCCCAAAAGTGTAGTGCTGAAGCACTGTCTAGCGTTCCTAAGAGTGATGAGGCTGTGATGTCTCTCAGTACAGAGAAAATACTTGTGTTACTTCAGCTTTCTTTGAGCATGAGTTAGAGTGCTGTTGTGCGAAGCTCATGAATCAATGGTATATGTTCAATAAGCTGCCTTTTAACAGACACACACAAGACTAGGTTATACATTATCAGCTGGCAAAAGTTGTGACCAGAGGCTCACAGAATCCTAACTCCATCTTTCTTTTAGAAACAATCATTTAGGACTTGCTAATTCAGCGCCTGAACTGAACTGAACTGACTGGATTCAGAGTTTGCAGCAGGTTTATAGAATGTAACTATCATAATGTAACTTTCATGCAAAGATGGGCTCAATAAAGGTCAGAAATGGTATGGACCTAACAGAAGCAGAAGATATTAAGAAGAGGTGGCAAGAATACACAGAAGAACTGTACAAAAAAGATCTTCATGACCCAGATAATCACAATGGTGTGATCACTCACCTAGAACCAGACATCCTGGAATGTGAAGTCAAGTGGGCCTTAGGAAGTATCACTATGAACAGAGCTAGTGGAGGTGATGGAATTGCAGGTGAGCTATTTCAAATCCTAAAAGATGATGCTGTGAAAGTGCTGCACTCAAAATGCCAGCAAATTTGGAAAACTCAGCAGTGGCCATAGGACTGGAAAAGGTCAGTTTTCACTCCAATCCCTAAGAAAGGCAGTGCCAAAGAATGCTCAAACTACCACACAATTGCACTCATCTCACACGCTAGTAAAGTAATGCTCAAAATTCTCCAAGCCAGGCTTCAACAATACGTGAACCATGAACTTCCAGATGTTCAAGCTGGATTTAGAAAAGGCAGGGGAACCAATGATCAAATTGCCAACATCTGCTGGATCATGGAAAAAGCAAGAGAGTTCCAGAAAAACATCTGTTTCTGCTTTATTGACTAGGCCAAAGCCTTTGACTGTGTGGATCACAATAAACTGTGGAAAATTCTGAAAGAGATGGGAATACCAGACCACCTGACCTGCCTCTTGAGAAATCTGTATGCAGGTCAGGAAGCAACAGTTAGAACTGGACATGGAACAACAGACTGGTTCCAAATAGGAAAAGGAGTCCGTCAAGGCTGTATATTGTCACCCTGCTTATTTAACTTCTATGCAGAGTACATCATGAGAAACGCTGGGCTGGAGGAAGCACAAGCTGGGATCAAGATTGCCGGAGAAATATCAATAACCTCAGATATGGAGATGACACCACCCTTATGGCAAAAAGTGAAGAAGAACTAAAGAGCCTCTTGATGAAAGTGAAAGAGGAGAGTCAAAAAGTTGGCTTAAAGCTCAACATTCAGAAAACTAAGATCATGACATCTGGTCCCATCACTCCATGGCAAATAGATGGGGAAACAGTAGAAACAGTGGCAGACATTATATTTTTGGGCTCCCAAATCACTGCAGATGGTGACTGCAGCCATAAAATAAAAAGACGCTTACTCCTTGGAAGGAAAGTTATGACCAACACAGACAGCATATTAAAAAGCAGAGACATTACTTTGCCAACAAAGGTCCGTCTAATCAAGGCTATGGTTTTTCCAGTAGTCATGTACGGATGTGAGAGTTGGACTATAAACAAAGCTGAGCACTGAAGAATTGATGCTTTTGAAGTGTGGTGTTGGAGAAGACTCTTGAGAGTCCCTTGGACTGCAAGGAGATCCAATCAGTCCATCCTAAAGGAAATCAGTCCTGAATATTTATTGGAAGGACTAATGTTGAAGCTGAAACTCCAATACTTTGGCCACCTGATGCGAAGAGCGGTCTCATTTGAAAAGACCCTGATTCTGGGAAAGATTGAAGGCAGGAGAAGGGGCTGACAGACGATGAGATGGTTGGATGGTATCACCAACTAGATGGACATGAGTCTGAGTAAACTCCGGGAGTTGGTGATGGACAGGGAGGCCTGTGTGTTGCAGTCCATGGGGTCACAAAGAGTCAGACATGACTGAGCGACTGAACTGAATTGAACTAGCATCAGATCAGATCAGATCAGTCGCTCAGTCATGTCCGACTCTTTTCGACCCCATGAATCGCAGCAGGCCAGGCCTCCCTGTCCATCACCAACTCCCGGAGTTCACTCAGACTCACGTCCATCGAGTCAGTGATGCCATCCAGCCATCTCATCCTCTGTCGTCCCCTTCTCCTCCTGCCCCCAATCCCTCCCAGCATCAGAGTCTTTTCCAATGAGTCAACTCTTTGCATGAGGTGGCCAAAGTACTGGAGTTTCAGCTTCAGCATCATTCCTTCCACAGAAATCCCAGGGCAGATCTCCTTCAGAATGGACTGGTTGGCATAAGTTATTTTTATTTGTTTTTTGTGGTTTTTTTTTTTTTTTTTTGACAATTGTACTGTGGTGGTACATCCCTGTGGTAAGCCCTGGAGATGCAACTAAACACATTTGTCTGTGTGAACTGAATGAGCAAAAATCCCTGCCTTTGTTGAGTTTACATTCTAGAAGTGAGAAGAGGACATAAATAAATGTCAATGATCCAGTATGTTAGAAGATGATAAGCACAATGGAAAAAATAAAGCAGGGAATGGGAGATGGAGTGTCCAGGGTAGAACTGTTTTGGGGGCAGGGGTTGTTTATCTGCAAAATGCAATGATCAGTGTAGACCTAGCTAAGAATGAAATGATGCTTGAAAATGTTCGTGAAAGAGATGAGGGAGCAAGCTTAGCAACTTCGTAAGGAGAACAAAAAGGACAACAGTGCATAGGCTGATGTTGGAAATATCCCTGGTGATAGAAACCAGGAGGGGGCCCATATGCCTGCAGTGGGGTCAAGAGGAGGTGAAGTCAGAGAAGTTGGAAGGACCAGATCAGTAAGCCTTGAAGCCCCTTGTAATGAATGGAACTTTCATTCTGCCCAAGAGACTGTGAGCAGCCAAGGGGGAAAGAAGAGAGCAATTAGAAGAAATTTGCAGAAATCTAGACTTAAAGAGTGGTCAGTTTTGAGACTGAGTAGTCAGATTCCAGGTATTTGGATTGTGAAAGCAGAGCCATCTGGATTTGCTAGTGGGCTAGACATAAGGTTGTGAAAGACATGGTGAAGTTAAATGGGACTTCAAAGGTTTTGGCCTGAGCAGCTGCAAGGATGAAGTTGCCATTGACTAAGAGGAGAAAAAAACTATAGATGGAACCGGTTTTGGAGGGATTAAATTCTACCCATTTGAGATATCTATTGCGATATCCAAGTAGAAATACAGTGTAGGCAACTAGGTGTGCAGGTCTATAATTTAGAGAAGTCCAAATTAGTAATAATAACATTTTGAAGTCCTCAACATACAGTTGGAATTTAGAAACTGCACGAGATCACCAAAGAATGAGTGAAGGTAGGGAAGAGAAGAGAAGTGGTCCAAGATTGAGATCCCTGGGTCATTCAGTGTTAAGAGATCAGAGAAAAGAGAAGGAGGCAGCCAGGCAGAAAAGAAGTATGGTCTCCGGGAAGCTGAGTGAAGACAGAGCTCCCCAAAAGGGAGAGCGAGCAACTGTGCCATCATGCACAGATGTCGGGGAGGATAAGGACTGAGAATTGACTCTAATTTAACAACACAACAGTGATGTGCTGGTAAATGTTTACCAACTGGCTCTCTGGTGGCATGGGAGGGGGGTTAGGGGTGGGTGGAACCCGGATCTGTAGAGTTTGCCAATTTCCATGTTGAAAATACTCCTGACATGGCTGATGTCAAGCTATTAATGTGGCGCCACTGAATGCAGAGTTTAGAAGGGATGTGCACAATTGGCTCTCAAGAGAGAACGCAAGCTGGCTGCAACATACCCATGAATATGAATGGTGTCCATTGCTTCACCAGGATTTGGGGACCAAGAGAAAGATGCTGGTGCAGTGTGAACCTGACATGACTAAATCTGCATGACCTGGACAAAGGCAACCAACATTTATCTAATCAACTGACATTCTTTTTTTTTTCAACTGACATTCTTTATTGAGGGCAGCCCAAGCAGTTTGCTGGAGACACCTGGGACCATAGGATGACGTCATGGTCTCCATAGCCCGTGCGTGCATGCTCAGTTGCTTCTGTCATGCCTGACTCTTTGCAATCCTATGGACTATAGCCCACCAGGCTTCTGTGTCCATGGGATTCCCCAGGCAAGAATACTGGAGTGGGTAGCCATTTCCTCCTCCAGGGGATCTTCCTGACCCAGGGATTGAACCCACATCTCCTGTGTTTCGTGCATTATAGGTGGCTTCTTTACCTGATGAGCCATTGGGGAAGCCAGTGCATAGCCTAGACTTACGGTAACTTTTAAAGAGAGTGCATTGCAACAACAAAAAGGCAAAAGGCACATACCCTGTACACACAAAAAAGTGCAGATTGGAATTAATGCAGTTCTAAGCTAAGGAAGGAGATCCAACCAGTCTATTCTAAAGGAGATCAGTCCTGGGTGTTCTTTGGAAGGACTGATGCTGAAGCTGAAACTCCAACACTTTGGCCGCCTCATGCGAAGAGTTGACTCACTGGAAAAGACTCTGATGCTGGGGTGGATTGGGGGCAGGAGAAGGGGACGACAGAGTATGAGATGGCTGGATGGCATCACCGACTCTATGGACATGAGTTTGAGTGAACCCCGGGAGTTGGTGATGGACAGGGAGGCCTGGTGTGCTGCAGTCCATGGGGTCGCAAAGAGTTGGTCACGGCTGAGCAACTGAACTGAACTGAAGCTAAGGAATGCCAAGAATTGCCAACAGCCCTCAGAAGCTAGGAGAAAGGTAAGAAATGGATCCCTCCTCAGAGCCTCCATAAGGATCCAACCTTGCTGGCACCTGGATTTTGAACTTCCGGCCTCCAGAATTGTAAGAAAATTAATTTTGCTGATTTAAGCCACTGAGCTGTGGTGATTTGTTATGGCAGTCCTTGGAGATGAGTATAGACTGTTCAGATAAGAGCAGTTTTCACAGACACAGGAGGGGAATGGGGTGAAAAAAGAGAAGGCTGAGAGTTAGGGTCCCTGAAGCTGAGTGAAGACGGCATTCCCAGGAAGAGGGGGTGACTGCCTCTCTGCCGCCCGTAGCAAGTCCTGGATTGTGGTCTGCCCCTGACTGGCTCATTATCAACAACACAGTTTGCCTCAGAGCTGCTACCATCTAGTCGGTTTGCTCAGCTTCCTAGTTTGACTGGTTTTTGTGCATGGGGGCAACAGTTTGGATAAATTTGATCCATGTAGACAGAGCTCCTGGAATACTGATGTGCAAACATCAGAGAGTACTGAGTCATCCAGCTGTGTGCAAGCTGAGGAGATACTGTTATCCCAAGGGATAATACTGACATTTTTGGTGATGACTACCTTTGGTCACCTGGAGAAGGAAATGGCAACCCACTCCAGCATTCTTGCCTAGAGAATTTCATGGACAGAGGAGCCTGATGGGCTACAGTCCATGGGGTTGCAGACAGTCGGACACAACTGAGCAACTAACACACACCATGGGTCAAAAGGAACTTTCTCAGTGGCTCCTAGTGGGACCTAAACTTTCCTCATTATTTCTGTCTTCATAGGCATGCGATGCAATGCCTACATATAAGGCAACTGCTTTACTAGAATTAAACCACCATCAGTCATGAACACATCAGCTCTGAGGGAAGCATCTCTCTGGTGATGAATTGCGGCATGAGGAAGGAGAGACAATTCTAGAGACTACATAAGTCCCAATAAGAAACTGTTTGAGAGTCCTGGCCCTTGCAAGGAATTCAGAAGAAAACTAAAATAGAGCTGGGTAGGAATGAGAATAAATCATGCTTGTGTCTAGTTCTTTTTGTGTTGGCTATTCAAGGGCCAAAAGTGGCCATTTACTGAATTCCGTAGAGCCACTTACCACGGGCAATATACCCTATAAAGTGGGCACCAAAGCTACAGGGATGAATGGATCCATCTGCCCACCAGGGAGGAAGGCTGTCTCTTGGTAGGGGAAGGTATAATATTGTTGTCAGTGACAGTAGAGGGAAGAAATATGAGACCATATCCCTCGGCTTCTGTGGTGATGTTCCCAAGAGTGCAGCAGAGTTGTTTTTTGTTTTTTTTTTTGAGAGGAAGCATTCTACTTTTTAAAATTTATTCTTTGTCTCTATAAATTATTTTTCCAAAGATAAAGAAGTAAAAAAAAAACAAAAAACAGGTTAAACTCTATTTTTTTTTTTTTCAGTTTAAACTTTTTTTTGTATTGGGATCTAGCCAATTAACAAACAGTGTTGTGATAGTTTCGGGTGAACATGGAAGGGACTCAGTCATACACACATATGTATCCATTCTCCTCCAAACTCCCCTCCCATCCAGGCTGCCACATAACATTGAGCAGAGTTCCCTGTGCCATACAGGAAGTCTCTTGCTGGTTATCTGTTTCAGACATAGCAGTGTGTACACATCCATCCCAAACTCCCTAATTATCCCTCCCCCACCCCCATCCTTTCCCCTGGAAACCATAAGTTTGTTCTCCAAGTCTGAGGGTCTGTTTCTGTTTTGTAAGTAAGTTCATTTGTAGCATTCCTTTTTGGATTCCACATATAAGGAAAGTCATATGATATTTCTCCTTCTCTGTCTGACTTACTTCATTCAGTATAACACTCTCTAGGTCCATCCATGTTGCTGCAAATGGCCTTATTTTGTTCTTTTTCATGGGTGAGTAATATTCCATTATATATGTACCAATTCTTTATTCATTCCTCTGTCGATGGACATTTAGGTTGCTGCCATGTCTTGGCCTTTGTAAACAGTGAAGAACGCAGCATTTTTTAACATGGAGACCTCTAAGAAGTTCTACCAGAAGGAAGCCATGGATACCAATAACACACTAAAGAAGATTCACAGGAATCTGGCTGCTTGGAGATCCAAACACAGGTCAGGGATTTGCCAAAGCGGGAAAACTGTGTGACCTTTACACAGACCAGGACCCACCTGCATAGGTTTTGCCACTTCCTGGGGAAGGAAGCTTCTGTCTCTCAGAGAAATGGTGTAAGCTTCGTGAGCAGAGGATTGGTGCAATCTTTTGGTTTATGTGGCAAGATATTATAGGATCTTTATCAGGAAGAAAAGCACAGTGTCTTCATGAAGCTTCATGGGTTTCACTGTGGGGGTGCCACAGCCTCCCCTTGAAATTCCCCAAATACTGAACAAAAGTTGTGTATAAAGGAGTTCAGGGACTTCCCTGGTGGTCCAGCAGTTAAAACCACTGGACTTAGTGCAGTGCAGTGTTGCACTTGCAATATAGAGAATGTGAGTTCGATCCCTGGTCGGGGAACTAAGATCCCACATGCCGTGGAGCAGCTAAGCTCATGCGCCACAACTAGAGAGTCTGTGAGCCACAGCAAAAGATTCCACACGATACAGTGAGAACCCAATGCAGCCAAATTAGAAGAAAAAAATGTTTTTTAAAAAAGGAGTTCAGATGGAGAACCGTTTGGAGGAGTATTTCTTTGTTATTCCAGATGACAAGGAAAAAGGCAAATGGACACAGTCTCCTTGCAATCATATATTTTGTTCAGTTTTTCATTATTTGGAGATAAAAGCTGCTTTTAGGCCTAAGGATCTGGGCTCACCGGTCAATTTTTCAGGAATGGGCACAGCTTTAGGAGAGCAGCTTTCCTCCTCCAAGCCCCCTCTCATTCTGTCTCAGACAAAAATGTATTAAGAAAATGAAGCCAAGTGAAGCAAAGTTCAGGAGTGAGAGAAAAGCTGACATAAAAGCTTCAGCAACCACAGCTGGCCCAGGAAGCAGCGCCCGATAAAGAGAACTTTGCGCAAAAGAGCCTGAGATGAAGAGGATGTTAGGGAGTGGAGCCAAGCCAGTCACACAACGAACTTTTGCAGGAAGAAAGAAGAGGGAATGGGGAATTAATTATAATGAATTTCTCCTAAAGCACTGAGAGTTGGAGAGAATGCATAGGTTATTCAGAGGGTAACTTCTAATTCTGCAAGGTTTCAGAGAGCTTCTTACTCAAAGCAGGCTACAGGAACCTCTGCCAAGCGTATGGAGTTGCCAACTTAAAGTCAAGAGAACTTGCTTCCAGGCCTCCTGCAGAAGGCTATGTGGACACAGATGGCGGGTTTGCTTTCTCGTTTGGTAAGGAGTAAACTCCTGTTTGTTTGATTCTCTCCCTAGTCTCTCTCCCCTGCTGATATTTCCCTTGGCTGAGAATGATTTCACTGACCAAGCCAAATGCAGCTATAAATCCAGAGATGCTTTTGTATTGTATTAACTCCAGCAAGGGCTTAGAAGGCCCCAACACAAACATGCCCATCACGATATTGGAGGCTCATTGTTTGAAAGGCCGACTGAACCCTGGGAGGTGGAAAGCCTAGAGTGTGGAGCAAAAGCTAAGAATAGGAATTGGGATGTAGGGAGACAGTCACTCCAACTTTGCTTTTGATCACTCTTTTCACAGGATGGTGGGCAGACCCGAAAAATCATTCAGAGGCGGGGAGATGTTGGGGTGTGGGAAAAACCAAAGATTCAGTAGGGCTGAAAATAAAGAAGTCTTTTTATATATATATAAGTTAATAGGACCTAGATAAGACTGCCAGACACTACTCACTCCAACCCCATTTTATTGGCAATGATGCAAGCCAAATACCAGCTGTGAAGACTAGCCCTTTCTTAGAAGTGACCCTTGCTGAAAAAACATCCTGTGTTTTGCTAAGTGGTCTATCTCTGAAGAAAACTGTAAAAAAGAAACTAGCTGTGACTTTGGCCAAGGCAGGTGGTCCCACGACTCATGAGGGGGGCTGAGTCCTAAGCAATGAGAGTGAAGCAGAAAATAAAATAGACGAGAGGAGAAAGTATGGAGTTTAATGCACGGTTTTTGTGAGAGATGATCTCCGGGAAGAGAGCCTCATGCTCTAAACCTGACCCAGACTAGACCATCAACTCTAGGCTATTTATACTAAAACTGAGTTGGCTGTGGAGATGAAGTGTAAAGTAAATTGAATCCCGTTTGTCTCTGGTTTCAAACCCAGAGTATTCTCTTGTGGACACAAAGGTGATATGATGGAGTTGAAAGCATTCATTGACTACTTCCCTTTTTGTTTTAAATCAAGGTGCAGACTTTTTAAAATTAATTAATTTATTTTAATTGGAGGCTAATTACTTTATAATATTGAGGTGGTTTTTGCCATACATCGACATGAATCAGACATGGGTGTGGGATGGGGTGTGGAGGGAGGTGGGAGAGGGGTTCAGGATGGAAGGCACAGATTTTTAAGTAGACCACATGTGCCAGAGCAATCTATGTGAAGACACATTTGACGAAGGAGCCAATAGGGTTCCTCGGGGCTCATCCTGGGACAGTTGAGGTGGTCTTGAATAACACTTAGAGAGACATAGAAGTTAGGGATGGGGGCTAAAATGCCCCACCATCGGTAAAGCTGATAAACTGAAAAACCAAGGTGGAGAATGACTCAAGTCTGGGAGCAATTTCTCATCTGTGCCCTACAAGAAAAATAACAGCTAGGTGGAATACTGCTGAAATTTTCATGTTGTGATTTAATATGATTGCCCTAAGATTTAGCTTGCCCCATGAGCCATCCAGCTATATAAACTGGAAATGCCAGGAGGGCTTCTCATAGTAGGAAAATGCTGTAGAGAAAGACCCCTCGAAGTTAGGAAGTAGGGGTAGTGAACTTGTTGGTAAAGCATGGCATTGTGTGATGCTCCTTCCTGGGCATGTTTGTACTGTTTTCTCTGCCCTGCCCAAGCTTGAGATTGTCTCTTCTCAGCAATTCTAACAGACACCCCCCTTTTTTTTGGGCAGTGGTGTTGCACCACATGGCATATGGGATCTTAGTTCCCTGACCAGGGATCGAACCTATGCCCCCTGCAGTAAAAGCACAGAATCTTAACCCCTGAACTGCCAAGGAAGTGCTGGAGAGCTACCGGGGACTTTGAGCTACTGTACTCATAAAACTTTTGCTTGGAAACAGGATTTAAGTCATTTCAGTTTTCATTCACGGCATTCAGGATATGGAAAACTGAGTATATTTTTCACACTTCCTGTCCTTGTACCTGTAAGTCACAAGTCTTTCATGCCTGAGTTATTTTGTTATAACTTTATGATTTGCTACGTCATATCTCACAATCCACTGAAGTCTATTCTTTCAAAGTCCAATGCAGGAACATTGCAGCCCATCTTTAGTTCTGAAGGAAAGGTGGGGTAGTTCAAAAAATAACTCATCTTCTTTTTTCTATGAGGATCAGTGTTAAGATATTTTTAGAGGAACATGCTTTTACTTACTCTAAGGTCTCACAGCTTGGACTGAGATACAGTTTCTCTGGGAAATTTGCAGCCAGAGGGAATACAAGGCTACAGGACAAACCCAGTGCATCTTTCTACAATAAAACAAGTGCAGATATGAACATACAGCTTCCCCTGGTGATGGCCTCACGAGCATTTGGCAACACTGCTCTCTTCTGACACTGTTTTCTTCAGGCACTTTGAGCTGTTTCTGCCTCCCCTGATTTTGAAGCCATCATTAGCCTGACATGAGACTGCTGTTCCTCAGTCACTCAGTTAGTCTTGTCCGACTCTTTGCTACCCCATGGACTGCAGCACGCCAGGTTTCCCTGTTCTTCACTATCTCTCAGAGCTTGCTCAAACTCATGTCCATTGAGTCAGTGATGCCATCCAACTATCTCATCCCGTCGACCCCTTCTCCTCCTAACAGACAACCCCCTTTTTTTTGGGCAGTGGTGTTGCACCACATAGCATATGGGATCTTAGTTCCCTGACCAGGGATCCCACATCTAAGGGCAAAGGGAGAAGCCGCAACAAGATGGCAGGAGGGGCGCAATCACATGTAAAATCAAACTTCATACCTGCCAGGGATTCTCAGAGGGCGCAAACAAAACCTTGTGTGTACCAGGACCCAGAGAAAGGAGCCATGACCCCACAAGCCAGACCTGTCTGCGAGTGTTCGGGAGTCTCTGGCAGAGGCATGAGTTGACAGTGGCCTGCCTCAGGGTCAGGGACTCTGACTGCAGCGTGCTAGGAGGCGTGGCGTGCTGGCGTAAGTCCTTTTGGAGTAGTTTGCCATTACCCTCAGTTTTGCCTAAGGCCAAACTACAGGGAGGGAACACATCTCCACCCATCGGCCGAAAACTTGATTAAAGATTTACTGAGAATGGCCTTGCCCACCAGAGCAAGACCCAGTTTTCCCCACATCCAGTCCCTCCCATCAGGAAGCTTCCACAAGCCTCATCCTCATCCATCAGAGGGCAGGCAGAATGAAAACCACATTCACAGAAAACTAATCAAAATGATCACATGGATCACAACCTTGTCTAACTCAGTGAAACTATGAGCCATGCTTTGTAGGGCCATACAAGATGGACACGTCATGGTGGAGAATTCTGACAAACCATGGTCTATTGGAGAAGGGAATGGAAAACCACTTCAGTATTCTTGCCTTGAGAATCCCATGAACAGTATGAAAAGGCACAAAGATATGACACTGAAAGATGAACTCCCCAGGTCGGTAGGTGCCCAGTGTGCTACTGGAGAAAAGCAGAGAAACAGCTCCAGAAGGAATGAAGAGGCTGAGCCAAAGTCAAAACAACGTCCAGTTGTGGATATGTCTGGTGGTGAAAGTAAAGTCTGATGCTGTAAAAAACAATATTGCACAGGAACCTGGAATGTTAGGTCCATGAATCAAGGTAAATTGGAAGTGGTCAAACAGGAGATGGCAAGAGTGAACGTCGACATTTTAGGACAGTGAACTAAAATGGATGAGAATGGGTGAATTTAATTCAGATGACCGTTATATCTACTACTGTGGGCAAGATTCCCTTAGAAGAAATGCAGTAGCCCTCATAGTCAACAAAAGAGTCCAAAATACAGTACTTGGGTGCCATCTCAAAAACAACGGAATGATCTCTGTTCATTTTCAAGACAAACCATTCAATATCACAGTAATCCAAGTCTATGCCCCAACCACTAATGCTGAAGAGGCTGAAGTTTACAAGTTCTATGAAAACCTACAAGATCTTCTAGAACAAACACCAAAAAAAAAAAAAAGATGTCCTTTTCATCATAATAGACTGGAATGCAAAAGAAGGAAGTCAAGAGATACCTGGAATAACAGGCAAATTTGACCTTGGAGTACAAAATGAAGCAGGGAAAAGGCTAACAGTATTTTGCCAAGAGAACTCACTGGTCATAGCAAACACCCTCTTCCAACAACACAAGAGACTATTCTACATATGGACATTACCAGATGGTCAATACTGAAATCACATTGATTATATTCTTTGAGGCCAAAGATGGAGAAGCTCTATACAGTCGGCAAAAACAAGACAGGAGCTGACTGTGGCTCAGATCATGAACTCTTTATTGCAAAATTCAGGCTTAAACTGAAGAAAGTAGGGAAAACCACCAGGCCGTTCAGGTATAACCTAACATAAATCAAATCCCTTTTGATTATACAGTGAAGATGACAAATAGATTCAAGGGATTAGATCTGATAGACAGAATGCTTGAAGAACTATGGACAGAGATTCATAACATTGTACAGGAGGTGGTGATCAAAACTATCCCCAAGAAAGGAATGCAAAAAAGGCAAAATGGTTGTTGGAGGAGGCCTTACAAATAGCTGAGAAAAGAAGAGAAGTGACAGGCAAAGGAGAAAAGCAAAGACATACCTATCTGAATGCAAAGTTCCAAAGAATAGCAAGGAGAGATAAGAAAGCCTCCCTAAGTGACAAGAATAAATTCTGTAATATGCCTAATGGCAAGCATTATCAAGAAGCAAAAATGTCAGATCTCAAGTACAAGATGAGTAATTGCAAAAGGTTTAACCAAAGCCACACAGCCACTGTGTAACGTCCCTTCTGCTCAGGTATTGTTGTTTCATAAGAAAAGCCATTTTTCTCCCACGCTAAGCACCATCCCATTAAATGCTAGACAGATCCTAGTCTTTGAACTACTGTGCCTGGGTTCTAGAGTTGGCTGTTAACCCTTCTGGGCCTTACCTATAAAATAGAAGCATTAAATGAGGGGCTGCTCAGTTCCCTCACAGATTTAACTTCCTATAATTCTAAGTACATCATTAAGGGATTTCAGGAAATATTTTTTTCTCTACTTATTGTTAGTTTCTGCTTTCTCTACCTTGCCCTAGATCCGGTGTAAGGATGACAAAGCTGCTGATCTGTAGAGACAGACTCTCCTTGATTCAGGATTCCAAAACAAAAGGGTTTGTGTGAACCCTGCTCGGATCAACCCTGCATGTGAAAATACACCCTGTCTTCCGGGTTCCAAAGGCTTGTCCTGACCACACCTGGACTCCAGGGTTCCAGTTGTCACCCTGCTTCCCTCTTAACAGCTTTATTCAAGCTAAAGAAAAGTTTCTGCTGTCTCATTTATTTGATTGTACATTTACTTATTATGTCCCTGCTGTTTGCCCAGCTTAATCTCTGACTTAAAGGAACTTGAAAGTAACTCATGGAACAATTTTGTTACCATCAAGGGGAGATTTCAGGGGCTCTAGGAAAGTGCACCAGAGAAGGCAATGGCACCCCACTTCAGTACTCTTGCCTGGAAAATCCCATGGACCGAGGAGCCTGGTAGGCTGCAGTCTATGGGGTCGCTAAGAGTCAGACATGACTGAGCGACTTCACTTTCACTTTTCACTTTCATGCATTGGAAAAGGAAATGGCAACCCACTCCAGCGTTCTTGCCTGGAGAATCCCAGGGATGGGGGAGCCTGGTGGGCTGCCGTCTCTGGAGTCGCACAGAATCAGACACAACTGAAGCGACTTAGCAGTAGCAGCAGCAGCAGCAGGAAAGTGCTCTGTGCCCCACCTGTGCCCTCACACCTGTGCCAAATTGCCCATCAGCCCAGTATGTGTCCCGATGCCCAGGCCATATCCTATATCATTGAGATCAGAATCTTTGGGGATATGATTCAGGCAGTTAGTATTTTTAAGGCTCCCCAGATGACTCCAAAGTACAGCCAACTTTAAGCATCACTGATTCAGAATATTTGCCTGTCTTCTCCCATACTTCTATGCTCTTGACTTCTTTAAGTTTTTTTTTTTTTTTTTTCAGTTGGAGCATTATTGCTTTACAGTGTGTGTTGGTTTCTGCTATACAACAACATGAATCAATCATATGACTCAGAAATTCCACTACTGGGCATATACCCCGAGAAAACCATAATTTGAAAAGACATGTGTACCCAATGTTCATTGCAGCACTGTTTACAGTAGCCAGAACATGGAAGCAACCTAGATGTCCATAGACAGATGAATGGATAAGAAGTTGTGGTACAATGAAATATTACTCAGCCATAAAAAGTTAAATCAGTTGAACAGAAGTGGATGAACCTAGAGCCTGGTATACAGAGTGAAGTCAGAAAAAGAAAACAGATACCATATATTAATGCATATATGTGGGATCTTGAAGAATGGTACTGATAAACCTATTTCAGGACAGGAATAGAGACACAGATGTAGAGAATGGATTTCTGCTCTTGACTTTTTTCCTCCTCTAATCTCCTAGTTCAAAAGAGTTTGTGGTGTGAGGGTTAAGGTCAGACTAGATAGGTGATAAAGGGCAAGATTCAACCTGGTTCTCTTTACCACTTAATTCCTGGCCATCACTTATCCAGCACTCTGGGAGTAAAGAGCAATGGAGAAACTTCTAGACCTATTGTTACATATTTCCAAGAGGAAGACTCTTGGACCAGCATCAAGCTGATTTTTTAAATCTTGATCTTCCCTGAGGTTTCTAAATATTATTTCAGGATAGGGATTTCAACTTTTATTCTCTTCTGACTTTTCATTTATGTGGCATGTAGGGTCAAAGAAGCAATGGAAAGTTGGAAGTCATTCTATTCTAATTAGCAGGCATATCAGTGATTGAAATTATTTACCAGTAATGGTGCCAGCACAGCATCAGGAATGTTAATTACTGCCATTTCTTCTCAAGTTTGATTTCATAACCAATAAGGATTGTTAATATGCCATCACTTCAGTTAGAGACTCATAAAAGACTTTTGTCCTATTCAATATCATTGAATAATGACTCTCAGATTTGTCTTTGGGCAAATTAAAAGATCAAATGAATCCCTCTTTTAAAGCAATGTTAAATCTGACCTCAGCTGCTAAAGGCAGAAGAGTAAGATGAAATTCCAGACAGAGCTGCTTCCTCTTTGACGTGTTTCACAGTCATGTCAAAGCAGGGGCTGCTGCTGCCCCCATTCCCAACAGCTCCAGCTGATCTTGTTGGAAGGGAAGGTTGTTCCTTCTGTGACAGGCTAGGTTCCAGGTGTTCTGAGCAAAATGTGGAAGACTGGAGTGCTCTGACTCCAAGTAATAGATTCTTTCAGTACACACACACACACACACTTCTCTAAGACACATCATCTGTATTGGACTGGTGGACCCTGGTCTTAGGAGTTGTTAGTCCATACTCCCCTCCTCTCTTTTTCAGAACTGCAAATTCTTCTTCCTCAGAAGGATCCCTCTCCTTCTTTAAACTGGTGTCAGCAAATAGATTCAGGGGTGGAGAGGAAACAGCACAGCCTGATGACATAAGAAACAGCATCTAAACCCCAAATCAAAAATGTCCTCCAAGATAGGGACAGAGACATAGAGAATGAACTTGTGGACACAAGGCTGGGGAAGGAAAGCGTGGGACTAATTAAGAGACTAACATTGGCATATATACACTGCCATGTGTAAAACGGATAGCTAGTGGGAATCTGCTGCATAGCACAGGGAGCTCAGCTCAGTACTCCATGATGACCTAGAGGGGTGGGATGCGGGGATGGGAGTTAGGAGGGAGGCTCAAGAAGGAAAGCATATAAGTATACCTATAGCTGATTCATGTGGTTGTACTGCAGAAAGTAACATAACATTGCAAAGCAATTACTCCAATTTAAAAAATTTAATTAAATTAAAATTTAAAATATATCCTCCAAGAGATAGGTAATTGCCTTAAAATCGCAAACCCTAAATGGATCATTCAAGTAGTTCTTCCCAGAATTCCTGACATTATTCACCCAAAAATGACTTCTGAGAACTTAAAATGACAGCTTCAAAAATCTTAACATCTAGTTGCCACCAGCTACTCTTCACTGAGTATTTTGCTAAGCTATTTAACATTTGAGATATTACTCAGTCCTTACACAACCCAATGAGGGAGGCATGATATCATTGCTGCTAAGTCACTTCAGTCGTGTCCGACTCTGTGTGACCCCACAGACGGCAGCCCACCAGGCTCCGCTGTCCCTGGGATTCTCCAGGCAAGAACACTGGAGTGGGTTGCCATTTCCTTCTCCGATGCATGAAAATGAAAAGTAAAAGTGAAGTCGCTCAGTCATGTCCGACTCTTAGCGACCCAATGGACTGCAGCCTACCAGGCTCCTCGGTCCATGGGATTTGCCAGGCAAGAGTACTGGAGTGGGCTGCCACTGCCTTCTCTGATGATATCATTATCCCCACTTAACCCAGGAGGAAACGTGTCCAGGTTTACACAGTCAGGAAGTGTTAGAATACGAGTCAAGGTGCATCTGGGTCCAGAACTATTTACCATTAGCTGCTGTGCTTTATCATTGGTTGCTGCTGCTGTCCTGGCTGACCTTGCTGTGACACTGAGCCCGGTCTTACCATTTTTCTGTGCTTTCATCAGATTTGTCCCCACATCGGCTGACCTTATCACTCTTTTTATTTACATAGCTTTATTTCTTATTTGGCTGCACTGGGTCTTCACTGCGATACATGGGCTTCTCTCTGCAGTGGCTTCTCTTGACGCAGAGCATGGGCTGTAGTGTGTGCAGGCTTCAGTGGTTGCCACTGACTGGCTCTAGAGAGCTGGCTCAGTAGCTGTGGTGCAGGGGCTTAGCTGCTCCTCGGCATGTGGAATATTCCTGGACCAGAGATGGAACATGTGTCCCCTGAGTTTCAAGGCGGACTCTTAACCACTGCGTGGTTAACCACTTTCTTAACCACTAGGAAAGCCCCCTTATCACTCTCATGGCCTTGGTTCAGCTCTCTCTGAGATAAGAGAGGTCTTTGCCAGCCAATTCTGTGGTTCTCTAACTAGGTTCCAAACACGGTGTCTTTGTGCTCTAGTCTTTTCTAAATGCCCTGACATCATGTATATGTAGAAGCCCGTCTTCCAGATCTCTCACAGCGGCCCTCTTTGCTCCTCTGCCTCCACTTCTTTGTACTTGTTTGTCCAACCACAAACTAAGAACAAATTCTCTAGAGCTTGGGTCAGAAACTTCTTTTTTTTTTTTGGTACCAAGAGCATTAAAAAAAGATAGGTCTACCAAACACTTGGACTCCCTCCCACCTCAAGGTGAGCTGCGTGTCTGTGCACATCCTTCTTAGACTGGCCATCTAAATGTCCTCATTACCAATTGAGTGGACAAGTGTTTTGTGCCTTCCTGGCACCTTGACTGCTTTAGGGGACCATTCTTACTCCACTTCTAGTCCATATGCAATCTACCTATGACTCTACTGTGAAAGGCACGGGTCCCATGCCTGCTCAGGGAACAAAGATCCTGAATGCCATGCAGTGCAGCCAAATCAAAACAAAAAAAAACAAACAAAAAGCAGGCAGAGTGGGATAGGGGGATGGGAGGGAGGCTCAGGAGGGAGGAGATATATGTGTAATTATGGCGGATTCACATTGCTGTATGGCAGAAACCAATACAACATTGTAAAGCAATTATCCTCCAATTAAAAATAAATTTATAAAAAATTTTAAAAGAGGCAGACTCATAGGTATAGAGAACAAACTAGTGGTTACCAGTGGGTGTGGGGGCAACACAGGGTAAGGAAATGGGAGGTACAACGACTGGGGTAAGGCAGGCTCCCCACGTATTGCACAACATGGGGAATATAGCCAATATCTTATAATAACTGTAAATGCCAGGGTAACCTTTTAAAATTGTATAAAAAATTTAAAAATTAAAAAAATTTTTAATTTAAAAAATGAACATCTTAATTGTGCCTAAGGTCAAATTTTCATTAATTGGCTTTTGGACCCAAATCAAGAGTTAGCAGAACTGAAAAATCTAATAAAAACAAAACCCATGGAGAAAAAATTTTTCATAATAGTCCAAGTGAAAGTAATGACATGAGCTAATCCAATTTGAAGTATAAACAATGAAATTATTTCACGCAATGGGACTGACTAATTTTGTTTCCGAGCTAAATATCATGAAGTAGAGGGTAGGTCAGAGAACCTGGCCTAAATATACCAGAGGTGGGGGAGATAGAGACTAATTACTCCATTGGAGGAGAGAGAGAAAAGGAAAAAAAGTTTTTCCATGGCAACTGACCATAAAGTTCTCAAAAAGAAGCATTCAAATAACACTTCAATACACAGTGTATGTTCCCAAAGGCTCATTTTAAAAATTCTCTGATAAATTGTAAATTTTATTTTCTACTTATGATCGATGAACCTGACTCTTCAGGGCCAGGCATACAAATTGGCTGTCAGATGTAAAGTTCAGTAGAAAGAAGGAAGGTTTAAGTTTTCCTTTAAGATAATGGTTTACAGTGGTGCACACAGAAAATGATAAAAATTTTATGGCACTAAGGTAAAAGGATGAGGTCATTTGAGGTAGAGGTTGCTGATCTGTGCCACCCTAGGTCCACCCTAGCTCAGTCAAAGCCTGGGCCAAGCCTAGACTGAGGCCACATGTGGGGAACAAGGCACTCGAGTGGAGGCCAAAGACCAACACTTTGGTTCTAGCTCTGCCACTTGTAGGATGTGGACATTGCCCTTGACCTCAGTGAGCCTCAGTTGGCTTACACATAAAACAGCTAAAAGATTCTCTTACATTCTCTACCTTACAGGGTCAGTATGAGGATCAAGAGTACCATGTTCATGAACATGATTTGCAACCATAGGGTACTACAGAAATGTGTGGCATGGAAATGACAATGGGTGTGGTGGTGTTTTCTCCCCAACCCCGCCCCATCTAGACTACTCTCACTTTCAAGAATTACCCTGCGAAAAACAGCAGTTGACACTGAGAACAATGGGGCTACTGAACGAGAGTGACTGAGAGCCTAGAGTGTGGGAGGCTCTTCTGCAGCTGGGCTTTTAAATTGGGCCAAAGAGCTAATGGGGTTTTGGCTTCCTGAGCACCTCTGTTGAAACTCCCTGGGGAATTTTGCTTTATGAAATTCCCAGCAACTTGGGATCCCACTGGGTTAGTGATTAGGAGCCTGGAGGGCTCCTTGTTGGATGAAAAATATGTGTTTGAAATCTGCTGGGAAGAACTGTAGGAGGGAGTTGAGAGTTCTTCCCTGTGCATTGACAGAAGCTGCCCCTGCCACCGTTCATTGCCAATTACTTTTGTCTTCAGAGCCAAAGGAAATATATTTGAAGTGAACCCTTTGAGTTAGAACCATTTTTCACTAGGATCCACAGATGGTGAAATATTCATGAACAGGTGGGTTGCACGATACTCCAAGATTGCATTCAAATTGACTTCTATAAACTAAATTGTTAACACTAGAGGTGCTGACATATATCCGAGTATGGTTAGCAGACCCAGAAACCATTAAGATCAACACAGAGCAAGTTCAGACCTATCAAACACAATGTCTATTTCACTGAGAACTGAGTAGTAGGTAGAGATTGAGTGAGATTACACACGATACGTCTCAGGAATAGGAACAACAGATTTTGTAATGGATGGCTAGCAAACGCTGCGGCAATGCCTTTTCTTGGAGTTGCTAAATATTTTTTCTGTCTGGGAAGGGTATTCTATGATATTTAGTAGAGTAAGAAACGGAGAAGGCAATGGCACCCCACTCCAGTACTTTTGCCTAGAAAATCCCATGGACGGAGGAGCCTAGGCTGCAGTTCATGGGATTGCTAGAGTCGGACACGACTGAGCGGCTTCACTTTCACTTTTCACTTTCATGCATTGGAGAAGGAAATGGCAACCCACTCCAGTGTTCTTGCCTGGAGAATCCCAGGGAGGGGAAGCCTGGTTGGCTGCCATCTATGGGGTCACACAGAGTCAGACACGACTGAAGCGATGCAGCAGCAGCAGCAGCAGCAGAGTAAGAAAGGATGGAGGATGTAGATTTGCTCTTGCAGAGGTCATATCCATGAACAGAACAAATCCTGGATTCCCTCAAATTTCAGCCTCTGCAGGGAGTTGCATTTAAAGTGCTATCTAACAGCTGAATACTTTCAACCTTTACTTGTGCCTCCTGAAGGTCATGATTCAAAAGCATTTTCTCCAGCTCATAGTACTCTCCCATCCTTCACCTGCCCCCTCTTACCAAATTCTAAAACTCTTCTCCAGCCTTGAACAGCTCAGTAAAATGCACAGACCTTACTTAGGTTCTGATATGAACAAGCCAACTGTAATGCAATACTTTAAAGACAATAAGGGAAATTTTATTTCAGACTATGTGCTAGACAATACCAATAAACTCTTGTTGGTTTTGATAGATGTGATAATGATATGGTGGTTACATAAGAAACCACGGATATTTTTGCAACTCACACTTAAATACATAAGGACAAAATGATGTGATTTGAGGATTTAACATACTTCAGCCAAAAGACAAGGAGAAAAAAGATAAAGGTATAGATGAAGCAAAAGGGGGAGATACTGATAATTCTAAAATTTGAGTGATCGATATTTGAAGTTCATTATTCTGTTTTCTCTGCTTTTTTTGTTGTTTTTTGTTTTCTCTGCTTTTGTATAGGCTTGAAATTTTTTCCTAAGAAAATTATTTTTTAAAAAGAGAAAGAGGAAAGCAATACAAATACACTCAGAACATCATAAGCAAAGGCAAAAATAAATCAAGACATGTATATTAAAACAATACTAAAAGAAATATTTTGTAGACAGTTAAGTCCATCAAACAAACTTAACAAGTTTGAATGCCAGTCACGGAACCAGGAGTCAACAGTGCTTTGTGTTATATTTCAGTTCAACTATTAAAATTATAAATGCACAATCATACACATAAACATGTTAAGCATTTATAATTCTGTTAAGCTTGAATGGCCTAGACTTATTCATAAAATATTCCTAAAGCTGGCAATATCCTCTTGATTTCTTTATTTAAAATTTTAAACAGTTAAAAAAAAACATTCTTGAATTGAATTTAAAAAATAGTATGAAGTGATTGAGGTAGTGCTCTCAGAGGAAGGGAATTTGTGTTACAACTTTTCAAAATGAAATTTAACCTCATATTTTCAAAGAATTGCTTTCTGGCAGGATGCATAGTTTTCCTCCCACACCCTCCAGTCTGTGGCCAGTGCCTGGAAGAAAGTATTGCTACTTACAATTTTAAGGGTTTTATTTTAAATTTAAGGGATTTAAAGAAACTAACATGGATTCTGAAAGAAGCAGCCACTGGAAAAATCAAAAAACTTGCTGAGAGTCCTAAAAGAGTTTAAAGAGAACTGACATTTATATCCAATTGTTGCTAGAAGTACAAGTTTCATTTGAAAAACATTCAAGAAATTGGAATTGACCTCCCTCATCCTGCATGGATTTTTGCATTCTTAATCACTAAAGCAGAGCACTTAGAAGCAGGAAAATAACAGGGAACGAGATGAGGTGAGCAGGACTTTGCTTAAGCTAGAACAATTGAATCTTTTCCCTTTCTCAATGTCACAATTATTTTACCAGCTTCCGCTCTTATTTGAGCAAGACCTTGTCCATCAAACATTAATCTAGCCAACTGATGGAGGGAAAAATTTGTTCAAACTGGTTATTTCGCAATCTTGTTGGCAGAAGCGGAAACGAATGCTCGAATGTCCGAGTTTTTGCCCTCACAATGTTGAGACTTGAGGTCAGGGGAATGGAGGTTCCTCCAGCTGGAGAGGTTGATGAACACGGAGGCAACTACACGATCAGGAAGAAAGTAAGCCATCTGGAGAAAGGTGTATTATATGATGAGACTTCCAAAGGAGAGAAAAAGACATTCAAACATAAGAAAGAAGTTGTTTTGAGTTAGACTTGGAAGGATAGGGAAGGAATAAAACAGAATACATAGCACAAGCACATACACTCAGGCTGTGATGTAGAAATTGGTATGGGAAAGGGCAAAGAGGCCCATTCGACAGGAACACAGGAAAAATAGAAGGGAATAGAGGTCAGATGATAGAACAAGTTCCTTATGGAAAATCTGGAATACCAGGATGGAAGTATTAGGTAGATACTGAGGGTGGGCACTGAGGGCTTTTTAAAAAGGGTCAGAGCTGCCTTGTTGAGGCACTGCTGGTAAATCCAGCAGTGATGAGTAAGCTGAATCGGAGAACTGAGAGGACAGATGGTCATAATCACTACTGTTATCGAGTACTTTGCTGGTACCACTTAGTGCATGCGTGCTTAGTCATGTCCAGCTCTTTGTGATCCTGTGGACTGCAGCACACCAGGCTCCTCTGTCTGTGGGATTCTCCAGGCAAGAATACTGGAGTGGGATGACATTTCCCGCTCCAGGGGATCTTCCTGAGCCAGGGATCACACCTGCACCTCCTGTGTCTCTTGCGTTGGCAGGTAGATTCTTTACCATTGCACCACCTCAGAAGCCCGTGGTACCACTTTGTGTACGTATATACTCCAATTAATCAATCGTAGCAAAAGTTAGTTTATCCCACTTTATAGATACAGAAATTGAGGCTTACAGTGTTTAAGTACCTTGTCCAATAGAGGCAGTATTCTTACCCACTCTTAATCACTAGGCATGACTGTTGCTTATGAAGGCTAGAATGGATGGGAGGAGATGAGGATCTGAATTAAGAAGGTGGTGATAGTAACTGAGAAAAGGGATAAAACTCCTGAGAAGCAGGACTGACAAGACTTAGTAAATAATAGCCTTCGAAAGTACTTGATTCAGAGCCTGGGTAAAAAGAAGGGTAATTCCATCACTAATCTAAATAAGGAAACCAGAAGAAAAACCTGCCATGGGATAAAAGATAATTAATTTGCTTTTAGCTCTCTTGAATCTGAGATGCCATGAGTAAACGCCAATAAAAATACCTATGGGGCACTGGGAAACATAGTTTGGTAGCTAAAAGGAGTACACAGTGGTAGAAAGTGAAATTGAGACCCCACGACCAAGCTGTGGAGAGGTCAGTAGGTAAGAGAAGGTAGCAGAAGGAACTCATCTCAGGGTTTTGCTTTTGGTTTTGTTTTTTCTACCTGGTAAATTGAAAACAGAGATGCCTTTTGAGTTTAGTCAGCCATTCCCTCCCAAACTACCTCCACACCTCCCCATGGCTTTCCATTGTTGGGAAGAATAAAGGCAGCTTTAGTTGAAGTATGAGGCTTCTAAATAAGATTATAAGGGGAAGAATTCCCTGGTGGTGGAGTGGATAAGAATCTGCCTGCCAAAGTAGAGAACACAGGTTCAATCCCTGGGCTGAGGAGATTCCACATGCCGTGGCGCAATGAAGCCAATGCACCACAACTACTGAACCCGCGCTCTAGAATCCATGCTCCATAACAAGAGAAGCCACCACAGTGAGAAGCCCACACGCCTCAGTAAGGAGTAGCCCCACTCAGTGCAACTAGAGAAAAGCCTGCGAGCAATGACGAGCCAGCACAGCTGAAAATAAATCAATAAATACATTTTTAAAAAAGATTATAAGGGGCAATCCACTCTTTACTTTGTCATCCCACAGGATAAGACAAGGGTGTCCATCTTCAGGCCTGAAGTCCTGGCCGGTGTCCCAGGGAGCCACTGTGCATTACTGCGTGGGACAGGCTTGGAGGGGCTCACACAGCTCAGGGGAGCCTTGTTTAAGAGACAAGATGAGACTTAACGCTGGCAGGATATGCGCTGCATCCCCTGAGATTCTCCATCTAAGGAGTCAGTTCTTTCCTAAAACATCCTAAACAAAGGAAAGTGCAGTGGAAGGGCAATTCCACTGGTGAATTCCCCAGCAAGCCTGACAAACGAAAGACTTGGTGTCAGTAGGGTCCCATGATAAACCTAGGAGTCCGTGAAATCCCATGTAGGTCCAGGAGACCTCATTGCTCTCCTGTTGGTGGACAGCTTCTCATCTCTTAGTTTACTGTCTTCCTCATAACTTGCCTCAGCAATTTTGGGATCAAGTTGCATGCTCAGAAGGATATTGCATGTTTCTGCTAGGGGTTAACAGGGTTCACGGTGGCATGACTCCCCCGCTATGAACTTGGAACTACGGGAAATAAGATTGCCTGCTGAGACTAAACCTTTCAACTCAGTGCTGGTGAATCAGAAAATAAGTATGGGAAACCACTTTAAGGAGCAAATGTGTTCCTCGAACAGCAAGGCTGGACTGGACCTTGACTGATGAGATTAATATAAAAAAAAATGCATCCATGAGAAGGGGATTTCTGCTCAGTTATCAACAAGAGAACTGTGTTCAATAAATATTTAAATTTTTAAATATTGGATATTTAATAAATATTCAATAAATACCTACTATGCACCAGCAGTGAGCTCACATTCTAGTTGGGGAGACAGAAAAGAAATAATGTATAATCAAATCGCAGGCAGTGATACATAACACGGTCCTCAGAGCAAACAACAATGTTGAGTGTCTGGCCACAGCAGCAGAGATGCGCTTCGTCAAGTTCTGATTTAGGAAGTATGCTTGGATCTACAGACTTGGATCTGCATCTCCAACTTTTACTAGTGATATTTTAACCTGCCAGCTTCCCTGATTGTCTCAGTTGGTAAAGAATCCACCTGCAATGCAGAAGACCCCAGTTCAATTCCTGGGTTGGGAAGATCTGCTGGAGAAGGGATAGGCTACCCACTCCAGTATTCTTGGGCTTCCCTCATGGCTTAGCTGGTAAAGAATCTGCCTGCAATGTGGGAGACCTGGGTTCGATCCCTGGGTTGGGAAGATTCCCTGGAGAAGGGCAATACTCCCCACTCCAGTATTCTGGCCTGGGAGAATTCCATGGACTGTGTAGTCTATGGGGTCGCAAAGAGTCGGACACGACTGAGCGACTTTCACTTTCTTTCTTTAACCTGCCAAGAGCCTTTCTTTTGTCTTCCTCCTGTGCAACTTTCATGAAGACATACACAGAGAAAAGAGTACCTATCAAAAGTATACAGCTAAATAAACTTCCTATCTGAGAGTACACCTGGGTAACCAGCACTCGGAATCTCTCCTCGTGTCCCTGTTCAGCCCTTCTACTGTTACTGAACCACACAGGGGTCTTGGGTCTGCTCGCCATTGCCCGCCTCCCAACCCCAGAAGGAATAAAGCCAATCTACTGACACTGGGTTTTGGTAAAGGAAAGTGGAGCATTTACTGCAGGGTACCAAGGAGTATAGGCAGCTAGCTAATGCTCAAAAGACTCACACTTCTCAATAGCTTTCAGGGAAGAACAGGCTGAGGGAGAGGGCTGCAGGATGTGTGATCAGCTCATGGACATTTTTCTGATTGGTTGGTGGTGAGGCAATCCGAAGTTAACATCATCAACCTTCTACTAAATGGTTCTACCAACTGGTCTAGGGCCTACATGCTTATGGTCAATATGCAGTTCTTCCACCTCGTGGGGTTTTCAGTATCTGCAAAAAGAGCTCTAAGATATGGCTCAGAATGTTATCTATAGCCTTTGAGGAGGAAATAAAAGTCCTTAACTTTAATGTTTAAACTATTAATATCCTGTCTTGCTTTAATGTTTTCCTTTGTTTCTGCATTATCTCTTCTCTGACTTAATTTGTTCTTTGGAGTTCAAGGAAGGTCAAGGGGGCTGAAGTTTTTCTACAAAACAAGAGGCAGACAGAGGACATGGGGAGGGAGTCTGTCCAGGAAGATCCCATAGAGGTCTGTTCAGCTACACTACCACGAAAGATTAACCACTATCATGACACTAACACCATAGATTTATTTTGCCTGTTTCTGGTCTTTATATAAATAGAAATATATGTACATACTCAGGACATAATATCTGGCTTCATTTTCTCAATATTATATCTGAGAGATACAGCCATACAGTTCTATGTATTGATGATCCATTCATTTTTCATTGTTTGACTATATCACCATTAATTTGTCCATTCTACTTAAATGGACATCAGGGTGACTCCCACTACTCTTTTAATATCTTATTTTTCTGCTTAACTCTGTTAAAGCTAGTTTCTGATGAATCCTGCCTAATACTCTTTTGTTTTTTCTCATTCCTTTTAAAAAATATATTTTTAATTGGAGAATAATTGATTAACAGTATTGCATTAGTTTCTGCCATACATCAACATGAATCAGACATAGGTACACGTATGGCCCCTCCCTCTTAAACCTCCTTCCCACCTCCCACCCCACCCTACCCCTCTAGGTTGTCACAGAGCACCAGCATCATACCGCAAATTTCCACTGGCTATCTAATACTCTTTTGTTTTAATTTGACATTTTTACTGAGTGAGAAAATAACCAGAGAGTTGTGTTCTTTTGTAGAAATTCTTCCTTTTTAACAATGCTTTGGAAGACATTGGCATTTTCTTTATCAGCTATTTGGCAATGAACATCAACTCACTCTGTTTCAACAGCAAGACCAAATGGTCAAAAACAACATTTTGTGTAGATAAAGCTCTGAATTGCTGGCTTAAATACAGTATTTTCGGGAATAACAACTTTAACTTGGGGTCTCTTGGGTTGCTATGCAAGTTGGTTAGGAGGTTTTCTCTGCATGAACCAGTGAAACAACTGCTCCTGAGTATGTGTCTCAACAGTTAGGGTGGTTTGTGTCTTGATTGCACAAGAACAGAGGTTTTGAGGCTATGGTTTTTTCCTACATTCCCCATTGCCCTGGTTATCACTCTGAGGAAATCTGAAGAACATTATTCCTCAGTAAACATCAACCAGTGAAAAAGAAAATGAAGAGTCAAAAGAGAGGGTACCATCTGTTTGTAGGACATGTATTGAGTTAACCTTGAAAATGCATTTAGGGCTTCCCTGGTGGGCTAGTGATTAACAATCCACCTGCCAATGCCAGGGACAAGGGTTCAGTCCCTGGTCCGAGTAGATCCCACATGCCTCGGAACAACTAAGTCCATGTGTCAAAACTATTGAACCTGTGTCCTAGAGCCCATGAACAGCAACTACTGAACCCACATGCCGAAACATGAAGCCCACACACCTAGAGCCTGCGCTCCGTAACGAAGAGCAGCCCCCACTCACCACAGCTAGAGAAAGCTCAGGCGTAGCAATAGAGACCCAACTCAACCAAAAATGAAGCAAATAAATCTTTTTAAAAATGCATTCCAATATACATTCAGTTCAGTCACTAAGCTGTGTCCAACTCTTTGCAGCCCGTGGACTGCAGCACCCCAGGCTTCACTGTCCTTCATCATCTCCCAGACTTTGCTCAAACTCATGCCCATTGAGTCAGTGATGCCGCCAACCATACATCAGGTGCAGACAAATACTATTTGACTCCACTTACATGAGATAATTAGAATAGACAAATTCGTACTCTGAAAACACATTGGTAGATGCCAGGGGTTAGTGGGTGGCAGAGTGGAGAGTTAATGTTTAATGGAAACAGAGTTTCTGTTTAGGAAGGTGAAAAATTTGGGAGATGGATGATGGTGAGAATTGCACAACAATGTGAACGCCCTTAGTGCCACTGAACTGTAGAGTTAAATTTGGTTAAAATAGTGTTTTATATTATGTGACTTTTACGACAGTAAAAAAAATTTTTTTAAGACAATCATATCAGTTTTTCATCAGTTAGTAGGATCTTTCCATTGTACAAGTATACAGGAACACCCCTCTCGTGGGAGTCTACCCTGTCAAAGCAGTGCTGTGGAAGAGAATGGACTGCTCCATCTTTTCATACTTTTCCTCTTTGGCCAGGCCATATCAACAGCTGACCCAATTATTCACAGCCTAACTTATGAGCTATGAGTTGGACAAGCCAATTGTTGTTCTCTTTGGTTACTCAAGGAGACAGATACTTGTAATAACAGTGGCAAGTACTGAACGAACTCCGCCTATGTGTACAGGTGCTGTGCCAAGGACTCTGTGTGCGTGCCCACTTCATTAAAGGCCGATCTCTCCACTTCTGCTCTGGAAACCATCCCTGCGTCATTCCCAAAGACTTTCCTCCGGCAATTAACCTCTCTCTCCCCTCCATGAATAATTTCTCCCTCCTGCCTGAATCATTTCCAGGAGCAGTCAGACATGTTTTAGTGCTTCCTTTAAAAAATAAAAATCCCTTCAACTCATATGGCCCTCCAGGCATAATCCCATTTCCTAGCTCTTTTATGGCACAGCTTCCTGAGAAATTCGTTGTCTATAGTCAGTGCCCTCTTCCTTATCTTCTAATCTTAGCTCAGCCAGCTCCAGGCAGGACTTCCTCCTCTCCATGCCACTGGATCTGCTTATTTCAAGGTCATAAGCAACCTCCTTTGCCAATCCAAAGGTCCCTTCAGTGTGTTCATCTTACTCAACTTCCCAATAATATCTGGCACTGCTGACCACTCCCTCCTTCTTAAAATCCTCTTCTCTGCCAGTCTCCACAGTGCAATGTTTTTCTTTTTCCCTCCTGCCTAACTGGCTGCATTGCCTCAGGGCTTTTTTGCTGGTTACCCCTTCTCTATCTGCTCTCTAAATGTCGCAATGACTGGAGGCTCTGTCTTAGACCTTGTACTATCATCCATCAATACCCTATCCTCATCTCATGTTTTAAATACTATCTTATGTTCAGATAACTCTTGAGTTTAAAATTTCTAGTCTCAATACTGCTGATCTCTCCCTAAAGCTCAAGTCCCACCGGCCACTGCCTGCTCTGTATCACCACATGGACGTCTAAGAGGCATCTTAAACTTAGAGTAGACAAAAAAAAGCTCTTGGCTTCCCAATCCCCCACTTTGCCTCCCCCATCTCAATAAACAGCACCAATAGTCATCCTATAGTTGAAGACAAATATTTAGAAGTCATCTTTAAGTCCTGTGTCCCTCACTTTTGGGGCTTCCCAGGTGGCTCGGTGGTAAAGAATCTGCCTGCCAGTGCCGGAGTTGCAGGTTTGATCCCTGGGTGAGGTAGATCCCCTGGTGAAGGAAATGGTAACCCACTCCAGGATTCTTGCCTGGAGAATCCCACCGACAGAGGAGCCTGGTGGGTTTAGTCCATGGGGTTGCAAATAGTCGGACACAATTTAGCTACTAAGCAACAGCAGAGGAGCAAGCTGTCACTTTCCCAGATGAATTATTGGCGAGTCCTATTGGCAACAGCTGCATGTCAATAGCTAATTAGTAGAGTCTTTTTATTCTTGTTAGCTTGACAAAAAGAAAGTTTGGAAAATCAGGGGAAAAAAATCCATATTTTCTTATAATCTTTTTTCCCCTCATAATCTTATAATAACCATTTTTATAGCTGCACCTTGTCTCATGGAGTAGACACATCCTAATTTACTTTACAAGCTGCCTGATGCTGCATCTCCAGATTCTTCTCGTATTTGACTTCTATGAACAATTGTGCAATGACTATCTGCTTGCACACAGAGGTGTTTTATTTTTAAAATAGAGAAGCTGACTTTTTTTTCAATAAAAAATTACTGAGTGGTTGCCTTAGTTGTTCAGGTATCACAGGACTCTTCGAAAACAGTTACCCTCTGACAGCAATTATGGCACAAAGCTGATCTTTGAAGAGAAGGCAGTCAATTTGTCTGACGAGCAAGAGCTTGTAACAGAGAAGAAACTAATATCTAAAATCTACTCCCCGCAATCAGAAGTGGAGAGGTCCAGAAGGGTGAACGGGTGTGATCTGCCAAGGTCCTGTGACCAGGAAAGATAAGGAGGCCCCGGAAGCTAAGTCTCATGAGAAAAAGAATGATATGAGTGACTCAGTGTGCCATGCTGGAGACTTGACTCAGTGGTGCTGAGGCTGGAAGCTTCTCTGGACCCAGCTGCCCTGCTGCAATGCGCTGGGAAGGATGACTGAACTTGGCAGCGAGGGCCTCTGAGCTGGAACCTTGGGAGCCAAACTGTGGAGACTGTTAATAATCTCAGCCCTGAGGCATGGGGTCATCATGCTTCAGAGAACTCCTTCAGTCTTTGCCTGGACAGATGGGACTCTAGTACAATACTGGCCTTGGATGTCCTTGTTATTGTTCAGTCGCTAAGTCATGTCTGACACTTTGCAACTCTGTAGACTGTAGCACGCCAGACTCCTCTGTCCTCCACTATCTCCCAGAGTTTGCTTCAATCCATGTCCTTCGAGTCAGTGATGCCATCCAACCATCTCATCCTCTGCTGCTCCCTTCCCCTTTTGCCCTCAATCTTTCCCAGTATCAGGGTCTTTTCCAATGAGTCAGCTCATTGCATCAGGTGGCCAAAGTATTGGAGCTTCAGCTTCAGCATCAGTCCTTCGGGGGTGAAATTAGCGATGTCCTAGATTGTTTCCAACAGTGAAGCAGATGGTAGGGACAAAAACAAGGCTGACTGACACTGGAGGATCTGCTGAGGACTAGTCCAGTTTTCTTCTTCTCTGTCCCTTTTGAGAGTAAACAAGCTCCCAGTATTCTTGACCAATAAAAGTAGAGGGTAGGGGCTTCCCAGGTGGGGTTAGTGGTAAAGAACCTGCCTGAAAATTCAGGAGACAAAAGAGATGAGGGTTCGATCCCTGGGTTGGGAAGATCCCCTGGAGGAGGTCATTGCAATACACTTCAGTATTCTGTCCTGGAGAATTCCGTGGATGAGGAGCCTGGCAGGCTACAGTCCATGGGGTCACAAAGAGTTGAACATGGCAGAGCATACCTACTTACTATTTGGGTGGACCCTCAGAAACTCAGCTCTCAACTTCCTGCCAATAGAGCATCAGCAGTCCAAGCAACAACTAGGAAATGTGTAGTCGTATACCCCCTCACTGTGGAGCAGACTTGCAGGTGACATGGGGGACTCTTTCATTAAGCTATGTTCCCAGGAAAAGAATTAAGGAGCACTGATTAAAGGGCATGAACATCCTTATGACTCTTGGCCAGCTGTACAATTTTTTTTCAGAAGGATGCACTAATTTCTACTATTTAGCCACACCCTCTTTAGTGAGCAATGAACTTGAATTTTTTTTTTTTTTTTTTTTGGTCACAACCAAGAATTCTTAGGAAGAGTGATCAGTGAGAGAAGTGGTGCTCCACAAAGGGATCCACTCAGTATCAAGGTGAAGTCAGCAGCATTTTTAAACCCACTTGTTGCCACTCATTCTGAAACAAACATTTCCAAGCTCCCCTCCCCAACCCCTCCATGTCCCTTGTCCATTCTCTGGGGGCATCCCTTTGGCATCAGCCCCCTCAGTTACTCATGACTTTTCCCTCCCTTCTCTTTGCTCATTAAAACCGGCATAAGAGCAGATATATCATTAGTCAGTCACCTCTTCATATAGCTCTAAATCAAGCCCATGCCTGCATCTCAGCTAGGATTTAAGAATGAAAAGCTTTATTCTCTATTGAAGGAATTTTAAGCTTAAATGGCCCAGACAGAGGTTCCACAAAAAAAAACTGGACCTCTGACTTGAGGGGCAAAGGACTCTCATCATCAGACTGGGGTTTGAAGAGCATCAAGGTGTCAGAGTTTCAAAGTTGGGACCTAGAAGATGGAGTTGGCAGCCAGAGGATAACCCAGAAGAGGAGTGAGGTAGTGGGAACTGGACATGAAATAAGGAACTTCAAGTGGAAGCTGCAAAGGTTGAAAACTTGCTTCATTAATGTCAGACCTTTGCCTAGAGTCACTCCAAGGTGAGCATAACTCACTTAAAATCAAAGCCTGAAATCTGTTTTTTTATGTCAACAAAGTGCAATTTAATAAATAATTGTCAATCATTTTTATAGAAAATGCATGTGAAGCATGAATGGTTTTGATCTTTTATAGTCATGACACAAAAGCTTTTAGTCCTGTTCATGGTTATATCATTGTATGAGCCTGGACAAGCCTTCCAATTTTGCTGGCCTTGACTTTTATTTATGAGCTGTAGGTAATTATGCCCTGCCTAGTGGCCTGGGGGACTGAGGAAGATGAGTGGTATGAACTGGATGCGCAAGTTAGTTAGATGTGTTCTTTCAAGCATTATCTATGGTCAGGGTCTAATCTGGAGAAGTCCAAGATTAAGCAACAGGTAGAATTGAGTCCTTTCAGTTTATTGGCTAGTAATGCCAATATGTAGTTAATATCCTGCAGCCCAGATTTGTGAAATAGTAATTGGAATATAACATAAAACCCACAGAGAGTAAAGGATAAAAGGAACTTCAAAATAAGAGGCAGGAAATAAATGATATTTAATTTGGACATGTGCCCCCAATGCATCTGGAGAAAAATCAACACAACAGAAATCAGTGGAAAACCTAGAGAAATGAGCCATAATTACTCCAAAAAATATATGGACAGGAAATTGGATAGGAGCTTACAATGTTGTTTTGGGCTGCACAGATGGCCTTTTGTGCCCACAAAGGGAAATGAGAGTTTATCTCTGAATAATCAGATGGAATTGTACATAAAATCAGGAAAAATTTTGTCATAAACCGTCTCATGATTGCAAGGGTTTCTATACACTGCAAGTCAATCCATGATCCTTAGACAGACATGGGTACAATATAAAGGGGTCAGGTTTATGGTCAGACATCTTACTAGATGTGCTATATTCTATGTGTTTTAACTTGTCTGTTCCTTGAGTTCACCTCAAGAAAATGGAAAGAAAAAAAAACTCCCATTCAAAGTTGATGAAGTAAGTGAAGTTCCTAGCACATGGGAAATATCTAATAAATGTTGGTCAGTAGCAGCAGCAGCAGCAGCAGAAATAAAAGCTGACTCCCAAATTCTCAGACTCCACCCATCACAGAGTCCTTCTCTGCCCTCAGTGTCCCACAGCCTTGGTTCCATGTATGCTGCTCATCTACAGCCAGTGGAAGCTCTAGAATTGTTGAATAAGATGAGCTTGTGTGACAGGAAAAGCAAAATGGAGTTGGTATTGCTAAGAAAGGGAAAGTGAAAGTCATTCAGTTGAGTCCAACTCTTTGCAACCCCATGGACTATGCAGAAGTCCATGGAATTCTCCAGGCCAGAATACTAGAGTGGGTAGCCATTTCCCTTCTCCAGGGGATCTTCCCAACCCAGGGATCAAACCCAAGTCTCCCACATTACAGGAAGATTCTTTACCAGCTGAGCTATCAGGGAAGCTACGAGTGCTCTGAAATGGAACCAGGAGGCCATTAAGGAAATGTGGGTTAGCCACATCTCAGCCTAGATGGAATCTGACCTTTGGACTTGACAAAGTTATCCAAAACATCTGCCAGAAACTCATGACAGCCTATCTACTTATCAGACCCTTACTCTAAAATAACTCCTGACAGTTTATCAACTAATTAGACCCTAACCATTAAGAAACAAAACCTCCTGATTCATTAAGGACAAATATTTTTCTGACTTGCATCAGAGTTGATCACAATTCTCACCAGGCAACTTTTAAAACCTTGCAGTTTCCTGTCCTGATAAGCCTCTGACTCTTTGTCTTCCCTGGAACACCCTTTCTGGGTTACTAGAATTTGTGTCTCTGAAACTGCAATTCTTGGGATGCCATATAAATTCTTGTCTTCCTTGCAGCCTCCTGCATTACTTTTTTGGTGGACACTTGGGAAGACAATGGGCCTGGGTTGTGGAACATAGAGCCAACTGCTGGGAGAATCAAAGTGCAGCTGAGTTTATCTGGTGGAGGTGACCACTATCCTGCCCACTGTCCAGCAAACACCACCAGTTACAAATCCACCTACAGGGCTTCTTGAATGAACTTGATAGAATCCAAACCTAGGCTAGTTCTTCCTTTGGAACAATCCATTTTTCCAGCAGCAAAGTACAACGTTTCCTTAGTGCCCTCCTTCTGAAAATTACAAGTGAGATATATTTTAGTCACATGCTTGGCCAATTATTTTATGTATTTGTTTTGTGTTCATTTTGACCACATACTTTGCTACATGTTTATTGTGAGTGGTGTTTTAAAAGCTAGATAGCATATTGAAAAGCAGAGACATTACTTTGCCAACAAAGGTCCGTCTAGTCGAGGCTATGGTTTTTCCTGTGGTCATGTATGGATGTGAGAGTTGGACTGTGAAGAAGGCTGAGCACTGGAGAATTGATGCTTTTGAACTGTGGTGTTGGAGAAGACTCTTGAGAGTCCCTTGGACTGCAAGGAGATCCAACCAGTCCATTCTGAAGGAGATCAGCCCTGGGATTTCTTTGGAAGGACTGATGCTAAAGCTGAAACTCCAGTACTTTGGCCACCTCATGCGAAGAGTTGACTCATTGGAAAAGACTCTGATGCTGGGAGGTATTGGGGGCAGGAGGAGAAGGGGATGAGAGAGGATGAGATGGCTGGATGGCGTCATTGACTCGATGGACGTGAGTCTGAGTGAACTCCGGGAGTTGATGATGGACAGGGAGGCCTGGTGCGCTGCGATTCATGGGGTCGCAAAGAGTCGGACACAACTGAGTGACTGAACTGAACTGAACTGAAAGATCGGGACTTTAACACTCACCCCACCAAGTCATCCATTGGTATCAGCACGAGCTCCCAGCTTCAGAGAGGTAGCTCTTAAGAAAACAGGAACTCATCAGGGCAATATTCTTGATCCTGATACCAAAGTTAATATGGGAATCTGCAGCTTGTTTGCATTCTCAACAATAGAAATTACAGGTGTGGCCCTCAGAATCCTGAGACCTTGAAAAGTGGTGGGGCGGGGGCAATGAGGAGGCCTAAGGAGGCATGATAGGAAGATCTTACCTCCCTGACTTGCCCTATCTATGAATCCTTTATGCTGAAAGCTATTTATGCCAGCCGGATTCTCTGAATTTGCATTTGGAATGGTTGACTGAAAAAAATTTACAACATAAGAGTAACAAGTTCTATGAGGACTAGAGCCAGAGAGACAGCCTCTCAAGTAGCTCCAAGGAATTGCTCCAAAGAGATAAGAGGGGAGGTTAGTATATATGTGATTTTGGTGTGGCGGGGGCGGGGGGGGACATGTGCAGTCAAGTACACATTTTGGCAGAAGGTTGCTGCCCGTCACCAGGGGCATGTGTTGCTGTTAATGATTTTAGTGCTTTTCTAGATATGAGAAGATGCAAGAATCTGGGCTTATAAAATGTTCTCCTCAAAATACCTGTCTGTTCAGCCAGTTTTTCCCAGAGCATAGAGTGCCTCATTCCTGATCTTGAACCTGAAATAAGGGTGCGTGAAAGGTCAGCGATGGCAGTGCCTGGCTACTTCATCCTTACGGAGGCAAGATGGCGAGTCACAAGTTTTCATCCACAGGTGTAGTATTGATGCTCTGTGAATGAGTCAGGATCTTTTGTCCTCACCCCAAAATGACACCACATTGACACTTCTTTGTTCTACCACCTCTCTTCTTTGGTTTCAGATGAGTGTAGTGTAGCCTTTGGGTCAGAGGACTTATTAAGGAGGAACAATCAAAACTAAAGCCTTGGGATTTCCATGGTAGTGCAGTGCATAAGAATCCACCTGCTAATGCAGAGGACACGGGTTCGACCCCTCCTCCAGGAAGATTCCACATTCCACAGAGCAACCAAGCCCTGCACTACAACCACTGAGCCCACGTGCTGCAACTACTGAAGCATGCATGTCTAGAGTCTGCTCTCTACAAGAGAAGCCACCACGCTGAGAAGCCAGCTCACTGCAATGAAGAGTAGCTCCCGCTCACCACAACAAAACAACAACAAAAACCCGAGATGCAAAGCAATGAAGATCCATCACAGCAAAAACAAACAAAAAAGCCTCAGATTCCCTGGCATCCCAGTGGTTAAGATTCTGAGCTTCCAATGCAGGGGGTGTGGGTTTGATCCCTGGTCAGGGAACTAAGATTCCACATGATGCATGACGAAAAAAGAAGGGAAAAAAAAAAAAGCCTCTGTATACACAGAATGAGTTAGAGCAGTAGACCAAAATTTGAACTTTGAGAAAGAGAAATTGGAGGGGTAAGGAAAATGGAGTTCAGAATTTTTATTATGACTGACTTCTCAAAAGCTGGCAAAAAAAAAAAATTTGAAACTGGAGTAGAGAAGGGAAAGAAATTCAAAAGTGTTTGCTATTTAACTAAGTTGAAGAAAAAGAATTGAATTTCAAACAAAAATAATGTTCAGAGAAGAACATGGGACCCATTCAAGACGTGGAGGAATTATGAGCAGGGCAGCACCTGCAGAAAGAGACTGGATGGTATTTGAAAAAGTGGGATTCAGATAGAGGTTCACACACACACACACACACACACACACACACACACACACACACTTACACACAGCTAAACACAAATACTTTAATGATTTCCGTTTCCTGTGGTCTACTTTAGAATTCACCCCAAAGCCATTTGTTTTTGTGGTGGTTCAGATTGTGTTTCCCTTCTTACTACCTCCTACTGCGTATTCCTGATTCCCAGAGTTTGGCTGAATAAGGTAGAGGAAGTGAAATTCAAATCACTGTATTTTATCCATTGTTTGGCCTTTCAGCTAAGAGATATGGAGGTGAAGAGGTGCTTGTGGCTAAGTTGTGGTTTGTAGAACATGTGGCTGTTGTTTATTTTTGTTTTTAGCTACTGTACCCGTATTACCCCAATTTACCACATAAAGTCCTGTTTGGGCAGGAAGGAGAAAGACTAAACAAACATTTGTTGACTGCTTTGACTCTACTTCTCTCCTTCCTTAAACATTCCTCAGCGGAGTCTTAGCAACTTCCCAATACAAAATCCATGCTAAAGTCCAGTTAATCCAGTCCTCAATAATGTGCTAACCAAAGTGGTCTAAAGTTTATACCATCAAAGGTTTTATAACATGTTCTTTACTGTTAGAAATAATGTAAAAAAGAGGAATTCTAAACTACTCAGGAGGATAAGATGTTTTCAAATAGTTTAGCAGTAAATATTTGATATCAAAAAGAAACATGCTAAATGCAAATGAGATTTCTCAATGCATTAAAGCAAATCGGCAAAGATCTTAACCTGGGAATGCTGAGGGCACTTTCTGAGCCACTAATTCATGTCATTATATATACATATTAATTATAACAATGCATCCTTTTTTGTAGTTATCAGCATTTCATGTCATTCACTAACCTAGTTTGCCCTTCAATCATTTTACATCTAAAGAAACGAGGTTTTACTATAGTTTACAAAACTATATAAATAGGAAATATGTTTATCTAGAATTGGGTGTTTCTTTCTCCTTATTTAATCCAGAAAGGAGAAAAAAAAAACAAGCAAAATTCTGCCCAGCAAGATTAGGGCTGGATAAAAAGACAAGTGTCTCTGAGGTCAGTAAGGATTGCAAATGTAATTTGGAAAAAGAGACAGAATCCAAGAAGTTAGAAAGCCCAGCTCAGTGTAAAAAGTGTCTTCTGTTAGAACATGGATTCCAGTTTTATCCTACCAAGCTGGGCATAATCATCAGGGAATTTAAAGTCCCTAAAGTTTCTCATGACCAAGAGAGAAACTCAACCCACCAATGTATTTGGAAAGGCACCAGCCATATCAGACTCCCAAAGAGCCCTACACATTGGGGTTTGGGGGAGAACCCCAAGTTATCAAGGAGAAATAGATCTCTTGCCTCTGTGCTTGGTGGTAACATCATTTCAGAGTCATCGAAAGAAGACATGCTTTTTTTTTTTCTTTTGGAAACTAAACAGTTGAAAGAGAAGGCAAAGATAAAAAGGGAAGATATATAGCATATTCCAGGAGTCTCACATTTTCATAGACTCTTCATCCGGGAATCTACATTCCACTGAGGTCACGTCTGCCTTCTGCAAGTCTTACCACTCTTTATCCTAACTTCAACTCAGTAACTTGTTCAACTTTGACAGAGAGACATTTTTAAGAGAAGTACTATAAAAGCACAAAATTTTAGATATGGAAAAGGCCATCAACATCTGCATAAAACTGATATACATGCATGATTCAGAGGAGGAAATTGGCCTCTGTGTATTATCTACTATTAAAATTAATGTAGTTTAATAAACAGGCTGCAGGCTGTGTTGAGTGGGTCAGTCTGTTCTTGGTTCCTGGAGACTGGAGAGGATATGAGAACCTACTAGATGATCTTATGCTCATTCCTATCCCTGTGCCTTTATTCATGCTGACTTCTTGGCCTGGAATTTCCATTTGGTTTGTCATTTAAGGCCCCACTACAAGTTCAATTCCCACAATGAATCTATCCCACAAACTTTTGCCCACAAGTCTTTCTCTCTTTCCTCTTTCTTAGTATCACCAATTACTATAATGCCCCCTTTAATGCTAGACTGTAGAGTAAGCTTTGTTTTATTACATATGGCTCTCCTTTACCCTCCAATACTTTTTAAGTTTTTTTAAGGCTTGAATTTTTTTTTCCTCTCTCTAAATCTCTCTTTCCTCCCAATCTCTATTCTTCTCTCTTAATTTTCTGCACTGGGAAACTAATGATAACAAATATTTCTTGTATATATACTCTGTGCTGGTAAATATGCTGAGTTACATCCCTTATCACAGAGCATATGTTGAATAAATAGTCACCAAATTAAATTGAATTTAGTTGAGAAAAATGAATACAGTTTATAAGTCCTTGGTCATTGAATCACCTTTAACCATCCTCTTCCTTTCCTTTTCACAACTCTTGGGAGTAAGGGTCACTTTCAAGGAAGCATGCACGCATGCTAAGTAGCTTCAATTGTGTCTGACTCTTTTCGACCCTATGGACTATAACTTGCCAGGCTCCTCTGTCCATGGGATTCTCCAGGCAAGAATACTGGAGTGGGTTGCCAAGCCCTCCTCCAGGGGATCTTCCTGACCCAGGGATAGAACCCAGGTGTCCTGAATTGCAGGCAGATTCTTTACCACCAAGCCACTGGGGAAGCCCCCACCCCCAAGGATACTACTCCACAATCCCATCAACATCACTACAATTTCAGTTAGAGCAGCTCAGAAGGAAATCAAATTCAAGGACTTCCCTGGTGGTCCAGTGGATAAGACTGAGCTCTCAATGCAGGGGGTCCAGGTTTGATCCCTGGCTGGGGGGCGGAACTAAGATCGTACATGCCATGGGGCATCTAAGCCCATACACCACAACTACCCAGCCCACATGCTCCAGAGCTCTTGTGCCCGTGTGCTGCAACAAAGACCCAGTAGAGCCAAAATAAATAATAAAAAAAGAAAATCAAATTCAGTTATTTGAGAATCAACTACATGACCACAAGATGACCTGACTGGGGTGGTCATTAGGTTCTAGGCTAAACATCCCTCAGAGAGAACACTAAGAGAGAATCCCAAGCAGGTGCTGATATCCAGTCTACAACATGACAAAGCAGTTAAGTTCCATTTTCATTCACTCACGACCCAGCTTCCCACTGAGCCTTCCCAAGCCATTCTTCTTCATATGCTCTCATCTGCTTCCCCTTAACCCTAAGCTATCCTAGAAGAATCATAATTCACCTCCAGCTCCCCCCTTCTCTCCACGAAAATGAAGGATAAGACTGTAAGCATATTTAGTTCTTCTTTTAGATGTTCAAGTTGACTTGATTTCTAGCTGAAATTAAAACTGGCCAGATGAGGTGGTTTTAAGGAATGGTTCCTTTTTATTTTGACCACCAAATCAGCACCATGGGCTATTGTATATCTGAGTCCACCCAAAGTCAGTCAGTTAAATAGACAATGCCTGGAGCTGTATATACTCTATCAACATGACTCCTTCAAATGAATCTTTATTCATTTGTTTAGTCTATAACAGAAAGCCAACTGCCTCACTTCAGTCCACAGGGAGAATGCTGAGATGTTGCATAAACTACATGCAGTTTTCCAAGCTGCAGGAAATTTGAACTGAAACATGGGCTGAGAAAGCCCATAATACATTTACATGCTGAACTGTTGTTTAAACTCTTCTCACATGCAATGAGCTCATATTAAAAATGTTTTGACTCAACATGTATAAGGGCTTGGCAAGAACTCATCAGGAGGAGTGCCCTGTCACGGGAAACAGGAGAAAAACAAGGCCGCCTCAGCACATTCCCAGGCCTTCGTGGGCCAGGGTTTCTGTTATTTAAGAAAAAAAAAAAAGGCAAATAGACACTCTCTCCTCTCAATCCACAACTAATCCCAAGGTTACAATAAGTCTATAGTCTCTTTTCCTATGGCTTCCTCCTACAGAGTATCCCAATGAAGTATAAGACTTCATATTAATATATGTTCATTATATATTATGTTTTAAGGAGTAGATCTGGTAGATATTAACCAATACCTGTTTGGGTTATGCTAAAGTCACACGTGTTTAAAATGGCCACCATTTCAGAGTGAACTGCAGGCAAAATATGTATTGCTGTAATAAATAATTTTAACATCTGAAACCAATTCACATTTTCCTAGGACACACTGTTCTGCATGAGTCTATAAAGGCCCCGGGTTGTTAGCTCTAAGGCTCATAGGTTTGTTATTCACCAGTATAGATGCCCCATAACTTGGGTCCAGCCACAGATTTATGCTCTGATTTTAACCCTTCTTGAAAAAGTCCTTGGAAGGGAATATCAGCACAATTCATGCATAAAGTTTTCATCCTCAAAAAAGACTTTCTATTCTTCTGTTTCAGTTGGACCTGTAGGTAATCTATGTTAAGGAACTAGAATGGCTGAAGTGAAAAGATCACGAAGAATGCCATGCTGAGTGATGCAGACTTTGTGTTCAGTTGCTCAGTCATGTCCGACTCTTTGTGGCCCCATGGACTTATAGCCCACCAGGCCCCTCTGTCCATGGAATATTCTCCAAGCAAGAATATTGGAGTAGTTTGCCATTTCCTCCTCCAGGGGATCTTCCTGACCCAGGGATCGAACCCACAACTCACGTCTCCTGTACTGGCAGGTGGATTGTTTACCACTAGCGCTGCCTGGAAAATTACAATGTAGACTTAATTTTTTCCATTAATGGTGTATTCAGTAAAGTTCTAAAAGTCTACTTGAAGACATTAATCCAGCAAGAGTAGGACGATGTATTCAAAGGAGTGGGCACTCTAGAGAGCTATAGGGAGCAGATTAAGGAAGAAGCAATGCTTAGAAAGAAGAATTGAGAAGCCATGATAATTGAGCAGATATAGGGGATAAAGAAGAGAGGTGAATGGGATACAGGAATGATAGCAAGGTTTCTACCCAGAGATCTGAGAGACCATTGACAGAAGTAGCAAACCAGTTGTAGGAGCCAGTTGGCAATGAATCAAGTAAAGGGTTGAACCCAGAGAATCTTAAAGCTGGAACAGGTCTTAAAAAAAACACAAAGCCCAACTTTCTACTTCCTCTATGTATTTCAGAGACAAAACTGAGGCCCAGAGTCAAAGGTCTGGTTGAAAGACTGGTTGAAGTTCTGACAGCTAGTTAACATGAAGCATACACTCGTACTCACTGCTTGGTCCCTTGGTTCTTTCTGCCTTATGATCGTTGTTCAGTTGTCTTGTGCAAAAACTAGAAATCTTTTGGTTGCAGGTGACAGAAAACCCAACCCAATTTGACTTGAGCAAATGAAGAAAATAATGGGTTCATATATCTTTAAAGTCCAGAGACTTCAAGTGGGGCTTGGTTCAGCAACTCAACAAGGTCACTAAGTGCCTAGTTTCTTTTTGTCTCGTTTCTGCTCAACACCATTAGTGTTTCCAAGATGAGTGTGAACATGTCCCTGTCTGCGTGTGTGTTTATTCATTCATATTTAGCAGGAAGGAGAGAAGATCTTTGTTCTGGAATTCCAAGTAAAAGTCTTAAGATTTAGTAATTGGATCTGATTATTCACACATCCACTCAGAAGCAATCACAATGACCAGGAAGTCAACTATATTGATCTGGGTCACATGCTGCATTCCTGGAATCAGGTTTCTTAGAGTCAGGTGGATCCTCAAACTGAAATGAGGGCTATTAGGAAAAAAGACAACAGAAGCTGCAGGGCCAACCGAAAATGTCTATTACATGTTATTTGACTAAATCTCTTTATTTCAACATCAAGTTTATAGCCTTTGTGTTAGGTACAATGATTAAATAGTTTGCCCAGAAGTTTCAAAAATACATCATATAGAAATACATCAGGTTTAACAAACATGTTTTAAAGGGGAAGAAAAGTAATTAGCATGAATAGAGTCAAACTGTAGGCAAATAAAACCAAGTCTTTGCCCCTGAAAAACATCTTAGGCAGTGTTCTCTAAAGTCACGTAATGTCTGGAGGTGCTGTGTGCTGGGGCCTTTTCCCCTCACTTCAGTTGTAGGCTGGCTTGGTGACTGATGACCCTACATTATGAAGACTCTTGTCACTCTGACATCAATGATGAGTGGTGTGGCAAGGTTTGGTATGCTATTAAGTCGCTTCAGTTGTGTCCAACTCTGTGCGACCCCAGAGACGGCAGCCCACCAGGCTCCCCCGTCCCTGGGATTCTCCAGGCAAGATCACTGGAGTGGGTTGCCATTTCCTTCTCCAATGCATGAAAGTGAAAAGTGAAAGTGAAGTCGCTCAGTCGCGTCCGACTCTTGGCGACCCCATGGACTGCAGCCTACCAGGCTCCTCCATCCATGGGATTTTCCAGGCAAGAGTACTGGAGTGGGGTGCCATTGCTCTGATAATTACTTTAGAATGACTCTAAACTACCTATCTATTTTTTTTTCCTACACCATTGCCTAAGGAAGTCTTTAGCAACCACTGGTACATGCTTCTGAGAAACATTTGACCACAAGTGTCTTAGATTCAAAACATATTACTTTGCGGGAAGAAAGGCGCCACCCAGCACACACACCCATCCTAATTTTGAATGGGCTTAATTTCTAAATTCTAGACACTGCCTCACAAAGCTATTAAAAATAGTAAAAGCCTCATTTAAACTCCTGAGGCTGAGCCCACAAACATGGACTAATGGAGTTCCTAAGAGAAAGGTAGGTATCTGGACCACATTTCTAAATTTCGAGATGTCTGGAAGATGAGGAAGATGATCTCGTGGCAGGAATGATTTTCAAAATATTCGACACTGACCAGTCAGGGCAGATGGACAACCAACCCAAGTACACACGGGTCTTTACAGATTGCCTTTCCTTAACAGTGAAATACCAGCTGGGTGGACTGAGATCTAAAGAGGGAAATTAGGGGAAGGGTGGGAGGGAGGCTGAAAAGGGAGGGGACATATACATATACATATAAATGATTCACTTTTTATATAGCAGAAATTAAGAAAACATTGTAAAGCAATTACACTCCAATAATAAGTGAATAAAATTGTAAAAATAAAGAGGGAAACCAACACAAGATGGTGTTGGAGCAAGCTCATCCTAAGTCAACAGGGACAACCAATCCCAAGGAAGAGGCACAGATGAAACCAAGAAAGGAAAGACACGAAAGAAGCACAAGTGAGAGGTAGGAGGAAAGAGACTGGGACAGCAGAGCAGAAGCAGGGGAAGAGAGGAAAGAAAAATGAACAGAAGAAAATAGGGGGGCTTTCTAGAGCCACGTGCCACAACCACCGATACACATGCATACCTAGCGTATCAACAAGAGGAGCCACCGCAATGAGAAGCCTGCACACCAACCGGAGAGTAGCCCCCGCTCACCACAGCTAGAGAAAAGCCCATGCAGCCCCCAAGACCAAGCTACAAACAAAAATAAATACATAAAATTATTTTTTAAAGTTTATTTTAAAAATAAATAAAATTATTTTTAAAAAGAAGAAAATAGGGAGTAATGAGGATGTGAAATAACAGACCAGGAACAAGCAAGAATAGTGAAGGAGTCTGAAGAAAGAAGAGATTTGGGCCATTCAAAGAGAAGAAGAAAAAATAATAATAGGAAAGGTAAGGCAGAACAGGGAGAGGTGTTGGACAGCAATAAGAAAAACGGTGGTCTGAATGCGTGATCACTGTCTCTCTCTACCGTGTGACCTGGGAGTCAGCACACTGTACTGTAAAGGGCCAGACAGTAAATGTGTCAGCTCTGTGGATGGTACAGTCTTTGTTTAATTACTCAACTCTGGTAGCAGGAAAGTCATCTCAGACAATAAGTAAACAAATGGTTGTGGCCGTGTTCCAATAGATCCATACAAAAGCTCGTGATGGACTGGATCCGGTCCCTGGGTCACAGTTGCTGACTCCTGGTGCAACATAAACCCCTCCACAGAAAAAGGTGTTTTAATATTTCCGGTACCCCTACAGTGCCAAGCACAGACCTTGGCACACAATAATAGAAAATATTAGAACAAATGGAAGAGCCATTTTATAGGTCTGAAGATGGTCAGAAGAGCAATAATTTTCAATGGTCTTTTTATACAAAATGGAAGTTTCCTATGGTTCATCCTACCTGCTGCTTGATTGGCCATTTGCTCCCCAGTGGGTAGACCATGGACTGAGGGAAGGAGGGAATATCTCGTCCTGGGATAGATGAAGTCAGTGGACAGGTAGGTGTTCTCAGCACAGCCCAGGTCAGCATTAGCAAAGGCAGACACTTAGGAAAGGCTTTTCACTAATGGTCATCTTGAGAGATGGACACGTATGCCACCCCTCTGGGCTCTCCCCTAAATGGATACTCTGACAATGTACACAGGTGAGAACCTCTAGATGGCTGGTTCAAAGCTACCTTCAGTACTAACTGTTAAAGCTTTCAGATCAGGACAGAGTTCTCCGTTTAGTAGATAATAGTTTCATAGAGTTTAGATCTGGCCGAGTCCTGCTCCAGTCACCAGAACCCCAGTAAATCCCAATAAGTCTCTCTTTTCTTAATTTATTTTTTACTGTGCTGGGTCTTCGTTGCTTCGTTGGGCTTTCTCTAGTTGCAGTGATCGAGGGCTACCCTCCAGTGGCGGTGCAAGGGCTTCTCAATGTAGCGGCTTCTTTTGTTGCAGAGCACAGGATCTATGGCTCAAAGGCTTCAGTTGTTGTGGCTTGGGGGCTCTAGCGTATGGACTCAGTGGCTGCGGCACATGGGCTTAGTCGTTTCATGGCATGTGGGATCTTCCTGGACTAGGGATCAAACCCACGTCCCCTGCCTTGGCAGGCAGTGTCTTAACCACTGGACCACCAAGGAAATCCTCAATCTTCTGTCTCTAATTCATACCCTCCCCTATTTCCTCATCTTTGGCTTCTAGAATATCCCCAGCTTGACTGCAGAGCTGGGTTCCTCTCTTACCTCCATTAATTTCCCCAAGAGGCCTATGGTGCTTGGGAACAGCTCAGGCAATAAGAGGCCACAAGATCTGGCCAAGTGGAGGTCTCCAGGGCTTGGGGCACAACTGGTTCCCAAGCCCAGTATCACAGAGGTAGGAGGTGCTCTGGCCCCAGGCTCACACTCCTGATAATGACCCCACATGGGGAAGGGCAGATTGCAGCCCCTGACATGGGCAGCTCTTACGGGGTGAAGGGTTTCTGATTTTGGAAGCAGAGCCACTATTCCATGGGCTCTGAGGCACTATTCAGGGATGGGAGGCTGATTCTGTGGTTGGTTTGCTTTCATTTATTTCATCTGGTACCAGGTACCATGGTCATCATTCCATGTTTGTCTTGGTTCTTGACTCCAACCATGCTTTGGGTACGAGTGGTTCCTGAAGTCTTTCTCATGCTGTTCTCCAGTATGGCTCCGATTGCCTCGTGAATTAGCTGAGTGAAGAAATGCCCCCAAAAGACATGGTCTTGAAGCCCCATGAGGAGAGACACAGCCACAAGATTGTCTGAAAGTGAAGCTTGAATGAGGCCATATGCTCAGAAAAGGGAAAGCTAGTGTGGGTCTAGCGTGATCAACTGCTTGTATTCCAAGGCAAACACGCAGCTCTTTCAAGGAAGGAATCCTCCTATGTTATTCTCAGAGTGAATGAAGTGCAGAGGCCCATCTGTAGGTATTTTGCCTTTACAGGAAAAAAGTTCAGTGTGTATTTAGGATGAACACGTGTGTGTGGATGTGTGGCCATGCACATATTTGTTTTATTTTTTTATTGATGTGTAGTTGATTTACAATGCTGTGTTAGTTTCTGGTGTACAGCAAAGTGATTCTGTACACACATATATATGTGTGTGTTAGTCAGTCAGTCGTGTCTGTCTCTTTGCAGCCCCACAGACTGTAGCCTGACAGGCTCCTCTGTCCATGAGATTCTCCAGGCAAGAATACTGGAGTGGCTTGCATTCCCTTCTCCAGAGGACCTTCCTGAAACCAGGGATCTAACCCTGGTCTCCTGCATTGCAGGCATATTCTTTACCGATTGAGCTACAAGGAAGTCCATATATATAGCTTGGGAATCAATTGTGCCCCAAGCCCTGGAGGGCCACCATATATATATACGGTGGCTCAGACAGTAAAAAGTCTGCCTGCAATGGGGGAGACCCGGGTTCAATCCCTGGGTCGGGAAGATCACCTGGAGAAGGAAATGGCAATCCACTCCAGTATTCTTGCCTGGGAAAATCCCGTGGATGGAGAAGCCTGGCGGGCTACAGTCCATGGGGTCACAAAGAGTCAAACATGACTTAGCAACTAAAAGAACAAACAACATGTACATTTATATACCTTATGGTATATAATAAACCTCACGGCTTATTCTAGGATATGCAATGCAGTTCCCTCTGCTGTACAGTAAGACCTTGTTACTTACCTGTTTTATGTATAGTAGTTGGTATCTGCTAATCCCAAACTCCTAATTTATCCCTTCCTCACCTTCCTCTTCATTAACCATAAGTTTGTTATTTGATTTGAAGTATTTAAAAATATTTAAATTATCAGTATAAAATTATTTTTAAATTAAAATCTTTTTTAGTAACTGCTGACAATAGACACTCCTAAGAAACCAGACCCCTAATTTCTCCCCACCTTGAAATGGCCTGTATGCCCCTAAGCAGCAGTCGAGGTATTCCGTGGGCTCATCCCTGCCCTCTCTGGCCTGGCCTCCCCAGTCTCTGAAGTCTGGATGTCCTGAGCCTTCTTTACCAGCCTTATTTTTCCAGCCTCTCTGCTTCTGTCATACAAAGTTATTCAATGCCCAGCAGGGGTTGTTCCCACCACATGTTCCCTTTGTTTGTCTGGCTCCCTCTGCACTGCCACCAGGGAGTGAAGAAGGGGAAAGTGAGCCAAACCTTGCCCATCCCCTACCCACACCAACCCTTGCTGGCCTTGGTTGAACCCCTTCTGCACACCCTGCTCTCTGCCGCCCCGCACGTGCCATTTCCTTTCGTAGCCAAATACAGACTCTACACAGTTTAGAAACTTCAGCAGTAATGCTTCATGTTTTCAATCCCGTGAGTGCATGCTCAGTCCATCAGTCATATCCGACTTGAGTGACCCCATAGACTGTAGCCCGCCAGGCTCCTCTGTCCATGAGATTGCCCAGGCAAGAGTACTGGAGCAGGTTGCCCTGTCCTGCTCCAGGTGACTTACCTGACCCAGGGATTGAACCCACGTCTCTTGTATCTCTTGCATTGGCAGGTAGATTCTTTACCAACTGCGTCACCTGAGAAGCCCTCAATCCCCTTCAAGCTCAGGTTTAAATTTACCAAGCCAACTCTTTTATCTTCTATCTGCTTTCTCATTAGGATCCTTTTCTCACTGGGGCCTTTTCTAATACAGTTTGATATTGAAATGCAGCAGGACCCTGTGGTCCTTGCCCCCCAACCCTACCCCATGTCCTCAGCCTACCTTTCGACTGTGAAAAAAGTTTAGCCCATGAATAAGTTTAATCAGAGAAATGAGAACATGCAGAAACAAAGGCAAACAGTTGAAAGAGACCACATAAAAATAATGTAGTTGTTAAGCATAGTCAAGGACCTTTAGTTCCTTCCCAAGGGCTATAGATAACATTCTGAGCCATATCTTGTGAGCTGTCTTATAGATATTGAAACCCCCACCAGGTAGAAGAAGTTAGCTACATGATGAGCAGACTACAGCCATGACATAAGCAGCCACAATTCTGAGAACTGGCCTCAAAGAAAAGGAAACAAACCAACCCTGGAACTGAACATTAACTGTATTTAAAACAATCAAGATGATGCTGGTCAGATCACCAATGACCAATTTCAAGATGACTGTCAGAGCTGACTATGCTGTTTCTGTGTGGAGGTCCCTCCGCCTATAAAAGTTCTTGCCCACCCATTGTCAGTGGAAGTGAGTCAGGTTTTGGACAGGCATCCGCCCTCCCTGCTGGTAGACAGCATCCAAAATAAAGCAAACTTTCCTTTCCACCAACCTGGCCTCTTTGCCAAGCATCCGGACTCACTATTTACCACTCTCGGTAACAATATGGCATAAGAGACAAACCTTGTTTATGACAGTCTGATTTACCCCATCTTTCTCTATTTCCTCCTCTGTGAAATAGTGATAAAAATGACTCACTGTCTGCTCCCTGGAGGTGCTGTGAGGATAAGATAGATGTGAAATTCCTCACTTGGAAACTGATTCGTAACTGGGCCTCAATAAATGTTACCAGTGCCGGCTACCAGCACCACTAACCATGTTTACTGCAACTCAAGTAGGTTCAGAGTCGGAAGTCATACACAACAGTGCTCCCCCACCCCTGGTGCACAATACAATCACCTGGGGACTTTAAAAGTAGTCGTGTCTGCACTGCTATATTTAAAATACATACTCAACAAGGACCTAGTGAATAGCACAGGGAACTCTGCTCAATGTTATATGGCAGCCTAGATGGGAGGGAAGTTTGGGTGAGAATGGATATATGTTTATGTATGGCTGAGTCCCTTCACTGTTCATCTGAAACTCACAACATCATTAATAGGCTACAATCCAATACGAAATAAAAAGTTAAAAAAAAAACTAAAAGTATTCATGTCTGGGGGCCACTAATCCTTTCCCAGTTTTAAATATCCAAAGTAGTTGACCTTATTTTTTATCTTGATCTTGGGTAATATTCCTGTTGCCAGACTGAGCGTGTGATTTTCTTCCTCTGGCTCCTCTCATTCTTCCTTTTTCACTACGTTTTCGGGAAATTTGTTACGCAGCAGTAGACATATGCCTCGGAGATATTGTGGATTCGGTTCCAGACAATCACAGTAAAATGAGTCTCACGAGGGTTTTGGTTTCTCAGTGTGTAGAAAAGTTCTGCTTACTCTATACTGTAGTCTATTAAGTGTGCAATAGCATTATGTCTAAGACAACAATGGACATGCCTTAATTTATCGCTAAAAAATGCTAACCACCGTCTGAGCCTTCAATGAGTCATACTGTTTTTGCTGGTGAAGGGTTTGAAATAACATGAGAATTGCAAAAATGTGACACAGAGATCATGGCGTTAACAAATGCTGTTGGAAAAATGGCACCTGTAGACTTGCTCGACACCAGGTTGCCACAAATTTTTGATGCATTAAAAAATGCAGTATCTTTGAAATGCAAAGTGCAATAAAACAATGTGTGCCTTCTGTTGTTGTTGCTCAGTTGTGTCTGACTGTTGGTGACATCATGGACTGCAGCACGCCAGGCTTCCCTGTCCTTCACCACCTCCTGGAGCTTGCTCACCCAACCATCTTCTCCTCTGTCATCCCCTTCTCCTCCTGTCTTCAATCTTGTCCAGTATCAAGGTCTTTTCTAATGAGTAAACTCTTTACAGCAGGTAGCCAAGTATTGGAGTTTCAGCTTCAGCGTCAGTCCTTCCAATGAATATTCTGAATTGATTTCCTTTAGGAAAGCCACTGCAAGTGGCTCTCCTTGCAGTCCAAGGGACTCTCAAGAGTCTTCTCCAACACCACAGTTTTAATGCCAAAGTATTAATTCTTTGGCATTCAGCCTTCTTTATCACCCAACTCTCACATTCATATATGATTACTGGAAAAAACCATAGCTTTGACTAGACAGACCTTTGTTAGTAAAGTAATGTCTCTGTTTTTTAACATACTGTTGAGGTTTGTCATAGCTTTTCTTCCAAGGAGGAAGCATCTTTTAATTTCACAGTGCAGTCACCATCTGCCAGTGATTTTGGAGCCTAAGAAAATAAAGTCTCTCACTGTTTTCCACTGTTTCCCCATCTATTTGCCATGAAGTGATGAGACCAAATGCCATGATTTTAGTTTTTTGAATGTAAGCCAGCTTTTTCACTCTCCTCTTTCACCTTCATCAAGAGGCTCTTTAGGTCCTCTTCACTTTCTGCCATAAGGGTGGTGTCATCTGCATATCTGAGGTTGTTGATATTTCACCTGGCAACCTTGATTCCAGCTTGTGCTTCATTCAGTTCAGCATTTCACATGATGTACTCTGCATATAAGTTAAATAAGCAGGGTGACAACATACAGCTTTGAGGTACTCCTTTCCCAATTTTGAACCAGTCCATTGTCCCATGTCTGGTTCTAACTGTTGCTTCTTGACCTGCATATAGACTTCTTAGGAGGCAGGTAAGGTATATGCCTGTGGATAACTAATATACTTCCCTTATCACAACATAGCACTGTTATGTCCCTGATTTTGAGATAGATCTTCATTTTTTATGTGACTTGATTTTCAGAAATAAAGTGGTCATTAAATTTGTATGACTGGCTGTATTAGTGTGTTGCTCTATGATTGTGGTATATCACCCTGGTCTGTTAGCTTTATTAAAAAATGAATGTCTTCTTTTTTAGTAGTTTATTCTCATTGACGGGTCATTTTGAGATTCCAGCTCTGAAGGACTGAAAGATTGCCTCCCCTCTCTAGGATATTAGATAATTCATCAGTGTGTATCACGTCCTGAAGCTCTCCTTCTGTTCACTAATCCCTTCCTCCCTCATCATTAAACATGATCACAGATGCTGGTGAGTCTTTCTGTTCTCAGAACAAGTTCTACTTTGTTCGGGACACCTTGCTGACTCCCAGGACTCTGTTTATTCTCTCTTGCTTTGGCAGAGAGGAAAAAATACAAGTCAATACTTTAAAACAAACATATGCTTAATATTTTTTAAAATAATACCTACATATTCTAATATACTCTTCTACTATATTCACCTTTCTTTTATGAAGAAGGCAGAGCATCAAAGAATTGATGCTTTTGAACTGTGGTGCTGGAGAAGACTCTAGAGAGTCCCTTGGACTGCAAGGGGATCAAACCAGTCAATCCTAAAGGAAATCAGTCCTGAATATGCATTGGAAGGACTGATGCTGAAGCTGAAACTCCCAATACTTTGGCCACCTGATTATGAAAAGACCCTGATGCTGGGAAAGATTGAGAGTAGAAGGGAAAGGGGGTTAACAGAAGATGAGGAGGTTGGATGGCATCACCAACTCAATGAACATGGGGTTGAGCAAACTCAGGGAGATAGTGAAGGACAGGGAAGCCTGGTATGTTGCAGTCCATGGGGTCTCAAACAGTTGGACGTGACTTAGCAACTGAACAGCAAAAATATATTCACCTTTCTTTTATAACTACATTTTATACATAGATTGCTTTAGAGTATTATTATGAACTCATAGCCTTCACAGACTCAGCCTGTACCAATCCTCCATTACTGGTTTTATTGTTTGATTTGCACATCTTTGCTAATAGAAACTCCTTTAAGCATTGCTTTGACATTTTTGAAATATCCTTGTTTTTCGGCCACATTAACAAGATGTTTCAAGCCAGCCTGACTGCTTTTCCTGTCCCAAGACTGGAATCAACTAACTTCCAAGAAACTCTGAGTGCACCTCTGCCCCAGGACTCAGACCATGTCAACAAGCACTGAGTCAGGATTAAATCTGGCCTGGACCCCTTAGCATCCTGCATTCTTCTGCCTGCCTCTTAGAAGTTACCTTCTTTGTCCCCAAACACCCTCCCTCCTTGCACCAAACACCCTCATTTCTCTCACCTCTGCCTTTTCCTGGGTCCTTTAGATTCCATGAAATAACAGTCATTTCAATACAAGACTTATTTTTCACTTTGGAAGTTTAAGACTTGAAATCCAGGGAGCAAATGTTTACCCACTGTCAAATTGAATCTGTTCATTGTGAGATGTGGCAGCACTGAATTTTGCTGAATTTTCAACCACTCAGTTGAAATACAAGTGAATGTGAACCTTCTATCTAAAATCCTTCTTCATGAAATATTCTAGTCATCAAATAATCAAAAGTCCAGACCACTGATTAGGTTGTAAAACGGTGGAATTCTCTCACAGTTGTCAGAAGCTTGAAATTAAACTGAAAAACGTCTTATGGTCCCTAAAGGACAGATGTTAATTGTGGGAAAAGCTACAGAGAAAATGACATCCTCCTATAAGGTTCCAGCATTCTTCCTCAGAGTTCTTCCAAGGTCAGAGGGTTGGTGACCTCTCTGTTGCCATCTGTGGTACCCTTGTGGCTGGAAAAGCTCACTCACCATCGCTCTGTGAGGAAATAAATTTCTGTTATCTAAGTCACTCAGTCTATAATAATTTGCTATAGCAGCAAATAGTAGTTTACCAAAACATACAAAATTTAATTTTCTGGAAAAAAAAAAAAATACTCCAACTTCACATATTGACATAAGCTAACTATTAACATACCAAAGAAAAGGTCCCATATAATCCAGCCATTTATGGACACAGTACCTGGGAGGGAACTTTAAATTCTCTGTCTCATAATTTAAGAAATTTCTCTGTAAGAACTGTTGTTGAATTATAGCTGACAAGTATAAGCAGCACAGTCACGCCACTGAATTCTTTCCAGATCCAGCTCCATAATTCACCACCTCCCACGTGTCCTCTCTTCTTGAACTTAGAAAACTTTTCTTAATAAGTGTCACTTATGGGATCCTAATTGGAGATAAAGAGGGGAAATTTTAATAGCTATTCCAGGACTTACAACATTATGGGTAACAAATGCTAGCTTTAAAGACTAAAAATTTAGGACTGAATACAGTTTCCACCAGATACTGGGTTTGTTTCTCTTGGAAAGTTGCTTGCTTTCATTGAGCTTTAGTTTTCTCATCTGTGAATTGTTCAATGTGCTCAGTCCTTCGCAATCATTTTTATTATCTCTTCAAGTTCCCTTTAGGTATTGTGATAGATTGAGTGAGTGGATTAATAGATAGACAGATGATAGATAGATAGACAGACAATGGATGAAAGAGATGGGAGGGTAGATGGGAGGATAGAAAGCATGATGAACTGAGCTATGTCCCCCTGCCCAAATTCATATGTTGGAGTCTTAAGCCCCAGTACCTTTGAGTAATTAGGGTTAAAGAGGTCATTTGGTGGGTCCTGACCTAAAATGACTAGTGTTTGTATAAGAATAAGAGGTTGGTACACAGAAACACACAGAGAGAAAGTGGACTTTCACAAGGCAGGGAGAAAGTCCTAAGACAAAACCAACTTTAATCTCAGGTTTCTGGCCTCCAGAACTATGAGAAGATAAATTTCTATTATTTAAGCCTCTCGGTCTATAGTAATTTGCTATGGAAGCCCTAGCAAACTAGGATAGATGATAAATGATGATTGATGATAGATAGATAAATAGATAGACAGATAGATAGATGGATAACCTGGCCCAGATAGACCTGCTTTTTTTAAAGATTCTGGTGCTCAAAGTGAGCAAACCCAAGTAAGGAGCATCCCTTTTGGTAAAGCTGTCCTGGCAGAGTCAATAGTCTCTATGTGACTGTGTTAAATATTACAAAGGCTTGGGTTGCATTTTCAAAATGTAAAGAGCTGGAGAGTCACACGAGGATTCCAAATCCCTATTTTTTCAGTCCATCATCTGTTTCCAAAGGCTCACAAGGGAATTATGAAAACAGGAAACTCCAAAATGATGTAAATGCCTTGTTGCCAACTGGACCGGGGGCCTGAGTCCTAGCTGATGTGGACCAGACATGTAAACAGGGAGGACTTCAGTTGCCCAGGAGATTTAAACAGCCCAGACCAAGAGCAGCACAGGAGCTACCCTGGCCTCTTCCCTTGGCACACACTCTCACCTGGGGTGGGGGCTTGGGGGAAGGTGGTGCTAAGGTCTTAACAACTTGAAAAACAGGAAGGATGAACCCAGGAACAAGAGCTCTTCTCCTGGAGGCTGACAGCAGCTGCTCCAAGTCATCACCCCCTGTGCCCTGATCCGTTCCTGTCTGGCCTTCCCAGAATCAGACACTCCCAAATGGGAGGCAGCTCCATGCCCTTTGTACTGCTCCAGAGCCTGGAGAGTAGGATTCCAAATGGGAGGAAAACAATGCAAGAAAGAAAAACCAAAGAATCAACATTATAAATATGTAAGTGCCTTCAAACTCCCCTAATAGTACTCTGTCGCTGGATATGGGTCACACTCCACTTTCTCAGCAATGGAGTTGTGGTGGGGGAATGGAGAACAGAGAAAGTAACCTGGGGAAAGCACTTTATGAATGCAAATAAGTCATAGGCAGGCTTCCCTGGTGGTCCAGTGGTTGGAAATCTACCTGCCAGTGCAGGGGACACTGGTTTGATCCCTGGTCTGTGAAGATCCCACATGCCATGAGACAATGAAGCCCATGCACCACAACTGATGAAGCCCACTTGCCCTAGAGCCTATGCCCTGCAGCAAGAAAAGCCACCACAATGGAAGCTCGAGCACTGCAACTAAGAACAGTCCATGCTCACTGCAGCTAGAGAAAGTACCTCGTGCAGGAACGAAGATCCAGCACAGCCAAAAATAAACAAATAAATAATAATAAATTCTGATAAATAAAATACTCATTTTTAAAAGTCATAGGCTTCAGTAACAGGCTGTCAATGCTTTTTCATTAATAAATACTGAGAACTTCTCTGTGCCGGCCACTGTTTTAGGTACTCTTTCTTATGTTCTAGCTCTAGGACCTCAGAGACTGGCAATAATGCTTTTTCTTACCTCTCTTCTGATATCTTATTGTTCACTCTTTGTATAATTCTTTTCCTGTTGCCTTGGGTTAGTGTCCTCTCCTTCTTTCCCATTTGAAGTCCTCTGGGAATACGGCTATGCTACATTAGCTAAGCAGATTGTCAACAGCTCCCAGCCCAACACCTACTCATAGCACAAGCCGGTTAAACATTTATGGAAGGAAAGAGGGAAGGAAAAAAGAGGAAAAGAGCTTCTTATGGCTTTCTTCTGGAGACTTCTTACTTATTCCAGGGAGAATTAAGTTTCAGTGATTATTGGTCATACATTTTGAACTCTCCACCTCACAACTGCCATACATTTATACTGTGAACCAATCCGACTGAAATGAACTTACATGTTAACTGTGTCATTTTTCAGAGCAAAGAAAAAAATCAGGAATAGGCTCCCAGAAATAGACCATACTGCTACACCACCAAGAGTGATTACTTTAGCAGCAGACATTAGGGTCTCTGGACACTGCATGCCCTTGATTTATCAGAGGGGCTTTCCCAAGTGTTATTTTCATAAACAGTCAGATTAATATAGGGGCTTTTTCTTGCATTCATTTGGAAAAATCTTGTCCTGATGTAGTACATTCAAGCTCCACTGCCCACAAAGAAGGGAAAATCTTTCTTCTGAGTTGTTACTCCTAAGACTTCAATCTCCCCTTGTCTAAAGCACAAAAAGCAGGCTTAGTTTTGTTTTGTTTTCCTCAAAATATAGAAAGCACTTCAGGTCAAAGAACTAGAGAGGATGTGAATGCTGACTGTATTACATTTTTAGTTACTTTTGCTGCAGCTAAGTCACTTCAGTCGTGTCCGACTCTGAGCGACCACATAGATGGCAGCCCATCAGGCTCCCCTGTCCCTGGGATTCTCCAGGCAAGAACACTGGAGTGGGTTGTCATTTCCTTCTCCAGTGCATGGAAGTGAAAAGTGAAAGTGAAGTCGCTCAGTCGTGTCCGATACCTAGTGACCCCATGGACTGCAGCCCACCAGGCCCCTCCGTCCATGGGATTTTCCAGGCAAGAGTACTGGAGTGGGGTGCCATTGCCTTAGTTACTTTTGGTTTCCTTCTATTCTTACTTTCTTGTGGACTTCCCCCACCCTTCATCCCTTTCCTCTCAAATGTTGTTCTGACCTTGAAGAAATAGCTTCGTAACCTACCTACAGTCATGAGAGGCCCACCAGATTCTCACAGCCGTAGAGTTCCATCAGGAGTCAAGATTTCTGGACTTCCCTGGTGGTCCAGTGGTTAAGACTCTGCCTGCCAATGCTGGAGACACAAGTTTGATCCCTGGTACGGGAACTAAGATTCCACATGCCAGGGGGAAATTAAGCGTTGTGCCACAACTACTTAAGCCCACACGCGCTGGAACACATGCTCCGCAGCAGGGAAGCCACCGCGATGAGAAGCCCACGCTCCATAACTAGAGAGCAGCCTCCACCCGCCCGACTAGACGAAGCCCGCGCGGCAACTAACACAGAGCACAGCCAAAACTAGATGAATAAATAATGTGTCAAAGAAGTCACGGTTTCCCAGTTACAAGTCCAAGGGGCCTTCCTGGGTGCTTTGGGCTCAATGCTGGCTCTTCTTCCACCACAAACTACCCAAGACGGGTGGTCATCAGTGCCATCCTTTTCCTTTTCCAGCCACCAGCACCAACAAAAAGGGCCTCTTGGAACGCACCCATTTCTTTCCCAAATAATTCTGTTTAATGAATTCCCTATTAGGCCAAATCCAATGCCCTGAAATATCTGCCAAGCACGTCATGCTGCACAAAAGGGGGTTGAAAATAGCCAGCAGCTGGTTTGAGGGAAGAACACGTGAATAGGACCGACTGAGGCGTTTCCCATCCATGGCCGGAGGTCCGCCACGGCCTCACTGTGTGCAGCTTCGGGCTGAGTTATGCATCACATTGTTCATGTAAAGAAAAAGCGACTGTTCTCCCCGAGCGCCCCTTCCCCGCTCCGAATGGCTGTGACCAACAGCCCCAAGACCCTAATTGCCACAGCCTATTAGAAATAATGAGACTTACATGGCAGAAGCCAAGGGTAAAAGCGACATCTCACAACACGAAAGGTTAATATCAACATATACCGCTAGTGAGTGCAAAGGGCACATCAATTGGTGACTCATTACTGGGGGCTGACCCATGGGGAAAGTGTCATTCAGCAGAGGCTTTCTCAGGATGTGGCAGCAAAAGTTACAAAAGATAAGGACTTGCCTGTGGAACGCGCTCAACTAATGAGAGCTGAAAATTGTTTGAAACATCCCAATGACCTCACAGATGGGGGATGCTGATTAAGGTAGCTACATGAGGCTCCTTTTTTTGTCTGACAGCCCATTGAGAAGCTTTGGTGAGATGTGACTAACAGGCCGTGAAGGTGTCTCCATCTTCTCTGACATGGTCCATGCTTTGGGCAAAACAAACACGAAAAATAAGTCCAAACTGACACACATGTTTGAGTTTAGTTTCCAGAGACATGTTTTGGGAAAAGAGCACTGGTGGGGCCGTCAGCTAGGATTTCTTCATGGCAAGGGGGTTTGTGACTCCTTGCGTGACTAATCGCATGACTGCGCTGGGGGTGAGCCAACGGCAAATTTAGGTCTTGAACACTCGACAAAACAACCCCACTGTTCTGTGGGCAAATTCTATGGGGCTTCATGTGCAATTAAATGAAAGCCTCACAAGGGTCTACACCTTAATCATTCTCAGTGCTGATATGTGGCACAAAGGAAGGATTTTTGCCACATCAGAATGCATCCATGAAACAGTGGAGAAATGGAACCAGATTTTTGTTTGCTTTGTCCAACATTTACTGAGACAGAGACATTTCACAGAAGAAACCCTAAAGTTCTCTGAGTCTTCATTTAATGTCTGGGAAAAAGACCCACCTTTGAAAAAAGACCACCTTTATGGATGCCCTGCCCCGCTATTTTGTACTAGAGATGAAGATGAGATCAAAACTCTTACAGTTCGTCTCAACTCCTTCTCCAGCATAACTGAAGTAATACCTGTCCATTTGCCACTTCATTTAAAATTACAAGAATCACCCATGTCTTGCAAATATAGTAATATAGCCTTATCAGTTCAGTTCAGTTCAGTTCAGTCGCTCAGTCTTGTCTGACCCTTTGCAACCCATGGACTACAGCACGCCAGGCTTTCCTGTCCATCACCAACTCCCAGAGCCTATGCAAATGTATGGCCATCACGTCAGTGATGCCATCCAACCATCTCATCCTCTATCGGCCCCTTCTCCTCCCACTTTCAATCTTTCCCAGCATCAGGGTCTTTTCCAATGAGTCAGTTCTTCACATCAGGTGGCCGAAGTATTGGAGTTTCAGCTTCAGCATCAGTCCTTCCCATGAATATTCAGGACTGATTTCCTTTGGGATTGAATGGTTGGATCTCCTTGCAGTCCAAGGGACTCTCAAGAGTCTTCTCCAACACCACAGTTCAAAAGCATCAATTCTTTGGCACTCAGCATTCTTTATAGTCCAACTCTCACATATAGTCCAACTCTCCATAGTCATACATGACTACTGGAAAAACCATAACTTTGACTATATGGACCTTTGTTGGTAAAGTAATGTCTCTGCTTTTTAATATGCTAATAGCTTTTATTCCAAGGAGCAAGTGTCTTTTAATTTCATGGCTGCAGTCACCATCTGCAGTGATTTTGGAGCCCAAAAAAATAAAGTCTCTCAACATTTCCATTGTTTCCCCATCTATTTGCCATAAAGTGATGGGACCAGATGCCATGATCTTAGTTTTCTGAAGGTGGAGTTTTAAGCCAACTTTTTCACTCTTCTCTTTCACTTTCATCAAGAGGCTCTTTAGTTCCTCTTCACTTTCTGCCATAAGGGTGGTGTCATCTGCGTATCTGAGGTTACTGATATTTCTCCCAACAGTCTTGATTCCAGCTTGTGCTTCATCCAGCCTGGCATTTTGCATGATGTACTCTGCATATAAGTTAAATAAGCAGGGTAACAATATACAGCCTTGACGTACTCCTTTCCCTATTTGGAACCAGTCTGTTCCATGTCCAGTTCTAACTGTTGCTTCTTGATCTGCAAACAGATTTCTGAGGAGGCAGGTCAGGTGGTCTGGTATTCCCACCTCTTGAAGAATTTTCCACAGTTTGTGGTGATCCACACAGTCAAAGGCTTCAGCATAGTCAATAAAGCAAAAGTAGATGTTTTTCTGGAACTCTCTTGCTTTCTTGATGATCCAGCAGATGTTGGTAATTTGATCTCTGGTTCCTCTGCCTTTTCTAAATCCAGCTTGAACATCTGGATGTTCACGGTTCACATACTGTTGAAGCCTGGCTTGGAGAATTTTGAGCATTACTTTGCTAGCATGTGAGATGACTGCAACTGTGTGGTAGTTTGAGCATTCTTTGGCATTGCCTTTCTTTGGGATTGGAATGAAAACTGACCTTTTCCAGTCCTGTGGCCACTGCTGAGTTTTCCAAATTTGCTGGCATATTGAATGCAGTACTTTCACAGCATCATCTTTTACGATTTGAAATACCTCAACTGGAACTCCATCACCTCCACTAGATTTGTTTGTAGTGATGCTTCCTAAGGCCCACTTGACTTCACATTCCAGGATGTCTGGCTCTAGGTGATCATACCATCACAGTTATCTGGGTCATGAAGATCTTTTTTGTATAGTTCTTCTGTTTATTCTTGCCACCTCTTCTTAATATCTTCTGCTTCTTTTATGTTCTTTTAGGTCCATACCATTCCTGTCCTTTATAACCTCATAAAAACAGCTTATTACTGTATTAAATAAGATGATACAAGGGTTTTTATAAGAATACTTAGGAAAATTTTTCTCAAGTTTTCCTAACTAGTTGTACTAGTTATCAATTGCTTCATAACAAATTATCACAAAACACTGTGGCTCAAACAACAATTCACTTTTACTATTTCACAAAGTCTCTGTGGGCAACCTCACAAGGTTGTAGTCAAGATGATGACCAGTGCTGTGATATCATGTGATGGCTTGTCTGGGGATGGAAGATTCACTTCCAAGCTGGCTCACTCATGTGTCTGCCAAATTAGTGCCTACTGTGTTACAGAGGCCTACCAGCTTCTCTGTAGAGCTGACTGAGTGTCCATGGGACATGGCAGTAGCTTCCCTCAGAGCAATAATCCAAGAGAGAGAAACGGGGAACTTTCATAACATAGCCTCAGAAGTCAAGCACCATCATATCCAGTACCCAAGTAGTTATGCAGGTCAGCCCAATTCAGTGTGGGAGGGGATTATTTATAAGTGTGACTATCAGAAGCAAGAATCTTTGGGTAACGTCTTGATATTTAGAATATTAAAAGTATTCCAGTTTGATTAAAAGATATGAACAATATGGCTGTTGATCTACTCAACCAGAATTCTACAAAAGAAACAAAAACAAAGAAATCCACAGCAAATTTTCTGAAGAAAATATACTCCATTTGAATAAAATTTTGTTTCTCATGCTAATTAAAATAAGTCTATATATTATTCCTGTAAAGCCAAAATGAAGAGATGAATTAAGAGATTATTCAGCAGAAGCTGATTTTAGATTTTTTAAAAAAAAAAAAAAAAAGATTTTTGCAAAACAACTTACTTTTGACTTAAGAGCAGGATCTTCGACCTAAAGTATCTAGAAAATTTCAGAGCTGCCCATTTTCAGTAGATATCTATGGAATAGTCTACAATCATTCACCAGTTTGCCATGTACGGAGAATTCAGGAGTAATATAGTAGAGAAAATATAAACTGGCTAATGCTAGAATCCATTTTAGGGAGAGACCCATCTCTTTAGAGAAATGGACTTGGTAAACTTATTTAGGAAAAATGAGTCCTTGTGAGTATGAATGTGACCAAGGTTTATATATGTTCTATATTTATTAGAACTAAACTCAGTTATAAAATTTATCAGTATTTTATTTCATGAAAGAAATTCTTAAACACTTGATGAACCAGTTTAAATGAATCAACTTATGTCTTTATAAAATATGTGGTACACTTGTTCACCTAATTTGGTATTATCACAAAATTAGATATTTCATTCTTTCATTTATATTTAATTCTTATTTTCTGAATAAGAATCAGACTTTTCTCAGGCTGCTTTTGTTTCATTTCACTTCTATCATCAACACTAGAAGTTAGTCTTCTTTTCTAGGCTATGTTTCATCAAAAAAAAAATATATATATAGAATTTTCTAAGATACAAATGAACTTACCTACAAAACAAAAACAGACTTGCAGACGTAGTGAACAGTCTTGTGGTTGCCAAGGATGAGGGAGGGTGGGAGACAGATGGATTTAGAGTTTGGGATTAGCAAATGCAGACTATTACATATAGAAGGGGTATACAACAAAGTTCTACTGTATACCACAGAGAATTATATTCAAAATCCTGTAATAAATCATAATGGAAAATAATCTGAAAAAGAATATAAACTTATATGTATAACAGAATCACTCTGCTGTACATCAGAAACTAATACAATATGGTAAATCAACTATGGTGTGAGCTCAGTCGCTCAGTCATGCCTGACTCTTTACAACCCTTTAGACTATAGCCCTCCAGCTTCTCTACCCATGAGATTTTTTGGGTAAGAATATTGGAGTGGATTACCATTTCCTCTTCCAGGGGATCTTCCCAACCCAGGGATCAAGCCCGCATCTCCTGTGTTTCCTACATTGCAGGCAGCTTCTTTACCTGCTGAGCCATTGGTGAAGCTTATACTTCAGTAAAACAAGTTTTTTTTTTTTTAAAGAAGGAGAAAAGTGGAATTTTCATTACCTCATAAGAGTTATTAAATGCACATGAATGAGTAGAGAACCCTAAGATTTAATAGGTAGATAGTCAGCTGGGCTCACCCACAAATTCAAGACTCAAATTCCTGGAAAATGACTCTATGTTGTGTGTTCTCAGGATTACAAGTGAAGAATTAAAGTCACAAATGTTAAATGCACACATACCAAGAGTCTACTATCTACCATATATCTTTTAAATAAAAGTAATAAATGAGTTATTTATTTACAAGTAATAATTTAAATACTATTAAAATTGCTCATTTAATAGATCCACATATATTATATAAAGCTAAAATCTAGATCCAAATGACCATCGATACATATTAGATCTCTCCTTTCATTTAAATAGTCAAGATTATCTAATTAGTGATGTAGTTTTAATAGTAATAGAATGTTCTCAGCCCAATAATGGAAATCAAGAACTCAAGAAAAAGGCATATTTACATAAAGTAATAAGGTTAGTATTAGTCATTTAGGCTTGAGATACTTGTACATGAAAAGACAGAGAGGCCCAAAGGGAAGGTATCAATATGAACCCAGCACTAGCTCAGTTGATGGGCTGAGCATGAAAATAATCATATGCTGGGGAGGAGGGTAGTAGAAAAACTAAAATGAAAGTCACTGGCCAGTGCACAAAGAGATTAGGACCCAGCAAGAACTTTGAAGAGCCAGAATCTAAGCCCAGATTTACTAAAGACCAAAGTGTGTATTTTTTTACTCTTTGGAATAAAATCCAAGAAAGTCTGTATGGCTCACTAGATAGAGTCACCTTCAAGGTCATAAGCCAAGCATTTAATTTTAGTCTATTTCTCTTTGGTTATGAAGTAAACAAGCCTAAGCTATTACTGTTTCTTTGGCTCTAAGGGCTTTATCATAAAAAACAAAAATGGTTATTTATGAACCTATTCTACCTTCTAGGACAAACAGCTCCAAAATCTCAGTAATTTACATATTAATCTTTAATTTTGTATCACACAAAGTTCAATGTGAACACCCCTGGTGGAGTAGCTTTCCTATTCTTCAAATGTTACTTGGAGATCCATGCCCCTTCCATTCTTGGGCTATCACTTCTTTGACATGAGACTTTCAAGTCACCATGAAAGGTTAATAGATACTGTTAAAATGACAATGCTGTCCCAATTCTCCCCACCATTCAATATAATTTCAGTTAAAATTCCTACAAAAATTTTTGCAGAAATTGACAAGCCAATTCTAAGATTTATATGGAAATTCAAAGAACCTAGAGTAACCAAAGCAATTTTAACAAATAACATAGTTGGAAGATTTATTCTACTTGATTTCAATACTAACTATAAAGCTATAGCAATTCAGACTGCTAGATATCATTTCAGTTCAGTTCAGTCACTCAGTCGTGTCCAACTCTTTGCGACCCCATGAATCGCAGCATGGCAGGCCTCCCTGTCCATCACCAACTCCCAGAGTTCACTCAGACTCATGTCTATCGAGCCGGTGATGCCATCCAGCCATCTCATCCTCTGTTGTCCCCTTCTCCTCCTGCCTCCAATCCCTCCCAGCATCAGAGTCTTTTCCAATGAGTCAACTCTTCGCATGAGGTGGCCAAAGTATTGGAGTTTCAACTTTAGCATCAGTCCTTCCAAAGAACATCCAGGACTGATCTTCTTTATAATGGACTGGTTGGATCTCCTTGCAGTCCAAGAGACTCTCAAGAGTCTTCAACACTACAGTTCAAAAGCATCAATTCTTCAGCACTCAGCTTTCTTCACAGTCCAACTTTCACATCCATACATGACCACTGGAAAAACCATAGCCTTGACTAGATGGACCTTTGTTGGCAAAGTAATGTCTCTGCTTTTCAATATGCTATCTAGGTTGATCATAACTTTTCTTCCAAGGAGTAAGCATCTTTTAATTTCATGGCTACAATCACCATCTGCAGTGATTTTGGAGCCCAAAAAAATAAAGTCTGACACTGTTTCCGCTGTTTCCCCATCTATTTCCCATGAAGTGATGGGACCAGATGCCATGATCTTCGTTTTCTGAATGTTGAGCTTTAAGCCAACTTTTTCACTCTCCACTTTCACTTTCATCAAGAGGCTTTTTAGTTCCTCTTCACTTTCTGCCATAATGATGGTGCCATCTGCATATCTGAGGATATCATTTAGGGATGGACATTTAGATCAATGGAACAAAATAGAGTCAAGAAATAGACTGATCCATTTAATATTTGGATTGTTTCCAATTTTTGACAAAGATGCCAATGCAATTCAATGGAGAATGGAAAGTCTTTTCAATACATGCACTAATTATCCATGTTAAAAAAAATAAACATCAATCCTTACTCCCTGTCATACAAAAACTCAACTCAAAGTGTATCCCATAGCTTAATGTGAAACCTGAAAATCTGAAACTTGTAGGAAAGGGAAGAAAAAAAATTGAGACCTTAGGGCAGGCAAGGAGTTCTAAGACATGACACCAAAAACACTAATGATAAAAGAAAAGATATTAATAATTAAACTTTATTAAAATCAAAACTTTTGCTCTTTGAAATGTGCCAATAAGGAAACAAAAGGGTAAATAAAATACTAGTACAAAATATTCACACCACACATCTATCTGATAGAAACTTGAAATGATATGAACAGACTTCTCACTAAAGACTATATATAAATAGCCAACAAATACATGAAAACATATTCAACATCATTAGTCATCAGTTGTGACATACGTATAACAATGCAAATTAAACCACAATGAGATACCACTACACACCCATTAGTTTAAGATTAAAAAGACTAATGTATCACAAATATTTGTGAATATAGGGAGGAATTGAAACTCATACCCTGATGATAGGAATATAAAATGGCCCAAACACTGCCAAACAATTTGGCAATTTCTTAAGTTTAATATATACCTGTCATGCAACAAAGTCATTTCACCCCTAGGTATTTAACCAAAAGAAACAAAATTATATATTCACACAAAGATTGTGCATGAATGTTCTTGGCAAATTTATCTGTAAAAGCCAAAAGTTGGAAGCAATCCAAATATCTATCAATTGGTGAATGGATTAATAAATTATCATATATCCATGCAGTAGATACGGTATGTACTATTCATCAATTAAAGACATGAATTATCATTATATACAATGACATGACTGAATCTCAAAATCACTATGCTAAATGAAAAAACTAAGCAAAAATAGACATTTGAGCTCAAGAATCAACTCCACCTGGCTATGCAACATCAAGCAAGTGACTTATTATCTACGTGCTTTAGTCTTCTCACTTGTTAAATAAGAATAAGAATAATAATAATATTGCTACCATTTATTGAGTCTTTACTATGTTTCAAGGTCTTTACTTTCAATGTCCCATTTAATCCTCAAAACCCCATTATATTTGATATAATATATGTTTAGCACTTACCATTATACTCAATAAATTGTAGTTATTGTAAGAAATTGTTATTGTAAGTTATTACTTTCTTACTAATTTCTTATTGAAAGTGAAAGTTGCTCAATCATGTCTGACTCTTTGTGACCCCATCATGGCATTCTCTAGGCCAGAATACTGGAGTGGGTAGCTTTTCCCTTCTCTAGGGGATCTTCCCAACCTAGGGATCGAACCCAGGTCTTCCACAATGCAGGCAGATTCTTTACCAGCTAAGCCACAAGGAAGCCTAAGAATACTGGAGTGGATAGCCTATCCCTTCTCCAACGGATCTTCCCGACCCAGGAATCGAACCAGGGTCTCCCATATTGCAGGTGGGTTATTTACCAACTGAGATATCAGGGAAGCCAATAAATAAATGAATCAATATATGTTGAGACTTAGTTATGAGAAAGACCCAGTGGAATGTCCTGTAGAGAGACATAATGATGAATGAGACAGTATCTTACAATCCTATCCTCCAGAATCTTACAACCTAGACTTGGAAACAAAACATATACACATAAACTATAGCACAAGATAGCATTAAATAGAGACAAACACAGTATTATGAGAGAGGGTCATGGAAAAATCTCATAGAGAAATACAGTGTTTAAACTGAGCCTAGAAGGAAGGTGGCGTCTCACTAGGAAAAGCTGCTGGGGATGAGGAAACTTTGGGTATCGTAGCATGGAGAAAGAAAGCAGGAACGTTGAGAACAACAGCAAGCAACGCAGCATTAGTGGAGTGCGGCTTGTGTGAAAGCGTGTGTGAGCAAGCAGGGCCAGATCCTGGAAGGTCTGGGGGAGTTGGCAAGGAGTGGGTTTCATTCTGAATACATAGGGTACTTGGGGTTTTTGGAGATAAGAAGTGATATCGTATTGTTTTAGCAGGATGACTACAGCAGGGATATGGCTAAAGGAGGAATGAGAGGCGGGAAGAGCGACTTAGAAGTGTTTGTGATGAGCTAAGTGGAGCCTGAACAGGGATGGTGGCTGAAAGAATGATAGGTATGTAAGAATTGATTCTAAAGTAGTATCAAATTGATATAGTGACTAATTCAATTGCACCAGAAGAGAGAAACAAATCAAAGGGACTCCAAAATGGCAAACTTGCTGGACTGGAAAGATGGGAAGACCATTATTAGAAGTACCGAAGTCAAGAATAAAAGGATATTTGAACAGGATTAAAGGAGTGCTAACAAGAAACAGGAAAAATGGATATTTGGATTACATTAAAATTAACAGCTCTTTTTCATCCAAAAACACCATTAAGAGAATGGAAAGCAAACCACAGAGTGGTTGAAATACCTAACAAAGGAATGACCTCGGGAATATACAAAGTACTAGTATAAATCAATATGAAGAAAATAACTCAATAGAAAAATGGACAGAAAGATGTGAACAGGTAGTTAACAGGATGCCTTACAAATGCACAATACACATGAAAAGCTGCCTAACTTCATAGTCACTAGGGAGATGTAAATTATAAACCATAATGGGATAACATTGCATATCTACCAGAAATAAGTAAATTTAAAAAAAAAATAGGCAATACCATACGTTGGCAAAAGTATGGACCAATTGGATTTTCATACATTTCTGGTAGAAATGTTAGTTGATATTGGAAGAACCACTTTGGAAAACCATTCAGCAATTCTACTAAAAATGAATTTGCATCTAGAGACCTAGCAATTCCATTCTTAAGCATGAACACAAGAGAAAAGCATATGGCCACCAAGAAAAACTGATGTGAATGTTTAAAGCAGCATTATTCATAACAGCCTAAAACTGGAAACTACCCAGATGTCTATGAAAAACAGAAAGAGTTTTAAGAAATATGGTATATTTGCATAATGGACTATTATTTATTAATGAGAATGAATAAACTATCTCTACATGTAACAACTTGGAATGATACTATAAACATGATGCTGAATGAGAAAAGACAGTCACAAAACATAAATATGATTTCATTTAAGTTCAAAACAGAAAAACTGAACTATTGTATTAAAATCAGAATATTGGTTATTTTGGAGTGGTTACTTGGCGGTAATGACTAAAAGGGAGCAGGAGTGGGATAAAGGGGGTGCTCATAATGTTCTGTTTCTTGATCTTGGTTCTGGTTATAAGGGTGTGTTCCCTTTGTGAAAATCTCTTGAACATGAATAAATTTCTGTTCAGTTCAGTCACCCTGTCATGTCCGACTGTGCAGCCCCATGGACTGCAGCACGCCAGGCCTCCCTATCCATCACCAACTCCCGGAGCTTGCTCAAACTCATGTCCATCGAGTCGGTGATGCCATCCAACCATCTTATCCTCTGTCATCTCCTTCTCCTCCTGCCTTCAATCTTTCCCAGCATCAGGGTCTTTTCCAAGGAGTCAGTTCTTCACATTAAGTGTTACACATTATAAATTTCTGTTATATATTAACAAAAATTGTATTTCTTAAAAAAGCAAGTTTGGAGGTTAGATGATGCAGTCAGAATTAGAAATGATGATTTTTATAGAAATACAGATGCTAAACAAGCAAGAAATGTGAGTCTATGTTAGGAGATGACAGGATGTTACTGGAGATAAATATATTTGTCATTCACTACAACAATCAAAGATAGTGATAAAGAGAAAGAAGAGAGGAAGCTAAAGAAAGACTCTTGGGGAACATTTACCCATAGGTATTGGAAGAATAAAAATAGAGGAGAAAATGATCAAAAAATGCATGCACATAAGCCAACCGAGAAGAATGCTTCACAGAGAGAAGAGCAGATGATCAGCAACTACAAACGCAGTGCACTGGATAAAAGCATGGGCTTTGGAGTCAGAGTTTCTGGGTTCAAATCCTCCATTTCCTTGTCTGTAAATTGGGGTGACAAATGGACATCACGTTATTATGTTAATTTATCTGAACAGTGGCTAACAGCCGGTGATCTAAACAGCTCCAGGAGGGTGAGAAAAGTGTGAGGAAAGACTGCTGGATTCAGTAATTACGAGAGTAATCGGAAGAGAGGAGAAAGCCAGACTGCAATGTATGGTAAGAAAATAGATCTAAAAAAGAGTGACTCAAAGTTCAGCAAACAGTGTCCAAAATGCTACAAGTGGATCCTCCAGCTTTCTAGCGTGACACCACTGTCAACTTCTTCAGTTTCCAAGTATTTATTTACTCACACTCCAGCCAGGAGGGTGGAGGCCACAGGTTGGCCAGAGTCTCCATTAGGCAGAGACCTCCAGGCCTGTGGCTCTGAAAGAACCACTGGTTTTCTCAGTTGTCTGAGAAGTCTGAAAGCAGCCATAACTAAAATTAAGAAGCCTCTCGAACAAAACCCATCCAGGAAAAGGAATCCTAGACAACTATCAGCAAAAAGGCTAACTCAACAGTTCCATCTCGAGTTTCTGTTCTTTCCTTTGTTATTTATTTGGCTGTGTCGGGTCTTAGCTTCGGCACTCAGTGCCTCTGTTGTGGAGCATGGGCTCCTCTCTAGTTCTGGCACACAGGCTCAGCAGTTGCAGTGTGTTGCCCCTGCAGCCTGTGGGATCTTAGTTCCCCAACTGGGGATCAAACCTGTGTCCCCTGCATTAGAAGGGGGATTGTTAACCACTGAACCACCAGCAAAGTTCCACTATTATTTCTTACAAGTGCATATGAATCAATAATTGTCTTCAAATAAAATAATGTTTCCTATATCACCCTCTTTTTGTGTAACAAACCCTTTGATATTGAGAATAATGTGTCCAGACTTCTGTGCTTTGTGCTAAGTTGCTTCAGTCGTGCCTACTCTTTGCCACCCCAAGGACTGTAGCTGGCCAGGCTACAGTCTGGCCTGTTCATAGAATTCTTCAGGCAAGAATACTGGAGTGAGTTGCCATGCCCTCCTCTAGGGGATCTTTCTGACCCAGAGATCGAACCCACATCTCTTACATCTCCTGCATTGGCAGGTGGCTTCTTTACCACTAGTGCCACCTGGGAAGCCCATCCAAACCTTCAGGAATCCCCAAATTTCAGAAGATGGACGTGCTCCCAAAGGCTTACTCCAACAGGCTTGCTCCCACATCACACTTCCTCTGGAATCACAGATCGCCTGCAACAGTCCCCACTTCACCTCACCACATTTTCAGCTTTTGCTGGAGTTCTATCCTTCCCTTTATGTTCATTTCCACAGAGCCATCCTTATTTCCCCAGAATCACTGCATGCAGGGATGAATCAAGAGCTGTGGAGCTGCTTCACAGGGCAGTAGATGCCCGGTCCCGGACTGCTCAGATATTGGCAATAAAATGCCAAATGGCTGCAAGCACTAGTAAGAACCATAGTGTCAAATCTGGAGATGTCTAGGGCATGTCACATCACTTTTTTCTTTATTTCTTTAAGCATGAAAAAAGGGGTCATTCATATACACACTACTATAGATAGATATATTGATAATAGATAAACTAATAAGAACATATTGTATACCACAGGGAACTCTACTCAATACTCTACAATGGCCTACGTGGGAAAAGAATTAAAAAAAAAAAAGAGTGGATTTATGTATAACTGATTCACTTTGTTATATATCTGAAATTAACACAACATTCTAAATCAACTACAATGTAAAAATAAATTTTAAGGGACAGGCATTAAATATCCATTCAGATGTGCCACAAATATATATGTTGCCAGATAGGAATTATTATTTACATTACCATATGTAATAGATAGCCAGTGGGAACCTGCTATATAATACAGGGAGTTCACCTCCATACTCTTTGATGACCCAGAGGGATGGGATGGGGAGGGGAAGGGAGGCTGAGGAGGGAGAAGATCTATGTATACTTGATTCACACTGTTGTACAGCAGAAACTAATACAACAATGTAAAACAATTATATTCCAATTTAAAATTTTAAAAATGAAATTAAATTTTTAAAAAGAAGAAAAAAAATTTTTTTAATAAATAAAGGAATTATTCAGAATTGAGGATGATGGAGGTCTTCTGCTTGTGGCCTGACTCTTTGAATCTGAAGTTTAACTATTTCAGAGCAAAGCTATATCCTAGATCTTCATCTCACTCCATTCAACCTGCAAGTTCAACACCAATCACATCCGGCTGAAAGCCTTTCATTCAGGAAAGATGTTGCCTTAGTCACCTCTGGCTGCTAGAACAAAAATACATAGACTAGGCAGCTTAGCCACAAGAGAAATTTCCTTCTACAGTCCTGGAGACTGGAATTCGGAGATCCCTGTGTGAGCATGGTTTTGTTCCCGTTAGAGTTCTGAGTTATAAACAGCTGTCTCCTCACCCTACCGGCAGGTGCAGAAGGGGCTAGACACTACGTGGTATCTCTTTTATCAGGGCACTAATCTCAATTCTTTTCTTGACGATTATTTTTTTCTAAGAGAAAAACCAGAATCGGTGCCGAGCTGCTGTCAGAAGCTCATTATAGCCTCAGAGGGGTGAGGCTTGCTGGTGGCAATAGGGAAAAAATGAATGACTCTCCCTCCTGACTCAGACTGACTCGGGTCGAAGGTCCTTGACAGCGGCGGGGGTCCTCCTCAGGGGTGGGGGTCCTGGGCAGTGGCGGGTTCAGAAAGACGGCTTGGCGGCCCCGGAGCAGCTGTGCAAGGGGCCTCGCGGCTGTTGCTAAAGGCCCTCTGAGCGCCTCCCCAGATGAAGTCCCAGCTGGACGCCAGAGCTGTTTTTTTAACCTTAACAAGATCTGTCATTAAACGTTACTGGAGCCTGACTTTGCCTCTTTCCCTCCGGGCCTTGCTAGTGGAGGTCAAAGGTCACATTATCCTTCCACACAGGCTCCTGGGCCTCCGGCTTTTGTTTGCCAGACCTCATGGTGATGATGAGCAAGGAACCCCTTGGTCCTTGGAAGCCACACAAGAAACCAGCGAACCATGGTCTTTAACGAACGGCTCCTCCAAGGCCAGCCGGCAACAACCACTTAGGATATTTACAGCTTTCTGTCCGTGCAGATTAAACACAGGCAACAAAAAATGGGACTCTTTTGTCCGGTAAACTTATGTCATTCCTTGTTAAGACAAATTGAGAACAAACCTAGATTTTGTTGGGAAGCACTTTTTGCCTCCAAGGACAGTCTTGGATGAGGATGGGAGGATTTCTGGGGACAAGGACATCTTGTGCAATATTATTATTAAGTGACAGTGTTTTCTGATAATTTCATAAATGGTTTAGCTGTACTGTTTTCTAGCAACAGGCTATATTCTCAGCCAAGGGCAATATTTCTCCCTCGTTCATTGGCAATTCATATTATAAACAGATACCTTGCGGGTGCATTCCTCAGCAGAGGGCCAACACCAAAGCAGCAAGAGCTTAGCAGCCTGAATTGCTGCTTTTTGTTTGAATTGTGAGCATCTTTCCATAAATACATCAGCACGTTGGGTGCTGAGAATGAGGGAAGTGCTTGGTTCACTGTCTTTGCAATCGGAGAAACCTGGGGTTAAGGGCAATGGATTTTAGCAGAGAAAAAAAATTTTTTTCAAAGAAGGCATTACTGTGAGCCCAATATATCAATTTAAGTAGTAAGTAGGAGATCTGATAGACAGAGTGCCTGAAGAACTATGGATGGAGGTTCATGACATTGTACAGGAGGCAGTGATCAAGACCATCCCCAAGAAAAAGAAATGGAAAAAGGCAAAATGGTTGAAAAAGGCAAAAAGGTCTGAGGAGGCCTTACAAATAGCTGAGAAAAGAAGAGAGGCTAAAGGCAAAGGAGAAGAGGAAAGAGATACGCATTTGAATGCAGAGTTCCGAAGAATAGCAAGGAGAGATAAGAAAGCCTTCCTCAGTGATCAATGTAAAGAAACAGAGGAAAACAATAGAATGGGAAAGACTAGAGATCTCTTCAAGAAAATTAGAGATACCAAGGGGACATTTCATGCAAAGATGAGCTCAATAAAGGACAGAAATGGTATGGACCTAACAGAAGCAGAAGATATTAAGAAGAGGTGGCAAGAATACACAGAAGAACTGTACAAAAAAGATCTTCATGACCCAGAATACCACTATGGTGTGATCATCTACGTAGAGCCACACCTCCTGGAATGTGAAGTCAAGTGGGCCTTAGGAAGCATCACTATGAACAAAGCTAGTGGAGGTGATGGAATTCCAGTTGAGCTATTTCAAATGATGTTGTGAAAGTGCTGCACTCCATATGCCAGCAAATCTGGAAAACTCAGCAGTTGCCACAGGACTGGAAAAGGTCAGTTTTCATTCCAATCGCAAAGAAAGGCAATGTCAAAGAATTCTCAAACTACCGCACAATTGCACTCATCTCATATGCTAGTATAGTAATGCTCAAAATTCTCCAAGCCAGGCTTCAACAATACGTGAACCGTGAACTTCCAGATGTTGAAGCTGGTTTTAGAAAAGGCAGAGGAACCAGTGATCAAATTGCCAGCATCCCCTGGATCATGGAAAAAGCAAGAGAGTTCCAGAAAAACATCTATTTCTGCTTTATTGACTATGCCAAAGCCTTTGACTGTGTGGATCACCACAAACTGTGGAAAATTCTGAAAGAGATGGGAATACCGGCCCACCTGACCTGCCTCTTGAGAAATCTGTATGCAGGTCAGAAAGCAACAGTTAGAACTGGACATGGAACAACAGACTGGTTCCAAACAGGAAAAGGAGTATGTCAAGGCTGTGTATTGTCACCCTGCTTATTTAACTTACATGCAGAGTACATCATGTTAAATGCCAGGCTGGATGAAGCACAAGCTGGAATCAAGATTGCCGGGAGAAATATCAATAACCTCAGATATGCAGGTGACACCACTCTTATGGCAGAAAGTGAAGAGGAACTAAAGAGCCTCTTGATGAAAGTGAAAGAGGAGAGTGAAAAAGTTGGCGTAAAACTCAACCTTCAGAAAACTAAGATCATGGCATCTGGTCCCATCACTTCATGGCAAATAGATGGGGAAATAATGAAAATGGTGAGAGACTTTATTTTGGGGGCTCCAAAATCACCACAGATGGTGATTGCAGCCATGATATTAAAAGATACTTGCTCCTTGGAAGGAAAGCTATGACCAACCTAGATAGCATATTAAAAAGCAGAGACATTACCAACAAAAGTCCATCTTGTCAAAGCAATGGTTTTTCCAGTAGTCATGTATGGATGTGAGAGTTGGACTATAAAGAAAGCTGAGTGCCAAAGAATTGATGCTTTTGAACTGTGGTACTGGAAAAGACTCTTGAGAGTCCCTTGGACTGCAAGGAGATCCAACCAGTCCATCCCAAAGGAAATCAGTCCTGAATATTCATTGGAAGGACTGATGCTGAAGCTCCCAATACTTTGGTCACCTGATGCAAAGAACCAACTCATTGGAAAAGACCCTAATGCTGCGAAAGATTGAAGGCAGGAGAAGGAGCTGATAGAGGATGACATGGTTGGGTGGCATCACGGACTCAACGGACATGATTTTGAGTAAACTCCAGGAGTTGGTGATGGACAGGGAGGTCTGGCATGCTGCAGTCCTTGGGATCACAAAGAGTCAGACACAACTGAGCGACTGAACTGAAGTAGGAGACTAGAGCTCGCCTGATCAACAACCCTACTTCTCATGTGTATCCCAACCCACCGCCCATACCCGTGGGTGTCCCCAAAGAGACTCAGTACAGCAGAGCTTGAAAACCACAGTTCTATCAAATGTGCCTGGACTGGTTGCTAGGAGAACTCGCTGCCGAATAGACCTGTAAACCACAGTGAGCCCAGGGAAGCCCCATGGTCTCACTGAGTCTGGCTTTCTCATCAGGTAAATATGAACCCCTTATTCCCTGGGCCCAATGGGCCTGGAATCAATTTGGAACAGAGAGGAAAATCTGCCCATAAGCCCATGGCACCCCACCACTGCCCATAATGGTTGTTTCTTTTTTTTTGCCACAGGGATCAAACATGTGCCACCTGCAATGAAAGCATAGCATTCTAACTACCAGACCAAACGAGAATTTCCCTAATGGTTGTTTCTTAAAAATAACTTTATTGAGCTGTAATTTACATACCATAGACTTCACCCACTGAAAGAATACAACCCAATGACTTTAATATGTTCATAGAGTCAATATTAGAACATTTTTCATCACCCCCAAAAGAAACGCTGTTCTCATTAGCAGTCAATCCCCATCTCTGCCCACCCCACATGCAGCCTTAGGCAACCACAAATCTACTTTCTGCCTGTATAGGTTTACCTATTCTGGACATTTCATAAAAACGGAATCATATAATATACAATTCTTTGCAACTAGTTTTTCCACTCATAATGTTTTCAAGGTTCATCACACTTCAGAATAATATTCTATTGCATAGATAGATGTATCTGTTTTGTTTATCATTTATCAGTTGAAGGACACTTGAACTGTTTTCATGTTTCAGCTACTTTGAATAATGCTGCTATGAACATAACTGAACATTCAGTCAGTTCAGTTCAGTGGCTCAGTCGTGTCTGACTCTTTGCAATCCCATGAATCGCAGCACACCAGGCCTCCCTGTCCATCACCAACTCCCAGAGTTTACCCAAACTCACGTCCATCTAGTCAGTGATGCCATCCAGCCATCTCATCCTCTGTCGTCCCCTTCTCCTCCTGCCCCCAATCCCTCCCAGCATCAGAGTCTTTTCCAATGAGTCAACTCTTCGCATGAGGTGGCCAAAGTACTGGAATTTCAGCTTTAGCATCATTCCTTCCAAAGAACACCCAGGACTGATCTCCTTTAGGATGGACTGGTTGGCTCTCCTTGCAGTCCAAAGGACTCTCAAGAGTCTTCTCCAGCACCACAATGAGGTAGTACTTTGTATCCACTAGGACTGCTGTGATCAGAAAGACGAAACAATAGCAAGTGTCGGCCAAGGTGTGGAGAGGCTGGCATCCTCACACACTACTGGTGGGAATGTGAAATGGTGTCACTGATTTGGAAGTCTGGGAGCTCCTCAAAGGTTAAATATATAGAGTTACCATAGGTTAAGCATAGAACTAATCCCAGGTATATATCCAGGAGAAATGGAAATATATGTCCCTTAAAAAAACTGTATGTTTTTAATGTTTTTTTTTTTAACTGAACATTAAAAACATACAATTTTTTTATGGACATGTATTTCCTTTTCTCCTGGATATATACCCGGGATTAGTTCTATGTTTAACCTATGGCAACTCTATATTTACCCTTTTGAGGAGCTGCCAGACTCCAGAACAGGACACCATTTCACATTCCCACCAGTAGTGTGTGAGGATGCCAGCCTCTCCACACCTTGGCCGACACTTGCTATTGTTTGTCTTTCTGATCACAGCAGTCCTAGTGGATACAAAGTACTACCTCATTGTGATGTGATTTGCATTTTCCTGAGGGCTAGTGCTGTTGAGTGACTTTTCATGTGCTCTCAACAGGTCTGTATTTGTAAGATAAATAAACTGGCAGGAAATTTAATAGTGAAACATGTCAAGATAGACGAAACTCTGTAAGCATTCATTGTTTTCTATGTCTAAGTGTGCTTCTCATTTCAAGACTTGAAAATATTCTTAAGTTATGGGAATTCTCTGTCTCCCCCACGACCTCCTCCTCCGCCAAATTCACCTAACTCCATTACTATACCTTGAATTGAGCCAAACTCTACTGCAAGACAGATTATTTCTACAAAACTCTGAAAAACAGATGAGCTCCAAAACCCTGCCAATAATTCACTTTCTCAATAAACCATAGCATGCCAGAGCATCTGAATTTGACAAGGCTGCTGCTCTGCAGAGCCCTAGAGGTGCTCCTCACAATGTCAGCTACGTGTCTGGAGCCCCCGGAAGCTGGGCAGGCTCACTTTGTGAGGCAGTCTTTCCCAGCACACTTCTAACGGGACGCATCCCAGAATGTTGCTGTTTAGTCAGCCTGGAGTGATCTGCACTGACCTCAAGGCTCTGCATCTGCAAGATGGCCAAGTCGGGGGTAGGGCAGAGTGAGCGTCTGTTCTGTTGATTAAACGAACAGATCTCTTCTGTTCGTCTAACTGTTGATTTAACAGCCTTACCTGAAGCAATGTCCCCCACCCCCAGCATCCTCAGAAAGCTCTTTCTCAGCTATATGTGTGCATGCTAAGTCGCTTCAGTCGTGTCTGACTCTTTGCGACCCCATGGACTGTAACCTGCTAGGCTCCTCTGTCTATGGGATTGTGCAGACAGGAATACTGGAGTGGGTTGCCATGCCCTCCTCCAGGGGATCTTCCTGTCCTAGGGATCAAACCCACATCTCTTGGGTCTGCTGCATTGGCAGGACCCACTTTCTTTACCTCTAGCACCACCTGAGAAGTCCTACTCGGTCACAGTCTGTTACTAAAAGCAGCCCTGTACAGGGTTAGGAGCCAGTGCTGGCTCTGGTACCCAAGTCCTAATGAAAGTCTCTCCCACCACTCACCAGCTCTGTGATCTTACAGATTTCTTCATCACTCCAAGTCTCAGTTGCCTTATCTATACAACTAATAAGACATTGCTCAAAGAGCTGTGAAAATCAATAAAACAATGTATTTACAGCATTTTGCAGCATGCTCAGGACATAGTAGGTCTACAACAATGTCGCTATTGTTGTTATTTTTATTACCAACAGTCCGTTAATGCATAAAGAATTTCACTTCCAGGTACTTACTATTTCCTCTGTCCAATATACTGCCCCATATGCTTTGTCCAAGTAATTCTTATTAATTTTCTGACCTAGGTTTATAGGAAGTTGCCTCTAGGAACATTCCCTTTGCTGTACCCCCAAGAGTGGGTGCCCCTGCCAGGACCTCACAAACACCCAATCTTACTCTTATTATGGTCACTATTACCCTGCCTCTAATTGCCTGTGTGCTTGTCTGCATCCTCCACCAGACCCTGGGCTCTTGCACTCGGTGGGAACTTCATAAATATTTGTTCAGTTTCTGCCTGCATCTGAATCCGAGCTATGGTCTCTTTGCCATCCTCAGTATCTCCACGAAAGGAAAAGAAGCCAATATTGACTGAGTTCACCCTGGGCCAGTACTGTCCATATGTTAGTTCATATAATGTCCAACAGAAGACTAGGTGGGGCAGGTATTCCTTGCTCCAAGGATGAGGAACTGTTGGCATGGGAGGTTAATTAACTTAATTAACTCCCCTTAACTTGCCTAAGGTCCCACAGGTACCAGGCTGGGATTGGCATCCAGATAGAGCTCCCTGCACTATCCCCACAAAGATTCTCCCTGTCTTCTTTAAGATCTAATTCCCAGTGATCCGCAGAGCTCACTTCAGTTACTGCTGGAAACAGGAACCACGTTTTGGGCTCAAAGAACACAGTTTCCCCTTACCCTTTATTACAAAAACACTCAGTTACTTACTAAAATCTGTTCCATTCGTTTAACTGATTTTGAATGTTTAGAAGGAGATGGAGCAAATCCTCTCTGGGGCCCTTTCTCAGGTAAGACAGTTCAGGTAGAGTTAGAAAGGGGCTGGGGTCAGGGATGGGTGCCTGGGGGAGAAAGATGGGGTAGACTGGTTAGAGGGAGGTGAAGGTTTGGCAGGAAACTGACCCTGCAAACCCCACACCCATTTCCTGAGAGGCTTTGTGGTCTGAGACGACTGTGCACCTGTGGGTCTGCATGCCACAGCATCCTAGGACCTTCTCTGTGCTGTCCCAGCCCTGCTCAGCAGGCAGGACTGTACATGCAAAATTGCATGGAATTGTACAAGCCTGGGGCTCAGGGGACAAACTCCCTTCCTTATCTGGAGATTCTCGTAGACGTGGCTCTTCCTAGGGAAAGACTATCACTGTGAATAAGGACTCTTTTAAATTTTTTTGGCAAAAGGAAGGACTCCAGAAGCAGCATGTGCATTGGCAGCACAGCTGCTATGAGCCAGCATCTGCTCGTGTAATATGATTGTTAATGAACTGAAAAGGATCCTGCCGCTCTGATTTCAGGAAGCAAAGTGAGGAATTTATTTATTCCTTGGTTATTTTTTTCAACAAATTCAGATTGAACACCTCCTCTATGCAAAATAGAGAAGAAAACGGAAATTAAGTTATGGTCTGTGTTCTCTGGGCAGCATGTGGCGGGGGAGGTGATGTGGTTGACGAATTACACCACTGATGTGTCTCATGCATGTTAAGTACTCAGCAGGGGAACTTCTATTCTGAAAATGACAAAACATTGTTGAAAGAATTTATAAAATCTAAATCAATGAGAAAATATCTGTTTATGGGCTGGAAGATTTAATATGGTTAAGACAGCAAACTCCCCAAATGATCTACAGATTCAGTGCAATCTCTATCGGAATCCCAGCTGAATACTAAATTCACATGGAAACTCAAGAAAACCAGGATAGTCAAAAAAACTTTAAAAGTGAAAAACACACGCAAAAAAAATAAATAAATAAAGTGAAAAACAAATTTGGAGGACTTGCACATCTTGATTTTAAAATTCATGATCAACAGTATTCAATACAATGTATTACTGGCAAAAGGATAGCTAAATGGAACAATGAAATAAAATCAAGAATCCAGATCTAAACCCATGTATCTATACAAAAACTTGTACATGAATATTTACAGTGGCATTATTTATAATCGCCAAAAGATGGAAGCAATCCAAATATCCACCGATTGATGAATGGGTAAGCAAAATGTGTTATATCCATAGAATAGAATTTTATTTGGCCATACAGAAGAATGGAGTACTGATACATACTGTAACATAGATGAACCTTGAAAACAGTATGTTAAGTAAAAAAGAGTAGTCACATATAACAATATACATATTTTATGATTCCATTTATAGGAATTGTCCAGAATAAGTACATACAGAGAGACAAATGAAGAGGGAAATGGCAACCCATTCCAGTATTCTTGCCTGGACACAACTGAAGCCACTGAGCATGCACGCCCATAGAGAAACAAAAGTAGATGAGCTTGGTGTCAGGAGGAATGGCTACAGTGAAGGATGATAGCTAGTGAGGATGGAATTTCCTTTTGAGTTGATGAAAAGTTCTAAAATTGATTATGGTGCTAGTGCACAAATCTGAATATATTACAACCATTGAATCGTATACTTAGAGTCTGTGAATTATATCTCAATAAAGCTGTAACAAAAAATCGAGAAATGAACATTGCCTTAGAGCACCTTATGTTCTTTTTAAAATATGGCCTCAAATTGCATTTAGCTAAGTTGTGCATTAGACACCCTTCATTCCACAGGATGGAAGTGCACAACTGACTTCTCTAGGTTCCTGTACCCATAAAAGGGGAGAGCAGAATGTTTGCACTATCTCTGACTTCAGTACCCAGACTTCTACTCAGGATTTATGCATCATACACAGTGGATTCCTGGGAGTCCCTGTTGGTCTGGGTGAAAAATATAACTGTATTTTTGTGGCATAACAAAGCCTGCTATTCCCAATACCCACCACTTGGTGCAGAACTCTGCCAGGAAGGAGATGGGAAATGTTAATGGGGCTCAAAATACTTCTGAGGAGGAAATTGACCAAGACTTATGCCTTTTCCCTCAAGATCAATGTTATTAGATCCTGTGTAATATAGTGAGTTCTTACAGAGGTTCTCAGGCAAGAAAGGACACCTAAAAGAATCTAAACAGGAAGGAAGGCGACTACAACAGAGACTAGTCTAGAAGAGAGATTGCCTCAAGAGCAGGCTCTTGGTTGGGGTGGGGGTGGGGGTGGAGCAGAGCCACCCAGGTGTCCCTCATGCCCCAAGACAGGAACAGGCAGAACGATAAAGAATATTGAACATCCAGTCTGGGAGGGGAGTTTGGGGAAGAATGGGTATGTGTATATGTGTGGCTGAGTCACTTTGCTGTGCACCAAAACTATGACAATATTGTTAACCAGCTATACAGTAGCTGGTTATTTTTTATTCAGTATAAAATAAAAAGTCCAAAAAAAAAAAAATAATAACATCCAGGGTCATGGGCCTATAGGTAGAGGGACTCTTTCTTGAGAGGGAGAGTCTGAAATTTCTGCCCAGAATACACATAAGCATATCATACAGAATGGTACAACTAAGGCAGAGCTTTGTTTTCTGGTTTAGGACACTGAGATTTCTTCCTTAAGGAAAATTCTGCCAGCAGGCAAATTCTCCAGTGCCAATTTTAGTAAGGTGTTACCTGCTAATTAAGTAAAGATGATTATCTTTCACTGAAGACAGATTAGCATTGTGATATTTACTGGAAGCAGCATGAAATGGGTATCTAACTTTATTATTTCTGGGACAAAAATTAGAAATGAAATTAAAAAGGGTTTTGAATGTGGTCATTGCCATGGTCACTACGGTTGTTACTGAGCTGTGGCAAGTCAGCACATATACAGATAAGATACCCCAACATGGTGTGGGCCCCCAACATGAATCTGGTTCTGTCTACTTCAGGGCAAGATCTTCTGCACATTGCATGATCCATTCTCAAATTTCTCATGTACTTACTCAATTCACTCTCCATGTTCTTAATGTTAAATTCCCAACAAACCTAATTTGTAATCTTCATTTGGTCTCATGATAAAAAAAACACACAAACACTGGTGCTGAAATCATGTGATCATAATCATCTATAGATCTTCTAGAGTAAAGACAGTGAACTCTTTTGGGGATGTGCCAGATGTGAGTATTTTAGGCATCGCGGGCCATATACTTTCTCCACCATTTTCAGCTCCACCATTGTAGCATGAAGACAGTCATAAACACTACATAAACACATGAGCATAGCTGTGTTTCAATAAAACCTGTTATACAAATAAACAGGTGGTGGGCTGGATTTAGTCCATAGGCCATAATTTGCCAACCTCTGTTCTATAATATCCTTAAGCTATCCTAAATTTTATGTTATAATTTAAATGCAAGCATAAAATTTTAAAGTGTTCTTGGGGAACTCTTGAACTCTTGAGAATGTGGATCAATGGATTTGTTTGAGAAAAAGTTGCCTGAGGAAGTCAGAATATAAACACACAGACCAGGAATGGGGAACCTTGGCTCAGTTTGACAGACAAAGTATACACCATGAAAATGACCTCAGATGGTCCCTAAGGATAGAGGCTTGGACTGGCTATGCCTGTGTCCCAACCAGATTAAGTATAAGGTCCTAGCAACAGATCATGCTCAATAAATGATCATTAAATGGATCAGATGAAAATCAATAGAGGACCTTCTAGTTCAAATGTTGACACTAACAGAGCTTGGAAGTCATAAACATTGCACTCACAAGAAAAAAAAAAAAACTAAGTAAATTGAAAACCAACAACTTTTCTTAGAAACATCAGAGAATTCAAAGCACAGGGCAACTCACCATCTTGAAATCTGAAGAGACAGGTACATATGGAAAACCAGAGCTTCAATCAGCTTACCTGAAGCAGAAGCCACTAGAGGCAGTGGCTAGTTGGAACACTTTAATGGTAATTTTGAATAATTAATAGAGGATGAGTGTGGACACCTTGAGATTTAAAAACTTCGGTGGGGGAAGGCAGGTTTTGAGGGTGGGAGGAAGAGGCTACATTTTCGTGGCTTTTACCTCAAAAATCCCTACCAGGTTCTCACAGTGAGGGTTGGAGAACAATCCCTTCCTATTTGCAGCAGATGAAGGAGGGGAGTAACCACTTTTAAATATGCCAGGGGAAAAGTACCTTTGTGACATGTATCCAGAGCATTTTCCATAAGAAAGGCCTGTACTCCAAGGGAACTTGTTTTTACCAGAGCCTTATCTGACCTAGTAGAAGGGAAATTCAGTTCAGTTCAGTCACTTAGTCGTGTCCAATTCTTTGCGACCCCATGAATCGCAGCACACCAGGCCTCCCTGTCCATCATCAACTCCCGGAGTTCACTCAGACTCACGTCCATTGAGTCGGTGATACCATCCAGCCATCTCATCCTCTGTCGTCCCCTTCTCCTGCCCCCAGTCCCTCCCAGCATCAGAGTCTTTTCCAATGAGTCAGCTCTTGGCATGAGGTGGCCAAAGTACTGGAGTTTCAGCCTCAGCATCAGTCCTTCCAATGAACACCCAGGACTGATCTCCTTTAGGATGGACTGGTTGGCTCTCCTTGCAGTCCAAGGGACTCTCAAGAGTCTTCTCCAACACCACAGTTCAAAAGCATCAATTCTTTGGCACTCAGCTTTCTTCACAGTCCAACTCTCACATCCATACATGAGCACTGGAAAAACCATAGCCTTGACTAGATGGACCTTTGTTGGCAAAGTAATATCTCTGCTTTTTAATATGCTATCTAGATTGGTCATAATTTTCCTTCCAAGGAGTAAGCGTCTTTTAATTTCATGGCTGCAGTCACCATCTGCAGTGATTTTGGAGCCCCCCAAAATAAAGTCTGACACTGTTTCCACTGTTTCCCCATCTATTTCCCATGAAGTGATGGGACCAGATGCCATGATCTTCGTTTTCTGAATGTTGAGCTTTAAGCCAACTTTTTCACTCTCCTCTCTCACTGTCATCAAGAGGCTTTTGAGTTCCTCTTCACTTTCTGCCATAAGGGTGGTGTCATCTGCATATCTGAGGTTATTGATATTTCTCCCGGCAATCTTGATTCCAGTTTGTGCTTCATCCAGCCCAGCATTTCTCATGATGTACTCTGCATATAAGTTAAATAAGCAGGGTGACAATATACAGTCTTGACGTACTCCTTTTTCTATTTAGAACCAATCTGTTGTTCCATGTCCAGTTCTAACTGTTGTTTCCTGATCTGCATACAGATTTCTCAAGAGGCAGGTCAGATGGTCTGGTATTCCCATCTCTTTCAGAATTTTCCACAGTTTATTTTGATCCACACAGTCAAAGGCTTTGGCATAGTCAATAAAGCAGAAATAGAGGTTTTTCTGGAACTCTCTTGCTTTTTCAATCATCCAGCAGGTGTTGGCAATTTGATCTCTGGTTTCTCTGCCTTTTCTAAAACCAGCTTGAACATCTGGAATTTCACGGTTCATGTATTGCTGAAGCCTGGCTTGGAGAATTTTGAGCATTACTTTACTAGCGTGTGAGATGAGTGCAATTGTGTGGTAGTTCAAGCATTCTTTGACATTGCCTTTCTTTGGGATTGGAATGAAAACTGACCTTTTCCAGTCCTATGGCCACTGCTGAGTTTTCCAGATTTGCTGGCATATTGAGTGCAGCACTTTCACATCTTTTTTCACATCATCTTTTAGGATTTGGAATAGCTCAACTGGAATTCCATCACCTCCACTAGCTTTGTTCATAGTGATGCTTTCTAAGGCCCACTTGACTTCACATTCCAGGAGGTCTGGCTCTAGGTGAGTGATTATCTGAGTCATGAAGATCTTTTTTGTACAGTTCTTCTGTGTATCCTTGCCACCTCTTCTTAATATCTTTTCCTTCTGTTAGGTCCATACCATTTCTGTCCTTTATTGAGCCCATCTTTGCATGAAATGTTCCCTTGGTAATTAGTCAAATTTAATCTCCTCTAGTCTTCTTGTATTATATAAAGTAAGGGGAAAAAAGAAATAAAGTAAGGGAAAAGACTAAGGAACCTTTCCGAAGGCCACAGCCCAGGGACTCAGGCTCACTAAAAAACTAAGTTCTAATCATAAGATTATAAATCACCTTCCCCTGCCTATAGCTAACCACTACATCAGCAGAGTTCCACCACAATTACAGTGGCATACAACCGAGAGCTATAAGACACAGATTCTATGTAAGAAGAGTTTAGGGAGACATAAAAACAATGTGAGAAGGAAAACAAGTAAGGAAACTAGAAGAAAATGAAGCCTCTGGCACTACAGCTGCAAAAGACATCAGACATACCACAGCTCACACTAAGAGCCTAATTATCTCAGTTTCTTTACCCAATATATCATGTGTGGATTTCAACAAAAAAGTAGATGATATGCTAGAAAGCAAGGAAAAACACAGTCTGAAGGGACAAGAAAGCATAAGAGATAGACTCAGGCATAGTGTAGCTTTCAGAATTACCAAATAGAGAGTTTAAAATAGCTGTGATTAATACATTAAGGGCTCTCAAGGAAAATGAGAAAACATGCAAGAACAGATGGGTAATGTAAACAGAACAATGGAAACTCTAAAAAGAATCAGTGAGTTTGAAGATAGACCATCCTCAAATAGAAATGCAAAGAGAAAGAATGATTTTTTTAATGAAACAGAATATCAAGGAACTGTGGAACAACTGCAAAAGGCAAAACAAATGTGAAGTGGAAACACTAGAAGGAGGAGGCAAAGAAGAAGGGAAAGAAAGAGAGAAAGGAAAAGAAGATATATTTGAGGTAATAATGGCTGAGAAATTCTCAAAATTAATGACAGACACCAAACCACAGATCCAGAGAAATTCAGAGAACACCAAGTAGGATAAATACCCCCAAAACTATACCCAAACATACCAAACTATAGAAAGCCAAAGATAAAGGTTAAAGAAGTTAAGAAAATAAGAAATCTGATTTGTAGAAGATCAAAGACAAAAATTACCACTGGACTTCTCTTCAGAATCCACGCAAGCCAGAAGAGAATGGAGTGAAATGTTTAAAGTACTAAAGGGAAAGCCATCAACCTAGACTTTTGTATCTGGTGAAATTATCACTGGATACAAATAATGCTTAAAACTCAACCATAAGAAACAAACAACCCAATGAAAAAATAGGCAAAATATCTGAACACACCTCTCACTAAATAAAAAATACAGACTTCAAATAAGTATGTGAAAAGATGACATCATACATCATTAGGGAATTGCAAATTAAAACAAACACTGAGCTACTACTACACACCTACTAAAATGGTTAAAAAAACAAAACAAAAAAACTCACAGTACCAAATGTTCCACATTAATGCAAGATGTTAATAATAGGGAACCTGTGCTGGTGGAGAGGGACTGCATATGGAGACTCCCTATATGATCTGCTCAATTTTTGTGTAAATATAAAACTGCTCTTAAAAAATGAAGTCTCCTAATTAAAAAAAAAAAAAAATCAGTGTAAAGTGGTGACACATGGAAGAGTCACAGAATAAAAACATGATAAAGATCAAATGGGTTTAGAGCTAGAAAAGACTTCACGATTGGCCATTCATTCATTACATAATTATCGGGTACTTCCAGAGGGTCACTCTCTGTGTGAGACGTGGCAAGTACAATAAAAACAAGATGGTCCCCTCACAATACAGTACTAAGTGAACACAGTCAAAAGTTCCCACTTCTGATACATGTGTGTATGTATATGTTTTGGGGATGGAGGCAAACTTTGAGAGGATGGTCACTAAAACATTAACAGTAATTCTTTCTGAATGGGCTTTGTTTCCTTTTACCGGTTCATATCATTTCACAGTGTTTCTGTGATATACATGCTTTGTTGTAATAAGAAAATAAAATAATAAAAGTCCTTTTTCTTTTATTCTAAAGATGCTACTTTACAGAATACACCAAGGCAAATGTGAATTTGGAGCCAGGATTGTGAAAGCACAGGAATTGGACAGGAGTGAGACAGTGAGTGGGGTAAGGTCATTTTCGGCAGGGGAAGTATACAGTGAGAGCCCTGGGTACTGCACGGGAGTATGTTTGGTGGCCCCAGAGGGCAGGAATGGGGCTTCTGTGGATTTCACTCAACGGCAGCAACTCTTGACCACAGCTAACCACAGCCAGCTTTGTGACCTGAGAGTTTTTAAAACTTGTTCATTTCCACTGAGTTTCCTCCACCAATGTGTTCCAAATGTATTTCACAGAAAACTAAGTATCGGTAGGTAGGTTTCCTACTGATGCTTTTTATAAATACTATATTGAACAAAGAAAGAATACCACGATTATTGATAGCTGCTGCTGCTGCTGCTGCTGCTGCTAAGTCACTTAGTCGTGTCCGACTCTGTGTGATCCCATAGACGGAAGCCCACAGACAGAAGCCCACCAGGCTACCATCCCCAGGATTCTCCAGGCAAGAACACTGGAGTGGGTTGCCATTTCCCTCTCCAATGCATGAAAGAGAAAAGTGAAAGTGAAGTCGCTCAGTCGTGTCCGACTCTTAGCGACCCCATGGACTGCAGCCTACCAGGCTCCTCCATCCATGGGATTTTTCAGGCAAGAGTGCTGGAGTAGGGTGTGCAGAACCTATCAAAAACTTTTTTATTCTATGATATAATACATGACCCCCAAACAGAGTATACAATATTTCCCAAATTTATTTGAGAAAAAAAAATCAGCATCTCCACTTTGTTTGGGTGGGAGCAAAAGAGTTGTACGGAATTGGTGTCATCATTTGATACACAGTTTGAGAAGTGTTACTCTGCCATATGTCACATCAGTGATTCATGGGCCATGATTGATGTTTTTCATTTATCCCCTAGTATCTCCAGCACCACGCACAACAGCTAGTATAAAAAAGGCTCTCAAATATTTGCTAACTGAGTGAATGAACTTCATTAAGAAAAATTGACTTCTCAAAGCTCTACATCTTGTGTATCTCTTCCAGATTTTATTTACACTTCCTTACAGAAACCATCCCAACTTGATCAATCCATGTAGGTGTGGAAGAATTAAAAATCTAGATCCTTTCAACAGGACTCTCTCTCCCAAGGGTTTCTGACACTTGCAAATGAAATTCTCTTCCCAGCTGAGAGTCGGGAACAAATCAAGGAAGATGTGCTGGTGGTTAATCTTACCACTTCCCCTCCAACAAATTCAGCTTGCTTCCCAAGAGTCAGTTGAGAATGGCCTCCAAAGAAAACAACCAGTTGGATGATAGGAAGTGAATGCGTGACTGTCAGAGCAATAAAGCCTTGCCCTTTGCCCTACTCCATCAAAAGTTTAGCAAGGACATGCTTTCCCCACATAGTCTGATAACAGCTGTCCCAGAGGACAGATTGCACACGGATTACAACTAATTGGGGTCAAGAAGAGATCGCCTATAGTTTTGCCAAGAGCTCTTCTTGGGCTGAGAAAGTGTGTGTTCCTGCAGATGTTTTCCTGTCCCCTAGGAACTTGTCCCTACGCTCTATGGGCCTGTGTCATCGAGCAACTAAGAAGCTATTGATTTCATTTCTTCTAAGGGCCGAAGGAGTTCATGAGCCCCTCAACATACAACAAAGGGAAAAAAAACTGCTCAGCCAGAATTTAAGCCCAAATGGTTCGTAATGTCCACGTGTTACAAAAATATAACTTTCTTGAAAAACAAAAAATTTCTGGTGATTGTACAATTTTTTGCAGAAGGCTGTTCAGTCTAGAACTATTTCAAATTCTCAAAACTTTATATATGCAAGGCAAACAAATTGAAAGCGAAGTCGCTCCCTTTCCTCTTATTTCTTTGTTTTTTTTCCTAAGATTAGTTGCAACCTCCCTGGTTTTCAACACACATGCCAGTGTCCAGACTACTCAAGGGATTTCCTCAGTCACATAGAGAACCTGGACTAAATTAGTCCAGAGGGATGTGTGCCATTTCTAAGTTTGTGGTTGGCTTCACTGTGTTTAAAGCAAAGGTTATTAGACACCAATGGTGTGCAGATTTTCTCAATACTCAGGACTGCCAACAGCAGAACCAGATGTGAACTATATCAGGAGAGACATGCGTGACAGCGTCTTCCTAAATGCCTATGATGAATTACAACCTGCAGAGGAGAAAATTGCAGCTGTGTGGTGCCAGGGTAATTTCCTCCAAATACCCCTTCCATCATGTTATTTTCTGTCAGGGAGAGCTAGGGCTCTGTTGTGTGAAATCTAAAAACCAGTGTTACGGACCTCAGTCATCTGCCTGTCCTACCTTGAGACAAGCCAAAAGGATCCCTAAAACTCAGAACAACCTCTTTATTCTCCTCCTCTATACTTTGCTTGAGTGCCTCCCTCTGGAATCCATAGCTCCAGTGTCCATCAAAATCTGGCTCAAACCTCATTACTGTCAAGTCACCTTCCCTATCCAGCCCCGCTCCCTCCGTGCTGATCCTTCTCCTTTATTTGGCATTCCTTGTAGTTGTCTGTAAGTTGTCACTGTTTCTATTGGTGGGGCCACTGGGAAGCTTAGCACTGAATGAGTACCCCATAAAACAAGCGTGTGGAAAAGGCTCCTTGGTGTGCATTTTCTGCACTTCCTTCTTCCTACCTTCACTGTGAGGGTCACCCTTGATTTTTTCTTTGCTTTTCATCACTTCTAAGTTGTTACCTTGCTCTAATTTAACTATTTTACATGCTATCTTAACTCTTTTGTGGATCAAAGCAGAGTGTCAACATGATTTTTTGGACCTTATTCAGTTCAGTTCAGTTCAGTCACTCAGCCGTGTCCGACTCTTGGTGACCCCATCGACTGCAGCACGCCAGGCTTTCGTGTCCATCACCAACTCCTGGAGTTTACTCAAATTCATGTCCATCGAGTCAGTGATGCCATCCAACCATTTCATCCTCTGTCGGCCCCTTCTCCTCCTGCCTTCAATCTTTCCCAGCATCAGGGTCTTTTCTAATGTGTCAGTTCTTCGAATCAGGTGGCCCAAGTATTGGAGTTTCAGCTTCAACATCAGTCCTTCCAATGAATATTCAGGACTGATTTCCTTTAGGATGGACTGGTTGGATCTCCTTCCAGTCCAAGGGACTCTCAAGAGTCTTCTCCAACACCACAGTTCAAAAGCATCAATACTTCAGTGCTCAGCTTTCTTTATAGTCCAACTCTCACATCCCTACATGACTAATGGAAAAACCATATCTTCGGCTAGATGGACCTTTGTTGGCAAAGTAATGTCTCTGCTTTTTAATATGCTGTCTAGGTTGATCATAGCTTTCCTTTCAAGGAGCAAGTGTCTTTTAATTTCATGGCTGCAGTCACCATCTGCAGTGATTTTGGAGCCCCCCCAAAATAAGTCTCTTACCATTTCCATTGTTTCCCCATCTGTTTGCCATGAAGTGATGGGACTGGATGCCATGATCATAGTTTTCTGAATGTTGAGCTTGAAGCCAACTTTTTCACCTTTCCTCTTTCACTTTCATCAAGAGGCTCTTCAGTTCTTTGATTTCTGCCATAAGGGTGGTGTCATTTGCATATCTGAGGTTATTGATATTTCTCCTGGCAATCTTGATTCCAGCTTGTGCTTCATTCAGCCCAGCATTTCGCATGATGTACTCTGCATATAAGTTAAATAAGCAGGGTGACAATATGCAGCCTTGACGTACTCCTTTCCCGATTTGGAACCCGTCTATTGTTCCACATCCAGTTCTAACTGTTGCTTCTTGATCTACATTCAGCTTTATGAACTTTCATGAACTGTGCATTTCCTTTAGTACACATCCTCTCTGAGGGTCTTACCTCCCACTACCTCATATGCTCCTCAAAGGAAAAAATATTTCAGAAGCAAGTTACCATCTTCTGTTCTAGTTTTTGAAATTAACATTTTTTGTTCTTCTTTTGATTAAAATATTATATGTACAAGATATCTTTATATATATTATCTGAACCCAGAGTTATCACAGCTTATTACTCATGAGGGCTTCCCTGGTGGCTCAGATGGTTAAGAATGTGCCTGCAATATGGGAGACCTGGATTCAATCCCTGGGTTGGAAAGATCTCCCTGGGTTGGAGAAGGGCATGGCAACCCACTTCAGTATTCTTGCCTGGAGAATCCCCATGTACAGAGAAGCCTGGAGGGCTACAGTCCATGGGGTCACAAAGAGTCAGACATGACTGAGTGACTAAGTGAAGAAGTATTCATAAAGAACCATATGACTAGAAAAATTAAGTAGTTGGTTCAGTGTTGCCCAGCTAAAAAGGAGAAAGCCAAGATTTGAACCCAGGTCTACCTGACTCTATATCCCTGGACTCTGCATCCTCTGAAAGTTCCTAGCCCCAGAATAGATATTCAGTGTCCTGTACTAATTGATTGTTGAAATACAACTAGGAAAACTTGGTCCAGAATTGAATAAAATGTGGAGGCAAAGCTATCGAAAGTTGAACTTGTAAAACTCAGTCATCAAATGAATTGGCTTCATAAAAAAGACAGCAGAGACCCTAAGTAGGTCTCTCTGGGAAAGTTGAGTCAGACCTACAAAGGTAACCAAAATGTGTAGGGTGTGGGGTGAACATAATATGAAAGAGATACCATGTTTGGATGCAGAGAAAAGAGTGCATGGGGCACACTGGTTTACGTTTAGGTCCTGGACAAACTGATCCCACTGTGCGACCATCACAATAATTCTAGGGCTTCAGTGAGGGTGAAAGTGAAGTCGCTCAGTCGTGTCCGACTCTTTGCGACCCCGTGGACTGTAGCCTACCAGGCTCCTCTCTCCATCCCAGTAGGCTACAGTCCATGGGGTCGCAAAGAGTCGGACACGACTGAGCGACTTCACTTTCACTTTCAGTGAGGGTAATCTTGGTGGTTATCTCCTGAGGGAGGAGGGGTCTGACAAAATGGGATAGACAGACTTTTACATCTGAAGCCAGAATGCAGAATCTTTGTTCACGGAGACTCTTCACACACGCTGTCTTCTCTGTCACTCTTTCCCTAACTCCTCCTCTGTGCTTCATTTTCATATACTACTTACCACATGGTTTTGTCCCAGTGTGTCTGGGCCTGTCTTCCCCACTACACCATCAGCTACTCAAAGATCATAATATAACCTTTTGGAAAATCACACATAGGTGCTTCTCTCCAAACTGATCTAAAGATTGGCTACAACTCTAACAAAAAGTCAAACAGAATTGCTGAGGAACTTAACCAATAATTCTCAAATTTATGTGGAGAAGCCAAGATCTCAGAATAAACAAGGCACTCCTGAAGAGGAATATCAAGACTTATTATAGAGCTGATGTAATGAACACAGTATTTACTGGCACAGATATAGATACACTGCCCAATGGAACAGACTAGAGAACTTTGTAGAAACAGAAAGAGAAGGAGAAAGGGGTAGGTCCCTGAGATATGATGGAGAAGGCACTGTAGATCACTAAGGAAACAACAAAATTCTTCAATAAATAGTACAGGTCAACTGGTTACCTATATGGAGAGAAAAAAAAAAACTATAATCAGATCACACTACACAGAAAAATCAAATCCTGGAGAGTTGAAGACATAAAAGGCAAAAATCAAATTTTTGAAGAAAATGTTAGAGAACATCTTTAGGAACTCAGGGTGGTAAAGACTTCTTAAAACAAAACATGAAAGTACAAATTATGAAAGAAAAAATAATAAATTTGACTGCTTTCAAATTAAGAACTTCTGTTTCACAATAGATCCCATGATGAAAGTGATCAGAAAGCCACAAACCAGGGGAAGATATGTGCAATATATATAACCAATAAAACATACATAAAGAGGATTTCTTTTCATCTTCAAAGTCCAGTGATTAGATGAATAAATACAAAGCCAACAGCCCAGTAGAAAAATATGCAAAGGACAGGAACAGTCAGTTGACAGAGTAGTAAACTTGAGTCATCTCTAAACCCATCAAAGAACACTCGACCTCTGAGACTAATTAAGACAGCAGCGAGATGCCATTTTTCGCCCACTGGATTGGCAAAAATTAAGAAGTCAGACACTGTCATAGTCTTAGAGAGGGTGTGAGTCAACAGGAAGTTTTATATTCTGCTGGTAGAAGTCTAAATTAGTTGGAATGTTAGTTTGGAAAAATTAGTTGAATGTTCAAGTATTTTATAGCCTAGTTACTCTACCTTGAAGAAACTCTTGCACACATGCCTAAGATTCAAGTGATTCTACTTCTTTCTCAGTATAAACTCTAGAAGTTTATAGAGTTTTGCACAGCATTTATATAGAGAAATGTTCACTGCTGCTGCTGCTAAGTCGCTTCAGTCGTGTCCGACTCTGTGCGACCCCATAGACGGCAGCCCACCAGGCTCCCCCGTCCCTGGGATTCTCCAGGCAAGAACACTGGAGTGGGTTGCCATTTCCTTCTCCAATGCATGAAAGTGAAAAGTGAAAGTGAAGTTGCTCAGTCGTGTCCGACTCTTAGCGACCCCATGGACTGCAGCCTACCAGGATTTTCCAGGCAAAAGTCCTGGAGTGAGGTGCCATCGCCTTCTCCGGAAATGTTCACAGTAACACTGTAATAATAACTGGACAACTCTTGTCCCAAAGTAGCTCAGTATAGTATAGTATAATAACATTTTTATAAAGCAAAATTAAATATATTGCCTGATGTTGTATACATACGTGCTAACTTATTTTTCAAAACCAAGAGTTTATAGCAATAAAATTCAGAATGGTGGTTACTTATTGGGGTAGGCATGGTGTGGTATAGGAAAGAAGCCCACCAGCTGATGCAATGGTATTGACCATGACCTCTAAGGCACACAGATCTTCCTGCTGTCCCTCTGCTTCATCATTACCTGTGTGAGAGTCACATTCTGTTGCCAGTATCAAATATGACATAATAATACTAAAAGGAAAAACCAGGTGGCCAGGCTTTTCTGAGCATATGGAAACAAGATTCTTCCATGATTTTGCCAGTGCCCACAGGCTCGCCAGCACCTAACATTAGAGGTGGATGGAACAGCGCAGTCATCGAGACCCATCACTAATGTTACTGATGAGGAACCTGAGGCTCAGAAAGCCCAGGCAACTGTTCCGTGATCACCTGGCTAAACCAGGAGCCAAAGCCCAGTCTCCTGACACTTCCTGCCCTGTGCCCTGTCTCCAGGCCATGCCCTCTTGTCTGATGGATAATAAAAAGAATAGGCAACTCTAATCTTCTCTATCTCTGCCTCTCCAAGATCTGGCACAAAGCCTGACAATATGCTGGCTCTCAAAATATCTGTTAACCGGATATTAAGAGATTCTCGACGGTCTGTCCATGAGGTATCTCTCAAGTGATAAAAGGGAACCCTCTCTCCTGGTTCAAGAGCTTAAAAAAAAAAAAAAAAAGATTCCTGGAAGCAAAACAGAAGAAGCTACCAGTCCTGCCATTCCCGGGCATTCCCAGAACTCACATGTGAGGGTACACAAGAGAAGGCAACTGAGGGAAGGGTGGCCCGGCACAGCCCGGACGGACTGCCCAGCTGCTCCCAGCAGGCCAGCCTTGCGTGACAGACTGCCTTAGCTTGAGGTGTAGGATTCACAAGAAAGGAGCCAAGCCCTGTGAATGTGTCTTTGTTGCCTCCGAGGCGAGGAGTTGCCAGGATCTGTGGTTTGGCTGTGGAATGAGCAGTGGAAGCACTTTCTCTTCCATTACATGTGCAATAACAGCCTGGCTGATCCCAGTCGTGTGAGTAAGTTCCTGGCAAGGAGAGCAGTTTCCATCTTACTTCACTGATGGCTTCCCTGAACCTCGGGTTTCCCCAGTCCCCAAAGTCTGTGTGGTGAAAGGCCTCTTAGGTATCATCATTATAGTAGTTGTTCTGTGGGGGATATTTATCGAATACTAACCATTTATTCATTCAGTTAAAACATTTTGTTGGAACCCTATTATGTTCTATATGTCTTAAACGTTCATTTGTTAATATGATGACAACTTCAAGTTGATCTTATCCTCAAATTACAGATGAAAAGAGTGAAGCCATGTGAGTTTTGATAAGTCCACGGTGGCAGAGTTGAATCAGTTATTATGGCTATGGAATAAACCACCCCGAAACATACTCTATACATTAAGCTTAAAATTCTGTGCAGCAACAATTTAGAATCTATCTGCAGAGCAACAACAGAGACACAGACATAAAGAACAGACCAGTGGACACAGCAGGGAATGGGAAGTGTGGGATGAACTGGGAGATTAGGATTCACCTATATACACTACCATGTGTAAGACAGATAGCTAGTGGGAAGCTGTTATATAGCCCAGGGAGCTCAGCTCAGTGCTCTGTGATGACCCAGAGGGGCAGGGTGAGGATGGGGCGGAAGGGCAGTCCAAGAGGAGAGGATACATGTATACATGTAGCTGATTCACTTCATTGTACAGCAGAAACTACCACGACATGGTAAAGCAATTATATTTCAATAAAATTAAAAATAAACGATTGAGGATGGTTTCGCAGTCTTGGCTAAGTTATATCATACATGGTGGTCAGCTCTGGGTTGATTAGGCAAGAAGTCAAATGATTGACTGGCTGGTGACTGGAGCCTCTCAGGTCTCCTCCATGAAGTCTCCCATCTTCTGTAGACTTACTTGGCCTTGTTCTCACTGTGGATGCCAGAATCGAAAAGCAAATCACCCAGATTCAAGTATCATTATTCTTCCTTCCCTAGTTTTTCCAGACCTTCCCTATCACAAGAAGGCTGAGGCAGGGACCTCGTCTGTGACGACCTGGGCAGCCAGCCTCCTTCTCTAACTCTAACTTCCTGTGAATCTTACTTGGTCATTCACATTATACCTGTTTACATTTCAGCAGCTTTTGTCATTGCAACATATCTCGCCTGATCTTTGTATCTCTACCTTGGGCTCTTGATTTGATTACTTTTGAAATTAATTCCAAAACATTTTGTCATAATTTTTTCCAATAGACTTTACTTTTGAGAGAATTTTTAGGTCCATAGCAAAATCGAGTGAAAAGAACAGAGTTCCCATACACCCCTTGCCCCGACACATGCTTAGCCTCCTCCACTATCAATATCCCCCACAGTGTGGCACATGGGTTACAGTTCACGAATCTACACGGACATACCATCATCACTCAAATCCTTAGTTTACACCAAGGTTCCCTGATGGTGCTGTACCCTCTATGTGTTTTGGCAAATGAATGATGGCTTGTAGCCACCATAATAGTATCATGCAGAATAGTTCCACACCCTTGAAATCCTCTGCGCTCCATCTCTCCATCCCTGCATCCACACAAGCCCCTGGCAACCACAGATCCATTTTTACTGTCATCACAGTTCTGCCTTTTCCAGAATGTCATACTTGTTGTTGTTCAGTCGCTAAGTTGTGTCCAACTCTTTGTGACCCCATGGACTGCAGCACACCAGGCTTCCCTGTCCTTCACTATCTCCCAGAGTTTGCTCTGACTCATGTCCATTCAGTTAGTTTGCTACCCAACCATCTCCTCCTCTATCGCCCCCTTCTCCTCCTGCCCTCAATCTTTCCCAGCATCAGGGTCTTTTCCAATGAGTCAGCTCTTTGCATCAGGTGGCCAAAATATTGGAGCTTCAGCTTCAGCATCAGCCCTTCCAATGAATATTCAGGGTTGATTTCCTTTAGGATGGACTGGTTGGATGTCCTTGCAGTCCCAGGGATTCTCAAGAGTCCTCTAGCACCACAATTCGTCAGAGTTGGAATCAAATGGTATGTAGCCTTTTCAGATTGGCTTCTTTCATTAGTAATAATATGCATTTAAGGTTCCTCCAAATCTTCTTATAGCTTAAGCCCATTTCCTTGTAGCACTGAATAACATTCCATTGTCAGAATGTACCACAGTTTATTTGTCCATTCACCTATCAAAGGATGTCTTGGTTGCTCAATAGTTTCGGCAATTGTGAAAACTCTTCTATAAACATCAGTGTGCAGGATTTTGTGCAGACGTAAATTTTCAATGCATTTGGGCAAAGGCTAAGGAGCACAATTGCTGAATTGTGTGAAACTGTCCAACTGTCTTCCAAAGTGGCTGGACCTGAGTCACTGCCATACAGCAGAAATCAGCACAATGTTGTAAATCCACTGAACTTCAATTAAGAAAGAAAAAATGGCTGTACCATTTTACATTCTCACCACCAACGAACGCCAGTTTCTGCGGCTCCATATCCTGGTCAGCATCTTGTGCTGTCTGTGTTCTGAATTTTGGCCACTCTAGTGTAATGTTGTTTTAATGTCATAATTTTATCAGCGGGACTGCGGTGTTTTTCTGCAGCGTGTACTTCATTTAACATTTGTTTTTCCTGTTACTTTCGTTCTTCCTTCTTCTAATATATTTGTACAAGACCCTATGGTGGTTCATTTTTTATTTCTTTTTATAGAAGCAGGTAATATTTTCCTGTAGCAGCTTTTGGCTTTCTTACTCATGTTATTTGCCTGTATTAGTCCACCGCTTATGCTGAAAATTATGACATGGAAGGAAGGGGAGAGATAAAGCACTTTCATAATTCTTTTCCTTTCAGTCCTTCCTTACCCATCAGGAAGTTGAGAACGTGGGCAGAATGTGCACAGATCAACAAGTGAAAAGAACTAAGTTCATTGTGTGCAGTGTTTCTGCTGTTCTTTATATTTAAAGACAAAATACATCTGCATGTGCAAGCTACAAAATGTGAACTGTGTAATTTCAGTGCATGATTTAAGGATGAATGGTAACATTCATGCTAATTCTAAATTTTAATCTTTCTTTTCTTAGAAAAACATTAACTAGTAAATTAAAAACATCCTAAGTTGGGACTTCCCTAGTGGCTCACTGATGAAGACGCATGTGCCTATGCAAGGGATATGGGTTCGATTCCTGGTCCTGGAAGATCCCACATGCAGCAGAGCGGCTAGGCCTGTACACCACAACTACTGAGCCTGTGCTCTGGAGCCTGTGAGCTCACCACTGACCCCCTGCCGCAACTACTGAAGCCCACGCAGTCTAGAGCCTGTGCTCCACAAGAGAAGCCACTGCAATAAGCAGCCCGCAGCACCACAGCTAGAGAGTAACTGCCACTCACTGCAAGCAGCAAAACCCAGGGCAGCAGTGAAGACCCAGCACGACCAAAAATAAATTAAAAAAAATTTTAAAGACTGTCAACCTAGGTTTTTTAAAAATCGTAAGTCGAAAGTGAGATAACACAGGAGAAAGAAAAGAGCTTTATATTTTAGAAACTTTAAGGGCAATTTTCCCCTGATTTTTGAACAAGGGTCTTGTATTTCCACTTTGATTCAGCCCTGCTCAGGAGGTTAGTGCTGAAAAGACCCTGGAGATTATCTAGCTCAGTCCCTTCATCAGACAGGGAAGATGAGGTCCAGAGAGGCCAAGTGACGTCTTGCTCAGGAAATGAAAAGAGAAGCGTGGGAGGGAAGGGCCTTCATCCATCTTCAGGCCTTGAGGAGTGAGCGAGGGGTTTACTGAAACACGCTAAATCCAGAGGGACCCACAACTCTCAGATCTGCCTTTGTCCAGGTTCTCTCACACCCACCCCTTCCCATGATGATCCCAGGGTTCCTAGAGCCAGGCTCATCCCCACGGTTCAAGGGCAGTGGAACCAAGCCGTTAGTTTCTTTGCAGCTCTGCATATCTTGGCCACATTCCCACCATCCTGGATTCCCCCCCGCTAGGGATCACTCCCACACATTCAACAGCCAGACAAGATCTTAACCAACAACGAGTCCCGCCAGCCCTGGGCACCTGGGGACTTTCAACAGACACGTGTTCTGTTCTTGGGAATACTCAGTTTCTAGTAAGGCCATAAGGCCTTCAAAAGTTTGGGAAATGCTGTATAGCTCATGGAACTCTTCTCAAAACTCTGTAGTGACCTATAAAGGAAAAGAATCTTTAAAAAGAGTGGATATACATACACGTATAACTGATTCACTTTGCTGAACAACAGAAACTAAAACAACATGGTAAATCAATTATACGACAATAAAAACTTTTTTTAGGCTTTAAACGCTATATTTTATTTAAAATACAATTATATTGGTATGAATAAAAATTATGTAATCATAAATAGAATCAAACATATACATTCAGTTCAGTTCAGTCGCTCAGTGGTGTCTGACTCTTTGCGACCCCATGAATCGCAGCACGCCAGGCCTCCCTGTCCATCACCAACTCCCAGAGTTCACCCAGACTCACGTCCATCGAGTCAGTGATGCCATCCAGCCATCTCATCCTCTGTCGTCCCCTTCTCCTCCTGCCCCCAATCCCTCCCAGCATCAGAGTCTTTTCCAATGAGTCAGCTCTTCTCATGAGGTGGCCAAAGGACTGGAGTTTCAGCTTTAGCATCATTCCTTCCAAAGAAATCCCAGGGCTGATCTCCTTCAGAATGGACTGGTTGGATCTCCTTGCAGTCCAAGGGACTCTCAAGAGTCTTCTCCAACACCACAGTTCAAAAGCATCAATTCTAGGAGGAGCCAAGATGGCGGAGGAGTAGGACGGGGAGAACACTTTCTCCCCCACAAATTCATCAAAAGAGCATTTAAACGTCGAGTAAATTCCACAAAACAACTTCTGAATGCTGGCAGAGGACATCAGGCACCCAGAAAAGCAATCCAACTCTTTGAAAGGAGGTAGGAAAAAATATAAAAGACAAAAAAAGAGACAAAAGAGGGAGGGACGGAGTTCCGTTCCCGGAAGGGAGTCTTAAAAAGAGAGAAGTTTCCAAACACCAGGAAACCTTCTCACTGCCGAATCTGTGCCGAGCTTTGGAAGCACAGAGGGCAACATAACAGGAAGAAAAAATAAATAAACAATTAAAACTCGAAGATTGCGAGTCCTACGGTAACTCCCCCAGCGGAGAAGCAGCGCAGACGCCTGCATGCGCCATTAGCAAGCGGGGGCTGGGCAGGGAGGCGCAGCGCGGGCTGCATCGCTTAGAGTAAGAATCTGGCCTGAATACCCTGAGCACTATCTGAGCGAAATAATTTGGGCTAGCAAACCAGACTGTGGAATATCTACCACGAGAAAAGCCAGCCCCAACCTAAGACACCGCCAGGCCCGCGCACGGAACAAAGATTTGAACAGAGATAGCCGGCTGCAGACCTTCCCCCTCCGGTGACAGGCAGCCAGAGCCGGAAGGGGGCAATCGCAGCCCCAGAGAGACATTATCTATAAAACTGTAAGCAGGCTTCTTTGCTAACTAAAACTTTTTGGGGGTCTGGATGGTTAACATCTGCCTGAGAAGGTGCGCCGGTTTTACACCCAGATAACCGAGTGGCGGGGAGGCGATAAGTCGCAGCATTGGCGCTCGCCAAACACCTCATCACTTGAGCTGCTCGGACCTGGGAAGAGCACAAAACTCAGGCCCAACTGAGTCTGCGCCTCTGAGGACTACCCGAGTGCCTGAACCTGAGCGGCTTGGACCTGGGAGGTACATGCAACCCAGGGCCAGCCTCGGATTGTTCCCAGCGGAACAACCTAGAGCCTGAGCAGTGTGGGCAGGGAGGCTACACGCGCCGTGAGCGGGGGCAGACCCAGTGTGGCTGAGGCACTGCGAGCGCACGCCAGTGTTATTTGTTTGCAGCATCCCTCCCTCCCTCCCCACAGCGCGACTGAACAAAGAGAAGAAATATAGCTCTACCCATCAGAACACCGACACAAGCTTCCCTAACCAGGAAACCTTGACAAGCCACCTGTACAAACCCACACACAGAGAGGAAAAGCCACAATAAAGAGAACCCCACAAACTGCCAGAATACAGAAAGGACACCCCAAACTCAGCAATTTAAACAAGATGAAGAGACAGAGGAATAGCCAGCAGATAAAGGAACAGGATAAATGCCCACCAAACCAAACAAAAGAGGAAGAGATAGGGAATCTACCTGATAAAGAATTCCAAATAATGATAGTGAAATTGATCCAAAATCTTGAAATTAAAATGGAATCACAGATAAATAGCTTGGAGACAAGGATTGAGAAGATGCAAGAAAGGTTTAACAAGGACCTAGAAGAAATAAAAAAGAGTCAATATATAATGAATAATGCAATAAATGAAATTAAAAACACTCTGAAGGCAACAAATAGTAGAATAACAGAGGCAGAAGATAGGATTAGTGAATTAGAAGATAGAACGGTAGAAATAAATGAATCAGAGAGAATAAAAGAAAAACGAATTAAAAGAAATGAGGACAATCTCAGAGACCTCCAGGACAATATTAAACGCTACAACATTCGAATCATAGGGGTTCCAGAAGAAGAAGACAAAAAGAAAGACCATGAGAAAATACTTGAGGAGATAATAGTTGAAAACTTCCCTAAACTGGGGAAGGAAATAATCACCCAAGTCCAAGAAACCCAGAGAATCCCAAACAGGATAAACCCAAGGCGAAACACCCCAAGACACATATTAATCAAATTAACAAAGATCAAACACAAAGAACAAATATTAAAAGCAGCAAGGGAAAAACAACAAATAACACACAAGGGAATTCCCATAAGGATAACAGCTGATCTTTCAATAGAAACTCTTCAAGCCAGGAGGGAATGGCAAGACATACTTAAAATGATGAAAGAAAATAACCTACAGCCCAGATTATTGTACCCAGCAAGGATTTCATTCAAGTATGAAGGAGAAATCAAAAGCTTCTCAGACAAGCAAAAGCTGAGAGAATTCTGCACCACCAAACCAGCTCTCCAACAAATACTAAAGGATATTCTCTAGACAGGAAACACAAAAATGGTGTATAAATTCGAACCCCAAACAATAAAGTAAATGGCAACGGGATCATACTTATCAGTAATTACCTTAAACGTAAATGGGTTGAATGCCCCAACCAAAAGACAAAGACTGGCTGAATGGATACAAAAAACAAGACCCCTACATATGTTGTCTACAGGAGACCCACCTCAAAACAGGGGACACATACAGACTGAAAGTGAAGGGCTGGAAAAAGGTTTTCCATGCAAATAGGGACCAAAAGAAAGCAGGAGTAGCAATACTCATATCAGATAAAATAGACTTTAAAACAAAGGCAGACAAAGAAGGTCACTACATAATGATCAAAGGATCAATCCAAGAAGAAGATATAACAATTATAAATATATATGCGCCCAACACGGGAGCACCGCAGTATGTAAGACAAATGCTAACAAGTATGAAAGGAGAAATTAACAATAACACAATAATAGTGGGAGACTTTAATACCCCACTCACACCTATGGATAGATCAACTAAACAGAAAATTAACAAGGAAACACAAACTTTAAACAATACAATAGACCAGTTAGACCTAATTGATATCTATAGGACATTTCATCCCAAAACAATGAACTTCACCTTTTTCTCAAGCGTACATGGAACCTTCTCCAGGATAGATCACATCCTGGGCCATAAAGCTAGCCTTGGTAAATTCAAAAAAATAGAAATCATTCCAAGCATCTTTTCTGACCACAATGCAGTAAGATTAGATCTCAATTACAGGAGAAAAACTATTAAAAATTCCAACATATGGAGGATGAACAACACCCTGCTGAATAACCAACAAATCACAGAAGAAATCAAAAAAGAAATCAAAATTTGCATAGAAATGAATGAAAATTAAAACACAACAACCCAAAACCTGTGGGACACAGTAAAAGTAGTCCTAAGGGGAAAGTTCATAGCAATACAGGCACACCTCAAGAAACAAGAAAAAAGTCAAATAAATAACCTAACTCTACACCTAAAGCAACTAGAAAAGGAAGAAATGAAGAACCCCAGGGTTAGTAGAAGGAAAGAAATCTTAAAAATTAGAGCAGAAATAAATGCAAAAGAAACAAAAGAGACCATAGCAAAAATCAACAAAGCCAAAAGCTGGTTCTTTGAAAGGATAAATAAAACTGATAAACCATTAGCCAGACTCATCAAGAAACAAAGGGAGAAAAATCAAATCAATAAAATTAGAAACGAAAATGGAGAGATCACAACAGACAACACAGAAATACAAAGGATCATAAGAGACTATTATGAACAATTATATGCCAATAAAATGGACAACGAGGAAGAAATGGACAAATTCTTAGAAAAGTACAACTTTCCAAAACTCAACCAGGAAGTAGTAGAAAACCTTAACAGACCCATCACAAGCACGGAAATTGAAACTGTAATCAAAAATCTTCCAGCAAACAAAAGCCCCGGTCCAGACGGCTTCACAGCTGAATTCTACCAAAAATTTAGAGAAGAGCTAACACCTATCCTGCTCAAACTCTTCCAGAAAATTGCAGAGGAAGGTAAACTTCCAAACTCATTCTATGAGGCCACCATCACCCTAATACCAAAACCTGACAAAGATCCCACAAAAAAAGAAAACTACAGGCCAATATCACTGATGAACATAGATGCAAAAATCCTAAACAAAATTCTAGCAATCAGAATCCAACAACACATTAAAAAGATCATACACCATGACCAAGTGGGCTTTACCCCAGGGATGCAAGGATTCTTCAATATCCGCAGATCAATCAATGTAATACACCACATTAACAAATTGAAAAACAAAAACCATATGATTATCTCAATAGATGCAGAGAAAGCCTTTGACAAAATTCAACACCCATTTATGATAAAAACTCTCCAGAAAGCAGGAATAGAAGGAACATACCTCAACATAATAAAAGCTATATATGACAAACCCACAGCAAACATTATCCTCAACGGTGAAAAATTGAAAGCATTTCCTCTAAAGTCAGGAACAAGACAAGGGTGCCCACTTTCACCATTACTATTCAACATAGTTTTGGAAGTTTTGGCCACAGCAATCAGAGCAGAAAAAGAAATAAAAGGAATCCAAATTGGAAAAGAAGAAGTAAAACTCTCACTATTTGCAGATGACATGATCCTCTACACAGAAAACCCTAAAGACTCCACCAGAAAATTACTAGAACTAATCAATGATTATAGTAAAGTTGCAGGATATAAAATCAACACACAGAAATCCCTTGCATTCCTATACACTAATAATGAGAAAACAGAAAGAGAAATTAAGGAAACAATTCCATTCACCATTGCAACGAAAAGAATAAAATACTTAGGAATATATCTACCTAAAGAAACTAAAGACCTATATATAGAAAACTATAAAACATTGGTGAAAGAAATCAAAGAGGACACTAATAGATGGAGAAATATACCATGTTCATGGATTGGAAGAATCAATATAGTGAAAATGAGTATACTACCCAAAGCAATTTATAGATTCAATGCAATCCCTATCAAGCTACCAACAGTATTCTTCACAGAGCTAGAACAAATAATTTCACAATTTGTATGGAAATACAAAAAACCTCGAATAGCCAAAGCGATCTTGAGAAAGAAAAATGGAACTGGAGGAATCAACCTACCTGACTTCAGGCTCTACTACAAAGCCACAGTTATCAAGACAGTACGGTACTGGCACAAAGACAGAAATATAGATCAATGGAACAAAATAGAAAGCCCAGAGATAAATCCACGCACATATGGACACCTTATCTTTGACAAAGGAGGCAAGAATATACAATGGATTAAAGACAATCTCTTTAACAAGTGGTGCTGGGAAATCTGGTCAACCACTTGTAAAAGAATGAAACTAGAACACTTTCTAACACCATATACAAAAATAAACTCAAAATGGATTAAAGATCTCAACGTAAGACCAGAAACTATAAAACTCCTAGAGGAGAACATAGGCAAAACACTCTCCGACATACATCACAGCAGGATCCTCTATGACCCACCTCCCAGAATATTGGAAATAAAAGCAAAAATAAACAAATGGGACCTAATTAAACTTAAAAGCTTCGGCATATCAAAGGAAACTATTAGCAAGGTGAAAAGACAGCCTTCAGAATGGGAGAAAATAATAGCAAATGAAGCAACCGACAAACAACTAATCTCAAAAATATACAAGCAACTCCTACAGCTCAACTCTAGAAAAATAAATGACCCAATCAAAAAATGGGCCAAAGATCTAAATAGACATTTCTCCAAAGAAGACATACAGATGGCTAACAAACACATGAAAAGATGCTCAACATCACTCACTATCAGAGAAATGCAAATCAAAACCACTATGAGATACCATTTCACACCAGTCAGAATGGCTGCGATCCAAAAGTCTACAAATAATAAATGCTGGAGAGGGTGTGGAGAAAAGGGAACCCTCTTACACTGTTGGTGGGAATGCAAACTAGTATAGCCACTATGGAGAACAGTGTGGAGATTCCTTAAAAAACTGGAAATAGAACTGCCTTATGATCCAGCAATCCCACTGCTGGGCATACACACTGAGGAAACCAGAAGGGAAAGAGACACGTGTACCCCAATGTTCATCGCAGCACTGTTTATAATAGCCAGGACATGGAAACAACCTAGATGTCCATCAGCAGATGAATGGATAAGAAAGCTGTGGTACATATACACAATGGAGTATTACTCAGCCATTAAAAAGAATACATTTGAATCAGTTCTAATGAGGTGGATGAAACTGGAGCCTATTATACAGAGTGAAGTAAGCCAGAAGGAAAAACACCAATACAGTATACTAACGCATATATATGGAATTTAGAAAGATGGTAACGATAACCCTGTATACGAGACAGCAAAAGAGACACTGATGTATAGAACAGGCTTATGGACTCTGTGGGAGAGGGAGAGGGTGGGAAGATTTGGGAGAATGGCATTGAAACATGTGAAATGTCATGTATGAAATGAGATGCCAGTCCAAGTTCAATGCACGATGCTGGATGCTTGGGGCTGGTGCACTGGGACGACCCAGAGGGATGGTATGGGGAGGGAGGAGGGAGGAGGGTTCAGGATGGGGAACACATGTATAATTTTTTTTTAATTAAAATTGAATTATTTTATTATTAATAAAAAAAAAGAAAAAAAAAAAAGAAAACAAAAGCATCAATTCTTTGGCTCTCAGCTTTCTTCACAGTCCAGCTCTCACATCCATACATGACCACTGGAAAACCCATAGCCTTGACTAGACGGACCTTTGTTGGCAAAGTAATGTCTCTGCTTTTCAATATGCTATCTAGGTTGGTCATAACTTTTCTTCCAAGGAGTAAGCGTCTTTTAATTTCATGGCCGCAGTCACCATCTGCAGTGATTTTGGAGCCCCCAAAAATATACATTACAGACATTATTTTTGATACTGTTCAGATTTTCTTATACTTACTAAGAAGCTATAATGCTAATGCTATTTTGTAATTAATTTATTTACTGAAGGATAATTGCTCTACATCTTTGGCTGCAAAGAATATAATCAATCTGATTTCGGTGTTGACCATCTGGTGATGTCCATGTATCGAGTCTTCTCTTGTGTTGTTGGAAGAGGGTGTTTGTTATGACCAGTGCATTTTCTTGGCAAAACTCTATTAGCCTTTGCCCTGCTTCATTCCGTATTCCAAGGCCAAATTTGCCTGTTACTCCAGGTGTTTCTTAACTTCCTACTTTTGCATTCCAGTCCCCTATAATGAAAAGGACATCTTTTTTGGGTGTTAGTTCTAAAAGGTCTTGTAGGTCTTCATAGAACCATTCAACTTCAGCTTCTTCAGCGTTACTGGTTGGGGCATAGACTTGGATTACTGTGATATTGAATGGTTTGCCTTGGAAACGAACAGAGATCATTCTGTCATTCTTTTTTTAATTTTATTTTATTTTTAAACTTTACAATATTGTATTAGTTTTGCCAAATATCGAAATGAATCCGCCACAGGTATACCTGTGTTCCCCATCCTGAACCCTCCTCCCTCCTCCCTCCCCATACCATCCCTCTGGGTCGTCCCAGTGCACCAGCCCCAAGCATCCAGTATCGTGCATCGAACCTGGACTGGCGACTCATTTCAAACATGATATTATACATGTTTCAATGCCATTCTCCCAAATCTCCCCACCCTCTCCCTCTCCCACAGAGTCCATAAGACGATCTATACATCAGTGTCTCTTTTGCTGTCTCGTACACAGGGTTATTGTTACCATCTTTCTAAATTCCATATATATGCGTTAGTATACTGTATTGGTGTTTTTGAGATTGCATCCAAGTACTGCATTTCGAACTCTTTTGTTGACCATGATGGCCACTCCATTTCTTCTGAGGGATTCCTGCCCGCAGTAGTAGACATAATGGTCATCTGAGTTAAATTCACCCATTCCAGTCCATTTCAATTCGCTGATTCCTAGAATGTCAACACTCATTCTTGCCATCTCTTGTTTGACCACTTCCAATTTGTCTTGATTCATGGACCTGACATTCCAGGTTCCTATGCAATATTGCTCTTTACAGCATTGGACCTTGCTTCTATCACCAGTCACGTCCACAGCTGGGTATTGTTTTTGCTTTGGCTCCATCCCTTCATTCTTTCTGGAGTTATTTCTCCACTGATCTCCAGTAGCATATTGGGCACCTACTGACCTGGGGAGTTTCTCTTTCAGTATCCTATCATTTTGCCTTTTCATACTGTTCATGGGGTTCTCAAGGCAAGAATACTGAAGTGGTTTGCCATTCCCTTCTCCAGTGGACCACATTCTGTTAAATCAGATTGATTATATTATTTGCAGCCAAAGATGGAGAAGCTCTATACAGTCAGCAAAAACAAGACCAAGAGCTGACTGTGGCTCAGACCATGAACTCCTTATTGCCAAATTCAGACTTAAATTGAAGAAAGTAGGGAAAAACACTAGACCATTCAGGTATGACCTAAATCAAATCCCTTATGATTATACAGTGGAAGTGAGAAATAGATTTAAGGGCCTAGATCTGATAGATAGAGTGCCTGATGAACTATAGAATGAGGTTCGTGACATTGTACAGGAGACAGGGATCAAGACCATTCCCATAGAAAAGAAATGCAAAAAAGCAAAATGGCTGTCTGGGGAGGCCTTACAAATAGCTGTGAAAAGAAGAGAAGCAAAAAGCAAAGGAGAAAAGGAAAGATATAAACATCTGAATGCAGAGTTCCAAAGAATAGCAAGAAGAAATAAGAAAGCCTTCTTCAGCGACCAATGCAAAGAAATAGAGGAAAACAACAGAATGGGAAAGACTAGGGATCTCTTCAAGAAAATCAGAGATACCAAAGGAACATTTTATGCAAAGATGAGCTCAATAAAGGACAGAAATTGTATGGACCTAACAGAAGCAGAAGATATTAAGAAGAGATGGCAAGAATACACAGAAGAACTGTACAAAAAAGAGCTTCACGACCCAGATAATCACAATGGTGTGATCACTGACCTAGAGCCAGACATCCTGGAATGTGAAGTCAAGTGGGCCTTAGAAAGCATCACTACGAACAAAGCTAGTGGAGGTGATGGAATTCCAGTTGAACTATTCCAAATCCTGAAAGATGATGCTGTGAAAGTGCTGCACTCAATATGCCAGCAAATTTGGAAAACTCAGCAGTGGCCACAGGACTGGAAAAGGTCAGTTTTCATTCCAATCCCAAAAAAGGCAATGCCAAAGAATGCTCAAACTACCGCACAATTGCACTCATCTCACACGCTAGTAAAGTAATGCTCAAAATTCTCCAAGCCAGGCTTCAGCAATATGTGAACCGTGAACTTCCTGATGTTCAAGCTGGTTTTAGAAAAGGCAGAGGAACCAGAGATCAAATTGCCAACATCCGCTGGATCATGGAAAAAGCAAGAGAGTTCCAGAAAAACATCTATTTCTGCTTCATTGACTATGCCAAAGCCTTTGACTGTGTGGATCACAATAAACTGTGGAAAATTCTGAAAGAGATGGGAATACCAGACCACCTGATCTGCCTCTTGAGAAATGTGTATGCAGGTCAGGAAGCAACAGTTAGAACTGGACATGGAACAACAGACTGGTTCCAAATAGGAAAAGGAGTACATCAAGGCTGTATATTGTCACCCTGTTTGTTTAACTTATATGCAGAGTACATCATGAGAAACGCTGGACTGGAAGAAACACAAGCTGGAATCAAGATTGCCGGGAGAAATATCAATAACCTCAGATATGCAGATGACACCACCCTTATGGCAGAAAGTGAAGAGGAACTCAAAAGCCTCTTGATGACAGTGAGAGAGGAGAGTGAAAAAGTTGGCTTAAAGCTCAACATTCAGAAAACAAAGATCATGGCATCCAGTCCCACCACTTTATGGGAAATAGATGGGGAAACAGTGGAAACAGTGTCAGACTTTATTTTTCTGGGCTCCAAAGTCACTGCAGATGGTGACTGCAGCCATGAAATTAAAAGACGCTTACTCCTTGGAAGGAAAGTTATGACCAACCTAGATAGCATATTCAAAAGCAGAGACATTACTTTGCCAACAAAGGTTTGTCTAGTCAAGGCTATGGTTTTTCCTGTGGTCATGTATGGACATGAGAGTTGGACTATGAAGAAGGCTGAGCGCCGAAGAATTGATGCTTTTGAACTGTGGTGTTGGAGAAGACTCTTGAGAGTCCCTTGCACTGCAAGGAGATCCAACCAGTCCATTCTGAAGGAGATCAGCCCTGGGATTTCTTTGGAAGGAATGATGCTAAAGCTGAAACTCCAGTACTTTGGCCACCTCATGAGAAGAGCTGACTCATTGGAAAAGACTCTGATGCTGGGAGGGATAGGGGGCAGGAGGAGAAGGGGACGACAGAGGATGAGATGGCTGGATGGCATCACTGACTCGATGGACGTGAGTCTGAGTGAACTCCAGGAGTTGGTGATGGACAGGGAGGCCTGGCGTGCTGCGATTCATAGGGTCGCAAAGAGTCAGACACGACTGAGCAACTGATCTGATCTGATCTGAATTGCTCTACATACAATAAAAACTTTTGATAAATAAAATAGATACTTTAAAAGAAGTTCAGGAAATTAATTGTTCAAGGTGCAGTTTAGGGGACAACAGGGAGTTGTCCTGAATCAGGATGCAGTATCCTGAATCTTCCTCCCTTGGACAAATCTGTTCTTTGAAGAAAAAGCAGTAGGGAAAAGAAGAGAGCAGTAGGAGGGCTGAATTAGGAAAGACCTGACGTCTTTCCCTGTTGTTCTCATAAAATCCTTGCTGGGAAGCTTGATAATGCTGATTCTGAAAATTTTAACAATTTCTTTCAGAGGCAACTGATTGAATAATATATATAACATGAGTCGTTTATCAGATGTCATGTCATCTGATATTCCAGCCAGCACCACACACACACACACACACACACACACACACACACACATTCTGCTTTCACTTCTACAGGGAATAAAAAAAAAAAATAGACAGTTTTTCTCAAATTACAGTGAGATAATTTTACCCTCCCCTACATCCCTAGAGCCCAAGCCATTCTTGAAACACAGCACCGTTTGAAAGGACACCATGCACCATTTCATTCCTTTGGGTGAAAATGTGATTTTCACCCTCCACCCTCCCTTTGCTCCACCTTCATTAAAACTCCAGAAGGACATTTTCTTCAAGTGATGTTTTCTGGGATTTCTTGGTTTTCCCTGAAAAGTATTTATTGAATCAAAACATTTTGGCCTAGGCCATGGCTACGTGCAGGGGCAAAGCAGATTGGGGCTGGGATTGCAGAAAAGGAGGAAGAAGGACCTATCTCCCACCCCACTCCACACCCCCGAGACCAGGCGCCCAGGGACCACCACACCCTCCCCCAGCTATCAGGCTGCTCACAGCTTTTTTGCAGTAAAAATGAGATGGATAACGTCTTATCCAGCCACCACCAGCCACAGGGTTTACAAACGAGCCCACAGCCTCTGTGTTGAGCCGGCAGCTTCAGGCTCCACGCACCCCTCACCCCCAGCCCTCCCATCAGCCCCTTCCCTTTGGTCGGGTTCTTTCTGTGCACCAGCTTCTGTGCGCTGGACTTCGGGATTCTCAGGTGATTCCTAGAGCTTCTTTGACAGGACTCAAAGCTCAGTCCTCCTGACGAGTTTCCCTCCTGCTCCAGCGAGAACCGGCTCAAAGGTAACAGCCCCTCCAGGCCTTCCTCATGATACGAGGCCCGTTCTAGCCCATCCGAACAAAACCAGGATCCCAGCATTTTATCTCCCCCTCGTCTTTGCTTCCTCCACTCAGGAACAAGGACATATTTTTCTCCGCCCCGCCCCCTACCCCAGTCCCTAGCGCAGGATGGGTGTATAGGCACACAGTAGGTGTTCAGTGAAGATGAGCTGTACAGATGAACAGTTCTCCACTGCAAGCACAAGGTTCTTTGTTTACTGAGCTCTGCTGCACAGAAACTCGGTTAACATACGCCGTAAAACGTCGATTTCAGTTCGATAAATGTGTCTCAGCTGTGTTCTCAGACCCCCGCCCCCATCACGGCAAAGGCCAGAAGAGAGGTGGGACACCCCTGAGATCTGAAAAGTCACGTGGGCTGCTCTGGCCAGCTGTAGGGCAGTCGGGGCTGTTGTTGAGCTTTGAACAAATCCAGGGATTATTTATAATTGAAAATCAGGCTCGGCAAGCCTTCAGAGCCATGAAGGAGTTTATTATTCTCCACCCCACGTGCTCTGCCTCCCCCTCCGCTTCACATCCGGCCTCACTCACAGCAGGCTCTCTGGCTCGCGCGGGCCTCGGAGCACCTGGGCTGGGCGGGCGGCCGCCTTCCCAGGAGTCGGGAATCGCAGACCACCCTGCACACCCACACGTACCCTTTTGACTGGGACGGAGCATCCAAGGATGGGAATGGCCAGCTGAGGCGGAAACTCCATGAGACTGACATACTCCAGGCTTATCTCAGCGGGGGCCTACAGAGGCTGGCAGAAACGGAGGCCCCGCGGGGAAGGCCCAGATGGGAGCTCAGGCCTGTCTCCACCCAGGTGACAACCTCCTGCCCCATCCCCTGGGCTGCCCGGCCTGTGAACACAGCAATCTCTTAGGTCTCTAATCATGCCCAGGCCAGGTGATTAAGAAAGGGAAACCATAAAGAACATTAGCCTTGGAGAGGCCAGTAAAGATCTTCTCAGCTGGTAAACATAAAACAATTCTAGCTACAGAGCCCTTTCTTCAAAAGAAACTTCCAGAAAATCCAGTAAGCAAAAAGGAGAAAACGCCAGGAAGAACAGGCCACACTTGGGCCCTCCACTTTCACAGCTGTCCAGTCAAAATGTTTTTATTCCTGACCAGAAGAGGCCCCTGGTAGTTGGGAGCCCACCTAGGGTGTGCACTCAGGGACTCTAACCCCAACAAAATCAGGCCAGCAAGCAGCCTTTTCTTGTCCATGCAGGATTGGTATTTATGGAAAGCCCTAGAAGTCAGGCACATTGATGAGAGTGTTAGAATATTCTTTCTTGAGAGTGATGGAAGCCAGTATAAACATGCTTAGTTAAAATGCGGCTTCGTTGTAAAGAACCTGGAGCATCCAAACACATGTCTGTGCTCTCAAGGCCTAGAATTGGGTCTCAATGCCATGAAAACTCCTTTTTCCTTACCCCATACTTGGCTTTATTCCCTTCATTCTGTGTGGCTGAAAACATAGCCTCCGGAATCTAGATTCCCATCCATCCCTCCAGCCTCCCCAAGTTAAGATGACTCTCACCACTAGCTCTTCTTAGATCAGTCTGAAGAAAGGCCTCTGATCACCCCAGAATCTGTCATGTGCCCATCCCTCAACCAATCACTGTGGTCTGAGAGAAGGATACCCATCTAAGCCCTGGACAAGGGCATGGAGTTCTGGGCTTGCCAGGCCCTCAGAACCACAGGGAAGGGAGACTGGGAGAAATAATTCCCCAAAGAAACATGGGTCCCTGGTAAGTTAATGGTGATGAACAGCCCCGACTTTTAGCATTTTGACCAAGACACTCGGAAAGAGTGCCCTAACCAAAAGGAATGATCCCCACAAGTTCACTGGGGCAAAGAGGGCCTTGCAGAGCCCCGCAGACCACCCACAGAGGGCACCATCTACTCTTTCTTCCTACACAACCAGAGCTAAACCCAAGCATTAGCTGGGAACATGTGTGTTGCTTTTCCTTTTAAACTTAATTCAACTTGAAAGGACTCTTCATCTTATCTTGTGCAAGTGAGTAAGGGAGAGTGTGTTGGTTCAGTGGTGCAATAAATAACCTCTCCTTATGAGAAACATGATGCCTCAGCCCCTAAGCCATTTGGTAACTATAATCTGACATTACAGAAGCTTTTCTGGTGAGACCAGAGATATCTGAGCCACTTCCCTTTTCAAACAACTTCAGCTAATGGCTTTCAATGCTATTAGTGGAATGAGTCCAAGCTATCTTTGATTTGTGGTCGCTTGATTGGATCCTGAAAGGGGAGGCTCAGCTTTGCAAGGAGAAATAATTGCCTGGGAACACTGCAGAGTGATACAATTCCTGTGGAGTCAGAGGAACCACAAATTTGGAGAAGCTTGACTCCTCTGGAGAGATGAAAATACTTGTCAAGGTTTCTAACTCTCCTGCGGGCCCCTTCCTCACTCTGACAGCTCACTTCAGCCCCCTCTGCTTCCCCAGTGTTCCTGATGCTGGTTTTGTTTTCTTTAGAGAGAAGGGGGGTCCTTCTTGGATCCTGCTACACAATGCCAGAAGCCATTTAGAAAATGACCCAGCCACACAACCTGGCTGACAGGTCCAAGTGTCCTTAGGCAAATGTCAATCCTGGGAGTGCATCTGAAACTCTAGTGATGAGTTTCAAACCGACTCCAGTCACTGTAGGGCAGTTGGAGTAGGGACAGGGCTGTGTGTGTGGTCATTAAACAGAGCTTCTCTTTCTAGTAGAAAGAGAGGCACCATTTTGTAACATTGCCTGACCCCCTGTGTGTTTCTGGGCTCGCTTACAGGCACATCTTAGGGGTCCCTGGTCCCATTTGAGCTAAAAGAAAATGACAGTTATTTGACACTGTACTATGCACACATCACTGAGTGGAAGAGAGACCACCAGTGGGTCAGCATTTGTTGTAACATTGGAAACCTGGCTTCATTTTCTGAACCATAACAACCAGAGGTTATCTCAGGCTTAGAAGGGACTTTTTCTTTTTAGTAAACTTTTGATTTTGAAATAAATTTATATTTACAGAAGAGTTACAAATGTAGTTCTGAGGGTTCCCATGTATCCTGTGCCCAGTGTCTGCTAATGGTAACATCTTTTCTGACCATGCCGCTTTTGTCAAAATTATTAATAAGAAATTAACGTTGGGATCATGCCATAAGCTACACTCCAGATATGATTCGGATTTCACCCACTTCTCCATTAACGTTCCAGGATCCTACGTTGAGTTTAGTCATCGTGTCTCCTCTGTCTCCTCCAATCTGTGACCATTTTTCTGTCTTTCCTTGTTTATCACGACTTTGACCATTGTGAAGATTCCTGGTCATACACTGTCCCTCCCTCCGAGTTGTCTGATGTTTTCTTTGAATTGATTAGAAGTATGGGTTTTGAGAAAGAAGATCCAGAAGTGAAGTAACTCAAAGATTACTTCACACAGATGAGCAGAGAAGGCTGAGCCATAAATGTTCTAAAAAAATGTTCCAGAGACCACTTCCCTGGTGGTCCAGTAGATAAGAACCCACCTGCCAATGCAGGGGACATGGTTTCGATCCTTGGTCCAGGAAGATTCCCACAGGCCCCAGAGCATCAAGCCCGTGAGCTGCAGCTACTGAAGCTCACGCGCTCTAGAGCCTGTGGTTCGCAACGAGAGCAGCCCCCACTCACCACAAGTAAAGAGAGCCCACACAGCCACAAAGACTCAGAACAGCCAAAAATAAATAAATAAATCAATCCTATTTTTAAATGTTCCAGAGGAGTAAACCTTCAGCCTGACATGTTATTGCTGGAGCTGAGGCCCAATAGTCTGCGGCCAAAGCAGGAGCCCTCCCAGGCCTCTCCATGAAGAAGGGCTGGCTGGTTCTGCAGGGCTGGGAACCCACCAAGCCAGGAAATGGCCAAGCTCACAGAAGGTGGAAGTGCAGACAAATCACATGAGCAAAGTGGCAAAACCAAGGGAGGGAGGCACAGCCGACTCTGGGCCTGACCAGTGGGATCCTGGTAAGAAAAGATTCCTCCTGCAGGAACTCAGATGGGGTTTGTCATAAGATTATGACATTTCATAAGATTATGAAACATTGTGGAACTTGTGGTTCCTATAATTTGTCTGCCAAGGAGGCACTAATGTTTATTGATTTTCTTCTGGAAGAGGCAGAATCATCAATTTGGGTTGCAAGTATTGAAAGTTCTCAGGTTTCTGGAAGAAGCTTGAACGAAAAAAAAAATTAGGCATCTCTATATTGGTGTCATTCTTAATCACAGAAATTGTTATAGTGACATTATAGGCTTCACATATAGTGATATATAGGCTTCACAAACATCCAGAATCTTACTGTTTTTCAAATTCTCAGAGGTTGAAAGTGTTGGAAGGAATGAGCAGTTGAACCGAGTGTGTGTCAGGCCACTGAGCTGGGCCCTTTGACAAGAGTGGAGGGAATTTAATATGTGCAGAATCTCCAAAATGATTATTATATCCGTTTCACTGAAAACTGAACTGTAAAAAAATTAAATAGCTTACCCAAAGTTCCACAGATGAAATGGATACAAAGTGAGATTTCGATCCATGTCTGTGCATTTCAAGTTCCGAATCTTTCCGTGGCTCATCCTGACTCTCTGTGACTGGTTTTTCTCTAACATTCTACATATTTTATTGTCCTATTGAATTATTTGAAACTTCCAAAACAACAGTAACAATAAAAGTGGTCAATGCTATTTGTTCCTGATTTTAAAGTGGCTTCTCTATTTCATAATTCAATACAGCCATCAGCATGTTTTAAAAGCCTTATTTTATTTTTAATTTACATGGGATTTCTATTAGTAATTGTTGCTAGATTTTATCAATGCCTTTACTTTCTACTGCTGTAATAATGCAGGTTTTTTTCTCTTTTCATCTGAACACAGAAATTTTTTTGCTGAATTTTCAACTTTTAGACTATCTTTACAAATCTGAAATAAATGTGAGCTTAATTTCCTTTCATTCTTTGTATAACTTTCTACTGGATTGTGCTTACTAATTTTTGTTTAGTAGTTTAGCTTCTACATTCATAAGTGAAATTGTCTAGTTTTCTTCTTTTTCTATCCTTCTCAAGTTTTAATATTAATATTACTTGGGAGCTATTTCCACCTGTTTTCTCTGGCCTAGGACAGTTTAAATAGTAATGTGCCACAGTTTCCCAGTCTTAGGCCAGAAACAAAAGGCAGATTGTTACTCGCAGCCATAGCAGTAGTGAGAAATCAGCATTTAGTAGCTCCAGTGCAAGACAAACTCTGTCTTCCAAGATTTTAAGAAATCTGCCCTTTATTCTGAAGGCAACCACTATCTCTACCTTCCACACTTATTGACCATCCAAACGTCCTTGAAAAGATGGCCCAGTAGTTCACTCCTATACGTGCAAAAAGGTGAGCGATCCATGGAGAATTATTCCCCAGTGATGGATGACTGAGGTCAAACAACAAAACATTAGTACTTGTTCATTCTAGGCTTTTTCTATATTTTTTAAACATCCTCCTGCCAAAAAGAAGGAAAGAAAGAAGAAGGAAGGAAAGCTTTGTAGTACTGGAAGAACTGTCTCAAGATTTGGTAAGTGTTTCAGCAGATTATGGTGACTTCCTTTGGAGACACTGTAGAATTCCTGACTTGGATGGGTGGCAGGGTAAGGCCCTTCTAATTCAAAGAGTCTACAATATTGGATAGGGCTTCCCTGATAGTTCAGTTGGTAAAGAATCCGCCTGCAATGCAGGAGACCTGGGTTCGATCCCTGTGTTGGAAAGATCCCCTGGAAAAGGGAAAGGCTACCCACTCCAGTATTCTAGCCTGGAGAATTCCATGGACTGTATAGTCCATAAGAGTCGGACACGGCTGAGCGACTCTCACTTCACTTTCATTTCACAATATTAGATGGTCAACAAAAATTTATTTGGCTGGCGTCGGGTCTTAGCTGCGGCTTGCTGGATCTTCGTTGCCTCATGTAGGATCTCTCCTTGCAGCTCATGGATTCTCTAGTTGCAGCATGTGGGTTTAGTTGCTCTGTGACATGTGGGATCTTAGTTTCCTGACCAGGGGGTCAAACTTGCATTGCAAGGTGGATTCTTAACTACTAGACCTCCAGGGAAGTCTCGTAGATGGTCAACTTTGAAGACATTTCAGGACTCCTTGTATTGTGTGTGTGTGTTTAGTTACTAAGTCATGTCTGACTCTTTGTGACCCCATAGACTGTAGCCCACCAGGCCCCTCTGTCCATGGGATTCTCCAGGCAAGAATATGGGACTGGGTTGCCATTTCCTTCTTCAAGGAATCTTCCTGACCCAGGGATTGAACCCAGGTCTCCCTCATCTCCTTCCTTACAGATGGATTCTTTACCATTGAGCCTATTCAGAATTCCTTAGCTATTCCTGCTCATTACCTCTCTATTTCATCATACTCATAGGTGAACCAGTGACAGGTGATTGGAAATCAGTCACATACATGCACACATACAATTCCAAATAACTCATGGCTGGGATTATCCACATTTTTTAAATCTCTTTAGGCTTTTCTTAATGAGGTCAGTGGGAGGGCTGTTATTTATGCTCCTAAACACTGGTGTGTGAAAAATGTATAGGCACAGCAAAGTCAGTGGTGAGCAAGATAAACACGACCCTGGTCCACAGAACTTACTATCTACTGGGGAAGAGAAGTAATTCAACGGAATAAGAAGATGTGATTGACTCTCAGATTCACTAGAGATTGATTTAGCTCCCTCCCTTTCCACTCACCCACTTGCTGCCTAGGAAGTCATTGCCAAAGAGAGTTGGTGCACTTTGACCCATGGAGAGTAACAGAACAGGAGGGCCAGGGAAGCCGTAGATTAAAGAACGAGCCCAGCAAGGTGCTGGTTGATAAAAGGCATCTGCTCAGGTATTTCTCCTCTCTAGCTCAGATTTTCCTTTGCGTAGAAAAGCCCAATGCCTAGCCTCATAGCTCAATTGAATACTTACTGTTTTAGAGTACCCAGCAAACCTAATGTACCATTAAAAAGTCCAAAATTAGAATAGTCTCTCAAGGTCTTTGGCCAAAATGCAACACCCCACATCCCTGGTCCTTTCCTCTCTTCTGCTCCTCTGATGCATTCTCATGGCCATAACACTATGTCACACACACACACACACATACACATACACGCATGTGCAGTTTCTTTCTCTACATTTCTAACGTTTCCTCTCATTCACTCTGAAGGGATGTGGGAGTGGCTACTATTTCTGAAATGGGAATAAGGTTAGCTAATGAAAACAATGGCCTCTTTACTCATCCTCTCATCAAAAATCAAAGCGTGGCTACAACTCAGTTTAAGCAAACATCTAAATTAAAAAATCAGATTTGTAGACAATATTATATGTTAATATTAAATCTACTTAATAGTTGTTATTTTTTAAAGCATTGAGAATAAAATCCCTTTACTTAGCAAGCATCCCTCACAACTATTCCCCAAAAATACTTACTCTGAAGTCTGAATTCAGATGTTCATTGAATATGAAGAGAAAATGTTCCTGTAGTTTGACTTTTTCCCAGATTTGATACCAGAGATACCTAAAGTCAGGTAAGCCCTGAGCAAAATGCAAAACTAGATTCCAGCTTCTTTCAAAAACTGAAGTAACAATTCTAATCTGCTGTCATCTAAAACGCTGGGTTGCCCCCTGCTGTTTTCTAGGTAAATGACAGGACATCCTAACCAGCAGGAGATAGAGCTGCTTTTGGTGTGTACTAGCATCCCTTGCTAGAATGGAAAGGCTATGGCAAAAAGACTGTGCCTGAGGCTCACCAGTGTGTCCCCAGCATGAAATTAGCTGGAATGTAGCAGGCACTCAATTAATGTGCCGAATGCATACACAAACAGAAAAGAAAATAGGCTTACATACTCTGTTTGCAGAGACATAACACAGAGAGTATACAGGCCCAAGGAAAGAAATGCTTTGCAATTCTCTGTTCATAACTGTTTGAAATAAATTGGTGGCAATTAGACATGCCTGATGTCCTCTAATAATTCCACTGGGTTAAACAAATTAATAAACTGGAATATTTAGACTTAACAATAAAGATATATTTTCTGAATGTTGCTTACTGCCAAAAAATAAATATTTGAGAGCTTAGGATCTAAAAGCTGCAAGGTTAAAAAAAAAAAAAATGATGGTTTCCAAGATGGCAGAGCTGGTTAAGATATAAAGTTCTCAGTGTTATCTTTCATCTGTTCTCCGAGATCCCTGCTGCTAGTGCTAAGGTCACAATCAGTCACAATCCGTGTATCTCTCAAGCATCAATGAATGCAAGGATAGAAATAGATCCTTTGAAACAGAAGGGCTTTACCCTGACCCACCCATCCAACTCAAGAATTCTACAGTGTCCTGGGATTCCCTAGTGGCCCACTGACTCTTTCATCCCAATGCAGGGGGGCAGGTTCAATCCCTGATCAGGGAACTAGATCCCACATGTTGCAACTGAGACCCAGTACAACCAAAAAATAAATAAAATAATAAATATTTTGTAAAGTTTAAAATAAAAGAATTCTATAATGTCCCCAAAGGGAAGTCACCATATTCTTCTGGAACACTCATCACATCTTGAGACAGCTCTTCCATTACAAAACAGCTCTTCTCTCTTCTTCCTTCTTTCTTTTTCTTATAGGCATCATCTTTAGTTGGGGGTGGATTTATTGAATATGAAAAGAGTCACGTTAGGAAAAAGATTTTGACATTTGATATACCTCTGTACCCACCTGGAAGCTTAGGTTTCTCTGATGAGTCAATCAGTGTAGGCAGAACAATTCTGAAGGGAATATAAATATGTGCCAGTGCATGTGATACAGAAAATGTCCAGAAGAGAAATGTTTCCACCGGGGGTATCTACCAGTGGAGACTGGCGCTTGGTCGTTTCAGGTTCTGTACACCACATGACTAAATAAGCAAATAAAATGGGGTGGAAGGGGGAGGGTTGACCATTTCAGCTGGGGTCACTGATCCTGGCTGTTAGGGAAATAGCTCTGCTTCCTGAGACAGGCTGGAGGAATGTTCAAAACTAAAGTGCCCTCCTTGTACTTCCCCATCAAATGGTGAAAATTAACACAACTAAAGCAACCCCAGAGAAACAGAAGGTCACCCCAGACTCACATCCTCAGGAATAAAAATCCTCCACCAGGTAAAGGATGCTAGCAAAGTAATGCTCAAAATTCTCCAAGCTAGGCTTCAACAGTATGTGAACCAAGAACTTTCAGATGTTCAAGCTGGATTTAGAAAAGGCAGAGGAACCAGAGATTAAGTTGCCAACACCCATTGTATCATAGAAAAAGCAAAAGAATTCCAGAAAAACATCTACTTCTGCTTCATTGACTACACTAAAGCCTTTTACTGTGTGGATCACAACAAACTGTGGAAAATTCTTAGAGATGGGAATACCAGACCACCTTACCTGCCTCCTGAGAAATATGTATGCAGGTCAAGAAGCAACAGTTAGAATGGGACATGGAACAACAGACTGGTTCCAAATTGGGAAAGGAGTACATCAAGGCTGTATATTGTCACCTTGCCTTTTTAACTTATATGCAGAGTACATCATGCGAAATGCCGAACCGAATGAAGCACAAGCTGGAATCAAGACTGTCTGGAGAAATATCAATAACCTCAGATATGCAGATGACACCACCCTTATGGCAGAAAGTGAAGAGGAACTCAAAAGCCTCTTGATGACAGTGAGAGAGGAGAGTGAAAAAGTCAGCTTAAAACTCAACATTCAAAAAACTAAGATCATGGCATCTGGTCCCATCACTTCATAGCAAATAGATGGAGAAACAATGGAAACAATGAGAGACTTTATTTTGGGGGGCTCCAAAATCACTACAGATGGTGACTGCAGCCATGAAATTAAAAGACGCTTGGTCCTTAGAAGAAAAGTTATGACCAACCTAGACAGCATATTAAAAAGCAGAGACATTACTTTACCAACAAAGGTCCATTTAGTCAAAGTTATGGTTTTTCCAGTAGTCATGTATGGATATGAGAGTTGGCCCATAAAGAAAACTGAGCACCAGAGAATTGATGCTTTTGAACTATGGTGTTGGAGAAGACTCTTGAGAGTCCCTTGGACAGCAACAAGATCAAACCAGTCAGTCCTAAAGGAAATCAGTTCTGAATATTCATTGGAAGGACTGATGCTGAAGCTGAAACTCCAATACTTCGGCCATGTGGTGCAAAGAACTGACTCTTTGGAAAAGACACTGATGCTGGGAAAGATTGAAGGCAAGAGGAAAAGGGGCTGACAGAGGATGAGATGGTTGGATGGCATCAGCGACTCAAAGGACATGAGTCTGAGCAAGCTCTGGGAGTTGGTGATGGACAGGGAAGCCTGGCATGATGCAGTCCATGGGGCTGCAAAAGGTAGGATATAACTAAGTGACTGAACTGAACCAGGTAAAGGCAAACCAAGTTATGGCTGAGGGCAAAGCAACATGGAGTAATAAATATTAACTGTATTCTTATATTTCCCCTTGTTGGTGAGTTATGTTATATAAATGTATTGCTAAATCTTTCTCCTCTCCCTTTCCCAATATATATTGTATATAGTCTCTGTTGATATATTTTATAATTTATCCAGGGTAGGGATTCCCTGATGGCTCAGACGTAAAGAGTCTGCCTGCAATGCGGGAGACCTGGCTTCATTCACTGGGTCAGGAAGATCCCCTGGAGAAGGAAATGGCAACCCACTCCAGTATTCTTACCTGGAAAATCCCATGGATGGAGGAGCCTGGTAGGCTATAGTCATGGGGTTGCAAAGAGTGAGACACGACTGAGAGACTTCACTTTCACTTTCCAAGGCATTAAGAAAAGAATGTGTTTAAATTAGAATGAACAGCAAACCAAAATCCTGACTATAGAGCTGAATGCAATCCACTGAAACTAGGGGCTTCCCCTTTTGAGGAGCGAGGCTGTGTTCTGCAGGCTGGGGGTTTAAGGATGGAGGAAGGGTGTACACTGATGTAGGGCATCCACAGAGTGACTGCGGCGAACATTTATCCTTTCCTGGATCTCTCAAACAGCTTCTTCTCACTTGGATAATTCCCCCCATATAAATCTTACCTCCCTCATCGGAAACAGATTTTTTAAATGCATTGAAATTTTTAATCCATTTCAAAATGCATTTTGAATTCATTTCAAAGATACATTTGAAATTTTGAAATTAATGTAAGTGTATTAAAGTCTACCAATCAGAAATACACATGCAAGACTTTGTTTTGAAAGCAAGTTTTCCGGAAAAAAAAAAAACAAACAAAGAACGTCCAGGGAAGCAAAGGTAGCTGGTTCTGAAGTCAGTGGTGATGGAACCGTCTCCTCTGTCCACAGCAGAGTCCCTGTGTTTTGCCTGCGGCTCCACTACCGGTCGAATCTGATCTGTGGTTCTGTGATCTGTTGTTCCTAGCAGCTCAGCCTAGCTTCTCCAAAAATTCTGCAAATTTTGAAGAGCCTTTGTGAATCCCTTCCCATGTAAACTAGCTAGAGAGGATTCTATTGTGAGAACTAAGACATCTGATTAGTATAGAAAAATTCAGTAGCCATGTGCCTAAGGCAATTTGTTTTGCCTCTCTCAGACTCAGTTTTATCATCCTTGAAAAATTTCAAGCACTGTTGTAAAGACTAGAAATAATACAAAATGTCTTATATTTTTTTAAAAAAACATTATATTATGGCTTATTATTTCATCAAACTATCAATTCAGTTAGCTGTTCACTCATGTCTAACTCTTTGTGACCCCATGGACTGCAGCATGCCAGGCTTCCCTGTCCATCACCAACTCCCAGAGCTTGCTCCGGGATGAACCCAAGTCCATTGAGTCAGTGATACCATCCAACCATCTTATCCTCTGTCATCCCCTTCTCCTCCCGCCCTCAATCTTTCCCAGCATCAGGGTCTTTTCCAATGGGTCAGTTTTTCACATCACATGGCCAACGTATTGGAATTTCAGCTTCAGCATCAGTCCTTCCAATGAATATTGGGACTGATTTCCTTTAGGATAGACTGGTTGGATCTCCTTGCAGTCCAAGGGACTCTCAAGAGTCTTCTCCAATGCCACAGTTCAAAAGCATCAATTCTTCGGTGCTCAGCTTTCTTTATGATCCACTCTCACATCCACACATGACCACAGGAAAATCCATAGCTTTGACTAGACAGACCTTTGTTTGTCCTTTGACGTTTTTCAAAGTATATCCCTAATCTATTTCTTACCATCTGATCCACAATCATCATCATCTCTCATCTGGACTATTTCCATCACTTCCTAATTGATCTTTCTTTTTCTGCCCCCCCAACCCCCTACAATCTAGTCTCATTCCAACAACCAAAATGACCCAGTCACAATCAGTTCCTATCACTCTTCTGCTCAAAATGCCCTAATAGTTTCCAGTTTGCCTTCTACTAAAAATTTCTTTTAACTGTGTAGAAGCCCTACATGACCTGACCCCTAAGAGCCTGACTGATCCCTTTCACAGGATATGCACTCTCATTCCTCAGGCCCCAGTACTTTCTTTTTTCTGGCATACTCTTCCCTGAAACATCTGCATGGTTCATTGCCTCACCTCCTCCAAGTCTTGGTTCAAATGTCACCTTGACGATGAATCGTACCGCCACCATCCCACTTAAAACAGTAAACCTCTACAACATCATTAAAGTACAGATTTTGTTAAAATTTCACAAAATTTTATGCTTGTGTCCATTATTTGTTTTCATACCTTATTCAAGATCCCCCTTGTATTTAATTGCATTGAGCAACTTCAGCTACATGCAGCAAATTCTGGTAAATACTCTTTTTATTTTTATTCTATTACAAACGTTTTCTCATTTTCCTTGTTATGGCTTCTTAGATGCAACCATCATTTAAAAGTGGACATTTAACTTCCACATACATGGGATTTTGTTTAAAGTATCATTAATATTATCATCTTGATACTAATTTCTCGTTTAAACATTCTTCTGTGCAGTCACCCAAGGTGTTTTTTTCAGTCTAACTTTGAGGCTTTTGATGCCTAAGTCGAAGATCTCTCTTGGTAAATGTCACACCACACTTGAAACCATGTGGGTTGTTTTCGAATATCTTTAGATATTGATTTCTAGTATAATTCCACAGTGATAAGAGAACAGACTTTATATGATTTTAGTACCTTTAGACCATGACAATTTTGCACTTTTTATATCCCTGGATGTGTTCCAGTGTCTCCTAGTTTACAGTCTATGGGAACTTGAATAGAATTTGTATCCTACTGTTGTGTGAAAATTTTATAAATATTAATTATATTGAATTGGTTCACAGTGCTTTTCAGGTCTACTATATCCTTCTACTTCTCTGTATATTCATTCTATTAATTTTTGAGAGTTTGACATTGAACTCTCCAACTAAAAATCTTTTTGTAATTATTTGTTTATTGGCTGTGCTGGGTCTTTGTTGCTATGTGGGCTTTTTCTCTAGTTGCGGTGCTCAGGCTGCTCATTACAGTGGATTCTCTTGTTGCAGGGCAGGGGCTCTAGAGCACAGGTTCAATAGCTGTGGCACACAGGCTCAGTGAAGAGCCCACGTGCATTGGCAAGCCGATCCCTTACCGCCGAGCCACCAGGAAAGTCCTCCAACGAAAAATCTTAATATACAGTGGAATTATATGTAACCTTGTTCTGTATTTTCCAAGTCTCCTGAAAATGTGTTATTGTACTTTCATAATTTAAGGCAAATCTTTAAAAAAGAGAGAGAGAGAGAAAGAAAGAAAGTACTCTAGGTTATGCCTCAGGCCCCTGGGCAAAGAGGTGAACAGGACCTTCCTTGGTCAACCCTTCAACTAGGCAGTTCCTCTCCTACAACCCACCCAAGAGACATGCACGGGAATGTCACAGCAACCCAAACTGGAATCCGTTCAAATGTCATCCATGGACATATACATACATATCTACCAGTGGGATGCAATAGAGCCTACTAAAGCGTGAATCCTGGCAACTCAGCGCTACAAACGTTCAGTGTTGGCTGAAGCTGAAGGAAAGCAGACCCAAGCATACATATGCATGAATTCATGCAGATAATGTTCAAAATCAGGCAAAACAGAGTAACAGAATATAGGTCAGTTCCCCACCCCCCAATAACAGGAGGGTTGACATGGAACTACCTATGGAAAGGGAGCATATGGGAACTTTCTGGAACAGTGGGAAGCTTCTATATTTTTACCTAGGTGGTAGTTATGTAGGTGTGTACATTTGTGAAAACTGAGCTGTACAAGATGTGTGCATCTTATGTAAATTATGCCATAATTTTTAAATTAATTAATTAAACCTCCCCACCCCTAGCACTCCTCATCCTGATCCTTTTTTTTTTTTTCTGTAGCACTTACCACATTCTTGTGGCTTCTCAGGTGACTTAAGTGGCAAATGCAGGAGACACAAGAGACACAGGTTTGACCCCTGGGTTAGGAAGATCCCCTGGAGAAGGAAATGGGAACCCACTCCAGAATTCTTGCCTGGAAAATGCCACGGACAGAAGAGCCTGGTGGGCTACAGTCCATGGGGTCACAAAGAGTCAGACACGACTGAGCGACTAACACGCATACACACCACAAAGAGACTAAGAATATACGTACAAGAATAACTGGGACTTCCCTGGAGGTCCAGTGGTTAAGACTCTGCACTTCCAATGCCAGGGCCACGAGTTCCATCCCTGGTGGGGAAACTAAGATCCCACATGGCATGGCCAAATTTTTTACAAAAGAGAAGAATGGTTGTCTTGCTGGACCACTGCATCTAAGCTGAGTAAGAAAGGAAGTGAGATGGGTGTGATATGTATGAATAAGTGGTAAGGCCAGAGAATAAGGTTTTGGTGAGATCAGAGGATTGCTTGAAAGGAAATACAGGAGTAAATGAGTTGAAAGGTTAGGAGTGATAACTGTCAAAAATTTAGATTTGGGAGGCAGTATGGATATAGTAGGACAGTGTGACTGAAGACTAGTCCTACTTAGGACTAGGTGGAAATGGAGTGGAAAAAAAGATATCATGGGAGCTGAAAAAAAGTTCAGGTATGTGATGGGTCATTTCTGTGGTGTTACAGTTGCCAAGAATGACCACAGAAGGAGCAGAGAAGAAGCACTGCAAGCCAAGTGCTGTAGTTATTAGTGAAGGAGAGAGGTGTGGCAAATGCCAGTAGCAAGTTGGGGTGAGGAGTGGAAAAGTCTGACAGCTCTGAAGAAGCTGGTTTGTTTGTGGTCAGTTAATGGAAAAAAAGATTTGAATCAGCAATAGAGCACAATTAATCTAACCCTACTTCAGGACTTGAAGAACACAGGTATGGAGAAAACCAGCCTCGAAGACATATAGGGAGACATTCTACTGAGGGAGTGCAAGAGGAAACCCAGTTTCAGTTAAGGCAAGACATGAAGAGAGAACACAGAGGGACTGAGCTGTAGACAGCACAGAGGAAGGGGCAGGAGGGCAGGGGAGGGTCTTCAGTCCTAAGTGCACAACAGAATCACCTGGGGAACTTTTAGAAAATGAAGCCTGTGCCGCAGACCCCCTGAAACACAATCTTGAGGGTTGGCTGCGTGTGGTGATCCTGTTATACGGACAAGAATGAGAACTACTGGATTCAATGATTAATGAAACAGTAAGAAGATAAATGACTTCATTTTCTGATGGTAGATGGATGTCAGGAACATGATGGGGTTGGTCCTAAAAGCACTGGTGATGGGTCAGTATTCTCAAACACTGCTAAAGGAGGTGTGGACTGGTACAAGACTTCTATAGGTCGGTAATTCTATTTCTAGGATTTGTCCCAGTCTCCACATTATTAGCAGAGATGTCCACAAAGAGATAGGTACAGAGTTATTCACTGCTGTGTTATGAACACACCAAGAATGAAGATGTCAAGCATACATTATGAAACTAAGTAAATAGATTATAACAAAATAAAATAGCTGTTAAAAAACTTAGGACATGATTTACTGTCATGAAAAAGGCTTGTGATATGTTAAATTTTTAAATATATTAAATTTTTTTTAAAAAACATGGTCTCAAATTCAAACATATGCTTACTTTTATACACCTACACTGCCTGCAATGCAGGAGACCCTCATTCGATTCCTGGGTCGGGAAGATCCCCTGGAGAAGGGATAGACTACCTACTCCAGTATTCTTGGGCTCCCCTGGTGGTTCAGCTGGTAAAGAATCCTCCTGCAATGCAGGAGACCTGGGTTTGATCCCTGGATTGGGAAGATCCCCTGAAGAAGGGAAAGGCTACCTACTCCAGTATTATGACCTGGAGAATTCCACCAGGGGGTCGCAAAGAGTCGGACATGGCTGAGCAACTTTCACTTTCATTCTATATACCAACACAGATGACAGACTGAAGGAAATTAAAAAAAGAAGGTATCAGTGTTTACCTCCAGTAAGTTCAAAGTACTAGAGATAATTGTCTTTTATATTTTCTGAATTTTGTGCATTTTACACTGAGAGGGAAAAAAGACATTTTTGCTTGGGGGGATTGTTTAAAGAAATGTGTTTACAATGTAGTCCCAATTCTCACTGTTCACAAATGGAATTTGGTCTGTCTGACCCAATCTGTTTCTGGTGATAGGAGTATAACATAGGCTTTGAAATATAAATAAGAAAAATCATCCAAACCTTGGAAATAAGCAAAAGACAGTACAGCATGTACTTTCAAAGTTCTACTGGGGCATTGTTTAACATGCCTGCCAAGGGTATTTTTTAATAGAGGGTAGTGGTTCTCAAAGTGTAATCTAAGGACCCCTGAGATTTCCCAAGACATTTTGGGACTCTGTAAGGTCCTCCCTTTCCAACTACATAAGTGTGAGGTCAGATTTTCCTCATATACTTCAACCAAAACAACATACTGCAACATGTGAATGAAGAAATTGATATAAGAATTCAGCTGTCTTCTGATAAGCCAGTTTAGTGTTCTTTTTGCCAAAGTGTAAAAATGCCTTTTTTCTGAAAACATATCTCAAGTTATTTTTCATTTAAAAATGTTAATAGGCTTGTTCTTCTTATTTTTAAAATATGGTTGACCTTTGGGACTTCTCTGGTAGTCTAGCAGTTAAGACTTCACCTTCCAATGCAATGGGATCCTTTGTCAGGGAACTGAGATCCTACATGCCTCATAGCAAAAAAAAAAAAAAAAACAGAAAACAAAAAATATTGCAACAAATAAAGACTTTTTAAAAAATAATGGTCCACATAAAAGAAAAAAATCTTTTAAGAAAATACAGCTGACCCTTGAAAAACATAGATTTGGACGTCACAGGTCTGTTATACAAAGATATTTTTCTGTAGGGTCTTCCCTGGTGTCTGAATGGTAAAGAATCCATTCTGCCAAGCAGAAGCAGCGGGTTCAATCCCTGGGTTGGGAAGATCCCCTAGAGAAGGAAATGGCTAACAACAACAAATTTTTCCGTAGATACCAGCTGCTGTGCTACATAATCTGTGGCTGGTTGAATCCAGAGAAGCAGAACCCAGGATGAAGGGTGGACTCTAAAGTGATTCCTGGAGTTTTGACTGTGGGGAGGGTGGGTAACCCTAACCCCCACCTTGTTCAAGAGCCTACTATAATATTTAAACATTTTTGTTTTAGTGTCAAATAAGGTTAATACTGATAGATCACTTGGGATCCTCAGTTTTTAAGAATATAAGGAGTCCTAAGAATAAAAGTCCTTGAGACTCACTAACCTAGAGGTTTGACTTTGCTATTCACTTTAGAAGGCTTAGATCACTCAGCACACTCATTTCAAAACACCCTTTCTGGTAGACTACGTAACTCCTGTTCCTCCAATTCTGCTTCCAACCAGCTTTGCCACCTTATCAGCTTCCTCAATCGGAGAAGGCAATGGCACCCCACTCCAGTACTCTTGCCTGGAAAATCCCATGGACGGAGGAGCCTGGTGGGCTGCAGTCCATGGGGTCGCTAAGAGTCAGACACGACTGAGCGACTTCACTTTCACTTTTCACTTTCATGCATTGGAGAAGCAAATGGCAACCCACTCCAGTGTTCTTGCCTGGAGAATCCCAGGGACGGGGGAGCCTGGTGGGCTGCCGTCTATGGGGTCGCACAGAGTCGGACACGACTGAAGCGACTTAGCAGCAGCAGCAGCAGCAGAGGGATCAGAAGCACAAATTCCTATCCCAGAATGGGCTCTGGTGTCCCCCCATCCTCCCTACTGCCTCAAGCCCTGTGCTCTTTTAGTTGTACATTTTATTTCAAAGGAAAAAATATTTTCAATTGCCAAAGGGGAAAAAAACACCAGAAGTTGATTACCCTACTACGCATTAGGAAACACTTCTCAAAATACTAAAATATTAAGCTCCAGTACACATCAGAATGATCTGAGAGGCCTATCAGAAACAGATTTGAGTTCATTAGTGTGGGGCAGGGCAACAATGTGCATTTAAAACAAGCACTTCCAGGTGACTGATTTAAAAATAAAACCATACTTTGAGAAACCAAGACAATTAAAACCACTGCTAACTGACTGCCTCTGTTTTTCTAAGAATCACCCATGTATCCTTAACATCTACATGCCAAGTCCTTCTACATGGTCTGTAAAAGGACTTCACAATCTGACCAGGGTCTTCACAACTTTCTCTCCCACCACTCCATCCTTCTCCACCCTACAACCACCTCCTACACTGGAACCCACTGCTGCACTCCTCCTTATTGTTGACCTCTTTCCTTCTCCCTTGCCCTGCCTATGCAGGACTGCTTATTCTTTACAACGGTGCAATAGAGAGGGTTCGGTTCAGTTCAGTCGCTCAGTCGTGTCCGACTCTTTGCGACCCCATGAATCTCAGCATACCAGGCCTCCCTGTCCATCAACAACTCCCAGAGTTCACTCAGACTCACGGCCATTGAGTCGGTGATGCCATCCAGCCATCTCATCCTCTGTCATCCCCTTCTCCTCCCGCCCCCAATCCCTCCCAGCATCAGAGTCTTTTCCAATGAGTCAACTCTTCGCATGAGGTGGCCAAAGTACTGGAGTTTCAGCTTTAGCATCATTCCTTCCAAAGAAATCCCAGGGCTGATCTCCTTCAGAATGGACTGGTTGGATCTCCTTGCAGTCCAAGGGACTCTCAAGAGTCTTCTCCAACACCACAGTTCAAAAGCATCAATTCTTCAATGCTCAGCCTTCTTCACAGTCCAACTCTCACATCCATATATGACCACAGGAAAAACCATAGCCTGGACTAGACAGACCTTAGTTGGCTAAGTAATGTCTCTGCTTTTGAATATGCTATCTAGGTTGGTCCTAACTTTTCTTCCAAGGAGTAAGCGTCTTTTCATTTCATGGCTGCAGTCACCATCTGCAGTGATTTTGGAACCCCAAAAAATAAAGTCTGACAGTTTCCACTGTTTCCCCATCTATTTCCCATGAAGTGGTGGGACCAGATGCCATGATCTTCGTTTTCTGAATGTCGAGCTTTAAGCCAACTTTTCCACTCTTCACTTTCACTTTCATCGCTATCTAGACTCTAAAGCCAGTACACCTGGCTTCCAATCCCAGAACTGTTTGGTAAAAGTGGCCAACCTCTGAGTCTCAGATAACTCCTCTATCAAAGACTGTTTAAATAGCCACCCCAAGGTTATTAGTACGTCAGCACCAGCGGTATTTCGTTTAGAGGCTAAATGTATTAATTTGGTTTTCTTACCTCCTGTAAAACCTTCAACACTAATAGAACTAACAGCTCTCCCCTCTGTTTTAAGCAGTGTTAGCATTCCTAGAGACACAATGAATATAAGAACTCTAAACTCCTTACTGTGCAGGTCTATAAATCCAGTTCTGTAAGAACTTAAAAGAGTAGACACTTAATTTGAAATGACTTTTTACAACTGGAGTTTCAGAAATAAAATTCGTGTCAGTTTAAGTAATCACGCACTCATTTTCCATAAATACTTTATAAATTTATACATTCACACACACACACAGAGCAGATACTTAAGAAGCTGCATTAAATCAGTATAAGTTCTAAAGATAATCCAAATCCCTAAGGGTAGCCTACCCTCACTTCCTCAGTTACGATTTTTTTAGTTAATAATCATGTTCCTTATTTTGAGGTCAAGGTGGAATAATACAACTACTGATACTTAGGGTCCATAGCTGCCACATGACCCCCTTGCCCATCTACAGCAGATGGTATAGCTCATCTATAGTGGATGTTTAAGTACGGAAGGTGGGTGAAGGGATGCAGTTGCCCAGTCCAGCCCATGTTCAAATATTCTGAGCATTTACCATGTATAAAAAAATACTAGACAATATGAAAGGCTAAAAGATGCATGAAGTATAGTTTCTTCTTTCCAAGGAACTTAGTCCTATTGAGGAAAGGAACTCCTGATACTGCTTTTCTCCACAATGACTATCACCCTCCAAGAGTCATCATGGTTTTTCTCTTCAGAAAGCAGAGGGTGTAAGATTAAGAGTAGGTATGATTTGTAAGACAGATGCACATTTACAAATATCATCCCCCATAAAAGGGATTCAAAAGAATGTCTATGAGGATTTTATGTTCTCATCCTATTCTCCTAACAACCCTGAGAGGTAGGTATTATCTCTATTTAATAGATGAAAGTGAGGCTCAACTGTTACTAAGTGTTGGCCCAAGTTCACAAAGCTTGGAAGTGGTGGTGCTAGGAACAAAGCTGTTTTAACCCCAAGGTTCATCTCCTTTTCCCCCCCGAGTTTAAATTCAAGTATTCTTCCAGCTCCAGGTCACCCAAGCATTTACAGAGTCTTCACATTTTTTGATTGGAAAGTCTAAACTATGACATTTTAGATGACCTTTCTTGCTCTGTCAGTAGCTACAGAACCATTTTACTCAATGACCACATTCTTTGACATACAAACTTTCAGAAAGTTTAAAATTGTTATTTAAAATAAGAGCCCAGGTGGTACAGTGTAAAAAATCTGCCTGTCAATGCAGGAAAATTTGGGTTCAATCCCTGGGTTGGGAAGTTCCCCTGGAGAAGTAAATGGCAACCCACTCCAGTATTCTTGCCTGGAAATTCCATGGACAAAGGAGCCTGGTGGCCTACAGTCCATGGGGTTACACAGAGTCAGACACAATTGAGCACACACACAAATCACAGTCCAGATAACCCCCACACCCTATCAAAGTATGGACAAGCTTCAGGAAGTAGTCATTAGTCAACTGGCCAAATAGAGCCAGCAGACAGACAAACAAAACTGAGTACAAATTTCCTACAGTACCTGCTTCCCAAGCACCCTCCACGTATCTGATTCTCTCACCAATCCTGTGGTAGGGGGGAGAACAGCACAAAAAGTAAGATCCAAGGTCTGGGCTCTCCCCACAAAACCCCATCGACCCTCAGAAGGGTCAAAGCCACTGCATGAGCATTGAAGAATTACTTAACAGCCCAAGAAAATGTCAGTGTTGTATGGGGAAAATGTATAATGTACAGGGTAATTCTATTTTTGTGTACAACAAAAACCATGTTTTATACATACATAAAGATGTGTCAATAAGCACAGGGCAAGTTTTCCATAGCACACACACCAAATATATGGTTACCTCTGGCACATACAATCAAAAGGACAAGGAGACTTTCACTACTTAATTAATACCACTTTTTAAACGTGGTATTATGGGTCATTTTCACCTTGCTTCAGTATTAACAAATTCTTCTCCAGCTTTAGTAATTTTAAAATGCAGGTAAGACAGTTTTGAGTTATGAATATCACTGTCTGTCTGAAACTTTCCACGGACTCAAACCCCTGGTGTGGAGTGGCAGAATCCTGGTTCGCAAGCCTGAGACACCCGAGACAGCTTTTTTTAAGTGGTTTCCTACCACACGACGGTTGAACAGAAAGTACTAATGTATGTGCAAGTGCTTGACTGACTACACGAAGGCTGTGATGCCCCCCTTTCTCCTAAGCTTGTTTTACACTCCTCTTCAGGCACTTTTGACCCGGTCAGCTCCTAGCTTTCACTGAAGAATGTTAACAGGAGCTGTATTGCCCTCAAGTATGTCAAGGGTAGATCAATTCCTCATCCTAAATTACAGCAAACTGCAAATCTGGAGAGGAGAAATTCCTAAAATCTGATAAAAGACTTAGGTAGAGAAGGTGGCATTTCTCTGTCCTGCATGAGAAAGCCCTCATGTAGCTTTGTTTGCCCCAAAGCCAAGAATTCCCCAAAGTTAAGTTCCCTTTCTGACAGAGGCTCCAGACTGAATCCAAGAGTCATTTGATGAGTACATTCTGGCCAAGTAGATGGCTGCCAGGAACAGCTGCCAGCTCTCCAAGCCGACGTTCGCCATCACCTCACAACTAGGACACAAATGGAAAAATATTTAGGTGCACAGAGCAATCCTGGTCAAAGTAGGAAAAAAAACCCTAATGCCAAGAATGAAACTGCTGAAACCTAAAAATGTGTGCAACAGACCCAGGCAACCCACAGTGGCAAAGAAACAGCTAATCGGAAAGCCAAAAGACTAAGCAACTGCTTAAAAACTTTCTATAAGCCCATTTTGACCTTAGGGAACCATTAACAGTAACATTATAGTGCTTTCTGCAATTTTATGATATATTTATTCCCAATAGGTTCTTAACCAAGCTAAGTCCACCCAAAAAATGTTTAACCCTGCAATAATCAAACAATGTAACAAACTCCAGCAGTAGTCACACCTACACCAAGAGTAACTGCTCAAGCCGCCCAGTTCTGGAATAAAATGACTAATTAAAGTTCACCAAATAATATAAATTCTCAAAAATCACTGCTACTCCATTTCACAAGCAGAATATACTTAGTCAAGCAAGGATGACTATTTTCATGAGGAATATATAAGGCATACTCAACAGTAGGGTCACAAATTTTATCTCTTCCATAGAAGTAAGTTATTTATATCTCAATGGGGAAGACAGTTTGCTTTAAAAAAAAAAAAAAAAAACAAAAAACCCTTGTAATATAAATTACTAAAAAATTTTACCACAGAAAATATACTAACACCAAAATTATTTCAGGGAACAGTTTGAATTTGTCTTTAATCCCTTTTACTGCTTCTTAACAATATTCAGTCTTCCAGCTGAAACCAAAGTACTTTCTTGGAATCCTTAATAGAATTGTTATCTTTGGGAAAAATACTCTTTCCAACAAGAAATATTAAGAAATCCAATGGTCTAGATTTCACAACTCTTTTGTTAAAAAAACAAAAAACAAAAAAACAAAACAGTTACCTGTGTCTCTTTAATTTCAGAAGAATTGCTATTATACAACAAACTTTTTATTTTTTCCATTCATAAAAACAGTCCACAACATTCATAAAACATAGTAAAATGAGACACTTTTCAGGTGGATTCTCTTAAAGAACAGATGAGTTGGTAGCAGTTTAATAATAGATGGAAACAAACACAATCCATATAAAAACAGGATTTGAAGCGGGAGGGGGGAGATATATACCAAAGTAAATTTTGAGCTTTCGGCCATGCAACTCAACATCTGAGTTCTCCATTTAAAAACCAAACTAGGTGCTTTAAACAGGTGTTCACAGAAAAGGCTACAAAAGTACTGCAAAATGTTAGCCTTACATACACCAGAAAAAAGAGAGAGAAATGAAAATTAATAAATCCCCTAGCTAATCACAAGTTTTCCCTGACAGAGACAGACAGAAAAATAACTGTTTACAAGCTTAGCTTCGAGGTACAATGGCTTACAGCTCTCACATGGGTGTTCCTCACTCATGCTCTTTTTAGTATAAACAAATAGGTTTACGTAATGGAATACATATTTGAAGAATTCCTTAAAAAAAAAAAATCACAAGTTCCATTTTATATATGCAACAAATTTTTAATTATGTACTGAAAATAAATTACAGAAAATAACTTTAAAATGCAACAGAGGACAAAGTCACAATAAACATTCCCATTGAATTCCCTCGAGGGTGGGGGGTGGGGTGGGGAGTGAGACTGCAGTGCTCAAGAAGATAAATATCACAAATATATCAAAAACTTCAAATTGTCTATGCATTCATACACTGACATGAGCCACAAACACTCCTTCACAGGGACTGTACTCATTAGCCTACCACAGAACCAGATTTTGCCATAAACTACAAAACTTTTAATACAAAATCGTATTTATATATTTATAATTCATATACATGCCCTATCTGTGATTTTAGAAAATAAAAGCTACACACTGTACAGACACTCTTAACTCATAGCTGTAGGCAACATTTTTGGATGGAATTTCTCCCCCAATAAAATTAATGGCATATTTTATGTACATGAAGGCTAAACTGCATAAAGACAGTTTAGTTTCCCAGATATGCATCTCGTTTTAGGGCAGGTTTATAAATTTAAAAAGGCAAGACAAATGTACACTTCAGAATCACTTTCTTAGCTACAAGAGTTGTCGTGTAATTTCTGTGAAATTTCTGATACATGCATTTATGTAATACTGGTATTGAAGGCAGTAAAGCAATATATACTTTTAATGTCGTGGCTCAATAAAGGCTTCATTGTCATTCCAATCTGAATCTTGCTACAGTGATTCATTAACTTCTCTAAAAATTAAAATTTCAATGGGACACTGTGTTAAAAAGACTCTAAATAGATTTCTTAAAATATTTCCCTGAAATATCCTTTTACATAAGACAAATTTCACTAACATCAAAGAAGGGAAAAAGAAAAAAAAGAATTAAACATGGCACCAGTGTGCATGATAAACTAATGCTCCTCAGCCAATCATCATGTCTCAGGAGCCATGAACAGAATGCTTAAAACCAACAAACAATTTCACACTCTGTGGCAGCCATCTGTGAAGCCAGTTATACTAAACTACTTCTACAGTTGATTGTAAACTTTGGTTTATTTTTATTTGAGTTCTCATTGTACAGCAAGCATGAAAAAAAGGGAGAGTGGAGTCCATGAGGAGATGAAGTGTCAGTCTGTCTTTAATCTGGCATGATGAGACACCTGGTCAGTCAGGCCTGCTTTGATAGAGTTTGTTACAGACTGCCTTATGTTTTCCTCCATCAAATTATCACCCAGGGGCTTCAATACCTGTGGTATGAGAAATGTGCAAAACAAATAAAAACATGAGGTAAAAAAAGAGTTACATATAAAAATAGATATAAAAAATTCAATTCAAAGCAATGAAGAAAATAACCAGGAATGTGGGAAATAAAAAGATGCTTCTCCCAAAAAAAAAGTTATGATGCTACAAATAATGCAGTTAGACATTTTATAATGTAACAAAAATTACTTTCCTCCTATTCAAACCATTACAATTCCTATGAGATGGATGTGCAATTCCATACCCTATATGCAGCATCAAATCTGGTATGTATACAGCATTTATGCAGACCGGCCCAGACGGTCCTGCTTATTGTCCTACATGTATAAGTGTGAACACTTCAGATAGGGAAAAAAGTTAAAAATACTGTCTAATTTTTCTTCTTGTTATTGTTGGATGACAGTCTCTGTCGCTGTGCTGACGAAAGAACACGATGAACCATTCGACGTCTAGTAACTTCGAACAGTTTGGAAAACACCTAAAACATGGAGTGATTCGTTAGAAGAATGATTCAGAGGGCCTTGAACTTAAAGAGTTTAATTAAGACTATAAAAATTTGAGACTTCATAGTTTCTCACCTTCCTGGGACTCCTCTGAAGCAAAAGAAAAGAGAAATGCAAAAAAATTTAGACAAGGTTTGTTGACACTGCACAGACCTTCCGCCTAGTGATCATCTTACCTCAACTGTACTAAAAATACTTGTACACGCTTTAGATTCTTCCACTGACTTGTTTTGTGATAGTGGCACCTCTAAAATCCTAGAATCAGCGCTGTACTGGAGATGACTGATTTTCAGAAGACTCTGTACAATTATCAAAATTCCATGTGGCAGAAAATTAATAATGATTCAACACTTTTAAAGTAGATACTATTTTAAGTGATGCTGTGATAGCTTTTTTTTTTTAGGTTGTGATAGCTTTTAATCCATCTTCTGTCAGAACATATCAGAGGAATATAAAGAATGAACTTTTTAAAGATATAAAAATTTAATAAATATCCAGACATAAGGTTCCAAATCAGATCTGAATAGAGCATTTCTCTAAAGAAATATAAAATGGAAATTAATATAGCAGGTCACTGTATAAAATAGTAACGACATTATTAGTAGAAAAATCAGCATCAATCAACTTCTTCAGTCTTTGACTTTAAAACCAAAACCAGCATGGACCTGCATTATCTTAAATCTTCAAAATAAGCCCAATACTTCATCGGCCCAGAAATGGTATCTGAAAACGCCTTTCATATTGTCCATCAGTAATAACTGTAGCTTTCATTCTTGATATGATGCTCAGGTATTTCACGATGACCATTTTAATGACAATATCCTTAAGTGGAATTTTCTGAACACAGGCAATTCCAGACAACAGTTGGCTGATACACAAGGCTTTCCTTAGTAGATACTTGTCAGGCCCAACTTTGAATTCTGGTTTAAGGTAAAAAATCATGATTTGAATTCTGGTTGCGGCAACAGATTATGATTAAGAAAAGCTGGCTCCCTGTGGTACTTTGCTTTGCTCATTAGCATTTCCATAGTACAGAAGTAAAAGATTATTTGCTGTAAGAATTCCCTATAAGATTGTTCTTTGTAGTAAGTACATCAGTAAACCACTACTATCTTCATGGAAGGCAATGAAGACCTGAATATCACCCATTTTTCCTGGAATATAAGCATGCATTGCTTCTTATCAACCCTAGTAAGAAACTTCAAGGGAACTGCACTTCCGAACTTACTTCCTTACCTTCATTACTCTTGCACTGATATTTTCTTTTCTCAAAAAAACAAAAAAAAAGGGGAAAATCCTTAAAGACTCTGGTCCTGCCCACTTGTCTGGTATAATCAGGCCTATAACTAAGAAACTATCCAGAGTATTACAGATATAAGTTAACCAAAGCACACTAAAACTTTCAAGGAAAAAAAACTTCAGTTTATACTTTATATTTGGATTATGCATCTAAACAAAACAGAAAATATCCTTTTGCCATTCTCCATATAAAGAAAAAGTAGGTGTGGAAATATTGGGGGTGAGGGTGGGGAATGGGGGACTGGAGGAGGGGTGGGGAGCCACAAGGATAAGATTAGTCACTGAAAAACCAAAAGAGAGATACCAACCTGTTCCCATAGTGTTTCAGCAATCTGATCGATCATTGTTCCAATTTCTCTGAACTCCCCAGAGTATTTAACATATGCCCAAGTACAAAGAGACGTCAGTGCTAACCCCATGACAAGGTTACACAAGACGGCTATAGAGTTTAGGCCAACGAAGCCAGTCAGTCCTGAGATTATATACATAGCAAACATGACCGCAAACAGTGTGGCAGGGGTACGAGCAGCATAGAAGATGTTTTTGCCATCATTGTGCTTTATAAAATTTGCATAGGTTTCTTCAATTTCAGCCTCAAGCTGGTCCTGATAACGACGGCAGAATTCATCTCCACCCATTTTTTTCACTGAACGAAACTGTTTAATCGCCACTTCCTTAAGATCCAGGTGTTTTCGCTCCAGATCTGAAGGTGCAATGTAAGGCTTGTCCCCACCACATACCTGTGCAGACAGCAGGACAGATTACATGCTGGAAATAAGTCACACTTGAAAGAAATTCCCCATCAGTAAAGTTAAACCACCTACATGATTTAGTTTTAAATTTGTTTGTAATACTCCACACTTCATCATAATCTATGCATTTCTTATATATTTAACTGACTCAGGCAAAATAAATTTTCCCAATTAACTATATACCAATAAAGACAAAAAGAATTACACTACAATCTGTATTGATGTCAGCTGACCCAGCAATACACCACAAAAGACTGCTGGCAAGAAAGTGTGTTAAGAGCTGTAACACATAAAAAAGGTACTTGAATATTTGAATTAGCAAGCTTAGCAAAGCAATTGCTATTGGTCTTAGGACAATGTTACTAACATCAGAAGCTACTGATAATAGCACTCTGAATCATGTGTCAAAAAATATTTTATTGTGGTCTATGTAAATAACTTACTACTCTCATCCTGCACTCTAACGATGGAAATTATAATCTTAAGTTTATTTTCAGTAGAGATGATAAAAGAAGATTTGGGAATGATGTAACATGACAATGTATAAGGAGTATGAATTGGTTCAATGATTTTAAATATAAAAATCTTCTCACTCTAGTGTCTAATATAAATGTTAGTCACAAACCTGCTCCATACTTTTGCAATAGATCTCTCTTGCTCCTGCTACTGCAGCAAGATTATTAGCTTCAGCTGTTGCCTAAAAAATAAAATAAAATGTGCCAACTTTATGTGAAATAACTGATGACTATAAATGCTTAAGACAATAAATTATGTACAGTGACCAAGTCTGAAAATGAAACAGAAAAATATTATCAACTTCCAGTTTTCCTTTCTAATGGAGGAAACACTAGTAAAAATGATATAACAACTGCTTCTAATAGGACTACCTGATTAATTTTGTTTTGCTTAGATTTGTTAAAGTGGGTTTGTAGAATAGAACACATATGCCCAGGAAATTATAAGAGAATTAAATAAATACAGCCCTAAAATATGTCCCGTCTCCAGGTGCAAAGAATCAAGGGTTACTCATATGGTCCTCTCTCTCATAATCAGTATGACACAGGATACATTTTTAAATCCACAAAACTGTTTACTACATGTATTTTATGAAAAAAGTTTAATCCACTATAAAACTGGGAAATTGCCCAAAGTAGCAAATTTTTAAAAAATGAAACAGGTTAAAATAACATTGTCCCTAAAGAATACCTTTTTTTTTAAAGAAAGAAAAAAAAGAAAACTATAGTCACTAGAAGTAGCTGTCATTCATTAAAGAGAAAATAAGCCTATTTCAAACAACATTCATTGTCAAAGACCCAGAGAACAGAAGCAGCTTGGTTCAGCATGGCCCACACCAAGCTATCTTCTGAAACAGAAATTTTCCTACACTTCTTGAGCAACTGAAGAGAAAGCACCAAGGACCTTCATTTCTATGAACTGTGTGTGTACAAGGTCTGCAATCTGTAGTTACAAAAACTCAAAAACTTCAGGACCCATGCCTTGAGTATCTAAAATGTATTTGCATGCAAAGAAGCACCACCCCATTTCCAGCATTTCTCTCTAAAGCAAATTTTTTTTCTACCTCATAAATAAATGTATGTACAATGCACACACTACCTGAAGCATGGACTTTGGATGTGGAAGTTCCTCTCCTTGATAAATTTTAATGTAAGCCTAAAAATACAGAAGACTCATTATACTGATAGGTTATGCAATTTGGCTCCATATCGCCAAAGAAAAATCATTAGATAGAAAAATGATTCACACTATTAAAAGGAAAGTCTAAGCTTTAAAAATCATATACTCTCATTCCAACGAAGTTAACCCTATTCTCAACATTATTAAAAACGTGTGTTGCTAAGTAATATCCTAGAGAAATATCTCTAAATGTAACTCCAACTTGGCAGAAAAGTTGTTTCATATTTAAAGTTATATATAAAATGCTATCTACCCTATGAAAAGAAATCCACAATTCTCTCCTACTGCCAAACTGCCAATGTTTCAAATAAATATGTAACAAAACATTTTAACTCAGTATTTTACTTTGATCAGATTAAAGTATATTTCAGTTCAAGAGCAAAAAAAATTACCGAATTTGTGGTTTAAGAGTAAGAAAGATGAAAATTTTTAGGTAAGTTCCATATAGGAATCTTTCATCTCAACTTTCATCTGACTCTTAAATTATTTCATAACTAAACAAAGACAGTATGAAAGTGATCAAGTGTCCATTAAATAACACAAAAATACACTCTTTCATTAACTGTGTTTTCCCATCCATCTACAACTACTACAAATAATTACAACCCTCAACAGTGGCCTTCCTCTGGCAAGTAAGCTATAAAGACTAGAGAGCAGAGGGGGGGGAAATAATCTATGAATAATTTACTTGAGCTCAGAACCCAGTTTTGATAACTTTCAAAGGCTCTCATCAAGTACTCAGACTCTGAGACAAGGTTTTTTATGAGAACTCAAGATGCAGAATTATGCTCCCAATATCTATTATTATTTTCAAATGATAAGAGTGGTATTATAATATTATGAATGGTTCTTCTCTGCATATCAGAGCTGGAGAAAAAGTAAGATAACTGTATAAACAAATAAAATTACTGTGTAGAAGATACGTGTTACAATCTGCTATAATCTTCAATATTCTAAAATATTGATACATCCAATTCAAGGCAAAAAAATACATTATAAATTTTACTTCATTGTTTTAAAATACAGATAAATTTTTATACCATACAGATGAGTTTTAAGTCAACTATATTTCTAACTTACACAAAGTCATTTAATATAAGTATTTTCCTACCTTAAAGTATTCTACAAGATCTCTACAAGTGACTTTAGATCCACTTATCTCTTTTTCTACCAAATTTTCTGGGGCAAGGAGCAATGGAACCAGATTTCGAAGCTCTCGTTTAAACTCTTCATCAATATCTGATGGGCATGAAATTAGTCAACATATTAGTAAAATAAAAAAAAAAGAAGAAGAAGAAGTAAAGTCACCATTGGTAAGAGTTAATGAGATTCTGTTTTATAGAACAAGAGTATGATACTTAAGTATAGATTCATTTCAAAAAACTCATCCAAATCTGTCATACTGACACATCTCCTAGGAAAAAATATAATGCCCCCACCCAACTCTGTACCCCATTTTCTTCATCTTCCAATAATTCTGTCAGCTTAAATAATAAAAAACTGTGAACTATCAAAACAAATTCCACATCAAGTATTTTAAGTCAACTATCCTTTCCAAATGGCAGGCAATTCATGAAACTGTATTAAATATTAAAACTAAATTTTGTTTTTCTAGCCATACTGTTAAAGTTTTGTTAGTCCCCAAGTCTTCTGCTATCATGCTCAAAATAATCCTAAAACATACACAGAAAATTATACCATCACCCCGAAACAGACTTAAATCTAATTATATCAATACAATACATTGGTAATGCTTTTTAGCAGACTGCAATCAGATGAAATACTGAAATGTTCTTAGTCTTCAGTGTTTTTAGGACATCAGTGCTGAGCAACAGACATTAAAAAATATGTTAATCAATATGCTAGGTGTTTGCAACAAACCAATGAAATGGAAAGCTACAAAGACCACACAGAGCACTACAATCACTTCATTAACAATGCACTGAAATATCCTCCAGTATAAGAGAGAAATTTTAAGGAACCATATATATATATATATATTATTTTTTTTTAACTTTCAGTCTCTAAAACTTCAGTTCTGATTTTAGCAAGAATGGGAATTCCCACCTTTCAATCTCCCATCAAAACTAGGATTAGTTGCAACTTTAAGACCAGGATGTGGCAAAAGGAAGCAACCAAGATTTGAGAAACAATTGTGAATGTGCTTCCTTACATTCTGCAGCTCTTCATGTTGATTCTGTTTTACCTGGAGGTAGGAGGAGACAGGGTAAAGGAGCAAACAAGAGAAAAACAAATTTTTTTTAAAAAAGTACACACACATACTCACAAGCATGCACAGTAATTCAAATGCTACTCCACATGGGTGTTTTTTGACAATATAAAATTTTATTAAAGACCCATTTCTAACCATTGGGTAAGACCCACCTCCTCTCCTAAACCAAGAGATTTTTTTTCCCCGTTAGCTACCAGAGAGAAAGTGAAATTCCGAATCTGACTCTTTGCAACCCCATGCATTATACAGTCCATGGAATTCTCTAGACAGAATATTGAAGTGGGTAGCCTTTCCCTTCTCCAGCGGATCTTCCCAACCCAGGAATCACCCATGTCTCCCACACTGCAGGCGGATTCTTCACCAGTTGAGTCACAAGGGAAGCCCATTAGCTACCAAGGATATGAATAAATACAAATAATAATCAATCATAATATCTAACACCAGAACAACAGGTGTGACTGTGATTTATAAACCCGTCTTTAAAGTACTTATAATGGCAAAGAGAAAAACAAAGTACTAATCTGCCTACAAATAAAAAGGTCAGCCCTCGGGCAAAACAACAGATAAGGTGAAAACTACCAGTACAGTCTAAAGAACTGTAAGATTTCAGCACTCATCCCAAGTGATTACTTATGACATATGCTAGTCATCAGTTTTCTGCAGAAGAGAAACTGCTATGTGTTTTCTGGAAGAATATACTATAGTTAGATTTTTAATAACTACTTATCCCAATATAATTCACATATTCCCTCCTAAACTCTTCTCAAAAACCATTCTAAAATACATGTACTGTTAGTAATCAACAAAACCTGGAAACTACCCAAATCTCCATTGAGAGTAGAATGGAAAAATTATTGTTATTCTTACAATGGAATACTGAATATCAATGAGAATAAGGGAACTAAACTACAGGCAACAATCTGAACTAATCTCAGAAACGTAATACTGGGCAAAAGAAACTGGACACAAGAGAATACATATCATGTGTGATTCCTTTCATAAAAAGTCCAAAAACAAAGCCTCATGAAGGTCTGAACAGCAATGAAGGGTTTGGGGACCAGGGGGAGTTAGCAGACAGAGGTGGGTGCTTCTGGGTCATTATATGGCTATGTTCAATTTGCACAAATTCACCAAGGTGCATACTTATGGTCTGTGTACTTTTCTGTATCACTTTAATAATGTATTTAAAAACCCCTTTGTCTTTGAAGTCCATAATTCTGAATTTAGTTAGTATGCCTAATGTACTTCGTGTTAATTTCTTCTGAACAAACCAAAGAAAATGCTGATGAATGAAAATCTTTGACAGTCTAGAAACGCCTTTCATATAATCTAAGAATAAGGATTTGGTTTTAATCTCAGTTTAGGATCAAGAAAAATTATATTATACCCTCAGTCTTTGAATATGGTTGCAAAACTAAATTCATCCTTCCACAGGGAAAAAACAAAAGTTTATTACCCCAAAGAAAGAAATCTCCTATTTATGAATAAAGGGATTTTTATACATCTTTTATTGATGTCAGTAGGCGGGTAGTATTTGACCTGAGGGTTTCCACAGGAGGATACCTCTAGGAATAAAGGATCATGGTGGTGAGTTTATTTTCCAGGACTGCCTTGGTATGGCATTTTGCATGGGTCAGAACAAGAGTCTGGATATTTGAGTCCTATTATAGTTACTGATAATGTGTTAAATAAACAAAGGCAAGTCACTTTTCTGGATTCCAGTTTTGAGGTGTGTGTGGAACTGTGGTTTTGGAGAAGACTCTTGAGAGTCTCTTGGACTGCAAGGAGATCAAACCAATCCCTCCTAGAGATCAGTCCTGGGTGTTCACTGGAAGGACTGATGTTGAAGCTGAAACTCCAATACTTTGGCCACCTCATGCGAAGAGCTGACTCATTTGAAAAGACCCAGATGCTGGGAAAGATTGAGGGCAGGAGGAGAAGGGGACGATGGAGGATGAGATGCTTGGATGGCATCATTGACTTAATGGACATGGGTTTGGGTGGACTCCGGGAGTTGGTCATAGACAGGGAGGCCTGGCGTGCTGCAGTTCATGGGGTCGCAAAGAGTTAGACACGACTGAGCGACTGAACTGAACTGTGTATAAATGCTAAGCTAGATAAAATGTTTAAGATCCCTTTTCTAGCTCTCTATATGCTGCCACTCTATGAGGCAATATTCCTTGGAAAGAAAGTCTCACATCATTTGCGTTCAATGCATGCACACTAGATTATCCATCCTGTCTCAAATGTTCAGAAGCTCAGCTGGGCCAGAAAGAGACATGCATGCAATCTGAACAGATCAAAAGGTTAGTCTACCTCAAACTCTTATCCTGTGAATATTGATTTATTGAAATGTCCCTTCAATATGTCTCTGGAGAAATATCTGTTCCTTAATTTCTATTCAAGGGCATTTCTACTGTTCTCTTTCTCAGGAGTGCTACCAATTTATACCTCATCAATTATGTATGGGGTTACCTAGGTTAACCAGGGATACTCTATTTGTCCCGATCATACTTAGACATTGGTGGTCTAAGCAGCAGTCCAGGCAGCCCACTCCTTTGCCTGACTCGGTGCTTATGCTCTCCTCTCTCAGAAATAGGGACTTACCTGCAATCTCTTTTCAAGGAATTGTTTGCCACCTTCCAAACCATATGAATGTTCATAAGGATAACTCCAGTCTCGAATCAAAAACATTAATGTCTACAGAAAAAAGGAAAAACATAGAATCATTTCTTATAAAATTTTACCAAAAATTACTACCTTAACAACTGAAGCATCCCTTACTCCCCAGAAACAATCCTTATCAAAAGTTACAGCAACCAAATGGTTTACTACTAATCATAGTTATATCAAGAGCCTACTACATAAACCAGTAACACTCCCAACTCCTATCCAAGAATCTACATCCACTTGAGAAACTTACTCTATATATTGTCACCACAAGTAATAACACAGGGATTTTTAAGAAGAAACAAAAGACGTATCAGGGTATACAGATCATAATTTTAAGCCAAGATTGTATAATTAAAAGACCAAATAATTCACAGAATTTTGTATTCTTACATGCTTAGGTTTCTCAATTCAGCATTATTGATGCTTTGGGTCAGATAATTCTTAGCTGTACACACTTGTCCTATGTATTACAGGATGTTGAACAGCATGTCTGGTCTCTAAAAACTAAATACCAATGGTATTAACTTCCTCCCCAAAACTGTGATAACCTAAAATGTCTCCAAATATCAGCAAATGCCATTTGGGTGGCAAAATTACCCCAGTTCAGAAAAACAGATATAGGCAAAATAGAGTACATTTTATCATATACAAAAAATGACACCATAACCTGTCTAAATATTTCATGAAAGTAATCACTTGAGCCAGGCAAGACTGAGGCTGAATCAGTGTAAACCCACTGACAGTAAGAAGCACCAGTGATGCTTTCATGTAAGGGAAGACTTCACACACGGATGAGCAAACAGGGTGGAGTCATTCTTACCTACTGTAACACAACTAACCAAGTAACACTATGTCAACTTATAAACCACTTATTTCAAAAAAGAAACTATCTAAAATTAGCTTTTTTTCTTTTAAATCTCTGTAATGTTAAGACTCCAAAGAAGCAATATCAAATTATGCTTCTCAAATAACTCCACCCAGATTAATTTCTGACTTAATATTCTGCATCTAGCATTTAAAGGTAATGAAAAAACATGAGGGAGAGACATAATAAATTCTGAAACTTTTCTATGAATCAAAAATGAACAATAACAGGTCTAACTTCAACTTGTAATATACTCCCCCACACACACAAAACCAACAACATGGCAGTAGTTTATGATGTATACAAGAAGTTCACATGACTATCTCAACTCTGGGAATTAACACCTAATTAAGAGAAATGTTATTAACTTCTTTAAGTAAAAATTCTAAGAATCAATCTATAATCATTTGTTCTATTTCCTATCTTGTAAATTGCTACTGTTAAGTTGGTAATGACTCTACCATAAATTAGTTTCAATTCCACTGGATCTGTTGCTAAAAATGAGTTTGGCATAATGTCCTTATGTCTTCAGAAATACAAGATGACAGCTTTTCACAGATAAATTTCTTTTAATGATAAAATACTTAATTTACCTGAAATGGTTTCTGGTAGATTTCTTCCATTGCAAGTCTGCCGTATTCTGTAAATAACTATTAAATCAAATTATTTAAAATAATGCCCCCAAAGACGTTGAAAGAAGACATCTGTAAAGCTGTTCTATATCAGAGCACTAGATGTCAGGGCCTTTAAAATCATTTGAAAGCCAAGCATTTAATTTTTAAGACCAAGTATACATCAAAATTTCTTTTAGTTAAGAAATCATGTATCTGTTTAAAATCATATAATAGTCAATCTTCTTACAATATTATAGATTCTTGGTGTAAAGTAACAATAATGTAGGAATTAAATTTTCAATACTTTGGCATACATTCTTTGAGACATACATACTTGTAAGTGTTGAAGATCATCTTCCTGAATATTTTGAGACAAATTATATACCTGTTAAAACAGAATATGGTTTTCATTAGTGCTTTACTTTGAATACCCATCTGTGTGTAACTTTACTTGTGGTAATGAAGGCTATTTTATACCTGAACACATATGGATGACTCGATCATTATCTTAACTGGTGATGAAAAGGATTTCTTTTTCCCTAACTATAAAACATTAAGGGGGGAGCAGTGGTGGTAAACTATGTAAAAATCATGAATACATGCATATGGGGCCAAGAGAGCAGCAGACCTTTTTTTAAAGTATATGTAGTATATTTATATTGTACGTTTACATACTTACACTTAGGTAGTAAGTTTCTTTAATGTTACACCATGTTTTTTTTTTTTCTTAAGTATAGGATTTCCCCAATTATTTTTCTAAGTGAATGTATGTGAAGGGCATAGTTCTACAAAGATCAAATTCCTCCTTGGAGCATTCACAATATATATGGGTGAATATATATATCACCCATATATCATGGGTGCCTCAACTACCATTGACTCTATCTTTTTACTTAAGCAAACTCAGTCTAAATAACACGAAAATTTTACCAGACTGTAGTAGCTGTTTTAAAAAAAAAACACACAACAGTAGGTGGCACTCTTGCCCTTTCCACAAATTTTTAGGAGGCTTTCCAAGCCACACAGACCAGAGCTGATAATGGTAAGTTCAGTAAGTATAAATATCAAATAGGCTAAGTTTTCAAACTGAGTACAATGACATATAATCTTGTATGCTAAGTCACTTCAGTCATGTCCGATTCTGTGTGATCCTATGGACTATAGCCCGCCCGGCTCTTCTGTCCATGGGACTCTCCAGGCAAGAATACTGGAGTGGACATCCCTCTCCATGGGATCTTCCTAACCCAGGGATTGAATCCGGTCTCCTGCATTGCAGGCAGATTCTTTACCATATGAGCCACCAGGGAAGGTCTTATAATTTATTAAGTGATTTCTTAAGTGCCTTTGGTTGGGTTTTTTTTGCCTGTTGGAAAGAACCCCCATTATACCGAAAAAAAAAAAACTTAAAAATTGCTAATTTAAATACTGATTATATTTGAAAAGTAGCTTTTCAAAGAATTATGATATATTATACATTTTATAGCTTCTTTATTTGAAAATTACTGTTTTTGCACATATTTTTGAAGGAATGTGAAAAATGCACAGTTATCAAAAACAGAATTTTAGAACTAGAAGGAGCATTGAAGGAGCATCTGACCCTAACTTTGTATTGTCCATGGGTAAAACTGAGACCCTTTGGGTCCAGTTTGGGTCCAGAATCCTGTTTGCTGAAAAACATGGAGAACTCATGGCTCCTGACCCCTTTTCTCTCTTCAGTCCCCAAGTCTGGGGAAGGAGTGTTCAGTTCATTGGGAGATGGACCAATGTGACCTGGCATTCTGGAAATGGAATGGTTTGGGTGGGGGCAGGGGAAAGGTAAGAAGAACTGGGTTTGAGACCTAATATCTGTGGAGCATCAGGGTACCTTCTGAAACCATTATACCCTAGAATGGAACCGCAAATACCTCATCCATGCAGAATTTTAGAGGCTTTGCGAAAAATCTGGAAAGTGCCACTGGCCAGTGGGAATTAAAGGGATGTGTCTTGGGACTGGAGCTGTGCTTAGGGAGGATAATGAACAGTCAGACTTGACTACCTATCTACCCACCATGCAGGTTTCTGAGTGGATGCAGGCAGCACCCCAGTGCCCCAAAATTCCACCATGAGGGATTGCTCCTTTTTGTGAGAGGGGCATGAAGGTCATTTGGAAAAGGAAATGGCAACCCTTTCCAGTATTCTTGCCTGGAGAATTCCATGGACAGAGGAGCCTGGCAGGCTACAGTCCATGGGGTCGCAAAGAGTTGAACACAACTGAGTGACTATCACTCACTCAAGTACTCGCAAGAAAGAGAAACTGGAGAGAACATTCACTAGGTACAGTCCTTCTGAATCAAATCTTTTAAGAGGTCAACTAGGCCACCAAAGGAGAAAAGTAGTAGGTGTCCATAGTTGCAGCCTCTGCTAAGAAATAACGTATCTAAGAAAACTGGGTTACTCCAAATATAGAACAAGCTATTCTAACCACAAAAAAATGCCGATCAAACTTAATCACTTGGAGGTCAAGAAAATAAACAGCCACTATAAGCCAGCAAACTTAAAATTATTTTCTCAGCTAATTTCAAACAGGTACTTACAAAGAAATTAATGATTGAGGTGGTTAAACTCTATTTAAACTTAAAATCTGAGAGCATGACCAACCTATTCTCACTGATATGGGCCTTAGCGTTTAGAAAATAGGCCCAGATCCTTTCATTGTCAGGGCCAGGTTATAAACAGCAAAGAGAAAAGATTTGTTTACTGTAGACCATTAGTACTTAGTATACCACACTGTATTTAACAAGATGCTCAACAATTATTTTTTGAAAAAATAAATGACAAAGGGATCAATCTGTCATTAGCCTATCAATCATATAACTTATATAATAAGGAAGGACAGAAATCTGGCCTCAAGAATCAGGAAAGACGCAATAATAAAAAATAATTTCAGGGACTTCCCTACAAGTTCAGTGATTAAGACTCTGTGCTCCCAAGACAGGGGGAATGGGTTCGATCCCTGGTTAGGGAACTAAGATCCCAAATGCCAGTCAGTTCAGCCTTAAAAAAAAAAAAAAAAAAAATCAATCTTTTTGATTATTTAGTTTACAAAGCACTTTTTTATGCATTATCGCATTTGGATTTCATTTCTGACTGCACATAAAACCACATTATGAGACAGTCAAGCAAAGCAAGAATTTTCATTTTACAGTAAGAAAGTGGCTTTAAGTTTCCAAAATTAGGCCTCTCACTATCATAAAGTTAAACAAACAACAGAACACCACGGTATATAAGTTTTAGGACAGAGAGCTTATAATTTAAAGCAAGTCAGAGAGTCAGCTAATCTGAAGGGCTATAATGTGATAATACAAACACAAAGATGCATTTTCTGGTTGCCTCAGGAAAATGGCAGTTGTGCCACCCTGTAAGATTGGAGGAAAAAAAGTAGAACATATTGGAAAAGAGAGATTCTGAGGGTCCCCAATAATATCATTTAGTTTATAGAGACAGATATTTCCATCCCTATAATAAAAAGAAGCCCCTTCTCTTTTATCTCATAATAATATCCAAAAGTTGTTTCCACTGACAGCTAAATACTTCGAATTGAGGAAGGAGATGGGAACTTTAATCGAGACAAGTCATACATTCCAGATACTAATAGAAAGCACAAAAACCAAGACACTGTGACGGTATCATCTATAATCTCTCATCAGTAAGAAATATTTCTTACCTCAGAAGAGGCACATACTTTTTAAAATATTTGCAAATACGTATCTCGAAACATCACCACCAGCTGGACCTAACCACCATACTTCAATAATTCTTTTTTCAGCCAGAGAAGTATCAACCACAAATGAGCTCATAAAAGGGAAAGTAAAAAAATACAAAATGACCTGTGGTGGTTTAATTCAGTCCAATCAGTCTAAATTATACAGAAAAAAGATGGCCTAGCTCAAAGAGACTAGAACTTGACAAAACACCAAACACACCTAGGGTACAGCATAAGTGAAAGAGAAAAGAATTTTACTTCTTTCTAAGTGAAACAGGTGCTATCCTAGATTATATAAACATCACTCAGGTTTCCTAAGTTACATAGGACCCTAGTTTATTATATAAACATACCTCCATTCATTCAAATAATCAAGTACTAGTTGCCACGCACATCAAGTAGAAAACTAAATTTAATTACTTGATTTTGCTGTTTGGTTGATTTAGCCAAAAAATAAAAATATACTCTACATTTTACTGTATCTGGCAGCCACAGTATCAACTGAATATCCTAGAATTCAATTAAGGATAATATACAATATATACTCCTTAAAGAAAAAGAGCATTGATGCTACAACAAAATACCAAAGGCATTGGCTGTTGGTTCACTGCTTCCCTGGTAAGCACTTAAAAGTACGAAATTTCACACTGTAAGCCAGGACAGCAGGCACAGAAATGTAAGTGAGCGTTAAGAAATGTAAATAGTTTCTCTAATTTTAATCCGTCTTTTCTTCAATCAAATGGCATTCTGAGGAAGAGCAAAGGTACTAGAGTTCTGTGAACTGATCATGCTGGAGCATCCCTGCGTCTCACCTGAACAGAGCTAGTCATGAGAACTGATCATGCTAGAGCATCCCTGCGTCTCACCTGAACAGAGCTAGTCATGGTGCTCAGAGCAAACACTGTAGCACAATCCTTGATCGTCGACTGGCTGTCAAAGGCACCCTGGGTATCCATTAGCAGCACAGCCACCTAGGAATTTAAAAGTTAGAAATACTACGTAAAAACTCACCGACAGTGATTTATAAAAGTCAAATATAAAATGGTTACTATAAAAACCACTAATTAAGTCAAGAAAAGTACATATCTCACACATTTTGACTTAATAGTCCACATGTTTAAGTTATTGGATAATAAGATAAGAGTTCTGCATTGTTTTGCTCAAGAAATAAGGAAGAAAAAATAGTTAAAAAAAAAAAAACTCTAAAAAGAATTTTACTTTTGTTCCATTAGGTCTCTCGATCACAAACACTTCATTCCAGACTTGTATGCCTGTTGTTTCTCTTTCGCAACCACCTCGCCATGTAAAGCCAGTCAATGGTTCATTGTTTCCACCAATCCAACTCTGAGAATCCTGTTGAAATCAAGCATAAATATAAAATAAAACACACAAAAATAAGAACTCAAAAGGAATGTAGGAAATCACCCACTCTTTACAACATTGTAAATCAACTACACTTCAATAAAAATTTTAGGAAAAAAAGAAAGAAATCATCCACTCCTTATTTTATAGATAAGGACGGTATATCCAGGGAGATAAAATATACTGTAACATTACACAAGTAGTTACAAAAACAAATCCCACATCCTTCACAGAGGGACCTGAACCTTCTCACATCTGCTCCCATTTTCACACCCTAGGCTTCTAGATAAGTGGGGTCACACCCACTTTTCCCACTTTGGAAAGACTTCCTATGTTCAAAATCATAAAAATAAGATACCAGCTATTTTGACACCTCCTTCTACAAAACCAAGTTCCAGACAGAATGACTGTCAAAACAGCACTGCTCTCTTAGAATAGCTTATATACTAAAATGTTTTCACACTGCCTTAATCTTCTCTTTAAAAAACATCAACTTTAAAAATAACCACAAGATTTGTATAAAATCCGATTCAAACAATCCAACTGTAAGTCTTTTTCAAAACCAAAAGGGAAATCTGAATCCAGACTGGGTATGGTATTATATGGTGCTAAGTTGGGGTAAAGATGATTGTGTGAGGTAATAATGGCTTTGAAGTTGTACTACTAATAATAAAGTCTTATCTAGTTAAAATAAATAAGTAAAAGGGCAGAGAGGAAAACAGATGAAATAAGACCAGGAAAATGTTGGCGGGTACACTGGAGTTCATTATATTCTACTATTTTGGGGTATATTTAAATTTTTCTATAATAAAATGTTTTAGCACATACATTATGGGACTAAACTGTTGTAATATTATAAAATTATATGAAATTTAATATACCATAGGCTAATTTATCTAGAAAATTAAATCTAGAATATGATAAATGAGTTAACTGTGACATATATTAAGAGCCCTCTACTTTAAGTATATTTAAAGCCCATATATCCTTTTCTCAAAGTACCTTCCCTCACAGGAAAAATTCCTTTGTTTCAGAAATACTTCTAATAAGCTTTACTACATAGTCCAAAATAGATAACAAAGGTCCAATTAGGGGTGGAGAAAGATGTATAAGGTAGACTTAATGAGGAAAAGGCGGGAGACAAAAGTGTTGCCCAAATTATCACTACTTTATATAAAGATCAGTCTTAAACATCAGTGGGCTTCCCTGGTGGCTCAGATGGTAAAACACAAACCATCTATAATTATTATTCCACAGAACTCCATCCCCAGTTGTTACCAATCCTATCACTTACAAAATTCTCTTGGACTCTCTTCACTTTCAGTACCTTCAACTTAAGACCCTCATCCTCTGCTGGTCACAAGGCTGACACATGGTACAGCTCTATTTATACTATATACTACAGACTTGTGCTTCAAGAAGCACCCTTCACAGGGATCAGGGGATTAACAGTACACCCTAGATAAGCCCAGTTACGGTCTTGCACTGACTATACTTTTTAGATGCTCCAAATCACCTTGAACCTCCCTGTTGTACCCTCCAACCCATCCTTCCCAACTGTCACTTAATGTTCTCAACAAGAAATCTAAAATCATGCCATGGTCCCACTAAAAAGCCATCTGTGGCTCCCCATTTCTTTACAGGACCATCTGGAGACGTGCTGTATACAATCCACCTTTAATTTACATTTCCTATCTCTGCTCCTTATGTCCCCCCAACACACACACCTCTTCCAGTTTGTCCCACAACAAAAAAGGTCAATATTCCCAAATACATAGGTTGCTTAGCATCTCTATACCTTTGCTCAATCTGCTCTCAGCCTGGACTGAGTGGGTGGTCAGGAAAAGAAACTCCAACTTTTCTGAACTCTTAAAGCCTATTATTGACAGTTCAGGTGGCTCCCTTTAAATGGCTTTGCACTGCAGTTCTTGTGTAAGTATTGTGAGCACTGGCTATAAACCCATCTGATTTACAAAACTGTTTCTACCAAAATGCCTTCCATATTCTAGGTCCTCACACATAGCACCTCATTCCCCAAAAGTGTCAAAGTGATATTTAATGAACTGATTCAACCTACACAAGTAACTTAAAAGAATTTATCCTATTAGAGAAATCTACTTTTATTCTACATATTACTTTTTACTTAATTACTTAATTTTACTTATTTTTTTCCCTATCTCTTCTATGAGAATTTAAGTTCCATGAAGAAAAAAAGTCTTGTCATTTTTTTCCTCTCAAAACACAGGATAGTATCCCCAGAACATAGAATAGTGCCTGGCTTGCAGTAGGTACTCAAAATATTTGCTCAATAAATACGTCAAATTTTTTAAATTAGTAAGCTTCAACATGTTCCTTTTTGCACATGGGTAAGAGAGATGGAAGAAATAAAATCCTTTCAATCACTGCTAGAAATAATACAATAAGAGTAAAACTGAATTTTAAAAAGTACAGATGACTGAAATCATAAGCTAAGTAAGATGCTTGTTAACCTTACTATCTCCAAAAGAACTTTAAAAAGAATTGGTGTCTCATTAAAAAAGATGTACTAACTATATATTATCTCTTCTTGGTTTACCCTGTAATGGAAATGTTTACTAAATTGCTATTGTTCAGTCACTAAGTCGCCCAACTCTTTGTGACTCCATCCACTACAGCACATCAGGTTTTCTTGTCCTTCACTATCTCCTGGACGTTGCTCAAACTCATGTCATTGGGCTGGTGATGCCATTCAACCATCTCATCCTCTGTTGCCTGCTTCTCCTCTTGCCCTCAGTCTTTCCCAGCATCAGTCTTTTCCAATGAGTCGCCTCTTCACATCAGATGGCCAAAGTACTGAAGCTCCAGCTTCACCATGAGTCCTTCAGTGAACGTTCAGGGTTGATTTCCTTTAGGATTGACTGGTTTGACTCCTTGATCTTCAAGGGACTCTCAAGAGTCTTCTCCATCACCACAGTTCGAAAGCATCAATTCTTCAGCAATCAACTGTAGCCTGCCAGGCTCCTCTGTCCATGTAATTCTCCAGGCAAGAATACTGTAGTGGGTTACCATTTCCCCTCTAGGGTATCTTCCCAACCCAGGGATCAAACCTGGGTCTCCTGCACTGCCGGCAGGTCCTTTACCACTTGAGCCACCACAGCTTTCACTATACAGACCTTGGTTGACAAAGTGATGTCTCTGTTTTTTAATGCGCTGTCTAGGTTTGTCACAGCTTTCCTTCCAAAGAGCAAGCATCTTTTAATTTCATGGCTGCAATTACCATCTGCAGTGATTTTGGAGCCTGAGAAAATAAAGTCTGTCAATATTTCCACTTTTTTTCCATTTATTTGCCATGAAGTGATGGGACTGGATGCCATGATTTACTTTTTTGAATGTTGAGTTTTAAGCCAGCTTTTTAACTCTTCTCTTTCACCCTCATCAAGACACTCTTTAGTTCCTCTTAGCTTTCTGCCATTAGAGTGATATCATCTGCATATCTGAAGTTGTTGATATTTCTCCTGGCAATCTTGATTCCAGCTTGTGTGCTTCCTTCAGCCAGGCGTTTCGCATGATGCACTCTGAATAGAAGTTAAATAAGCAGGGTGACAATATACAGCCTTGACATATTTCTTCCCTAATTTTGAACTGGTCCATAACTCCACATCCAGTTCTAACTGTTGTTTCTTGACCGGTACACAGGTTTCTCAGGAGGCAGGTAAAGTGGTCTGGTATTCCCATCCTGTTAAGAATTTTCCAGAGTTTGTTGTGATCCATACAGTCAAAGGCTTTAGCGTAGTCAATGAAGCAGAAGTACTAAATTGATCAGTCAATAAAAGAATGAGAGAAAAGGTAAATCAGAGAACCTAATTAAAACCAGTTAAGTTTTGACATTTCAAAACATGAAATTAAGAAGTCTTGTTATTTCTCTAACATACTGAACACTGGTAAATTTAATAGTCATTCAACAAATATTTATTGAACCCCTACTGTGTGCCAGCCACTGTTCTAGATTCAAGGGACAGAGCAGTGAAAAAGAACAAACATCTCTGCCCTCAGGAGGATGCTAATGAATTCGAGAAGGAGCCTCGCTCATAACAGATACCGTCTGCTGTCATGAGTAGAAGCAAACTTAAGAACTTGAAAAACAGTACCTGATACCATTTATTAATACAGGGACAAAAACTAAAAATTTAAAAAATTATCTTAATCCTCCAGTTCAAAAAAAAAAAAAGCTTACTGAGTAAGTCCCAGTTGCAAAAGGCATCTCAGCTGAAAAGACTTGAACTTTGAATGTAGTCAAATATTACAGTGAATAAACAGAAATCCTTGCCAAAAAGACTCAGCAATATAATTATCAACAATAAAGAACCCCTACCTGCTCTAAACAATAAGAAACAAATTCTTATTTCACCATAGGAAAGATAACATTCTCTAGCAATGGAGATCGGAGAAGGCAATGGCACCCCACTCCAGTACTCCTGCCTGGAAAATCCCATGGATGGAGGAGCCTGGTGGGCTGCAGTCCATGGGGTCGCTAAGAGTCAGGCACGACTGAGCAACTTCACTTTCACTTTGCACTTTCATGCATTGAAGGAGGAAATGGCAACCCACTCCAGTGTTCTTGCCTGGAGAATCCCAGGGGCCAGGGAGCCTAGTGGGCTGCCATCTCTGGGGTCGCACAGAGTTGGACACGACTGAAGCAACTTAGCAGCAGCAATGGAAAAGGCAATGGCACCCCACTCCAGTACTCTTGCCTGGAAAACCCCATGAATGGAGAAGCCTGGTAGGCTGCAGTCCATGGGGTCACTAAGAGTCAGGCACGACTGAGCGATTTCACTTTCACTTTTCACTTTCATGCACTGGAGAAGGAAATGGCAACCCACTCCAGTGTCCTTGCCTGGAGAATCCCAGGGACTGTGGAGCCTGGTGGGCTGCCGTCTATGGAATCACACAGAGTCAGACACGACTGAATCGACTCAGCAGCAGCAGCAACAAAGTGAAACAAAAGCTAGGTAAATTTGCACACTGAGTTGGTAGTCCAGCCAGGTCTCCTAACTTCAACAATGGGCATGCCAGAAGATAAAGGTGCATTGAGAAGCCGTAACAACTCAACACAGCTATAAGGAAAATGAACAGAAGGATGAAATTAAAGATCCAAGTAACTGTACAACAAAACAGCAGATCCTTCGAGCTATGAAGCATTCCCCATAAAAACATAACAGATAAAAATCTTAATCTGTATAAACTAGTACCTAACTTAGGAGGTAGATTATTAACACCAAACACCAAACGACAGAATAAGCTAATACTAACATTCTGACCACCAAGCATAACTTAAAGAGTTTTCATTTGAATATGTAAGAATACTCTGCAAGTCCGAGAGCAAATTAAGAAACATTAGACTTTTAAAACAATTTTAAAACTGTCTAACATCTTACCCATCTCCTCATCCAACTCTTCCCTTTTGGGGCTGGACAGACAGATAACATAATGACTGACCTAACTCACAAGCTCAGACAAAGGACAACTGTATCAACTTAGCTACACGTGAAAGAAGAATAAGTTTAAATAATCTTTTTTTCTTATGATTCTGGTTAAAAGGTGACCTTGACCTGGAAGACACACTTAGTAAAATAAGCCAGATACAAAATAACAAAATTGTACGATTATACTTACATGAAATATCTAGAGCAGTTAAACTCATTGAGACAGAAAGTGGGAAAGCAGTTATCAGGGGCTGGAAGAAAGAGTTTATTGTGTACAGATCTTTAGTCTGGGAAAATGAAAAAGTTCTGGAAATGTATTGGTGGTGATGACTGCACAATAATATGAACAATCTTAATGCCATTTAAATTGTACACTTAAAAGTGACTAAAAAGGTAAATTGTTATGCATTTTTTAACCACAATTTTTCAAGTGTACTTAAGTGCTACTAGAACAGGAAAGGGAAAACACTTCTAGTTATTGATGTTTGGTGTTGAGATCTGACTTTATAGCCTTCCACTGGACTTCCAGTCTCAGTGCTCCCATGTATAAAGCTAATATAAAAAAGCATATCAGCCTCGCAAGAAAAAGCTCAACATGAAAATCAATGACCTTTCTTTCTTTTTGATCAGAGAATCAAGGTCACAGGGCAAATTGCACACTGAACTCTGGAGACAGGCAAATACAAAGAATTGCAAGCTGAAAGTCAGTTTACCAGAAGCAGAAACTGCTAGAGCAAACTGAAGAAACACTTAAATAAATATGGACAAACTGCTAAAAGCTAAAAGAAACTAGCTTGAGACCTAAGAGCTCTTCATTTTTACCACAAGAAGTTCCCTGAGGTTCTCTCTTTCTGTTTGTTTTGACCCTGCACATGGTTTGCGGAATCTTAGTTCTTCAACCAGGGGTTGAACCCAAGCCGTGGCAGTGAAAGCATTGAGCCCTAACAACTGGACCACCAGGGAATTCCCTGCAACCATTTCCAAACACACAGAGGGGCAAGCAAGCCCTGAGAGCAGTCCCCACTAACGAAGGCCAGCCCTTCAAGGCAAACTACCTGATCAGAGCTTTATCTAACCCTGGGAAAGTCCAATTCATCAACTCCAGTTCCCTCTAGCCTTCCTGTTTCAAGTAAAGGGAGAAAAAAAATTTCTGAAGGTCATAGCCCAGGGACTCAGGTCCACTTACAAAACTGAGATTTAATCATAAAATGATAAAGCTCTCCTCACGCACACATTACCACCACATCAATCAGTGGATTACAACTGACACAGCGGCAAGACACAGATTCTATTTAAGGAGTTCTTAGGGAAACCCAAGGACAATGGAAGTGGGACAGAATACTGAAGTCTCTGGGATCTAAAGCAGCAAACACTAACCACATCTTTGAGCTAGAACTAGATTAACAAAACTTCACAGTAAAAGCTTAACTCTCAGTTCCTATTTTCTGATACTTCACGTCTGATAAGTACAAGCCATGTACTTTCCTCAAAAGTTGAGGAAAAACAGACTGATGAGACAAAGCAACCTTAAGAATCAAACTCAGGTATGTTGCAGATTTTGAAATACTAGACAGCAAATTTAAAGTAACTAAGGTAAATATCATAAAAGCTCTAATTTTAAAAAGTGGAAACCGTGCAAAAACAAGTAATGTAAGCAGAGAGATGGAAACTCTAAGCTAGAATCAAAAGAAAATGCTAGATAGAAAAATACTATTATAGAAATAAAGAATACCTTTAATATACCTGGGCTTTCCTTGCGGCTCAGGTGGTGAAGAATCCGCTTGCACTGCGGAGACCTGGGTTCAGTCCCTGGGTTGGGAAGACCCGCTGGAGAAGGGAAAGGCTACCCACTCCAGTATTCTGGCCTGGAGAATTCCATGGACTGTATAGTCTCTGGGGTCACAAAGAGTTGGACACGACTGAGCGACTTTCACTTTTAATATACTTATCCACAGACTGGACACATCAACAAAAGAATCAGTGAACACTAAAATGTATCAACAGAAACTTCCCAAACTGAAATGCATAGACAAAAAAGGATAAGAATAACAGAAGAGACTATTCAAGAACTGTGGGACAATTACAAAAAGGTATAAATAGGTATGGCTTCCCTGGTGGCTCAGTGGTAAAGAATCTGCTTGCAAGCAGGAGACGTGGGTTCGATCCCTGGGTGGGGAAGGTATACTGGAGGAGGAGATGGCAACCCACTCCAGTATTCTTGCCTGGAAAAGCCTATGGACAGAGGAGCCTAGTGGGCTATAGTCATAGTCCATGGGGTCATAAAGAGTCGGACATGACTGAGTGACTAAACCAGTAAGTAGGTATAATGGGAATACCAGAAGGAGAAGGGGAAAAGGCATAAAAGAAACATCAGAAGTCATCAATTCAGTTCAGTTGCTCAGTCGTGTCTGACTCTGCCACCCCATGGACTGCAGCACACCAGGCTTCCCTGCCTATCACCAACTCCTGGAGCTTGTTCAAACTCATGTCCATCAAGTCTGTGATGCCATCCAATCATTTCACCCTGTGTCAGCCCCTTCTCCTGCTGCCTTCAATCTTTCCCAGCATCAGGGTCTTTTCAAATGAGTCAGTTCTTCACATCAGATGGCCAAAGTACTGAAGTTTCAGCTTCAGCATCAGTCCTTCCAATGAATATTCAGGACTGCTTTCCTTTAGGATGGACTGGTTGAATCTCCTTGCAGTCCAAGGGACTCTCAAGAATCTTCTCCAACACCACGGTTCAAAAGCATCAATTCTTCGGTGCTCAGCTTTCTTTATAGTCCAACTCTCACATCCACACATGACTACTGGAAAAACCATAGCTTGACTAGATAGACCTTTGTCAGCAAAGTAGTATCTCTGCTTTTTAATATGCTGTCTAGGTTGGTCATAACTTTTCTTCCAAGGAGCAAGTGTCTTTAATTTCATGGTAATAATGGCTGAGAATTTTCTAAAATTAATGACGAATACTAAAGAACAGATCTAAGACAATCAGATAACACCAAACAAGATAAATATCAAAAGACCTATACCAGGCGTATCACAGCCTAACTGCAAAATGACAAAGACTAAAAGGAAACCCCAAAAGAAAACAAAGCCAAAAACACATATCTATAGATGATCAAGGAACGGTAAGAATCACTTTGGACTTCTAGTCTGAAACCATACAAACAGGAAGAAAATGGAATGAAATATGTAAAGTGTTAAAAGAAAAAAGCCACCAACCTAAAATTCTGTATCCAGTAAAAGTTATCCTACGAAACTGAAGGAGAACTAAATTCTTCCTTAGATAAAAAATGAAGGATGTTGTCACCAGTACACCTGCCTTGCAAGAAATGTTAAAAGTTCTTCACACAGAAAGAAAATAACACACACTGGAAACTCAAACATATATATATATAAAAGAGTATCAGAGAAAGACAAGAAAATCTTTTATTCTTCTCTTAATTCATTTAATAGACAACAGCATATCCAAAGTTCTAATTGCGACAATGTATTAGGCGATTATGGTACATACAGAGGACTGGGAATAAGATACCTGTACTACCCATAAAGCAGTATACTAATATTCTAAAAGCAAACTTAGATCAGTTGTAAATGTATATTGCAAACTCCAGGCAATTAGATTTTTTTAATGTTTAAATAAATATAATAGATACACTAAGAAAGAACAGAATGTGGAATCATATAAAATAGTCAATTAAAGCTAAAGAAGGCAGAAAAAGAGAATAAAAAAGAACCAAGTATAACAAGTATCAATAATCACTTCAGACATGCATGACTGAAATAAACCAATTAAATGAAAGAAACTGTCACTGGATTAAAAATAAATCCAACTATCTGCTGTCCACAAAAAAACCCAGTTTAAACATAAAGAAAAGGAATGGAGAAAGACATACAATGCTAACACTAATCAAATAAAAGCTAGAGTAGCTATACTAATTTCAGACAGAGCTGACTTTAAGACAAGGAAATTATCATTATAAAGAGTGGTAATACATAATGATAAAAGGAGTCATTCATTTCTCCAGAAAAACTTGACACTCTTCAATGTGTATGTGCTTAATAAGAAAGCATCAAAATATATGAATTCCAAGGAGAAACAAGAAAATCCGCTATTACACTTGGAGACTTCAACACCCCTCAATCAGTAATTGACGGATCCAGAAGACAAACTATCAGTTCCCTGATAGTACAGTTGGAAAGAATCCCCCTGCAATGCAGCAGACCCTGGTTCAATTCCTGGGTAGGGAAGACCCACTGGAGAAGGAATAGGCTACCCAGTCCAGTATTCTTGGGCTTCCTTTGTGGCTCAGCTGATGAAGAATCCACCTGCCATGTGGGAGACCTGGGTTCGATGATTGGATTGGGAAGATCCTCTGGAGAAGGGAAAGGCTACCCACTCCAGTATTCTGGCCTGGAGAATTCCATGGACTATACAGTCCATGGTTGCAAAAAGTCGGGACATGACTGAGCGACTTTCACTTTCAAAGATACAGCTGAACTAAACAGCACCAACATTAAAGCAGATCTAACTGACCTTATAGAATCCTTCATCCAACAACGGAATACACATTCCTCTCAGTCTCATACACAACATTCCCCAATAGAATAGAACCCTGGGCTTTAAAACACACCTTAAAATAAACTTTAAAGAACAGATCATACAAAGCATGTTCTCAGACCACAAATGAATTAAACTAGTGACCAATAATGTAAACATAGTTGGAAAACCCCAAAACAGTAGAAGTTTACACAACACACTTCTAAATAACACATGGGTCAAAAAAATCCCAACAGAAATTTTTAAGTATTTTGAACTAAATGAAAATGAGAAAAACAACTTATGAAAACATGTGAAATGCAGTGACAGCAATGATTAGCAAAGAATTTATAGAAATGGGTGCACATATTAGGAAAGAGATCTAAAACCAAAACTAGAAGAATAATTTAATCTAAAGAAGCAGAATAAAATTACAGCAGAAACCTTAATAACACTGAACATAAGAAAACAGGATATCAAGGCAACAGGAAAAAAAAAAATCAAACCAAAGCTGGTCCTTTAAAAGATCAATAAAATTGTTTTCAACGAGAAAAGATAAATTAAAAATATGAGAAATCAGAGGAGTCAAAACTACTAATTTCATGGACTTTAGAAAGATAATAAAAGAATATTAAGAACAATTCTATGCCCACAATTTTGATAACTGACTTGAAGTGGATTGATTATCTGTAAGACATAACCTAGCAAACTCACATGAGAAAAAAATACATCATCTGAATAGGTCTGTATCTACTAATGAAATTTAATCAACAATTAATAACCTTCAAAAAAAGAATGAACTAAGTTCAGACAGTTTCACTGCTAAGTTCTTCCAAACATTTAAGGAAGAAATGATACTAGTTCTCCCTAAACTTTCCCAGGACATAGAAGCAGAGGGAATACTTCCTAATTCCTTCTATGAGGCCAGTGCTATCTTAATATTAAAACCAAATGAAGACATTACAAAAAAGAAAACTAAAGACCAATATATTTCAGGAATATAGATGTAATAATACTCAACAAAATATTAGAAAATTGAATCCAACAATGTATAAAAAGAATTATATACCACAACTAAGTGGACTGTTCTAGGGATGCAAGGCTAACTGAACATTCAAAAAATATGATCCATTTCATTGAAAAAGTGAGAGGATTCCAGAAAAATATCTATTTCTGCTGTACTGACTATGCCAAAGCCTCTGACTGTGTGGATTACTACAAACTGTGGAAAATTCTTAAAGAGATGGGAATACCAGACCACCTGACCTGCCACCTAAGAAATCTGTATGCAGGTCAAGAAGCAACAGTTAGAACTGGACATGGAACAACAGACTGGTTCCAAATTGGGAAAGAATTACATCAAGGTTATATATTGTCACCTTGCTTATTTAACTTATATGCAGAGTACATCATGAGAAATGCCGGACTGGATGAAGCACAAGCTGGAATCAAGACTGCCAGAAGAAATATCAGTAACCTCAGATACGCAGATGACACCATCTTTATGGCAGAAAGCGAAAAAGAACTAAAGAGCCTCTTGATGAAAGTGAAAGAGGAGAGTGAAAAAGTTGGCTTAAAACTCAACATTCAAAAAACTAAGATCATGGCATCTGGTCTCAATCACTTCATGGCAAACAGATGGGGAAACAATGGAAACAGTGACAGACTTTAATTTTGGGGGGCTCCAAAATCACCGCAGATGGTGACTGCAGCCATGAAATTAAAAGACGTTTGCTCCTTGGAAGAAAAGTCATGACCAACCTAGACAACATATTAAAAAGCAGAGTCATTACTTTGACAACAAAGGTCTGTATAGTCAAAGCTATTGTTTTTCCAGTAGTCACGTATGGATGTGAGAGTTGCACTATAAAGAAAGCTGAGTGCCGAAGAATTGATGCTTTTGAACTGTGGTGTTCGAGAAGATTCTTCAGAGTCCCTCAGACTGCAAGGAGATCCAACCAGTCAATCCTAAAGGAAATTAGTCCTGAATATTCATTGGAAGGACTGATGTTGAAGCTGAAGCTCCAATACTTTGGGCACCTGATGCAAATAACTAACTCATTTGCAAAGACCCTAATGTTGGGAAGGATTGAAGGCAGGAGAAGGGCCTGACAGAAGATGAGATGGTTAATGACATCACCGACTCAATGGACATGAGTTTGAGGAGGCTCCAGGAGTTGGTAACGGATAGGGAAGCCCTGCGTGCTGCAGTCCATGGGGTCACAAACAGTCAGACACAACTGAGAGACTGAACTGATCAAATCAACAGACTAAAGAAGAACCATATGATCATATGAATAGATGCAGAAAAGGCATCTGACAAAATCCAATGTCCATTCATGATTTTAAAAGCAAACAAAAACTGTCTTAGCACACTAGAAAGAGAGAACTTCCTGAACCTAACAATATCTCCAAAAAAATTCTACAGCTAACATCATACACAGTGGTGAAAACCTAGGTGTTTCTCCCTAAAGGTTAGGAAAGCAGTAAGAAGACATGTTCTTATCACCTGTATTGTACTGGAGATTCTAGCCAGCACAATCAGCCAAGAAAAACAGATAAGAGGTACTCAGATTGGAAGGGAAAAAGGAAAACTATATTTACAGATGACATGGTCTTATATATATATATATTTCTGCTTTATTGACTATGCCAAAGCCTTTGACTGTGTGGATCACAATAAACTGTGGAAAAATCTTTAAGAGATGGGAATACCAGACCACCTGATCTGCCTCTTGAGAAATCTGTATGCAGGTCAGGAAGCAACAGTTAGAACTGGACATGGAACAGCAGACTGGTTCCAAATAGGAAAAAGAGTTCGTCAAGGTTGTATAGTCACCCTGTTTATTTAACTTATATGCAGAGTACATCATGAGAAACACTGGACTGGAAGAAACACAAGCTGGAATCAAGATTGCCGGGAGAAATATCAATAACCTCAGATATGCAGATGATACCACCCTTACAGCAGAAAGTGAAGAGGAACTAAAAAGCCTCTTGATGAAAGTGAAAGTGGAGAGTGAAAAAGTTGGCTTAAAGCTCAACATTCAGAAAATGAAGATCATGGCATCCGGTCCCACCACTTCATGGGAAATAGATGGGGAAACAGTGGAAACAGTGTCAGACTTTATTTTTCTGGGCTCCAAAGTCACTGCAGATGGTGACTGCAGCCATGAAATTAAAAGATGCTTACTCCTTGGAAGGAAAGTTATGACCAACCTAGAGAGCATATTCAAAAGCAGAGACATTACTTTGCCAACAAAGGTTCGTCTAGTCAAGGCTATGGTTTTTCCTGTGGTCATGTGTGGATGTGAGAGTTGGACTGTGAAGAAGACTGAGCATTGAAGAATTGATGCTTTTGAACTGTGGTGTTGGAGAAGACTCTTCAGAGTCCCCTGGACTGCAAGGAGATCCAACCAGTCCATTCTGAAGGAGATCAGCCCTGGGATTTCTTTGGAAGGAATGATGCTAAAGCTGAAACTCCAGTCCTTTGGCCACCTCATGCGAAGAGCTGACTCATTGGAAAAGACTCTGATGCTGGGAGGAATTGGGGGCAGGAGGAGAAGGGGACGACAGAGGATGAGATGGCTGGATGGCATCACTGACTCGATGGACGTGAGTCTGAGTGAACCCCGGGAGTTGGTGATGGACAGGGAGGCCTGGCGTGCTGCAATTCATGGGGTCGCAAAGAGTCGGACACGACTGAGCGACTGATCTGATCTGATCTGATAGAGAGAAAACATTTAAAAAGTCCACTACAAAGCTACTGGAATGAATAAATGAGTTAAACAAGATTTCAGGATAAAAAATCAATATAAAAATATCAATTGTATACTTACAACGAACAACCTGAAAATGAAATTAAGAAAACAATTATATTTATATCATCATCAAATCAGGAGTAAATTTAACAAAAGTATAAAAAATACAAACTACAAAACATTCTCCCCCCACAATCTGGATTTATTTATTTAAAGACGACCCACATAAATGGAAAAACATGCCATGTTCAAAGATCAAAGTGCTTAATATTCAGACAACATTACCCAAACTGATCTTTTAGATTCAATACAATCACCAACAGAATCCCAACTAACCTCCCATAGAATCAGGGAGACAGTAAATAAGATTATAGTTCCTTAGGGAGAGAGGCTGGGAGAAGAGGTTATAGGGGATAGGTGGGTTAACAGCTTAAAAGGTACAGGGCTTCATATTTTTCATTCTGAGATGGTAAAAATGTTCTAAAATTTATTGTGATGATGATTATATAACTGTGAATATACTAAAATCATGGGACTGTATACTACAGGTTTCAAGTAGATGAAATTATATATTATATATGAATCATACCTCAATAAAGCTGTTAAAAGAAAAACAAAGTATCACATACACTTAGTACATGAACTTAACAAGAGACTCCCAGCCATACAAAACCCACCCTGTAACACTACAGAAGTCTAAGAGGAAAGAGAATGGTCCACTGGCAGTTCTGTTAAATGTCCATATACTACTGCAATGTGGCATAAATTGTTATTTTAACTTGCTTCTTGACAAAAGGATTACAGTGAACATTCTCTAAAGCATCTATAGAAAATACATCCTATTAACTATAAAAAGAAACGTTGCAAGAAAAAAAAATGTCTTAAGAGAAAAAAGAAATCTTGAACTAGAACTCATGAGTCAAACATCAAAATTGTCCCAGGGGGAATAGGGGAATGAAGCAAGGAGTTATTAATTACTTAAAAATTTCTTTCTCCTCCAAAAAAAGTTAGTATTAAGGAACTTGAAATCTATAAAACTGTTTTAACTCCCCAACTGTTTTAAAGCTGGTGTTTGAGTAATTAGTGCTCATGTATAACAGTATTATTACTTGAGATATTCTTCAAAAAATGACCTCATAAAGTCAATTATTTTAGAGAAAGTAAACTTTCACTTGCAAGAACAAATACTTTGGAGTAGGAAAAGGTCTACTGGAAAAAATAATTAATGCTCTCTCAAGTACAAAACTGAAATAAGTGATAACATAGGTATAATACTTTTGATATCACAAAACAGGCAGTACATACATTTGGGGCTTAAAGCTAGAAAGGTATTTCAAAGGCTACAGATGACAAAACATTTTCAGGGAACAAGTACAGAAACGCAACCAAGAAAGGCCCTCCTAAAACATGGCAATAAGGACTTTGAACAACGTATTGTAGCCTCCTCCACGTCATCTGTTTCTGATTCCTCTGGCTTTGGCAACATTTGGTGAAGCCTTCTAAGTGAAATTACACTAATTTTAAATCTGCATATGAAAGAACAGAAATATATAATTCAGAAATCAAGGGGGGAAAATCTAATATGCTAACAGAAAGAAAGTAGTCAATAGTCCACATAACCTCTATACCCAACTCTTTAGCATATTTTCAGCAGACAAAATTAGACCACCGATTTTTATTTTTCCTTACCGAATCTTAAAACTCTGACCAAGTTCTGCCTGCTTCTTACAGAAGCAAAACTAGTAACAATATCAAATTTTCAATTTCACCAGTTTGTTACATAAGTTATATTCAGTGTATCACTTGGAATAGGTGAAATATTCAAAAGCAAATTCAGTTAAAGCAATAATTAAATGAATAAGCTAAACTTCTACATCAAATCTGGCAATTTTATGAGCATATGAACCCGAACAAAGTGATGCCTTAAAATTTTTTAAATGCACATCTATTAGAATGGCTAAATGACAGTATTGTTTTATAAAATGTAAAGGAACTGTAAGTCTTTACACATAGCTGATGGGAGTACAAAATTGGTAAACCCACTATTGAAAAAATTTTGATCCTAACATTCCTACTCCTGGGTATAAACTCAACAGAAATAAGTGCTTACTTCACCAAGACTTTTATAAGAACATTCATCATAGCTTGATCCATAACAAACAAAAATTACAAACAACCCATAAGACCGTTAATTCAAATTCAGATCAGTTCAGTCACTCAGTCATGTCTGACTCTTTGCGACCCCATGGACTGCAGCACGCCAGGCCTCTCTGTCCATCATCAACTCCCGGAGTTTACCCAAACTCATGTCCATCGACTTGGTGATGCCATCCAACCATTTCAAACTCTGTCATCCCCTTTCCTCCCGCCACAAATCCTTCCCAATATCAGGGTCTTTTCAAATGAGTCAGCTGTTTGCATCAGGTGGCCAAAATATTGGAGCTTCAGCTTCAACATCAGTCCTTCCAATGAACACTCAGGACTGATCTCCTTTAGGATGGACTGGTTGGATCTCCTTACAGTCCAAGGCACTCTCAAGAATCTTCTCCAACACCACAGTTCAAAAGCATCAATTCTTCGGCACTCAGCTTTATAGTCCAACTCTCACATCCATACGTGATTACTGGGAAAACCTTAGCCTTGACTAGATGGACCTTTGTTAGCAAAGTAATGTCTCTGCTTTTTAATATATTGTCTAGATTGGTCATAACTTTCCTTCCAAGGAGTAAGCGTCTTTTAACTTCATGGCTGCAGTCACCATCTGCAGTGATTTTGGAGCCCCCCAAAATTAAAGTCTGACACTGTTTCCATTGTTTCCCCATCTATTTGCCATGAAGTGATGGAACCAGATGCCATGATCTTAGTTTTCTGAATGTTGAGTTTCAAGCCAACTTTTTCACTCTCCTCTTTCACTTTCATCAAGAGGCTCTTTAGTTCTTCAATTTCTGCCATGAGAGGTGTCATCTGCATATCTGAGGTTTACTGACACTTCTCCCAGTAATCTTGATTCCCAGCTTGTGCTTCATCCAGCCCAGCATTTCTCATGATGTACTCTGCATGTAAGTTAAATAAGCAGGGTGACAACATACAGCCTTGACGTACTCCTTTCCTGATTCGGAATCAGTCTGTTGTTTCATATCCAGTTCTAACTCTTGCTTCCTGATCTGCATATAGATTACTCCAGAGGCAGGTCAGGTGGTCTGGTATTCCCACCTCTTTCAGAATTTTCCACAGTTTATTGTGATTCACATAGGCAAAGCCTTTGGCATAGTCAATAAAGCAGAAACAGATGTTTTTCTGGAACTCTCTTGCTTTTTCCAAAATCCAGTGGATGGCAATTTGATCTCTGGTTCCTCTGCCTTTTTTAAAACCAGCTTGAACATCTGGAAGTTCACGGTTCACGTACTGCTGAAGCCTGGCTTGGAGAATTTTGATCATTACTTTACTAGGGTGTGAGATGAGTGCAATTGTGCAGCGGTTTGAGCATTCTTCAGCATTGCCTTTCTTTGGGATTGGAATGAAAACTGACCTTTTCTAGGCCTATGGTATCTTCATCCAATGAAATACTATTCAGCAATTAAAAAAACAATTACTGATACATGCAACAACATGAATCTCTTAGACTTAATATAAAGTGAAAGAAACCAGACATGAGCGCACACTTTATAATTACATTTATATGAAATTCAAAAGTAGACAAAACTGATCGATGGCAATTTAAGTCAGAACAGCAGTGGCTCCTGAGAGCTAGAGATAGTAGTAACTAGGAGAAAGAACAAGAGAGCCTTCTGGAGTGCTGAAAATGCTGTTTTTCTTTATCTGAGAGGCAGTGGTCACAAAAGTATAACTCAATGAAAATTCACTGGCTGTACTAAGGCTTACATACTTTGCTATATTTTACACCACAAAATAATAATAATAATAAAAGTGACCCTAGGAAGAAACTTATAAAAGCATTATTCTTCCTCTACATACATTTCTTTCTTAGAAAGCACAAGAAACCAAGTTTTTTTTCATAGATTAACATTTCCAAGTCTTAATCTCAGATATTACTAGCCTTAGAGAAAAAAGTGAAACCAAGTTCAACATCCCATATACTGATCCTGATATAGTTGTGCTTTTGGCAAATTATATGTAGCAGCACATATAATCCTTAAAGACAGTTCCTACTCTTGATCTCTGGAAGAAGTTCTGGGAGCAGCTCTTAAAATGGAAAAGAATAAAAACTATAGATAACTCCCCTTAAAGTGCCACTAGCAATTATGATACAAACAGTCAAAACTCATACTTATTAAGCAAAGATACCAGTGGGCAGCAAGAAAAGTTATCAGGTATGTACTCCTGTCAGTCTCTTTCACTTTCTCAAGTAAACAATGAAAAGTAAACACTTACAAAAGAACAATTGAGGATAAGTATATAAATGGACCAAACATCATTTTACATAATAGTTTTTAGAATAAAGGCTTTGGCGTCAAATTGGCTGGCTTGGAATCCCAGCTGTGCCACTTACTCTGAGTTTCATTCTTCAACTCCAAGCTGAAATACTAATACAACTCCATAGTGTTACTGTGAATACTGCTACTGCTGCTGCTAAGTCGCTTCAGTCGTGTCCGACTCTCTGCGACCCCATAGACGGCAGCCCACCAGGCTCCTCTGGAGAATCCCAGGGACAGAGGAGCCTGGTGGGCTGCCATCTATGGGCTCACACAGAGTCGGACATGACTGAGCGACTTCACTTTCACTTTTCACTTTCATGCATTGGAGAAGGAAATGGCAACCCACTCCAGTGTTCTTGCCTGGAGAATCCCAGGGACAGAAGAGCCTGGTGGGCTGCCATCTATGGGGTCGCACAGAGTCGGACACGACTGAAGCGACTTAGCAGCAGCAGTAGCAGTATTCACAGTAACGCTATGGAGTTGTATTAGTATTTCAGCTTGGAGTTGAAGAATGAAACTCAGAGTAAGTGGCACAGCTGGGATTCCAAGCCAGGCAATTTGATGCCAAAGCCTTTATTTTAAAAACTATTATGTATAATATCTATTAAATGCTTAGTAATCAGAATACCCAGAAATCAATAAAGATTCAAAAACTGTTACGTGAAAAGATAACATGTGCCTCCTCATAGAAGAAAATATCATCTACGAAATGCTCTTGCCAAAAAGTCAAATCTGAGTCTGATCTAGGTTCAACCAACAATTTACAGGAAATTCATAAAACAAAAGAACAAGAAAACTGCACCAATGGGGTAAAATCAGCAAACCCAGACTGGGAAACTCTGTAAGACCAACAATCACATTTTTCAACAAATAAATTTACCAAGAAAAAGAAATGGAGGAAAATCTTAAAAGAATTAAAACCACTTTTTGCTAAAAATTATTAAGTACATGGGCATTCACTGTCTACTTTCATACATTAAAAATTGTTCACAAAAGTTTTTTAAAAAATAAGGAATGATTAAAAATAAATTAAAAAAATAAGAAACACTTAAAAAGGGAAGCAACTCTATAAAAGATCAAGAATCCTTACCTAGAACAGCTCCCATTACTTAGTGTTCAATATATCCCCAAAATTAAGTTTTACTAATTTAATTCTACTACATTAAGTTTCTACCTTCCTAAACTGATTCTTGAAATTGGAATCACTTTTATATGACCACTTGATCAACATTTTTCTAGCAATTCCTACTGACTGTTAACAGAGTAACCTACTTTTCTTTGGAAACATGTGATTCAAAAATCAGCTTACTAAAACTTATTAAGATTATCCATTGACAAATGGATAAAAAAAATGTGGTATAATCATATAATGGAATACCAAAGTAACAAAAACAATGGACTATCACAGATGCAAAAACATAGGTAGTTCACAGATATGTTAATGAATAAACCAAACATAAACCCATATGGTATGATTTCATTCATGTGAAGTTCAAAAACAGACAAAATTAGCCTGTGGTGAGAGTTCAGAACAGTGGTTACCTTTGAAGATATTAACTGAGAAGGCTACACTGTGTATTAGTTCAGAAATAACAAATATGACACATGTGTGGGCTGCTACTCCCCCTCTGAACAGCCACTACTAACTGATCAGAGATCAAATAAGAAACTGCACCTAAGGTGAAACTTGCTAGACAAGTGATCTAAGTTTCCTTCCCCTTCTAACGTTCTATCTGTCACCTACGTGGAATCAAACACACTTGCAGTGAACAGCCAGACACAGATAGATACAATATACACAAGCTAACTTAAGAAGTTAGAGCCTCAAAATACAGAAATTCATCATCTTTAAATGTAGTTTTTCTTTCTTTTTTTTTTTTTTTTTTTAAGAATAAGTCATTATACATTTCTCTATTTCAGATGTAAAATTCTGGAAAATAATCAAGTGGAAAAACTTTACTGTATCTTTCTCAACTCCCAATTTCTGCAAAATAGTGTTCTTTAACATGAACTATATCCTTGATACTCAGGTGTATTTAAGTATGCCTGAAAAGATTCCTAGAAAAAGAATTCTGAAAAGCTTCCTGGAAAATCAACTAGGAATGTTTGCCTTATTACTTAATCTCAAGGCACATACACAGCCAGTTACAGATTTTACACAGAATTCGTACAGATGAACACCATGACAGATGTTCAGACAATTACATAATTCTAAGTGTTACTTCCAGCACCTTCACGTGGCCTTCTGAACATCTAGCCTCTTCCTATAAAGCCGTTCCCCACTAAGTGTTCCACTCCAAAATTTCAATTCCTCCTTCTTAGTTCCTACCAAACTCTCATTCCCTCAGCCCAACTTTCAACTATTAGAAAAATATTCTGACTCAAGTCGGGGAGAAATTCTTTTTTTTTTTTTTTTTTTGCTTTTTTTCCAGGGAAGAAAGTTGAAGTCAGGGAAAGGGAAGGAAATAACAATTGTCTGGAAAATAACAACTGTCAAAAAGTGAAAATAGAAAGGGTGATTCATTAGTCAAAATAGAAAATAAGTGCTTACTATGGGCCAATTACTGTGCCAGGCACGAGAGACATGGTAATCAAGATAAGGCCACTCCTGACAGAGGTTACACTAGCCAGGAAAAATAAGTAACTAAAGTAGTATCAATGCAACACATGACCTGAGCCATAGAGTCATAACATAGTCTTAGAATCATGGAAGGCTTCCAGTGAAAAAATAAGCCAACAATACAGCAACATTTGAGAGATAATATGGCATAGTCAAGGAACTGCAAAAACTACAGAGGTAAGGAATGAGGCTTAGAGATCATGGAAGGCCATGGGAGTCACTTTAAGGAACTGAATCTTACCTCAAAAAGAAGAATTCTCTAAAGGAGACTTATTTGAGGAGCATAAGTATACCTTTTCAGAAGTCTCTATCAGCCTACTTCACCCATTACTGCAAAGGTGATCAAGAAGGGGAAGGTGTGAGGAAATACAAAACAGGCGAGACTGAACAATACTCAGGAAATTTAAAGTACACTCAGACATTCTGAGTTAGAGTTACAATGCTCGGAACACATTGTACACAGGTGCTCAATCATATGCCTCAATATGTACTACCTGCAAAGAGGAAGTATGGAGATGGGAGATGAAGAAGAATCAAGAGCTCAAACAAACTTACATTACTGTCTTAACTGAGAAGTCTTATCAAGAACTATATTTTTTAAAACTAAAGATACAGTTCTTACTGCTTTTTATCTATTATTTTTAAACAAGACTGGTTGGTAATTTTTGTGTTTAACTTGGTTCAATTTAAAAGACACTATTCACCTTGTTATACATATATCTAAGCATGAAGTCCAGCAGAAATGATTTCCCTTTACGGAAAGCTCCTGCCACAGACACCACTACTATGTTTAGGTCTCGTATGTGTTCCTGTAGTAATATCTGCTCCAAAGCTTCTTCATCAAGCTCAAAGTTATGGTCATCTTCATGTGCAAGGACAATCTGTACTGGACATGGTTTCTTCATAACCTCATCAGAGTTTACTAGGTCATCATCTTCATAATTCTCACCTAGAGTTAAAAAAGAGAGAAACAGGTTACTTTAATTCCTGCATTCTGAACTTTTTCCTAAAGGACCACAACTAAAGCAATATTTCAAATAACTTCTTCCCCATTATAGGTCATTTGGAAATAGTTACAAAAGTGATGCTCAAATGCATACTGAACGTCTCACTCCCTCTGTAATATTAGGACCAAGAATACCAGTCACTTTCCTACTATATATACAGATAAGCAGCAATACTAAATATGGCCTCAATTAAGTCTTAACAGCTAAATGTGAGCAGCACTGTTCGTGAACACTGTATTCAGCCATAAACAACTCCTGCTACTGGATGCACACAGAAACTATCAATTTCACCTAATAATTCAGATTCCATTCTTCCCCCTAGACTCACCTGGAAAAATTCCAAGTTACAAAGACTAAAATATATATATTTATTTATGTGTGTGAATATATATAAATATATACATGTGTGTGTATATATATATATATATAATTGTTAAGATCCTAAAAAGTTTTCCAAAATGGCATATGATAAAGCTAATGGGTCCTAATTTAATAAAAGTTACCTAAAAGAATAGCCTTCCTTATTAAAACAGAGCACATGATTAATGTTTCAGTGGAAGACACAAGAAGGACAATTAGTGAGGGACAGAATTTCGTTTGCCTCTAGGACCCTTTCTCACCAAACACCATAAATACCCTTTCAAAATTACAAAACTCCTAAGAAACAGCTAGCTCAGTTGGTAAAGAATCTGCCTGCAATGCAGGAGACCCCAGTTCAATTCCTGGGTTGGGAAGATCCCCTGGAGAAGGGAAAGGCTACCCACCCCAGTATTCTGGCCTGGAGAATTCCATGTCCTATATAGCCCATGGGGTCGTAAAGAGCAGGACACAACTGAGCGACTTTCACTAAGAAACAGCTACATAAACTCTTTTGTTCACCCAGCACACAACAAGAAGTTAACCTTTGCAGAAGAACTTTACTGAATAGTGGTGGAAAAGTAACAATCCTAAAGTTTAGGTTTCTATTTTGTTCCGTTCTGTTTTTTTAAACCCACCGAATAGCTAGTGGTGGCCCAGTGGTAAAGAACCTGCCTGCCAGTGCAGGAGATGCAGGTTAAATCTCTGCACAGGGAAGATCATCTATCTGGTAAAGGAAATGGCAACCCACTCCAGTATTCTTGCCTGGGAAATTCCATGGACCATGGAGCCTGGCAGGCTACAGTTCATGGGGTCACAAAAGAGTTGGACACAACTTAGCGACTAAACAGCAAATGGCTAGTTTCAGAGGCTATGTACCATAATACCTTGTCTGCCTTTCTTCCCTATCAACTGCTTGATCCCACTAGTACACTCCTGGGGGATCTTATCCTTTTCCCACATGAGTGTCTTTAAGAGACTCTCCCCCTCAAGCTTGTCTAAGTGCCAGTTTCCAATCTAAGGAAATATATAGCATCTACTACGTTCAACCCAATGACAGCCTCTCCTCTCAGAGGAGGAGACAGCCAGTCCACTGCGGAGTGGCTCATTATTAGTGTGCCAATATCAGTCCACAGAGACACTATTCTCAGAGCAAAGATCACACACCCACTTTAATGAATTTTTAGTCTCTTTACAAAAAGAAACATCTAGCTTATGTGATTTCCAAAGATTATTAGAGACTTCAGGCTTCCCAGGTGGCAAAGTGATAAAGAATCCACCTGCCAATGCAAGTTCAATCACTGGGTGGGAAGACCCCCTGGAGGGGGAAATGGCAACCCACTCCAGTATTCTTGCCTGAAATATTCCACGGACAGGACAGCCTGGCGGGCTACAGTCCATGGGGTCACAAGAAGTTGGACACAAGAAGTGGAGCGACTGAGTATGCACGCACATTAGAGCCTTTACCTTCACTTTATGAGCCACATTTAATGTACAAAGTAAAATCAACACTATTTCAAAAGGTGCTGCAAACAGTAACAATACAAAGACCAAGCAATTTCAAAGACTTAGGGTGGCACTAGTGGTAAAGAATTTGCCTGCCAATACAGGTGACATAAGAGATGCAGGTTCGATCCCTAGGTCAGGAAGATCCCCTGGAGGAGGGCATGGCAACCCACTCCAGTATTCTTGCCTGGAGAATCACATAGACAGAGGAGCCTGGCGGGCTACAGTCCATAGGGTCGCAAAAAATCAAACACGACTGAAGTGACTTAGCGCACACACACACATACACACATACATAAAGACTAAGCAATTTCAAAGAATTTTAGAAAATAAAAGAAAGCAATATTTAATTAAAGAGGATATTACCACTGCTTGTTCCAATGCTATAAAGATATAGCCAGGTATGCTATCTGAATGCACAAAAAAAGTAAACTTCCCAGGAAAAGTCTAACACAGTTAAGTGCCAATTTAATGTATCATTAGGTGAGTCTACATAATTACCACACAGTATGCAAACTGTGTGATTAAAACCGTCTAAGCCTAATTAGTAGTTAAGAATGAAGCAGGAAGCAAAACTGTCTAGATATATGTCTTTTAACTTCTCTGTGCCTGTCTTCTCATCTGTAACATGGGGATAGTCACAGCACCGACCCCATTAAGTCATCAGGATTCAATGAGTTGAAATATGCTTAATACATAGTAAGCATTATATGTGCTTGTCATAAGGTGACAGTAAATGGCTCAGGGGTAAAGAATCCGCCTGCCAGTGAAGGAGACACAAGAGATGAAAGTTGGATCCTTTAGTCCGGAAGATCCCCTGGAGAAAGGAAATGCCAACTCACTCCAGTATTCTTGCCTGGAAAACTCCCATGGACAGAGGAGCCTGATAGGCTACAGTCCACAGGGACGCAGAGTCAGACGTGACTGAGCACACACTGCACTGTAATTTTAAAATAATCAATCCCATAGGAGAAGCTTTTATTTGCAACCTTAGAATGCTAAATCTCTGCAGTGACCTTTAATTGACCAGTGTCGCTATGTAACATCACCATCTACCCATTTGCAGGTACACACCTGAGGCCTGTCCATGATACATTTCTCCTTTTCCATACCCCTAAATCTAACCAAGGTCCTAAATCTGTCTTCACTCAAAATCTCTACTGATACCATCCGTATTCTCATCACCACCATCTGTCAGGGAAATTAAATAAATAGTCTTGTTTAGGCTTCAGAGACAAAGCAAAGTAGGCCTCTGACCTGGCTTCCAAACTGCCGGGACACTGCTTGGTCTGTGAGTGACCTAGAGTGACTGCCTGCTGTGAGTGCAAGAGTTGCAGACAAAAGGGGGGAAAAATTTTGAGATGGCTGAGCCCCTGAAGTGGGCCTGGCCAACCAAGCCTCAGGCTTAACAACATTCCAAGTTTTACAAGACAAAACAAACAGCATTAACAGGAAACTAGGCTTGCAATTGGAAAAGACTCTGATGCTGGGAGGGATTGAGGGCAGGAGGAAAAGGGGATGACAGAGGATGAGATGGCTGGATGGCATCACCGACTCGATGGACTGAGTGAACTCCGGGAGCTGGTGATGGACAGGGAGGTCTGGCGTGCTGCGATTCATGGGGTCGCAAAGAGTCGGACACAACTGAGCGACTGAACTGAACTGAGGCTTGCAATTTGGTCACAGATTGATTATGATATCAGTGTGCATCCTGGGATTATAAATGGGAACCCCAAACTGCAATCTTTGACATCTCACCCACAGAGTGGACCCCTGGGACCTTTTCCCAATTGGGACTCCAGATGTGCTGCATCACGAGACTTTCTAGAGTTGTTTAAGTCTGGATGTTGGTTAAAACCAATTAGGTAATGTATCTTCTGCTCTATTTCTCTTTTCTTTTAATGTTAGTATATTCTTTTAATGTTAGTATATTCTTTTAATGTTAGCAACCTAGATAGCATATTGAAAAGCAGAGATATTACTTTGCCAACAAAGGTCCATCTAGTCAAGGCTATGGTTTTTCCAGTGGTCACGTATGGATGTGAGAGTTGGACTGTGAAGAAAGCTGAGCGCCGAAGAATTGATGCTTTTGAACTGTGGTGTTGGAGAAGACTTTTGAGAGTCCCTTGGACTGCAAGGAGATCCAACCAGTCCATCCTAAAGGAGATCAGTCCTGGGTGTTCATTGGAAGGACTGATGCTAAAGCTGAAACTCCAGTACTTTGGCCACCTCATGCGAAGAGCTGACTCATTGGAAAAGACTCTGATGCTAGGAGGGATTGGGGGCAGGAGGAGGAGATGACAGAGGATGAGATGGCTGGATGGCATCACCGACTCGATGGACGTGAGTTTGAGTGAACTCCGGGTGTTGGTGATGGACAGGGAGGCCTGGAGTGCTGTGATTCATGGGGTTGCAAAGAGTTGGACACGACTGAGCAACTGAACTGAACTGAATGTTAGCTAGATGATTCTCTAATAAATATTTGTATTATTTATTTATATATAATGAGTGGCTTATTTTGTTTAATAAATCCTTTAAACTTGAGACAAAAGTGAAAGCAAAAACACCATCCTAGCTCACTTAAAGTGGAACCAAACTGGTCTCCATTCTCGCCCCCTTCTCCAATCTAATCCTCACAGAGTAGCAACTACTAATAATATTAAATGCACTAGTGATTAAGTTACTCTCATTAAAATCACTGTTACAGAGGATTAACAGCTAAAATCGTACACGTGCCTCATAAAATCCTGTTCAATTCAGTTCAGTCGCTCAGTCATGAACGACTCTTTGCTACCCCAAAGAATGCAGCATGCCAGGCTTCCCTATCCACCAACTCCTGGAGCTTGCTCAAACTCATGTCCAACAAGTCGGTGATGCCATCTAACCATCTCATCCTCTGTCTGCCCCTTCTCCTACCTTCAGTGTTTCCCAGCATCACGATCTTTTCCATTGAGTCAGTTCTTTGCATCAGGTGGCCAAAGTATTGGAGCTTCAGCTTCAGCATCAGTCCTTCCAATGAATATTCAGGACTGATTTCCTTTAGGATGGACTGGTTGGATCTCCTTGCAGTCCAAGGGACTCTAAGTGTTTTTTCCAACACCACAGTTCAAAAGCATCAATTCTTTGGCGCTAAGCTTTCTTTATGGTCCAATTCTCACATCCACACATGATTACTGGAAAAACCATAGCTTTTGACTAGACGGACCTTTGTCAAAGAACCCTGTACTCACTGCCAAATCTCTCCTGCCCCATTTGGTGCTATTTTCCCCTCCGTAAACTACAAATAGACAAGCTAGCCTTTTTCAGAGCCTTATGCCACTAAGCTCTTTCTAGACTCATATTTCACCTTGCTATTCCTCTGTGTGGAATGCTCTTTCCCATGCTGTTCCCCTAATTAATTCCTTACGCCTCAGTTTAAACGTCACTGCCTCATGAATGTCTTCTCCCAAGGTTTCCAGTCCCCCCACAAGCCCCCACATTCTATGCACCCGTCATTTGCATATGTATGTCAGTGCTCATTTATTATATGCCCCCTAGATTAGCAACCCTTGCGGAACACCCTCAGCTAGTTTCCCACTGTAACCAGAAAATAGAGGGGGAAAAAATCTAAGTTCCTGATCACAGCCTCCACAGTTCTGGGCAATCCAGCCCTCCTGCTGTTCCTTGAATAGGCCAAACCTGTTCCCTACCTTAAAATCTTTGTCTTGTATTCTTCCCCATCTGGAAAGCTCTGTCCCTGGAAATTCAAGTGGCTTGCTTCTCCATCATTTAGGTGTCACTGCAAATGTTATCTCCTCCATGTGGCTTTCCTTAATCACTCTGTCTAAATTACAGATCCTACCCATCACTTTAACAGAACAGGGTTTTTCTCCCCCAGAGCCTTTTTCAGTATTTAAAAATGACCTTTTTTCATTCATTTACATGTGTACATCATCGCTCCCCCTCCTGCATAGAAGGTGCAGGCCACCAAAAGAAGGATCCTAATCACCCTGTTGACTACTCTTGCTCTTAGCATTTAGAAAACCGCTTGGCACCTAGCAAGTGTTTAATAAATATTTCCTGAAGGAATGAAATGTACATATTTTACTCAGGAGTTTTACACATGCCCCTTCCCACCCATTTTATAAGGAAATTTAACAATCATATAATTAGTTTGGGGAAATACTTCTAGCAACTCAAGAGTAGTATATTTATCACAAAAATCACAAATAAAAGTACAAAGATCTAACAACACATTTTAATTAAAAAGACCCTGGAGTAAGAAATGGCAACCCACTCCAGTACTCTTGCCTGGAAAATTCCATGGACAGAGGAGCCTGGTGGGCTACATACATACATGGGACCACAAAGAGCCAAACACAACTGACCACGTACTCACGTGCACAATTAAAAGAACTCAAAACCAGTAAGTGCTAAAATATCACAATGACCAAATATGGAGATTGCTGATTTTGTTAAAACCAACAAGTAGTCTTATCTTTAATGTAAAGAAAGTCTTAGTTGGTTTCTTAAAAATAAAAACAAAAAATAACCATCTGGCAGGAAATCTTTGTTATCTTGAAATTTCACCTAAATTAGTTGGCTACAGTAGCCTGTTTTCCTTTAATATCATGGATAAAGATAGATACTACAGATACACAGGCAGCGTATTTGTCACTATTTCTAGTCAACAGATAATAAAAGGAGGTGTCGCCAATGCTGCAAAGATATTCTGGAGCACAGTCCCATGGCTCAGCTAACTTCACTCCCACCATACTTGCTAGACCAAGTCTGGACTACATATAGGCAAAGTATTTCATTCACAAATACTGATTTAGGCCACTGGAAAAAAAATTAAGAATTATATGCAAATTTATTTAGACTACCTGTAAATATGAATAGTGATCACCTACAAGCGGAAGTCTTTTTAAATTTAGCATTACTTAAGATTTTACGTAACGTAACGTGTAACATGAAGTTGCTCAGTCGTGTCTGACTCTTTGCGACCCCATGGACTGTAGCCTACCAGGCTCCTCTGTCCGTGGGATTTTCCAGGCAATAGTACGGGAGTGGATTGCCATTTCCTTCTCCAAGGGATCTTCCCAACCCAGGGATCGAACCCTGGTCTCCCGCATTGTAGACAGACGCTTTACCATCTGAGCCACCAGGGAAGTTTTTAAACTGAAGTTAAATTCTATGTGGAGAATACTGATTTCAATTTCCACTTTTCAGTACTAAGAGATTGCTGGGAAAGTAGGTTTCAGCCCGCCAATATAGCTTTCCTAATATACTTAACCTATTTGCTACAAATACTTAACCTATTTGCTACAAGGCCTACAAAAAAAAAAAAAAAAGACACTACCTTTGTTTAAAAACAAAAGTCAGTATTTACCAAGGGTTGGGGAAAACAGAGATGAGTAGGTGGAGCACAGAGGAATTTTAGGGCTATGAAACTAATGTTACAGATATGTCATTATACATTTGCCAAAACCCACAGAATATACAACTCCCAAAAAAGTTGAAACCTACCGTAAACTCTGGACTTTGGATGATAATAATGTGTCAATGAAAGTTTGCTGACTATAACAAATATACCACTCTGGTGTGGGATATTGATAGGGCTGCAGGTGTGTGAGGAAGTGGGGGGCCCAGCATTCTTTGTGCTCTATTTTGCTGTGAACCGTTTTAAACTGCTTTAAAACGTAAAAGTCTATTATTAAAAAAAAAAGACACCTATCATTTTGCTTTTTTTTTTGGCCGTTGAATCATACTTTATCTTATATTTGCCAAACTCATACATTCAGTACATATTCCAACAGGAAAAGTGACACTTCAGGACTGACCTAAGTACATTTGAAAACTTCAAGCTTAATTAGAAGCTATACAATAAAAGGTGCTGTAAATCTACATTACAATAAAATGCTACTAGCATTAGGTTACATCAACCCAAAACTAAACTTGTAGAAAGAGAACCAAGTAAAAAGTATTTCACTTTTCAGAAGCAATGAAAGTATATTTTATTACTCACATTCCAAATAAAAACTTAAAACAAATTTTTGTGGAAAGTGGCCTGGACTCAGTGCATTTAGTCTATTTACAAAAATTAGCTATTCAACAAAAGCAAAGTGATATTTTGGTGTCTGGTATTTATTGTCCAACATCCACACTCTGTAACAAAATAAAAATAGTATATAAGTGCTCAAAAGTTTATTTCAGCACATATTTTAAAAGCTTTAAAGAGGTTATATCATGGTAAATCTATTTCTAGATATTTATTACAAGAAAATAAACAAAGATACTAACAAAGATATACAAGTTGGTTTATCAGTGTTATTTATGGTAGGGAAAATTAATGCTGAATGTCTCAAAACTGGAAACTGGCCTAATATTTTAACTACATATTGACATATTATGCAGTTTTAAAACACATATACACATTTAAGAAATTAAAGATATCTTTAAGACTGGTATAAAATCACCAGGAAAAAGGCAGATCACAAAGTAGTACAAATCTTCCCCAATTCTGTTTTGCTTTGTTTTTAAAAACACAGGCTCACTTGGGAGTTGCAGTGGGAGACAGAAACATTTGAGGCTTCTTCTTTCAGTCATTAGAATAACTGCTACCAGACTGGCCCTCTGCCACAAACTATAAAACTAAACTAAATATACAAGGCATCTTTTTTCAAGCACTGTACAACAGAGAGAAGAATCCTTGGGAAAAGATCACACCCCCCGCCCCCCCATCCACAGCCACTCTGCGCACGCACACATACATCCATCCACGGCCACTCTCTGCCTAGGAACAATTTCCTAAACTAGAGTGGGGAACCAAAGCACAAGCAAAGATCTGAGTTCAGGACTACTAAAGGCAGTGGGATGGGAAGCTGTGAGGCAGGACAGAGAAAAAGGAACTATGCAGAAGTATTCATTGGAAGGACGGATGCTGAAGCTGAAGCTCCGATACTTTGGCCACCTGATGTGAAGAGCCATTAGGAAAGACCCTGATGCAGGGAAAGGCAGAAGGCAGGAGGAGAAGGAGCTGACAGAGAACAAGATGGTTGGATGGCATCACCAACTCAATGGACATGAGTCAGAGCAAACCAGGAGATGGCGAAGGACAGAGAAGCCCACCATGCTGCAGTCCATGGGGTCGCAAAGAGCCAGACACGACTGAGACTAAACACCACCAACGCAGAGGCAGAGCCCAGAAGTCCCTGGCCAAGGGTGATAAGCTTCCCAGGCACAGGAGAACACACTACACAAGGCTCAGCAAAAAGCAGCAACCACAGGGTTGCAAGAGCAACAGAGATACCAGAAGTCAAACTGTACTGGGACGCTGTGACATTTTGGCCCAGCCACTGTGGGCAGAACACCTCAGGCAGAAAGCTAAAACACCAGGAATGCCATACCTTAGATTCAAAGCCCATGCTTATCTATTTTAAGATCTACTGAAGATTCACCCAAACAAAGCCTAACACTAAGACCTGAAAAGAGAGGAGACACTTCGGAGATTTAGTATCCCCAAGTTAGGAGGATTTCCTCTAAGCTTTCTACAGAGTCATACTAAAAAGATAACAAAGTCAAGCCTATAAAAGGTCAAGAGCAATTCGTAACTGAACTTTGAGCCACAACACAAATCAGACAACAGAATCCAGAATCTCCAGAATGCTAATGTACAATTAAAGAACATGATCAGAAATCATCAGAAATGCAGAGAAGAAAATGTGGCCCACAGTAAAGAAAAAAAAAAAGCAGCTGCAGAAAAACAATCCTGCAGTGGCCCAGATGTTCAACAAAAGCGTTAAAGAAGACATTACAAATATGTTCAATAAGCTCTTAACAAGTGAACAGTTAGGGAGTTTCAGCCAATAAATAGATGAATAGAAAACAAATGAATATTCTAGAGCTGAAAAGTACAATATTAAAATGAAATATTCACTGGACAGACTCTGGCCACTGATGAGAAAGAACTGACTCATTAGAAAAGATCCTGATGCTAGGAAAGATTGAAGGCAGGAGGAGAATGGGACGACAAAGGATGAGATGTTCAGATGGCATCACCGACTGGATGGACATGAGTTTGAGCAAGCTTGGGGAGTTGGTGGACAGGGAAGACTGGCATGCTGCAGTCCATGGGGTCGCAAAGAGTCATACATGATTGAGTGACTGAACTGAACTGAGTCAAATGTTACTAAATTTGGTGTCAGAGACTTAAAGATCCAAAAAGCAAACCTCAAATAGGGTAAACACAAAAAGAAAACCACATCAGTCAGACTGCTAAAAACCAAAGATAAAGGGAAAATTTTTAAAGAAATGATGTGGTGAAGAAAGTGAAAGTCACTGAGCTGTGTCCAACTCTTCGAGACCCAATGGCCTATACAATCCATGGAAATCTCCAGGCCAGAATACTGGAGTGGGCAGTCATTCCCTTCTCCGGGGGATCTTTCCAACCCAGGGATGGAACCCAGGTCTTCTGCAGGATTCTTTAGCATCTAAGCCACCAGACAGTAAAGGGAATAATTCAAATGACTACTTTTCATCAGAAGCAATGGAAGCCAGAAGACAAAAAAATAATATCTTTAAATTAAAAAAAGAATGCCAATTGAGACTTCTATATTCAGAAACTATTATTGAAAAATGAAACCAGTATATAGACAATGAGCAAAAAAGCTACACAAATTTGTCACCAGAAGATATGCTTTACATGAGATGCTAAATGATGTTCTTCATTCTTCAAGCTGAAAAGAAATGATACCAGATGGAAAGCCTCCTCACTCCTTCCTATAGTATCCAAAGTAGCAAATAAATGGATACAAAAATAAAAAACTGGTTGTTTCCCCCAAGTAATGTCCTTAAAAGGTAATTGATCATATAGAACAAAAATATAGACTGCAATGTGGGGTTTATAAAGTATGTAGAAGATTTTTAAAAATTATGACAAATAGTCAATATTCTCATTTTGACTCAAAATCAATGTTTTAAAATTAAGGCATATACATTTCTCTTTCACACTGTCTTTGAAATTCACTGTGTATTTTACACTTATAGCACCTTTCAACTCAGACATTAAATGCTTATTAAAAATACATGATCACTCAGATTTCATAAAATTTACAACTCAATAAGATTCACATACACAAAGTGTTCCCAACATAAGTTTTCCAATAACTGAATCAAATACCAAAAAATCACTTTCCATTCATATGTAAACCTATACTGACAAAATTGTTTTTAAAACATAAACTAAAATGAAAATTTAAAACTCATTTCTTTAGTCACAGTATCCATTTTGCTTTAATACGCATATCCTTGACTGAGACTGATCATTTTTCTATGCATATTTGTTTCCTCTTGTATGAACTGTCTATTCATAATCTAGGCAGCTTTAAGAAAACACATAGTCATAAACTGTAACCCAGAAGTTACTTTAACTCTATGTTTAGTCGCTAAGTTGTGTCTGACTTTTGCGACCCCGCAAACTGTAGCCCACCAGGCTCCTCTGTCCATAAGATTTCCCAGGCAAGAATACAGACTGGATTGTCATTTCCTTCTCCAAGGGATCTTCAAGACCCAGGGCTTGAACCCACGTCTCCTGCTTGGCAGGCGGATTCTTTACCACTGAGCTACCAGGGAAGCCCCTTAATTCAACAGTAGCAAATTATTAAATGCTTAAACAGTATATTTTGCAGACAGTTTTTTAAATTCAAAAACAATCATGTGCTGCTTGCATATTTTAGAGCACAGAGGGGTACCTTGTATACAACACATAATTTAACGCTGAAAACTACAAGATTTAGTTGATGTACAGTTGCTTGCATAATATATCAGTGATTTACTTCTTACAGAATGCTCAGTCAAGAATGTTTCGTTTCAATTTAACATTATAAAGCAAACTGTGTTTTTCCCATTAGAATAATTGTGGTTCTCTCAACTGAATGGGGTTAAAAAGCTGGAACTGGCTGTAAACACACAACAGAACTAGTTAAAGTCCCATTGCTGCCTCTCTTACAGACATACAGACAAAGCCTCAGAAAGAAATGGTTCTATTTTCAATAACCCTACTCTGCTTCCATGACCTTTATTACAATTAATATTACCACAATCAGGGTCAAAATTCAAATCTATAACTATAAACACTGTGAACAACTCAAAATTAAGGATCATCGGCTAATGAGCTGAGGTTAATAACCCAGCAAAAAAAATCGGGAGTCAGTGCTCAACATAAATACATACTCTGCTCTCTGCTTTTTGTATATTTTCTTCAAACTCTGGAACTTTTTTGCTTTAACTATGATCTCAAAAAAAAATAAAAATAGTAGATCACCCAAAAAAAGTCTTAAATAAAAAAATTGTCACTCTAGAAATAAAGGATGGCATTTAAATCTACAGAAGTGAGATATGAAAGAGTATGAGTTATCTTTCAGGTTCAAACTATCATGTTCAACAAAATACAGTTGTGAAAGACAAGAAAATATAACTGAAGGCTGCAGAGATCTGTAGGTCAATGTAGTCACCACTCAAAATAGTTCAGCTACAAAGCACTTTCAAAGTGGAAAAAGCAAGTAATCACTGAAGACATCTGCTATTCAAAGTTTTAAAGAATCACCAAGAAAAATATGAAACAATTTTAACATTAATTTTGGAAATAATTATAAGATCTTTGGAATAATGCAGACTTAACTTGCTAAAGCAAATTCTACCAAGGAATGAAGGACTCCTGACTTGCACTTTATCTTGCTCTTAAGAAGAGGCTGGTTATAGGGAATTCCCTGGCAGTCTGGTGGTTAGGACTCCATGCTTCCACTGCAGAAGACACGGGTTCGACCCCTGGTCCATCTAATAATTCAGCAACCCTAGTTTAAGAAAAAATATTCCTTAAAAGGTTGTAGTAGCAATAAATATATAATCATTATTATTGTTTAGTTGCTAAGTCCTGTCTGACTCTTTTGCGACTCCATGGACTGCAGCCCACCAGGCTCCTCTGTCCATGGGATTTTCCAGGCAAGAATACTGGACTTAGGTTGTTATTTCCTTCTCCAGGGGATCTTCCCAACCCAGGAATGGGACGTTAAGTCTCCAGTACTGGCAGGTGGATTCTTTACCACTGAGCCATCAGGGAAGCCATATGATCATTACTAAGTAATAATACATTCATTTATTTATTTATATGTTACGTGTCTAGTTTATATTCTTAATCAATGCCTGAAAAATTTTTGTCCAATTTTCTTTTCATTTATTTTCAAGATCAAGCACGATATAGAAAGATTCTCTAAAACAAAACTCAACTGAAAATAAAACACACTTACAGGAACTAATGATCTGACTTAAGACTGTTTATCCAGGAAACAATTAAGTAGTAAGGTCTTGAAGAAAATCCAGGTAGTCTTCATTCCCTAGAAATGAGGACTTCAAAAGGCAACAATGCACGAAGACTACTAAGACTACTGAGTCAAGACTACTAAGATAACTGAGTGAAAAGCAAAGGGGATAGATTACAACGGATAGATTAACCCACCCTTAACATCCAAAGCGGAGAAGACAATGGCACCCCACTCGAGTACTCTTGTCTGGAAAATCCCATGGACGGAGGAGCCTGGTGGGCTACAGACCATGGGGTCGTGAAGAGTCGGACACAATTGAGCGGCTTCACTTTCACTTTTCTCTTTCATGCATTGGAGGAGGAAATGGCAACCCACTCCAGTGTTTTTGCCTGGAGAATCCCAGGGACTGTGGAGCCTGGTGGGCTGCCATCTACAGGGTGGCACAGAGTCGAAACACTAAAGCGACTTAGCAGCAGCAGCAACATTACAAAGAGACAATCAAAAGTTTCATGGACATCATGCGAAACACCGGGTTGGATGAAGCACAAGCTAGATTCAAGACTGCCAGGATATGCAGATGACATCACCCTTATGGCAGAAAGCAGAGAAGAACTAAAGAGCCTCTTGATGAAAGTGAAAGAGGAGAGTGAGAAAGTTGGCTTAAAACTCAACATTCAGAAAACTAAGATCATGGCATCCGGTCCCATCACTTCATGGCAAACAGATGGGGAAACAATGGAAACAGTAATAGGCTTTATTTTGGGGGGACTCCAAAATCACTGCAGATGGTGACTGCAGCCATGAAATTAAAAGACGCTTACTCCTTGGAAGTAAAGTTATGACCAACCTAGACAGCATATTAAAAAGCAAAGACATTACTTTGCCAACAAAAGTCTAGTCAGTCAAAGTTATAAAGTCAGTCTAGTCAAAATTATAGTTTTTTCAGTAGTCATGTATGGATGTGAGAGTTGGACTATGAAGCAAGCTGAGCGCTAAAGAATTGATGCTTTTGAACTGTGGTGTTGGAGAAGACTCTTGAGAGAGTCCCTTGGACTGCAAGGAGATCCAACCAATCAATCCTAAAGAAAATCAGTCCTAAATACTCATTGGAAGGACTGATGCTGAAGCTGAAGCTTCAGTACTTTGGCCACCTGCTGTGAAGAACCGACTCACTGGAAAAGACCCTGATGCTGGGAAAGATTGAAGGTGGGAGGAGAAGGGGACGACAGAGGATGAGATGGTTGGATGGCATCACTGACTCAATGGACATGAGTTTGAGTAAACTCCAGGAATTGGTGATGGACAGGGAGGCCTGGCATGCTGCAATCCTTGAGGTTGCAAAGAGTTGGACGCAAAGAGTTGGACACAAAGTGACTGAACTGAACTGAACTGTGATGTATCAGAAACCAAAAGATACCACCAAAGACATATGTTTGAGGAAAATTTTTTAAAACATCAAACTGATCAAGCCTCTAGATCTAACTATGGGAAAGAAAAGAGACACATTCACTACCACCACAGAGATGGAGTCAGAAAACAAGAATATAGGAAATTTCACTGGACAAGCAAACCTGGACAAACAATTGAAAAAATAAAGGCGGGAAAAAAGAGAAGGAGACTTAAGAGCCGTATCAACCAAAGGCAGCGAGGGGGCCTTGTTCAAGCAAATCAACTACTACAAACCTGAAGCAATCAGGGAAATATGAACTCTGGATATGTGGTATTAAAGAATTATTTTTCTAGCATGGTAATAGTACCAAGGCTGTTTCTTTAAAAAGCTTTACTCTTTTAAAGACACAGAACATTCATATAATCTGTTATTTGCTTCAGAGTAATCTGGTAGGGAGGCTGGGTATGGAAAATAGATAAAAGAAAGTGGCCATTATATTGATGATCGTTTAATCTTGGAGATGTTTATACACAGGTTTCTAACGTTGTTCTCTTCTGTACATATCTGAAATTTCCCATAATAGTAAGCGTTTTATGTGGTGAGGCTAATAGTCTTTATTAGGAAATGAAGTAGATCTAAGTACAAAAGATAGAAATATAGACCAGAGCTATTAGAAGTGAGAAAAGGTCTCTCAAACTGTACTTCTCAATGTTTCTGCTACTTTCACAGCACTTTAGTGACCAGGAGGGGCAGGATGGTGCCATGAAAGATTAAAACAAAAAAGGTAATTCTGAGTATCTCCAATAGTGACAAATTCACTCCTTTGTGAATCAATTCCTGTGAGTCCTCATCACACCAAGATCTTATGGTTAAACAATGAATATTTTTTTAAAAGAACTCAAGAAACAGCTTTCTTAATTGGAGAGGGGGACATTTTTAAACTCCTTACAAGTGTTTACGCATAAAGAGAATATATGAATACACTCCCCAGAATGTCAAGAAATTTTAGGGCATTCAAGTTCTAGTACAGATGCTGAAAAATTAGCCTCCATATTTAAAATTAAATCTAATATATCACTCACAGGGGCTTTAGAGATTATGCAGCCAAACTCACTCATTTTTAAGACAAGGAAAACACATGATTGGACCACCGTGTGGAGAGAGACCTGACTGTGGTTTTATTTAGTGTTATTTTCTCTACATTAGTGTTTCTCAAACTTTTTAAATGCATATGAATCACCTGGCTCTTCTTGAACATTCTGATTCAGGCAACCTGGGATGGGAGGCTAAAACTGCATTTCTAACTCCCAACTTGATAATGTTGTGATGCCAACATTGACGGTCCTCTGAACAGAACAGAGTACTGATGATCACGGTATTGTACAGGTATTTAGAAGGTAAAGACCATTCATTTTATTTCATGTAGCATTCAGTGATGCTAACGTTTTCAGTAAAGGAAAACAGGTTTTCAAGCTATGCTATAATCCTCCATTTTCCTGAGAGACTGCTAACCACTCTAGCTGAGCTACTCTGGATGCTGTATAAAGTGAAAAGAGGTAGTGTACATAGACACCCCTACTTTCAAAATATAAATATAGAATTTTTTCTAATGTGTTAATATGATATATAGCGAGGGTTGAAAAGTATTGGCCTGGAGCCATCATCAATCACCTGGTGAGCGTCTAATAGCAGGCTTCCCTTTCCCTGCCCAAACAGATGCAGCCCAGAATAAGCATACTGACAAAGACACAAACTTGGACTTCAAACATTTTTAAGAAGAGAAGTAGCTATTAGCCAAACAGGTACCACAAAAAAGAGTTTAACAATTTGCTCCTATAAAATACTGTTATTAATAACTTAAATTTCTCTCCTATAAAACTGGAACTATGATGCAAATGGTAAAAATGAAAACTTTAAAGACTCCAGGAGACCTTCCACTAATGTCATACATCAGATACTTTCCCCCATCAGCTTTGCCCATCTGACCAACAAGACCATCCTAAATCACCAAGCTTTAAAAATACTTTTAAAGAGCATATACAGTAGTTCATATTTCCTTCCTTCATTACTCTCAAATCATGAGATAAACAAAAAAATGTTTTCCTGTAAGACTCAAACATTATTTCCCACTTGTAATCTACTGTTTCCACAGTAACCGGCAGTGATGACATAGAATTTTTGCTGTTTCCATTTAAAGAATACTGAACAACCCACTTCAGTATTCTCGCCTGAGAAATGCCATGGGCAGAGGAGCCTGTCCATTGGGTCGCAAAAGAGATGGACACAACTTAGCAACTAACAACAAGACTATGCTAAAAATATTTTCAAGAATGAAGGATATTTTCTTATTGCCACTGCTGCTTTAAAAATAGGATTTAAAAAAGATAAAATTAGTATGCCCAAACATTGTTAATAAAAGACAAGGTAACTAAAAGTTATTGTATATACAGGGTTTCTCTGGGAGACAAAAATGTTGTTCAGTCATGTTTGACTCTGCAACCCCATGGACTGCAGCATGCTAGGCTTCCCTGTCCATCACCAACTCCCAGAGCTTGCTCAAACTCATGTCCATCGAGTTGGTGATGCCATCCAACCACTGCATCCGCTGTCATCCCCTTCTCCTCCTGCCTTCAGTCTTTCCCAGCATCAGGGTCTTTTCCAATGAGTCGGCTCTTCACATCAGATGGCCAAAGTACTGGCTTCTGATTTAAAACTGTTCATTATATACTCACTTCTAATTTAAAACTGTTCATTTTATCAAACATGATTTGACTCTGGTTGGCTTTTAAGTTTATATAAAACAAAGTTGACTTTCCTCAATATGGAGGACTTAGATTATTCCCCACATTGAGCAAACAATAAAATCTGAATCTATTAAAAAAAATGAATAAAAATGTTTTTATGCATTTATCTAAATAGAGGAAAAATGTAAAATAGATCACAAAATATATCTCTCAAAGTTTATCATCAAATATTAACCAGCTCTTAAAGCATACATTTAAATATACATGCATATACTTTAAGATTACAAATTTTCAACTGAAATTAAATTAGATTATTTTTTAAAAGGTGGCAGTTTATGAAGTGAATTTTGTTGACTAGCTAAGAAATGCTAGAATAAATAATGGCTTGGGAGGCTCTAAGCAACAAGACAGAAATTCAGAAAAATTCTATTTAGGTTCTGCAACTTAAGAGTCCTCAGTAGGAAAGGACGTTCCTAAAGGAAAGTCTTACAGAAAAAATCTCACCCAAGTCACCCCAAGGGGCCTGCATCTTTTGTACCTTTAAAAAAAAAAAAAAAAAAGGATGGGAGACACATTTTTTGTTGTGTGGTACACTATTTTAGAGAATTTGAGTAAACAGTATTGAAACTTTTTAAATTTAATTTTAGATAAGTTATTTACATGCCAGAGGAATTCTTACCCAAATGCACAGAAGAGACATGGTTCCTTTTCAATGGAGGACTGTCTCTAACTGCAAAAAAAATTTGGAACCTGAATATCTACTGATAAATAAAGTATGAAAGAGAATTAAAATTAGTGCATAAGATCCAAATGTGAGAGGTGAAAAATGTTAATCACTCAGTTGTGTCTGACTCTTGGAGACCCCAAGGACTGTAGCCCACCAGGCTCCTCTGTCCATGGAATCCTCCAGGCAAGAATACTGGAGTGGGTTGCCATTCCCTTATCCAGGGGATCTTCCTGACCCAGGGATAGAACCCAGGTCTCCCACATTGCAGGCAGATTCTTGACCATGTGAGCCACCAGGGAAGCCAATGCTATAGAGAAAAATAAAACCAGTCAAGGGAAATGAAAACAGGGGTTGCCATTTTACAGAACAGTCAGGCAAGGCTCCTCAATAAGGAGGCATTTGAACAGAGAACTGAAAGAATTGGGTACTGGGAGAAGGGATATTATTAAGAATTTTCTCATTCCTTGAAATAATTTACTTTACGAAATAATTTTAGATGTTACTTTAGAAGAGAGAAAAGCACTTAGAATGCCTACTCTATGCTAATAACTATATAAGCCTCAAAAGCAGCTAAGAGTTTTCGTATCTGTATGAAGGAGGACACTGAGGTTTGCTTAATGTAAACAAAATCTAACATTTTGAAGTGGTCAGATCACAATGTACACCCAGTCTTTGTAACTGTCAGATCCATCATTCTCCAACTATGCCAAATGAGCATGTTTGTTGAACAAACTCACAAGTCAATTCTTATGTGCTCAAGATCTTTATAAAGTTAAAAAAAAGTTACCAAAAATACAGTTTGTTTAAAAGCAAAGAAGTTTATTTCTCATTTTTATAACAAATCTTAGCATACAGCTATCTTTCTCTTTATTTTTTCAAAAAATTTCCTTGTGAAAACTTAATCATTTATAGTTAGCAAATCATTTATACAGTCCTCCATTAGGGAAAAAATTTTTTCTTCATAACTTCTAGAAGGGCAGGTTTTAATTGAAGACTTTAAAAACATAAGATGCAATAAAATTATACTTTCCCATCTTTGGTAAGATATGCATATATATGTATATGTAAACAAATATGCAACTTACTGTTTCATATTCACTGATTCCAACGATGCTCAGCGATGTGTCATGAAGATTCTCTCAACCTAACTACTTCAGACTAATCATCAGAGAGCAAGGCACTATTGCTAGACACTAGAGAAGTACGGATGTGAGAGTTGGACTGTGAAGAAGGCCGAGCGCCAAAGAATTGATGCTTTTGAACTGTGGTGTTGGAGAAGTCTCTTGAGAGTCCCTTGGACTGCAAGGAGATCCAACCAGTCCATTCTGAAGGAGATCAGCCCTGGGATTTCTTTGGAAGGAATGATGCTAAAGCTGAAACTCCAGTACTTCGGGCACCTCATGCGAAGAGTTGACTCACTGGAAAAGACTCTAATGCTGGGAGGTATTGGGGGCAGGAGGAGAAGGGGACGACAGAGGATGGCTGGATGGCATCACTGACTCGATGGACGTGAGTCTGAGTGAACTCCAGGAGTTGGTGATGGACAGAGAGGCCTGGCGTGCTGCGATTCATGGCGTCGCAAGGAGTCGGACACGACTGAGCGACTGATCTGATCTGATCTGAGAGGAAGTACAATTTGCTACTAACAGTCCTTACTCAAAGTTCTGACACAAATGAGTATAAAGTGACAGTATAACGAGAAAGAGATAATATGGGATTATTTAAACCAGGGTTATCAATGAAGATACCCTGGAGAAGGCTGCATTTCTCTAAGTCATGAGAATCAGATTAAGCTAAACAATTTAAGCTAGGACTTCTCTGGTAGTCCTGTGGCTAAGATGCACTCCAGTGTAGAGGGTCTGGATTCAATCACTGGTCAGAACTAGGTCTCACATGCAGCAACTGAAGATCCTGCATGCTGTAACAAAAATGGAAGATCCCATGTGCCACAACTAAGACCCAGTGCCACAAAATAAAATTTTTAAAACAAAAGAATAAAAAAGTTTAAAAATGCTAAGCATCATCCTGAGGAGAGCCATGGAAAATTCTGAAGCAGAGTGATAGGATCAAAGCTGTGCTGCACAGATAAACTTAAAGTGATGAGTGAGTAAGAAGTATAATAATGAGTCTAAAAACAGGGAAATCAGATATAAGGCAAACGAAGGAGCCTGAGTATAAGGTGAAAAGCTCAAAGTCAAGAGGTGACAGTAAAAATAGAAAAGTGATGCATGCAAGAGCTAGCTAGTTTCAACATCGTTCTTAAGAGTAGGCAACAAATAATACCAAATTATTCCATATTTTTTATAAGGGACATTCTCTTCTCTATAAGCCTTTATAAAGCGACAAAGCACTAAATTCCCATTTCCAAATGTACTGTTGCTACAGTGACTCCCAAGACTTTAACAAAGCAATCAGGAATCCAACAAAACCAGAGTGCGTTGCCTCAATTTAGGCAAATCGTTTAATCATTTACTCTGAAGGCCTCCCAACTAACTCTGCAGTAAGATAAAAGATATTAAACTCATAGAAGAGCTATTGAAATTTGGGGTAACAGGCTAGCAAAGAAGTTATTAAAAAAAAAATACACTCAAGCTTAAATTTCAAATAGGCTTTTCATGACAAATCTCAAACAGGTATGTGTCAAGTCTCTGTAAACAAGACACTACGTTCCACTTTGCTTCAACTCTCAACCTCAGATGACTTATTACAGCAACAGTTTAAAGAAAGGAAAGCAAAGAGTATACTCAAATCCCAACCCTGGCTCAGTGCAGGCAAAATCCTACTAAAAGCAGGGGTAAAAAGGAAGTAGAGCCAAAAGGGACAAATAACCATCTTTCCAGCTAGATAAAATGTGATTAATTTGAAAAAAAAAAAAAAACAGGATAAGAGTGTCAAAGGTTCTCACTATCCTCTCCTTTGTTCTTTCTCTAAGTTTGGCAATTTTAGAGTAAGTGTCAGGATTTCCTGCGGCAGAGAAATACACACATAATCAAAAATAGCGGCATGGAGCACACATCTTTACAGTTTTTAGGTACAGCTAGGGGGGCTATTCAAAGTTTTTCTAGTAGTTATTCAGTTATTTAAATCAATTCTTTGCTGTACTTGGCTACAGAAAAACTCATATCCTTTTTTATTAAACATGCTCTAACAAATTTGATCTTTCAGTTGCTTCTAATTGCTTTTAAATATTTCAAGCATCCTTTTTAGAAAAATTCTTAGAAAGCAGGAACAAGTACTTTAAAGCTTCCCAACATAAGCCTATCTTTCTATCTTCAAACAAGTGGTATATCCTACAACTCTGCTAAGGACTTCAAGGACTGATAAGCCCAACTTCCCCCAAGTCTTCCTTAACAATATTAACACACTAATTTCTACTTCTGAAATTAGAAACTTCATGATAAACTTTACTCACAAACATGCATAAGGTCTATCTGATCTCCCAACTACATGAAAGCTTTAGAAAAGAGTGATCTCTTTTGCACTTTTCTACATAGGTACTCACTACAAGAAACAGAAAGCCTTTTTATAAGGTGTCAATATAGCAACATAACATCAAGGGGAGAAAAAAGCTAGTTCTTTGTCCAAGGATGGCCCTCTACCTGACTGTCCTACTCCACCTCTTTACCCCCAAAAGAAAAAACTAGCCGCAGCCCCTTCAGGCTCTCCTTTACCCTGAGGAGTAACCCTGTACACTCAATAGACGTCAGGAGCTTTGAAAAATATTATCTTTGAACCTTAAATTTCTAAAGTAGGGTTTGTTTGTTTTGTTAAGGAAGCCAAAGCTTAAAAACGATGGTGATCTGAATCCAGCTCCTAAGTTTGGATGCTTCTACCACCCTACTAAGCACTGAAGCAGATGCCTATGTGAGTGAAAGTCGCTCAGTTGTGTCCAACTCTTTGCAACCCCATGGACTATTATATTATAGTTCAGGGAATTCTCCAGGCCAGAATACTTGAGTGGGTAGCCTTTTCCTTCTCCAGGGGATCTTCCCAACCCAGAGACTGAACCCAGGTCTCCCACATTGCAGGCGGATTCTTAACCAGCTGAGCCACAAGGGAAGCCCAAGAATACTGGAATGGGTAGCCCATCCTTTCGCCACAGGATCTTCCCAAGCCAGGAATCAAACCAGGGTCTCCTGCATTGCAGGCTGATTCTTTACCAACTGAGCTATCAGGGAAGCAGATGCCCATACTTTGGTATTAAAAAGAGATGGGAACAATATCTCACAAAGAATTCAAAACAAAAAAGAAGGAAAAAACCTCCAGGTGTGCATACCTAAATATTCAAGAGACTAGCACTAAGTTACTAAGTTCAGACATGCCATCAGAGATGCCAATTTAAGGAAAGAACTCATATCGAACCATTTTAAGTATTTTTTTTAAATATAGTATTTCGCAAAAACAACCCACAAAGTCAAAAAGCAAACAGGAAAAAGAATTTCTTGTATATAAAAGAACTTTTACAAAGATAAGATAAACACTGACAGCAGGTCAATTACCAAAAATTCACATTCAATTACCATGTTAAAATTTCAATATCAACTGTAATCAAAGAAATGCAAATGAAACAAACAGTGGGATCCCCATTTTTCCCATTTGTTGGTATTTATTTTTAATTAACAACACTCATTTGTGAACAAATGGAGACAGAATAAATGGGTATAACCTTTCTGAATGGATATGCTGATGTGGTCTTCAATCTTGAAACTGTACAGGCCATTTGAACCCTGAAAACTACTTTTAAGACCTTACCCTGTAAGTCAAGATTTATCTAGAAAGATGTTTGGCCAGCATTATTCAGTAAGAAATAACTCCATAATCAAAAGGAAGACTGAACAGATGTGGAAACAGTGACAGACTTTATTTTCTTGGGCTCCAAAATCACTGAGGACAGTGACTGCAGCCAGGAAATTAAAAGGCACTCGCTCCTTGGAAGAAGAGCTATGACAAACCTAGACAGTGATCACTTAGCATCACTTAGTGAACCTAGCATCACTTTGCCAACACAGGTCCATCCAGTCAAAGCTATGGGTTTTCCAGTAGTGAAGTACAGATGAGAGAGTTGGGCCATAAAGAAGGCTGAGTGCCGAGAACTGATGCTTTCAAACTGTGGTGCTGGAGAAGACTCTTGAGAGAGTCCCTTGGACTACAAGGAGATCAAACCAGTCAATCCTAAAGGAAATCAGTCCTGAATATTCATTGGAAGGACAGATGCTGAAGCTGAAACTCCAATACTTTGGGCACCTGATGGGAAGAGCCAACTCATTGGAAAAGATTCATGCTGGGAAAGACAGAGGGCAGGAGAAGGGAGTGACAGAGGATGAGATGGTTGGATGGCATCACCCACTGACATCAAAAAAACTAAGAACAATGGTGAATTTCGTTCAAATTTCGTCAAAATTTCTCTCCAACTTATTCAAAATTCAAACCCCCTCCCACCATTCTGATAAAAGTGAACTTAATCCAGCTTTTAATCCAGCTCATAAACGCAGTCATTCAAATAGGAAAAGAGCAACTCAATGGGTGCCAATTTCAGCCCTTTACAGAGTTTCGTTATAGGAGGCTTTAAAGTTTCTAAAGTACCTCCACAGATTAACTACTTAGTAATCCAAAAGAAAAAAAGACACCAGCTTGCTAGGGTAGATAGTTCCTTCAGGAAGGAAAAAATGTTATTCCATTCCAAAGGCCATGGAAGTCTACACTACTCAAAATTCAAAATTAAGTCTTGAGTTAAAATACGTACTTTCTTATCACTACCCAAGACTCTTCTATGAATGACGACTACAGAAAGGGGGAAAAAAAGCTTTTTATGGGATTCATGATTAGTGTGGTTTCAAATCAATCACTGTTTCAGGCATTCTTGTGCATACAGACATTAATTAGATTTCGCACCTTTACTGTTTGAAAAGCCAATGTTTTCTACTTGAAAACTGCCATGATTCATATTGAATCCTGAAACTGAAATAAACTTCAGAAGATTATCTGCCACATGATTAAATGATTCTCTAAAATGCAAGTTTATTAAAATAAAGGTAGCTGAGAAATATGTTTATTTTTATCTGATAAAAACTAAACAAAGACTTTTCAAATCACCTATTTTAAAAATTAAATGTTTAGTTCAAAGTCTCATCTTAAATAACCACACATTATAGTAAGTACCACCAAATAGAATGTTTGATACTGAGTTAAGCACTTTAATCACATTTAATAACCCTAATCATGAACACATTATCAGCATTTTATAGATAAAGTTAAAAATTCACCCACCACTCTTGACCACACTAAACTTTCACATTACAGGGGGAAAAAAAGAAACTTTCTGACTGCAAATATACACATATATTAATATAACAGCACAAGTAGTCCAACTGGCATATTCTTACCTATACATTACTGTATCTTACACACAGCTTTATAATTTATGAAACACTGGTACCCTCACCTCATTTGTTTCCCACAACAGCCCTTATGGGATGATTATCACTACTGCGTGTGAGGGGTTTCAAGCTCAGAGTTTAAATGAAGTCACTCAGCTTTTGAGTCCTCATTTTTTTTCCACTGGACTTCCCTGGTGGCTCAGATGGTAAAGCATCTGCCTACAGTGCGGGAGACCTGGGTTCAATCCCTGGGTTGGGAAGATTTCCTGGAAAAGGAAATGGCAACCCACTCCAGTATTCTTGCCTGGAAAATCCCAAGGACGGAGGAGCCTGGTAGGCTACAGTCCATGGGGTCGCAGAGAGTCGGACACGACTGAGCGACATGGTAAAGAAACATTGCCCCCACAATCAGTATTATATAATAAAAAGGCAAAACCATTAGAGAGCCTAAATTAATCTTTCATCAGTTACACATTTCACCAAGTTATTAGTCACTATTTATTTTGATGCCAATCATAGAAATACAAGTTGTACAAATAACTTTACTAAACTGGTAAAGGGAATCCCCTAGATTCTACTTATACTGGCCAGAAGACTAACCCCAACATCTACATTATTAATTCTTCTTTCTACAATATCCACCTTTTCCCTTCCTACTTTAAAATTTCCCACTCCACTTAAGTGATTTGCCCTACCTTTACTTTTTAACTGCTCCATCATCTCATTAGTATGATTTCAGACTTCATTCAACAAAATTTTACCCGGTCATGACTATGATACATGACAATCTGAATGAAAAGAGGCCCCTACCCTCCTCCAAGTCTGGTGAGGAGCACCTCTGAGTCACTTCTGTGACTGTAGACCAGTCTCAATCACTCCCTTCAGCGGCAATAACTTAATTCCTCCAGAGGAAGGTTTTAAGAATAAAATCAAAGCACGATGTTTGAAGTGCTTTATAAAGTATCAAGTATTATCCTGCTGACACTATATCCTCAGGTTGGTCTTTTTTTCTGGATATCCACTTTTAAAGCTATGGAGAAAGCCCTCAATAGGTCTTCTGTATTATGGGTGATAAAGAAGAGTAAAGGATAGCAAGAAACTTACATCAGTAATGAATTGGAGGATCAAGTTTGGTTATTCTATATTCACATCTATCTTCCTAAAGTTAAATAATGCCCCAAAGAGTAAACAATACAACCCCAAAATGGCTAGACAATACCATCACACTTCTTTAAAAAAAATTTTAAAAAGCTGTTTCCCTGCACCCACTCTAGAGAAAAACTCCTTCTGTAAAGCTATAAGTCACTGTTATAAAAAGTCTAACTTCTATTCCCACCCCGTACATTTCTGGCCCTTTGACAGACTGCCAAACAGCTTTACTTACAACTGTGTGTCAAAAAGGTCTCCCAATTAAGCATAAACAACATAAACAATGTGCATAAGATGCATTTTTTAAATGCATCTTACTACTAGGTCTCACAATTTTAAATATGTCTTGAACTCCAGCATCAAACTAGGCGACAGTCCTCCAAGTATACTCTTCAGTTCAGTTCAGTTGCTCAGTCGTGTCCGACTCTTCACGACCCTATACTCTTAGTAGCTGCTTAATAGCGGATAAATGGAAAAGGCACAATTTTGGAAACGGGTCTAAAAATTTCAAGAAACTTACTTTCACTTGTGAGTATTCCAAAACCCTACCCTAAAGTTAAAACAGAGAGGCAACCTAAAAATGAATTTGAAAACAGGTGCATTCCATTTAAGGACTGAATCTCATTTTAAGTCGTGGTTTATCTGCCCTATAATAAGTGCCTCTTTAATATAAGGCCCCTCCATCTTCCCCAAACGAAAAATCTGAAGGATTTCAAAACACTTTACTAAATATATTTAATCACATCCACAGATTCTTATCATCCTACAAAGTCAACGGAAGAGTTCCTAGGTCTTTTATAAAGGTCTTACAATCCTAAAAAGAATAAACACTGAAGAGACACAGCATCTTCCTAAGACTGAACTACAAGAGCAGCACCTGACTCACCCCAACTCTTCAACTTTATCCAGGAAGCAGAGGGAGACAGAGTTTCTACAGCCGAAATCTAACCTGCTCATTCAGAGCCTGTTTGCACACATCTCAGCCAATTTACTTAGTTTTTAATGTAGTAAAGGGTGATTCAGAGAAAATCAGCAGGAAGAGGGACTATTTTGGGCAGTCATTTGATAGAAATGGCTTTCAAGTGAAGGACTAACTTCACAAACACACACAAAAGACAAAAACCTGTGAGTAGCAGACAGAGCATTTAATAAATGATGACCCCGATATATCAAGTCTTAAGAATAGCATCTCTTTTCAATATGCCATAGCCTAAAAACGAGGTTCATAACTGTGAGTCATAAAGCAACGTTTCTCCTAATAAGGCAAGCACATAAAACGCTCTGAAACTACATCTAAAACGGTATAAGTAAACAAACACGTGCACACACATTCCCAGGTCCAAAAGAGCTAAACTAACCAATCCATCGGCATTCCAGAACAACTAATGACTTGAGAATTCCAACCAGAATAGACTTAAGGCATACCTCTCTTCTCTAGTGGCATTTTTTTCCTGCATAAACAGCTCTGTCAAGTGCTTTGGTTGGCAAGCAATAATAACATCAACTTTATTTCCTGTTCCCTGTACCTTAACAAAACTTCCAGTTTGTCCTTACCTCTGACATACGTTCAACACGTCCAAGGGCTAACGTAAATGATAAAATATATTTCACATAAACTTTTCTATTAAAGGGAGTTTTTCATCAAAATGTTTTACATTTTACCTCACAAAACCTTTATCAGACTGTGGAGAGAAACTTGAAAAACACAGTTCATACTTAATATACTTAATAAACTCTTATCTATGTCACGGCCACACTTGCCTAAGCTCAAGCTTTTACTGATTATAAGCCTTGGGAAAACTTTATGCCTTTAAGTACCATCAAAATTCTCAATCAAGATTTCAGGCGTTCAATTCACACCACAGTGAAAGATCAAATGCTAAACTCCTAAAAATAGGGTGTAATGAGTAAGAGAGACACACAACACTCTGCTGCCAAAGCAAGTGCGTCTTCCAAGGGGCAGGGGCGCTCCTTTACCCGTACAGTAGGAGCTCACATTCAGCAAAACCGGCGAGCGAAGGATCAGGTGACTTCACACCACCGACACTTTCAGCCCGACTGGGCCTCACTATGGTCTCAGAACTAGTAAACAGCTCAAAAGCCCAGTTTTGACAATTAAATCTGAACTTGCATCCTAGCCACGCACTACCCGCAGGAATAGGTTCGGGAACTGCGGGGCCCCGGAACCCAAGCCCCGGGACGCAGCCCTGGCCTGCGGGCTGCGGTTCCCTCCTGGAAGGGTGTCTGGAGAGCCTCCCGACCTGGCAGCGAGGTGTCTGCTCCTCCCGCGCGCTGCGCGTCCTCCTCCACCGCCGGGCCCATCACGACCTGGTTAACCCTTCCTCCCTCTCCGCGCGCGAGACACAGGGCAGCGAGTGGCGGCGGGTGACAGGTCGCCCGGGCGAGTCCGGAGCTCCCGAGGACAGAGCCGCGCCGCCGCCGACCTCCCCTCGCCCTGGGTCTGCAGCCCCTGCTCAAGGCCGCCCCCTCAGGTCGGGGCGGACACCGCGACAGCCACGCGGCGGCGGGCGGGCAGGGGGGCCGGGTCGGACGCAGACGCGCGCGCCGCCCGTTCACCCGACAGCTGCGGGAGCCGCGGCCCCAGGGCCGCCTTTTTCAGGCCGCGCGCCGCGGGAGCTCGGGGCGCGGAGGGGGCTAGGCCTGGCGGCCAGACGCGGCGGCGGGAGGAGAGCCGAGCCAGCCGCGGACGACGACCCCGCCGCCTGCGGCCGGTGCCCGCGAGCCCGAGCGGCCCGCGCCCTCTCCTTGCGCGGGCCTTGCGGCCTCCACCCTGCAGGCCCGTACCTAGGAGGGTCGTGGACGAGACGTGGTTAACCCCGGTGTTTGAGTCGCTGGTCCGCCGCCGGCGCCGCAGCCCTTGGTGCGGTTCTTGGCTTCGCGTTACCTCGTCCCCCTCCGCCATCTTGTACCGATTTAAAATTAACTCCCCACTGACGTCAAACGCCGCCGCCGCTTTATCAACCTCCCGGGAGCCGGCGGGGAGCCGGCAGGTCCTAGCGCCGCCCGCAATCTGTGCCTCCTCCTCCTTCTGCCCACGCCCTCCCTCGTCCCGCCCCTCGGCGCCCTCGCTCCGCCTCCTCCCTGCTAGCCTGCTTGCCTGCCCCTCGGTTTTCCCAGGCTTCCACTTCGGGGAGAAATTGGGCGGCGCCCTCACCGCAACCTTCTCGCACTCCCACCGCCCTAAACTCAGGACCACACCCCCCGAGCGCTGTGTAATCGCAGGACTCTCCGGAGAACCAAGTTCCCCCTTCCCAATTCAGTAACCCAATTCTCTTTACGTTTCTTCTCCATAATCGTTGACTCGTGCAACGCAAATGTTTCATACTCCTTTCCTTCTCTCCTTTTTTATCCCCCACCTCCTCCCCCAGTGCTAGTCTCTCCCTCCTTCCCTCGCTTTCCCTCCATTCCCGAGCTATTGCTGGTGGCCTGCTTTTCCTTTTGATCTTTTCTTCGCACAAGTCTCTCATACCGTTTCCCATCTAGAGACCATCCTCTGCTTTGTTTATCATAGCTTCCTTTTACTTGAGACCCTCCTCCTATCTTCTTTACTGCGCATACCCTTGCCCTTCTGCTCCTAGCCCCTTATAGGGTCAACCAGAAAGCGCTGTAATCAGAAAATGAATTGTAACAGGTCCTTTCCTAACTGATGCACCTTCTTGTGGGGATCCAGTGACATCCTAGAGAAAGTTCGGGTCACTTTTAAAAATAAATATCTGCCTGTGCAGGCTTCTGTGAAACATGGTTTCTATTCTTTTGGATCTTTGCCCTATCACCAGCTTCATCAGAAATTCCTTCTCTCTGGTAAAGGCATGTGTCCAGTGTCCAATTGCAGTCTTGTCCTGGTCTTTTCACAGCCTTTCATCTAGCATGACCTCTAGAAAAGCACTGGTGTCATCAAAGCTTGCAGAGTGCCATTCTAGAGGGGGTTTTGTTGAACTCTTTATTCATCTGTTTTCTGTATCAATGGAAAGGGATTTGGAGTTCCTCCTGCACGTGATAACTCTCCATCTTGGCTCAGTGACCCTGGGGCAACCCCCCAAGCCATGAGCCCTGCTTGATGATGGATTTCCTAATTTCCTATGATGGATTCCCTACATTTCCTAATCTCCTATGAGACATCTATTTAATATTGCCCGCAGTCTGCATTATGCATCCTCTAAGGTGTGAGAGAAGATGCAAAGATGAGTTATTTTTGTCATCAAAGAATAAACTTCCAGTTACAATTAGCAATAAACTTAGCACCAGCACGCCCCATCAGGGACCCCTGGGGGGTTAAGGCTGCACTACTAGTCAAGAGACCTCCCAAGCAATGTTGTTGTTGTTCAGTTGCTCAGTCGTGTCCAATTCATTGCGACCCCATGGACTGCAGCATGCCGGGCTTCCCTGTCCATCACCATCTCTTGGAGCTTGCTCAAATTCATGTGCATCGAGTTGGTGATGCCATCCAACCATCTCTCCTCTGTCCCCTTCTCCTCCTGCCTTCAATCTTCCCCAGCATCAGGGTCTTTTCTAATGAATCCACTCTTTGCATCAGGTGGCCAAAGTATTAGAACTTCAGCTTCATCATCAGTCCTTCCAATGAATATTCAGGATTGATTTCCTTTAAGATTGCCTGGTTTGATCTCCTTGCAGTCCAAGGGACTCTGCTGCTGCTGCTAAGTCGCTTCAGTTGTGTCCGAGTCTGTGCGACCCCATGGACAGCAGCCCACCAGGCTCCTCTGTCCACGGGATTATCTAGGCAAGAATACTGGAGTGGGTTGCCATTTCCTTCTCCACCAAGGGACTCTACGACACCACATTTCAAAAGCATCAATTCTTCAGTGCTCAGCCTTCTTTATGGTCCAGTTCTCACATCCATACATGACTACTGGAAAAACCATAGCTTTGACTATATGTACCTTTGTTGGCAAAGTAATGCCCCTAACCAGTGTACTTTCCAGTATTAGACCGTTTACCTCATGGGCCACTACAGTGTGCTGGACAGGGCCCAGTCTCCTGACTCCAAGGAGTGTAAAGAAGCCAAAAGCAAGTACAGTCAGGAGATTGAGCACTGTCCCGTGGTCACCTCAAATCCATAAGTTTAAAAGGCCATCCTTGGGCCTCCCTGGTGGTCCAATGGTTGGGAATTCACCTTGCAATGCAGAGGACACAGGTTCAATCCCTGGTCTGGGAAGATCCCACATGCAGTGGGGCAACTAAGCCCATTAGCCACAACCACTGAAGCCCCTGCACCAAGAGCCCATGCTCCACAAAAAGAAAAGCCACCACGGTGAGAAGCCCATTGCACCACAACTACAGAGTCGCCCCTGCTCACCACAGCTAAGAAAAGCCGGAGGGCAACAATGAAGACCCAGTGCAGCTAAAAATAAGTAAATAAAATTTTTTTTTTAAAGCCTTTCTCCATTTTCCCCATCAGTCATGCCTTTTCAATTTCTTTCTCTTTTTTTGGCTGTTCCAAGAAGCATATAGAATCTTAATTTCCCAACCAGGGATCAAACATATGCCCTCTGCCCTGGGAACACATAGTGTTAACCACTGGACCGCCAGGGAAGTTCCTGTCTTTAGTTTCTCATCGCAGTGAAATCTCAGTGATGCTGCAGCTTTCTTCCTCCCTCTACACCCAGCAAGTCCGGGTGATGTCAACTCTGACTTCTAAACCTCCCTTCAGCTCATCTCCTCTCCATCCCCTCAGCTTCCCGCTTGATTTGGACCTCATCATCTTGCGCTGGACTTATTATAACAACCTCCCTGTCGTTCTCCCCCTTGTAGATCCTCCACACAGACCGACTTGAGTTTCTTAGATGCAAATCTGTTTCACATGATTTCTCTGCTCAGGATGAAGTCCAAACTCTTCAAAAGAGTTGACAAGGCTTTTCATGATCTGGGCCCTACCTATGCATCAAGCCTCATTTTTCACTACTCTGTCATTTCTTCCTTCATTCTTTCATTTACACAAACGAAGTTTGACACTGTTGTGTGTGCTGAACAGACTACTGATGAACAAGACAGACAAAATTGGTTTCCTTGGGGACTTCCCTAGAAGTGCCGTGGTTAAGACTCCATGTTTCCAATAAAGGGGCTTCGGGTTTGATCCCTGGTTGGGGAACTAAGATTCCACATGCCGCATGGTGTGGCCAAAAAACAAAATTGGTTTCCTTCGGTTTTCTTTCTTTCCACACCTTACACAGGCCTCTTCCACCACAAAAAAGTGAGCATTCAGGAGCCCAAAGATCTGTCTTGTTCAGACTATATCTCCAGTACCTAAGCCAGTGCCTAGTAGGGCCTCAAAAAATAGCTGAGAATAAATGAATAAATTAATTAATTAATGGGTTACAATTCCGATTCTATCTACTGATTCACCTAATGTTTCTACACTTCCAGGTCTTCATTTTTTATAAATAACTATATAACAAGATTCTTATGGGATTAAATCAACATACTGAGAGGATTTTCTTGACACTTAAGATAGCCAACATTATGGAATGTTTCCTGCTCAAAGTACTTTACATATGCTAAGTCATTTAATCCTAACAATAATCTTAAGAGATAAATGCTAATGTTACTTTCATCTTACAAATGGAGAAACTGAGGCACTAAGAGATTAAAAACTTGCCTAAGTGGCAGGACTGGCATTTGAAGGCAGGCAGTCTGGGTCCACAGCTTATGCTGATACCCACTGTAATGGTGTTCACCTTACAGACTGCAAATTCCTGGAGGGCAGAATCCATAGTTTATCCACAGCCAGGTACTTTGGGATTCTTCTCTCAGGTAGCATAAATTATTTTAAAAGCTATTTCTGCCAAATAAACAACTTTTAAATGTTTAAAATCCTGTTACTAAATGGGCAAAAACATCCACAGACTACTCACCAAAAAGAATGATCAAATTATGGACCTTAAACATATAAAAAAACATTTAGCTTTACTCATAATAAGAGAAATGCAAATTAAAACAACACTGAGACACCATTTTTCACCCATCAGGTTGGCAAAAAATCAAAAGCTGACGATTACACTCAGTTGGCAAGTATGTTGGGGAACTCAGGCACTCTCCTACATTGCATCCTCACTGGGAATGCAAAATGGTATAACCCCTATGGAGAAGAAGTTGGCAATATCCAACAAATTTCATTCACATTTGCACTTCGACATGCCAATCTCGCTTCTGGGCATTAACCCTGAAGATACAACTCCAATAATCCAAAAAAAAATTTTTGTGCACAAGGTTATTCACTGTAGTGTTATTTGCAGTTGCGAAATACTGGAAGCTAAATATCTGAGCATAAATGATTGGTTAAATAAGCTATGATAATTCTTCATGATGAGCACTTCTTAACTGTAAAGAAGGAACAGGAGGATATCTATGAACTGATACAGAGTGATTTCCAAGAGACATTCGTAAGAAAAAGCCAAACTGCAAAAGAGCCTCTGTAGAGCCTACCTATTGTGCCAAAGGAAAAAAATAAGAAAACATACATATACCTATCAACCTATCCAAAAAGAAACTTGGAGAGGTGAAAAAATAAAGTTAGTTGCCTCCAAGGAGCTGGGAGTAAGGGGGATAAGGTAGAAGTAATACAGAATAGAGAATACCTTTTTATCTAGTGTTGACTTCTGTTACATGATCAAAAAGTAAAATCAACAAGGGAACAGGGTGCTAAAACTGAAAGCAAACCAAAAAAATGATTGTTGTTGTTATTCAGTCGCTAAGTCACGTCCAACTTTTTGCAACCCCATGGACTGCAGCGACCCAGGCTTCCCTATCCTTCGCTATCTCTAGGAGTTTGCTCAAATTCATGTCCACTGAGTCGATGATGCTATCTAGCCATTTCATCCTCTGCTGCCTTCTCTTTTTGCCTTCAGTCTGTCCCAACATCAGGGTCTTTTCCAATTAGCCAGTTCTTCGCATCAGGTGGCCAAAGTTTTGAGCTTCAACTTCAGCAGACGTGTATGTACATGAATATATTTCCTAGTTTTGTCCACAGAACAGGCCTATAAGCACAGACACCCAAGTAGCAATGATCATGACCTAGTGCCCACTCTTGCTCTTAATTCTATTCCCTACTAAAAAGAAGTAGAGTCCTTGGAGAAATGACTGGTTCCAGAGCTGGGGTAGGATGCATACAAGGTGAGCCATGAGCATCACCTTTGTGGCAGAAATGAAGGAAGTAGTCAAAAATATGATGGCGCATGTCTCAGGGAGACTTTCCTTCTGAGTCTTTTAGGGAAGGAAAGCACAGGTTACTGTGTATGAGATCTAACGGGAACCAATTGTAAGATCTTTTTAACCTTAATGGAAATGTATAAGACAGACAGAAACTTCCCTTCCTGTAAGAGTCAGAGATTTGGGTAACCATTAATGAAAACTGTTACCTTGATTCAGGGGAGGGACAGCAAATGGATGGGGCAGGGCTAGAGGAGGGGAACAAGAAAACAAATGTAAAACAAAGGCCACAATAGAAAAGTTGGATATTGCTGTGGCTAAAATGAGATAAATTGCTCTCTGAGAATGACGAAGGTTGTGATAGAGGAAAATTGCATCTCTGTAGACCTTATCCTTTCAGTGATGTGTTTGCTAGAAATTTAATTTAAGGTACATACCACGTTTGCAAATTGTTGCTCCTTTATGTGAAGATATGTGTTTTTTGTCCAACAGTGGTTGGCAGAAGATGAATGAGTCATTTCCCTGAGGCTACGGGAGACTAAATCTGGACACAGGCAGGACTGCTCCAGGGCCTAGTTGACAAAATGAAGAACAAGGCTGGAAAATTGGTCCAGCAGCCTGGGGGCACCAGGGAGCTTGACCCCATCAACTGGCACCTCTCGGTGGATTCTGCAGGCTCCTCTCACTGACCTCGGGAGCAGTGGCCACTGATTGATCTCAGAAGTTGCACAGCCACTGTGGCTAACCAACCAATTTGCCACATCGGCTTTGGTTTTCTTTGGGATTAACATTTTGAGGGAGGGGCCTAAGAGGAAATTTTTGCAGGGAAGGAGGGAAATCAAGGTTCTTGCTGGAACAGCTGTGAACAGTAATATAGACTCTGAGTTATTGATTGACAGGGAAATGTTATTTCTATCCAAACCTAAGCCAGAGTCATTGAATTATATCTTATAAAGGAAATCAAATGAAGAACATCAAGGGTTCCATGAGGCTACTTCTAGTAGGACCCTGGACATGCGTACATGCCTCTCTGATACAGCCAGGCTGGTCTCATGCTGAGAATTGTGGGCATCATGAAAGGCACTTGCTCTGCATGGAAAACTGTGGGCAGATGGATTTCCACCCAGCTTGCTGCATAATATTAGGTGTCCATTGTTCTCTGAAGCATGGGACAGCTGTCCCTCATGAACGTGACAGGAAATAGTGACCCTTCCAATCCATATTCATCCTTAGAGGTAATGATTTGAATCAGGATATGTGAGCATCAGAGTCACTTAGTGAAAAGAACACCAATTCTGGAGTTCAAACTCCAGCTATACCGCTTGGTTTTATGACCTTCAGAAAGTTAATTAACTTCTTTGATCCTCGGTTTCCTCTGCTATAAAGGTCTCTTCTTGCCATTTTTTCATGATGATTACAGACAATATAGATAAAGTATTTAGCCCAGTGGCTGGCACATGACAATAAATGATAGCCATCATGATTATTACTCCAATCAAGTCTAAGAAGAATTGAAGAGCAGGAGCATATTAAAAATGATAACACCTATAATTTTATTTAGTCTATAAAATCTCTATGAGGTAAGGACTATTGACACCATCAGCCTTTTACAAAAGAAGAAACTAGGGCTTTAAAAGTTGGCATAGGGACTTCTCTGGTGGTACAGTGGATAAGAATGTGTGTGTGTGTGTGTGTGTGTGTGTTAGTCACTCAGTCATCACGTGCCTTGGAGCAACTCAGGCTGTGCACCACAACTAGTGAGCGGGCATGCTGCGACTACTGGAGCCTGTGCACCCCAGAGCCTGTGCTCCCCAACAAGACAGGCTGCTGCAGAGAGAAACCTGCAAATCGCATTGAAGAGTAGCCCCAGTTCGCTGTAACTAGAGAAAAGCCCACGGAAAGCAACAAAGGTTCAGTGCAGCCAAAAATAAATAAATAGAATTCTAAAGAAAAAAATAAATTTAAAAGGTGGCATAAATTGTTCAAGGCCACATGCTTAGTAAACTGAAAAGCTGAGATCTAAATGCAGCTCTGTCTTCCTCCAGAGTCTATGTTCTTAACCATCAATCTCTGGATAACACACTGGCCTCAGGGTTAGACGCTGGAAACACTATAATCATAAGAACCATTTATGTTGATCACTAAACAGCTTCTGGATATCCAGGAAACTTTCAAGTGGCTGGAATGGAGGTAAACAGAACTCCAAGTCCAGAAAAAAGGCACCCAGGAACACCGTGACAACAGAAACATTACCTGAATGTTCAATGTCTATGGAATTCACAGATGCTATGGAGTCTTGTGGTCACTAAAATTGTTTAGTGATAGGAGAAACAAAAATCCAAATTCATGAACTGGACTTGATGGCGTACATTTTGAAAAGTAGGTAGTGACTTGGTTTTTTAATTAAGATAAGCATACAAAAGAACACTGGTGGGAACTCTTTAGGAACTACACTGTAGTCAATAACATCTTTTCAAAAATAACGATGAAGGAATGAATGTAGCCCCCAGGGTACACAAAACATGCCAGTATCTTAAAGCAAACAATGCCACGTGCTTTCAGTTCCTCTGAGAACAGGGCCCTGAATGATACCCACCCTAGAGAGCTCATCCAGACACAGTTTACAGCACCCCTCCCCCATCACTCCCATCCTTAGGAATGCCTTCAAAGTCAGTGGGAAATCCATGCTTCACGGAAGGAGCTGCACATCCTAGCCTCTTCTAAGATTAAGACAATATCCACTTGGGCATATCACAATCAACGTGTTCAATATTTTCTTTGTAACCAGAGAGCAGTCAGATCTTTCTCACACCCAAGCTTAATTCCAGACTCCCCAAAACTGGTTGCCAAGTTGGCAGGCAAAACACTCCACCTTGATGATTAATTAATAGAATTAATTGTCCCTGTTGTAACCTACATAATCCTTGGATTCACCACCACCAGTGTAATTCCATCATTATATTCTAACTGTTAAAGCTGCACTTCACTTCCAACACTGCCCACCCTTCCACCCCCACCTCCCCAGCCCAATGCCATTTCTCCTGACCCCTAATATTCTTGAGGTTGGTCTTCTGGTATAAACACCAAGAAAGTGAGTTCCTTATTTCTTTTCCCATGAGAGTTCTATGCTCAAGCTGAGATATCTGCACGTAATGCCGTTGCCACTTGATCTGATGGCAAAGCTGTGATTCATGGGGTCGCAAAGAGTCGGACACGACCGAGGGACTGAACTGAACTGAAATGAAGCTTGTCCTGATTGCCCTCCCAGAAGGTGAGCTAACATAAATCATAATGAAATGATTGTTATTTTGACATTCAGTTTTAGGGTAATTTGTTATACAGTAATAGACAACCAGACCACATGGACACAGCATACTACCAGTGTGTGAACATATATAGGTAGTAAAAGTATAAACTAGTACATAGTAACAGTAAAGATTGAATTCAGGATATCACTCTGGTATAGTTGTTTGCTTTTGCTGTGTAGAGCAGTGGTACTTAATTTGTTGTTGTTTTGTTGTGTTTTATTTGACAAATAAACAGACGATACAGATGATATACAGCATTTGCTTACAGGTCAGTTCCCTTACGACGCATGCACAAATACCCACTGGAGGCCACTGTCAATGACCGTGGCCATGCAACTCCCATCAGGAGCAGATCCAGGATTTGTGGGGTCTAAAGCATCTGTAAATTTGAAGAATTTTTTTAAGACAACAAATTATGAGTTAAAATTAGATTTGAAAGTAAATTTTTTTTTAGTGAAAGTGAAGTCTCTCAGTCATGTCCGACTCTTTGCAACCCCATGGACTGTAGCCTACCAGGCTCCTCTGTCCATGGGATTTTCCAGGCAATAGTACTGGAGTGGATTGCCATTTCCTTCTCCAGCCGATCTTCCCAATCCAGGTATCAAACCCAGGTCTCCTGCATTGTTAAGTGGGCCATTTTTAGTCTTTATTGAGTTTGTTACAATATCGTTTCTGTTTTAGGTTTCAGGTTTTTTGGCCGCAAGGCATGTGGGATCTTTGTTCCCAGCCAGGGACTGAACCATACCCTCTGCATTGGAAGGTGAAGTCTTAGCCACTGGATCACCAGGGAAATCTCAGAAAGAAAATATTTATTTAGAATGAGAAAAGGAATCCCAAGAAATCACAAATTTTGTAATGTTAACACTTCACAAATATACAGGAAAATTATATATTGATTAACCTCATGTCATACATCCCATGGGCTTCCCAGGTGTCACTAGTGGTAAAGAACTTGCCTGCCAATGCAGGCGACTTAAGAGACGCAGTTTCGATCCCTGGGTTGGGAAGATCCCCTGCAGGAGGAAATGGCAACCCACTCTAGTCTTCTTGCCTGGAGAATCCCATGGACAGAGGAGCCTGATGGGCTATGTACTACAGGGTTGCAAAGAGTTGGACACGACTGAAGTGACTTAGCATGTACATATACATCTCATACTTTCTTTCTGACATTTTTGGCTGCACAGTCTTTGATTGGCTTTTCATATTATATGACTTGGAGTATCATTTTACAAAAAGAAAATAATAAGACAGTTAATTTCTCCTCTAGCAGAGTTAATAAAAATTTCACTTATTGATAGCTTAGGAAAGTCTCTTTCAGCTTCATAACATTTTATTCCTGGCATGTAAATTTTTAGGATTACTGTCAAATTTGGGAAAATCTGTCAGGTCTCTTTCATGTAGGAGCTTCAGGTTTCAGGGCATATCAAGTTTGGTTTTTAGCAACGAATCTCAAATACTCTTCGAATTGAAAATGCATCAGGGGTTTATAACTGTATGTGCTGCTTTTCTCAATAGTCTTAACAGGAGAGAAATTCCATTTTTCATCATCATTGATGAGGACAAAATCCTGTTTTTATAATTTTACCCATCTAGTGGTTGGAAGAATTTTCCAGAGATTAGTTTTTGGCTCAAGACTTTTCCACATCGTTTTTCCTCTGCTCCCCACATACATACTGCTGATGCTGGGCCCGTGGGACACTTTAACTCCTAACCTTGCATGTGGTTCTGTCACCTTTGAGCCTGAGAACAGGAACAGAGAGACAAAGGGTACATGTGATCTGCTCTGCCCCTTTCAGACTTATGTCAAGAAGTCAATGTTAAACAGAAACCAGAGGGATTTTGTGTCCTCCCCCTTATTCAGTACTCAGGGAGTGAACTCGTCCACTGAGTGGCCTTGCTCCTTCAAGAAATGGTCATAGCAGATTAAAACTGATGGTGCAGAACTTCCCAGGCAGTCTAGTTGTTAAAACTCCAAGTTTCTCCTGCAGGGTACTAGAGTTCAATCCCAGGTCAGGGAAGTAAGGTCCCTCATACTGCATGGTGCAGCCAAAGAAATAAATTAAGATAAAAACGATGGACATGGGGATAGGTGGAAACAGGGCTTGGTTATTCCTTCTCAGTATCCATTGGCTGGAGTCTAGCCATCTCCACGTACACCAGGGAGGACTAGGAAGGCAGCTGAGTTGGGAACCAGACATCATCGTTTGTGAGTACAGCACGTTCAGCCTAAGCTAGGAATCAGATGGAGGCTGCAGGCAAGATTCAGACAGGTATGCCACACCGAGGTGACCTGATCAGCAAAAAAAGAGCACTGGGTCCTGAACACCCCAGAGAACAGAGCACAAGCAGATCAACTCCAGCTCCACAGATGAGTGCAAGGGGCTTAGGGAAGAGGAGCCAAGCCACCTCACAGCACAGTCCAGTGAGGCCCCTCACAAGAGCAATGGGACCCAGATGTATATCTGGGAACCTCCCCTCAACAACTGGTAAACCTGAGTAAGCTCTCTACTCTGCAACCCTGTTCCTTTAGCTAAGTGCTCTGGGAGCAAGTAGAAACATGGAACCTAACATACGAGAATTAGATCTTCAAGTCACAGGAGAGGATCCCTGGAAGCCTCTACTAAGACTTATAACAGCACAAGGCAAAAAATTGTTTTCTATTTCTTTAATTTTGTATCTATATGAGATGATGGATGTTCACTAAACTTATTTGACAATCATTTCATGATGCCTGTTAAGTCAAATCATTATGCTGTACACCCTAAACTTATACAGTGCTGTATGTCAATTATATCTCAATAAAACTGGAAGAAAAAAATAAAGTGCGTTTCTTGTACACAGCAAAAGAAAAAAGTAACATTTATCAGGTACTTACACACGTCTGGTAATTCACGTTACCATAATAAGGTAATATAGTTATATTACTTGTTTTTCAGTTAAGCTTCACAACTCCAAAGCAAAGGTATTCTGTTTTACACCAGGAAGCCTGAGGCCTAGACAAATTAAATAATTTGCCCACGGTTTGTTGTTGTTGTTGTTCAGTGGCTAAGTCTTGTCCAACTCTTTTGTGACCCCATGGACTATGGCCTGCCAGGCTCCTCTGTCCATGGGATTCTCCGGGCAAGAATACTGGAGTGGGTTGCCATTCCCTTCTCCAGGGGATCTTCCCAACCCAGGGATCAAACCCGTATCTCCTACATTGGCAGGCGGATTCTTTACTGCTGAGCCGCCAGGGAAGCCCTGCCAAAGGTTACACGCTTATAAAATAATGGAGGGTCTTCCCAGGTAGAGCAGCAGTAAAGCGGAGCTAAGGCTTTAAACCCACTGGTAGAACTTGGGAGTTCACACTTGAAACTATCAATTTTGTTTTCCTATAGCAACTTGAGGAACTCCAGGTGTGTGATACCAATAGCTCCTTGGGGGTGGCCTGACTATCCCCCACTACAAGTCCCTTCCTTGTCACCACATGCCATCAGTGGCAGATCTCAGAATGTAAGACTGCTGTTCCAGTGTATCAGGTGTAGTCTGCTTCTCAAATCCAGAGCCCAGACTGCCTCAGAGGAGAGTCACCTGTTGCTGGAGAAGAACTTCACATCAGCCGCCACCACCCTGTGGATAGCACACTGAGCCATGCTGGCAGTGGCTGACCTCACCCTCCATCACGTACACCTTCTCCACTCCATTCCAGAAGCTATGGTGCATTGTAAAGGCATGCTCAACTCCCCGCACAGCCATGTTTTAATCCATGGAAATTCATCCTTAAACATAACCACACTTGCTAAGGGTAACCCAGAAACTGCAGCAGCCAGGGCTCCAGACTGCAATTCTGACTCTGTGATAAGAATCCTTCAAAATGTATTTAGCCTTTATGGACTTTCATTTCCACCAAACTGAAGGGGGTGCGACATACTGTTATCATTTATAGGCAGGTGGATTTGTTTTTTCTTGAGCAAGTATTCATGTTGGTGTTCAGGGTTCTTCTCCTCCTAGCCTTGCCACCTCCTCCAACACTCCCTCCTGTCAGCATCTACTTTCTTCAGAGCTCTTAAGGCAAAGCCATCCCCTTGCTGGCAGTGCCAATGGAGAGAACTAGGATCTGGGCCAAGCCTACAGACTGCTGATGCTCCTAAAGCCTCTGGTCCACTGGGTACCACAGCTGAGAAAATTCTGTACAGAGATAGAGAGGTCAGGCTGCAACCAGCCCTGCCATGCTTTGTTCGAAGCAGTCCTGCCTGTGCTTAAAGGCTCCCAAGGTCTCTCCTGAATGCAGAGTTTTCAGTTTTTTCCTCCCACTTCTCACTGCCTCAAAGTCTCATGAAGTCATTTCTTCTCTTTCTGGTCTCACCTATGGAACATCATCACTTGGCCTAGCCTACCTTAAACGTACTCAGAACCCTTACATCAGCCTACAGTTGGGCAGAATCACCGAACACAAAGCCTATTTTATAAGAAAGTGTTGAATAGTCATATAATGTATTGAAGACTGGAAGGAAAAACAGAATGGTTGTATGGGGACAGAACAGTTTTAAGTGTATCAGTCGTTCACCCTCATGATGGTGTGGCTGCCTGGGAGCTGCAGCTCACCGCCAGTGCCCAGCCTCAGGAGAGAGGACCATATTGCACATCAGTAGCCCAGAAAAGATCAAAATTCAAACTTCAAAGTCCAGTTTCTTCTGAATGCTTATCACTTTCACACCATTGTAAAGTTGAAAAATCGTCAAGTCAAACTATCACCAGTCAGGGACCGTTTATATAGTCCTCAATAACTTGAAGTGACTTGAATAAGTTGGGCTTTTCCCACCAGAAAATCAATCTAACCTGGAGGTTCAGGCTTGGGAACTGAATGAGACCTGCAGATTTGTTTTGTTTGTTACATAGTTGGACGGCAAAATAATTTCTTTTAATTAATTACAAACATTGGAAAAATCAGCAAATTACACACTCTTTTTTCTAAAAAAAAAATCTGGATTTCTGGCTTTTCTTGAAAAAATCAGAAAATCTGGCCGCCTGGGCCAGCCTACCTATATAGTAACCATTGTCTGATGCTGACTAGTATATTCTCTTTGGAAAAGAAAGAAATAGATTCCCCAGCTTGCGACCAATCTCACTTCATATTCATGTTGCCTGCTTGTCTACCACAGCATTTGAACTTATGGCACCTGGCTACATAACAAATATACCCATGGAGTAACCTAATGGACTTGATAAATCCTAGAGTCATAGCCAGTTCAATCTGAGATTGGAAAGCAAATTCACACATGAAGGGAGAAACATATACGTATGTGACATGTGATCTCCTAGCAGGAGATCTGAGACGTGAGGCCCATCCCCAAAGGAAAAACATTCTGAAATTCATAGCCCTCCTCCCTCTCCACACCAGTCTTGGGAAGCTGCCCAGCCAGGAGAGGAGAGAGTCAAACAGCCCATTGTTTTTTGATCTACTCTACAACAGTCACCATGTTGCAGAGGCCCCAGAGCACTAGATCTGATTACTTGCTGATCACGATTTCCGATTGCAGAACAAGCCTGTTCCCATTAGTGACTCTATACAGTTACAATCTGTTATGCTCTAGGGATCTTATCACAATATTCTTTTCAGGGATTTCTCATTTCTTCCACCAGTCACCACACACAAGCACACATACTCTCTAACTTGATGTGCCTGACAGCACGGGGCCCAAATGGAGTCTGAAAACTGGCTTAGTTTGATCAGCAATACACGTTTCTCAAGGTCTGTATTTTCTGCCTTGTTTAATCCTTCCTTTATGACCACTCCCTCTAGATCCACCTTCCCAAAGAAAGATTTCAAAACTGAAAGAAGGCAGGTAGAGGGTGGATATTTCCACCAATTGTTTTCAATAAGTGCTAATTCCAAACTTAGAACAGTTAAAATGTACTAACTTAACATCTCAGAATCTCAGTCCAGAAATAGCCAATATTTGGACTTCCCTGGTGGTGGTCCAGTGATTAGGAATCTGCGTGCCAACGCAGGGGGCATGAGTTCAATCCCTGGTCTCGGAAGATGATGCCACATGCCGCGGAACAACTTAGCCCGTGCACTCTGAGCTCACTGAGCCAGCTTCCTAGAGCCCAGGAATCACAACTACTGAGCCCACGTGCTGCAACTACAGAAGCCCACACACTCTGGAGTCCATGCTCTGCAACAGGAAAAGCCACCACAATAAGAGCCCACGCACGGAAAGGAAGAATGGCCCCTGCTCGCCGCAACTAAAGAAAGCACACACAGCATCGAAGGCCAAGTGCAGCCATAGAAAAATAGCCAATATTCAGTATGAACAAAAATGTGCATAACATGACACAACGCGGTGTGCTGAAATGAGCAATTGTATACAGGTCCTTTAGCTGATGAGATGACAGAAATAGTTCTTAAAAATTAGGACAGATTAAAAAAAAAAAAGAAGAACTAAGTATCCTAGAGACACTGTGGCCTTTGGAGAAATTCCTATCAAACTGGATGCAGCCATAAGGAAATCAGGTTAGTGTAATAAGACCAGACATTTTGAGTCCAGAGCACCCCTTCCAGCATGGAAGGGCACAACCCATGCACTATTCTGACAACCCCGGGTAAGACAGTCTGCTGTGTGTTCCACTTTCTAGTGGACTTAGGTATGTGCTTCAGGAAAATCCTTTTGAAAACAGAGGGGCTCATTTTACCTAAGAAGTTTCAGCACTTAGAATGTGGGCTCTAGAGAAACATGAAGGAACTGGACATTTTCTAGAATTACTCTCTCCTGTTCCCCTTACTACCTTAGGGATTACCTGAAAGTGGACCGATTAGGCAGGGAACTATGAATAGAAAGACATTCCATAGACCTAGGTGGGTTGCCTCCATTGTGACCCCATGGACTGCAGCCCACCAGGCTCCTTTATCCATGGAACTCTCCAGGCAAGAATACTGGAGTGGTTTACCATTTCCTTCTCCAGAGGATCTTCCCAACTCAGGGATCGAACCTGGGTCTCCTGCATTGCAGGCAGATTCTTTACCGTCTGAGCCATAACTGCCTCATTTCATTTAGTTCAGTTCAATTCAATCAAAATTTACTGGATGCCTACTCTGTACCCAGCACTGTTCGAAGGGCTATAACAACTATGAAAGGAACACAAAGTCCTTGACCATTTGAAGCTGTCCATCTTTCTCTGTGTGCTGAACCTATATTATATAAAGGAATTATAGAACAACACAAGACTATAACTGAGCATTAAAATTGACTTAAAGTAGCAAATTGACTATAGTACAATTAAAAAAAAATTGTCTGATGTAATGTCTACCTAATGTCAGATTCCTTATGTACCATTTCACAAATGTATTTATAAAATCATAAAAATTAAATTAATTATTGTTTAAATGTATTAAAATCTATCATAGGACACATTCTAGCAGAGTTAAAACAAGAAAATAGATAACACCAACTGCTAAGAAGAATATGAATCATTTGGACCTCTCATATATCAGCGATGGGACAATAAATTGGTTTAAACCATTTTGGAAAACTCTTTAATTATCTCTACGAATGTAAATCTATTCTATGATCTATTCTACTTCTGGATTTATGTGCTACTGAAATCCATATATATTTTCACCAAAAGACATGGATAAAAGTGGTTACAGCAGCATTGCTCATAACAGCCCCAAACTGGAAACAACCCAAATGACCACCAGTAGTCGAATAGACATGTACCTTACTCACATGCTATTATAGAGCAGTGAGCAAAAATGAACTCCAACTATATGCAACAATATGAATAAGTCTTATGAACATAATGTGAGCAAAATAAGCCAGACAGAAAAAGATGACTACATTATATATGATTCCATTTGTTTAAAGCTCAGGTAAAACTCATCTATTGTGGTGAAACACAGGATGGCAGTTACCCTTATTTAGGGAGAGTAGTTACTGCGATGAGTGCTGAGAGGAGGATTATAGGGTGCTGGTAATGATCTGTTTCTTTATCAGAGAGCTGATTACATGAGTATGTTCACTTCGTATGAATTCATTGAGCTCTATATGATTTACACAGTTTTCTATTAACGATTTCTATTAGTAGAAAATCAAAGCCCCAAAGAGTTGTAGAAATTAACTTTCAATAGTCTCTGATGAGGGTCAGGAGAGAGTTCTAAACTCTCTATTTTGTCATTGATTCTCCAGAAAATTTTAGGAAAACATTACTTTCGATACCTCTGGGGTTGTTTTTGTTTGTTTTTTGGGATTTTTTGAAAAAATGTATTGTGGTGAACCTCACATAATACAAAACCTACTATTTTCACCATATTTAACTGTACAGTTCAGTGGCACTAAGCTCATTCACACTGTTGTGCAACTTTCAACATCAACTATCTCCTGAATTTTTCACTTTCTTAAACTGAAACTGTCTTCATTAAACACTAAGTCCCCATTCTCCCTCCCCAACCCCCCTACCACCTCCTACCGTGGCCCTTGACATCTAACAAAATATACTTTCTGATTATGAATTTGACTATTCTAAGTACTTCATGTAGGTGGAATCAAACAGATTTGTCTGTATCTATTGTATATTGGAATGTCTAATGCCTCTGTTTTTTTTAAAAAAAAAAAAACAGTAAAATTGACTTTTCATTCTTCACTCACCATCTCATAGATTCACCTTTATGGGTGAAATATGTGACATTGCCTAGCAGTCAGTGCTTTTGACATTAAATCAAAATGAAAATTCAAGTCCCTCATCATTTTCATGACAGGTAATAAAACTCTACTGCCCCTGAGGGATGTGTTGTTATTGTCCAAACTTAATCATTAGCACTATATAGTCATTGTCCTGATTCTCTGCTGAACCCAGAGGTGAAGTCTGGGCTGTCTGCCATAAACCTTTATGTAGAAGCCAAATACTATTACGTGACAACACAAATAAGTAATAAGATCATTTCAGAAAGTAGGAAGTGTTGTGTGTGCTCAGTCACTTCAGTCGTGTCTGACTCTTTACCACCCCATGGACTATAGCCTGACAGGCTCCTCTGTCCATGGGATTCTCCAGGCAAGAATACTGGAATGGGTTGCCATGCCCTCCTCCAGGGGGTCTTGCTGACCCAGGGATCAAACGTGGGTCTCCTGCACTGCAGGCAGATTCTTTACCCCTGAGCCACTGGGGAAGCCCCAGGAAGTGTTATGAAGACCATTTTAAAAGGACTACAGCTGGGAGGTAGGGTGAGGGGAAGGAGGTAGTTTAGACAGGGCATCAGGGGCAACCTCTCTGAGAAGTAAAGGATAAATGAATCTTGTCCCCAGGGTTTGCTCAACAAACAAGAAGGAAATTGCTTCCCTAAGGGGGTTTGGCTTAGTGAGGGCTTGTCCCCTAGGAAGCCTTTGCCATGTCTTGCAAGGGGGAACAAAGCTTTCTTTCCCAGAGCCATCACTGGCCATTTGTCAGGCCGCTGGATCGCAGAGCTGGCCTTCAGTGTTTACTAAACAAACCAATGTGATTATCCTGTCAAGTTCTGAAAGAGAAAGACAAAAAAACTTAGCACAAATACAAGGCCACCTATTCAGTTAAAGCTGCAAACCAGGGCAGGGAAAAGGCTGAATATAAAACAGTCAGGGAGAGTTTTAATAAGAGTGAGTTACATAACTTGAGACTTGCTTGAGACTTGAACAAAGGCGTTCTTATCTCAAGGTTAAAGAGAGGAATTAAGGCTAGGTGCAGTTTCCAAGCACTTTCCCAATAAACTTTCTGCCAACAGCGAGGCTGGGCATTGGGATGACACAGGCTACCCAGCTAGCCTTTCCCTGGGGTTAATTAGGGCGTCTTCTGGGCCAGGTGTGGATCCTCGGTGCTGGTGGAATTAGAGAGTTTCAAAATCATTACCATTTCACAACACTGTTCCAGTTGGAAGCAACCTTTGAAACCATTGGGCCAACCCATTTCTGTTCTGGATAAAAAGCCCAAGAGGTCATCCAGGCAGTTAGTACAGGCCTAGACCCTCTGACACGCAGGCAGGGGCCACTCCCCCTCCACCACACTACTATGCCTTCTGACACCCCCAGTGGCCCATGACTGCGGTTGGGAGCCAATGGCTGGGTAACGCTGAGCACACTGCCCTCAGCCTCCAAAACTCGGTGATAGGTGCTGACCCCTATCCTGCCCATTTGAAGCCTTCTCTTTTCCTTCTTCCTTCTTTTCTCCTCCTTTCTCCTTTTCTCCTCAAGCCAGCTATGTCCTCAACCCACAGTAGCAAAGAGGGACCTCAGGTGTTGTTTCTCTTGCTGGTGGCACTGGAAGGCAGAGCAGTCCAGAAACAAAATATTTTGTCCTTCAGCCTTCTCTTCCACCTCTCTTCCAGTCTAAGCCTCCCCATGCCTGGTGGCCCTTCAACCTGTACCCCCAGCCTTTTCCTCCCTGTTCACTACGATCAGTACTAGAACACCAGTCAGGTTTAAGGCAGGACCCTCCTCAAGATTATGGCATTTTAATAAGGCACTCTTTAATTCCCAACAGCTTTCAACAAGAAACAAGAGTGCTGACAGCAGACACATTTAACAAATAAATACTTGGTGACAGGGCTGTCCTACCCTCCCTTCAGTTCAGTTCAGTTCAGTCCCTCAGTCGTGTCCGACTCTTTGCGACCCCATGAATCGCAGCACGCCAGGCCTCCCTGTCCATCACCAACTCCCAGAGTTCACTCAGACTCATGTCCATCGAGTCGGTGATGCCATCCAGCCATCTCATCCTCAGTCATCCCCTTCTTCTCCTGCCCCCAATCCCTCCCAGCATCAGAGTCTTTTCCAATGAGTCAACTCTTCGCATGAGGTGGCCAAAGTACTGGAGTTTCAGCTTTAGCATCATTCCTTCCAAAGAAATCCCAGGGCTGATCTCCTTCAGAATGGACTGGTTGAATCTCCTTGCAGTCCAAGGGACTCTCAAGAGTCTTCTCCAACACCACAGTTCAAAAGCATCAATTCTTTGTTGCTGAGCCTTCTTCACAGTCCAACTCTCACATCCATACATGACCATTGGAAAAACCATAGCCTTGACTAGACGGACCTTTGTTGGCAAAGTAATGTCTCTGCTTTTCAATATGCTCTCTAGGTTGGTCATAACTTTCCTTCCAAGGAGTAAGCGTCTTTTAATTTCATGGCTGCAGTCACCATCTGCAGTGATTTTGGAGCCCCCAGAAATAAAGTCTGACACTGTTTCCACTGTTTCCCCATCTATTTCCCATGAAGTGATGGGACCAGATGCCATGATCATTGTTTTCTGAATGTTGAGCTTTAAGCCAACTTTTTCACTCTCCACTTTCACTTTCATCAAGAGGCTTTTGAGTTCCCCTTCACTTTTTGCCAAAACGGTAGTACCATCTGCATATCTGAGGTTATTGATATTTTTCCTGGCAATCTTGATTCCAGCTTGTGCTTCTTCCAGCTCAGCGTTTCTCATGATGTACTCTGCATAGAAGTTAAATAAACAGGGTGACAATATACAGCCTTGATGTACTCCTTTTCCTATTTGGAACCAGTCTGTTGTCCCATGTCCAGTTCTAACTGTTGCTTCCTGACCTGCATATAGGTTTCTCAAGAGGCAGGTCAGGTGGTCTGGTATTCCCATCTCTTTCAGAATTTCCCACAGTTTATTGTGATCCACACAGTCAAAGGCTTTGGCATAGTCAATAAAGCAGAAATAGAGGTTTCTGGAACTCTCTTGCTTTTTCCATGATCCAGCGAATGTTGGCAATTTGATCTTTGGTTCCTCTGCCTTTTCTAAAACCAGCTTGAACATCTGTAAGTTCATGGTTCACGTATTGCTGAAGCCTGGCTTGGAGAATTTTGAGCATTACTTTACTAGCATGTGAGATGAGTGCAATTGTGCATAGTTTGAGCATTTTTGGCATTGCCTTTCTTTGGGATTGGAATGAAAACTGACCTTTTCCAGTCCTGTGGCCACTGCTGAGTTTTCCAGATTTGCTGGCATATTGAGTGCAGCACTTTCACAGCATCATCTTTCAGGATTTGAAACAGCTCAACTGGAATTCCATCACCTCCACTAGCTTTGTTTGTAGTGATGCTTTCTAAGGCCCACTTGACTTCACATTCCAGGATGTCTGGCTCTGGGTGAGTGATCATACCTTCGTGGTTATCTGGGTCATGAAGATCTTTTTTGTATAGTTCTGTGTATTCCTGCCACCTCTTCTTAATATCTTCTGCTTCTGTTAGGTCCATACCATTTCTGTCCTTTATCGAGCCCATCTTCGCATGAAATGTTCCCTTGGTATCTCAAATTTTCTTGAAGAGATCTCTAGTCTGGATGATAGCTTAGAGGCAGTGGACTCCACATCCTGCTGCTCAAAGGGCAATCAGAGCTGCCCAACACCCTGCACTGCCTCCTTCAGAGACTAATCAATAATCTCATCCTGGTGTCCATCACCAGCCCTGGCCAGGACTCTGCCTTTAGTGGAACCTATATTTGCCATGCTGTAATCAGAGGTCATGCCCTCTCATGTTATCCTCCCTGGAGACATACAACACTGGTCAGCTCAGAAATCCTGACTTACACAAAGAGAAAAGGGCTACTCCCTAGCCACTCCTGCCAGTGGGTACAGTAGTTGGGTGCCAGCCAACAGTAGGTGGGTGGCTTAGAGCTTTAAACCCAGCAGAGTGGTCCAAGCTGGTTCTATGGACGCTGAAGTGACTCTTTGTCTCAGGGACCTGCTGGACCAGGTTAAAGTAGGAGGCAGGCTCTGGCAGGATCGGTGGTTTCGCAGGGTTATTAGGAATTACACAATCTCTCACTGGACGGACAGGCAGAACTGGCAGGCTCCCTGGAACAGAACAAGGCCTTGGGAAAGAGCTTTTTACCCTGCACCTCTGCCAGCGTCCCTCATCATTCTGGCTCTAAATGGTCTTGGGGCTTTAAATGACAAAATGATAGGTCTGAAATTTACTTTGCCACTCCAAAGAAAATTGCAAGACTCCCCGGGGGCTTCAGAATTTTAGAAGTGCTAGTTTGGATTAACTGGCTTTTCCGAATCCCTGCCACATCAGCCAAGCACACCAGAGAGAATGACAACTTACATTTTGGTGGGGGCGAGGTCCTGAGCTGCCCCTTTTCTCTTCACTGAGCAGTGGCTGTCTTCAATTTGCATCAGAACAAAGGACATCAGCTTCAAACTGGGTGGCTGTGGCTGTGTTGTTTTGCATTTTTCCATCATCTTATTTAGAAAGCAATGAGATTTTTTTCTTTCTTATTGGCTCCCTCCAAGTGGAATGGTCTTTTAGGTCCAGCATATTTCAGGATAAGTTATGGGTCAGAGAGAGCATGTGTTTAAATTTCTAGCACTGCTTTTAGAACAATCAAAGAATGATATCTCCCCAGGGTGCCCAACAGTCCCAGAGGCCAAACCTTCTGAGTCAGCCAGGGAGAAGGGATGGTTAAAATAAGAGGAGGATTGCCTTTTCAGGGGCTTCCAAGGGCTGGGCCTGATGGCTTCTGATTGAGCTTCTGGAATCTGCCATCCACCTCTACTGAGTGTAGCCATGGGAAAGTGCCACAGAATTTCTCCATGGTGTCTCTGGCATGAATGTCATTCATTGAAGACATAGTGTATTCATCACACAAGACTCTCTTTTTCAGGATCCTCAGAACATATTTTGTTCTGGTCCTAATACCGAGGATAGACATACATCTCTTGAACCATAATGCTATAATACCTTACAGGACTTCGTTTTCTTGGAAAAAGTCTTAAGAACCCAGTTATATATATCCTTCATGGATCCTGCATCTGTGGTTCTATCAGGGCTGCTCTGAGAAGAAATTGCCTGTCCAGACTCTCAAATCCCAGAGGGCATCTCCCATGGACAGCCAACCCAGACCCCGGGCTTCAAGAAACCTGCATTCATGCGTGCTAAGTTGCTTCAGTCATGTCCAACTCTTTGTGACCCGCATTGATCATAGCCCACCAGGTTCCTCTGTCCATGAGATTCTCCAGATAAGAAAAGTGGAGTGGGTTGCTGTGCCCTCCTCCAGGGGATCTTCCCCTCCAGGGGATCTTCCCAACCCAGAGAATGAACCCATGTCTGTTGTGTCTCCTGCATTGCAGGAGGGTTCTTTACCAACAGTGCTACCTTGGAAGCCCCAAGAAGCCTGTCTTGGTCCAGACATTCCCTGGATCTAATTTCTGTAGATATATCATTCATCCAATAACAAATAGTTATTTGACAAATAACTGCAGGGCACCTACTATGAGTCAGAAGATATGGCCCAGAACATGACAGGCAAAATTCCTTATTCTTACAAAGTTTGCAATTTGATAGATTCATCCAGCTGAATCCACTTGAGTTTATAACTATTCCAATGAAATTAACAGGCAGCTAAGGTGAAAACCTCAAAAAAAGACCAGAGGACCAAAATAACAACAGCAAAAAGCTGATCTGAGACAAAGTGAATAAGGACACTGGGAGGAAGTGAAAGAATTATATTTCTATTTGCTGTGAAACCTCAGGCAAGTGACAACCTCCAAGTCTCAGCTTCTGCATCTAAAAAGTGATGACACCACAAAGGTTTATCGTGAGAAATGTGAGAGAATATTGATTAAGCTCTTAACACACATTGATAAAGCTCATAAATGTGCTCGATAAACACTGGCTCCCACCACCTCCAATATCATCCAAGGAAAGGGGCTCTTGGCATGGCATTTTGGCCTCATGACCAGTTTCAGTGCAATCAGTGGAAATGTAGGGAGGAGGGAGGTTGCCATTCTATAGGAACCACGCCTATGGGTCACCTGAAGTCTTATTATTCCCAGTACACTCACACTTCAATTATTATTATTATTATATGGCTATCATCATTATTAGTGTTGTTTTGTTGTTGGCTATGCTGGGTCTTCACTGAGGCATATAGGCTTCCCTAGGTGTGGTGCACAGGCTTAGTCGCCTCTCAACATGTGGGATCTTAGTTCCCCAACCAGCAATCGAACCCACATCCCCTGCATTGAAAGACAGTTCTTTACCATCGGACCACTAGGCAAGTCCCAATACACTTCAATTATTTCTAATCACAGTAGGCAGGAAGGTGACGTCCATTGTCCATTCCATTTTACTAATGAGAACAGTTTCCATCTTACTGATCTTAGTCAATGTTAGAGAATTTTAGCACAGATAGAAAGTCCAGACTTTCTAACTTGCCTCTCCTGTTTGCATGGTATTTCTTTTGAAGAAAAGAAAAAATCAATCTGTGTTACCTTTGTTCTTTTTTTGGCAATAGCAAGCATGTCACTTGCCATGGACAAAAGTCTGAACCATGTACATTCTAATTTCGGAGTTCTTTGCAACTGGCTGTGGTTATTATTTACTTAAAGTTCGTAGTCAAAATGCCTCATTCAATGTAACATCAAAAGGACTGTTGGTTGCAGCCCTGGGATGCACAAAAAGGAGAGTTAGGAAGATTCCAAAAAGATGTGTTTCCCTCTTTGGCTCCCATCTCAGCCTCAGTGAATGGCTCGCTTCTATTTCAAGGGGTTGATCTTCAATATACAGTCTAGGCAGTGAACATCACATTTGAATCAACAAGATACTAAAATCCCAGGATCTTGAAAACCCAGTCTCCTCAGCTTCTGTGCATCACCATACCCATTAACCCCAACCCACACTCATCCCTCTACCCCTCCCACACCTTCATGGTTCTGAAGAACCTCTCCAAGGCCAAGCAGAGAGGAGCTCTGCAAACAGAGTGATGAGTGAGAGGAAATACCCACATGCCCCCACCCTATCCTCATCCCCTAGGAGCTGAGAGAGACATGAAAGAAATGGCCTCACAGCATGAAAACTAGAAAAGGCTAGAAGACAATGAAGAAATAGCATGCCACCAGTCATTTCTACTCATGCAAGATGAGTAGGCTAGTGACATAAATAGGCAAGGGACACGTCTCAAACTCTCAGGCCTTTATTCGCCGTAGACCTTACAAGTTGATCATGGCGTGTCCTCTGTTAGCAGATCGGCCATCCAAGAGCTGGCCTTTCTCAGCTGGCTGAGTTTGGGTACCTTGGAGCAGGGGACCCCAAGGAGCTAAAAACATCCACTGTCCCATCAAAAGAAATGGAGGGAGGAGGGAGGTTGGGGCCTGAAGCTCGGAGCACTTCCTTCCAGTCAATGTGCTGGAAGGCAAAGGTCAGAGATTCAGCTTTAAGTACCCTTGGCGACCACTTGTCAGAGCTTTCAAGCACAGATCTGAGCCTAGTGGTCAAGTATACAGGAAGAAGAGAAAACCAGTCCCAGGAAATAGGCCTCTAAGTTCTCCAATTCTATACCATTTCTGCTCATCCGGCAGCTCTAAAGTTGGTGTAAGCTTTATCCTGTGTCCTGTACTTGAAGTCTAGAAAGTATATGAGACAGTTCCGTGGCCTAATATGTAGCCCACGGGAGCAGCAAAATCTCCCGCGTATGTCAGCTTATATATCCCTGTGGATGTACCCAGGCCTGTCTGACCTAGAAAGATTATACTGTAGATTACATGATAAAAATTTCTGGGACATCTCAGAGTATTATCATGTTGCTTTTATAATTACTCTATACATTTCTCTTTGAGTGCAAAATATATATTGAATATTTTTTCACACCCAAGGCTCTGAAAGTTAGTCTATTTACTGCTGCTGCTGCTAAGTCACTTCAGTCGTGTCCGACTCTGTGCGACCCCATAGACGGCAGCCCACCAGGCTCCCCCGTCCCTGGGATTCTCCAGGCAGGAACACTGGAGTGGGTTGCCATTTCCTTCTCCAATGCATGAAAGTGAAAAGTGAAAGGGAAGTCATGCTTTAAAGATCATGTATTCTAATTGCGTGAATCTGACCTGAATCTAACTGATTCTCTTGATATTCCCCTAATCAAAGATCATGAAAAATATTCTAGCCCCCATGAACTGAGTGCCTACTAGGTACAGGTCAGTAAATGTCCCAGGTACTTCACATATATAATTTCATTTCATCTTTACAACAGACTTGTAGCATTTATTATCTCCAGTTTTTAGATACCAAATCTAAAGGCAGAAAGAACAAGTAACTTATTCAAGAGCACGGCAGCACATGATAGAACACAAATGCAAACTCAGATATGCCTGATTCCCAGGGCAGTGATGGGACATACTGCAGCCTGAGTAGGAATAGCCATGACATGAAGCCCTTTCTACTTCACTTTCTCCGTCTAATACTGAAAAGAACTCACAGAGCCTTCTTTCTGAAAAAGGTTCATGGTGTCTACAAGATGATCGTATTCTACTCACACTAGTGAGGAGGTCTCATCTGTGGTGTTGTGAACACTGGTAAAAACCACAAGTTAATAAGGATGCCAGTGAGGGAGGTTGATAAGATTAGGTGGGTCTGAAAAATGCAAGGGGCTGTGGAAGGGTAATCAGCCTGTTAGAAAAAAGGCAAGAAGGGGAATAGGAGAGAAAGTCTAACAACTCTGTTGTAATATTTGAAAAGCTGTCATGCAGAAAAAGAAATGAATTTTGTTCATTCATTCATTCATTCATCCAAGAAACTTCTCACATTAATCACGTGCTGGGCACTGAGCTAGGTGGTGGGCAACAGTGAGAAACAAGCCAAATATACCTTTGCAGTGTGACCAGGAAGACCAATTTTAAAGGAATCACTAAGGGACTTTCCTAGTGGTCTGCTGGTTGAGAATCCACCTTCCAATACAGGGAACACAGGTTCGATCCCTGGTTGGGGAACATGCCACAGAACAATTAAACCCACGTGTTGCAACTAGAGAGGCCCTCAGGCTACTACTACTAAGCCCACACACTCTAGAACCACCACCACAAGAGAAGCATGCAACTAGAGACACTCCACATGCCACAACAAAGAGCCTTGTGCCATGATGAAGACAGGGCAGCCAAATTTTTTTTTTAATTAAAAAAGAAATCATTGCAAGTATAACAGTTTGCAAGGCAGTGAAAGGAGATGACAAGGAGTCTGGGTTTTAAAATGAGTCTTCATGGGTAGAAATATCAGTGGGTAGAAGTGAAAGGGAGGCAGATTCCAGGGCAGAATAAGAAGAGCTGTCCTGAGCTCCCAATGAAGAAGCAGCATCAAGAAGTGAGCCCTGTCACTGGGAGGGTTCAACTGGAGATTGGATGACCACCTGCCAGAAACCACCATCCACAGGAAATGCCCACATAGGGTAGGAGGTTGGCTTAAGCACTCGCTACCAACTCAGATTCTCCAGTCCTGCCATCCTTAGACCTCACTTCCAACAAAGTGAATAAAAGCTCTCTGAAAGAAAGGCTTTTTTTCATATTTTCACGGGGTTGGTGGGCCCCTCTGATCCACTGCTGATGAAAACCTGGATGAAGGAAAACTCACTGGGCACAAACTGTGGCATCCAGGACTTAGAGAGTTTTTGGACACAGGCCACGTTTTTAGGAACCTACCCCATCACTGCTAAGCACCAAAATTCAAGAGCTCCTCCCTGCTTACTTCTATTATCTCCTCAGCCTTGCCTCTTAAGAACTGTTGAGTATTCATCAACTGTTCCTGGAGTGACAAGGAAGAATGCTCTTGTTTTCTATGATAAAGTCTATTTTTTGTTTCCCTGCTTAGGTGAGTAGACACAAGCCTGGGATATTTATCTGTTTATTACTCATGCCAATTTTTGAAGCTTGCAACTTAGAATCAAGTCAGGAATATCTGCTATAATATTATACAAACCTAGTTAATCAGAGTGGAAAACTCGGGAGAGAATGTATACATGTATGTCTTTGTCCATTGCTCACAGGTGTGTGTTAGTTGCTCAGTCGTGTCCAGCTCTTTGCAACTTCATGGACTGTAGCCCACCAGGCCCCTTGTCCATGGAATTCTCCAGGCCAGAATACTGGATTAGGTAGCCATTCCCTTCTCCAGGGGATCTTTCCAACCCAGGGATCGAATCTGGGTATCCCTTATTGTAGGCAAATTCTTTACCATCTGAGCCACCAGGGAAGCCCATATATATATATGGGGATATATATATATATATCCCCTTTGACCAAATTATTCAAGTTGGCATGATCCCATCTCACAGATCAATTTCCCATTTGATCATAATGCTTTCTAGTCACATGGCATTGGAGAGACAGCTTACACAGTATGTTCTCATTTGATATCTCTTCACCCTCTATGTAGTCCTCTTCAGTGGGCTTGGCTGGTGTTATCACAGCAGGCTCTGGACTATGAGCCAGAAGGATGGGCTCTGGCTCCAACCACTTCCTTGACTGATCTTGGGCAATTCCACTTAACTCTAAACTTTAGTTTTCCTTTCTGCATAAAGGAGCTTAAACACCCAGAGATGGATGAAGCTAATAGAGCTTTAGCTTTAGGATCTGCCACTTGCACAGACTGTGAACCTAATTTTGAATTCAGTTCTGTGTCCTTTTCTTAAAAGGATCCCCAAATTGTAATAAGCTTTAGGACCCACAAAACCTAGATGGGTCTTCTAATAATAGCTTCTCAGTCTATTACCAGAAAGCAAGAATAGGACAAGCATCGCTATGACTTCACCTCTGCCAACTGGCTCTTACTGATCACCATTCATCCTTGTGTAGTCGGTGGGCTCTGCTGATGCCCTGCTGGATGGTTGCAGGGCACCCAGCTTCCTTTCTCTAGAGAATATGCCCTCTGCTGCATGGGATCCCCTCATCCTGCAGGCTCTACCACCACCCTCATCCGAGGCAGCTAACCAATGTCTGAGTGATGGGGAGCGGCCCCTTCTTGTAACAAAAGGCAGCAGTCCTTCTGAAGGTAGGACCAGCTGTGGTGTAATCATGCTTCCTTTTTTTTTTTTTCTTTTTTGTTTTTATATTGAGGTATAATTGATTTACAATACCATAAAAGTTTCAGGTATATGACATAGTGATTCATAATTTTTAAATTCATGCTTCTTTGGGATTAGACTGAAGCTTGACTCCAGCCCAGATGACATCTTTGCTTAGCTTCTTCCTCTGTCTCATTCAGCTTCTCTCACTCCCTTTCTCCTAGAGCACTGTGCCATCAAGACATGCACACTGAAACCCAGCCTGGGGCGTGGCTTCCACGGTACCTGACCTGAGACAGAGAGTGATAAGAAAAATGTCCTTTCTTTCCTATCTCAAAACCTGTCTGGTCTACTTTCAGATACAGTCAAAAAGCCATGAGCCTCCAAGATCCACTGCAGTTGATACTCAGCTGCCTGCAGAAATGTGACCTATGATCAGCAACCTGAGGTCCATCCGGGGCCCTGAGCATAATCCGCAGATTAAGAGTTCTATGTACCTTTGGAATTAGGCAGTGGGAGAGTGAAGGTGAGCACTTGGTAAAGCCCTACTCTGTGACCATCCCACCCTTAATATCTTCTCGAAAACATTTGCTTTTGACATTAGAAAACAAACCAAAAGATGAGAAAAGAATGACTGGTGGCATCGTGTCTCCTTTGATCATTTTTAGGGCACTTTACTGCAGGAGATTTATAACTAGTTCTTTGATCCCAGTTGAATAGAACAGGGGTCCAGACTCTCCAGTGTTGCCTGTCCTTTGAGAGAGAGACTGAGTTTAGGAGTAAAGAGATTTAGAGCCTGTTTCTGTCTCACTTCTGACTTTGTTTGTGACTTGAATGGAATTTATCCTCACTTATCATTCCCACATGTGGCACAGAGACATACACACTCCACAGAGTCTCTGAAAAGCATCATCCACCATTACCATATATGGCCTATCTGACTAACTGTCCTCTGCCATCATTTTCAGCTTCAATTCCTTCTCCACCTTCCTGTTGGAATCAGAGCCTATCCCTGAATCCTGGTCCCAGGGGCTGTGGCCATGTTCATTCTAGTCTCCTCCCCAGGACAAATGGACCCTTGGATAAACATCTTGGATATACATGGGACACCCAAACTCTCCTTAAAAATACCACCCTGTGCCTTGCTTGCTCAACCCAGATAGAATCCCCACCTCCACCCTGGCCAAGTAGCCCAGCCTGGATCAGACACAGCCTCACTCCCCAGGCTTAGTGGTTTGACGATGGACTCTGCTCCTGGTGGAGATGGGTCTGCAGCCATCCTCCCCACCCATCAGCTTAGCTCCTCTCTACCCTCAACTCATCATTAGTTGTAACTGTCTCCCTCCTCTTCTTTGGGGGCTCACAGAAAAGAAAATGACAGTTTTTAATATATTTCTCTAAAAATATTAGCAAAGACAAGAAAGGCACAAGATAAAAGACTCAAAAGAAATATGAGCACGTACTTTTAAATTTTTATTCCTTCAAAGGAAGAATCAAAGATAATTAAAATATTAGTGAAGGGAGCATAGGTAGATTTATATTTGCAGGAAGAATTATATTTGCATATTCTTTAAATTATAGATTAGTGTGTTGTGCCTGAGCAGGGGGAGAGAAAACCTTTCCACTTCAACAGCTTAGCTGATTGAAATGATAAAGTTTGCAGAAGCCGTAAAGCCTATGAAATAACTGCACCTGGTATGCACTACACATATCATTGATGGTTTTATATAAACGCCAGAGTGATGTGCTGAGTGATTCTCAAATAAGCACAAGAAGATAAGAGGCTATCAGGCCAGACAGAATGAGATGGCTTTTGTTATTCACCTGTGTGTGTCACTCAGTCGTGTCCAACTCTTTGCAACCCCATGGACTGCAGTCTGCCAGGCTCCTCCATCCATGGGATTCTCTAGGCAAGGATATTGGAGCGGGTTGCCATTTCCTTCTCCAGGGGACCTTCCCAACCCAAGGATCAAACCCGCATCTTAACCAGGAGATGTTAACCAAGGTGCCTAACAGTTTGCAAATATGTCATGCCATGCTTATTTCTTTGCAAATATGGCAGGCAATGCTTGTTTCTCTGCTAGGTCAGGAAGGTGGGCTGTGAGTGACTGAATAAGGGTGAACTGTTCCCTTGAAGTGTCCTGGGAGCAGAGAAGAGTGATCCGAGAGGCTTCATCTTGAGACCTGTACCCCACCCAATGCCAAACCAGGCTGGTTGGAAACCAAGTAGCAGTTGGAGACAGGTGGCTTCAGGGTGTTGGACTGGACACTCCGGGAGCAAACTAGGAAGACAGAGGTGAGTGCAGAGGCTGGAAATTGTCTACTTGAGAAAGAGGCTGAGGCACCTTTCAACAAAGCCACTAGGGCCCCAGCATGGCCAAGGAGGGAGCCACTTAGGCATCAAGTGGGTCTGGACTATATCTCTTCCTCCTGGAATCACAACTCAACCTACTCATCTCTATAGTTCACCAGTCTGCCACACCGAGAAGGGGCACAACCCCGAACTCAGAATATCTAAGCATCTGGAACAGAGAGTCACACTTTGTTTTCTTTCATGGAAAGTCTCTATTTCTTTTATCTTGACTATGAAGTAATGTAATTGACCACTTAGGTCAAGTAAATAAAGCAGGTAAATATGATTTGGGACACAAAACCGTGCAGTCTCTCCGGTGGGAGCTTGCACTGATTAATGTGACAGAGCTGGAACCGCCATGAAAGAGAACAGGAGACCTGGATCTGGGATCCTGGCTTTTTCATGAACTATATCCTGTGGAATTAGGAAAGTCACTTCGTCTCATATTCCTCCAGCTTTAGACTGTAAATGCCAAAGTATTCTTGTTTAAAATAGTAAATAGGATTTCCCTGGAGGTCCAGTGGTTAGAACTCTGTGCTTCCACTGCAGGGGGTGCAGGTTCAATCCAGGGATGGGGAACTAGGATTCCACATGTGGTAGAGCAAAAAATAAAAATAGTAACAATAAAATGAAATAGTAAATAAACTGGAAATTGATCTGCCGATACAAGGTACTATTAGGCATATGATAATTAATTTTCTAAGAATGAGCCTCAAATATACTTAACATCAAAATATTAAGCAAAAATTGCATCTGTCTTTGATGATTCAGAAGGTATTTCAGCAAGTACTTCAGGCTCATTATAAACATTCTTTACCATTACATCATAAATCTGTGAAAATACCAATTAACAGAGAGTTCTATTTGATAGAATGGAACATAAGTCAATTTCTTAATAATATTGTATTGTTTTCAAATTGACATACTATAGAATGATCTACTGAGGTTATTGCCAAAACAGCCTTAAGGTTTTTTGAGATAAATGCATACTTAGGCCTAGAAATGGAGAAGGAAATGGCACCCCACTCTAGTACTCTTGCCTGGAAAATCCCATGGACGGAGGAGTATGGTGGGCTGCAGTCCATGGGGTCGCACAGAGTCGACCCCACTTTCACTTTTCACTTTCATGCATTGGAGAAGGAAATGGCAACCCACTCCAGTGTTCTTGCCTGGAGAATCCCAGGGACAGGGGAGCCTGGTGGGCTGCCGTCTCTGGGGTCGCACAGAGTCGGACATGACTGAAGCGAGTTAGCAGCAGCAGGCCTAGAAAGGCTTGTTCCAGCACTGTCAGTTTAATCACCACTCACTGGTCTCCAATGGGTTTAAAGGGATGATGTTAAGCATTACCATGTGGTCAGTGATTCACATGCAAATCATTGTTTTCAGGCAGGAAAATCAAACATTTGGGCAACAAACCTTGTAAGATTCTAAGTTATAGGGACGTTAGGCAGCCTTGGTGATTAGTCTCGTCCAAAGAGAATTTTAAAGGCTTTCATTAACTGCAAGTCTGAAAATTCCTGTTTACCACAGTGACACAGAAACTGCATTCCAGGGAAAACACCTGTTTTCCTCCAGACTTCTTGGAAACCAAACACTGTGGTGACCATTCCTCTGTGAATAAGTGGTCTGGGAGCTGAACTAAAGCTGTCCCATCGAAGCTGTAAGTTGCCTTGTCTAAATTCATCCAACATTAGGAGATTCCATTTGTAATTTTGCTCTGAGGCAGAACCAGAAAGAAAAAGTAGAAGCTTGTTCTTCATGCAAGGACCATATGTTAAAATCTCCAGAGAAATAAAACCAGGTATAGCAGAGGCAGAAGGACAGAAGAATTGATGAATGAGTGACTCAAGCCAGGGAAGGACTGGGAATGAGATTGAGAAATAAAAATCATGCTGAAGGAGGTGATCACACTCCTGGGCATATATGTGGACAAAACTGTAATTCAAAACAATGTACGTACCCCTGTGTTCATAGCAGCACTGTGTACAATAGCCAGGACATGGAAACAACCTGAATGTCCATCAACAGATGAATGACCAAAGAAGAAGTGGTGCATATACACAATGAAACACTACTCTACCATAAAAAAAGAACAAAATAGGGGATCCCTGTTGGTCCAATGGTTAGGACTCCCCTCTGTCACTGCTGAAGGTGCAGGTTTAATCCCTGTTCCGGGAATTAAGGTCCCCGAAAGTCACAAAGCATGGCCCAAAATGAAATAAAACAAAACAGAAGACAAATAAAAAGAATGAAATAATGCCATTTGCAGCAAAATGGATGCAACTAGAGATTATCATACTAAGTGAAGTCAGTCAGAAAGAGAAAAAAAATACCATATGATATCACTTATATGTGGAATTTAAATACGATATAAATGAACCTATCTACAAAACAAGAGGCTCACAGACTTGTGAGTTGCCAAGTGAGAGCAGACTTGAGGTTGCCAAAGGGGAGTGGGGAGGGAGAGGGATGGACTGGGAGTTTGGGGTTAGTAGATGCAAACTGTTACATTTCGAATGGATAAACAACAAGGTCCTACTGTATAGCACAGAGGACTATATCCAATCTCCTAGGATAAACCATAATGGAAAAGAATATTTTAAAAAGAGTGTACACTCTGCTGTATAGCAGAAATTGGCACAACATTGTAAATCAACTATACTTCAATTTAAAAAAAAAAAACCCAAAATTTTAAAAAATCATGCTCGAGAGGAAGGAGAAGCTACTGAAGGAATTTGGGGCATGAAAGTGACTCCCATGTCACACTGAGAGAAATTTTGTGAAAACTTCCTCATTTTTGACACAAAGACAAAAAAGCATCATTAGTGATAAAGGAGGTAACTAACAGGTGAAACAGCACAAGAATAGTCACAGTGAGAGAGCATGCCTTTGCATGAGTTCTAAAAAGGTTCAACCCAAGCTAGAGCCTTGCTTCTCAAAGGAGGTCCATGGGACTTCAGCATCAGTCTCACCTGGGGCGTGTTGGAAAATGCAGACTCTCTAGCCCCACCCCAGACCTACTGCATCAGAATCCACATATTGACAGGATTAGCAGGGCACTTGATGCACAGCCCTAGTTCAGCCCTAGAATTTTTAGAGCAGTTGCAACCTTATCTCCTCCTTTTCTTCGTTCTCCTTCTTTTCATTCTCCTCCCCTTCACCTTTCATCATCTTCTTTCTTAAATTCCCAAAACAAGTTATGCATGAAAATTGGTATCTACTTGTCTCCACTTGGTCCCAATTCAAATATGCAAATGCATCTCTTCTTGGTCCTCATTCAAAACACAAACCAGCTTCAATCCATAAACGTGTGAACAAAACAGTCACACTGGGCCTCAAGAGAAACAGCAGGGCAAGACTCTTCCCCCACTCGATCTATATTTATGTCATTTATTTAAACAGAGCCTTAAGTATACACAGTACTTTGTGGGAGAACATGCCAAGGAAAGACTACAATCCCCGCCTGTTAAAAAATATTTTTCTTTTTCTCTTGCCACCGTAGGGAATAGCCAGGGTGGAGACAGAATTATGAAATCTGTGTACCAAAATATGTAAACTGAATAGAAGGAAGTCACAGGTATTTGGTAGGGCCTCCAGTCATTTCTAAGAAAACAAGCAAGACTTTCTCAAACAATGTGCATGAGTAGATTTTTGCTGTGTGTGGTAACAAGCTCTCCATTATTTGAAAGGAGGCTCAACCACACACACACACACACACACACACACACACAGAAAGGTATTTTTAAAGGCATTTTGGACAAAAATGTCCATTTAGAGAGGAAATTTATAAAAGGGAATTTTTTTAAGCAGATTTTATGATACTTGCTAAAAAACAGTTGAATAAAATATGGAACAACCGTTTGTTAAAAATATCATGTAGCCATTCAAATCAGGATTTCAACGATATCTAATGAGCAAAACATAGATATTTTAAGTGGCAAAGCAGGATATGAAACTTTATATTCGCCATCATTCCACTTTTATGTAAATTTTAAATGGGAATTAGGTATACCGAAATGTTGGTAGTCCGTATTGAGTCCTGCCCCAAGGCCACAGGTGCGAGGCCTTGCCCCGAGGCCACAGAAGCGGAGCCCAGAATCAAGGACGTCTCCGAAGCTGACTGAGCCCTTTTGTAACCGTTGCCAAAAGCCCCCTGATATTCACTAATGAGCTTCCTGACTCCCATTAGGCAAAGATGCCCACTTCAGTAAGCACCCTATAGACCCCTAACCAATCACCTAACGCCAACCGTCCAGCAGGAATTTTCTTCGTCTTGAGGCTACAAAAATTGGCTATTACCCACAAAAACTGTTGACTTTCTGGTCTGTCAGAAGGTCAGCCCACTGGGCTCACAGTACCCACATTATATCTGCTCTTCGTTCTTAATAAAAACTCACTCCCTTCTGAAATGTCCTGGGTCCGGAAATTCTTTTCCAACCCGCGCATCTCTAAAATTGATATTGAGAGTGATTTAAACATTATTCTTTGTGCTGATCTGTATTTTCCACCTAGTACATAAACATATACAAATAGTGCATGCACTTTTCTAAACTGTCACATTTGCTTTGGTAAACATTCTTTCTTAACCTTCCTAGTTCTCTCTATTACCTTACCCAAGTCCATTTAATAATTCCTCCTCATCCAGAAGATTTGGTTCAGAAGCACGGTGACTGTCTCTATTTGAAAATTCATGCTGGCTCTACACACTGAGACAAGAATAAAGCAGGATTGAAAGGAGTCAGAATGAGGAAAGGTAACAACTTCCCAAATCTTCCTAAATCAGCCCCTAGATGTGAGACTTAAAGACTTCGTTTCAGAGTGTTTTGACTTCCCAAACACACCTATTATTCGTTGATATAGAAACACATTCTACAGTCCAAAAACATGGTTACTGCACTTTCCAGAAGCTCGAGAATGGAAAGGATTTTAAAGACCGTCTAGTTCACTGAGTCTCAATTATGGTGGGACTTCTCTGATGGTCCAGTGGCCAGGACTCCCTGCTCTCAGTGCAGGGGGCCCAAATTCGACTCCTGGTCAGGGAACTAAATCCCACACACCACAGCTAAAGATCCCACTTGCCTCAATGAAGATCAAAGATCCCATGTGCCACAACTAAGACTGGTGCAGCAAAATATATATATATATAATATTTTTTTTTTTAATTTGGTGCACACTGGAATCTCCTGGAGGGCTTGGGGGGAAAAAAAATGCCAGGATCCTACCCTCAGATTTTGTTGGTCTAGGGTGTGCCTAGCCATCTGGGTTTCCTTAAAGCTCTCCAGGTGGTTTCATGTGGATCACCATAGTCACTGACACTCTAATTTAAATCCACCAAAACCCCACTAGTGTGAACTCCCTCCAGTCTAGCCTCCAGTATTACCCAACTTCATCACAGGCTTCTAGAGCGTCATCAGGTCCCTGGCCATTGACACAATAGTCACCTAACCACAGTGGCTACAGTGGGCAGCCGTGTTCTATTACTGTGGAAGAAGGAAAGGATCAGTGTTGGTGGACAAGTTCCAGTCCTGACTATACAGGTATTCTCTCCTTTTCATAGCCAAACAGACTCAAGTTAATTTCTTTGCCCAAGAACTCCAAACTAGCAAGTGGCTGGGTCAAGATTCTTACCCTAAAACCTCAGTCTCTCAACTTCACTATAGGACAAAGCATCTAACAAATTTAAAAATGTATATATATTTTCCAATAATTTTAGACTTATAGAAAATTTGCAGAGATAGCCCAAAGAGCTCTTATATGAATGTCACACAGTTTCCCCTAATATTAACATCTTATTCAACCAGGGTACATTTGTCAAAACTAACACATCAACACTGGTATGTTATTATTAACTAAACTACAACTTTATTTGGATTTCACCAGTTTTTCCATTAATGTCTTTTTGTCTGTTCTAGGATCCCACATCGATCATTAATATAGTTAATGTAACAACACAGGAAATGTCAAATGCATCCAGTAAAGAGCATCCTCCCTTGGTGAGAGATACCTAGACATGAAACTCAAAGAGGAGGGACCTGACTTGAGCCTGGTGGAATGGGGAGTTGGTTTTATGGCAGACAGGTCAGGGCAAGCATCCCAGCTCTCAGTAATACCAGATCTGCCTCAGTGTGTACTAACCACCCAGGGAACTTGCAGTTTGTACTGGATGAAAGATCAAGAGCTCTAATCATGGACTCTGGGACTAAACAAGACCAAGAGGCTGAGCATTTCCAAGCCAAGAGACGGGAGACTTTCTCAAGGCCTGAAGCCACACTCCCTGCCCTAGACAAGGGAACAGTGCAAAGCCTCAGGACACAGGCTGACTTCTGAAGCTAGTTCTCAAGTTAAAGGAACAAAAGCAACAAATTAAATATTTAGATCTGCAGCTCCTGAGGAGTCTGCTCTTTGCCTCTCCAGGGACCCACTTTGCCCAGAGGTGCTGTGTGGCTGGTGGTAGCACTGAGCCAGCCCCAGGCTGGAGGGAGAAAAGTGGAACTTCACTCAGAGCTGCCTGGTACCCTCAGGGGCCTCCCTGTTCGTGGCTTCTCTGCTTTCGAGGTCACTGCTCTGTGAGCTGGACGCAGCGCCTAAGGCAGGCATGTTAGCATTCCAACTTTATTTAACTTGAAATAAATTCTAGATTTAGCTCTTCAGCGAGGATAGAATTTTCCCTCTTCTTCTCTCCCTCTTCTTGCCTCAGGGTCAAGTCTAGGGTGAAGCAAGCGAGGGGCCCAGAGTATAAAATATAAGGAGGCTTTGCACGACCTTGAGAATGAGCAGCAGCTTCAGTTCTGCACACCGGGGCCTTTTTCGTGCCTCACCCCTGTTCCATGTCGGTTACCTCCTTCCCCATCCACCATTCACCCCTCCACCTCTGAGGTATCATCATGAGGCTTTAGCATCTGCAAAATAAAAAGGGGTCAACAATTCCCCAGTTTCTAGTTCCCCCAAGTTACAACCTAGTTTTAAATCTCTCTCTCTTTTGGGTGGGGAGGGGCCACACCGTGCGACTACTGGGATCTTAGTTTCCTAACCAGGTATCGAACCCACACCCCCAGAAGTGGAAGCGTAGAGTCCTATCCACTGGACCAGGGAAGTCCCTACTAATACAGATTTAAGTGGAATTGAAGAGGTTGGGGACTGAGAAAGACAACAGGCTTGACAGCCTCTGAGATTTCTGACGTGGGGAAAAAGTGAGAGAGCGGGCAAGTGGGCCGGAGGGATCTGCTTGGCAGAAAAGAGCGGAACTGCACTGGCGGCTGCTCACCACTCTTCTGGACATCCAAGCAGGGCTAACGCCGCAGAACTGCCCTAAATACCTCAGTCCTAATTTTCTCACATGAAGATGAAAGGAATTTTAATCACTGAACAGTTCTAAGCTTGACTACACATTAGTATCACGAGGGGGCTTTAAAAACACAGGTGCCTGAGCCCCACCTCTGGAATTGCTATTTAATTAGTCAGGCTCAGCCAGCAGCACTTTTTAAAACCCCTCAGCTGGTTCTAATGTGTTGCCACAGTTGAGAACCCCATGGTAGGTGAGCTCTAAGACACCACCTCTGACATTCTCTGATCCTCTGAGAAAAATACAGGGAACCATTTCCTGACTTAGCTTCTCTGGACAGAGCACTGTTTAAACGCTGTCATTAAAATGACTGAGTTTTTAAAAAGGTTAAAGGTTTTTAATTAAGTTCCTGGTTCCCTGGTAGAAGGAGGCTGAGGAAGAGACAACAGAGATAACAAGGTTAGTGAGTGAATTTTCAAACAGAAACTGCTACAGGAGCTCATGGCCGCAGGGGCAGCTAAAGTCAAAATTAGGTTGCTTCACAGGCTCAGAAGCCAGTGGGCTTGACCCTGGGCCATGGCCGGGCCGCCTTAATGGTTATGCAATTATTCTGCTACCCCCTCAGAGTTGGATGCAAGGCCATGGGTAATAAGCCAGCAAGCTCAGCTCAACCTCCTGGGAGGACACCCATGCCAATTAAATGAGAGGTCATCCGGGTCTGACGAGGGTGCTGGCCAGCTTGGCTCTGCTCTCGGAGAAGGCAATGACACCCCACTTCAGTACTCTTGCCTGGAAAATCCCATGGATGGAGGAGCCTGGTGGGCTGCAGTCCATGGGGTCACTAAGAGTCGGACACGACTGAGCGACTTCACTTTCAATTTTCACTTTCATACACTGGAGAAGGAAATGGCAACCCATTCCAGTGTTCTTGCCTGGAGAATCCCAGGGACAGGGGAGTCTGGTAGGCTGCTGTCTATGGGGTCGCACAGAGTCGGACACGACTGAAGCGACTTAGCAGCAGTAGCAGTGGGCTCTGCTCTGCAGTGGCTGTTGAGGCCTCAGTAAATTGGTCACAGGCCAGCACACAGTGTCTGAGAGGCCCATGGTCCCTGGAAGATTAGCCAACAGTAGATTGCAGGAGCAAAGTCTCAGGGCAGAGGTACAGACATACCTCACAGGAGACAGTCCTGGTATGGGTGCCTAGTGTATTACCACCAGACCAGAAACATTTTTTGCATTCCCTTCCTCCTTTTTATTACTCCTCTCTGGACTTCTCCTCTGTACCATGGACACCGAGCGCAGTGAATACCAACTGATGCTTTTAAAGAGAACTGCTTCCTCTGAGAATGCCATGAGGCAATTTCTGGGGGCCTAGGGGGGCAGTTCTCAAACCCAGAGGGCTTCAGTTGGTCTGAAATGGGGTCTGTGCATCAGTATATTTTTCGAGCTCCCCAGGTGATTCTAACGTGCAGTCAAAGGAATTCCCTGGCAGTCTAGCACTTAGGACTCTGAGCTTTCACTGTTGAGGGCCCAGGTTAGATTCCTGTTTGGGGAACTAAGATTCCACATGCAGTGCAACCAAAAAAAAAAGAAAAAAGAAAAACCCCCAAAACAAAAAGAAATCACCTACTGATGCCTTTTAAACTTAATACTTTTCAGTAATCCATTCGCTCACCAATATTGACAGTGGTTGGTTCCAGGGATATAAATGAGTGAGGCCCAGGCCCTGCCCTCGGGGAGCACACAGCGTTTAGGGGAGACAGACACTTAAGTGTTACTGTGTAACAGAAGTTGGCCGTGGACTTTTTATCACTAGGCACCCCAATCTGGGTAAAGGGCAAGCTCAGCCACAGTCACGCTGCTGGGAAGAGGCAGAGGCTACCACGATAAGTGGGGCTTGGAAGCAGGACCTGGGCCAGGGAAAGGCGAGGCCTTTCTGGGCTTACTCTCTAGATTTGAATCCCGAGGAGCCTGAGATTTAGGTACACTCAGAGCTACTCTATTGGACAACTCCAGGGGGTGTGTTCGTGTTGCATTTTATGAAAACACTGCCTGCTAGAGTTGTGCACTGAGCTGGCCTTACCAGTGGTGGTGAGGGAAGCTGGCTCTGACAGGGAGGCCCATGAGGGGTTCGCCTGAGAGGTGCCTGTGCCATCTGACAAAGAAGCCCCTGTAAGCAAATATGGGAACAGATCTGGGCCTATGAGCTCTGAGAGCTGCCATGTTTAGGAGCCAGGAAGAGGGCTCTCTATTTTCCTTCCCATTCTGCCAGAGCTTTCAGTGAAGTAGAAGCAAGGATAGGTCTGTGGCCGTCCTGTGCGCTGGCATGGTACCCAGCCCCAGCATCCCCTGGGGCCAGGGCCACTGTGGCTTCCTGAGAACTGCAGGGGGACTCACTGCAGCAGAGGCAGTGAGCAGGGTGACCCACTGAAAGGGACTGGGTGGAAGGGGACACAGAAAGGTCACTTGAGGTCCTGCCACCATTCTGCAGCCAGTGGGCTTTGGATTTAAATATTAATGTGATCTCACTTGTTCCCATAACCTAGTGAGGCCTGGGGAAGTATGGAAGTGGGTTGAGGACATTTCAGTGACAGTTAAGTATTGCATGAGATATTTAAGGGCTGTGTGTGGGCAAGGAGAAACGCCAAGGAGAATGGTATCCCTGAGCAAAGAGTTGGGAGAGTCAGGGAAATCCTCTCTGCAACACCCTCTGAGCTGGGTCTTAAAGGATAAATGGGGCACTTCCCTGGTGGTCCAATGGTTAAGACTCCTCACTTCCAGAGCTTCTACAGCAGGGGAAGGCACAGGTTCAATCCCGGGTCAGAGAATTAAGATTCCCACATGCCATGTGGTGAGGCCAAAAAATAAAGTAAAGGATGAATGGATCTCAGCCAAATGGACTGAGAGAGGCAATCCAGACCAGAGACAGCATGCACACGGGCACATGACAAGAGCCCTCTGTGGCCAGGACCTAAAAGGCAGCTGGGACCTCACTGGGACGCAAGCTAAGCGAACAAGAGTGGAGCAGTGTGGACCAGTCCACGGTGGGTGAAGACCCCCCCCGAGAATTCTAATCAGGATCCTGAGGTAATCTGAGACATGGAAAATCTGTCCAACAGCTGTGGGACCCTGTGCCAGGTTAGGGGGAAGATGCTGAGAAACGTTTCTTGCCACCTGTGTGACATCCTGCTTTGTGGGGGGAAAGAAGAAGAGAAGCGGGTATCTGTTGACTCGCCAACCAGCCACTGTTTCACCTCAGCTTGGCCATGGAGGACTGCCGTGGCCTCCAGTGCCCTCTCCACTGCTCACTACCATCAAACAAAGGGTGGCTTTCAGCTTCCAGACAGTGCAGGAACCTCGCCTTCTTTCCCTCTGTTCCATCTTATAAAGTATCTATCTCTGCAGTCAAGGGTAAAACAAAAGGACCTCAGCTTTGGACTTCAGGGGTCTGCTCCGCACATGGGGCGTGGGGGCTGGCAGAGTGAGTTTCTTATCCACCTACCACCAGCTCACTGCGACTTCCCTTTCATGGACAAACACATTTCTCCAGACCTTCAGAGTGATTCTCATCGTTGTTTGGGTCAACTTGCTACGTCTTCCCCACAAGAAGGAAGCACGGAGACCCTGGGTTTGTTGATTCAATAACCACTCCTATACTTGATTTTCTCAGACCTGGAAAAGATTAAAAAAAAAACAAAACTAAACTAAACTCTCTGACTGTGAGAAGACACTGCAGACACCATGCTGGATAAAGTGAGAGAAACATTATTTATTCAACTGTCTTGATTAGTGGGTGCCAGACAGCTATTAGAACAAAAATCATGCTTTTGGGCAACTGTGTCTATTTATGTCATGGTGAGCCTCTGCAGAGATCCCAAATAGTGCTTGTTATCTTCACTCACATGAGCCAAATGTTTGGATAAATAAAGATGTTGTATGAAATTCCCTGTCTCTTTTACACAAATTGACATATAATGGAACACTACTCGATTGTGTTCCATTTCATGGCTGCATGGCTTCCATGGTCAAGCAAAGGGGAAGGAGGGGGCTTCCTGGGACTAGCGATCCATGTAAAAATCTATCTGCTTAGCCTGCTACCCTCCTCTTCTCCTCTATGTTTACCCATCTGGTCCTCCCCCAAGTCCAGGGTTCACTGTATATTAGGTGAGCTAATCCTGACTGGTTGCTAGAATTGTCCACCTGTAACCTGTGTTTTCGGAGAAGGCAATGGCACCCCACTCCAGTACTCTTGCCTGGAAAATCCCATGGACGGAGGAGCCTGGTAGGCTGCAGTCCATGGGGTCTCTAAGAGTCGGACACGACTGAGCGACTTCACTTTCACTTTTCACTTTCATGCATTGGAGAAGGAAACGGCAACCCACTCCAGTGTTCTTGCCTAGAGAATCCCAGGGATGGGGGAGCCTGGTGGGCTGCCATCTATGGGGTCCCACAGAGTCGGACACGACTGAAGCGACTTAGCAGCAGCAACCTGTGTTTTAATCTAAACAGATCTATGGGGAATTCCTTGGCAGTCCAACGGTTAGGAATTCACGCTTTTGCTGCCAAGGGTGCAGGTTTAATCCCTGGTCAGGGAACTAAGATCCCACAAGCCGCACAGCCAAAACAAAAACAAAAACAGACGTATAGACACAGGTCAGTATACATCAGTCAGAGTGCCACCGGCACCGCCCGTGCCACTGGCAGCCACTTTATTAGGTTGTCGACCTGTGTTCCATGTTTGTGACCCTTTGGACTTTGTGTCTTGTTCCTGGATCCCTGGAGACTGTAATCTAATTCGGTTCCCTTGCTTTGACTGCCAGCGCTGAACTTGCACTAACGCGAAGCTCTCCTGGGAACACACCCCAGCCTACAGGTATCACTGAGTCCCTTGCTGGGCAAGTTTTAGTTTCTCACATGGAGAGTTGGACATAAATGGAAAGTAAGTCAATTTTTACTAGACGGGGAAGTTACTGAGTCCTCCCAACGATCCCACCTCATTCAGATACCCAGCTACAACACAGAGACCAAAAGTAGCCAACCCATTTCACCCGTCAAGCTACATAGACTAATGCACCCGATTAAGGCAGACCTTCATTTAGAAAAGCAGCTGCAAACATGGCATAAACATCGCTCTTGCTGAAAGGTTCTTCACTCACCTGTTGAGCCTTTATGTGTTGGTGGCCACACTGAGGTACACTTCACACCTAGTGGTCACCTTTTATCACCCCTAAATCATTCTTCTGAAACCAGGAGCCAATTACTATTAAGCGAATTTGGGATGAAGTTGATGAATTAGTTAGGACCAACTCAAACTAGCTTAAACAAAGAACAGATTGCATTAGAAGGATGCTGGGCGCATTTATAAGCTCCAAGGAACGAATTAAAGAATCCAGTCTTAAGAAAGGCTGGAATACAGGTGAGTCTCAGAAACAACTAGAATCAAGGACCCCATCTCTGCCAGTCTCTGCTTCTTTGTACAGGAAATCAAGTTTCTATTCCTCTAAGTCCAGCTTTCTCCTCATGGTAGAAAACCCGACCACCAACAACTCCTAACTATTTCATCTCCTGGCTTCATCCACTGGAGACAGGACCTCCAGCCCACTCCCTTCGAGTCCGCCATCTAAATCTTCAGAAGGAGATCACTGGTCCATTTTGTAACATGGCTGCTTCTACTGCAGGCCCTTGATGGGAATGGCGACATGGCAGGTACAGCATGACATGATCGCCCTCCCAAAAGGGAACTGTCACAGTTGATCAGAAAAAGTTAGGGTTATCACCTCAACTTGTTCCTGAGCTCTACCAATCCCAGCCTTATTCAGCAAAACAAGAATTTCTCTGTTGTGCCCCAGCTACATCAAAGATAGAGACTGCAGTGTGTTTTAGGTAAGCCACTGTGGAATCCTTACCACTTATTGGCTTGTAATACAGAGGACCCCTTTTCTACCACTGTGCAGTGGAGGAAAAAAAATCTGAGCTGCCCAGTCTGAACAGTCCCTGTGTTTTAAACAAAGAGCCTGCTCTGTATTCTGGATGAGGCTAATCCTCAACAAAAGGCAGTGGATGGAGAGATGAAGCTCATTGGTTCTGGAGTTGATTAAGGGCTGAGTTCAAATGTCTGCTCCAACATGTGTAGCTGTGAAGCCACGGTCTCAAATCTACCATCTGTAAAAGAGAATGGTTGATACCCATGACCTAGCACCCATGGGGTTGGTGTGACGATTTGAGAAAGTGTATGAACACCTGGCACAGAGGCTTGTTATGATGCTAGATCAACCTGGTCTTCCGAGGATGTTCTCTGGCCCTTTCTTTAACATTTATTTATTTGGCTGTGTTGGGTCTTAGTTGCAGCTCAAGGGATCATCGTTGTAGTGTGTGGGCTTAGTTGCCCCACAGCATATGTGATCTTAGCTCCTCAACCAGGGATCAAACCCACACCCCCTGCATTGGAAAGTGGACACTCAGCCACTGGACCACCAGGAAGTCCCCCTGTCCCTTTCTGATATCTTCAGTCCCCTTCTGGCCACTCCCCAGGATATTCTGGGCTCTGCCTCCAAGCTTTGTCGTTGTTATTGCTCAGTCCCTCAGCAGTTGGGTCCAACTCTTTGTGACCCCGTGGCCTGCAGCAGGCCAGGCTTCCCTGTCTTTAACCATCTCATGGAGTTTGCTCAGATATACCTATTCTTCCTATATATGATTTCCTGAGGGATCTTTATGACATATACATCCCCACCCTAATTTTAAATCCTGCATGACTCATAAAAACTGTTAAGACAAGTCTCTCAGCATGGACTCTAAGGCCATTGTAAGTTTGGACCCTCCTAACTCTTGCACCTCACATCGTCTACTCTAAGCTCTCACCAAGCCAGACCACTCACTATTGCCCGAATCTACCATGCTTTTTTCACAATAATGCATGTTCACACATGCTGTCCCCTCTTCCTACAATGGCTTTCCCGGAGCTATCTCCTACTAGCCTGGCTACTTAGCTTTCAAGATCTGTGTGATCAGGAGAGTCCTAGAAACTTTTGCTGACCTCAATGCTCCTTCTGAAGTATATATGCTTCGCCTGGCTCTATTTATGCCAGAGTATACCTCTGTCAAATTCCTTATCACATTGTATTTCCTTGTTTATCTTTGCTACTAAATTCTGAGTTTATTGAGGGTGAGACTGCATTTCCTGCACCAAGCACAGAGCCTGGCATAAAACAGATGTTCAATAAATTGTAAGTGCTAAAACACGAATGACATATTTGTGAAACCATGTATACTGGAAGAAATGAAGAAACATTCCCAGGTGGCTAAGTGAGCCAGCTGGACATAAACCCATGACCTAGGCCATCACAATCCAACTGACACACCTAGCTGCTCCACAGGAAACAGAATCCACTTCATGCATAAAGCTGGAAACCTACCTACAAAGTTCCTATTTCTTGTGATCCTGGTCAAAATGATTACTTTTGTTTTCCTTGCATACAAGCAGAGTTTATAACTCCGCAGAGAATAAATGAGACAATGCCTGTAAAATTAAAAAGTATCACCAAAAATCTTTCTGATATTATCTTGATTAATTTCAGAAGATGGTGAATATCCCCATCTCTAAGCCAAAGTTAGTCCTTGTTCCTAAATATCAAATCATTGTCTAAGATAATGCTGGGCATTACCTGTGTTTGTCTCATGTTTGGGTGTTGCGTCTCAAGTGGAGATCTAGGGACTTCCTTGGTGGTTCAGTGGTTACAACTGTGGGCGTCCACTATGAGGAGCATGGGTTCGGTCCCTGGTCAGGGAACTAAGATCCTGCATGCCACGCGGCCAAAAAGAAAAGGAAAAAAATTCGAGTGAAGACCTGGGTATACATTTTACACCCCTCATGAATTTTCAACTTTACAGTATTCACTGGAGCCTGACTGCAGCCCAGCACTGTCCTTAGGGGGCATGCTGTGGGATCAAGTCACAAGTAAAACTTCTATAATGAGCTCTTCCTGGTAGAGCCAACAGAAACAACCCTCAGATGAGATTTAACCTGTCCTGACACAGACTTCTAGGCTTTTATGGGTGAGATGAGTAACAAAGTGAGCTGAGTAATAAAAGAAAAAGTTGAAATTAACCATGAGAATAAGGTTTGCTGTGTTCATCTGTGAGGATTATGTATTGGGTTTTAACAACACCTATATTAAACATTGCTAAGCTTCTTCCTGCTTATAATTATTAATAAGTTGCAGAGGGAATCATAATAACTCTCATCTGGGAATAGCACTGAGAGAGTGCACAACTCTTAAGAAGGTGAACTAATTCCTAAGGTCAGGTGATGTTGAGCAGCAATGTCAAAGTATGCAGTATAGAAAATAATTAATAAGGTAACCGTGAAGAACAAGGCCATAAACTCATCTAAGAGATCTGAATGAGCCCAGGAAGAAAGAACCACAGCTGCGTTAGGATTTGCACATTTCTAAACTTTGTTCTGTTACTGATGGTGCAATTTGTGGTTGGTGTCCCCTAGGTAACCAGCATATGAACCCAGGGTGTCAACCTGGGGCAGAGTGGAAGTCAACAAGCCTCCGTTCTTTGCACAAACATTTAGGAAGCATGCACTGAACACCTGGCACAGTAGCAGGTCTATTAAGATAAGTTCCTGGCCCCAAGGAGGAGGCAATTGTGCACATCAATATGATAAGGGCAGTTCCAAGTCTGCACAGAGTACCAGGAGAGCCAGAGAAAGGAGTGGCTAGTTCTTCCTGGGAACATCAGAAAGGCTATCTTTGAGAAATGACTTTTTTTTGGCGACATCATGTGGCACGTGGGATCTTAGTTCCTGATTAGGGAATCAAACCCATGCTTCTGCAATGGAAGCATGGATTCTTAACCACTGGATGGCCAAGGAAGTCCCAAAGACATGGCTTTTGAGCTAAGTCATGGAAAGCGCCTCTGGCTGTGAGGAAAGGGTGTTTCAGGTGAAAGAGAAAAGCAAGAGCTATTGAATCTCTGCTTGCCTGGAACCAGAATGAACCCCTCCAGGGCCTGGGCCATGAACCTCAGAGTTGAACTCAACAAGGAGTGGGGAGAGCCGGGGAGGGGTGCCAGGCTAGACCTTTAAAGAGCTGGGAGATCATCACCAACAAAGTCCAGATTGGTTGGCAACAGAGGTAAAGGGTCAGAGCTGGCAGAACAGGAAGAGAGAGGAGACCTAGAGAAGAAGGAGGTGCCTGTTTATTAGAGGCTGCCACTTGACTGGTCTGGTTTACAAGTGTGGACCAGATGAGACAAGTTTCCAGGCACAGGGGTGGGGAACCCAGGGATGAGTTTTTGGGGAACAGCAAGCGTCCAGGAGAACAGGAGCGTGTGTTCTTGGGGAAGTGAAGAGGCAGGAGGACAACCCAAACAGTGGGGCAGAAGCTGATCAGCATGGGTCTTCCCTGCTGCCTTAAGAATTTGGGCTTCACTTTGTTCAGTTCAGTCGTTCAGTTGTGTCTGACTCTTTGCCACCCATGGACTGCAGCACACCAGGCTCCCCTGTCCATCACCAACTCCCAGAGCCTGCTCAAACTCATGTCCATCGAGTCAGTGATGCCATCCAACCATCTCATCCTCTGTCAGCCTCTTCTCCTCCCACCTTCAATCTTTCCCAGCATTAGGGTCTTTTCCAAGGAGTCAGTTCTTTGCATCAGGTGCCCAAAGTATTGGAACTTCAGCTTCAGCATCAGTCCTTCCAATGACTACTCAGGACTGATTTCCTTTAGGATGGACTGGTTGGATCTCCTTGCAGTCCAAGGGACTCTCAAGAGTCTTTTCCAACATCACAGTTCAAAAGCATCAATTCTTCGGCGCTCAGCTTTCTTTATGGTCTAACTCTCACATCCATATATGATTACTGGAAAAGCCATAGCCTTGACTAGACTGACCTTTGTTGGCAAAGTAATGTCTCTGTTTTTTAATATGCTGTCTAGGTTGGTCATGTTGGTCATATGCTGTCTAGCTTTTCTTCCAAGGAGCAGAAGTGAAGTCACTCAATCATGTCCGACTCTTTGCGACCCCGAGGACTGTAGCCCATGAGGCTCTTCCATCCATGGGATTCTCCAGGCAAGAATACTGGAGTGGGTTGCCGTTTCCTTCTCCAGGGGATCTTCCTGACCCAAGGATTGAACCCAGGTAACCTGCATTGCAGGCAGACGCTTTGACCTCTGAGCCACCAGGGAATCCCATTCCAAGGAGCAAGTGTCTTAATTTCATGGCTGCAGTCACCATCTGCAGTGATTTTGGAGCCCCCCCAAAATAAAGTCTCACTGTTTCCATTGCTTCCCCATCTATTTGCCATAAAGTGATGGGACCGGATGCCATGATCTTTGTTTTTTGAATGTTGAGTTTTAAGCCAGCTTTTTCACCCTCCTCTTTCACTTTTATCAAGAGGCTCTTTAATTCCTCTTTACTTTCTGCCATAAGGGTGGTGTCATCTGCATATCTGAGGTTACTGATATTTTTCCCGGCAACCTTGATTCCAGCTTCTGCTTCATCCAGCCCGGCATTTTGCATGATGTACTCTACATATAAGTTAAATAAGCAAGGTGACAATATACGGCCTTGACGTACTGCTTTCCCAATTTCAAATCAGTCTGTTGTTCCATGTCTGGTTCTGCTGCTGCTTCTTGACCTGCATACAGATTTCTCAGGAGGCAGGTAAGGTGGTCTGGTATTCCCATCTCTTAAAGAATTTTCCACAGTTTGTTGTGCTCCACACAGTCAAAGGCTTTGGCGTAGTCAACTGTGGCTCAGCCAGTAAAGAATCTGCCTGAAATGCGGGAGACCTGGGTTTGATCCCTGGGTTGAGAAGATCCCCTGGAGAAGGAAAAGGCTACTCTAGTATTCTGGTCTAGAGAATTCCATGGACTGTATATTCCATGGGGTTGCAAAGAGTCGGACACAATGGAGTGACTTTTACTTTCATATGTTTTTTTAGATCTCTCTTACTTTTTCTATGATCCAACGGATGATGGCAATTTGATCTCTGGTTCCTCTGCCTTTTCTAAATCCAGCTTGAACATCTGGAAGTTCTTGGTTCACGTACTGTTGAAGCCTGACTTGGAGAATTTTGAGCATTACTTTGCTAGGATGTGAGATGAGTGCAATCGTGCAGTAGTTTGAACATTCTTTGGCATTTACTTTCTTTGGGATTGAAATAAAAACTGACCTTTTCCAGTCCTGTGGCCACTGCTGAGTTTTCCAAATGTTCTGGCATATTGAGTGCAACTCTTTCACAGCATCATCTTTTAGGATTTGAAATAGCTCAGTTGGAATTCCATTACCTCTACTAGCTTTGTTCGTAGTGATGCTTCCTAAGGCCCACTTGACTTCTCATTCCAGGATGTCTGGCTCTAGGTGAGTGATCACACCATTGTGGTTATCTGGGTCATTAAGATCTTTTTTTGTATAGTTCCTCTGTGTATTCTTGCCACCTCTTCTTAATCTCTTTTGCTTCTGTTAGGTCCATACTGTTTCTGTCCTTTATTGTGATTATTATTGCATGAAATGTTCCCCTGGTATCTCTAATTTTCTTGAAGAGATCCCTAGTCTTTCCCATTCTATTGTTTTCCTCTATTTCTTTGCACTGATCACTGATGAAGGCTTTCTTATCTCCCCTTGCTATTCTGCGGAACTCTGCATTCAAATGGGTATGTCTTTCCTTTTCTCCTTTGCCTTTAGCTTCTCTTCTTTTCTCAGCTATTTGTAAAGCCTCCTCAGACAACCATTTTGCCTTTTTGAATTCTTTTTCTTGGGGATGATCTTGATCACTGCCTCCTGTACAATGTCATGAACCTCAGTCCATAGTTCTTCAGGCACTCTATCAGATCTAATCCCTTGAATCTATTTGTCACTTGCACTGTATAATCGCAAGGGATTTGATTTAGGTCATACCTGAATGGTCTAGTGGTTTCCCCTACTTTCTTCAATTCATCTTGTACTCAGTTGGAAAACCAATAGTATTTTAAGCTGGGGAGGGACAAAGAATATCATTTTAGAAAGAAAGAACACTCAGGCAGCACCATGGAAGAAAATAGCCTTTCTTGAAGGGTACAACCACGCACCCATCTCAGAACACCCTGGATGCTGATTTAAAATGAAGAAGCATCATTTTAACTGTGCCCTAGATCTACTGCGTTTGAATTCAATGGAGAGACCTAAGAATCTGCATTCCTGGTTATTTGGGGACACATTAGAGTCTGCAAGCAGTGGCCTGGGCAAGAGAAGACAGGGCCTTGTACTAAAGAGGAGACTAGTAAAGAAACATGTAAGCAAACACCGTGTCACACAGGTAGCCACACAGTAAGTATTTATTGGGTGGTTAAGTGAGTGAATGGACTAGAAACAGGTTTTTGAGACTGATGGGATGGAGAGGGGTCAACTCCAAAATATAAGATACTTATACTTAACATACATTATATGCTATAAGGTACATATAACATAGCTTTTTTAAAAAAATAATTGGCGTATAATTTTTAAATATTTATTTATTTATTTGGCTGCACCAAGTCTTAGGTGAAGCATGTAGGATCTAGTTCCCTGACCAGGGATTGAATCCAGGCCCCCTGTATCGGGAGTGTGGAGTCTTCACTTCTAGACCACCAGGGAAGTCCCAACATAGCTATTTTTAAAGGTCACAACTGGATGAATATTGGCAATTTATACAGTTCAACTGAATGATGAAACTTACCATGTAAGTTTGTTTCTATCAGTGCAGTAGTATGTCACTTGCTCTTTGAAACCAGTGGAGACTCCAAGGGATGACCAGAGAGGGTTTTAGTTCCCTTCTGTAATCTCTAGGCCAATGTGGAAAGGGTTCAAGAGATTTGGGGCTGATCAAGGAAAGCTAAGGGCTTCTCAGGTGGTAAAGAACCTACCGGCCAGTGCCAGAGACACAGGAGACTTGGGTTCAAGCCCTGGGTCAGGAAAATCCCCTGGAGGAGGGCATGGCAACCCACTCCAGTATTCTTACCTGGAGAATCCCATGGAGAGAAGAGCCTGGTGGGCTACAGTCTATAGAGTCACAGAGAGTAAGACAAGACTGAAGTAACTTAGCACGCACGCAAGGAAAGAAAGCTATGACCGCCAGAGGCATTGACATGCAAGCCGTACAGCAGAAATTAACATAACATTGTCAATCAACTACACCTCAATAAAACAAATGTTTTTAAAATATAAATTAAAAAAATAAATAAAGAACAACGTTGCTGGAGGAAAAAAAATACCAGCTTTACTGAGCAGTGCCCTGACTGGTTTGCATGAGATGGGAAGACTACCCAGAAGCTTATGGTAGGGGGCCACTGTCCCGAAGAGGAGGAGGACATGGGGAGGGGGCTCTGAGAGGGGGCTTGCAGGTCTAGGAGACATCTTTCAGCAGCCTGGTGGGGAGTCCTGGATCAGACAAGGCCAAGGGCCGTGGCACCTTGGGGTTGTATCACCACAAGGCTCTATCTTATCAATGGAAAGCAGATGCTAGATGAGGTTTCATGGGATACGCAAAGCAGACAGGCTCTAAAAGGCTTAACTAACTATTTGTCTGGGTTGTTTTAAAAATAAGCAGGTATGTAAAAATTTGAGTTTGGTGCAGGCTAACTTTTGAGCTAATGGGTCCAGCCTGCAGTGAATAAACCATCCAGGGGCCAATACACAGTTCTTTGGCTCATTTACATAACACAGTCCTGGCCTGAATGACCTCACCTCCATTCCTCCCACTTTCCCACCTGCTCTCTAGGGCAGGAAGGTTCCCCGGTCATTTCTTACTGCTTTTCTGTCTTGGGCTGCGCTGACAGCAGTGGCCATCTTTGTATTTGGGGTGACCCCTGCCTCTAGCATCTGAGAATTCACCTCCTCCCTTTCACGGTCCCTCCAAACTAAGGATGGTAGTGACATCCAAAGACTACTAATTTTCCAGTTGTCTCCTTGTCCTCTGGCTGATTTCTCAGTCTCATCCATCACTTGTAAAACCAATTCTCCCCAGTCAATTCCCTCTATAAACACTCGGGGTGATTTCAATTTCCTGCATGTACCCTGCTAGACACAATCTCTTAGTTCTCTCCAGGCCTCTGAAGTATGATAAAAATAAAGTCTATAACAGAGACAATTGATATTTTCACAATCTTATGTAAAATGTGAATGAAGACATCTGCTTAAAAAAAAAAAAGCTGTTTATCTACAGTGTATGATCCAAGGTATAGGGTGCTAGCATCCTCAAGATAAGGCCCCCAGCCTACTGACCCAACCCTTTCATCCACACACAAGCTCTCCCGTGTTGCAATCCTGCAGCCACCCTGCTCACAGCAACGATTGTGTCATGAGGCAGCCCATGATCTCATACTCTGGCACTGCAGAGAGGAGAAGGGTGAGGCCGCCTCCAATCTAGTAAGGAGAGAGCTGTGATTCTGAGTGGGATCCCCACTATAGAACACCAACCGCTAGGAATTCGACTTGCCTCAGAGAAGTCTCTGACTCTTAATACTGGCCAGCCTCACTTAGTTATCCAAGTCCTGCTTTACAGCTTCTTCTTAAGACAAACAGTAAAATCACCTGCGGTCCCACAGCCCAGAGATAGCTCCTGCCAACATTTTGGAATCTCTCAAGACTTTTTTCCCTGTAAGTATATAATCATTCTTTTACTTCAATAAGAAGTTGTTCTAGAGTCTGTGTTTTTCTTTTTTTTTTTTTTACTTAGAATATTGTAGACCTTTTCCTTAATCCATTAAAAATCTTCTACATTATCATTTTTCATGATGCATAGTGTTCAAGAAGATATGGATGTCCTACCACTTTATTGCCAGTCCCCTTGAACTTCCAACATTTCCCTGGAATAAAAAATATTCCAACAAACATTCTCATCATGTACATCCTTAATAGTGTCTTCAGCATAAATGCCTAGAAGTGGAATCTCTTGAGCACAAAGTATGCATATTTTAATACGGCAATTTTGCCAAATAGCTACAGGGAGGTTAGTGTTTTGTTTTGATTTAGTTGCTTTTTAAGATTTTTGTTTTTTTAGATAATAAACATCAGTGCTAATAAGACACAGAGGGGAAAAAAATTAAATTGTAATTTCTGGAAGGCAAGGATCTGGCTATGCTCATCTCATATCCCTCATAGTGTCTACTCACCACAGTAAAATAAATGCTGAATTTCAAAGACAGATTCACAAGAGTATATTCAACCTCTATAAATTACTTTCATAAAGGAAGGGCAGACCAAGCTCTACGTGCTTGGTGCAGTGGGTCTCACCCTGACTGCAAATTAGAATCACCCGGGGAACTTTCCACAGTTATAGGAACCTGGACCCTACCCTAGATCAGTTAGTTACATCAGGATCTGGAAGCGGGGATGGGCAGTCTCAGCATCAGTACATTTTCAAAGCTTCCCAGGGAATTCTAGTGTGAAACCAGGGCTAGGAGCTGATAATCCTTTAAAAATGACAGATAACTGGAAAAGAAAAAGTGGTTTTGTTTCTTTTACCTAATTGTCATGAAGAATATAAAATAATAGAAAATGAGACAAATGAGACAACTTGGCAATATGTAGCCAAGGCTGGTTTCACAGTATTTAATCCAAGAGAGTAGTTTCGTGTCTTTTAAATGCAGTGTGTTTTCCCCTGCACCCAAAATGCCAAGCTTTCATGAAACCCTTATCTTTTTGTTATCCCTATATTGAAACCAGGACACAACAGATGGCAGGATAATGGATTGTGTCTGCTCAAGTTAGAGCTGCTTTTATTTGTTAGATGTGCTCAACGTGCTCAGTCGCTCAGTCATGTCCAATTCTTTGGGACCCTATGGACTGTAGCCCACCAGGCTTCTCTGTCTATGGGATTTTCCAGGCAAGAATACTGGAATGGGTTGCCATTTCCTCCTGCAGGGGATTAAACCCTAATCTCCTGCATTGCAGGTGGATTATCACGTGGCTCAGTGGTAAAGAATCCACCTGCAATGCAGGAGACGCGGGTTCGATCTCTGGGTCAGGAAAATTCCCTGCAGGAAGAAATGGCAACCCACTCCAGTATTCTTGCCTGGAAAATCCTGTAGACAGAGGAGCCTAGTGGGTTACAGTCCACAGGGTCGCAAAGAGTTGAACGTGACTGAACGACGGAGCACACACACAAAGGTAGTGTGTTTTCCCCTGCACCCAAAATGCCAAGCTTTCAGGAAACTCCTATCTTTTTATTATCCCTATATGGAAACCAGGACACAACAGATGGCAGGGTAATGGATTGTGTCTGCTCAAGTTAGAGCTGCTTTTATTTGCTGTACATCAAATTCATATTGACTGCGGGCCAGGCTGACATGATTTATTTCAAATGAAAATGGAGGCATCATGGGCTCTGTCTTTGCTCATTACTGTAAGACAAGTCTCCTCTGTGATCAGGACACACTGGATGGCCGATAACAGAAACTGTTAGGAGGGGCTACAAGAGGCTGTTCTTGTCCTCGATGTCACTACGTATTGGAGAATCTCCATACGCTGGACCTAGCAGCCCACATGTCACAGCAGTGAAGTTCCCCACCTTGAGTCCCACTCCTCCAGATCAATCAGCAAAATACAAGGGAAGTCCCACTTCTATTTATTTTTTACTGTTAACACTTTATTTATTTCTTCATGTGCTCTCAAAAATACAGCATGACATTTTGAAAAGAAAACGCGGCAGGGACAGCCCATTCATCTTGAAAGAAACCATCTGCAGTGATGTGAAGGCAGCCCTAGTCCGTGGCTCTCTGCGATCCCTCTTCAGCTCCACAGCGTGATCTCGTATGGAGCCTGGCTGCTACCAGAACCGCTCCCAGCTTCCTATAGAGGTTGGCTAACAGCAAACTCTAGCCCAGTGGCAGAGGGAAAGCAGAGGAGAAAGAGCCCAGGGCTGATCGAGAGTGGCTCCTCATTCCCCCACTCATCCATCAGGTAAAGAGCAGAACCCAGCAATGGCTGGGAACACTCCCTACACCCCCACCCCAACACTGGATCAGGGTCAGGGATGTGGAACGGGCATTTGAAATCTGACTCAGAATTCCCAGTTTACAGATGAGAAAATGAAGCCAGAAGAACAACTGATTTGCTCAAGATCCTGCAGTGATTCAGTGGCTGCATGGGGTCACAATGAATCGGACACAACTGAGAGACTGAATAACAACTGCAGAGACTCAGTGGTAGAGCCTAGGGCTCAGATCTGATTCTGAGATTCCTCAGCTTTTCCTCCCCAGTAATTCTCAAGCTTGGCTTCACATTAGAATCACCTGTGAGCTTTTAAAAATATATTGTCTTTAATTTAAGTACGGCTGATCTGCAGCGTTGTGTCTCAGGTGCACAGCAAAGCGACGCATGAACACGTTTTTTCCAGATCCTTTTCCCTTGTAGGTTATTACAAAAGATTGAGTACAGTTGTCTTGCCATATAGTAGGTCCTTGTTGGCTATCTATTTTATATATAGTAGTGTACCTGTTAATCTCAAACTCCTGATTTATCCCTCCCCCTCTCACTTGGGCGCTTTAAAACAAGTAAACCTACCCAGCCCCACCCCTAGAGATCCTGGTTTCACTGACCTCAGGTGAGGCCTGGATGTGGGTATTTTTACAGTTGCCTAGGTGATGAGTGTAAGAACTGAGTGCCCAGAGCCCTGGCCTAGCTTGACTCAGCTGTGTGTTTCATGAAGAGCCCAGCCCTTGCTAGAGACCGGAGCTGTGAAAATGAATTAACTCAGTTCTTGTTCTATAGCTGCTCAGCATTTGGCAGAAGAGCCTTCTGTGAAGAGCTCATGCCAGCAGCAGACTGAAAAGAGTACCACTATAAATATAATTAAGTAACCGCAGTGGTTAACTCTGTATGGGAAGGTTGAGGGAGGTGGCATTTGAATCCACATTTAAAGGATGAACAAGTTGAATACGATGAATGAGCTTCTAAGAGGACTAGATGCAGAAGTGTTTTCCAGAGGGAGGTTAACAGGTAACAGCACATGCTTACATGCTTTATTTAACTTCTATGCAGAGTACATCATGAGAAACGCTGGACTGGAAGAAACACAAGCTGGAATCAAGATTGCCGGGAGAAATATCAATAACCTCAGATATGCAGATGACACCACCCTTATGGCAGAAAGTGAAGAGGAACTAAAAAGCCTCTTGATGAAAGTGAAAGAGGAGAGTGAAAAAGTTGGCTTAAAGCTCAACATTCAGAAAACGAAGATCATGGCATTCGGTCCCACCACTTTATGGGAAATAGATGGGGAAACAGTGGAAACAGTGTCAGACTTTATTTTTCTGGGCTCCAAAATCACTACAGATGGTCACTGCAGCCATGAAATTAAAAGACGCTTACTCCTTGGAAGGAAAGTTATGACCAACCTAGATAGCATATTCAAAAGCAGAGACGTTACTTTGCCAACAAAGGTTCGTCTAGTCAAGGCTATGGTTTTTCCTGTGGTCATGTATGGATGTGAGAGTTGGACTGTGAAGAAGGCTGAGCACTGAAGAATTGATGCTTTTGAAGTGTGGTGTTGGAGAAGACTCTTGAGAGTCCCTTGGACTGCAAGGAGATCCAACCAGTCCATTCTGAAGGAGATCAGCCCTGGGATTTCTTTGGAAGGAATGATGCTAAAGCTGAAACTCCAGTACTTTGGCCACCTCCTGTGAAGAGTTGACTCACTGGAAAAGACTCATGCTGGGAGGGATTGGGGGCAGGAGGAGAAGGGGATGACAGAGAATGAGATGGCTGGATGGCATCACTGACTCGATGGACGTGAGTCTGAGTGAACTCTGGGAGTTGGTGATGGATAGGGAGGCCTGGCGTGCTGCGATTCATGGGGTTGGACACGACTGAGTGACTGATCTGATCTGATCTGAACAGCACATGCAAAGGCCCAGGGGGATGAACCAATATGCACATTTGTACTTTGATGCATCAAAAGCAGGGTGCAAGGTGACAGCAGTGGATACACAGTTAAGGAGGTAGAAAGAGGCAGGATCCCAAAGTCCCCTATATAAGTCATTCTCAGGGTTGAGGACAATCCCGAAATGACGGTGAACCACTGAGATACGTCATGTAGGGAAAAGGACAAAGCACAACGTGCCCTTTAGGGAAACTACTGCACTGATGGTGTAGATGATGAATTAGAAGGGAAGAGCCAGAGGCAGGGAGACTAGTTGAAAGGGGAGGCAAAGAGATGATGAGGGTCTGAATGAACCAGGCAGGGGCCACAAGGACTGCAAGCTGTGGACAGACAGGACCTGAATTCTGAGCTCTGCCCTGATGCATCACGTTTAGCAGGTGGAACTGAGGACTTCCCTGGTGGTCTAGTGGCTGAGTTCACAGTCCTAGCGCAGGGGGCCTGGGTTTGACCCCACTTCAGGGAACTAGATCCCACATGCCACTACTTAAGATCCCACACGCCACAACGAAGATTGAAGATCCCGTGTGCCGCAACTAAGTCCTACTGCACTCGAGTAAATAATAATTTTTTTAAAAAAAAGAGGGAAAGAAAAGACATATAAGAAGTTGGCGTTGATAGGATGAGGTGGTTGGTCGGCCAAGGGGCAAGAAAGTCTGACTCTAACCTAACTTCTCCCTTCCTCTTCATATCCTCTGAACTGAACCCCCTTCCCACTTTCTTTGATTCTGCTGTCCCCCTGGGTCTAGGACACCAAGCCCTCCTCCATCTCCAGATGTCATATACGATATATCCTGTAGGTCTCAAATCAATGATGCTTCCTTTGCAAACCTGGTTTCCAAATGAAGGAAGAAAGGAGTGGAGGTCAGCAAGTTTATTCTACATGTTGCCCAGAGTAGGTCACCACATCTGGCCTCCTGAGAAGTCTGCCTTGTCAGCTGCACAGTAGCCTTCAAACCTTTGCTGAAAGTCCCCTGTTCGGGGAAGGCGACCTTGACACCAGCAGACATTGGTCGTGTCCCCACAGCACTTTGCATTCCTCTGTCAGTATTTAGAGAACTGTTCCATGTTGTCAGTCGGTATTGTGTCGCTCATGCATCTTTTAGGGTAAATAAGCTCCTTTGAAAAACGGGGGCACTGTCTTCTTAGTCAGTCTCCTATCCTAACACAGTACACAGAAAAAAGATATTTGATAAAAGTTTATCCAATGAAGGAGAAGGAAATGGCAACCCACTCCAGTGTTCTTGCCTGGAGGATCCCAGAGTCAGAGGAGCCTGGTGGGCTGCCATCTATGGAGTCACACAGGTCAGACACGATTGAAGCGACTTAGCAGCAGCATCCAATGAAAGAATGTCAAAGGCCAAACTTCTGACATGTTCTATAATAACAAGGATGATGATTACTATGAGACACTGCAATCCCTCCCCTAGAAATGGGTATCTCAGATTTAACACTCCAGCATCATTTGGAGCCCAAGGGTGGAGTATTATACCAAGGAACCACACCCATGTAATTTGAACCAGTCTGCAGACCACCTGCAAGACTCTCTAAGACCACCACAAGGTTGGGAACTGCACTTTGAGAACTGCTTCTAGGGCCTTCTCTCAGAGGAGCCTTTAGCCATGCACAGAATAGAAGGTAGAGACAAAACTGCCTTGCCCAGGAGAAACAAGGCCTATCCTGGTCATCTGGCCATTCTCCTGGCCTCCTCAGGCCATTCACATCTTCCAGAAGCACCTCTTCCTCCAGGAATCTTGGACCTCGGCTGGGTATTATGAAGAAACTTCTGACTGACTGATACATGAAAGGTATACATCCATGACTGTTTTCTTAATCCTCCCCAGGGTTATCTTTTTTAAAGCACTGGAAAGTTCATGGGAATTTCAGACGCTGTAGCAACTTAAAAGAGAAAAAAACTAGGCCTCAGCCGAGTCCCCTCACCCCACCTACCATGAGAGAGATATACATGAGAGTCGTCATTCCAGCCCCCTTGAGCCGGACAATAGAGCAAGAACTCCAAGTCTTGACTCTGAGCTGGTCAAACCTGGAGTCAGCCCAGCAGTCAGAATTCTGCTTGAGGAACTGGAGCTAAAAGGAATAATCTCATCTGGAGCAGCCTCTCTGCTCACTTGTTCCCCAGCGGCAATTGTGATGTTCAGGCTAAGGCCATGTATCCTGGGGCTGGGGAATGGGGAGAGAGTGATGGGAATGATAAAGGGATGCAGGACCCCCTTTGGGGGCACTCGTGGATGAGGGAGACATCCCCAGGAGCTCTGCTGAACGCAGGAGGATGAACATCTTCCAGACAGGCTACATATCTCCCTGGGAACCTGAGGGTGTATTATAACCACTTGGTGGAATTCCCCCACAAGGCCCTGGCTCTGCGGGAAATTCCTGGCTGTTCTCAGAACATGTAATTGCTGCAGAAGGAGACACACAGGTTGGACAAGGGCAGGGCAGGTATGGCTGGCCCAGCTCTTCATCATTCCTGGGCAAGTCCAGACTAGAGGGCCTTGCTTCAGGACCACAGCTCTGCTTGGAAATGAGGTCTAGAGGAAAGTTCTGGAAAAGAAAGAAAGTCTCTCTTCCTGGGAGACCGTCAGCTTTAAATCATACAGAGGAATTTAAAGGCCTGGCTTGACATCCTTAAAGAAGTGAAAGTATCAGTCGTTCAGTTGTGTCCAACTCTGTGTGACACCATGGAATGTAACCCGCCAGGTTCTGCTGTCCAAGGAATTCTCCAGGCAAGAATATTGGAGTGGGTTGCCATTTCCTTCTCCAAGGGGTCTTCCCTACCCAGGAATTGAACTTGAAATCTACACTGCAGGCAGATTCTTCACTACCTGAGCCATCAGGGAAGCGCTGACACCCTCATGTGTGTGTGTTAGTCAGTTGTGTCCAACTCGATGTGATAAGGTCATCCCATGGACTGTAGCCCACCAGGCTCCTCTGTCAGTGAAATTCTCCAGGCAAGAATACTGGAGTGGGAATCCATTCCCTTCTCCAGGGGATCTTCCCAATCCAAGGATCGAACCTGGGTCTCGTGCACTGCAGGTAGACTCTTTACCATCTGTACCACCAGGGAAGCCCTTGACACCCTTAAAGCAGATGCAAAAAAGGGTGGGATCAGTGAGACTGTGCTGAGGGCAAGCAAAAAAAAAGTTAGTCCAGATGAAGAACATGACATCTGTGTCCAGAGTGTTTCTATAGCATCTGCTCTTGGAGGGGTTAATGTGTTCTCTCCAGGAAACAGCTGGAAGCCTCCAGAATGGGTTCTCCACCAGGCTGCCCAATCTGATGGTATTCTTTATTATAGAGAATAAGAAGAAGAAGAAGAAGAGGCAGATTCTTTCTGCCTCCACTGTAAATTCTACCTCAGGCATTACTGGCTGGAGACCATTTGAATTTTTAGAGAAAAACACTACTTTAGAACAAAGGGCTTGTTAACAGCTAAACACAGCTCTAGGGTTTGATGGACTAGCTCCTGTTTTGCTTTGCCTGTTTTGCTCTGTCTTTGTTCTTGTATTTCCAGAAATATACAACCACCCCCCTGGAACAGATGTGCTGACCTGAACAATTGCAGTGACAACACTCCAGTTCCAGTGCTATTAACATACACATCTCTGAACGTGTACTTACTCCGAGCATGCAGCATGCAGCCACTTTTACTTCACTTCTTATATAAATCCTGGCTAAAACTTGGGGAGTGCGGAATTGGTTCTTTTGGACAGGAGTCCACCTTTTCCCCACATTATAGCCTTCCTTAAAATAAAGCTATTTTTCCTTTACCCAACTCAGATTGGCTTATTGAGTGGGAGTAGCTGAGCCTGAGTTTGGTAACAACATCAGCCACGTTTCCAGACTGTACTTCTTCCACTCTAACTTTAGGATGCGGTTCTTACCTCCATCTCTCCAGATCTAGCTGGTAGAATTTTCCTCCTCAATAGGAAGTTCTCACAGACTCCAGCCTCAGAATATTCAGAGTCCACCTAAAGCCACCCCTGAAAACTGCTCCCAGTCTGGAGCTTGGTACATCCCAGACCTTATCCAGCAGTTCCTCCCTTTTCTAGGACATGGTCCACCCAACAGAAAGGCCATTTTCCAAACGGTCTTAAAGCCTTCCCCTAGGGTGTCCCTCTGAGTTGAGTTGGTCTTAAGTAAACTTAAGTAAGTTTAAAGTTTAATTACTTTACTCTGAGTTAAGTTTACTTAAGGCTGAGTTGGTCAGCCTTAAGTAAATACCCACTATGTGCCAGGCACTTTACTAGGCACCAGAAATACAAAAAGAGTAAGACTAGAGAGAGGAAGTAGCAAAGCAGAAGGTCCTTTCTCTGCTAAGAGTGGAGAACTGACAATAAAGTACGATACCTGTCCTATGAGACAGGTTTAACTGGAAGTTCTCAAACTGTTTACATCATCCATTTTTCTCAGCCTCAATTCCCAACTTCACTGCAGCCAGTCTTCTAGGTGTTGCCCCAGTGATAACTAAGCCAAACTCTGTTGCAATTTCCCTCCTAATGCAATATACATCTGTGCTAGAGGAGAGACTAGGAGGCAAGGAAAGCCTGGTCACCCATGCATTCCACCTGTAATTGCCAGTGCCACCACTGAAACCAAGCAGGACCCTGTGGGGCTCTTTCAGTCTCCAAGATTTTCCCTGAGTTCTAAAGGGCAGATTGAAATAGTTCCTAATCAGGGAAGGGAAGGGCTGCAAAGACAAGGGGGGTGCAGTCAGAAAACCCTAGGGCAGGGGCCTGGTTCCACCTCAAGGGATACACATAATAATAAGCTGTTGAAGACACCAGCATTCTTCATACCAGATAAGACTACCTGAGGTTACACTGAGATACCAAGGGAACATTTCATGCAAAGATGGGCTCGATAAAGGACAGAAATGGTATGGACCTAACAGAAGCAGAAGATATTAAGAACAGGTGACAGGAATACACAGAAGACTGTACAAAAAAATCTTCATGACCAAGATAATCACGATAGTGTGATCACTCACCTAGAGCCAGACATCCTGGAATGTGAAGTCAAGTGGGCCTTAGAAGGCATCACTACGAACAAAGCTAGTGGAGGTGATAGAATTCTAGTTGAGCTATTTCAAATCCTGAAAGATGACGCTGTGAAAGAGTTGCACTCAATATGCCAGCAAATTTGGAAAACTCAGAAGTGGCCACGGGACTGCAAAAGGTCAGTTTTCATTCCAATCCCAAAGAAAGGCAATGCCAAAGAATGCTCAAACTACCACACAATTGCACTCATCTCACACCCTAGTACAGTAATGCTCAAAATTCTCCAAGCCAGGCTTCAGCAATATGTGAACCATGAACTTCCAGATGTTCAAGCTGGATTTAGAAAAGGCAGAGGAACCAGAGATCAAATTGCCAACATCCGCTGGATCATGGAAAAAGCAAGAGAGTTCCAGAAAAACATCTATTTCTGCTTTATTTACTATGCCAAAGCCTTTGACTGTGTGGATCACAATAAACTGTGGAAAATTCTTCAAGAGATGGGAATACCAGGCCACCTGACCTGCCTCTTAAGAGACTTGTATGCAGGTCAGGAAGTAACAGTTAGAACTGGACATGGGACAACAGACTGGTTCAAATAGGAAAAGGAGTACATCAAGGCTGTATATTGTCACCCTGCTTATTTAACTTCTATGCAGAGTACATCATGAGAAACGCTGGGCTGGAAGAAGCACAAGCTGGAATCAAGATTGCCAGGAGAAATATCAATAACCTCAGATATGCAGATGACACCACCCTTATGGCAGAAAGTGAAGAGGAACTCAAAAGCCTCTTGATGAAAGTGAAAGAGGAGAGTGAAAAAGTTGGCTTAAAACTCAACTTCATAAAACGAAGATCATGGCATCTGGTCCCATCACTTCACAGCAAATAGGGGAAACAGTGGAAATGGTGGCAGACTTTATTTGTTTGGGCTCCAAAATCACTGCAGATGGTGATTGCAGCCATGAAATTAAAAGACGCTTACTCCTTGGAAGGACAGTTATGACCAACCTAGACAGCATATTGAAAAGCAAAGACATTACTTTGCCAACAAAAGTTTGTCTAGTCAAGGCTATGGTTTTTCCAGTGGTCATATATGGATGTGAGAGTTGGACTGTGAAGAAAGCTGAGCGCCAAAGAATTGATGCTTTTGAACTGTGGTGTTGGAGAAGACTCTTGAGAGTCCCTTGGACTGCAAGGAGATCCAACCAGTCCATTCTGAAGGAGATCAGTCCTGGGTATTCTTTGGAAGGAATGATGCTAAAGCTGAAACTCCAATACTTAGGCCACCTCATGCAAAGAGTGGACTCATTGGAAAAGACTCTGATGCTGGGAGGGATTGGGGGCAGGAGGAGAAGGAGACGACAGAGGACAAGATGGCTGGGTGGTATCACCGACTCGATGGACATGAGTTTGAGTGAACTCCGGGAGTTGGTGATGGACAGGGAGGCCTGGCGTGCTGCGATTCATGGGGTCGCAAAGAGTCGGACACGACTGAGCGACTGAACTGAACTGAACTGAGGTTACATTAAAGGAACCAAAGAAGCTCATCAGTTCATCAAGAAGATCACCTGAGACTAGACTACAGGCGTGGAGGCCCTCCACACACCCTAATCTTGTCAGCAACCACGGACCCCTCCACCCACCTTGAACCATTGCTATAAAACTCCTCAGCAAATCCTCCAGGGTTGGGACATACAGTTTTTCAGGGCAGGAGACCTCTGTGTCCCCCTTTGCCTGGCAAAGCAATAAAGCTACTCTTTTCTATTTCACCCAAAATTCTGTCCTTGAGATTGGATTCAGAGCTGGTTCACAGAGGTCAAGCTTTCAGCATCACCATCTTGATCCATTCATCTGCCCCAAGCCTACATCAGCAGTCTTCATGGCTTGCCCTCTCTTTGCAAAAAGGGTTAGGAAAAGTATTAGTGCTAAAACCGGCCTGAGGGTCTTGACCCATTTTGTCAACACAGCTGCTGTGCGTTTAAGACGATGATGCATGCAGCTGAGTTCATCTTCCATTGAATCCAATGCAGGGAAGGTATGTTCTCTGCTCCTTAATTTTTTCTTCTCCTGCAAAGTCTAAGGACTTGGGGAATTAGTGCAAATTTTCCCTTTTCCCTATGGAACATAGAGAGGTTGGAGCAAACATCAAAGTTTAAAGAGTCATCATCTTCATTATAACACTATATTCATATTCAATAAATAGGCATTTTCACTCTTCCTTTGCAGCAGGTTCAGGTCCTCAGCTCCCTGTATGGGTACTAGTTCTGGCCATTCACCAGCAGTGTTTGAACTACAAATTGTTCACTTTATTGTGACTGTGTTTGCAGTGATGAAGAATTAGGTCACCAACTGCCAGTTCTCAGAACTGGGTCTTGGACCTGATTGTAAACATCGCATCAGCCACCACTAGCAATGTGATCCTGGGGAAATTACTTAATTTCCCCAAAGCACAGTTTCTCATCTGTAAAATGAAATTAACAATAGTACTTACTTCATAGCATCGATGCGAGGATTCAATAAGCACAATGAAAGAGTGTAGCTAACACCTGTTGCAGCACATAATTGGTGGCTCAGCAAATGACTCACTTGGGTGGAAGGGGAATAATGTCCCTTTGACAGCCATTGTCTATTAACCAAGAGGACCTTAAGAAAGCAACAGTTCTGCCTCTTACAATCCCCATACCTCTTTCCCCTCTATGTAGCCGTGACTTCATTCTTTCTTGGTTGTCAACCTGCTGCTCCCACTGTTGCAGAAAGTGTTAAGTCATTCAGTCGTGTCCAACTCTTTGTGACCCCATGGACTGTAGCCCACCAGGCTCCTCTGTCCATGGGATTCTCCAGGCAAGAATACTGGAGTGGGTTGCAGAGAAGAAGCTGTTTCTTTGATTTGCTTTTTGTTGCTTTTGTTATTATAATAATACTTAATAGCTTGCCTGGAGAATTCCATGGATAGAGGAGCCTGGCAGGCTCCATTCCATAGAGGTGCAAAGATTCATACATGACTGAACAACTAAAACGATTTTTTTTAAAAAAGGATTTTCCTACATGCATTGAGGGGTGGGGAGTCCACTCCATTCCAGGGCAGGTGATGAGGAAAACTCCCTCTCAGAGTTTTCTTGGGTACATGATGGCCAGTATCCCCTCCTGTTGTTGCAGGGAGAAGCCAATTCTGATTACAGATGGGAAACTGTTTCTTTGACTTGCTTTTCGTTGCTTTTGTTATTATAATCATAATAGCTTGCCTCAGAGGACCCTGACCCTCTGCCTGACTGTAAATTAAAGTGCCTTTTTTCAGCTCATAGAGAGATAATCTGATCCTCAGTTCAGTTCAGTTCACTCAGTCATGTCCGACTCTTTGTGACCCCATGGACTGCAGCACGCTGGGCCTCCCTGACCATCACCAACTCCAGGAATTTACTCAAACTCATGTCCATTGAGTCTGTGATGCCACCCAATCATCTCATCCTCACCTACCCACCTGTGAACAGAAGAGATTAACACAGCCTTTCCAAAGGCTGGCCATTCCCTTGGAGATGTTTCTCGAGATTGAAGACCCTCTCACTTTACTTCCCCACTGCCTCTTCCTCTCCATCTGCCTTTTGATGTTAGTTCCTCATTGCTTCCTTCTCCCTGACTCTACAAAAGAACTTAGCATCCAGATCCCAGCAAGAAGATTATTTTGAGGTACTAGCCTGCCATCTTCTCCATCAGCCAGCTCCCCAAATAAAGTCGTATTCCTTGCCTCAACATCTCGTCTCTGGGGTTCACTGGCCTGTTGTGCGGACAGCAGAGTGAGCTTGGACTCAGTAACACCACCAAAATGTAAAGCTCACTAAGGACACAGTTTACAACCCAGTGGTAGGCAGAATCTACATTAGAAGACAGTTAATAAATATTCGTCTGTAGCAGCATGAATATTTTTTCAGTTGACTGGCTGAATATGACTTCTGATGCTTATTGGTATCAGTACCCAGGAAATATAAGGCTTCCCAGGTGAACTGGAAAAGGTCAGTTTTCATTCCAATCCCAAAGAAGGGAAATACCAAAGAATGTTCAAACAACTGCACAATTGCACTCATCTCATGCTAGCAAAGCAATGCTCAAAATCCTTCAATCTAGGCTTCAAAAGTATGTGAACTGAGAACTTCCAGATGTACAAGCTGGATTTAGAAAAGGCAGAGGAACAAGAGATCAAGTTGCCAACATCGGTTGGATCATAGAAAAAGCAAGAAAATTCCAGAAAAACATCTGCTTCTGCTTCATTGACAATGCTAAAGCCTATGACTGTGTGGATCACAACAAACTATGGAAAATTCTTCAAAAGATTGGAATACCAGATGGGAATACCACCTTATCTGCCACCTGAGAAATCTGTATGCAGGTCAAGAAGCAACAGAACTGGACATGAAACAACAGACTGGTTCAATATTGGGGAAAGAGTACGTCAAGGCTGTATAGTGTCCCTCTGGTTATTTAACTTACATGCAGAGTATATCATCCAAATAGGAAAAGGAGTATGTCAAGCCTGTATTTTGTCACAGTGCTTATTTAACTTATATGCAGAGTACATCATGAGAAACACTGGGCTGGAAGAAACACAAGCTGGAATCAAGATTGCCGGGAGAAATATCAATAACCTCAGATATGCACATGATACCACCCTTATGGCAGAAAGTGAAGAGGAACTAAAAAGCCTCTTGATGAAGGTGAAAGAGGAGAGTGAAAAAGTTGGCTTAAAGCTCAACATTCAGAAAAAGAAGATCATGGCATCTGGTCCCATCACTTCATGGGAAATAGACGGGGAAACAGTGGAAACAGTGTCAGACTTTATTTTTTGGGGCTCCAAAATCACTGCAGATGGTGATTGCAGCCATGAAATTAAAAGACGCTTACTCCTTGGAAGGAACGTTATGACCAACCTAGATAGCATATTAAATAGCAGAGACATTACTTTGCCAACAAAGGTCTGTCTAGTCAAGGCTATGGTTTTTCCAGTGGTCATGTATGGACGTGAGAGTTGGACTGTGAAAAAAGCTGAGCGCCAAAGAATTGATGCTTTTGAACTGTGGTGTTGGAGAAGACTCTTGAGAGTCCCTTGGACTGCAGGGAGATCCAACCAGTCCATTCTGAAGGAGATAAGCCCTGGGATTTCTTTGGAAGGAATGATGCTAAAGCTGAAACTCCAGTACTTTGGCCACCTCATGGGAAGAGTTGACTCATTGGAAAAGACCCTGATGCTGGGAAAGACTGAGGGCAGGAGAAGGAGCTGACAGAGGATGAGATGGTTGGATGGCATCACTGACTCAATGAACATCAATTTGGACAGGGAGGCCTGGCGTGCCGCAGTCCATGGGGTGACAAAGAGTCGGACATGACTGAGCGACTGAACAACAACGGTGGCTCAGTGGTAAAGAATCCGCTTGCAATGCAGGAGACACGGGTTTGATCTCTGGGTCTGGAAGATTCCCTAGAGAAGGAAATGGTAACCCACTCCTGTATTCTTGCCTGTTAAGTCCCATGGACGGGGAGCCTGGTGGGCTACTTTCCATGGGGTCACAAAGAGTTGGACACAATTTAGCAATTTAAAACAACAACCCAGGAAATATACAGTCTAAGACAGGAGAGACATGGGTTTAATATTTACTAACATTTTCCCTTACCTGCCACCTATTTTTTTTTTTTAAGCATTAGATCCAAAGTCCTTGGACCTTGCTGCTTTGCACAACTGGATTAGGTTGCATATGAGAATTCTGCAAAGGAAAAAAAAAAAACATTCATCCCACCAATTTACATCTTAATTTCTGTTCCTCTGAAAAGCCTCAAAGTCCCTCAGCAATAATCATGTTCAAGGCAAAGAAATTAAGAAGTTTGGCTGGGAAGATATTAAATGAGTCTCTGAAATGTAGTAAAAGGCATATCCAAAGGTCTGTCCTTCCCCGAGACTTTTTTCTGGCCCTGCCACGGGAGAGCAAGTACTGGAAGGGAGGCTTCCTCTTGGATAATGAGAGATTTATGCAAACTGTGTTGCAAATTGCTGTGTGGTGCTGTGGATTCGTCATTGTCTAGGTGAGATCACGTTCCTGTGCACAGAGGTGTGTACGAAGTATCACCCGGGATAACAACAAAAGCCTACAATATGGAGTTTACAAGGCACAGAATCCCTCAGTAATAAAAGTCATCAAGGCCCAAATAACCCAGGGGTTCTCCTTAGCCCCATTTCATCAGTGTTCCAGAGAAGATCTGCTGTGTTTCTTCCTTCTCATCTCTTAGGAATCATAGTGATAATGAGAGGTTGAGAAAGGAAAGTGATGGATGAATATGAGTGGGTTATTAGAGCTCAACAACAACTCAGGAAATATACAGTCTTGGACTGCAAGGAGATCAAGCCAGTCAATCCTAAAGGAAATCAGTCCTGAATATTCATTGGAAGGACTGATGCTGAAGCTGAAGCTCCGATACTTTGGCCATCTGCTGCGAAGAGCCGACTCATTAGAAAAAACCTTGTTGCTGAGAAAGATTGAAGGCAGGAGGAGAAGGGGACGACAGAGGACAAGATGGTTGGATGACATCATTGACTCAACGGACATGAGTTTGAGCAAGCTCCGGGAGATGGTGAAGGGCAGGGAGGCCTGGCGTGCTGCAGTCCATGGGGTCACAAAGAGTCAGACATGACTGAGCGACTGAACAACAGCAGCAACAACATTAAAGCTCAGGGTTGTTGTATATTTCATTTTGGCCATGCCTTGCACCATGCAGGATCTTAGTTCCCCTTCCAGGAATGAAACTCATACCCACTGAAGTGGGAGCATGGAGTGTTAACCACTAAGACCGCCAGGGAAATCACGCAGGGTTATTGAATTAAAAAGAGGAGTCTGGTTGAAAAAGAATCAAACAGTGCAGTCTGACTTATAGTGATTCTGAAGGAATCCAAATCCAGATAGAGAATCCAGGAAAAGAAGGATTTTGTTTGTTTGTTTTAATAGAGCAGTAAGAGGAGGAAAGTATTCCCAAATGCTATCTGTAGATTTATTGCTGGGGGAAGAAAGACTCCAATTAAAGATGGGAAGCTCCTCTCATTAGAGAGGGTATCTGTCTTCACTGAAGACTCAAACCTCTATACAAGGCTTTGTTTGCCTGGTGGACATGACTAGATGGTTGTCATCCCCATTTTCAAGTCAAAATTCTTTTTTTTTTTAAGTCACATGACTTTATTTATTTTTTACTTCAGGTTTTTTAAAATCATTCTTTTTCATTTATTTTTTAAATTATGAAAATATAACACATTTAAAGGAGACTGATGTATGGAACAGTCTTATGGACTCTGTGGGAGAGGGAGAGGGTGGGAAGATTTGGGAGAATGGCATTGAAACATGTAAAATATCATGTATGAAACGAGATGCCAGTCCAGGTTCGATGCATGATACTGGATGCTTGGGGCTGGTGCACTGGGACGACCCAGAGGGATGGTATGGGGAGGGAGGAGGGAGGAGGGTTCAGGATGGGGATCACATGTATACCTGTGATGGATTCATTTTGATATTTGGCAAAACTAATACAATTATGTAAAGTTTAAAAATAAAATAAAATTTAAAAAAAATAAATAAATAAAGGAGACTTGGAAAATACAGAAAAAAGTTACATATAGTTCCACTATATATTACAATTGTTTGTTTTTAGTAGATACATTAATATTTTTAGTAGGATTTTCAATATAAAACTCTCAGAAATAGAATGAGTTTTGACTTACATTCATTCTATTAAGTCAAAATTCTTAATATGACATCCATGAACACCCCCAAAGAGGGCTGTGAGTGCCCTAAAAATATCTGCAAAACTTTAAACCTAAAATATTTTTAAGTGACCTGTGATCTCCAAAAATATTAAGGTAAAACACCACGTAAAAAAGAGAAGGAAAGGAACTTCTCTGTGGGTCCAGTGGTTAAGACTCCATGTTTTCAATGCAGGGTGCACGGGTTCAATCTCTGGTCAGGGAAGTTCCACATGCCATGGAGTGTGGGGAAAAAAAAATTGAAAGTTATCACATATCCAGTAATATGCTGGCAAGGTTTGGGGAACAGGGACTTTTTGCACTACTGGTAGAAACAAAAATTGGATCATCTCTAGAAGGCAGTTTGGCCTTTAGAAATATGCAGAGCTTTTGACCCAATTAATTCCACTTCTAGAAATATATCTTAAGGAAGCAGAAAGAGATGCATAAAAGCATTTATAATTAAGGGTGTTCATCTTGGCATGAAAAACGAGAGACAAACTCAATGTCCAACAATCAGCGTTTATTATATATTGTGCTCCATCTATCATGGAACCAGTATAGCAATAAAAATCATAGTATAAAAAGATATGGAATGATGTGGTTATGTGCTCATAATGTATTAAGTAAAGATACAAATCGGGTAACGAAACAGTGTTGCAATAAGAGGCCTTCTAAAGGATGGTGGTGGTTTAGCTGCTCTTTGCGACCCTGTAGACTGCAGCCTTCCAGGCTTCTCTGTCCATGGGATTTCCCAGGCAAGAATACTAGTGTGGGTTGCCATATCCTTCTCCAGGGAATCTTCCAAACCCAGCGATGGAACCCAGGTCTCCTGCACTGCAGACAGATTCTTTACCTCAGGAAGGGCTGTCCACTGCCCAGCCCTGAGACACACACCATTGGGCGGGGCATACTTCTGTCAACATTTGTAAGTAGAAGTGAGGGAAGGGAGGCTGGGGCTGCTGCTGGTCTGGACAGCACCCAACGACTGTGAGAGGTGCCATGGTGGCACCCAGCCAGTGGCCAAGCCAAGCCCCAGCCCACCCTTCGCAGAGCCTTCAGTATAAGAATCCGGGCAAAACATGGGTGAGGATTTCAAGATTCCAAGCAAAGGCGAGCGCATCCTGACCTGCTTCCTGGAAGGCTGGTGGTTTGTGGTTAACTGCACCTCCCGAGGAGCAGGGCAGCCTGAGGCCAAGCGAGAACAAGTGTGGGAGTGAGTCATTGGAGTGAGAAAGAAAAGTGCAGTGATCAAGACAGACTTAAGTTGAAAGAGGGTGTAGGAGTTGACAGCCATGGGGGCGGAGATACAGACAGACTTCAGCTAACTTTGAAGGAGAACCAGTTTTTCCAGCAGAGAACTGGACTTTCCGAGGTCTTAGGTAGCCCCCAACTGACACAGAGCTGTGGTTTAAAAAAAAAAAAAGGAAACCCACACATTTTTTTTTTTTTTTTTACTTTTTATTTTATATTGGAGTATAGTTGATTAACAATGTTGTGTTCGTTTCAGGTGTACAGCAAAGTGATTCAGTTATTCATATACATGTATCTATTCTCTTTCAAATTTCTCTCCCATTTAGGTTGTTACATAATATGGAGCAGAGTTCCCCGTGCGGTACAGTAGGTCCCTGTTGGTTATTCATTTTATGTATAGTAGTGTGTACATGTCAGTCCCAAACTCCCTAACCATCCCTCACCTCTACCCTTCCCCGCATAACCATACGTTCCTATTCTAAGTCTGTAAGTCGGTTTCTGAAAAACCTACTAGTTTAGACTGTAAGAAAATGCCCGATCTGAAGAATATACTCATTGTGACTTTTTAATACGTGCAAATCCTCGAACATTATTCTTCACAGCCATGTACCAAAGTAAACTAGCACTGGCATGGTCCCCAGATTAAAAAAAAGAAGTCACCTGAAGCAGTAAAGCTAAATTTCCCCAGCTCCACCATTTTAAAAGGGGACACTACAGAATCTACGCAGTTGGTTTTCTGCTCAAGTGAAGTTCCCAGTCCTAAACTCTGAACTTTCATGTGGCAATATATATATATATATTTTTTTTTTTTTTTCTGCAAAAGCTGAAACTGATTCTGTAGAAAGTGCACAGGATTTAGTAGAACTGCCACCTACCCAGCCCTACAGTGATCCAACTGGCACGCAAGTTTGAGTTTTAGCCCCGCATCCGAAAACGGGGACTCACCTCTTGAGCCATGGTTTCCTTGTCTGTAAAGTGGAGAAGGTCACTCCTCCTACAAACTTCTACGAGCAACTAGTATATGTTGAACACGGCACCAGGGACATGAGAAAACCTGCTTCCTGTCCTCGCAGGGAGGGGCAAATGACAGCCACAGTCTGTCTTTAAATGCTGCAAGTTAGAAAATGGTTTTTACATTATTGAACTAGTGAAAAAACAAAAAAGCATATTTTGCAACCTGTGAAGAATTATGTAAAACTCCTGTTTTAGTGTCCACAAGTAAAATGTTGCGACACAGTCCCATTTGTTAGTTGATATAGTGTCTGTGGTTGCATCTGTGCCCCTACGGCAGAATTGAGCCGTCGTAACCAAGACTACATAGCCCACGAATCTGAAAGTATTTGCTATTTGGCTCTTTATAGAAAAAAATTTGCTGACCCTTGGACTAAAAAGAAAAACAAGGTAATTACAGACTCAGACAAGCTCTAGGAAATTAAAAAGGGCAGGAGGTGGGATTTCTCAAGGCTGTTATGACAGTGAGGATGAAAGCGCTCCATGGCTCTAGGTAGGAATTTCAAGGCTGTCATGATGGTGAGGATGAAAGCGCTCCATGGCTCTAGGTAGCACTTGTTATCTCCCGTATCTGGAGGGTTTCCAGGTTCCCTGGGCTCTGGGAACCAACCCAGGGAAGCTAACCGGAGCGCTGGCTCCACCTCCATCGACTGGGTGGGGGTTCTCCAGCCCCACTCAAGTCCCGCCTGTGTTCCCAGAGTCTGGGAAGCAGACTCGGGTGCGCTCAGGCTGCCCTCTGGGAATACACCTGTACTCTTGCCAAGGGTACTGTTTGCAGTATGCCAAAGGTGGCAGGGCAACACCGAGATGCCTTGCCATACAGGGACAGAAGGAAGATGGGCACACTTCATTTAGTGCCTGTGGGAGTCGCTTTGAAAGCAAAGCTCACAGCTGTGGCCTCTGTCTGTCTGAGGCTCTTGTGAAAATGACTCCTTTGATCCGTCCCTTCCTTCTGCGCCTCCCGCTGGCCCGGGAGATAAGGCCAGAGACTAGTACCGCCTTGTCTGTGAAAGACTCTCCCCATCTTCCTCTCCCCATATGTGTCCTCCGCACTCCCCTTCCTCCCCATGCAAATGGCTCATACAGACCGTGTTGGTTCTGTAATCTGCCATATAACCTGTATGGTGTACAGATGTCATTTCCTAGTCCGTCTCCCAGGCTGCCACCCAACCGCTTCTCTTTGTTACCACAGCTCCCTTGCACACAAATACACAACCAAGTAGTTGTTTCAAATCAACAAAATATTGGCTGGAACTTGGAGGCCAGCAGTTCAGGAGCCCCAGGGGACTCCCCAGTCTCCTCTCAGTCCCTAGACAGGGGCCTCATCACAGCCTGCATAGGCAGCAGCTGCCTTGGGTTGCCTGTGGGGCACAGTGGGCTGCCCTGATCATCAGGCTGTGGCACTGACATCCTACCTGGCTATAGCCTGCCCCTGGCTCATGAGCTGAACCATGAAACTCCTCACCTCCTAGCCCCACCTGCCCAAGCTCTGACAGGGACCACCTGCTGGGAAGGGCCCAGTGCCTCAGTGCTTTACCAGTGGAGACTCATCATAACCTCTACCAGGCCGTGCCTGGGCTTCCCAGGCCTACTGAACCTTGCACGCTGTGAGCCAGGATGGGTGGTACATCATCATTCATCCTCCCCCCGATTTTTAAAAAGCATCTTCAGTTACCCTTTTTAAATCCAGAAACTCTCCCTGGCTGGCATGAGATTGGGAGTTGGACATGGAACAACCCTACTATTCCAGTGGGTTAACTCTGGTCTTTTCTAGGCTGGCCTCTTTCCCTCACCTTGAAGGTCCTGTGCCTCCAAGGTCCCAGTCTGACTTGGGACCCAGACTCTGTGAACTATGACTGCAGCTGAGGTCATGGCTTGGTTCCAAGCTCTAGCAGAGCAGAACAAAAGACGGGGAGACCAGTGGAAAAGGCAACTGTGAACACACATCACACTGCCACTGGGTGGGCTCAGAAACTGAAGTAGGCCCATTCTCATGAGAAAAAGGCAGGTGGTGACCCAGGAAGTGGGAAGGATTAAGAGTGGGCAAGCGTGACAGACCAGCCCCACTCCCTTCAGCAGGAGTCAGTGGTGAGCGGAGTTTTTTTGTTTTTTATTTCATTTTTTTTATTACTATTATTATTTGGCTGCACCATGAGGCTTACAGGATCATAGTTCCCTGGCCAGGAATTGCACCCATGTCCCCTGCAGTGGAAGCATGAGTCCTAACCACAGAACCACCAAAGAATTCCCCACATTTCTGTTCCTTTAAGCAGACAGGAAAGCAAAGACAAATGCGCACATGCAAGTCCCAAAGGATTAGCCAAATCTCCCTGGCTTCTCCTCCGTGGTCTCTGACCCTCCTAATCCGGGATGTGATCCTATAAAGTAGATTAAAGGTGACTGGGACCACGTGAGGTAGGCTGTAGCTGTAGAACCCGTTCTGCAAGAGTCTGTATTAATTTTAATTCAATTAGCAAACCTGGACTTGTTGACTCAGATCTCTGATTCTCCAAGACAAAGTGTGAATTGACGCAAAATTTTACGAGGAATTTAAAATTGATGGTACTCTCTGTCCCTACAGCCATGCCCTTAAAAAGCAAGCTCCTAGAGGCTGGTAATCAGGCATGTCTCAGGAAAACTTCTTTCATTATGTGGAAAGTTGGATAGATGACTTCCAAGGTCCCTTCCTAACCCTAAGCTTTGATGACTCTAAGGTTCATGGACACCAAATTGTAGGACAAGAAAAGCCATCTAACAACCAGGGTTGAAAAAAAGACCTGACGATCTGTTTTACCCAGAGCAAGGCGAGCCCAAACATTTTAAACGAGAGCTGTCTACAAAGAATGTGTTTGCAAACCAGACAGAATTTAAAATAAACTTCAGCCAGCGAACGATAAACCTTCCCTAAAAAGGTAATCAGCTGGTGAGTGACCAAACTTTGGAAGTGGTATTAGGAAAGTTTTCTGCACCATTCCAAATGCTTTCACACTTGAACCCCAAATGGATCAGTGCACTGGTTTCAGGGAGGAGTCAAAAAGTGAAAAGTTAGGATAAATAAAACACCTTTTACAGCAGGCAGCCTTGGGGAAGCTCCAAGAAATGGAGCTCTGAAAGGAAAGCAAAACAGGCTAAATCTTCAGGATTGCAGTGCAAAAACAAAACGGGGATAAAGTGAGCAAGCTGTGGGCTCAGAGCCACGTGAGCTGCAAAGAGCAGCATGACACACCTCTGCCCAGGGTGTGAGGGGTGTGAGGGGGCGGCGGCTACCTTTCTCCTTTCTCCCTGATACCTTTTCAGACAATCAAGGCACCACAGTTCTTCCTTCGAGGCATACACCATTCAGCCTCGTACCTTATATTGCCATTGGGGGAGTGGGAAAGCTTTGGTTTTGACTACATTTTAAAATTTTCTTCATTGTGAAAGAGATCATACTTACAAAAAAGTGTGTGTAACATATACACACAGTTTAAAGAAAATAAAAAGCCAAGCACCACGTACACAACACCCAATGTAAGCAATCAAATATTGCCAATACACTGAAGTCTCCTCTGTGCCCCCCCTTCCCCACCGTCTCCCTCTCCCCTCCCACCCCCAGGCCAGCCACTGACCTAACACATGTGCTGCCCACTCCTTTGCTCTTCTTTACAGTTTCAGTCCGTTTGTTATACAGCCCTAACCACTGTATTCTTTAGTGGTTCCTGGTTTTGAACTTCCTACAATGAATCCATACTAACTGTCATCATCTCAATCTGCCTTTTATGCTCAAGAGTTTTGAAATCCATCCATGTTGACGTGTGTAGCTGCAGTTTATTCATCTTCTCTGCTCTATAGGATTCTACACCATGATTACTTCTGTATTCTATCGTTTGTGGACATCTGGATTGTTTGTTTTCTTAGTTTTTATAAACGAAGCTATTATGAGCATTCTTCTCTGTGTCTCCCGTAGAATGTGTTTGTCTGCTAAGTCACTTCAGTCGTGTTCGACTCTGTGCAACCCTATGGACTGTAGCCCACCAGGCTCCTCTGTCCATGGGGATTCTCCAGACAAGAACACTGGAGTGGGCTACCATGCCCTCCTCCAGGGGATCTTTCCAACCCAGGGATCGAACCTGAATCTCTTGTGTCTCCTGCATTGGCAGGCAGGTTCTTTACCACTAGTGCCACCTGGGAAGCCCCTCCAATAGAACACATGCCGGAATTGCCTGGAGCAGAGCTACTTGGAGAATGGTCCTGCAGACGCACTGCTGTTGCTGCTGTTGAGCTGCTTCAGTCGTGTCCGACTCTTTGTGACCGCATGGACCATATAGCCTGCCAGGCTCCTCTGTCCATGGGATTTTCCAGCCAAGACTGCTGGAGCTGTAGACCCACTGCTGGTGCTCAAACTGCCTCCGCTTTACAACAAGAGAAGGAACTTCCTCCAGTGCAGGAAGTCAGGCAACTACATTATTAAGTACACTGTGTAGTTCAACTGGCATTTTTCATAGTAGGACTCTGTTGGGAAGAAGCAATCAATTTACATTTTGACATAAGCTCCCTATTCCTTCCTACCTCTGGCATTTTACAGAGCACTTGGTGCCCTCAGCCTTTTTTCTCCATCTTCATCTACCAACCTCCAGGTCACCACTCTCTAATCAGTAAAGACTCTGATCCCTCACTCAGCCTCTCAATTTTGCTCAATAAAAATGAATGAAAAGATGGATGAGCCAATTGCCCTTCCCCACCCACACAACTACTTCAGGGGCTTCTATATTCTTCATGAACCCCACCTTCCTAGTTAATTTGTCCAAGGACTGGGGAAGCCCCTGACATACAAGCTGGAAGAGTCAAAGTCCTTCCTAGCATTTTCATCTTGGAACCAAAAAATGGGGTCAGTATATCTCCAGGGCAGAAGCTAAACTGTCGTTCACCTGGGCTGTCGGCCATGCTCGTTACCACGTCGGGTGGAAGCTGGTCTGTGGTGACAAGAAACTGAGACACGGAGAATAAGATCAGACCAGGAACAAGAGCCTGTCCGCGCTGCAGTGCCGGACTCCTGGGTTCCTGGGCCCAGCTGCATTCTGCCCTTACCTTTCCCAGTCAGTCATTCAGCCCCGTTCCTGGCTTCTCCTCTTTGCCTAAGCTGGCTAGAATTATGTTTCCATGTCTGGAAAGAAAATGAATACTCTATCCTTTAGCTCTAGCAAGAAAGCTGTAATCAAGGATAACCGTTAAGCCGCAAAGCTGGTTTTGAGGGAGGTTTTTGAAGAATGGCGGTTAGTCCTTCAGATGTCTGTTGGTGCAAAGACCAAACCAAGGGACTTGCCTGGTAGTCCAGTGGCTGAGACTTTGCCTTCCAGTACAGGGGATGTGGGTTTGATCCCTGGTCAGGGAGCTAAGATTCCCACATGCCTCATGACCAAAAAAAAAGGCCAAACCAAAAGTCTCAAGTCATTGGGAGATTTGAGGTTACCACAATGTGGTGTGGGTCATTCCCTCTTCCCTGTCATGGCTCAGGTATTGGCTCAACGGCTTTGCTTGGGGGAACCCTGTGACCACACCTGCCTTGACTCTGATCTCACACAAGGCTCCCAGAAGCCCTCTTCACCAGGGTTTTCTACTGAGGTACATCACTCACAAGGAGAGATGTAGGAAGGGGGATGAGGGGGACAAGGAAGGCTCCTGTCCCCCACCCAAATATAACCCACATGTATGAGGACGGGAAAACAGCTAAACAGCAAAAGTCCAAGAAGAATTTCTGACAGCAGCTGGGACAGCGGGGGATAATGCTTGAGGAAAAAAAAGAGAGAGAGAGAAGGCTTAAGCAGAGAGCACTAAGACACAGCAAGAGTCTCCCAGGGAACAGTCAATCCAGAAATTATTCATTTAAAAGCCAGAGGGTTTTTTTAATATCATTTTTACCACAAAAATCAAAAGCTCTTTGTGGGCATTTTGTCTGTCCCTGTTCAACCTAAAAGTGGACAAAAAACGTAGCTACAGCCACTATCATGGTGCCTGGAGAGGACGGAACCCGGCAGCAGGTCGCCCCACTCCAACCCCAGGTGTTCTTGGGTCCCCTGGCCACAGTCTGTTTTAGAAGCTGCCCAACTTGGCCATGCCCCTGTAGTAGATTATCTTGGTGCTCCTCCCAGATTCCCTCAGATCTCTTTTGGATCTGTGCTCTCCCGTCAGTGTATTTTCTCTCTGTTTTACAAAACTGTCACCACACGTCCCATTCGAGTGAATGAGTTACAGGCGGTCGCCACCTTCATCCGGGAAGGGCAGGTTAATCTCTTTCTTTTTTTTTAAACTCTGGGTCACTGTCAAAAATGTTTTGGACACTCTGACTTAAGGAATAACTTCCAGTTAACCTCTAGCTTTTAGATTTCCCACAGATATAAAATATACACACACACACACACAAAAATGCTTTTGTAGGTTTTTTTTTAAGGCAGCAAACAAAATTTGGGGCTATTTTAGTAAAGATCCAATTAACCAGAATGCTCAGGGAACTTAATGTCCTGGTTAATTGAATCTCTGCGTTAATAAGGACAAATTAAAAATCCTTGTCAGAATGCAAAAATCACAGAAACTCTATCGGTGGAAGAGACTCTGGGAATCAGTTTTCACCAACTCCCTCACTCTCCTGCTGGCAGAAGCTGAGGCCCAGAAGGAGGAAGCAGCTTGCCATGGGCTCTGGGGCCACAAGGGTAGAGGGGGGTGGGGGTGGAGGGGAGAGACGAGACCCAGACCCACAAGTCACCTGCTCAGAGCTCCTGTGATACTCAGCTGAATCTCAGTAAAATTGTTCATAACCCTGGGGATTGCTTCTCAAAATAAAATCCCAGTTTTCAGCTTGTCTTGGGCATTTTCTTTTTCTCATAAGTCAGTGCAATTGGTTGTACAGAATTTAGAGCAAATACCAAAGAACTGCTGGTGACATTGAAAGAGTGTGGTCAAGCATCTCTCTCTCTCTCTCTGATTTATTAGAATTCATTTTTCTTTGTTTGCTCTGCTCATGTTTCTTCACATACATTATTAGTATTCCAGACATAGGGTGAGAGGCCTTTTTTACTATTCTTTTTATCTTGCTTGAGGCCGAGAGAGGCTCTGTTCACTCTTGGATTCCCTAAGCCGTCCCTATGAGCACAGTTTGCTACTGTCTATGCACTGTGGTTGAGTTGCTCAGTCATGTCCACCTCTTTTGTGACCCCATGGACGGTAGCTTGCCAAGCTCCTCTGTCCATGGGATTTCCGAGGCAAGAATACTGGACTGGGTTGCCATTTCCTTCTCCAGGGGATCTTCCCAACCCAGGGATAAAATCCGCATCTCCTGCTTGGCAGGTGGATTCTTTACAGCCTGAGCCACAAGGGAAGCCTCATGAATTAAATAATAGTTCCTATGCAGACTTCCCAGGTGGCTCAGTGGTAAAGAACCTGTCTGCCAAGGAGGAGATGCAGGTTTGATCCCTGGGTCAGGAAGATCCCCTGGAGAAGAAAATGGCAACCTGCTCCAGAATTCTTGCCTGGGAAATCTCATGGACAGAGGAGCCTGGCAGGCTATAGTCCATGGGGTTGCAAAAGGGTTGGACACGACTAAGCAATGAAACAGCAATCATATAGAAACTGAAATGCCTACCACTGTCCTTCAGTGTCATGAACTGTTCTCTGCACAGTCAAACCTTTTTTTTTTTTTTTTTAATTTCTTTATGTATTTTGACTGCATCGGGGCTTAGTTGTGGCACAGGGGCTTTCCACTGAGCACAAGGACTCCTCTCTTGGTGCAGCACTCGGACTTAGTAGTTGTGGCACAGCATGTTGGATCCTATGTCCCCATCCAAGGCGAACCCTCGTCCCCTGCATTGGAAGGCAGATTCTTAACTACTGGACCACTAGGGAAGTCCCACACACATATTCAATCTTTCAACACATATATATACAAGCCCTTGCTACATGCCGGCCACTGTACCAGGCACTAGAGATGCAGCAGGAAACAACACAGAAAAATTTCTGCTCTTACAGAGTTTACTTTCCAGTGATTACAAATGAACAGACAGTAAACAAATCCACAAGTAAATATATGGTACGTGTGATGGTAATAAGGGAGAAGGTGGGGGGAAAAAGCAGGATATAAGAGAATAGGGATTGCTAGAGGTGGGCCAGTATTATTTACACAGAGTGAGCAGGGAAGGCCTTGCTAACTGAGGTACAAAGACCTGAAGGAACTGAGGGAGTGAGGCATGTCACTCTGGGAAAAGAGAGTTCCTGGATGAGGAAAAAAAAGCAATAAGCGAAGAGCATTTATGTCAGGCTACTGGATGGCATCACCGACTCGATGGACGTGAGACTGAGTGAACGCTGGGAGTTGGTGATGGACAGGGAGGCCTGGCGTGCTGCAATTCATGGGGTCGCAAAGAGTCGGACACGACTGAGCGACTGAACTGAACTGAACTGACACATATTTTTCATCATATTTCTGACTTGTTAAATCCTCCTTACTAGTGACACAGTCCCAGAGGTTATTAGATGTTGATTTAAGAATAAGTTGCATTGGTTCATTCCGCCCACCAGCACAAGTACCAAGTTCAGAGACTGTGTGATGAAAGATAGAGATGTTCCCTTGCTCTCAAGATGGGTGAACAATCAAAACAATTACTACTCACTAAAGTCAGAGGTATGATGGTAGTTATAAAGGAGAAAGAAAGGGAAAGTGAAGTCACTCAGTCGTGTCCAACTCTTTGCAACTCCATGGACTGTAGCCCACCAGGCTCCTCTGTCCATGGAATTCTCCAGGCAAGAATACTGGAGTGGGGTGCCATTTCCTTCTCCAAGGGATCTTCCTGACCCAGGGATCAAACCTGGATCTTCCACAGTGCAGGCAGATGTTTTACCATCTGAGCCACCAGGGAAGCTCTAAGTGATAAAGGAGCTGCTGCTGCTGCTGCTGCTATGTCGCTTCAGTAGTGTCCGACTCTGTGTGACCCCATAGACGGCAGCCCACCAGGCTCCCCCGTCCCTGGGATTCTCCAGGCAAGAACACTGGAGTGGGTTGCCATTTCCTTCTTCAATGCATGAAAGTGAAAAGTGAAAGTGAAGTCGCTCAGTCGTGTCCGACTCTTAGTGACCCCATGGACTGCAGCCTACTAGGCTCCTCCATCTATGGGATTTTCCAGGCAAGAGTACTGGAGTGGGGTGCCATTGCCTTCTCTGTACAAAGGAGAGAGGTAACCAAATGAAAGACTACGAGGATTTCAAGCAGAAGCAGCGGCAGGACTAAAGGCACAGAGCCAAGAGAGTGGATGGTGCGCTCAGGGACCTTCAAGTTGTTTGGTGTGACTGGAAGGTGAGTTTCAGGAAATGGGAATAGAATAAGGCAGAAAGGAAACACTACTCTCCGTAATACTATTAAGATCTTTCCTGGTTGAAACCAAGAAAGCGTTGTGGAGGGATGAGGAGGCTTTGAAGAGGGAGGTCCTAAAAAGGAGTATCAGAGCTACCTCAGAGTCATAAATTTGAATATTTGAAGCAGAGGAATGATATGATCAGACTTGTCTTTTATAAAGATTCCATTTATACGTGGAGAATAAAAAGAGGGAGAGACTGTTAGCAGGAAAATCAGTCAAGAGGTTGAAGATGCTGATGGGTCCAGAGGAATTCCAGGTGAGAAAGGCAGGCAGCCCTCCCTAAACACTGATGAAGACACAGTGGGATGAAATGGAATGAAATTTGTATAAATCGGTAATGAAATCAATACTGGGGCGTAAGAAACAAGTTTAATGGGAAAGAAAGTCATTCCCTCATAGAAGACAGAGCCAGAGGATAAAAATTATGTTCTGCAGGCTGTTCAGAATGCCTCAAATGACACCACTGTAATAAAGCAAGGCTTATTACTTTCAGAGATGATTGCATTAACATATAGTTGTAGAACTGGCCAATTAATTTTGGGGTAGTAGATTCCAACTAGAGAATATCATAAAGTATAAGATAAAATACAAAACAGTGTGGTTAACACTTCAGAAGCCATACCAGGCTTTTGAATATGACCCCTTCCTAGGAGGCTAAATGAATATTATCCAAATGAATGTTATCCCTTCCTTGGAAGCCAGATATTCGTTCCTACAAAGTTGCCACTGCTGATGACCACTTTGGACTTCTTTGGAGGACCATCCTTCATGACCATATCCACAGAACTAAAAAATCTTCATCTTTGGGGGAAAAATTTGATAGAAAAGATGAAATGTCACTTGCTACCGGCAGATCAGTGGTTGCCTGGCACAGGGTAGGTGGGGACATGGGAGGGGCAGAATGGAACACAGGAGGCACAAGGAAACATTTGGAGGTGATGGATGTGTTTATTATCTTAATTATAATAATGTTTTCATGAATGCACACATGTCAAAACTCATCCAAATGTACATGTAAATATATGCAGTTTTCCATATGTCAACTATATCTCAAAGCTGTTTTTTAAAAATTCTTTGTTACAAAGAATAATTACTAAGGCTCATCATCCTGCTAAGAAATTCCCCTTTATTTATTTATTGTTAACGAAGAGATAAGAGAATGTTTTTATTGTGTGTTTTCCAGACCGACTTGAAAGCAATTCTCAACTGCACGCTGTCTTTTGTTTTAAAAAGTAAAAATCACTGAGACGAGTGATCTGCCCTCTTTATAGGACCCCCATGTGGGTGTGTAAGCTATGAACACATGTTTTTAAGCTTTGCAGGCATGTCCTGTAATCCAAATTGGAATCCAACAACTTGGCATCTCCTGCTTCTTCTCCCTCTCCACAAGGGACAGCTCTCAGATTTCCCCATTCACAAGTGTATTTTTTCCTTTGCTTAGCTTATCTGGATAAAGGGTTGGGGAAGAACTTGTACCATTGATTCCACTACCTGGGGTTTGGGTTTCAGATACTGAAGACCAGCCTTACAGAGCTGGAATCTCAGAAATTTTTTCTTGCCCCACTACCACCCCAAAACTCTCCTCTGACCAGTCTTGTCACTGTCTGAAGGTTTCCCATTAGAGGATTCCTCCCTTTTGGATTAACCATCTTATCTCCCATAATCCCATCTGAAAACAGGATCCTGGAGGGCAGGCCTGGATGGTGTGCCAAAGGCTAGAGGTAGCCAGGGGCACCTTGCATACGAGGTGGTACCCAAGGGTGAAGGGAAAGAGAGTCCAGAGAGGGCAGACAAGGCACCCCAGGGGATCTAAACTAAAGCTACTTGCTCTTTTCCTTATTTATTTCTTCATTCAAAATGTGTTTATTAAGCTCCAATATCCCCACCTTAATTCTACATCAGGACTTAGTATTGAGCATAGCTATATAAAACAGAAATTTAATCAAGTTAATTAGCAAGCCAAAACTGCACTCAAACGTACATCAACAGCAAGAGAGCTGATCTATGAATCAGCAGTTGGTCCCACAACTACTCAGGAGGCAGGTGCTCGTATCACACCTTTAGCAGCAGTTTGGAATTAAGTGAGACAGGATATCGACAAATGGAAGTTTTAGCGAAGTATAAAAATATGAATAGAAAGCAGGTGGGGATAACACTAAAATAGTTCATCTAAAAATAGTCTAATTCCATCCAGTGGCCAAACCCTATTAGGTTTCCTGTTCTTTTGAGTCCACAGTTTGTTTGTAGTCAATGTTGGAAGAGAAGAGGGTCTTTGCGATCCTGATACTCAACCACATCCCAGCCCATCCTCCAAAGCTGAGCCCAAGAACTTATTTTTATTTATTAATTTTTGGCTGTGCTGGGTCTTTGTTGCTGCATGGGCTTTTCTCTAGGTGCAGAGAGTAGGGGACTACTCTCTAGTTGCAGTGTGTGGGCTTCTTACTGTGGTGGCTTTTCTCGCTGCAGAGCCCAGGCTCTAGGGTGCTCGAGCTTCAGTAGTTGCGGCACATGGGCTCCGTAGTAGTCTCGGCTCCTGGGCTCTAGAGCATAGGCTCAATAGTTGTGGTACGCAGACTTAGCTGATCCAAGGTATGTGGCATCTTCCCGATCAGAGATCAAACTCGTGTCTCCAGCATTGGTAGGCGGATTCTTTACCAATGAGCCACCAAAGAAGCCCCCAAGATTTTATTTTTAGAGACTGGGAATAAAATGTTGAACATGGAGCTTTCAGGAGCTGGAAAGGTTTGGAGTGATTTAGAAGGAAAGTTAGTAAGTCTTTTAAATCCTCCTTTTGATTCGTCTCCCTTCAAACAAAGTTAAAACTGCAGTGAACCATCCATAAAATTCCCTGACATTTGGCATCTCCTGTGTGCCAGGCCTGCACACAGCTGGATGCAGAAAATGTAAAGAAGCATGAAGCAAGGTCCAGAGTAGAGACAGTCATATCACACTCAGCAGTAACCCAGGGTCCTGAGAAGCAAAATCCATCCTCAGAGCTCATTCAAGAGACTGCCAAAGGTGCAGCTGTGTGGAGCCACTCTTACCAAAAACTTCTCACACCAGAGTGTCTCCGGCCAACATATGAGCCACAGTTTTGCAAGAGGCCCACTGCCTCTGCTGAGCATAAAAAGCCCAAAAGCCTGATGTGGTCCCCAGAACACCAATGAGGTCTCCCTATGAAGAAGGAAGTCCCGACCTCATAGGGCCCTTTGCCCTTTGGGAAAAAAGAGAATGAACCCATAGCCTCTGTTTCCCTGTTAGGTACTTAATTTTTTTTTTTTTTAATAACAATCAGGTTTTTGAGGCAGCAATATGGTGTCATAGGAAGAAAACTAGGGCAAGGGATCACAAAATCTGTACTAATTAACTCTGTGTGATTGGCCAAGCAATTTAAGTCTGTGTCCTAGTTTTCTCATCAGAAATACAGGACAAATATCTGCCCTACCACCTTGAAGATTTTTTATGAGGAGCACATAAAAATAGGCAGAAGCAGCCTTGGAAAAGCATGTGTACGAGCTGCACTATTCATGAAATGCAAATGAGGACGGGCGGCATGAGGGTGGCACCACCCATGTCAACCAGCAGTGAAGTCATTACCACCTCCCCTCTGCCAAGCTTGATGTACTCAGCACTAACGAAGCCGGAAGATTAGTGTCTGAATGCCCCCCAAAATGAAGACTGTGGCTTCCTGCCTACACCCACAGGTGCTATTAATTCTACAAGAATTGGAATTTATCCCCCTCTAACCCTCCATCAGTGAAGGCGATGGCACCCCACTCCAGTACTCTTGCCTGGAAAATCCCATGGATGGAGGAGCCTGGTGGGCTGCAGTCCATGGGGTCACTAAGAGTTGGGACACAACTGAGCGACTTCACTTTCACTTTTCACTTTCATGCATTGGAGAAGGCAATGGCAACCCACTCCAGTGTTCTTGCCTGGAGAATCCCAGGGACGGGGGAGCATGGTGGGCTGCCGTCTATGGGGTCGCACAGAGTCAGACACAACTGAAGCGACTTAGCAGCAGCAGCAGCAGCAACCCTCCATCTCCATTCTCTCTAGATGGAAAAATGACAGATGATACATAGATGATATGCGTCAGTCGCTTAGTCATGTCCAACTCTTTGCGACCCCATGGGCTGTAGCCCGCCAGGCTCCTCTGTCCATGGAATTCTCCAGGCAAGAATACTGGAGTGAGTTGCCATTCCCTTCTCCATGGGATCTTCCCAACCTAGGGATCGAACCTGGGTCTCCCACATTGCAGGCAGATTCTTTACCATCTGAGCCACCAGGGAAGCCCCAGAGAGGCTGATGACAGATAGATAGATAGGGAGATAGACAGATAGATATAGGACACTTCCAGCTGCAGGTAACCAGATAACCCATCTAGAAGTGGCTTAACCAATAGAAAATTTAGAAAATTCTCATACAATTTCCTGTTCCAAGGCTCCTTAATTTAGTGGCACAGGGGCTGGCTTATGTCCTCAGACTTATTGCCATAGGGCTGCACAAGGGTCTCTTCAGCATCACATAGCACTTTCTCTCCCAACTACATCCAAAAGCAGGAGGGAAGAGTTTTCTTAAATGCCTCTTTTAATTAGGGCAGAAACTATCCCAAATGCTCCCCTCTTCACACACAACATGCCCAACATAGAACCAGCTGCAAAAGAGGCTGGAAAGATTTTCAACTTCTCTAGCGGGAGTGGGGATTGGCAACAAGGAAGACGTGGGAGGCAAGGGTGAAGGGAATGGTGCAGAAGAAACAGCTGTAAGATAGACAAGAGCGTTCAGGTGCAGAGGAGGAAGTTCATTCTCACTAAATAAAGCAGAAGGAATTTGTTTCAGGGTATTAATTGGCCAACAAAATCGGGCTGAAGAAGTGGATTCTGGGTTGAGTATTCAGAAAAAAGGCCCAAAGTCACTGCAGAACTGAGCAGCCAAGTAAACCTGGTCAGTGCTCAGAAAGCCAAAGGTTCTGGAACCACACTGCCATGGCCAAGTCAGGAAGCCATGGGGACTGCTGCCAGCTCCTTGACTACCTGGTGTCTGCTGTGGACCACACCAGCTCAACAAATGGCCCACTCCACCCACAAGGCCAAGAACTGGGTGCTGACATCTCCATTATGGATACTACAGGAAAACCAAGCACCTTCCCAACTGAACTTGCTGGCAGAATCTTGGCCCTATCTCAACTCAGTGGTCCAACTGTATAATAGAGCAAAGGAGGTACTCACAGACTTACTGAGATTAGTCCCCCACGTCCTCAAGGGTTAACTACTCACACTGAAGTGAGAAAGTCCAGAGACGTGGAGAGATGTGAGCAGCTGGAGCAAGGGCGGCAGCATGGACAACTGCAGGCTTTGATTTTTTTTTTTCCCTCCACTGACATAAAACCACTCCTGTTGTGAATCCCTGACAGGCTGGGGATTTGTTCATTTTGTTTGGAAAGGTTACAGGGTCTTAACATTTTCTTTGGGGATTCCATTTAAAAGTTATAATAATGTCAGAATATAATTTTACATTTTAAATATAAACATTTAACCTTTTGCATTTTGGGCAAATATACATATTTTTTAATCAATCAAATAAACTAATTAATAAGAACTTATACACTTGTCTCCCTGTCTAGTACAGAAGATGCTGCACATATGAAGAGCTCAACATATTCAAGCTGCTTCTTTTTAAACCATCGCCTGGATGAGGAGAGACAAGCAACCCAAGGAGTCTGACTGTCCTCAGCCTGCAATGCATAAAGGACAAGGGGACCCTCGCTTGGAGCATCAGCTCCTGAGGATCCTGTGATGTGTCACCAGACCCCACTTTGGGACTGGAAAGCTGATTCCCCAGATGCTGGCAAGACTGTCAGCTGTCAGGTCTCAGCTGTCAACCCTCCCTGGGGATTATCTTGGTCGAAGGTTACTGCCTCACCAAGGTCACACCACTTTCCCCAAAGACAGCTCATATCTAGTGATGGGTCAATCTAGGAAAGAAAGGCTAGGCTCCCTGGGCCTCCTGGGATAACCAAAGGGCCCACCCAGCTCCAGAGCTTGCTGTGGGTGAGTGAAGGCCTTCACTGGGCAGACGCCACAGTCCAGCTTCGCCTCTACCCACTCCTGCTCCCTTCCATCCCCTCCCCCTCCCTTCCACAGGGGTTGTTGTTATTGTTCACTCGCTCAGTCATGTCTGCCTCTTTGCGACCCCATGGACTGCAGCATGTCAGACCTCCCTGTCCTTCACCATCTCTGGAGCTTGCTCAAACTCATGTCCATTGAGTCAGTGATGCCATCCAACTATCTAGTCCTCTGTCGTCCCCTTCTCCTCCTGCCTTCAATCTTTCCCTGCATCAGGGTCTTTTCTAATGAGCTGGCTCTTCGCATCAGGTGACCAAAGTACTGGAGCTTCAGCTTCCGCATCAGTCCTTCCAATGAATATTCAGGATTGATTTCCTTTAGGATTGGCTGGTTTGATCTCCTTGCAGTCCAAGGGACTCTCAAAAGTCTTCTCCAACACCACAGTTCAAAAGCATCAATTCTTTGGTGCCCAGCACAGGAGTGGACCCACCCAATGGCACTGCCCAGTCAACAACCTGCCCTCTAATCTCCATCTGAGTCCACTTTCCAGTAGCCCCACCCAGCCCCTGCAGCACCGCAGTCTGGAGCTGAGTTTCTAGACTGTGGGATTTAACCAAATATAATAGGAAAAGAGGGCTTCTCTGGTTGCTCAGACAGTAAAGAATCTGCCTGCAATGCAGGATGACCTGGATTCATTTCCTGGGTTGGGAAGATCCCCTGGAGGAATGCATGGCAACCCACTCCAGTATTCTTGTCTGGAGAATCCCCATGGACAGAGGAGCTTGGCAGGCTATAGTCTATGGGGTGACAAAGAATCAGACACAACTGAGCCACTAAGCACAGCACAGTACAACAGGAAAAGATGCCAAACCAATTTCCAGATTGCTGTACAGCATCTAGTCCTCCTGGCCCTCCTTGCCCCATCTTCTTGTGGAAATAAAACTATCCTTCGTGGTCCAGCTTCATAGCCTGCCTTCTCCATGCAAACTCTCCGAACCCCAGAAGCCGAGGTCTCTCCCTTCCACCCCTTTCAGCAGGCATCATCTGCTTGCATTTCCTAGTTGGTGTGTGCTCAGTTTCTGCCACTGAGCCAGTTTCCTGATCTAGAAAATGGAAACAGTGATACTCCAGAGGATTAAATAAGCAAACACATGTGTGACCCCTGCGCCAGCACCTGGTCCCCCCAGAAAGCTCAACATGCCGATTCCCTCTCTGTTCCTCCTGAATGGCCACTCTCCTCACAAAAGGATATTTGTTCTTTTTCTGCTCTTTCAGGGAGGAGGGGAGCAGCAGGAGCCCCCTTGAGGGTGACCGACTCCCCACACACTGCCTTCCACGGGGGCTTGGCTATTTGCAAACAGAGGGTTGATATCACTTGTGGCTTTGAAGATACAAAGGACTCCCACAGCTACCCCTAAGTGGTCACACTACAGTCAGCATGCCCTAGAACATCTAAATCTCTGTCTATTTTTAGGATCAGAGTTAATCTTCTGGCTTGGTGTGAGTTGCCAAAATGGCGGTGGAAGTCTAGAGTGTATGGTGTCTCACTCCCAGTTACTGGGCTGGCCAGAAGTTCATTGGGTTTTGTCAGGGGAGACACACTGACTGAAACCGCCCTCCCTGGCCAGCTACCATAATAACCATCTGCATGAGTTATTTTATGACAGGAGGTCCTGCTAAGGAACACAAAACTAATAAGCCACCACTAAGGTATTCACTGGAAGGACTGATGTTCAAGCTGAGACTCCAATACTTTGGCCACCTGATGCAAAGGGCTGACTCATTTGAAAAGACCCTGATGCTGGGAAATATTGAGAGCAGGAGGAGAAGGGGATGACACAGGATGAAATGGTTAGATGGCATCACTGACTCAATGGACATGAGTTTGGGTAAACTCCGGTAGTTGGTGATGGACAGGGAGGGCTGGCATGCTGTGGTTCATGGGGTCACAAAGAGTCGGACACGACTGAGTGACTGAACTGAACTGAACTGACTGAAGCAGAAGAGTTCAGGAAAAGTCAAAAGGAGATGCCCCGTGTCCTTCCACCTCCCAAAATCCTCGCTGGCCTCCATCTTGGCTGACAGATGCATGCACTCCAGGAAGGACCCTGAGTCAGAATGATTGGCCAAAGACAACCCAGAAACTAATCCCATCACCATAAAACCCAAGACTTCGAGCCACGTGGTAGACCAGTTCTCTTGGGTTTCCTTACCCTACTGGTAAAATCTCTTGCTTTGTCAGCACATATGTCTCCTCAGACAATTCATTTCCAAGTGTTAGACAAGAGCCCATTCCTGGGCCCTGGAAGGAGTCCCCCTTCCTGCAACAGTTTTTTTGGTAAGATGTTTGGATATACATCCGAAGAAATTGAAGGCAGAAACTCAAGCAGATACTTGTGTACCAGTGTTCTCAGCAGTAATAATCTTAAGAGCCAAAATGTGGGGGAAAAAACCCAGGGCCCATCAACAGATGATCAGATAAACACAATGGGGCATATACACAGAACGAAATAGCATTCAGCCATAAAAGGGAATGAAGTTCTGACATGTGCTACAATGTGAATTAATCTTTTCTATACAGAATAGGCCAGACACAAAAGGGCAAACATTGCATGATTCCACTTAAATGAAATATCTTTATAAGACAAATTCATAGAGACAGAATGTAGATTAGAGGTTACGAGGGGCTGGGGAGGAAGAGGGACTGTGGAGTTATTGTTTAAAGGTCACAGAATTTCAGTTTGGGATGATGAAAATGTTTTGGAAATAGTGGTGATGGTTCCACAGCTTGTGAATTATATCAGTCCCACTGAACTGTACATTTAAAAATAGCTAAAATAATTTTATGCTCTATGTTTACTGAAGCAGGAGGGAAGGGGGAAGGGCACACTTTTGGAGAGAATGACATAGCCCAAGGACACAACATAAACTGATCAGATTCAAATGGGTCCAAGATGACAGACAAGTCAACTTCGACTAGACCTTGATCCTCAGTATATGCTCACTGTGACATGGTGGCTCAGACAGTAAAGAATCTGCCTGCAATGCAGGAGATCTGGGTTCAATCCCCTGGCCAGGAAGATCCCCTGGAGAAGAGAATGGCTACCCACTCAAGTATCCCTACCTCGACAATTCCTTGGACTAAGAAGACTAATAGACCACAGTCGATGGGGTCGCAAAGAGTCAGACACAGCTAAGCAACTTTCACTTTCAAGCTAAATGACACACCCAGAGGCTCCGTGACACTCCAAGGCCAACCATCAAAGACCAAAAAGTAGGTGGTGGCCCAGTTCCTGGAATTCTCCACCCCTTCCCCAAAATAGTTGAAATTATCCTGCCACCCATTAACCTATAAAATTCAGTCAGTTTACTTCAGTCACTCAGTCATGTCTGACTCTTTGTGACCCCATGGACTGCAACATGCCAGGCTTCCCTGTCCATCACCAAATCCCAGAGCTTGCTCAAACTCATGTCCATCAAGTCAGTGATGCCATCCAATCATCTCCTCCTCTGTTGGCCCCTTCTCCTCCCACCTTCAATCTTTCCCAGCATCAGGGTCTTCTCCAAGGAGTCAGTTCTTCACATCAGGTGGCCAAAGTATTGGGAGTTTCAGCTTCAGCATCAGTCCTTCCAATGAATATTCAGGACTGATTTCCTTTAGGATGGACTAGTTGGATCTCCTTGCAGCCCAAGGGACTCTCAAGAGACTTTTCCAACACCACAGTTCAAAAGCATCAATTCTTTGGTGCTCAGCTTTCTTTATAGTCCAACTCTCACATCCATACACGATTACTGGGAAGACCATAAGTTTGACTAGACAGACCTTTGTCAGCAAAGTATTGTCTCTGCTTTTTAGTATGCTGTCTAGGTTTGTCATAGCTTTTATTCCAAGGAGCAAGCATCTTTTAATTTCATGGCTGCAGTCACCATCTGCAGTGATTTTGGAGCCCCCCAAAATAAAATCCATCACTGTTTCCATCGTTTCCCCATCTATTTGCCATGAAGTGATGGGACAGGATGCCATGATCTTAGTTTTCTGAATGTTGAGCTTTAAGCCAGCTTTTTCACTCTCTTCTTTCACTTTCAAGAGGCTCTTTAGTTCCTCTTTGCTTTCTGCCATAAGGGTGGTGTCATCTGCCTATCTAAGGTTACTGATATTTCTCCCAACAACCTTGATTCCAGCTTGTGCTTCATCCACCCAGCATTTTGCATGATGTACTCTGCATATAAGTTAAATAAGCAGGGTGACAATGAAATTACCCAGCTCATAAAAGCTAACCATGCCACATTTTGAGGCCCCACTCACCCTCTCTGATGGCCCACCGTCTGTCTGAATAAATCCACTTCTAACCTATCATTTTGTCTCTCACTGAATTCTGAGATGAAACATCAAGAACCTGAGCTTCATCAGGTCCTAAAACCAGGTCTACAATCTCAGTTGGAAGAACATAGGTTTGAGTCCCAGCCATAAGGGTTCAGGTCCCAGCACATGGGTTCAAGTCCGCATCTGAGGTAAACGGTTTCATTATCACAATTTTTAAAAATATTGTAATATATCAGAAACCACTGGGTTGTATTTGAAAAGGGTGAATTGTATAACGTATGAATTACATCTCAATAAAACTTTTTGGAAAATAGATATTTATTATAATTTATTCTGAGGCAAATTCAAAGAGCTGTATAAAGTAAAACAAACAAAAAACCAATCCATAACTGGACAAGAAATATGAATTTTCAGGTACAGCTCCCCTCGACTTTCCTCCCCCTGTAACCCAGAGCCACTCTCCCACTTCAGGAATCTGAATTTGTTGCCGACAATGTTCTCCCAGGATCTCAGTCATTTCATCTTGCAGCTAAAGACCCTACCCCAGAGTAGGGCAGGCCAGGAACAGTTGCTGTTGGTGTTAATCTTGCTCATGGCTTTGGAACAGAGAAGGGCTAATCCTTGGAGAGGCTGGCTTCTGGGTATGGTTGGGGCTGGGGGCTGGGACCAGGAGAGTTAGGAAGCACTCACTCCCATCAGGATTTGGAGTCTGCTGGGCTGGCTGTGGAGCATTTTTGCACTGAGATGTAAGAACATTTATGTTTTATATGTCCACATCCCTGCTCTCAATTAACATCAGGATCCACACCATCACCACGATCATACTCAACCACAGACCTCAGGTCTTGGGGTGCACACTTCTCTGATAGTATTCATACCATTAATGTGATCTAATGTAAATAGTCATTAGATCTCAATCTGCAGCATACAGCAGTCATGAACTCAGATGCCTGGAAGGTGCAGGTAGGAAACCCAGGTGAATGAAGCAAGCTCCGGGGGAATGTGGCAAACAGGCCAGGGACTGGGACAGCTGTGGGGTTAGCTGCTAGTTCCGGCCGGTTGCTGCTATGGAGAAAGTGGGTCTTGGGTTATGAGCTCTTCTGAATTTTCAAGAAAAGTCAGAATAAGGTTTTTAGGCAAAATTTCTTAATATTTATTTCATTGTTGATAACTACCTCAATTTTAAAAAAGAAAATTAAAGTCAACTTCCAGGTCTAATAATATACATCTGTAGCCTGGATACAGCCTATGACCTGCTAATTTTCAACATTAGCTTATAGAATAATCGTGGTGACCAGGAAATGGCACTGTGCTTGCAGTAAGAAAAGCAATATCTGCACATGGACCAAGGAGAACCCGGTACTGGGAGGCTGCCTGCTTTACTTTACTACTAATGGATGAACATTGTGCTGCGATTTGTTTTGATTTTGTGGATATTTTTAACTATCTTGCTTCAACTTCATATTGATTATCCCAACAATGGTTATAAAGAGGATGGTCAAAGGAACCACTAATTTGGGTTCAAGACCGCATGAGGATTCTCAGGAAAGCAGCATTCCCTAAGCACTGAGCAGAACGTGCAGCCCTTGGAAATCACACCCTAGACCACCGACAGCCTTGCCTATCCCAGGAATGCATTTTGGGGGCAGGTCAAGAGCTTCAGGTAGATATGGTCACTTGTCAGAGCCACAGTTCCCCAGACTATGAAAGGGGACCACGAATGCCCACAGAGTCTTGGGAGGATTAAATGAGATGTTTACAGATATGTAAAGTATTTGGCCTCTTCCCTGATAGCTCAGTTGGTAAAGAATGTGCCTGCAATGCAGGAAACCTGGGTTTGATTCCTGGGTTGGGAAGATCCCCTGGAGAAGGGAAAGGCTACCCACTCCAGTCTTCTGGCCTGGAGAATTCCATGGACTGTATAGTCCACTGGGTCGCAAAGAGTCAGACACGACTGAGCAACTTACACTTCCAGCAAAGACTAAAGCTGTCCTACCCCTCCCTACACGGCTTCACCATGCTTCCTACTCGCTTACCAAGTTTAACCTAAATACACAGCTCTCTTTGCAGCATCTACTGAGAGAATGGAGACCATTCCCAACAATTAGACTATCAACATTCCAGAAAACATCAAGATCACTCTGAAGAGAAGCACAACTACTGTGAAGGACCCTGGAAGGACCCTGCAGAGGGAGTTCAATGACATCAGTGTAGAACTCAGTCTCTCTGTGAAGAAAAAGCAGCAGCTCCAGCCTGACAAATGGTGGGGCACTATTCAACAGAAAGGGACTGGCTGCTGTTTGCACTCTCTGTAGCCATGGACAGAACACAATCAAGGGTGCTACACTGGGCTTTTGTTACCAGCTGACGTCTGTGTATACTCACTTCTCCATCCATATTATTTCCAAAATCTCTTGGACACAAAATACATATACAGGGTTTAGATGAGGCCAGGTGTTTCTTGTTAAGTATCTCAAGACCATAAACATGAGTTAATTCTGGAAGGAAACATTGAACTTACATCAAATTCAACTGTTTTGATTCAGCAAGCCATGGCTGCTTAAAAGCAAAGACACTAGAAAAATTCTGGATGGCTTCTGTGTGTCTGAGAAAGGAGCTGTTTCACAGGGTGATTAATAAGATCTTTGTAGTTGAGATCAAACCAGTCAATTCAGGAAATCAACCCTGAATATTCATTGAAAGGACTGATGCTGAAGCTGAAGCTCCAATACCCTGGGCCACCTGAGATAAAGAGCTGACTCCTTGGAAAAGACACTGAAGCTGGGAAAGATTGAGGGCAGGAGGAGAAGTGGGCAGCAGAGGATGAGACGGTTGGATGGCATCACTGACTCAGTGGACATGAGTTTGAAAAAACTCTGGGAGATAGTGAAGGACAGGGAAAGCTGGCATGTTGCAAAAACCGTAGAAACATTCAGACAAGACTTAGTGACTGAACAACAACAAAGCTGTCCAACTACAGGCACAACAAAATGCAAGATGATTCCTCAGACCTATCTGTGTAATTGAATATTTTAAAGATGAAAGAAAAACCCTGTATTGAAAAATACTGGATAGACAGATGTGTGGCGCCTGCCAAACCTGAGCTCCATATCCAATGGTCGATCCTTTTTCTTTCCATCACGCCACACAGCGTGTGGGATTCCCCAGCCAGGGACTGAGCCTGTGCCCACAGCAGTAGAAGCGCAGAGTCTTAACCGCTGGGCCGCCAGGCAAGTCCAGACCCTCATAACTTGACAGCAGATTCCTTTTTTAGACAAACTGTATAAGGTCTCAACACAGTCATGGTTATTGGTATTCTTTGTCTTTAAACAGGGAGAGAGGGGATGTATTTTGGAGCCTGACATGGACAGGTGTGCACAAGGGGGCAAACAGAGACACCAAGCTAGATGAAAAGGCTCTGGGGACATTCTAATGCTTGAGAACCAAGGCTTCCATCTTGGTCTCTCAAAACCAGCCAGTCAGCCCTTTCCCCAGGGAGGATCTCCTGGCTCTCAGGTACCTCTATCCACTAGAGGGAAAGAAGGGAAGAAAAATGATATCTGTTGAGCATCATTTGCTTTTCGTCTTCCTTTCAACTCCTTCCTCAAATACATCCCACCCCAACATGTAATGGCCAGTGAATCCTGTTCATTATTCTTTTGAAAGACCTCTTCTCTCCATTCCCACTTTCACGGCTCCATTTGGGCCTCATCAGAGATTGCCTTCGCTCCCTAACAACCATTCCCCACTCCTCCAGGCGACTCTCACACTGCCTGCCCTAAGTATTTTCCTAGGGACCAGAGGTTGGGGGAAGGAGAAGCTAATCCTGTCATTCCCAAGCTTAGACAGCTTTACAGATAGATATTCAATTCCTCTCAAGGAAAAGAACCATTTCCTTAGCCCCATATCCCTCTGGAGCTTCATCTCTCATGTCTTATCCCCACCCCACCAGGCATTCCACACTAAAGCCACACTGCACTTATCATTTCCTGTGTAGGCCAACCCCAGGCACCACTTCATGCCTTTATTCAGGCTATTGCCGCTGGGCCTGGCTTTTCAAGTGGATTTTTACCCCAATCTCTTAAGGCAAATGTCATTAACCCCATCTCTGCAAACAAGGTGGCATGCAAGACGGGACCCTCTTGCTACTATCCAAGACAAAGTCCACAACATCACAGGCATGGACTAAGCAATATGCTTTATGGGGGAAGGCAAGCGAGTCAAGCAAGGACCGACAACAGAAGTGGAAGCTAAGGTCCCTCGGATCCTTCCGTCCTCCCACAGAGAGACACACATGGGCCAGGAAGCTTTGGGGCCCACAGTGCGGGTCTGCGTGGCAATGGAGGCCCCTACCCCAACCACCACTCTTTCTTCACATAGTCCAAGTGCCAGGACAAACTTTACAGTGGTGCCAGGCAGTCTGTATTTGCCTGCTGTCTACAGGAGTTGTTTGAAAATGCCAGCTGCCCAGATCTTAGGATATGAGACACCAAGGTGGACACTAGAGACCCTCCTGTCAGGGAAAGAACCTCTGGGCCCCCCAGGCTTACCTGAGATGCAGCAGCTCCCAAGGGAGAAGGCAGGAAAGCCCATCCAGTCCCGGATGGCTCAGTATCCCTGCAACCCAGAGTAAACACCCACTTTAGACAATTCCATTCCCGGAATGTCACTTTAGACAATTCTGATCATTGCATCACACGAGGAAACTGAAGCCCAGAACTCAAAGCACATGGGCAAGATCGCACAGCTGGTAGATGGTGGAGCCCAGATTCTAAACCAGGTCTTGTCTATGATACTGTATCTCAGGAACATCCTTGTTATCCAACTCGTGGTCCTCTGTGGCTGTGTGAAGACCCCATTCTCTCCTGGAGCAGCCCATGGGGCCAGCCCACCCATAAGCACCTCTATGGGAGGGAGAATCTGCTCCCCTGAGATCTGCAGGATGACTGGAGCCAAAGGAGGCCTTGAAGATAACAATAAACCAAGTTCACTTTGTGTTGCCTATCTCCTGAGATTTCTAGATGGCAGGGTAATTTGGTTTTCTCTTTCAAGTTGATTTTCCACTTTCTAGTGCCAGAGGCAAACCCTGGAAAAAAAAAAAAAAAAGCCCTATACCAACTCAGGTAAATACAGACACCATTAACAACTTCCCTCCTTCCTTTTCCTAGGAGAGCAGAAACATCAGCTCAACACAGATAATAATGAAGTCCTGCTGTGTGTGAGTATATGTGCATGCATGCGAGTTTCCATGTATATGTGTGTAGATCCTTCTGTGGGATTCTGGAAGAGTTAAATAAATATGTCTTTACCTCTTATGGATTCTGCGTCATCTGGTAGCCAACTTACAGGGGCCAAAGACTATCAAAAATTGTACAACTCTAGTTGAAGGGAAACAGAACCAGAGCAACTTAGACCCTACACTTGCTATCATTTCAAAGTCTCAGAGAATTTAGTATTTGGGGAATACCAAAAGTAACTTAAAGATGCACACACACAAACAAGATAGCTAGGGGGAAGCTGCTGCCTAGCACAGGCAGCTCAGCTCTGTTCTCTGTGATGACCTAGAGGGGTGAGATGGGACATTGTAGGGAGGCTCAAGAGGGAGGGGATACGTGTGTATATATATATATATCTGACTCACTTTGTTGTACAGCACAGACTAACACAACATGGTAAAGCTATTCAGTTCAGTTCAGTTCCTCAGTCGTGTCCGACTCTTTGCAATCCCATGAATCGCAGCACGCCAGGCCTCCCTGTCCATCACCAACTCCCAGAGTTCACTCAGACTCATGTCCATCGAGTCAGTGATGCCATCCAGCCATCTCATCCTCTGTCGTCCCCTTCTCCTCCTGCCCCCAATCCCTCCCAGCATCAGAGTCTTTTCCAATGAGTCAACTCTTTGCATGAGGTGGCCAAAGTACTGGAGTTTCAGCTTTAGCATCATTCCTTCCAAAGAAATCCCAGGGCTGATCTCCTTCAGAATGGACTGGTTGGATCTCCTTGCAGTCCAAGGGACTCTCAAGAGTCTTCTCCAACACCACAGTTCAAAAGCATCAATTCTTCAGAGCTCAGCTTTCTTCACAGTCCAACTCTCACATCCATACATGACCATTGGAAAAACCATAGCCTTGACTAGACGGACCTTTGTTGGCAAAGTAATGTCTCTGCTTTTCAATATGCTCTCTAGGTAGGTCATAACTTTTTCTTCCAAGGAGTAAGCGTCTTTTAATTTCATGGCTGCAGTCACCATCTGCAGTGATTTTGGAGCCCCCAAAAATAAAGTCTGACACTGTTCCCACTGTTTCCCCATCTATTTCCCATGAAGTGATGGGACCGGATGCCATGATCTTCGTTTTCTGAATGTTGAGCTTTAAGCCAACTTTTTCACTGTCCTCTTTCACTTTCATCAAGAGGCTTTTGAGTTCCTCTTCACTTTCTGCCATAAGGGTGGTGTCATCTGCATATCTGAGGTTATTGATATTTCTCCCGGCAATCTTGTTTCCAGCTTGTGCTTCTTCCAGCCCAGCGTTTCTCATGATGTACTCTGCATAGAAGTTAAATAAGCAGGGTGACAATATACAGCCTTGATGTACTCCCTTTCCTATTTGGAACCAGTCTGTTGTTCCATGTCCAGTTCTAACTGTTGCTTCCTGACCTGCATATAGGTTTCTCAAGAGGCAGGTCAGGTGGTCTGGTATTCCCATCTCTTTCAGAACTTTCCACAGTTTATTGTGATCCACACAGTCAAAGGCTTTGGCATAGTCAATAAAGCAGAAATAGATGTAAAGCTATTATCCTCCAGTTAAAAAAATAAAGAAGCAGACATGCACATATACCCACACACAAAATCACAAGCTGGTGTTTAATCTGTCTTTCTCTGGCCCAGTTCAAGGCATTTCAGGATTTATCTGTATCCCCCACTTTTCCTTCTCCCAGGCCTGTTGTTATGTTGTGCTTAGTCGCTCAGTCATATCTGACTCTTTGAGACCCTATGGACTGTAGCCCACTAGGCTCCTCTGTCCATGCAGATTCTCCAGGCAAGAACACTGGAGTGGGTTGACATGCCCTCCTCCAAGGGATCTTCCCAACCCAGGAACTGAACCCAGGTCTCTCACATTGCAGGCGGATTCAGGCCTAGGCACAGTCTTTTACTGCCCCATGACACAGTACTGGCATTGACCCTGCAGAAATCTTTGAGCCCTGCCTCTAAGGATTCATGTGTTCCCCTGACCAGCCCCCATAAAGGAGACATTCTTTGGGTTCTGTTATTGCTGGAATAATTTTGCCACATCTGAGAAACTGCTGAAGTGACAGCTTCACCTGTCCATGGCTGGCTCTCTTCTCACCGCTCTGGCAACGTGAGCACACGATGTAGATGCAGTCAAAGCCACGGGAGAGATCCCTGGATCCAGAGAACAGGCTGTGAGATGAGGATGACATTCCAAACAGTGTGGAAGGCATCTGGAGATCCAGCCTGAGAAATTCTGGAGGACGTGCAATTGGCCACCAGCTGCTGAAGATACAGGGACCCATGGACAAATGGTCTGAGGGAGGGCAGATGATTTTGGAGTCATTTCAGGCATGTACTCTCTGACCCACCCAGATACCAGTCGGCCAAAGGACTCCATGGGTGTCCTCAACCCTGCGGTCCTCAACCTTACTGCCTTAATAATGGGTGGATGACAGTCAAAATATTTACAAAGGGCCAACGTTTTGCCTTTATAAATGTGTGTTTGCTTGCTGAATTCCTAAGTCCAGTGACAAGGCTTGGCTGTCTGAGATGACAGAGAGCTAAGATTCCATTCTCTAATCATCCTTATTTTTAGTCGTGGGGACAAGGGAGTTGAATTACTATGCTATCGTCCCCTGGGAATGAAACCCATCTGTTCCTAAGAATCTTAATGGAAAGGTTAGGCTTGGGTTTTTTTTCTTCCATATCCTCTACTTTGGGGAGAATAGACATTCTTCAAAAACCATTTTCTAAAAATCCAGATTTTCTGATCTGTTTATAATCTCGGTGTGTTTTTTTCCCCCTATTTTATCTTTATCTTCTTCCTCATTGTCATGACTCCCCAGATCACTTAAGTTCCCCCCACCTGAACACCTACCACACAGGGAATGCTCTTTCGAAAAGTCATCTTTCCTTTAATAGATAACTGCACAGAACAGCAAGGAGGCCCTCAGGGGAGGTGGAGTTATCGAGCTCGTCATGGAATTTGGAGAGCAAGCTTGCATTTGGGAATTCGACAGTCAGCAAAGGTGCCAGTCCTTTTTCTGGAGACCAGTCAGTCTTGGGTTGAATATAAGAGTACACTCCTGATCTGCCTGAAGCTTCCATTTGCTGATTTTGACCTTTCCAACAGGGTGTGTTACCACAGCAAGCTTCCCATTGGTTCAATGAGCCTCATTCGGATTCGGATGAGTAATTAATGTGTTTTCTGGCTTCCCACCCCATTCTAATTAGTGTACTTTACCTAACCAGCACCAGCAGGGGCTGCCGCACACTCTCTGCATCCCTTTCTACTGAGTCTATGAAGCTTGTGTGACTAGACAGTGCATGCTAATTGCTAAAAGTAGCCCTGGGAGTGTTTACGGGCTCAAGATCTCTCCTCCCACTCCCTTCCTGCCCTCTCTGCCATCCCCTCCAGTCTTTCCTCTTCCTTGTCAATTTATGTCATAATAACACCTCGATCTTGAGTCATTAAAAAAAAAAAAACAACTTTTCAGTTAGTGTCACACCTTTGATCCCATCTAAGAAAGACTTTGATCACACCATCCAGTCCCATCACTTCATGGCAAATAGACGGGGAAACGATGGAAACAGTAAGAGACTTTATTTTGGGGAGGGGGCTCCAAAATCACTGCAGATGGTAACTACAGTCATGAAATTAAAAGACGCTTGCTCCTTGGAAGAAAAGCTATGACAAACCTAGACAGCATATTAAAAGCAGAGACATCACTTTGTCAACAAAGGTCCGTCTAGTCAAACCTATGGTTTTCCCAGTAGTCATGTATGGATTTGAGAGTTGGACTATAAAGAAAGCTGAGTGCTGAAGAACTGATGCTTTTGAACTGTGATGTTGGAGAAGACTCTTGAGAGTCCCTTAAACTTCAAGGAGATCCAACCAGTCCATCCTAAAGGAAATCAATGTTGAATATTCATTGGAAGGACTGATGTTGAAGCTGAAACTCCAATACTTTGACTACCTGATGTGAAGAACTGACTCCTTGGAAAAGACTCTGATGCTGGGAAAGATTGAAGGCAGGAGGAGAAGGGGACGAGAGAGAATGAGATGGTTGGATGGCATCCCTGCCTTGATGGACATGAGTTTGAGCAAGCTCTGAGAGTTCATGATGGACAGGGAAGCCTAGCATGCTGCAGTCCATGGGGTCACAAAGAGTCAGACATGACTTAGCGATTGAACTGAACTGAAGAAAGACTTTAGGGATGGGATGGCAGGTGGGTGGGGGAGCCTTGGGGCTGACCTGAGAGCACAGGTGGAAGGCTGAGAAAGGTTTCAAGAAAGACAGCCTGCCCAGACTGTGACCTTGACCCCGTGCTCATGGAGGAAGAGAGGACACAGCCCAGGTGAGACTTCTTCCAAGTGGAAAAATGACCAAGGTCTGACCAAGGGATGAGCAGCCTTGATGAAGGTCACTCCAAAGCCAATGGCAGGTATTTGTCTAAAATCGTGCTCTCTCCTTTCCTACATCTTCTCACTAGATTCAGTTCAGTTCAGTTCAGTTCCTCAGTCGTGTCCGACTCTTTGCAATCCCATGAATCGCAGCACGCCAGGCCTCCCTGTCCATCACCAACTCCCAGAGTTCACTCAGACTCATGTCCATCGAGTCAGTGATGCCATCCAGCCATCTCATCCTCTGTCATCCCCTTCTCCTCCTGCCCCCAATCCCTCCCAGCATGAGTCTTTTCCAGTGAGTCAACTCTTCACATGAGGTGGCCAAAGTATTGGAGTTTCAGCTTTAGCATCATTCCTTCCAAAGAAATCCCAGGCCTGATCTCCTTCAGAATGGACTGGTTGGATCTCCTTGCAGTCCAAGGGACTCTCAAGAGTCTTCTCCAACACCACGGTTCAAAAGCATCAATTCTTCAGAGCTCAGCTTTCTTCACAGTCCAACTCTCACATCCATACATGACCACTGGAAAAACCACAGCGTTGACTAGATGGACCTTTGTTGGCAAAGTAATGTCTCTGCTTTTCAATATGCTCTCTAGGTTGGTCATAACTTTTCTTCCAAGGAGTAAGCGTCTTTTAATTTCATGGCTGCATTCACCATCTGCAGTGATTTTGGAGCCCCAAAAAATAAAGTCTGACACTGTTTCCACTGTTTCCCCATCTATTTCCTATGAAGTGATGGGACCACTTCATAGATTAGTGCGTCTCAAAATATTTTAGCAACAGGATCTTCACCTAAAACAAAATTTGGGCAGAATCGACTGTTCAAAGCAGACAGAAGTTCAGAATGTTGTTGTTCAGTTGTTAACTCGTGCCCGACTCTTTGCAGCTCCATGGACTGCAGCACACCAGGCCTCCCTGTCCTTCACCATCTCCCAGAGTTTGCTCAGACTCATGATGTCCGTTGAGTCAGGGATGCCATCCAACAGCATGGCTACTGTTGCTGACCAAAAATCTCGGCTTTCTCTGCCCACCAAAGCCAAATAAAAAATACAGAGACAGAGTCTGGAGGAAATAGAAAGGTGGGTTTTATTCTCAGATGCAGAAAGGGAACACAGTAGGGAACTGTACCCCAACTCTATGAGGGGTCTGGGGCTTATATAAGGCAAGGGCTCAAAGTCAGGAGCTGGTGATAAGGAACAAAGGTGATAGGATCCTGATTTCTTCCTCTTGCATTGTTTTAAAGACAGTCAGAAGCTGCAGCCAGTAACCCAGTAATTGAATCTGGCAGTTTGGTGGCTCTCACCTTCTTTCTGATATGGAACTACAAGGGGAAGGACGTTGTAAGGTAAACATCAGATACAGGATGTATTTAGCATAGAGTCAAAGGAAAATTGTGAATTGTAGCTCCTGCAGAGTTAGGGAGCAGAAAAGCAAAGTTAGTTACAGACATGCTGAGTTAGAAGCGGTTAAAGTACAAACACTAGGAATGTGCAGGCCTGCTCACTGTTCTCTTTACCATCTTTGTTCTCAGGAAAGGGAAAGAGAAAAACTCATTCCTCTTTTTTCCTTCTCACTGCAACACTATCATCAAAAAGTCCACAAATAAAAACTGCTGACAAGGATGTGGAGAAAAGGAAACTCTCATGCACTGTTGGTGGGAATGTAAATTAGAGTAGCCACTTTCGGAACAGTATAGAGGTTCCTCAAAAAGGTAAAATCAGAACTACTATATGACCCAGCAATTCCATTCCTGGGTATATGTCCAGGAAAACCAAAAATACTAATTTGAAAAGATACACGTAGCCCAATGTTCATAGCAGCAATATTTACAATAGCCAAGACATGGAAGCCATCCACGAGCCCTTCAATATGTGAATGAATGAAGAAGATGCAGCACATATATCCACCACATCTTCTTAATCTATATATCAAGTACTCAACCATGATATGAATAAAATTCTGCCATTTACAGCAATATGGATGAACCTAGAAAATATTATGCTTAATGAAATAAGACAAAGACAAATCTAAGACAAATTTGACAAATAAGATTTGTCAAAGACAAATCTAAAAGTATACAAATGAATGTATATGAAAAACAGAAACAGGCTCACAGATACAAAAAACAAATTTGTGGTTACTGAAGGGAAGAGGGAAGGGGAGAGGAGCAAATTTGGGGTATGGGATTAACAGATACAAACTACTATGCATAAAACAGATAAGCAACAAAGATATGCTGTATGGCACAGGGAATTATAGCCATTATCTTTTATTTATCTATTTTTTATTGAAGGACAATTGCTTTACAGAATTTTGCTGTTTTCTGTCAAACCTCAACGTGAATCAGCCATAGGTATACATATATCCCCTCCCTTTTGAACCTCCCTCCCATCTCCCTCCCCATCCCACCCCTCTAGGTTGATGCAGAGCCCCTGTTTGAGTTTCCTGAGCCATATGCCATTATCTTTTAATAACCTATAATGGAGTATGTTGTTGTGTGTGTGTGAAAGTCTCTCAGTTGTGTCTGGCTCTGCCAGGCTCCTTTGTCCATGGAATTCTCCAGGACAGAATACTGGAGTGGGTAGCCACTCACTTCTCCAGGGAATCTTCCCAACCCAGGATCGAACCCAGGTCTCCCGCATTGCAGATGGATTCTTTACTGTTTGAGCCACCAGGGAAGCCCAAGAATATTGGAGCGGGTAGCCTATCCCTTCTCCAGGGAATTTTCCTGACCCAGGGATCAAACCAGGGTCTCCTGCATTGCAGGTGGATTCTTTACCAGCTGAGTTACCAGGGAGTATAATCCGTCAAAAATACTGAATCCATATGCTGTATGTCTGAAAGTAATACTGTGTAAATATTATTGTAATATATTACAGTATTGTATACATATTATTGTTACAATATAATATTTTATATCAACTATAATTTTGAAAAGAAGGGCCGCCTGGGGGCAGGGGGTCCTTGCCATGCCTCCAGCAAATGCAATGGGAAGTGTTAGGAACCACTGCTCCCGGGACCAGCAGCCTCCTTTGGGCAGAAGGACACTGTAATCCTAGCCTTCCCACCCCTGCTCTCCCTTCCCCCAACCAGAGGGGAGGACAGATGCTCCCAAGTAAATGAGCTGAAATTCAAGTAAGAGAAATTCCTCGGGGCTGTTTACTTGGTGTTCCATGCCTGACAGGTTCTCCCGTGGCCTCTGGCTGCATCATCCCTGGGGGTGCGGGGAGAGAGAGCAGGGCGGCGGCGGCCGACAGTGCCAGAAGCCTGGGCAGCATTGGGTGGCAGTGCCGCTGGCCTGAGGAGATGAGGCGTCTGATTCTGCCCACCTGCTTGATCCTTCCCACATCTCTCCCTCTTGCAGACAGATTCCTGGCTCTGTCGTGCGGGGTTTCCTCATGCCTTCTCACCCATTCTATACCAAGTCTCCATCAAATCAGACAGCAGGGGACTTCCATGGTGGTCCAGTGGTTAAGAATCTGCCTGCCAAAGCAGGAGACATAGGTTCGATCCCTGGTCCAGGAAGATCTTACATGACAAGGGGCAGCTAAACCCAAGTGCCGAAACAATTGAGCTTGTGCTCTGGAGCCCTGGAGCTGCAGTTCCTGAAGCCTGCGCACCCTAGAGCCCATGTTCTGCAACTAGAGAAGCCGTCGCAATGAGAAGCCAGGCACTGCAATATAGACCCAGCACAGCCAAAAACAAACAAACAAACAAATATCTTTAAAAAAAATAAATAGGTAAAAAAAATTTTTTTTAATCAGACAGCAGGGATTTGCAGGGGAAGAGCAGATATGGAAATGTTAGTACAAAGACAGTCTTACTCTTCTTTTTAACTGTTGAGCAGCCTTCAGCAAGCATCAGGCAAAGCCAATCGAAGTCTCCTCCCTGGTCTCTCCCAGGGGCAGCAGGAGGTGTGCCGAACCTGGAGTCAGGAGCCCGGCTCTGCTTCCAGCTCTGCTGCAAACCCTCCCAGTGGTCCTGAGCAAATGTCTCGACTCACTCAACTGGGCTTTCAATAACAAGGCAGTTTCTAAGGGCTCTTCTAGCTCTACCCTCATGTTTAGAAGGTCACCAATGGTTACTGCCTGGCGAGCCCTGCTCTAAGAAAAGGCGTCCAGGAGGCTCTTTTGGAGAAGTTACTTGGATAATGTCCTGCCCCGGGCCAGCTGAAAGAGAGAAGATGCCCAGAACAAAAGCAATTCACACACTGGGCCAAGTGAGGCTGCCACCAGGGAGCTTGTCTGCCCCAAAGGGACCTTCTTTATTGATGGAGGCCAGATCATTAGGTGCTCCTTTGTCAAGGGATGAATACCAGGGTCTCGGAGAGCATGTCAGAGTGACCACAGGAGACAGGACGCTCTAGACAAGGACTGGACGCTGTCCACTTCTCCAAGGCACTCCCACAGACAGCGCTGGCAGCACTTGGACAAGGCACAGCTGTGCCACTGTTGAGACACCTTCCAGGGCTCTTCCTCCTGTGGCCTGGCAGCCAATACTCACCACCTGAGGAGAGCCAGGCCTCCTTGTCTTGTCTTTGCAATCCTAAGCACCTTGAGCAATTGATCTATTCTATTCAGTAAGTGGGTCATGACAGGTAAGGCCTGGGTCACAAATCACGCAACACCTTGAGTCCCATGTGGGGCAGGACTTGCTCCTAATCCAACATGTGGATTAATTCCTTGTGGGTCAACCAGACCAAATATTCCTTTAGTCAGGAGCCCTGGGGACTTCTCTGGTGGTCTGGTAGCTAAGATTCTACACTCCCAATGCAGGGGGCCTGGGTTTGATCCCTCGTCAGGGAACTAGATCCTACATGCTGCAACTAAAAACATCTCACATGTCGAAAGGAAGATCAAAGATCCCAAGTGCTGCAACTAAACCCAGCGCTACCAAATAATTTTTCTTTTTTTTAAATCAGGAGCCCTGCGTAGTTTATTATTAACTAGCAAGGCGATGTTGCCAAATGTGCTTGACCTCTGTCTTGTCTCCTCAGCATCTAATGGGGACAATATCATTCAATCCACTCACCTCCTTAGGGCTGTTGTAGAAAGAAATCAAACGTGATCATGTATGTGACCCTTGTTAGGCATAAACAACGTGTGAGATAAATAGTTGTCTTGATACCCAGTGAAGGGCGTGAGACAGCAGGATGTGGACATCAAGCGCACTGGCTCTGAAGTCAGACTTGATTGGGGTCAGATCATGGCTCTAGCACTTCCTGCACAGGTGACCTCAAACAAATGACTTTAGCCTCTCTGCGCCTCAGTTTTCTCATCTGTACAAGGGAGTGATAATAACAGCCTCTGCTTCAGAGAGTTGATAATGAAGTTGATGCATGTCAAGGGCTTAGAACAGAGCTTACCAGAGTGAACGCTCAATACATGTTCATTATATTAAGAGGAACACGTTCCTCTGGCCAGAAGCACATTGTGTAGGCTCCCACAGCCTTCCTATGCGCTTGGGAATGAAGCCCTGACTGGGCGGATCCTCCTCCCACAGAGGCGGGCCGGGCCCCCATTCTGCTGCACCTGTGCTGTGGGGTCTCAGCAGCTGCCTCCCACCTGAAAGCCTCAGTCTGCCCCCAGCAGAGAATGACCATCATAATGGCCAGTGGCACAATCATCTGGGTGGTTTATTAGTGGCGTCTCAGAGGGACCCCTTCCCCCTAGACTTCCGGGGTGTGCCCTGAGTGTGGGGGCAGGGGGAGCATGAACATATACACCTCACAGAATCAGGGCAAAAGACAAGTCCAGGGCTGAGGAGCGACTCCCTGGAAAAAGTACAGAGAACTGTTTTTGCCTTAAACACCTTTAAAGAAAAGGATTGCCCAGTTCAAGAAGGAGGGGACATATGGCTGATTCATGTTGATATTTGGCAGAAACCAACAAAATTCTGTAAAGCAATTATGTTTCAATTAAAAAATAAATAAAATAAGGTTGGTCCACTTTTAACTAAAAAAAAAAAAAAAAAAAAAGGATTGCCCAGCCTTTCCTCGGGCCTTTGTATTCCTGGTGGGGGACACAGAAATCCCCCACCTTGAGTTTGAAATGAGGTGGACCTTTTAAAAGGATTTTAATTTCCAGAATTCAGCCTGTTCCTCTCTGCCAAGCCCTTTACTGGAAACAGCGGTCCTTGACCCCCTGAGTAGGCAGGAAGTGGGAAGGGTGGGCACTCAGCCTCAGTGACCTTTGCTCTGCTGTTGCCAACCGTGTGACGTGAACAAAGGAGCCTCAAACCCTGGGGGCCTGGCCCAGGCTGAGCACTCTGAGCAGCCCAGGGTGGGAGTCTCCGCCACACACCACTCTGTTCCTGCAGCAGTTCTCAGCAAAACTGCTCGGTGACCCTGAGAAGGGTCGCCTCTGGAGCTGAAGGGCAGGCAAGGGGAGCCCCACTGCACTGTGAGTGTCTCTTGTGAGTGTCTCAGCCGCCAGCTGGATTGCCACACTGGCTGCAGCGTCTGTCAGTGACCTCCTTCTCTTTAATTTCTTTTTATTAAAATCTGGTTCATGTACCATATTATGTAAGTTACAGGTGTACAGTGTAGTGATCAGTGACTGCCTCCTTGTGCAGCCAGAATGGCATCTCTGGCCCCGAGTCTGGATTTCCTAACCCCCAGATGCAAGCTGCGCATGGTACTGCAGCAGTGACCAGTTCTTGGTATTTGCTCAGGTGGCATGAAGACCTTTATCCTTGAATCAGACCTGAACCAAACTGTGGATTCTGCCAGCCCAGCTTGCACAGTCACCTCCTGAGTGAGTCCTAATGACTGACACGTGTGATCTGAGGTAAGCAGCATTAGAGCTCCATCAACACACAACCCCCGCAAAGCTCTGGGTTAGAAAAGAAGGGTGGAGAGCTCCTGCCTTGTCAGCCTGCGGCACAGGCCCTGACCTTTGACGGACGTCATATTCCTCCAAGGAGGACCACTCTCTCTCTTTACATCAATAAGAGGGTATCGGCACTGAGGTTTTCTCTGTGGAGGTCAAAATACATTCTGCAGATTTTGCTTTTTCCAATGTCAAAAAACATTTTTTTAATTTCAGTATTTTCTGAGGCAAAATCTATGTGAGGTATGATATTGTTATTACAAATCCCACTATACAACTAACCAAAGGCCCAGGGAATCAGAGGAGCATAATTCATTCTCTCCTTCAACAAATATCTGACCAGCATAAGACTAAAACAGGGCGTCCCAGTTGGCTAGTGCTCAAGATTCTGCCTGCCTTGCAGGAGACGTGGGTTCGATCCCTAGATTGGGAAGATGCCCTGGAGGAGGAAATAGCAACATGCTCCAGTATTCTTGCCTGGAAAATCCCATGGACAGAGGAGCCTAACAGGCTATAGTCCATGGGATCACAAATAGTCAGACACAGCTGAGCGACACACACAGCACAAGATTAAAACAGCCTGCAAAGCAATGTGTCAAGTTCCTCTCACTGAAACACAGCCTGTAGTCACAAGATTTGCCGGTTCAGCAGGAGTGGTCAGAGTCCAAGTAAGACCTTTGGAGACCATAAATACAAAACCGATTAAGAAATCTCATCCTAAATATTTAAAAAAAATACTAAATCACATTTTTTTAAGTACGAAGGGATGAAAACAAGGATCTGATTTTTCCGGTGAGGAATATTTCACTAGCAAAAGATCTCCACCCCTCTAACCCTCCCCTCTTCACCAGATTTCTAATCTGGCCTAAAGGGTGGGGGTAGAGAGGGGTTGCATTTAAGGAAGTTATTGCTTAGAAAGTGAGAGATCCTTCTCAGAGGGGGAAGAGAGAGAGACTTCCTTACACTGAAGAGTGGTCTAAAGTAGGCCATGACCATTGTAAGGCTGCTCACTGGGGGAGGGACGAGAATTCTCTGGAGGAGCTGAGCCTGATGCTGTAATCTTGGGGTAGGGAAGAGAGCAGAATCCAACACGGAAGTCTCTGGAAGGAACTAAGGCTGTTCCAGCCTCTGGCAGAATGATCAAAGGGAAGACATGGAGCCCAAGAAGAAAATTGTCTTGATTCATCCAGGAAATGAAGGACAAAAGCAATAACTCAGTTTCCACAGAGAAGTATGTGTGCATTCTTGGAAAAACAGGAGGAGAAACACTGGCTTTTAAAGGTCAGCTTTAGAAGATACTGGGGTTCCCTAGTAGCTCAGTAGTAAAGAATCCACCTGCCAAAGCAAGAGATGCAGGAAACATGGGTTCCATCCCTGGGTCGGGAAGACCCCTTGGAGAAGGAAATGGCTATCCACTGGAGATTTCCTGGAAAATCTCATGGACAGAGGAGCCTGACAGGCTACAGTCTACGGGGTCACAAAGAGCTGGATATAACTTAGCTACTGAGCATGTGCATATGCACTTAGAAGACACTAGATTCACAAGTCAGGGCTAGGTGAGCAGAGAGAAGCGGAGATTAGAAAGCTTTGGAAATAACAGTAATATTTTCGGTTAATACAAGTTGAGCCTTCTGACCTCCAAATCCTGCAGTCTTCAATGTACCATCCCCTGAGATTCATCCTCACTTGGTTCTGCACCAGGATGCTGGATACATCGACGCTGTGTGGGAGAGACACCACGGGAGCCCAAAGGGGGACAGGTGAATCCTAGGGTACCGCTTTACAAAAGCCATTTCTCCTCGACCTTGGATAGCTCTAGAAGAGCGTGACCTACCATATAAGGGGCAGAGAGGTGTCCAAAGACATTCAATTTGCAACTTCCTTGAGGTTTTCACCCAATACTTTTTTCTGACTGAACCCACATCTCCTGCATTGGCAGGCGGATTCTTTACCACTGAAAGTGAAAGTGAAAGTGAAGTAGCTCAGTCATGTCCGACTCTTAGCGATCCCATGGACTATACAGCCCACCAGGCTCCTCCGTCCATGGGATTTTCCAGGCAAGAGTACTGGAGTGGGGTGCCATTGCCTTCTCCGTTAACAGCGGCTAGGCATATTATATTTACTTGGAGCTGGTATACTTGGTGACAGCCTTAGTGCCCTCGGACACGGCGTGCTTGGCCAGCTCGCCAGGTAGCAGCAAGCGCACGGCGGTCTGGATCTCCCTGGATGTGATACTGAGCCCCGAGCAAAGCCCAGTATCTTCTACAGCGGACCTTAAAAGCCAATGTTACTCCCTCTTGTTTTTCTAAGAACACACACACACACACCTTTCTAAGGAAACTGAATTACTGCTTTTGTCCGTTTGTTTCAATTTCTCTCTAAACAAGTTTCTTAAGTTCAGTTCAGTTGCTCAGTCATGTCCAACTCTTTGCGACCCCATTTCTTAAGCTGTTAGGAAAATAGCAGTTCTGAAAGCAGGGGTCCCTGGACTAGCAGCACCAACATCTCCCTGGGGAACTTGTTTTAACCACAGACACTGGACCTGACCCAGATGGAGAGCATCAGAAACTTTAGGGGCGGGGCCAGCAACCTGTTCGGTTGATGCTGATACCAGCTCGTTTGAGAACTGCTCCTGAGCAGAATGCAGGCCCACTGAGCTATAAGAGACTTAATTTACCTTTTCACTACTTATCGATCGCTGTTTGGCTTTTGTATTTAAACTTTCAGTGACACATAGCTCAAGGTTTCTGGTGTTATTATGCATGTTGTTGAGTCGACTATTCTAACTTCGGGGGTGAGGAGGAGGTACCTAGGTCAAATTTGTAATTGGATCCCTGTATCTTTCTTTTTTAGGCTGGGGAAGTGCAGCAAAGTTAAAAAAAAAAAGAGCTGTGGCTGCATTTGGCTCCCTCTGAGCTGTCTGGATTGGCCAGGCAACTGAGATGTGTCCTTAAGACCTGCTGCAGTTGGTTCCTTCCCTTTGGAAACCAGAACTCAGAGGACGGCACGAGACAGGCCGCAACAGTTCAGACGGCTCGCAGGCTGCCCTGGTTCCTTTTCATTTACCAGGTTCATTTATCCTAGCATTTCTCAGCATCGACCTCCCCTCCCCCACCAATCAATCCCCAGGGAAAATGGAATTTTATCACCCTGGACACTCGGTTCTACCCTCACCCTTTGGCTCCCCTCTCTACCCCCGGCACACATTCCATCTGGCTCTGTGTGTGTGTGTTCTGGGCCTGCCAGAACATTCCAAGACAGAAGCAATTGCTTCCTGCCTGGCTCACGTTGTCAAGCAAGATACGTGAGGCCAGAGACAGGTATCTGTCAGGGAAGCCAGATGTATGATGCTGGCAACCTGGCACAAGGAGAAGAGGAGGGCACAGGGGTTTCTGTGTTACCCCTGGAGCTAGCTAACCAGGAAGGTGGTTACATAAGGAAGCATGTGGGTTTGAGCACAGCTGTTCACCTGTTGCTGATTAGTGCGCTGCCTATCAGCCATGCAGGCTCACTGAGCTGTCAGATGCAGACAGACGCAATCGAGAAGGGTCGGTTCTGTTTAGCAAAAGCTTTTATTGAACCCTGGACTCTGTTAGGTGCTGGGAAACCTGAACTAAGTAAACCAGAGTCCATGCTCCCAAGGAGCTCATGGTCAAGGAGAGGAACACGGGCCAGTAAACAGTCATTTACAGTCCCCATGAGAAGACAAGGACACTATCTCCACTGGACAAAACTCCTGCAGAAATGCTCTGAAAGTTGAGTCAGGCAGATGTGGTATTTTCCAGATGGGTGTTCCAGGCAGAGAGAACAGTATGTACAAAAGCAACGTGCCCTAACTCTGAAACAGTCACATTAAAGCTCAGGTTCAAATGCCAGGAGCAGCGTTAGGAATGTGGCCTCCTTCTCACGGGGCCAAAATCCAAGCCGCACAACCAGAGAGGAGGCAGGCCCGCTGCTGCCAGGCAGACTCTGTGCAGACCCTGATGGCCCGACGAAGGAAGAGCAGGGCCGCTCTGCAAGAAGAAAGTGTGGGAGCTGGAGCCTGGGGACATCTTAAACCCCTTATGTATCTGGGAGGTTATGAACCAGGATAAAAGGGAGAATCTAGGTGTGCAGAACTGAAATCTGCCCATCTGAATGTGACAGGAGGTTTAATAAGAGCCCTGGGGGTGGGGAGCACAGGAGACATGAGAACTGGAACGTTTACAGAACAAAAAAGAATTCGCTTGCTGGAGGTGTGTTCTGTGTCTCTACCAAAAAGAGATTTTCCATCCAAGATCAGGTCCTCAGCTCCCCCCACAGTGTCACTCTCTGTGGGTTATCTCATGGGGCCCAGGACTTCAGCTGCCATGGACAACCCCCATCTCCCCGCCAGTCTCTCTCCTGGCAGACAATTGCTCACTGGACATCTTCACCTTGACACTCACGTACACTCCAACTTAACGCCATTACGTGTCCCAAACTGAGTATCTCCTCACTATCCTAGATTCCTCCCTCCAGCCCTCCCCAGTGGACTCTAGCTCAAGGGACAGGACTTCAATTCACCTTAATGCTTCACCCAGCAATCCCCAGCAGGTCTTGCTCTCCCCTCCTTTCTCTAAGCAAATTATTTACTAAATCTTTTTTTTTTTTTTTTGGCTCTGCATGTGGGAACCTAGTTCCCCACCCAAAGATCAAACCCTTGCCCTAAGCCTTAGAAGTACAGAGTCTTAAAACTACTTAAAACTACTGGACCACCAGGGAAGTCCCTACTAAATCATTCTTGAACCTATTCACCTTAGATTAGTTTCCTATGGCTGTGTTTGTGCGTGCAAGTCCCTTCAATCGTGTCCAACTCTCTGTGACCGTATGGACCAGGCTCCTCTGTTCATGGGATTCTCCATGCAAGAATACTGGAGTGGGTTGCTATGCCCTCCTCCAGGGGATCGTCCCAACCCAAGGATCGAACCCACATCTCTTATGTCTCCTGCATTGGCAGGCAGGTTTTAACCACTAGCGGCACCTGGAAAGCCCTTCCTATGGCCACTGTAACAAATCACTACAAAGTCAGTGCCTTAAAACAACATGAATTAATTACCTTGCAGTTCTGGAGGTGAGAAGTGGAAAATGAGCTAAAATCAGTGTGTCAGCAGGGCTGTGGTTCCTTCCAGAGGTTTTAGGGGGGAATCAATTCCCTTGATATTTTCCAGCTGCCTGAATTCCTTGGCTCCTGGCCCCTTCCTCCATCCTGAAAGACAGGAGCACAGCATCTTCAACTCTTTTTGATTTTGATGAAATGCCTTCCTCCATCTTTCAAGAATTCTTGTGATTATCCTTCCTGATCCCATCCAGATAATCCAGGATAATCTTCCCATTTCAAAATCCTGAATTTAATCACACCTGGAAAGTCCCTTTTGCCTTATAAGGTATCACAGGTTCTGAAGATTAGGAAACGGACTTCTGCGGGCCATTACTCTGCCTACCACACGCTTCCTCCTATCCCAGTACCATGGCACCAGCATCTCTCACCCAGCTCCAGTGGGTACCAGCACACTGCTCTTATTCGAGCCACTCCTATGTCATCCTTTTATAGCTGCCTGATCACAGGCCTGTCTCCTTTGAGCTTTACATGCTGTGAGGACAAGGTTGGAATCTTGCAACATGTATGTTGGTACACCCACTATGGGAAAAGTATGGAGGTTTCTCATAAAACTAAAAATACAATTTCCAAATGATCCAGCAATCCCACTCCTGGTCAAATATCCAGATAAAACTGTAATTCAAAAAGATACATGCACTCCTGCGTGTTCACAGCAGCACAGCTCACACTAGCCAGGACATGGAAACAACCTAAATGTCCACCGACAGATGAGTGGACAAAGAAGATGTGGTACATACATACATACAGTGGAAGGTTACCCAGTCATTAAAAAAGAATGAAATAATGCCATTTGCAGCAACATGGATGGAACTAGAGACTATCATACTAAGTGAAGTAAGTCAGAAAGAGAAAGAAAAGTACATACAATATCACTTATATGTGGAATCTAACACACAAAACAAATGAGATTACCTACAGAACAGAAACAGACTCACAGACACAGGGAACAGACTTGTGGTTGCCAAGGGGGAGGAGGGATAGAGGAGGGATGGACTGGGAGCTTAGGACTAGCAGATGCAAACTATTACATATAGAATGGATAAACAATACTACTACTACTAAGTCACTTCAGTCGTGTCCGACTCTGTGCGACCCCATAGATGGCAGCCCACCAGGCTCCCCTGTCCCTGGGATTCTCCAGGCAAGAACACTGGAGTAGGTTGCCATTTCCTTCTCCAATGCATGAAAGTGAAAAGTGAAAAGTGAAAGTGAAGTCGCTCAGTCGTGTCTGACCCTCAGCGACCCCATGGACTGCAGCCTTCCAGGCTCCTCTGTCCATGGGATTTTCCAGGCAAGAGTACTGGAGTGGGGTGCCATTGCCTTCTCCGGATAAACAATAAGGTCCTACTATATAGCACAGGGAACTATATTCAACAGAAGCAGAAGATATTAAGAAGAGGTGGCAAGGATACACAGAAGAACTATACAAAAAAGATCTTCACAACCCAGATAATCACGATGGTATGACCACTCACCTAGAGCCAGACATCCTGGAATGAGAAGTCAAGTGGGCCTTAGGAAGCATCACTATGAATAAGGCTGGTGGAAGTGATGGAATTCCAGTTGAATATTTCAAATCCTAAAAGATGATGTTGTGAAAATGCTGCACTCAATATGTCAGCAAATTTGGAAAACTCAGCAGTGGCCACAGGACTGGAAAAGGTCAGTTTTCATTACAATCCCAAAGAAAGGCAATGTCAAAGAATGCTCAAACTACCACACAATTGCACTCATCTCACACGCTAGTAAAGTATTGCTCAAAATTCTCCAAGCCAGGCTTCAACAGTACATGAACTGCGAACTTCTGAAAGTTCAAGCTGGATTTAGAAAAGGCAGAGGAACCAGAGATCAAGTTGCCAACATCTGTTGGATCATCAAAAAAGCAAGAGTTACAGAAAAACATCTACTTCTGCTTTATTGACTATGGCAAAGCCTTTGACACAATAAACTGTGGAAAATTCTGAAAGAGATGGGAATACCAGACCACCTGACCTGCCTCTTGAGAAATCTGTATGCAGGTCAGGAAGCAACAGTTAGAACTGGACATGGAACAACAGACTGGTTCCAAATAGGAAAAAGAGTACGTCAAGGCTATGTATTGTCACCTTGCTTATTTAACTTATATGCAGAGTACATCAAGAGAAATGCTGGGCTGGATGAAGCACAAGCTGGAATCAAGATTGCCGGGAGAAATATCAATAACCTCAGATATACAGCTGACACCACCCTTATGGCAGAAAGTGAAGAAGAACTAAAGAGCCTCTTGATGAAAGTGAAAGAGGAGAGTGAAAAAGCTGACTTAAAACTCAACATTCAAAAAACTAAGATCATGGCATCTGGTCCCATCACTTCATGGGAAATAGATGGGAAAACAGTGGAAACAGGACCGACTTTATTTTTTTGGATTCCAAAATCACTGCAGATGGTGACTGCAGCCATGAAATTAAAAGGCACTTACTCTTGGGAGAAAAGCTATGACCAACCTAGACAGCAAATTAAAAAGCAGAGACATTACTTTGCCAGCAAAGGTCCGTCTAGTCAAAGCTATGATTTTTCCATTAGTCACGTATAGATGTGAGAGTTGGACTATAAAGAAAGCTGAGTGCCGAAGAATTGATGCTTTTGAGCTGTGGTGTTGGAGAAGATTCTTGAGAGTCCCTCGGACTGCAAGGAGATCCAACCAGTCCATCCTAAAGGAAACCAGTCTTGAATATCCATTGGAAGGACTGATGTTGAAGCTGAAACTCCAATACTTCAACCACCTGATGCGAAGAACTGACTCACTGGAAAAGACTCTGATGCTGGGAAAGATTGAAGGCAGGAGAAGGAGCCGACAGAGGATGAGATGGTTGGATGGCATCACCGATTCAATGAACATGAGTCTGGGTAAACTCCGGGAGTTGGTGATGGACAGGGAGGCCCAGCATGCTGCAGTCCGTGGGGTCGCAGAGAGTCAGACACAACTGAGCAACGGAACTGAATGATGATAAACCGTAATAGAAAAGAATATTTAAAAAAGAATCAATTTGCTGTTCGGCAAAAATTAACATATTATAAATCAACTATAATTCAATTATTTTTTAATATTTATTTTAAAAGGATTTTTTTAATCCTTTATTTAAAAGGATCTTCTTTTGTGTTGTCCCCCAAGTACCTTATAAGGTTCAAAGAACATTTTCTGAATTGGATTTTTAAAAATAAAACTCCTTTGATTGGAAACTCTCTGGGCCTCAGACCTGCTCTGCTTTGCTTTCTTAGTGCTTACTAGCTATTATGGACACAGGCCGTGCAGGGACACTTTCCTAGGGGAAGGGAGGGGCCAGTAAACAGCCCAGGGCTTGTCAGTCAGTCCCAGATCAGGAAGGCAACTGGGGACAAGGCCCTGGCAGAAAGGCCTGGGAGGTTTACCAAAGCAGGCATCCAGAAGAGAGGTTTCCCCTCCCAGGTCACATCGGTGAGGCTGGACACCGCAGTCTGTAATTTCATCACAGGCCAGAACCAGATTCCTGATACATAGTAAGAATTCCAGGACAGCACACACGAGGCAGCAGCTGGGCTGTCAGCCTCGGGCTAGAGCAAAGTAGGGCCTGGGTCGGGGTGGGGGGTGGGGGGAGGGAGGGGCAACTCCCCAGCCCTCCCACTCCTCCCCTGCTTCCCCCGCCAAAGCCCCCTCCCCACCCTCTTCCTTCCCTTTGTACTCATGAATGCCAGCCCACTCAAGGCAGACATTTGAGAGACTACTGCCAACTTCGAGCAACTTCAACACCTGCTGGGATTGATGAGAAAAAATATTGCTAACAAATGACCCTTTTCTGTGTCTGCTTTTAATAGATGAAAGATTTACAAAATCATAATTAGTCTCCTTCAGCAGTTGGTGTGGCCAAGATAAACCACATCAAATTATTTGCCAACTTAGTTCCTGTAGACTAGAGGATAAACAAGTCCCTTTTTCTCCACCTCCTTCTCTGTTTCTTCTTTTAGCTTTTTAAAATAAAGTATACATTGTCAGGACTTTTCACAGCCAAAAGTCAGTTTGCCACTTCCATTCCATGCAAAAATTTTTGCTGTGGTTTATTTATTTTTATGGCTGTATGACATTTCTTGGCAATGTCCATTCACAATGTTTTCATCCGTTTTTCTTTCACTGGACATTTAGGTTGTTCTGGGTTTTTTCCTCTTTCAAATAATTCTGCAAAGTATTCTTCTGTGTGTCTCCTTTATGCACATGTGGGGAAGTCTAAAGATGGGTAAGCACTTCCTCATCATTTCTAAATGAGTAATCACTATACTGTCCAAAATGGTCGCCTGAATTTACCCTCCCACCAACAGCACCGTGTTCTTGTTGCTTCACATCTTCCCCAATACTTCAGCAAATGTTTTTGGTTTTTACCAATCTTTTAAGTATCAAAAGTTTCTTCTGTGGCTCAGTGCTGAAGAATCCATCTGCCAAACTGGAGAGGCAGGTTCAATCCCTGGAAGAGCCTCTGGAGAAGGAAATGGCAACCCATTTCCTTGCCTGGAAAATCCCATAGACAGAGGAGCCTGGCAGGCTATCTTAGTATTAAATAGTACTGGTTTCCTGTAACTTACATTTTCCTGACTAGTAGTGAGGTTGGGCATCTTTTCATGTAAGTATTGACTTTTTAGATTTCTTCGATGGATTGCCTGTTTTCATCTTTTGCCTACATATCTATGGAGTTGTTTCTTTTTACCTCATCAATCTGTAGTTTACTTGTTTTTACATATACATTCTGAATACCAATCTTGTTTTTTTAGATTTTTTTTTATGTGGACCATTTTTAAAGTCTTTATTGAATTTATTACAATCTTGCTTGTTTCATGTTTTGGTTTTTTGGCTGCGAGACATGTTGGATCCTAGCTCCCCAACCAAGGACTGAACCTCCACCACTGCCTTGGAAAGTAACGTCTTAACCACTGGACCACCAGGAAAGCCGCACTCCTCTATGACTTTATAGGTTATGTCTGCTCAGGCCCTCCGAGAAGCAGACACCAAGAAGGAATTAGAAGTGAAGACAATTACTGGGATCACAAAGAGTTGGACATGACTTAGCGACTAACATGTTAACTTTTTTTACTTTCAATGCTCTGAAAGGTAATGGGACAAAGAGGAGGGGTGGCTGGGAAGACCCTTCAGATCCCAATGCAGATCTTGCTACCTGTGATGGCAGAGAGAAGAAAGGAGGATTGGGTAGGAAGAGACTTCATCCGCAGGGAGTTCTGAGGTCTCCGTCCAGCTAACAGAGAGCCTCAGAAGAAAGTTTGCCTTTTATTTATTTATTTATTTATTTTTTGAAAGTTTGCCTTTTAAAGGAAACCAATGCTGGGCAAGAATGGCTCAGCTTGAGTCCCCCCACCATGCGCAGTTGGGCCAGGGAGAGCATGGTCTCGGTCTGAACACTGGTGGATCCAGAAGGTGCGGCAGCCACAGGCTGTCAGCCAATCACACACCTGGCAGGCGCCTCTCTCCTGAAGGGAGACCAAGCACCCCTTATAGCTATCCCCTTGCCAACATCTTCTCCCAGATCATACTTGACTATTTTTTATTTTTGCCTTATGGCGTCTTTTGATGAGAAGGAGCTTTACACTTGAATGCTGATAAATTTATCACTATTCTTTATAGTTTGTCCTGCTGTGTTTTCAGGTATTACTGTTTACTCTCTGATCCTGAGAGTTTTCTATATTTTCTCCTAGATGTCCTAAAATCCTGCTTTTCAAATTTTTCACCTCTAATTAAATGGGTTGTGTTTGGTTTTGTTTCTCTACATGGGTTACTGAATTCCCAGCATCATTTTTTGAATAATTCATCCTTTCTCTACAGATTTGCATGTTGTCTCTGTCATACATCAAGCCTTCATACGCACAGGAATCTGCCTGGGGGCCCTCTATTCTGTTCCACAGGCCTATTTGTCTCCTTCTGGGCTAATACCACACCACTTTAATAAGTCTGATAAGGCAAGTGACTCATCTTGGTTTTTTTCAAAATTTCATAGGTATTTTGGCCCTTTGCTTTTTTGAAGCAATGTTAGAATCATCTTACCAAGTTACACAAAATATCCTGTCTGGATTTTTATAATTTCTAGATTAATTTAGGGAGAATTAAAATCTTTTAACAGTGAATCTTCATATCATGAACATGCCTCATCTCTCTAGCAAAGAATACCTAAGTAAGTGAAGTTTTGTAATTTTCTTCATAGAGATCATACATATATCTCATTGGATTTATTCCTGGCCCCTCATAGCTTTGTTTCTTATAAATGTTCACTTTAAAAGTTTTTGTTTCCTAACTGACTGGTTATAAAAATCAATTTCGATTTTGATAAAAATTTTGGATAAAAATCCAAATTGATTTTTATATCACGAGCTTCTATATAGCAACTTTGATGTCTTCTCTGATAAACTGAGGCTCTTTTTCACACATCCCTAGGAAATCAGGATCCTTCTGTACTCAAAGAAAACCCATCAGCAGATTATCTAAGCAGGCCAAGCTGGGGGAAAGGCCATTTGCTGACTCCCCTGGCTAAACGGCACCGCCTCCTTCTGGAGACCTTGCCAGCAAGACAGAACTCCCAGGGAGAGTTGCTTTAGATCAAGCAAGGTTCTGGACAGAGTGGCCTAGCTTGAGGTCAGCGTTACTGTTACAGAACAAAATGATCCCCAAGCAAAAAGCTCAGCGCCAACTGGGTTAGACAGGGGGCTGCTGGGGTGACCTGATTAGAGGATGGCATCTCTTGATTGGCCACATCTGCTCTGTCCTTCCACTCTCCCTACTTGGAGAGGCCTTAGGGATATCAGAAAGCAGGCCAGGAGGAGGCGGCAGCCTGTACCATGAAAGGGAGTTAGAGCAAAGCCTGCCACTGCCGACCCTTCACCCCCACTCAGCTTCCAAGCTGTTCCCCAATCAGGTTCCATTCCACCCGGCCCAACTGCTGGAGGGCAGTTAGGCAGCTTTGAGAGCCCAGTGTGGGACAGGAAATGTATTCTGTGGACCCTTGGCTTTGGGGTCATCCTAAATAGATACTGGAGTCCATGGCCATACTACCCTGAACATGCCCGATCTTGTCCAAATAGATACTGGAGAAGGAAAGAGAGAGAGAAAGAAGTGACACCCACTGGGTGGACACAGGCCTCTCACCTGTCTCAGCTGTCTCCACAAAACAGTCCTGAGGTGGGTGTCTTCTAGAGGTCCCACTGTCTCTTCTCCCATTTCTCCATGGGCTACTTGAGTGTACAGGCTCCTGATGACTTCGTGAGAAGCCTAGGTTTTATTTCTATATCCATCTGTATCCAAAGTGTGAGCCAGTGGGGCACAGTGAGAAATGGATAAATGCTGAGTCAGACAGACCTGAGTTCTAGTCTCCGAGGGATCCCAGGTATGGTGCAGTCAACTCCCCTAAGCTCTGATTTTTCCCTCTGTTTAGGGAAGAAGAAAGTATCTTCTTTGTAGGATGGCTGAGATCATTAGACTGAATCACATACATTGCTACCGAGCAGATGCCATATAAAGCTGTATGCTTCCTTGCAAGGTCCTTTAGGAAATTGCTGAATCACTTCTCAAGTTTAAGGGGGTGTAAGGTATGTGCCAATTCTCCAGGGAACCAAGAAACATGAGTTCTACTGAAATGAGCATTTTCAGCCTCACAACAATTGCATTAGGTAGAGTGCATGTTATAGCCACACTGTAAATGAAGAAACCGAAGTTCAGAGGAGCAGTGTGACTCCCGAAATCAGAGGCAGGACATGGCAGAGCAGAGATAAGAAGCCGAGTCCTTCCTGGAGCCTTTGCTGCCCAGGCCCCACCCAGTTATTTCCCTTCCCAGCTCCTGGCCACCAGGTCCCAGACCTCAGGTAACCCCATGGCTTTTAGCTGAGCTCCAGTGCAGACCTGACCTCTCTTTATCAGATGACAAGGATTTCAGTTGCCAGGAGCAAGAGTTCCCTGACTCACATGACCCTTCCAGTCTCTAGTATTTTCCTGCAAACAAGAATCCACTGAAAGGCTATTGTTCTTCTTGCTTTTGCTTTTCCTAGGAACTGCCATTCTGTGTAAGGCCCAGGAGCTGGAAAGCACAATCAGATAAAGGTAGAGAGGAAAGAGGGAACAAAAGAGGGGCAAGAGAGGCTATTGATAGGAATCAGCAAATCATTATTTAAACAGAAAATGATTGTTCTTATTACCTATTGCCTTTATTATAATAACCTATGCATTTGTAACCTCCATTTATAAGGTTCTAAAGTGGAAAGTCTGTGTGTGTGTGTGTGTGTGTGTGTATACATGAGTATATGCATGCCTCTCGATCTGTCTGCGTCTGTATTTAATCCTCTGCAGCACTGGGCCTGGAATCGAACACATAAACAACTAACTTATAGAAGGAGGGAATGTGTGACCCATTTTCCCAGAAATGCCTTCTCCTCAGGCTCTTATTAGGTCTGACAGTCTCATCATAAGAGTCTCTACTTCTTGGAGACCTGTTCCTTTTACCAGGTTAACCATTAACAGGTCCTTCTCACTGTCTAAAGAGTACAGCAGACTGGAATACCATGGGAAGGGCCCTTTGACGAACTAAATGGGGGTGGGGGGTGGGGAGCTGACCCATGGAATGCAGTTATTTGTGTGATGGGAACTTGTTCCTAGGATGTAAACCCTGACTCGCCCCTGTAAGAAGATAAAGAATCACCCCAAAGGAGGATCTCTGAGAAGGCAAGTATGTTGCTCACACCATCATCAATCAAGACCGGTTTGACCTTGGTCTGGTTTCACAATGCAGCTTAGGCCACCGGGCAGAGCAAAACTAAGGGGCTCCTTCATGAGTCAAGCTGATGACCCTGGTCTCATTCCTCTAGTCTCCATCGAAATTGGGCTAAACTACTAGGGACCTATGTGGAGCCCAAAACAGACCAGCCAAGAGGATACTGGTGTCTTTTTTTTGCCCATATGTCTCTTTCTTTCCTGGAAAATGCCATGGACAGAGAAGCCTAGAAGGCCACAGTCCATGGGGTCACAAAAGAGACAGAACTGAGTGACTAAATAGCAACAGCTGTTTATTTACCACCTGATCATTGTTTTATTCAGTCACTCAACATTAAAATATTTATCCCTGCCTTGTTACAAAAGAGAGTGAAGGTAAAACTGATTTAAAAAAAAGGTGACATTTTTAAGCTAATTCACATCTATCATCCATGGCATTCTATAATTTAACTCAACAAGTAATTATTAAATGCCAACTCTAATAGTAGCGAGACAACATCAGTGAAAATATAAAGATGGGCCCATCCAAATGGACCTTGTAGTTTAAGTGCAACTGTGGACTCGTAAACAGAAAATTACAACTGTGGGTCAACTCTTTTGTAATTCTAGTGATCATGGCCAAATAGTCTCTCTTGCTATCAGTCAATCCTTAACTATTACAAAAATTAACGTTCATAGCTGTTTATGGACTTCTCTGGCAGCTCAGTGGTAAAGAATCTGCCTGCCAATGCAGGAGAGATCTATGGGCCAGGAAGATCCCCTGCAGAAGGAAACGATGACCCACTCCAGTATTATTGCCTGGGAAATCCCATGGACAGAGGAGCCTGGAGGGCTGTAGTTCATGGGGTCATAAAAGTCAGACACAACTGAGCAACTAAACAAGAACAACAGCTGTTTATATTTTATGTACTCTAATGACACCTGATGAGAAGAACTGACTTATTTGAAAAGACCCTGAAGCTGGCAAAGATTGAAGGCGGGAGGAGAAGGGGCTGACAGAGGATGGCATCACTGACTCAATGGACATGAGTTTGACATGAGTTGGGAGTTGGTGATGGACAGGGAAGCCTGGCGTGCTGCAGTCCATGGGGTTGCAAAGAGTCAGATACGACACAGCGACTGAACTGAACCAAACTCTGACCCCATCTCCCACGTTTAGCCTTTGCTGCCTAACAGCCTACCGGTCATACCCAGGCAGGAGCCATTGGCACAGAGTTCTCCCCTTATAAACGGAAGAACTTACAAACAAAAATAGCAATGAGAATGAATGTTAAAGACAGTTTTAATCCAACTTGCAAGCTACAAGTAAGCACTAAAGCAGCTAAATTTGCAGAGGCTCCACTCAGGGTCTAGTTCTATTTAGCTCAGATGAAGAAACAGCAGCTGGATCACCGACTGCCACAGTAAGTGAAAAACCACAACACGGCAGCCAGTCTTCACCTTCCCAATCAATGGTTCAGGGCCATGGCCAGTATTTGTACCTTGAGCTTTAAATATTTCCTGAATGTGTTTTACTTGGTTCTCTCATTTTATCTCCTAAAGATGTCATAGTCTGCAGATGGGGAGAGAACAAGCCAAAGAAAGGTAGCTGACTTCCCTCTGGTCCTTCACAACGTTGCTGTCTGGGATGTAAATGAAATCCTAGGACCAGGTTTCCCAGCACCTGGTTTTGACAGCAAAGAGAGCACTTGCTGTACCTTTTGAGAACAGAGGTACTTAAGGAGCCTGGTAATTTATGAGAAAGCTCTGGCTGGTCAAGAGTTACTACTGTTATACATTTTAGCTTGAAGTGAAGAAAGGTCTCTGGTCTGGGCTGAGGGTCAATCTACTTTTTAATGTGGTGGAATGATCTAGCACAGTAGTTCTCAAAGTGTGGTCCCAGGACCACCAGCATCAGGGTGACCTGGGGATTTATTAGAAGTGCAAATCCCCCAGCCTCACCCAAAACCACCTGGGTCAGACACTCTGGGAAAGGAGCCCACAATCTGTGTTTCAACAAGCTTTGGGGAGGATTCTGATGCATGCTCAAATTTAGGGACATGTGCTCTAGAGCAGTGTTCCCAAATTTGGTCCTGGGACCCTTGGCCTCAGGATCTGCAAAAGGAAATTCTGGAATAGGTGATCTGGAGGTGCAAGAAAATGAGAGAAACAAGGTTTACTCCTTCAGTCCAGCATTTCCCAAAGAGCCTGATCTTAAGTATTACTGGGGACCTCTAAATAACAGCCAATGTCCTGACCCCTATCCAGGGAATTCAGAATCAGAGTGGGAGAGAAGAGTTGAAATAGCCAGGCTCAGATTCGGACATCCCTTGGATAAGTGTGGCTCACTTATCTAACCTCAAGAGGATTATTGCTCTGGGCTCCAGAAACCATTGGTTTTGAAGGAGTCTTTTGGGCCTAGAAAAGAAAACAACAGTTTCAAAGGCCCTTGCTGAATCATCTAACTTCAGAAAAAACAAAACAGAACTTTAGGTCCCGCCCTGATGCTCCAGGCCTGTTGCATCTATCTGGGACTTATCACCCCCTGTCCGGAAACCTTCCACCCCCTACACCTGCCCAGAAGACTTATTATCCCCTGCCCAACTACAAATTCCATCTCAACTAAAGAGTACCCAAAACATCCCGCCTGATTAACATTTCCCTTATCGCTTCCACAAACCTCCCTATAAATATGGAACCTCCCTGATCCCTCCTCGAGCTCAGCCTGGTCGATAGGCCAACTGTCGCCCCTCCTTGCCTGAATATTGGTAACCTACTTCTGTTGAGGTCATCTTTCCTTTTTCTGCCTCGGCCCGAACTATACCTTACAGGTTTAGTCATAGTATCCACCTTAGCCCAATACCATCAACATCTAAAGAGGGGTCTGATGCCAGTCCTCCATTCAGAAAATAAATACTATACAAAACCTATTGATTTTTTTTAGCCTGAGAAAGTACCAAAAAAAAATTAAATATAAATTTCTGGGTTATTTATCGATGGATCAGGCAAAAAGCAGCACATAGAGACCCCTGAAGACAAAGCATTCAGCCAGGATAGAAAAAAGACTCAACAAACGAGAAAAAAAAAGAGGGAGATTAAATGGGAGAGAGGGGCAGGAAGGCAAAGGGAGAGGGGCAGAGAAGCTGAGACTTCATGGAAAACGAATAAAAGATGATTCTGGTCCTTTAAACCCCTGGTGGCTCAGAGGTAAAGCATCTGTCTGCAATGTGGGAGACCTGGGTTCGATCCCTAGGTCAGGAAGATCCCCTGGAGAAGGAAATGGCAACCCACTCCGGTACTCTTGCCTGGAAAATCCCATAGACAGAGAAGCCTGGTATGCTACAGTCCGTGGGGTCGCAAAGAGTCGGACACGACTGAGTGACTTCACTTTCCCTTTCAAACCCCAACTGCCAGGATCTAATGCCTGACGGCGTGAAGTGGAGCTGATGTAATAATAATAGAAATAAAGTGCATAACAAATGTAACGTGCTTGAATCACCCCGAAGCCATCCCCATTTGTCCCACCTTGGTCCGTGGAAAATCTGTCTTCCTTGAAACCAGTCCCTAGTGCTAAAAAGGATGGGGACCACTGCTTTAGATTCACGGTAGGGAGCCCAGCTTGGTGCTTAAACACCTGGGCTTTTGAAGCTGTTTAGTTTAAGTACCAGTTCTGTCTCTTTACAACAAGCAGTTGACGATCTTTTTGAGCCTCAGTTTCCCCGTTGATAAATAGACTAATAAGAGTGTCTCCCTTGAAGACACTTGTTCTGAGTAGCAAATGCAATGAGGTGGTTGGTATTTATCAAGCTTAATCAACTGGTGTGGCCACACTGTAGTAAGAAGCACTCAGCCAATGTGAACTATTACAATTCTAACACCTCCAATTGTTGCTGGCCAAAATCTTGGCCTTCTCTGCCCACCGAAGCCGAATAAAAAATGTGGAGACAGAGTTTGGAGAAAACAGAAAGGTGGCTTTTATTCTCAGTCGGCGGAGAGGGGACCTCAGTAGGCTCATGCCTTAGGAACTGTGCCCCCCTCCATGAGGAGTCTAGGGGCTTATATAAGGCAAGGGCTCAAAGTCAGGAGTCGGAGATGCGGAATAAAGGTGATAGGATCTTGATTCCTTCCTCCTGTGTTGTTTCAAAGACAGTCATAGACTGGCATCAGAAACCCAGTAATTGAGTCTGGCAATTGGGTAGCTCTGCCGCCTTTCTGATATGTAACTATAAGGAAGGATGTTGTAAGGGTAAACACCAGACATGGGATGGATTTAGCATAGAGTCAAAAGAAAAATGTGAATTGTAGCTCCTGCAGAGTTATGAGGCAGAAAAGCAAACTTGGTTACAGACATGCAGAGTTAGGAGCAGTTAAAGTAAGAAAACTAGGAATACTCAGGCCTGCTTACTATTCATTCTCTTTATCGTCTTTGTTCTCAGGAAAGGGAAAGAGAAAAATTCATTCCTCTTTTTTCCTTTTACTGCAATACTTTGGATAAATCATTTCCAATCTAAAATCTAATTTATCATGTCTGCGTCAAAAAAAAGGCTGGACCCTTGTAGACCATCCCTGTGATAAATTCTGTTCCTGACTTACTTTAAAACCTGACCACACAGCAATAACAGATGTTTATCCCACTGAAGAACGATCAGACAAGGAACCTACCACTGGGGAGGGGGTGTCTGGGCAAAGGGCGTGTCTGAGCCTCCTATTTTGCTTAATTTAATTCCAGGTGTACCGCCTGCCGGCGGCTCAGTCAGACTAAGCAGGTACTTCTGCTGTTCCAAAGACTAGGTCCCTCCTCCTCACCTCAATTCACTGCTCCAGACAAAACAAGGCAACTTGATTAGAAAAGAGACAGAGTTGACAAGAATTGTATTTTCTCTGGAAGATTTCCTACAAAGGGGCAGGCCGGTGCTCCAGACTAGAGCAGGTTAATACGTTATTGATTGGTTAATGGGTTACTCTCCACCATCGGATCTCAAACTTGAATCTAAGATTGAGAATTTTAGATAACTACAGTTTATCTAAGAATTCCCTGGTGGTCCAGTGGGTTCATTCCCTGGTCGGAGAACTGAGGTCCCACAAGCTTAGCAGACAAAAATTTTAAAAACTTATCAGAAAATATACACTGTCATTAAGAAGCCAAATTAAAAGATATTCTTCCTCAAGGGCTAATTGAGGGCTGGACGGAAGCAAAAAATAATATCACTAAATATGCATCAGATTATCAGATGGTCTTTGTATGGCATACTTAATTATAGGACTGGTTCCAATCACCAAACACAGTATTCAAAAACTGATTGCTTATGAGCATCATGATCATCTCACAATTTTGTTTTCAATTTATGAAGAACTTTGGTATTCAGCATCTAATGAAATCGCCTGAATGACCCATTGGCCCAAAAGTATCTCCCACTTCATGAGAAAGTTCCAACATCAGAATCACCAAGTCAGGGATGGTGTGTCTGGATCTAAACAGGAACCTCAACAGGGAAACTGGAGTATGTTCTGGTCTTCTCTCATTCAGCTTGGCAACATTCATTAAACTAGTTTGTTAACACTCTGGTGCTGAGATAGTGAGATGAAATGAAGTTCTATGTGTAGGACCACAGCTAAAACCAGCCCCAGGGAACAATGAGATGGGAGGAGGGGGCAGCCTGAAGATGTGGGTATAAGGGTGGCTTCTCAAGAGCAAAGGAGGAAAGGAGACACCGAAATAAGGTTACAGGGAGCTACTGGGTACCTGTCTGTACGTACCTCCATCTTGATTATCAAACAGTTGCAAGATGCAAAGGAGAGGAGGAAAGGTGAGAGGAAAAAGTCCCTGACTACTCCAGAGGGAAATCAAAGAAACACTAATGACTTGGCTCCTGACCAGCTATGTGTGCCCTCTTTAATTCGCAACAGCCTCACCTCCCCCTCGGCACTGTCCCAGTTCTTGTCCGGTGCCCAGGAAGGCATGCTTTCTGCTTAGGCCATTCCACAAGGAGGCTGGGTCACTTAATTCTGGAAGGATGTGGTACAGGCCCATGGAGGGAGAAGACAGGTCAACCTCAGACAGAAATGTGCCCTGACATTTGAGATGTCTTTGGCTAATTCCCCTGGAGACTGGTGTCAGGTAACTGAGGACAAGATTGTACACAGGCGCTTGTGTCCACTCCTGTTTTGGGAACCATGTCCAGCATGCTCTCTCCCAGGGGCAGCCTCCTCGGGCCTAGAAACCATTCTTGGTATAGAAACCTTGCCAGGAAACAAATATTTCTATTGTTTGCAGGCTCAAAGGAGGCTGCTGGGTGAGCCAGTGCCTCAGGGACAGCAATGCACTCAAAGGGCAGGGGGCTGATTAAAGTTCAGAAAACAGGATGGATTAGATTATGGAATTTAAAACACAGAAGGCTGGGGGCTTCTGAACATAGCAAAGAAAATTTTTTTGTAGCACCTGCCCATGAGTTTTGCCTGGTTATTTAGTCACCATCACAACCAGGCGAGGGCTTCCCCGGTGGCTCAGATGGTTGAGAATCTGCCTTGAATGCAGAAGACCCGCGTTCAATCCTTGGGTGGGGAAGATCCCCTGGAGAAGAGAATGGCAACCCACTCCAGTATTCTTGCCTGAGAAATCCCATAAACAGAAGAGCCTGGCAAGCTACAGGTCATGGGGTCGCAAAGAGTCAGACACGAGCGACTAACACACACATAGAACCAAGAGGTTCAAAAAGAGGCTCAGAGCTCGATCACTTGCCGGAGGTCACTCAGCTGGTAGTGACAGAGCCAGGGGTCCATCTGACTTGAGACCCACGCTCTGTCCATCCCATCATGTGGCTCTCTAGGAAGAACGCATTAGGGTCTGCAATTAAGGGAATAAAGGTGGCGCTCAGGGATTCTCTGTTTCTTCAGCATGACAGTGTTAGGTTACACATAAGTAGGATTGGTTACAACGGAAATGGATTATCTCAGGAAGTTAAAGAAATCCCTTTGGAATTATTGCCCTGTCCTGAATTAGGAAAACACATGCTGAAGGGCACCGATCGCAATTGAGAGGGAGTGCAGAGGAAAAGGAATGTGTGGTCTGAAAGTGGTTCTGGAGAGTCATAAAGGATGGTGAACCGCAGAAACCTCCCACCCCTACCCAAGAAACACACACACACAATCAAAAAGATTAACTGAAAATTTGAGGGCCTTTTTTCACGCTAAGTCTCAAAGGACTGAGGCTGGGATGTCCGACAAGTGGTGAGGTGGCTGTTTTAGGCTGTTAGACTTGTCCACCCCACCTCCCTGACCCCCAACCCCAACATATGCCATTGCTTATTCTGACACTTGGAAGAGGAGGAGGCAAGTTTGTGCTCAGAGTCATTCGAAGCAGAAGTCAAGCTGAGCCTGGGCAGTTGCCCTGCCAAGCAGCTGCTGTGTACCCAACCGTGGCGGGCCAGCTGGGTCCTGGGGTAGACCCAGGGCCCCACACCAGGGGTGCCAGCAAAGACTGGAATGACAAGGAGGAAAATCAAATGCAAACCGTGAAAGCCCCTTTTCCTGCAGGCTTCAGCAGCTGCAAGCAGGTTCACCACCAGAAACGAGCTCCTTGGGGAGGGGTTCTGTGTGTAACTGGATCCTCTGAAAGGCTCCCAGTCCCTGGAGGCTGAAGACAGCTCACCCCCTGTCAGGAGCAGAGAGCTGTGCGCCCAGTCACAGCGCACAGTGTCAGATGTTCAGGGCAGACCCTCTGACCAGCCCTGCCTACCTGGTGCCCCAGACGCCCTGAAGGGCTCCCATTCCCCTCTACTCACAAGTAATCTTTGCCTGCACGTGCCTGTTTTCATCCCTGTCTGAGCTGTATTCATCCTTCAAGAACTAACTAAAAGACACGCCCTCTTTGAAGCCTCCAGGGCCAGCCCGGCCTACGGAGCCCTCTCCCTCCGTTTTCACTGTCTGTCTAAAGCACGCATTCAACTTTTTCCACGGCTCCTACTCACATTGAGGTTCACTGACTCGACTTTAAATATGTCTGTCTAGATGACTTGGCTTCTAAAATTTCCCCCAGCACGTAGCATAGTTCAGAGTGCACAGTAAACATTCAAATACTTGTTTGGTTCCTAAGTATTAATATACATTAACCATGGACAAACTTCTTCCAAAATTATTGGGCTTGCATTATATCCATTCAGAAATAAATATCCTAGCCTTATGAGGTATATAACATAGAAAGAAGTTCCTGCAAATATAGGAGAATAGAATAGGGCATATCTATTCATATAGAGAAAAAAATAGAGAATATTTTGAATCTTACCATCCAGAATCAACCACTATTAAAGCATAGGATGTACTGTTCCAAATATATATATATATATTTATTTATAATAGCCCTATTAAGATATAATTAACATACAAGTGGACACCCATAAGGAAAAAGATAAAATTGGACCTACTTCTTATACTAAACACCAGAATAATTCTAAATGGGTCAAAGGGCTAAATGTAAAAATGAAACCATACAAATAACAGAGAAAATGGGTGAAATATTTTATATCCTAGGAGAGGCAAAATCCAAAACTAATAAGAGAAAACAATAATAAATTTGGCTGCATGGCAATCTTTTTAAAGTCCTAAGTAAAATCAAAAGGCAAATGAAAATCTGGGAACGATAACTACAAATTCTGTCATAGACAAAAGGCTAATATTCTTAACAATTAAAGACTCTGAAGAAGAAAAAGCCCAATAACTTGATTTTTTCTAATGAGGTATAAACAAGCATTGCACAGAAAAAGAAAAGCAAACGAAACCAATGAACTGTTGCTCATCACAAGAGAACTGCAAATTTAAGCTACCCTGAGATATCACTTCTTATACTTCAGATAAACAAAAATCCAAAAGTGTGACAATACACTCTATTGGTAAGGTTCCAAGGAAACACTCTGCTACATTGCTGATGGGAACTGAAAATAGAACAATCTTTACAGAGAAGAATTTGTCATGTCTAGCAACACTGCACGTGCCTTTTCCCTTTGACCCAACAATCGCAGTTCCAGAAGTCTACCCCAAACATAACGACCAAAACTGCAAAATGACATACACTCTGCAGCATTATCTGCAGTAGCCAAGCCTGGGAACAACTCAAATGTCCATCCGTATGGGACTGGTTGGAAAATTCCAGAACCCACACACAGTGGAATGTTATGCTGCTATAAAAAAAGGAATAAGGATGGCCTCCAGAAATACAAGGTTAGAAGAAGCAAGGAGGAATACAAACATGCACACATATAAACAACAATGGGAGGATAAAGCCAAAACTAATTTTAAAAAACCAAAAACATCTCCAAGGCAAGGAAGAGATTGACTCTTGGATGGAGAAGATGGCAGTCATGGAAGCTATACTTCTCTGTTCATATCTTTTTATAATTTTGACTTTCAACCATGTAGATATCTTGCAGCATTGTAAAATGAAATCATATTTAGAAAAGGCAACCCCCATCAATCAAAACCAAACTGGAACAAATGAAACTAACAGTGTATCAAACTGATTTCATAATCACATAGGGAAGAATTATCTCAAGTGACTTTAAAACACGGTATTTTGACTGAACACCCCTAGTGGAACAGTGCCTAGGGACACAGGGAGCCACAAAAACATCTTAAACTGATTTTCTCAGCCTTCCGTGATAACACAGGATAAATGACCCAATTTCACCAACAAATAATATGTTCAAAAACTAAAAGGAAGGCATTATTTTATAGGTTAGAAAAGACTTAAGAGACCTAAAACTAAACACATCTGTGAAAGGAGAGTTTTGAAATCAAAGAAAACAGAAATAGTCGGAGAAAATTGGACTCTAATATTAGATGATATTAAGGGATTATTTTTAACTTTATTGAATGTGATAATGGTATTATGTTAACTTTTAAAAATACTTTCTAATTAGGAGTTTTTTCCCCTTATGTCTATGTCTTTTCGCTTGCGTGTTTGTGTGTTTTAATTTATTCTGAATTTTTTTTTCAAGTTTGGCTATAAGTGAGGTTCCCAGGCATCTGAACAACAGAGCTAAGAGGTGATTTTGGGAGCCCCTCCAGGGCTCTGTGACACCAAGTCCTACATCAAACACCTAAGTCAATGGCGAATTTTTCAGAGGGTACAAGTGAGAAAATGGAATCTTAAAAGGAATGACTTTGTAACACATATCCTATTGAATCAAGTTGGTTGAAGTGGAAAAACTTTCTCCACAGGTAAAAACCAAACCATCCATCAAAAAGATACAAGCACCCCCATGTTCCTAGCAGCTCAATTTACAATAGCCAAGATATGGATGCAACCCAAGTGCCCATCAACAGGCAATGGATAGAGAAAGTGTGGTATACACACACACACACACACACACACACACCCCAGAATATTAATAGCAACATGAGCCTAGAGAATATTATGCTTAGTGAAATAAGTCAAAGACAAATACTATATGATATCACTTATATGTGGAATCTAAACAATAATACAAATGAATGTATGTGCAAAACGGCAACAGACTCACAGAAAACAACTAATGGTTACCAAGGAGGAGAAGGAAGCGGGGAGGAGGAACAAATTAGGGCTATGGGATTAAGAGGGATGAACTACTATATATAAAACAGATAAGTGACAAGGATATATATTATATAGCACAGGGAGTTATAGCCATTATCTTCTAAAAACTTTTAATGGCATATAATCTGTGAAAATACTGAATCGGTATGCTGAATATCTGAAACTAATATAATACTGTAAATTAACTATATTTCTTTTAAAAATTTAAAAATCAAACCATCCAAGGCCATAAGCACAGGCTCCAGAGCCAGACTTCCAGTTCAAATTTCAGCTCTGCCACTTCCTAACTGTGGGGTCTTGGACCAGTTTCTCAGCCTCCCGTGCCTCAGTTTTCTTATCATCAAAGGAGAGTGATAATAATACTATTTCCCAGGGCTTTTGTGACTAAATGCATGTAAGTTAAATATAGGTAAAGTACTAAGAGCAGTGACTGGCACCTATGAAGCACAATATGTCAGTAAATTATTTTTATTTGTTTATTTGAAATAAAATTATTATTTTTATTTGTTTAGCTTTATTATTTATTATTATTATTATTTTGGCTACACCTCGTGGCTACACCAGCTTGTGGGACCTTAGTTCCTCAACCAAGAATTAAACCAAGGCCCTCAGCAGTGAGAGAATTTCCTTAAGCATTTAATGTTTTAAATATATTTATCAGTCATATATATTTCTCCTTTTAGTTTTCAAAGGAAGTAAAGTTTATTGAAATTCCTCAATAAACTGTCTATAATTTTTGCTGCACCTTTAAATAGAGAGCTTATTAGTGGGGATATATAACCCAGTTATATATATATAACCCAGGATCCTGACATCCTCCCCCAGCTCTGCTCTTGCAATGATACGCCCTCTTCTGGCTGATTCAGGGATGGCGACCCCTGGGGTCTGAGGAGTTGAAACAGACAGTGAAAAAGCAGTGAAAAGGCAACTGATGGAATGGAAGTACGTATTTGCGAATCATACTTGGTATATATCATATACTTGGGGCTTCCCTGGTGGCTCAGCTGGTAAAGAACTCACCTGCCAATGCAGAAGACACAAGAGACGCGGGTTCGATCCCTGGGTCTGGAAGATCCTCTGAAGAAGGAAATGGCAACCTACTCCAGTATTCCTGCCTGGAAAATTCCATGGGAAGAGGAGCTTGGTGGGCTACAGTCCATGGGGTCACAAAGAGTTGGACTCGACTGAGCATGCATGCCCATCATACTTCAGAAGGGGTCACTATCCAGAACATATAAAGAACTTCTACAACTCAATAACCATAGCAACAACCACCACCTAATTTTAAAGTGGACAATGGATTTGACTAGACATTTCTCCAAAGAAGATATACAAATGACCAACGAGCATATGAAAAAATGCTCACCATCATTATTTACCAGGGAAATGTAAGTCAGAATCACAGTAAGATAATACCTTACACTCACGAGGATGGCTACTGCCAAAAAAAAAAAAAAAAACCCTAGAAAATAACAATTGTTGGCCAGGATATGGAAAAATAAGAACTCTTGTGCACTGCTGGTGGGAAAGTAAAATAGTGTAGCCACTGTGTAAAACAGTATGGTGGCTACACAAAAAATTAAAAATTGAATTACTATATGATCCAGCTAAGGGACTGAATGTTTGTTTCCCTCTAATTTTCATATGTTGAAATCCTAACCCCTGCTGTGATGGCATTTGGAGCCCGGGTCCCTGAGAAGTGAGGTGGTTAGGTCATGAAGGCAGAGCCCTTATGATCAGTTACTGCCCTTATAAAGAAGGGCTCCTTATAAAGAAGCCCACAGAGCTCCCTCACCCATTTCACCATGTGAAAACACAGCAAAAAGACTGCCATCTATGAACCAAAAACAGATCGCAGCAGACACCTAATTTGTCCTGATCTTGCACTTTCCAGCCTCCAGAACCCTGAGAAAGAAATTCCCCTTGTTTTTAAGCCACCCAGTATAAGGTGGCTATTATAACAGCCCAAACAAACTAAGACAAGCCAGCAATCCCATGTCTGGGAATATAGCCAAAAGAATCCAAGCGGGATCTTGAAGAGATATTTGCATCCTCATGTTCATAATAGCACTATTCATCAGAGCCAAGAAGTGGAAGCTACCCAAGTATCCATCAACAGGTGACTGGATAATTAAAGTGTATATATACGTACAGGGGAGTATTACTTAGCCTCAAAAAGAAGCAAACACTGGCACGTGCTGCAACATAAAGGACGCTATGCTAAGTGACATAAACCAGTCACAAAAAGGCAAATGCACTTATGTGAGACATCTGCTGCTGCTGCTAAGTCGCTTCAGTCGTGTCCGACTCTGTGTGACCCCAGAGACGGCAGCCCACCAGGCTCCCCCGTCCCTGGGATACTCGAGGCAAGAACACTGGAGTGGGTTGCCATTTCCCTCTCCAATGTGAGACATCTAGAGAAGTCAAATTCATAGAAACAGAAAGTACAGTGATAGTTCCGAGGGGGCTGGGGAAGTTGTTTGACGGGCACAGAGTTTGAGTTTTGCAAGATTAAAAAGTTCTGGAGAGTGGTTGCACAACAGTGTGAATATACTTAGTGCTGTACACTTAGAAATGTTAAGATAATAAATCTTGTGTCTTTTTCCACAATTTTTAAAGAGAGACAAACCAGGTGCAAAATAATTCTAAAGAGTTTACTGAATAATGTCAACTAGTTGGAAAATAAAAACATGACTTTTGGTCCTGTAATTACTCTCTAACTAGTCCAAATTGGTCCATCCCTCTTTCACTTTTTTGCCATATTCTATAACTTTCCAGTCACCTTTGATCACTTCAGATTTAAGACTGAGTCTGTAACTATCAGGACCTTATGGGGCCTGTTCTCCTGGTTAAATGCATCTAAGTATGTGATTCGCTGCAGCAGTTCAAAAATACTTTTTCTGAGGAACAGAGCAGGAGGAATCAGGCTCCCTGACTTCAGGCTATACTACAAAGCTTGATTACTGCAGTAATCAAAACAATATGGTACGGGCACAAAAACAAAACATAGACCAATGGAACAGGAGAGAAAGCTCAGAGATAAACCTATGCACCTATGGCCACCTGATCTATGACAAAGGAGGCGAGAATACACAATGAAGAAAGTACAGTCTCTTCAATAAGTGGTGCCGGGGAAACTGGACAACTACATGTAGAAGAATGAAAGTAGAACATTCCCTAACACCATACACAACAATAAATCCAAAATGGATTAAAGACCCAAAAGTAAGGGCAGATACTATAAAACTCATAGAGGAAAATATAGGTAGAACACTCTCGGACATAAATCACAGCAAGATCTTTTTCAATCCACTGCCTAATGATGAAAATAAAAACAAACAAATGGGGCCTAATTAAACTTAAAAGCTTTTGTACAGCAAAGGAAACTATAAACAAGACAAAACTTGGACAACCCTTAGAATGAGAGAAAATATTTGCAAATGAAGCAACAGACAAGGAATTAATTTCCAATATACAAATAGCTCATGCAGCTCAATAACCAAAAAACACACAAACCAATTTTTAAAAAATGGGCAGAAGACCTTTCTAAATAGACATTTCTTCAAAGAAGACATACAGATGGCCAACAAATATGAAAAGATGTTCAACATCACTATCAGAGAAATGCAAATCAAAACTACAATGAGTTATCACCTCACACAGGTTAGAATGGCTATCATCAAAAATTCTACAAACAATAAATGTGGAGAAAAGGAAACCCTCCTACACTGTTGGTGGGAATACAAGTTGGTACAGCCACTATGGAGAACAATATGGAGGTTCCTCAAAAATCTTAAAATAGAGCTACCAACATAGACAGCATATTAAAAAACAAAGACATCACTTTGCCAACAAAGGTCCGTCTAGTCAAAGCTATGGTTTTTCCCAATAGTCACATATGGATGTAAGAGTTGGACCATAAAGAAGGCTAAGCACTGAAGAATAGATGCTTTCCAACTGTGGTCTTGGAGAAGACTCTTGAGAGTCCCTTGGATGGCAAGGAGATCAAACCAATCAATCCTAAAGGAAATCAACCCTGAATATTCATTGAAAGGATTGATGCTGAAGCTCTAATACTTTGGCCACTGATGCAAAGAGATTACTCATTGGAAAAGACAATGACGCTGGGAAAGATTGAGGGGAGGAGGAGGGGGTGGCAGAGGATGAGATGGTTGGACAGCAACACCAACTCAATGGACATGAGTTTGTGCAAACTCAGGGAGATAGTGAAGGACAGGGAAGCCTGGCTTGCTGCAGTTCATGGGGTTGCAAAGGGCCAGGCACAACTTAGTGACTGAGCAACAACAACAAATGGGACCCAGCAAACCCACTCCTGGGAAAAGCAAAACAAAATGTCCTAATTTGAAAAGATAAATGCAGCCCAATCTCAAAACAGCACTATTTACAACAGCCAAGACATGGCAGAAAGATCTTTGATTTTGTTTCCACTCAAATTGTAAGGAACATTTAGACGTTTCTCTGCCGGGACTTCCAAGCCTCCAGAAATTATAGTCACTAAGTTTCAACTTTCAAAGTTTATTTAAGTTGGGCAGCCAGGCCAGGGAACTTAGTTCCACATTAGTCATACTTAGAAACTCTAGTTTTTTAAAAAGTGTCATTCAGGCCCTCAGTTTCCCCACTGTTCTTTCACACAGTAGATATTACCAGAAACGGACAAAGCAGAACCAGATAAACCAGAGCTCAATGGCTTCCCAGGGCTACAGTTCCCTAGCACAAGAATGGAAGATTTCCTATTGTTTCAGACACGGGTACAGACGGGTCTCAGCCCTTAGGGGATTTTTCCAAACACAACTCAGGCAGTGCCAGGTGGCCAAAGGACTCCTCATCCCAGAAGGGAAAATCCAAATACAGCAGGCACTCCACTCAAAACCAGGTGACCAAATCATACCTCTTTCCCCCTCAAAAGGAAAATCTCCAATCAATGCACCCCAGTACAGAAATACACTCCGGTGTCCTCACACTCGGGTTCTGCCACTTACCAGAGGTATCTCACAGATCAGACCAAACTAGACAGACACCAGAGTGCTGGTTCATCTTGGTCCTCATCCTCTTCCTCATATCCTTCAGGCAGACCAGCTTCGTCTTCATCATCTTCATCCCCACCGTCATCATCCTCTTTCTCTTAGTCCAGAGCTTCACCAAGATGGCGGCACCCTTTTTGCAGTGCATTTCACGGTGATTTGGTACCGCAGGCGGGTTAGGAGTTTTGCCCCCGGGACGTCGTGAGGCCTGCATGGACACTCAGGGGTGGATGGTGGTGCAGAAGGCTCGAAGTCTGTTCAAGGAGTTCTTCCCCGAGACTCGTACAAAGACAGAGCTCCCAGCGCTCTTTCATCGCGACCCGGTGGAAAACCTTCCCCAGGACCATCTATGGCAGCCTGGAGCCCAGGCCAACTCGTTTCACGGTGAACACCTCCTGGCACTGTTGGACCTCTTCTCTTCCAGCGAGCTGGCCACAGCGTGACGTCACTAGTGGGCGGCGCCTCGCGTCCCTGGGAGATCAGAGTGGTGGTTCCCAGGAACACCAGGCGACGGTCGCAGAGTGCATGACTTTGCCCAGGGCTCGAGGCCCTGGCGGTTCATCACCTGCAGCTCTTCACTAATAGGAGGACCTGGGGCAACTTCGTGGTGCTGGACACCTCACATGGTAGCAGCAGTATCTCCTGGTGGACTTCCTAGAGGCAGTAGGCGGCCCCTTACATGGGTAGAGGGGAGGGGTGGCAGGGGGCACGCTGCTGAGTTGGCTGGGCATTTGGACTGGGCTTAAGAGCCTAAAAGGCAATAGTCTGGCAAAGCTTTTATACCAGGTACTCCAGGCCTATGATTTCTTTTCCTTTTTCTTTTTTTGGAGAATAATTTCTTTACAATATTATGTTAGTTTCTACTGTACAAGGAAGTAAATTAACTATATGTATACATATATCAGGCTCAGACCATAAAGAACCTGCCTGCAATGCAGGGAGCCGGGTTTGATCCCTGGGTTGGGAAGACCCCCTGGAGAAGGGAATGGCTACCCACTCCAGTATTCTTGCCTGGAGAATTCCATGGACAGAGGAGACTGGTGGGCTACAGTTCATGAGGGTCACAAAGAGTTGGACACAACAGAATGACTCAAACTTATACATACATCCCCCGCTCTTGGACCTCCCTCACACCACCCCCACATCACACCCTTCCAGGTCATCACAGAGCACCGAGCTGAGCTCCCTGTGCTGTACAGCAGGCTCCCATTCACTATCTGTTTCACACACGGCGGTGTATATGTATCAATGCCACTCTCCCAATGCCCCCAACCCTCTCCTTCCACCTCTGTCCACCTGTCCCTTCTCTATGTCTGCATCTCTATTCCTGCCCTGTGAATAGGTTCATCAGTACCATTTTTCTAGATTCCACATAGATGTTAATATATGATATTTGTTTCTCTCTGACTTACTTCACTCTGTATGACAGACTCTAGGTCCATCCATATCTCTATATATGGCTCATTTTTGTTCCTTTTGATGGCTGAGTAATATTCCATTGTATATATGTATCACATCTTCTTTATCCATTATTCTGTTGCTTCCCTGTCCTGACTATTGTATCTAGGCTTGTGATTTCTACTACCTGCTCCAGCCTTATGGACACTGGGTCTAACTAGGTGGATCTGATCAGCTGGGCAATATCATATCCGGATATGAGTTCATCCATAAGTTGACTGGAGAAGACATATTTGGAATCTATTCCTCTACTTACAACTGGAGCAAAACTGGGAAAGGCCACTGGCAATGCTGTTTAGCTAAACAGAGATAAGACATCACCATTTGAGTTGTATCAGTTGTTCACAGATAGCAAGATGATTTGATAGAAAAGTTCCTGAAACTCTTCATTTTTCTGCCCCTTCCAGAGATTGACCACATGCATAAATAATGCAGCTGCATGTCAAAGAGCCAGTAAAGTGGGGTCTTCAGAAATAACTTGCTGCAGAAGTAACAAAGCTTGTCCACCAACAAGAAGGGCTGGACTCTGCTAAAAGATGTACACAAGCCCTGTGCCATAGTAGCACAGATACACTAGAGGTCATGTCTGATTAAACTCTTTTATAATTTTTAAAAGAAATTTCATTTTCTGAGTTAGTTCTTGACCCTAGATTCTAGATACCTGCTGAAAAGCAAATGCCATTCCAGAGGCTCTTGGATAATAATAGAAGGCAGAATCAGTATAAATAAGAAACAAATCCTGGGAGTGTTTTAGTTGTTGGACAATGTATTCTTAAGAATGAACTTTGGTTACTTAAAATAGAAAAAGGAATTTCTACATTAAAAAATACCTTCTTCAGATGATGAATTTAATGTTCAACTGCTGAATGATACAGATATGAACTAAAACTTAATTCTGATAGAGCAAAAAAAAAAAAAAAATACCTTCAGCCATGATGAAAACTCCATATGGTGGTTCAAACAAACTTATGCACCACTCATTCTCAAGACACATGAACTTATTCTCTTGCTTTTGCAAATCATAGAAGAGGCAGAAGGACAGGGAAATCTGTCCCAGGAAAGCCCCAGAGGGTGCTGCTCAGTAACATGAGGACAAGAAGGGGCAGGATTTGTAGGCAGCACTGTTCAACTACATCAGACATGCACAAAGCAGGGTCCTGGATATGAGGTTGAAACATGCCCAGCCACTATGCCCAGGACTCTATTTCCTGTTGCCTTTGACTCAGTCTGCTTTGAGGAGGGACAGAGACAGCTGTGTGGCCTTTCTCAGGACCAGAGGGTTAGCACAGGTAGATCAAGTTGAAAGCACTTAAGTTTGCTCATGCCAGTGAAGACGCATCGGCCTTTAAAACAGGATCCACTTATGGTTTACCTTTTTCTTTGTCTCAGGGCATAAAATTAGCAAAATTTCTCCTGTAGCCAAGCACAGCTTTCTATGGGCTTCATGCAGAAGTGCCAGCTGTCTCTCCACGATTCACTGTACTCAGCTCATTCTAACCTGAATGCCACGGGCCAAAATGCACTGGCCATCTGTACTGCCTGCTTTGAATTCCCATCACTGTACAGCCCAATCTTAGCAGAGGCAGGCCTGCTCAAGGAAACAGAGCTGGAGGTTAGCTCTGACCCCTCACATGCCATGTGATGTGAGACGAGTTAGTCTGAGCCTCAAATTCATCAGAAAAATAGGAGAGAATACTATTAATATCTGCCCGCAGTTAGCATCAAATGAGGGAAGTAATGTGCATGAATGTGCACTGAAAAGTGACAAGCGACACAAAAGTAGGATGTAGTGATGGTGACGTGTGTCTTTAAACACTGAATGCAGCGTCTCTCCTCCTCTGGAGACCCAGAGAATGTAAGTGTGTAAGGAAGCGACAGCATCTACGTTCCCAAAGGAGAGGCTGTGCATGAAGACATGATAAATAATCCCGCTGGCTCAGAATAAACACTGGTGTCCCAAAAGCACTGCTCCCAGCCCCCTGGTGTTTTGGGCCCTCCCTTTCTGTGTTCCACCTCCCTGCTCTTTCTATTTCTATGGCATCTGTCACCATGGTTTCTAGGTGCTCAAATGAACACATTAAGTTGAAAAGAACCGTATGTGGGAAGACACACTCCTTATTTCCCAAAGCTGAGCTTGAAAGAGGAGTGGCCTGGTAGAACTAAGTCCCCAAATGGTAGAATCTTAAGATTTCATGTGGGAGAAGAGAAACAAATAGCTATCAAATGCCCACAGGCTGTAATACTTTATTAGCTGCCTGGAGATTCAGAGTAATGATTCAGTGTTCCTTGCCCTTGAGGACTTATAGCCTCTAAGGCAATAGCAGACTCTCCAAATATACTGCTAATGTAGGGACACTGGGTTATACAAGGGCTTGTCCTTGCCAAGGGTAGATGGATATAATACAGATGAGAGCTCACCTGCAGAAAAACACAGTTCAGTCCAGAAGCGAACTCTGTCTTGTCTCATACTGTGCCAGGCACATGCGAGCTAACAGGTGAAAGCCATCATTATGGAAATGTGTTAAGCAGGAAGAAGGGGGATGAGTAAAGACCTGCAGGATGGAGCAGGCAGAGCTTGCTCCAAACCAAGAGATGGTTCTTGCATCTCATTTAGGAAAGCTGACTCCTCTTGAGCCATGTTTGTAAAAGTCTCAAATAACATCCAGAGAGAAGTCAGATCCTTGGTTCTAGCTCCTCTTCTGACGCTATGTCATTAAATAATCAAAAATGATTACTTAATCTTGTCTGGTAAATGTGGAGTTACAGACCTTCAGAGTTGGATAAGACCCTAAAATCTTGCCCATATTTTAAGAAACATAAGTCAGAATATATTTGACCAAACATCTTTATTCTCTTTCCAAAATCAAGAGGCTTTCAAAGGGTTATAGAGTTTCCAGGACATGTGATGGCTTATGGTTACCATCACAGGGAGAATATTGAAAACAGTTCAGTTCAGTCGCTCAGTCGTGTCCGACTCTTTGCAACTCCATGAATCAGGACTGTTCCAAAAACCTGAGACAAGGGATGGGAGGATTGGATGACTTTCCAGAACAATATTCCTTCCCAGAGCGACACCACATGGTCAGAAGTATCTCCTTGAATACCTCCATGGGAGATAGTTTTACTATTGAAACAAACAAACAAAAAATTCCATTTCCTAGTAATTTACTTCTTGGTCCCAATTTTGCCCTCAAATCCTACACAGGAAAAAAAAAAATCTTCTCTTCCAAGAACATTCTAAATATTTAAAAGAGAGACTGGTCTTTGCATATCTTCTTTATCCTAAACCTAAACATCCTTAGTTACAGCAACTGTTTCTTGGTTCCCAGGCCTGTCATCCAGGATAACCTTTTAGCTAGCTGTATACTAATGGACTACGCATCTTTTTAGAGAGATGCTTTGACCAGAGTTCTGCCACACGTTAGCCACAAGGGGATGATCAAGGCCCCCTTAGTCTGGAAAGGAAGCATCTGGAACCTGGTCGAGGGTACAGAGTTGGGCATTCTGCTGACCTCTTCCACTCTCCTCTTTAGGATCTCCATCCCACAGAAGCACATGCCTCTAGTCAAAAGGACCAGGACTTGCCCCCTGTGTGGGGATGGAACCTGCCCTGGCCAGCAGGACCAAGGTGAAGCCAGGTAGAAGAGATAGGGAGTGACTGACCTAGAGCTCTACTGTAGACCAAGAGCAATGCTGCGGTTCCTCTGCCAGGCCTACTCATCAACCAAGTAAAAAAGTTCAGATAAAGGGGGCCAAAGAGGTTTTTCACTTAGTTTGAGGGAAAAAAGAGTGCTTGAAGCTCACCCAGTCCCAAGGGCTCTCCATCTCCCTCCAACAGAGTAACAGCTGACAACCAAGAAAAAATAAGTACACTACAGTGAGATAATTATATCCCTTGGCCCAGATGCTGTGCTGTTATTAATGCAAACAAACCCTGCATTTACCTTTTTAACCAGCTTCTCTATTGGCTCATATAAAAACCACTGGTTACAGGGAAACATGTTTTCCTAAATAAAAACTAAGCCTAGGTCTTGCAAGGTTTAGCATCAGAAGAAGGCAAAGAGGAAAGGCTCGTTATCTAAGGATCCCCAACTCCATCACTAAGCTCTGGGTGCTCTCACTTCAGGTACCAGGTCAACCCTGCACTGGAACCCGGCTACAGCCTTCTGTCCCAGCTCTGGGCTAAGAGTAGAACCACACCTTCCCTAGTCTGGTGGTTTTCTCTCAACTCTGCTAAGAACAAGTGGCACTGCCAGTATGGAAGTTGCCTCCAACATAGCTAATTTGTCCCCAGAGTTCACAGGTTCTAACCCAATTCACTCAGAATCTGAGAGACCTATACACTTGCCCAGCGGGTCTGAAACAAGTCTTCACGAATCTCCCTTGGGTCTCTCATTTCTACACCATCCTCCAGCCCTGCCCCCAAGAGGCCCCTCATTGGCAATCTTGACATCCTCTCTCTACATGCAAAGTGGGATCACTGGCTCTGCAGCCCACCGGAATATTCTCTGCTCAGACAGCAGGATCAGATTTGAGAAATATTCCTCCTCTTTAATGGAGTGACATAATAAATGACCTCACCCTTCAATTAGGAACCTGCCTTTTCATGGAAAGCGGTGCCCTTAAGCACAATAACACAGTGTTCATGAGGTAAAGTAGATGGCCAGTACAGTCCTGGGCCAGGAAAGGCGCCATAGACTTGGGCAGTCACTGAAGTATCTCTAGCAGGTCTGGGTGAGGGGCCACCTTTGGCGGGGGTGGGGGTGGGGGGGTGGGGGGGGGGTGCCCCCTACCTCTGTGGCAGCCAGGACCTGCTTCATGTATGCTTCATGTAGTAGGAGGTGTGGAACAGCACATGGCCTGTGACCTGTGAGCTGAAGAGGGCCCAGGAAGGAGCTTCCTTCAGGATGTGCCTAGCCCCAGGGCAGTGCCAACCATAGGAACGGTAGCATGTGCCATAGAGGGTTGCCTTTGGGTTCAGGAAGCCAGTGAACTCCTGTGAATTCACCTTGTACAGGCAGGCTAATGGGCGAGGGAGAGTTGGTACCCAGACCCCTGCTCTGATGGGGGCTGCACCTTCTGGAGCACTGTGCCCTCTGCCAGGGCCCCAAAGCACTGCTCTGCCTCTCCAGTTGTGTCATTTTCCTGCAGCGCCGGGGGGAAGGGCCGATCTGCCAGTCAAGGGGTCTCAGAACCCCTGCAGGAGGTCCTCAAGACTGCTGCCAGATGCTGACTCCATAGGTCAGGGCTCTGAGGGGTCATCATACTTGCTCTTCACAGACTAATATGACTGTCGTGAGGGGGGACAATTACATGTCATAATTCCAGCTTTAATAGCCCTTTCTGGAAAGAGGTGAGGTTATAAAGAAATATGCATGTGCCTACATGGATAAATACATGAATTTTAAGTACTAGGAAATGTTTAAGGGCTCATTTCAAGAGTCCTTAGGCAAAACCACCCCCTCTTAAATGAATTCCCTTTTCGAAGGTGGAGCAAATTCTTAAGGGAAGCCTGCCTCGAGCTGGGAAGGCGGCCTGGAAGGAACAGAGCGTTCCCTCAGTGTCCGTGGCCGGAGACCAGATCGCCCTCCCGAAGCCCGCTCGGTTCAGACAAGAGTTAAAGAGCGGCCCATGCGCGCGGATTTAGAGGTCTTGAACCTCTGCTTCGTCCCCGCCCTGTGGAGGCGCCGCTGTGGGGCTTCTGGCCACCAGATGGCGCCACTAGGCAGCCAGCGCGCCGCTCCAGGTGCGAGTCCCGGGACGGGGCGGGGATCCGGGGTAACCGGCCTTCAGAGCCAACCTTCTCCCAATCCCTGAATGCACCCTGTCTCGGTCCCACCAACCCCGCGCCTGGGGCCAAGGAGGACAGACTGCTTCAGCAGAGTTGCTGAACAGTCTTGTAAAAAAATTTTCCAACCGCCCACTCCTCCCAAATCAATTTAAAAATAAAAAAGAAACTGATAAGGGAAGCTGGCGTCAACGTACAGAACAGCCTGAACACAGGCAACAGCAGAGGTGCTGTTTAAGAAAGAGGGGACACGTGTATGCCTATGGCCAATTCATATTGATGAATGGCAAAAGCCATTACAATATTGTAATTATTCTCCAATTAAAATAAATAAGTATCTTTGGAAGGAATGATGCTAAAGCTGAAACTCGAGTACTTTGGCCACCTCATGCGAAGAGTTGACTCATTGGAAAAGACTCGGATGCTGGGAGGGATTGGAGGCAGGAGGAGAAGGGGACGACAGAGGACGAGATGGCTGGATGGCATCACTGACTCGATAGACGTGAGTCTGAGTGAACTCCGGGTGTTGGTGATGGACAGGGAGGCCTGGCGTGCTGCGATTCATGGGGTCGCAAAGAGTCGGACACGACTGAGCGACTGAACTGAACTGAACTGAAGAGAAAAAGGGGGCGTGGGTGATGGAGTTAGCATTCAAATCTGGTGAACAACCTTGTGTATGGTATTTAACCTGCATATCACCTCACTGCCTCCTCTGTAAATGCCACTAATTTACATTGAGCTTACCTCACAGGATTGTTGACAAGAATTAAATGAATTGATACACTGCCTAGACGTGTGTATTTAGTATATATATAGATTAAATTATGATATTAAATATGTATGAATATCTATACATTACATAAAACATTATTAATATATGTACATAATATAAAGTCATATGCCAAGCACAGAATAACCACCAATAATGTTAGTTATATTTTATATTTTAGTATGCAACTTCTATGAATTATTTATTTTAAAAAAAGTTCTTTCATTCAAATAAGTCATACCTTTGGGGGTTTTTGTTAACTTTTTATATGAAAATTTTCAAACGTTTACAGCAGTAGAGAAAATAGTATAATGAACCCCCAAGGATCTATCACCTACTTTCAGTAATTATCAACACATGGCTAGTTCTGTTTCATCTGTACCCCACATCCTCTACCCCCAGTCGGTTGCAAATCCCAAATCTCCTCTCATATCATTTCGTCTGTAAATACTTGACTATTACACAGTATTTTTAAAGTTCAGCGTTACTTAATATTGTCTCTGAGCAGTCTGTTATAGTCATCAGTCCCGAGATTTCCCACAACACAAGAATCTTTTCTACATCAGCATTTGACATAGAAGCTGGAACTGAATGTTGAATCAGTAGCAGTTTCTTTGCTGGAAAAGTACTCCCATTTCTCAAGAGACATTTTCTCTCTACTGAAGGAACCGTGTGTTCAGCCCCTGACTCCCTCCCAGGGAGAATCCAAAGGCAGCTCTGAGATCCATGGTGACCACCCCAGGCTGAATTCTCACCATCGGGGAAAGAGAGGCCTCCTAAGTAGTTATATTCCTGCACACAGAGCAGGATATGATCCATTTCAAGAAGGAAACCACTTTTCCAGACACTTGAAGATTTTAGGATATACACCCAATACTTCCGGGTGGAACAGGGTCGCACCACTGGAACCACTGTCTCCTAGAGTGTTCTTTTTACAATGTCAGTGTCACTTTGTAGTGACTGAAATTGTAGCCAAATTTTCCCCCTCAAGGCATCTTGGAACTGTGTTAACATTTTAAATTATTGACTTAAGACATAAACATACACACACACCCCTGCTTAATATTCCTTACATTACAGATCAAGAACTGCCTAATATTCCTTACATTAAGACCCCTTTGAGACAAGAAGATGGGAACTAGACAAATAATAGGGTTCTCATTCAACTATTTGAAATTCACACTACTGCTGGCTGTGTCACTACATACTGCCTGACCGACGATGCTGACATGATGGGAGGCAGGATCGGGCAGCACTTAGGGATGTTTTTGAGCTTCTTTGGAAAGGGTTAGCTTATTTTCTGTGTAATAATACCAGTAGCCAGCATCAAGGTGTCTGAGACCTTCTGATATTTATATTACAAGACACTTTCTACAAAAAAGACTATATTTAGTCCTCACAGCCCTGTGAAGTTGGTATTATGCCCATTTTGCAGAGGAGGACACTGAACAAAAAATGCAAGGGAGTCCACACACACACACACTTTAATTTATGGCTTGAATAAGCTAAGTGGATTCCCTCACTGAATCAACAGTGCTCTACAAACCTTAGTGCTGTTTTTCTTATATTTATAAAGTAGGCATCTGTCTTCCTCTCATTCTCAAAACAGGAAAAAAATGTGACCACATTAAATCTAGCAGAGAGATTGCTTAGACCAAGGGACATAATTCCCAATCCCTCCAGTCTCTTTCAGCAAGCTGCATGAGTTATCACAACTACACTTTCAACACTTGCAACACCTTTTCTGATCATCATTCTCTGCTGTCTGGATTAGGATGCTGAGAGTGTGATAATGATATACCTCCAATTCCTATGGCCTCTGTACCTTTGGGATGAGATTCCTTTGGGATCAAGAGAGCTGAGCAGTGGTTGACTCTTTTTTGAGTCCATCCTTCTATCAGGCTACCAAGAGGAAAAGCAGAGACACAAAGGGCCAGAAAAGATGTCTTTTAGGGACCAGGACCCTCACACACTTCCAGGGGAGGGACATGGAGGTGACTTTTATGTCCCTGGCTGTTGGCCAATGTACTGAAGCCTAGATTAAGAACTCCTCAAGATCCTTTTCTTCTTTTAAAATCCAAACTTTACTTGCTTGATCATTCTGATAGATGTAATCATTCCCTTCTTCCCATCACCATGGTGATCTGGGTACATTTCCTATGATTTTGCATTAGATTTGTTGATATACTTTCAGCTTCCCCACTAGATAACGAAGATCAGCTATTTATCTTTTAATTCCTCAATGCCCAGCCTGATAGAAAGTAGGTCCCCAATAAACGTTGGTTGATTTTATTATTCTAATCATGGAGGCAACTTGCTGTTGACTTGACTTTGCTCTCTTGTACACCATCTGCAATGTGGTACATGTTGGAATTTTTTGTGTGTCTTTCACAACTCACCATGAATTTTGTTTGTTTGAAATATAAATGCTCCAGATATAAAAGTTAAGTGTGAGTCGCTCAGTTATGTCCCATCCTTTGTGACCGCATGGACTGCGGCCCACCAGGTTCCACTGTCCATGGAATTCTCCAGGCAAGAATACTGGAGTGATATCCATTCCCTTCTCCAGGGGATCTTCCTGACCCAGAAATCAAACCGGGTACCCTGCATTGCAGGCAGTTTCTTTACCATATGAGCCACCAGGGAAGATCCTCCAGATCCAAAACCTCCTTGCTAGGTGAGAGATGCACTAGCTTGAAGGTCTGCCGGGGTACCATTAACTGTAAAATTCAGCAACCACTAGAGGTACAGCTGGTGAGGAAAGGGTGGTTGCAAAATGTAGGTCTGGACACCTATCATCTATTTTCTCCTCCTTGGGGTCAGTTGCCCTTGGGTTAAAGTGAAATGGCCCACCTTGGCCACTCACCTACAGTTAAGATGTGGAAGAAGCCAGAACCGACTTTCAGAGCTCAGTGTTGTCCTTCCCGTTGGAAGGAGCCTTTCTCTGTGTGATTGATGGCAAAGCCCTGGCAACAGCACACAAGTGGAAGGGGTTATGGTCCATGGACTTCAGGGTTAGAAGTGGAATCCCTCTGCTGATGACCACACTCTGGGGGTACCTTTTTCTCTTGCTGTCTCCATCAGCCCAAGGTGTGGCTGCCTTTCACGAAGCGCCCCTCTGTATAGCATTTCTTCCTTCCACCCTATCCCACAAAGCCTTGCTGTATTGGACATCACCACCCCCATAATTCATTCTCTCCCATGTCCAGCTGGGACAATGGCATTTCTTTTGACTAAGACAGTGTTAAAAGGGGCTGAGGATAGGGTTGGGGGGCTTGTGTTTGGTGATTCTGGGGAGGGTTCAAGGAAGTGGGGCTCTGCTCTGGGTTGGATGTTGTCAGGAAGCAGGGATGATTCTAGGATTGGTACCTTATTACTATTTTTTTAATTTATTAATTGGAGGATAATTTCTTTACAATATTGTGGTTTTTGCCATACATCGACATGAATCACCCACGGTGCACATGTGTCTCCCCATCCTGAATCTTCCTCCCAACTCCCTCCCTACTCCATCCCTCTAGGTTGTCCCAAAGCACTTGGTACCTTATTCTTTATCTAAAAGGCAGAAGGAGCAAAGCAAGCCCACAGCTGTAATTGGTAGGAAGCCAAAGTCACTCATAGTTTGGTGGCCATTTTTGTGGTCTAGACAATTTCTTGATTTTATAGTCAGACATGATTCCAGAGTCTTGTTTTTGTCTCCATCCATCAGGGTCACAAAGTGGTCTTGTCTGACATGGACCCTTCAATGAGATGGTGTTTAAGGAGAATGTGCCCCACACTGACCAACAGTGCTGGGCGGGCTTCTCTTCCCTTTCTTACTCTTTCCACTCTGTTTATGCTGCTGGCATTACTGTACACAATTTGATGTCCCCTGTCTCCGTCCCTCCTTCGAGCCCCATCTGGACCTTAGATCTTGCCCTTTACCGAGTTTCTGCTTCCCCCTCACAACTGAGCCCTCCCTGTGTGTGGACATGCCCATGGAGGCTGAACCCACGTTGCGGGCCCAGGCATTTCTGAAGAGTGGGACCAGACTGGGAGGGCTGATTGCTCGAGGAGCCCAAGTGGGCCCTCCACCGGTGACCACCCAGCAAAGGGTGATGGGGAAGCGAGAGGAAAGGCATTTCTCCTCATTTCTCCTTCCCTAACAAAGATACCTTGGGAATCCCAAGGTGAAAGAGCTCTGGCAGAGCGCTGAGCACCGCCAGCGCCCCCTCGCGGCAGGCATCTGCCTTGAAAGTAAAAGTGTAGTCGCTCAGTTGTATCTGACTCTTTCTGACCCCATGGATAGTAGTTCTGTCCATGGAATACTCCAGGCAAGAACACTGGAGTGGGTTGCCATTCCCTTCTCCACGGGATCTTCCTGACCCAGGAATTGAACCCAGGTTTCCTGCTTTGCAGACAGATTCTTTACCATCTGAGCCACCTGGTGTGTTAAATTCTTTTGCTGTTGCTTGGTCGCTCAGTTAATGGCGGACTTTTTTGGGAACCCATGAACTGTAGTTCACCAGGCTCCTCTGTCAATGGGATTTCCCAGGCAAGAATATTAGAGTGATTGCCATTTCCTTCTCCAGGGTTGTGCTAAAGTCTCTCCTGTGCTAAAGAGAAGAGTCTGACTCTGAGACCACCGGGTGGGTTTTAGTACAGACCTGGGGATACTGCAGAGTAAAAGATTGAACCATATGAACCAACATACACCCACACACTGGTGAGGCCTGAGGAAACAAAGGTTATGCTTTTTGTTTGTTTGTTTTACAAGAACACTTGTAAAAAGTATAATACACACTTATTGTAACAATTTAAACATTTCAGATTACAGAAAGATTAGGAAAAAAAAAACATAAGGTGGCTCAGTAGTAAAGAACCTATCTGCTAATGCAAGAGACATGAGTTTGATCCCTGGGTCAGGAAGATCCCTTAGAGAAAGAAATAGCAACCCACTACAGTATTCTTGCCTGGGAAATCCCATGGAAGGAGAAGCCAGCAGGCTTCAGTCCATGGGGCGGCAAAAGACTCAGATATGAATTAGAGACTAAACAACAATTCTCTCTTCCTGTTCTGTCCAACCCCATCCTCTTAAAGTAACTGGTGGTAGGATGCTGGAGTGTATTCCTCCATGCTTCTTTTACACTTATACAAACAGAGAATTATCTATTTGGAGTCTCGGTTTTGCTTCTTATAAAAACATGATCATCTCCTTCATATTGTTCAACACTTGCTTATTTTCACTTGACAATATGTCTTCTACACCTTTCCAAGTCAATACATATAAACGTGATTCATTCTGTTTGATAATTAGATAGTTTTCCACAGAATGGTTGCACCAAGATTTACTAAATCAGCTCATCATCAATTTTGGCTCATGGTTATATCTGATCAGCTTTGTTTGCTGATTGTTTCATCTGGGATAGTCTTATTTTAGCTGTAGTCTCCCAAATAACCCAGAACACATCTTAAATACAAATTTCCTTCCTAGAACCTAACACATCACTGCCTACACTCATCTCACATTTGACATGACATGAATTTTTTAATTTTGGAAATGCTCAAAATGTCTTCTCACTTGCTAAAAGAAAGACAGTTCTTAGGATGAGAGGCTCATATTTGGCACATTTACTTAGCAGGAGGAGATAATTTTTTAATTTCCTAATCCCATATGGTCCAGTTTTTCTCCATATGTCCATCTCCCTCCCAACATGTGCATCATATTTCCCAGTGGAAATATCCTCATATCACTATCGAAATCCTCTAAATTCTACTTGCATATCATAAAATTATTCAAGTTTCAGAATAAGGCTCCCTAATCCTACTCCTCATATTAAAGATAAACAAAATGGGAACTCCCTGGTCATCCAGCGATTAGGATTCCAAGCTTTCACTGCTGAGGGCCCAGGTTCAATCCCCAGTCAAGGAACTAAGATCACCACAAGCTCTGCAGTGGTGACCAAAAATAAATAAAGATGAACAAAGTAAGGCTTGGAGGAGATTAATAATTTGACCAAAATCACAGGCTTAGCAAAGTAGCTGGGGTTAGGAGTAGCCACTACCGGTTCTCTCCACTACAGGAGATAAACTCTCAAGGCTGCTACACAGCACGCAGGCAATGGCATTTTAAAGTTGTTGTTATTCAGTCACTAAGTCAAGTCCCACTCTTTGTGACCCCATGGACTGCAGCACGCCAGACACTTTAATATGAAAAGGATTTAAATGTAGATCATTAATTTTTCTCAAAGACTTTTTTTTAGTATATGTGCTGCCGAAGCGAGCACATTCTCAAAGACTTTTACACAAGTAAATGATTAGCCACCCATTCCTCTGAAGAACCCTTGGCCCCAGACCAGAGTCTGTAACTTCTCCTCCCGCTAGAGGTGTGCTCTTGCTTCAGCTTGTGGTTTTACCCGCATCCAGCAGCTGCTGCTGCTGCTGCTGCTAAGTCACTTCAGTTGTGTCCGAATCTGTGCGACCCCACGACGGCAGCCCACCATGCTCCGCCGTCCCTGGGGTTCTCCAGGTAAGAACACTGGAGTGGGTTGCCATTTCCTTTTCCAACATCCAGCAGCTAATACCTTTTAAATAATTTACTTATTTATTTGGCTGCATTGGGTCTCAGTTGTGGTACCGGGGATCTTGGCTGCCCCGTGGCATGTAGGATCTTATGTGCCCGACCAGGGATCAGACTCGCATCCTCTGCATGGCAAAGTGGATTCTTAACACTGGACTGTCAAGGTGGTCCTCCAGTAGCTAATGGAATGATGAATATTGCTCTGTTCTTGCACTCGCACTTGAACTTTGGCATTCCAATGTGTCTTGGCCTGAAATTGAGGTTGCTTACCATCTCGTTATGAAAAGGTGAAATACAACAGGTGTGACCAGAAAGGAAAGCCCGGTCAGGAGTGGATGCAGATTTGTCCAGCCTAAAGCTTAAAAAACGTTTGAGATCATCTTTAATGGAAAACAATACAAAATGTCTTATTTTTACTATTTATACAAAAACATATCAACATATCACTAGGTCCCCTTGAAGTGCCTTAGAAAGAACCAGACCCTGGAAAATGATGGGTACAGAAGCTTAATTTCCTAAAACTTAAGGATAAAATTGCCCCTGGGCCTTATATGAAATGAAGTAGGACACACCAGGGGCACCCTTGCGAATTCCTCACAAGTATTTGCACAGAGCTGTCCTCTAGGAGGAAGGGCTCACAGCAGCCAGAAGCTCCAGAGTTTTCAAGACAGTTCCTTTTTCAAATATTTTATCAGGCCATGTGTCAAATGATACATCTTGACTTTTCAAAAAATATAGGTGATACTGTTACAGAATGGAAATACAAGACAAACAAAGCAAAAAAACAAAAACAAAAACCAACCCCCACCCCCAATAGGTACAAATAGGGACAGACTACCAATTGTTTCCTCTGGATGTTTTGTTTCCTGTCTCAAAAACAGAAATAAACCCAGAAAGGACAATGACCGCACACAGCCTCTGCAGCAAACACGTTTCCACCTGCTAAGAAAACAGTAGGAATCTTTTAGGAAATCATCTTCTCTTACTGGCTAGCCATCATTATGTTGCCACAAAAATCTCACCTTCTTAGACTTACGTTGGATAAGAAATAAAACACACCCAGAAAGGACAAGTTGAGTTCAGAAGGCTGGCAAACTTCCCTCTGGTTCCTGTGCTCAGCTTTTTACTCTGCAGCAACCAGAACCAAGATTTCAAAGCACAGCAGTGAAGCCACTGTGCCGTGTAGGACTCCCATGCTAGGCTTCCATGCCAAAGACGCTGAAAACTGTTCCACAGACTTCTCAGAGGCTGTCAGGGAGCAGATAAAGCTGTTCACCAAGCACTGATGAATCACCTACATGGGTCAGGAAGAGAGGAGCCCACTCTGCTTTCCAGGAGACACCCTGTATTTGAGAGGGAGAGACACACACTGCACACTCCCAGGGTCAGCCCAGTGCAATCCCTGCTGGTTCAGTAAGAGTAATGATAATCATAAAAAGTCATAGGAATTGTTCACTGAGACTTACTATATGCTTAAAATGTCTCATCTCATTTAATTCTCATCACCTTATCAATATTCTTATTTTACCTAACAGAAAACAAACCTAGAGATGTTAAGAAACATACCCATCTCCTACAGTTAATACGTACTAAAGCTGGTGCTCAAACCTGTTCTATCAGACTGTAGAGGCCATTCATTTAACCACTGTGATTTCTGTCTGTTTTAATAGACAACAGATGCATTGCTGAGCCATTAATTCAAGAAGGGAAAACAAAACAGCAGAATTCAGTTAAATATGTCTACAAAGGTTAGCCAATCCCTGTTTACTGTCATCAGAAAAATTGCTTTAGGACAAGTGCCATTCCCAGCATCAAAATTACCTGGGCTCTAGTGAAAAAGGCCAATTCTTATGCCCATCCTAGGGCTACTGAGTCAGAATCTCTGAGAATGGGGCTAGGAAACTTTATTTTACACACCCCACCACCTACCCACCCCAGTCAATTCTGCAGCCCCGTAAGATTTGAGAACAGCTGCTTCTAGGATGGCCAGTCTCCTGGCTCCCCTGGAAGAACGAATCTGTATCTATTGTCCTAGGATAACTATCAGTAGTGCTCTCCTTTATTTTCTTAAGGGTTCCAGTTTAGACAATCAATTTGCATATACAGCTGGCCCTCTTCATCCATAGGTTCCACATTCATGGGCTTCCCTAGTGGCTCAGCCGGTAAAGTATCTGCCTGCAATGCGGGAGACCTAGGTTTGATCCCTGGGTTGGGAAGATCCCCTGGAGAAGGGAATGGCTACCCACTCCAGTATTCTGGCCTGGAAAATGCCACGGACTCTATAGTCCATGGGGTCACAAAGATTTGGACATGACTGAACGATTTTCACTTTCCACATTCATGGATTCAACCAACCACAGACTGAAAATATTACGGGGAAAAATTCCAAAAAGCAAGACTTGAATTTGCTATGCTGATAACAATATACATAGCATTTACAGCTACTTACATAGCACTTACATTGTATTAGATATTACAAATAATCTAGAGATGATTTAAAATATACAGAAGGATATGCATAGGTTATATGCAAATACTACATCATTTTATATAAAGCACTTGAGCATCCTTGGATTTTGTTATGCACGAGGGCATCCTGCAATCAATCCCTCTTGGATACTGAGAGACAACTATGTATTTCTGTTTATTTTGTACCAAAATCAGACTTTATTATATAACCTGGATTTTTAATGATTACTACTGTTTCATATAAAATTGTATCTTTTCTAATACCAATCCATATTCAGATTTCTTCAGTCATCCCTAAAATGTCCGAGGCATCTGGTTTAAACAACCCACTGCAGCCTGCCAGGCTCCTCTGTCCATGGGAATTTTCCAGGCAAGAATACTGGAGTGGGTTGCCATTCCCTTCTCCAGGGATCTTCCCGATCCAGGGATTGAACCCGGGTCTCCTGCATTGCAGGCAGATTCTTTACCATCTGAACCACGAGGGAAGTCCAAAACAGTAAGTGTTGACCCAAGCTAATCACAGTTTTCATACCTGACCCTCAAGCCACAATCCTATACTTCATTTCTTTGAGCTCAGACAGTTCTTGAAGAGCATAGTTTATGATAGCACATACTCTGTTGCCTCTCAGAAAAGAGCTTTCATTAAGCAGAGACAGAGCTGTTCTAGTTAATGGGCTTTCAACAAACAAAAGCCCTGTATCATGCTATGGGACAATGGTTCTTTGTGTTCTGAGCTTGACATATGATGTAGGGCTTTAGAAAGTGTTAGTATTTCTAAGGACACCGTGACATATTCAGCAGTAGCCCTCGTCCCACATGCTCTTCTTACACTGACTTACCCTCCTGCCGATGAGAAGTGGGGTCTGTGTACCCTTCCCTTGACCTTGCTTAGGCTTGTGGTGTGGCAGAAGTGACACTAAGCATGGACATACCACCATTTGTTTATTCATTCACTTGCTGACGGACATTTGGGGCTGTTTCCAATTTGGAGCTACTATATGTGTTGCTTACTATAGCTGTATCATAAAATTTGAAACAAGGTAGTTGTAGTTCTCCAACTTTGTACTTCTTCTTCCAAGTTGTTCTGACTCTTCTGGGTCCTTCCCAGTTCATGTGTGAGAGAATATCATAGGGCATGTTGATAGCCTGGGAAAAGATCAAAGTTTGAAGTACAGTTTCTACTGAATGAGTTTTCCTTTTGCACTACCATAAAGGTGAAAAATCGTAAGTCAAAACATCATAAGTTGGGGACCACCTGAGGTTGAACTTCTTAAAAAAATAAACTTCCTTTCTTCCTCTGGGGTAAAGGACAGGTAGTCATCTTGCAGGGTAAGGTGTGGAAGGGCCCTGTCCCTTATAAAGTATTTCAACAAATCATCCCGTGGTGAGCTCCTCTCCCCTCCAGCTATCTGAGGTACTTGGAGCCTCCAACTCCCGAACCTTCCAGAGTTCTGCTGTGCAGTCTGGTATGACTGTTGGCAGTTTCCTCTATAGGCTAGGTCAGTTACCATTTATCTGTATGCTTCTCTTTCCTAATGTTTGCTGGAGTCTCTAATTCACTGACTTCTTCTATCCTACATGGATTTAAGCATGCTTACCCTTTGTACAAATATGCAATCCACATCATTTAGAAAAATGATCAAACAGTTCTGAATTACCAACTAAAAACTCCTTAAGTGGCAGCCCTGACCCTTCATCCCACCCAAGAAGGCTGGGGGGTTAAGTCTAAGGGAAGGAGTGATGCTTAAAGATGGGGTCTGGATCACTCAATTAGTAATTTAAAAGGAATATTTGGGGGCTTCCCTGGTGGTCCAGTGGTTAAGAATCCACCTTGCAATTCAGGGGACACCAGTTTGATCCCTGGTCTAGGAAGATCCTACATGCCAAGGGCAATTAAGCCCATGTGCCACAATTACTGAAGCCTGCATGCCCTAGAGCCCGCATGCCATATCTACTGAACCAGCATGCTGCAACTATTGAAGCCCATGCACCTAGAGCCTGTGCTTTGCAACAAGAGAAGCCATCACAAGAAGCCAGCCCACTAAATGAAACTAGAGAGTAGAGCCAGCTTGCTGCAACCATGCACAATAATGAAGACCCAGTTCAGTCAAAATTTGGTAGTTTGTGAAAATACATAAGAAAATGTAAATCACTATTTCTATAATCCTTCTATAATGACAAACTGGTAAAAAAAAAAAAAAAAAAAACTGCAACATGTTTGTAAACCAGAATTCCCCTAATAGAGAAAGAATGAAAGAACTCTTATAAATCAATAAAGATGAACAGCCAATAGAAAAAGAAATAAAGGTGGCTAAAATACATGAAAATACATTGCAATCAAATTTAAATAATATTAACCTAATTTTCACCTACCAAATTAACAAAGTTTAACAGGTCAACCTTTCTTGGGGTGACAGGTACAATTTTGTAACTCTGTAAAACTGAAGTGTTAATACTTTTTGACCAAGAAATGCCAGCTCAGAGTATCATGAGCAAATAAATGGATGCCTGAAAAGCTATATGAAAACCCAAGTAATAAGATGTTACCATTCTATCCCATAGAATACCCTGCAGTGGTCAAAAATGACAGTGAACTAGAAATGATTTTTTCTTTTGTCTGTGCCTTTTACTTTGACTGAACCTTCTATAATAAGCATGTCTTACTTTTATAATCAGAAGAGTCAAGAAATCCATTTTTAAGGAATCCATTTTTTTTTTAATCATTTAGAAGCAATTTAAGAGTATGACCTTGGGAACCAGTAGGATCAAATTCTAGCACACCCCCTTGTTCAACCTTCAAAAGTTGCTTGATGTCTCTGTTCCTCAGTTTGCCCAACATCAAACCAAATGTAATAATATCCACACTGTAAGGTTGTTGTTAGAGTTAAATACATTAATATAAGTAAAATGCTTAGAACCTGCCTGGCATGCAGTAAGCATCAGCTATTACTATTTCATTTTGGAAAAACAAAGATTATTTAGTGATTTGTGTTAAGGTTATGTTAAAATGTCTTGGATGTCAAAACAGCTGATTCAAAATGTCAGTAGTCAGTAGCACAATTCAAGAACAAAATTATAAGTTTAAATGTTGGCAAGAGAGAAAATGTAATTATTTTCAGATGATGTAACTGCCTACCTAAAAAACAAATCCAAGAGCCTCAACTGAAAAATGATCAGGACTGAAATTCCCTGGTAGTCCAGTGGTTGGGACCTGGCACTCACACTGCCAAGGGCCTGTGTTCAATCCCTGTTGAGGGAACTAAGATCCCACAAGCTGCACGGCAAAGCCAAAAAAAAAAAAAAAAATCAGGATTAATGAGAGTTCAGTAGAATGGAAAAATAAAAAATAAATATTTTGAATTCAATAGCATTAACACTATAGGAGCAATAAGTAGTTAGAAAACAGAAGAAAATAGATTCAATTTATAAAAACAAAAATAATACATTTAGGTGTAAGTTGCACAAGAAATGTATAAGCTCTACATAAAGAATATCATTAAAATACTCTGAAAGACTGAAAAGGAGACCTGAATATCCTGGACAGACAATGTAAAAAATAATATAAATATATAATACATTTTAATATTATATTTATATAATAAATGTAAATATATAATAATGTTTAAAAAGTTGATTCCTCTCAAATTAATGTATATATCTAATACAATTCTAATGAAAATTCCAGCAGAACCTTTTTTTTTGGCCACAACAAGCAGCTTGTGGGATTTTAGTTAGCTGAAAAGGGACTGAACCGGGGCCCTCCTCAATGAAAGCTTGAAGTCCTAACCACTGGACCTCCAGGGAATTCCCCCAACAGGACTTTTTTTTTTAATTGAAGGATAATTGCTTTACAGAGCGGACTTTTTTTTTTTTTAACTTGACAGGTTAATCCTTAAATTAATCTGGAAGAATACTTGAGAATAATACAGAAGAAATAGGACTGAAAGAAAAGTATGAAAAAGAAGATGGATGAGGATGGTGTACTCTGCCAGATATCACAACAAAAGCACAGCACTGGCTTAGGAATAGCTGACCAATGGAACAAATTAAGAGAATACAAAATCAGACACAAGCACTATAGGGATTTCAGGTATAGTAAATGTCACCACCTGGATTATTCAGAAACTTGTGTTACAACGATTAGTTATGCATACAAAAAAAAAAAACTGAAGTAGATCTTTATATTACACAGTACACAAAAATAAATTCTCAGACCAAAAAACCTAAATTTAAAAAAAGCCATTAAACTATAAATAATATCTGTAGAATCTTGGAATAAATTTTGTCTTTCAAGATTCATAATCTATAAACCTTGTGGTATTGTTCACTCAAAAATATAAGAGTAGATAGGTTAATATACATATAAACAAAAAGAGTAAGATCCTGCTAGGTTATGAGAGTGGTGAGGAGCAGGGATTACAATGGACTTTAGTCATGTATTTTATATTTTGTCTGATTATCTTTGAAGTCAGGGGAAAAAAAAAACAGCAAAAAAACTATATTATATACCCTGATGAGATATATCAATACACTAAGAAGACACTGGAATAGGACAAAGCTAGATGTGTATAAAATGCATCCATGTCCCAAAGTGTTAAAATTTTGTGACTCCTAGGCTCATCACTCTTATGCCTGATGCACTTTTAATTTGCTTTTGACTTTCGAAACACAGCTTTCAGAATTGACCCAATATTCCAGAAATAGTCTGGCCAATATAGAAAATAATAAGACATGATCTGAAAACTAATGCTTCTCTATCCTTATTTTAATTAGTTTTATTTTAGCTTCATTACAGTGTGGTTTCATATTAGACTGTGGTTTCTGTTAGAAAATAAATGCAACAGTACTAGTTTTCTACTCCTGTCATAACAAATTACCACAAATGTAATGGCTTAAACACAAATTTATTGTCATAAAGTTCAATAGATCAGATGTCTGCCCTTGGTCTCACACGGGTAAAATCAAAGCATTGGCAAGGTTACATTCCTTTCTACACGTTCTTGCTCATTCAGGTCATTGGCAGAATTCAGCCCATTGCAACTCTAGCCCTGAGGTCCCCCTCCTGCTGGCTGTCAGCTGATGGGTGCTCCCAACTTCTAGGAGCCACTCACAGTCTTGGCTTGTGGCCTCCTTCCTCCATTATCAATGTCAACAGCAAATAGAGTTCGTATGTTCCAAATCTTTGCTTCTCCTGTCCCCTCTCACTGCAGACAGGAGTTTCTCACTTTCAAACACGTATGTGATCCACCTGGGTAATCTCCCCTTCTAAATGTCAGTAAGTTTACTCATATCTACAAAGTTCCCTTGCCATGAAAATTTTATACTTACAGGTTCTGGGGATTATGACATGGATATCTTGGGATGGGCCCAAGAGATTCTGAGGGCCATAGAAGTTAATTGCATTCATTTCACATGCTATCAAAGTAATGCTCAAAATTCTCCTAGCTAGGCTTCAACAGTATGTGAACTGAGAACTTCCAGCTGTTCAAGAAGGATTTAGAAAAGACAGAGGAACCAGAGTCAAATTGCCAACATCCGCTGGATCAGAGAAACATCTACTTTGGCTTCATTGACTACACTAAGCCTTTGACTGTGTGGGTCACAACAAACTGTGGAAAATTCTTCAAGAGATGAGAATACCAGACCACCGTAACTGCCTCCTACAAAACCTGTATTCGGGTTAGGAAGCAACATTTATAACAGATTGGTTCAAAACTGGGAAAGGGGTACACCCTGCTTATTCAACTTGTATGCAGAGTGCATCATGCAAAATACTGGGTTGGATGAAGAACAAGCTGGATGAAGCACAAGCTGGAATCAAGATCACCAAGAGAAATATCAATAACCTCAGATATGCAGATGACACCATCTTTGTGGCAGAAAGTGAAGAGCAACTAAAACAGCCTCTTGATGAAGTGAAAGAGGAGAGTGAAAAAGCTGGCTTAAAACTCAACATTCAAATAACTAACATCATAGCATCCGGTCCCATCACTTCATGGCAAATAGATGGGGAAACAATGGAAACAGAAACAGACTTGATTTTCTTGGGCTCCAAAACCACTGCAGATGGTGACTGCAGCCATGAAATTAAAAGACGCTTGCTCCTTGGAAGAAAAGCTAGGACAAACCTACTACTACTACTACTAAAGTCGCTTCAGTCGTGTCCAACTCTGTGCGACCCCAGAGACGGCAGCCCACCAGGCTCCCCTATCCCTGGGATTCTCCAGGCAAGAATACTGGAGTGGGTTGCCATTTGGCAGCATAATAAAAAGCAGAGACATTACTTTGCCAACAAAGGTCTGTCTAGTCTGCTCAGTTCAGTTCAGTCACTCAGTCGTGTCCGACTCTTTGAGACCCCATGGACTGCAGCATGCCAGGCTTCCCTGTCCATCATCAACTCCCAGAACTTGCTCAAACTCATGTCCATTGAGTCCGTGACGCCATCCAACCATCTCATCCTCTGTTGTCCCCTTCTCCTCCTGCCCTCAATCTTTCCCAACATAAGGGTCTTTTCCAATAAATCAGTTCTTTGCATCAGATGGCCAAAGTATTGGAGCTTGTTTCAGCATCAATCCTTCCAATGAATATTCAGGACTGATTTTCTTTAGGATGGACTGGTTTGATCTTGCAATCCAAGGGACTTTCAAGAGTCTTCTCCAATGCCACAGTTCAAAAACATCAATTCTTCAATGATCAGCTTTTTTTATAGTCCAACTCTCACATCCATACATAACTACTGGAAAAACCATAGCTTTGACTAGATGGACGTTTGTTGGCAAAGTAATGTCTCTGCTTTTTAATATGCTGCTTAGGTTGCTCATAGCTTTTCTTCCAGGAGCAAGCGTCTTTTAATTTAATGTCTGCAGTCACCATCTACAGTGGTTTTGGAGCCCAAGAAAAAAAAGTCTGTTACTGTTTCCATTGTTTCCCCATCTATTTGCCATGAAGTGATGGGACTGGATGCCATGATCTTCATTTTTTGAATGTTGAGTTTTAAGCCAGCTTCTTTACTCTCCTCTTTCACTTTCATCAAGAGGGTTTTTAGTTCCTCTTCACTTTCTGCCATAAGGGTGGTATCATCTGCGTATCTGAGGTTATTGATATTTCTCCTGGCAATCTTGACTCCAGCTTGTGCTTTATCCAGTCTGGCATTTCACATGATGTACTCTGCATATAAGGAAGCAGAGTGACAATATACAGCCTTGACATACTCGTTTCCCAATTTGGAACTAGTCCATTGTTCCACATCCGGTTCTAACCGTTGCTTCTTGACCTGCATACAGATTCATCAGGAGGCAGGTCAGGTGGTCTGGTATTCCCATCTCTTGAGGAATTTTCCAGTTTGTTGTGACTGTTTTTTTCCAATAGTCATGTATGGATGTGAGTGCTGGACCATAAAGAAAGCTGAGCCCCAAAGAACTGATGCTTTCCAACTGTGGTGTTGTTGAAGACTCTTGAGAGTCCTTTGGACTGCAAGATCAAACCAGTCAATCCTACAGGAAATCAATCCTGAGTATTCATTGAAACCTGATGCTGAAACTGAAGCTCCAGTATTTTGGCCACTTGATGTGAAGAGCTGACTCATTAGAAAAGACCCTGATGCTGGGAAAGATTGAAGGCAGAAGGGGACAACAGAGGATGAGATTGTTGGATGGCATCACCAACTCTATGGACATAGGTTTGAGCAGGCTTCAGGAGTTGATGGACAGGGAAGCCTGGCATGCTGCAGTCCATGGGGTCACAAAGAGTTGGACACGACTGAGAAACTGAACAACAATAGCAGTTAAGTATTTGTTCTTTGGAACTCTCATAGGTTGGAATCCTTGTTCAACCGCTTAATGATTGAGCAACCTTGGATAAGTTACACTGAATTTCCCCATCTTTATTATATCTACCTTACCCGACTGTCTAAGAATTACATAACATGTGTACTGAACAGGAGTCCTGCTGCTGCTGCTGCTGAGCCGCTTCAGTCGTGTCCGACTCTGTGCGACCCCATAGACGGCAACCTACCAGGCTCCCCCGTCCCTGGGATTCTCCAGGCAAGAACACTGGAGTGGGTTGCCATTTCCTTCTCCAATGCATGAAGTGGAAAGTGAAAGTGAAGTCACTGTTGTGTCCAACCCTCAGCGACCCCATGGACTGCAGCCTTCCAGGCTCTTCCATCCATGGGATTTTCCAGGCAAGAGTACTGGAGTGGGGTGCAGTCCACTCCAGAAGTGGACATACATAATAAACAGGAGTCCTAGCATACATAAATGCTCAATTAAAAGTTAGCTGTTGTTGTTGTTCAGTCACCCAGTCATTTCCAACTCTTTGCAACTCCATGGACTACAGCATGCCAGGCCTCCCTGTCCCTCACCATCTCCTGAAGTTTGCCTAAGTTCATATCCATTTCATCGGTGATGCCATCCAGCCATCTCATCCTCTGATGCCTCTTCTCCCTCTGCCCTCAGTCTTTTCCAGCATCAAGGACTTTTCCAATGTGCCATCTGTTCACATCAGATGATCAAAAAGCTGGAACTTCAGCATCAGTCCTTCCAACGAGTATTCAGGGTTGATTTCCCTTAAGATTGACTGGTTTGATCTCTTTGCAGTCCAAATGTTAGCCATTTAAACTTAAATGAGGAACTTTTATCTGTTTAACTTCACCTTATTGTTTCCAACCCAGGGCCACAGCCTGGGTTGGAAAGTTTTTCATTTTGATTCAGTGGTCTTTAGTATTGTAACTTCCTTTTAGACTTCCATTATCTCCCCCTTGATAAGCGTGTTTTCTCCTTCCTCCCAGTCACAAAGTTAGGCAAGGTCAAGCTGGGGCTTAGGCACCAGTGGAGACAACTCTCTGTGAAGATAACTGCATGTGGGAGATTGACTCTACTGGATGAGGTACTGACAGGAAGGGGAGAGAAAACAGTTTCCTGTCCTTGTGGAGTTCAGTCTAATAATCTCTTGACAAATGAAAAAAAAAAAAAAGCGGGATCACTGCAAAGCACTCCCCCCCCCACTCTGTGACAATTTAGTTCTAAATGGATAAATGATACATAGAAGAGATGTTGGATAAGGCAATGGCACCCCACTCCAGTACTCTTGCTTGGAAAATCGCATGGATGGAGGAGCCTGTTAGGCTGCAATCCATGGGGTCGCTAAGAGTCGAACACGACTGAGCGACTTCACTTTCACTTTTCACTTTCATACATTGGAGAAGGAAATGGCAGCCCACTCCAGTGTTCTTGCCTGGAGAATCCCAGGGACGGTGGAGCCTGGTGGGCTGCCGTCTATGGGGTCGCACAGAGTCGGAAACGACTAAAGTGACTTAGCATAGAAGAGATGTTAATGGCTCCATTTTATAGATTAATAAACAAGGCCCAAGCCATTAAAAAATATATATTTTTGGCCACACTGTGTGACTCGTGGGACCTTAGTTTCCCAACCAGGATACAACCCACACCCCCTGAAATGGAAGTGCAGAGTCTTAACCCCTGGACCACCAGTAAAGTTCCTCAGGCCTTCGTTATAGGACCTACTCAGGCTTCTATAGCTAATGAAGGACAGAGTGAGGCCATGAACCTAAGATGTCTGACTCCAATCCTCCACTCCTACCCCCTCAGCACTTTTCCTTCTAAAGGTGTGGAAACCAAAATGGAAAAGAGCTTTCTATGAACTGGAGTAGTTACACAACTGGCATACAGCTCTGCTAACCACATCTCAGAATGTGAAATGTCCAAGAAAAAGGACAGCTAAAGGATGGAAGAAATCTGGGGACTTTGGTGAAAGAAGAACTACTTCATTAGAATAAACTAAAAAAAAAAAAAAAAAAGAAAGGGAACTCTTCAACCTAGAAATAGTCCATCTGCAAAAAAAAAAAAAAAAAAATGCTATCAAATCCAGACAGAACTAAGATTGCAAGGCACTGTTTTCTATAATCTAGTTGGCATCTTTCAAAGTCCTATAAAAGTACTTAACAGAGTAGAAATGTATCAATCTCTATACTTTCATGAAGTCACAAATAGGCAGGCAGTCTTCATACCAGTGAGTTTCTTGAAAACATAGTCATTAGGAACTAAATTGTTTTCCCACCGTTTGCCATTTCCCAGGAGAATGATGAGGGGTCTTGACCAAGAGAATATTTGTTATTCAGTCACTGTCATGTCTGACTCTTTGCAACCTCACTGTCATGTCTGACTCTTGGCAACCTCAGGGGCTGCAGCACGCCAGGTTTCCCTGTCCTTCACCATCTTCCAGAGCTTGCTCAAACTCATGTTCATTGAGTCAGTGATGCCATCCAACCACCTCATCCTCTGTCGTCCCCATCTCCTCCTATCCTCAATCTTTGCTAGCATCAGGGTCTTTTCCAATGAGTTAGCTTTTTGCATCAGGTATAAATAAACCAGATATAGTATTAAAATCCATATTACAGCTTCCAAACTCTCTTCACTAAAAAAGGTCTATATGTACCACATCCTGGTTGCCTATGAGATCTGCATTTATTATGATAGGTATACGAATATACATAATTTATATATATCCAGTATTAAAAGTAAAGTTCTATCATATACTTCTTTTAAACTAATAGTTAAATTTAACTTTGCCTGCTTCTAGAACTTGGGAGGGCTTTTATCAATGTATAGCGAGCCAAGTCTTTAAAAAACTGTCCAGACAGGTTGAAATAATTTGAATCACCAACTTGCTGGATCTTCTTTTACCTGAGCTATAAAACTTTTTATCTGTATAAAATTCATTGGTATTGCTGAAAGATTCTCCAAGAAGCAGCTAAATATGGATTTGAAACAGCAATGATTTGAGTTGTGGTGGCCTATGTATCCTTCCCAAGAGTCAATGCCATGACAATGCAGAGGCCTTCTCAAATGCAAGTGCCCCACCTTTCCTGAAGATTTATGAGCATCTCCGAAAGTACATATGTATTTTATTTGCTAAGTAGGTCAGATGATTGTTCTCATTTTACACAAAAGGAATCTTAAGTTCCTTAAAATGACCTGCTCATGGTCACACAACTCATTAGGGACATGAGCTACTGGATGGGCTACACAGCATCCTATGTACTCCGGTGAGGTTCCCAGGTCAAGTAGGTTGAAGACTATACTAAGCAATCACCAGGGTTATTAGTTTCTCTGCCTGTGCAGTGGGAGAAGCAGCTCTAAGGCTAGTACAGGTCTTTTGTTTGTTATCTTTCATTTTTTCAAAACTGAAGTATAATTGATGTTATCCCCTTACTGATTACAACAGCCCCTTTCCAAAAGCGGTAACTGCTGGGTCAAACAAGAAACAGAAAAAATACCACAATTAAATAAAACTATTTTTTTAATGTCTTTTTGTTTTTATTCTTGGCTGTGCTGTGTCTCTGTTGATGCACGCAGGCTTTCTCTACTTGTGGCGAGCAGTGGCTACTCTTCGTGGCAGTGTGCAGGCTTCTCACTGCAGAGGCTTCTCTTGTGGAGCACAGGCTCTAGGTATGTGAGCTCAGTAGTTGGGGCACACAGGCTTAGTTGCTCCACGGCATGTGAAATCTTCCCGGACCAGGGATTGAACCTGTGTCCCCTGTGCTGGCAGATGGATTCCTATCCACTGCACCACCAGGGAAGTCCTAAAATAGTATTCTTTAGCAAATCATGTCATCTAGCCTAAACTCTACATTGTATCAATGTGCAATCAGGTCTCTCCTACCTCAGTCTCTGCCCTTTCCTTTATCACAATCACATGCTCACCTGCTTCTCACTGGAAGAGCATCATGGCCCATGACCACAGTTCCAGGTTACAGATCAATCCTCTAATGTGTCACACCTGATGGCAAGTATGTTGAGGCTGGGGCGCCAAAATGCTATCTCTGTACATTTTCTAGAATTTATAAACCATGTGGTCCTTCATTCACACATAATGGAAACAACACCCCAGAGCAGTTCTGCCTTCCTCAGAAACACAAACTAAGGAAAATAACAAGTTTTACTGATTCTGAGACTAAAATGTTTTGAACAGAAACTGTGGGAAGCAAAGGGTTATTACACAGCAGGAATAAGTACAACAGGCGACAGAACTATTTTAGTCTTTCTGGTCAAGTGGTAATTTCAGCACAAATATAAGCAGTTTACTGAGAGATATCATAGCATTAAATAAACAATCATATGAGAGGCTTTTGTAGGACAAGTCTGATTTTGTGTTGGCAACAGTACTATAGATATTACTTATTCTTATAACAGTCTAGCAAGAAAAGCTCTACCATGATTGAGGTCATTGACATTGGCATTGGTCCTACTATACTGTATTAGGCAGAAATAGTTCAGGTTTTATAATTGTATCACACAAGTGCCTAAAACAAAATGTATTTGCATTCTCATCTTGTAACCCAGCAGGGATTCTTTGGTGGCTTCAGTAGTAAACAATCTGCCTGCAATGGGTTCAATCCCTGGGTTGGGAAGACCCTCTGGAGAAGGAAATGGCATCCTACTCCAGTATTCTTGCCTGAAGAATTCCATGAACAGAGAAGCCTGGAGGGCTACTGCCCATGGGGTCACAGAGAGTTGTATACGACTTAGCAACTAAACAACAAACTAGACCTTTCTGGGACAGACCCCCCTGCCTGTCTTCTGAATGCCTCTTATTTGCAGAATAACTTGAGCCTCCTAGGCCTTCCCCAAGTTTCAAACAATAAATTTAATCAGAGAAGTGAGAAAACACAGAAACAAAGGAAAACGGTCAAGCAAGAAAAATAATGATAGCTCAGCCATTAAACGATGTCAAGGACCTTTAGTTTCCCCTCAAGAGCTATTGAGCCATATCCTTTGAACTGTTCTGCAGATAATGAAACCCTCACTAGGTGGAAAAACTATAGGCTATCCACAAGCATGTAATCCCCATGTGGGCTGGAACCACAAGGTTGATGATGCTGACTCCTGATTACCTCACCAGCAACCAATCAGAAGAATGCCCATAAACTGAACATATACCCTGCAACCCTCTTCCTGTCTTTTAAAATCTTTCCCTGAAAGTCATTAGGGAGTTTGGGCTTTTTGAGCATTAGCTGCCTGGACTCTTTGCTTTGTGCCCTGGAATAAACAATGTACCTTCCTTCACCACAGACCAGTGTCAGTAGATTGGTTTTACTGGGCGTGTGAGTGGATCCAAATTTGATTTGGTAACAAATAAAAGGCCCTCTGAAGAATTTATATACTATATATATGTTTTTGTTTCTATGTATTATTTTCTATAAATTTCAATCTCACTGAATTCCTCTTCAAGACTTTGAAACAGCTATAGTTAGTATACAGGTGAAAATCTACATAAAACTGAGTCAATTGAGTAAAATCACCTCTTAACCTTCAAGGAAACTTGACTACATTCACTAATATGTCTTCCTGAAGGCTGAGACTCATTAAGTCAGCGCAGCTCAAACCATAGTAGAGTCCCAGCAGAACCTGAACTGTGCAGCCAGTGCATCATTTTGGTTTAGGAACACAAGAGAAATTCTAGTTTCTGTTCATGGAATCATCCTCTCCCCATCTCAAATCCTTCCCTAACTGCTCATGGTGCTCAAGATCCGTCTCTTCTCTGGCCCGTGACCCACCCTGACCCACAGCCCAGGGTGACTGGACAAAGAAGCTGACAGCCACCACAGCGATAAAACCATAAGCCAGATCTGGAATTACATCTGCTGGTGGGGTGAAACTAACCCACATTATCCCCAAACCCTTTTCTCAACATACCTAACTAGCTACATTAAAGTGAAGTACTGCATCGGCCCTTGTTTAAACTGAAGGACTGCTGGGCCAGACTTTTTTTCACTGTAGTAAAATACACATAACTTAAAACTACCATTTTAACAATTTTAAAATGTACAATTCTGTGGCACTTGGTACATTTACAATGTAGTTAACTAGTACCACTATCTAGTTCCAGAACATTTTCATTATCTCAAAGGAAATCCTATACCCATTAGCAGTTAATCTCTGTTCTCCCCATTCCCAGTCTCTGGTAACCCCTATTTTAACCATTTACCAGAGCAATTAATAGTTTGGGCTAATACAGCTAATACTGTATAATCAAAGCAGCCTATGCTCACAGCAGTTTCCTTATGCTGTTTAAATTAGGGTGACTTTAGTTCAACTGAACTTTTTAAATGAAGCAAATCTATGCTTTAGATTACTATGGAACAATGTTCTACACTAAAAATTTTCTTCTAGAAAGAGAATATCACTGATAACTACTAAGAAGCAGTTACCCAGCAACCTATCCTTGCAGAGAACAATGTAAAAACATTAAATATAATTATTGACCCCATTTAGTCATTCTTACCCTCATCTCTCAGTTCACTCCTAGAAAACATACTGTTTAGATAATCAACTCACTAAGATGCTGCTAAGTCTCATGCCAGCTACAACTGCAAATAATTTTTATTTGATAGGGTAATCCCTCAGCAGGAAGGTAGGGATTTTAAAAGGCAGCTAATATTTTGTAACTCACTTCTACGGATTTATTATCAAATGTTTCATGGGATTTGGCTATGGAATGGAATTTCAGTATTAAAAAAATAAACTCAAAGCTACCATTTCTTTTTTTAAAATATTTATTTATTTGGCTGTGTCAGGTCTTACTTGCGGCATGTGGGATCTAGTATCCTGACCAGGGACTGAACCCAGGCATTGGGAGCATTGAGTCTTAGCCACTGGACTACCAGGGAAGTCCCCAAGCTACTATTTCTTAAAAGGGCAGCTGTAGAACCTGCTCCTTCATGTTCTCCTAAAAGCTGAAAGATCACGAAGGCAAGACTGTTGTTAAGGCTAAGGAAAGAGGGTGTGTCACCAAAGCGTACACAGTGGTGAAACCCAAGTAAACTGTCAGAAACATTACTGACAGCAACAGAAGAGGACCGACATACCAGTGCACAAATCAGCAAGGTCCCGCCTACCACCCCAATTACATCTGAAGAATCTACTTGTTACTTTGGTGGGGAGAAAGCATTACAAAGAATTCATATGTAAAGTCAATACTACTTAAAGCACATATAAATTAAATAAGCCCTGTCAACCATCCACAGGTTTGTCTCCTAAAATCTTAGGCACAAAATAATCTGTAACACTGACATCCATCTTAATTTTCAGAGGGCAAGGGAAGGAGACAACTATTACACAAACTCACAAGTTACCTTTTAAAATTAAGACATCTCAATTTTACAACAAATGTAGAAAAGTATTTATAGAAGAGGGAAAAAAAAAGCTTCATTTATTGTAAAGTCAGGTAAACTTATGTATACAGCACAGTACCATACATTTACAGAAGTTCATTCACAGGTTACCTTCAACATAATTTACTGGGTTCCATAAGGGTCTAAAATGCTTCTAGATTGAATTTAAAATTTCTAGACCTAGAAGGCTAAAGGGACATTAGTCCACTGCTGTCAAAATGCAATGAGAACTGTTAATGTATGCTTAATTCCATCAAAACTTTCTATTCAACAGCTCTTAAAACTTTTTTAAACCCCTGCATCATTCCTAAAAGGATTAAGGCAAACTGCTTTTTTGTTAAAATTCAAAATAAAGCTTTTTCAAAAGATCTAAATGGAACTTCTATATACAAGTTTGTTTAAAACTCTCAGAATCAAGAGATTGGCTATTGCCAACTATAGATTTCATAGTTACCCAAGATAGATAAAACATATTCTCCCTTCTACTAAAGATGAAAATAAAATGCCCGCATCAGTTTTCTATTATTAAAAAACTATGAACCTGGTAACAGATGTGTTATAGTATAGTCTCTCAATACCATGCTTAGTCCTTACATTTTACTTGCCTATGTATAAGATACGTTTTGTTCCTTAAAAAAAAAAAAACCAGATCCAGTGGGAGAAAGAATGTTTAATAAATGGCGTTGAAACAAATAGCTATTTGTTTGGAATAAAAATAAAATTAGATCCTTATACCTTGTACCATGTAGAAAAATACATATATTACTGATGGATTTCAGAGTAAAAAATAAAAATGCAAGTACCCAAAATTCTACATACAAATTTAGGGAGTTCACAGACTCCCTAAAGCCCATCCATGGATCTCAGATTATCTAGAAGAGGAACAGTTAATTATACCTTCTATTAAAATTTCAATGCCAAATACCAGATGTGTTTTCAGGATCAAGTCACATGCAACAAATGAAGATGAACACGTTAACTCATTGCTGTAACTTTATAAAACTGCCAAACGGGAACTAGAAACAGAGGCATGTCAATACAAATGGACAATGACTTAAGGAAAAAAATACACCAATTTAAATAAGTTTGAGTGCATACTGTACAAGTGTATCCATGTCTGTTAGCTTTTCAGAAATATAAAATCAGCTAAATCTGTAGTACTTAAAATTTAACATATGCAATGTTATTCTCAAACTTGATTAAAATACTTAATAAATACATGTTTAATATGAATAACTGCAACATACTTAAACATCTAATAGGAATTCTATAATATTAAAATGCAATACTTTCACCTGCATTAATCTCATACACAATGGAAAAATACTTGCAGATAATTAGCATAAGAATGCAAATATATTTTCACCGTGGAAGAAAAATAAGATTAGAAATCATATATTTGTATAATCTACAAGAAAGCTGTAGATAGTCTACATTATGATATTCTATGTTAAAATGAAAGCAATATTTAAGTTTACAACAAATTTACTCAAGGCAAAATATTTATTACAGAACAGAATCTTAAATCAAAGCAAGGCAACATTAGATTAACCATTTTAGTTTCTTTTTTAAATGAAGTGTAGCTTTAAAATTGTAATAAAGGTAAATCATAAATTCTAACATGCTTGTCTCTTCTTATAAATGGGATGATGTAGAAAAGCAAAGCTTCAATGTATAGGGATTGGAACCATCTGTAAAATTAAAAAACACAGTTAACAGTTTCCTTCATCAAACTTTCATGATAAAATTGAATTAGCAGAGTAAATTATTTCATTTTTTTATAGTATTTGAAGAAGGAAAATTTCTATGTAAGGTAAGGAGAAGATTACTTTCATTCATACCTACTAGCAGGTGAGCTAAATGAAGGCTGGAATATTGTCCATTTTACATTCCTGGAGTTCTAAACATCATTTGACACACAGGATGCACTCATAAATGGTTTTTGTTTTTTTTAGTGAATTAATCATTATAGATAAACAGTATCAGGATTAGGCTTATCTAAGTCCATTTGCAAAACTCACTTTGCAGAAAATATCACCAATGGTAATCATTCTAAAAAAGTTAATTCAAATATAGTTTGAGAAATGGAATAAGATTGGAATGTAAAAGAAATGAGCTGAAAAAGTTCTAAGGGAGTTAAGTATTAAATCTGATCAACAAGGCATATAAATTTTTAAACTGCTAAAGAAAAGAAGGGGTGGTATAATACACAAAAATACTTCTTTAACTTTTCAGAACAAGCAGAGATAGTTCTTCGTCAACTGATTATGCAAAGAAATATAAAATTCCTATAAAAGTACATACATCAGCAAGTATTAGCAAGACACTGCAGAAGATTAAAAAAAAAAACAGAACTGTACCTGTCTTCAAGGAGTTTACTATTAATATACCATATTTTTATTATATCTCAAATATGCATATAAAGTCTTTTAAAATCTTTCATTAAAAATTTAGCCTGACTCACTATTTATTTTTGTGACTAAGGTAAAATGAGAGGAGGTATTCCTACTTATTAATTTTTTACTGAGAAAATTTTCAATCATGAAAAAATATATGGCTCAGTATAATGAACAACCACAAAGTTTCATTAACTGTCAACATGTGGCAGGCTTACTTCATCTACCTACTCTCCATACGCTTTTGGGGTGCTGGAATATTTTAAAGCAAATCCTAGATATGTTACTCCATCCATAAATACTTCAGTGTGTAATTTTCTTCCCCCCACTACCATTCATCATCACTCCTAATAAAACTGGTATTAATTATTCTATTATTTATTTAGAAAGATAACGTTTTAACACCCTATAGAGCGAGGAGCTAAGTAAATTATACAGCATAAAGCTTCAAAAGTTAAATACTTGTATATTCTTTGCACTATAAAAAAGAGGCCATTTACCATCATAAAGAGAGCGACACTTCATTTGATACAAATTAAAATAATGTGGGATACCATTTTTCATCTATCATTTTGGTAAAAATCCAAAGTCTGACAACACTCAGCATTGGTAAGAGTGTTGGGCAGCAGGCATTTTCATACACCACAGGTAGTAAACTCGTGTAACCTTTTCCACGGACAATCTAGCAACATTTACCAAAATATAAACCTTTATGCTCTCTATGAGGAAAATGCCCTACAAATATAAAACATGCAACTATTAGGATGTTTATTATAGTAACAGAGAAAAACAATTAGAAACAAACAGTATTCATCACAGGGGAAATGGGTAAATCAAGTAAACTGTGGTACATCACTACTAAAAACAGCTACTCTGTGGTGAAAATAAAGGGGGGGGAGGTAGTTTTACACGTGCTGATACAGGAACAGTTCCAAGACATATTAAGTGAAAATAGCAAGGCACATAATAGTATGTATAGAAGACCCATTTTGTATAAGTTTTAAAAAGGTAGATATATATACTGGGGAGGAGGAATAAAAGGAAAAGACAGAAAGATTAGGAGTTATAGAAAGCTTTAACTTTCATTTTGTACCAGTATGTACCATTTGAGTTTTTTAACCGTATATATTTATTGCTTTCTTCTAAAAAGATCAACAGGATTTATGCAAGTCAGTCTCCAAGCGGGCCCCAACGCTCTGTACCTCCTTGCATTCACAGCCCTATATAGCCTCCGCCTACACTGTATCACAGTTGGTCGGTGTGACCACCAGATTACAGCATAAGTGATATCATGTAACTTCCAGTAATAGGTTACGAAAGGCACTGTGCCTTCTGTTTTGTTGGTCTTTTGCTTTCATCTCTCTTTCGCTCCTTTAAAAAAGGCAAAAGAGCTACCATGAAATGGCCAACGTGGTTTGACTGTCCCTACAAAGAAACACACAAGCGAGCATGCAACTGGATTATCCAGTCCCCAGTCATAAGACTTAAAATGATTGCAGCGTTACGAGACCAGAGCCAGACCCACACAGCTATTGATCTTCAGAAACAGTAAGATAAATAAAGATTTGCTGTTTTAAGCTGCTAAATGTTGTGATAATCTGTTACATAGCAAAAAGTCACTAATATAAGAATTATGAGGGGTTGTGGAATTTATATGCCTTTTTAAAATTTGAACTTCTATATTATACTATATTAAAAAAATAAGAAATGCTATCTTTAAATGATCATCAATGTTCGGACAGTAACTCCCACTGAATAACTATGACACAATTTTACTTACTTGGAACTCTTATCTGATAGTGATTTAGTGCTGTGAGGGCTTCTACTGCATCAGTTTTGCATTCCCATTCTAAAAGCCCAGAAAGTGTTTTGGCAGAAGCTAAAACAAAACAAAGAAACACAAATCCACTTGTTATTTGCTTATCATCAAATTAACCAGGAAACTTAAAAAGAGGGAATGTGCACTTACGTTTTGCATCAAACACTTTATATTTGATGAATGTAAGAACTTCATGGTCATTACACAACTGTCAAAGAAATGTAAAACTCCATTAAAAAAGGCCCAAATAATATTCCTACCTTTTTTGCCCCCTCCCCGAGAAAGTAAACTTTACGGTAGCATTTAAAGTTTTGAGTATGGCATGAATGAATTAAACCAAATGTTTTTAGATTAATAAGCTACATGAGAAAATCAATAAAAATGGTGATATCCTATAAACTACGTACATAATTTTAGTGCTATACAATAAAGCCAAGACTTATAACTGAAACATATATTCTCACAGCTGACCAAGGTTTAATTGAGTACCTAAGGTGGGTAGTGGTGTTCTGGAAAAATCAATTCTTTTCTGAAGCATTTCTGCAGTTAGGGGAAAATGCAGGGATACATACAGTTCTGTTATGGGTGAGATTTAAGGACATGGTAAAAGAACTTTATAAATGCAGGACTAAGCATACCTCATTCTAATTCCAATTCTCAAAAATACTGAGCCACAAAACAACAGAAGACCAATGAAGGATGGAGGCCAGAAAAGTATAATGGTCAAAGAATGAACTGTATTAAGTACCAAATAAGCAAAAAAAAAAAAAAAAAACCAATAATATCAAAAGCAGAAGATGAACAGTGAGAGACTTTAAAATGATGTTAAAACATCACATATTTTAAAATAAGAAACAGGAACATTTTACACAATGTACATTTCAGTGCCTACCTTTGTGAAGGTCTCTTCCGTGACACACAATGGAACATTATAGTAGTGCAGCACACAGGAGGGTGGTTGGATGATATTCTTGGATGCTTGGCCAGCACTTGTAAAACGATTATTTTTGCTCATTGCAAAATCCTTGTAGCTACTTGTACCATCCTCCAGCTCAAATATTTGACTTGGAACAACTGAATGTTGTTTAGACACACTAAAAATTAGAAATCAAAGAGGTATAGAACATACCTTTGTTAGATAAAAGCAGCAAGTTGGCAGTCTCAAACTGTTAACATATATGCCTGCATTGATCCTAATAAAAAAGGCATATGCAGCTATTTAAATACAATTTAAATATTTACTATTCACTATTTTAAACATTTATTTAATATTTATATTTAGTTTGAGTTATAATCAATTGCTCTTACACTTAGAAAAACCTACTGAATATTTCATACTAGAAAACAAATAAAAAATTGCTCATTTTAACATTTTGCTTTGATTATAAAACTGTGTATAAGTAATATACACAATATAAATTATATGATCTGAAGTGTTTAAAATGACACCATTATAGCTGCTGGTTTCAAATGTGCCCTCAGTTACATTAAAATATTCTGAAATGGAAATTAATGTCTCCAATAAAAAGGATAAATGTTTTTTAAATTTACCACTTAAGATAAATAATTACCAAACATTAAGTCTTTTTCCAAACAATTTGACATTGTTAAGATGTGTGACAGCTCTTTCTACAGCATACTCATCGCCCATTTCTACCAGTGCTGTACCAGGAATGGTCTTCATAAATTTTACCTGTAAGTACAAAATTCCCAAAAGGTGAACATTTAATTCCCTTTAACAGTAACAGAATTTCTAAAGACATTGTAAGTGGTTGATGTCAAGTAAAGAATACCTGGAATCTTAACTTTATTCTGCTCTTCTATTAGACACTCTTAACTCTTATCAAAATGCAATAGTTTAAAACAGAAGACTGTTGTCTTCTATTGTATAACACCCTAAAGAAGAGCACAAGCTTACCCTGACTCTGTTATTTATTAACCGTGTGATGTAGGGCAATTCACTTCTCTGAGCCACAGATTTCCTTCTAAAATGGAGATAATGATAACATTTGGCAGAACTCATCAATATTTATTAATCCAATAAATATTTATTAAGTACCTAATATGCTTTAATAATTATGCACTGTACTATGTACTGGGGATTTAATGGCAAACATAACAGACATGGTCTTTTTTTTAAAGACATGTTCTTCTTAAAGATTATGTTCAAGTAGGAAGGTCAGAAATGTTGAAGTAAATAATAATTACCAACTATTCAGCGTGCTGTTTATTGCCTTAGTAACAAACAAGCAACAAACAAGATACTATATGAGAAATAATACAAAATGACCTTGAGATAGCATTTCCAGTGGGAAGGCTCGGGCAAGGTAGGAGCAGTTTAAAAAATAGGAAATACACGTTTTCATGACATCATTGAGAGAAGCCATATTTGTCCTCTTAAATTATTCCAGTTTTAGTATATAATGCTATAAGGGTTAGACGGGATACAGTATGACTATCTTTCAGCATAGTGCCTATGCCTTGGAAAGTCCCTAAATATCTATTAAGTATTACTAATGTTAATAACGTATTAAACACAGTTCTAACCTGTTAACCTCAAGGAACAGTGAGAGTACTTACATAACAAATTGTAATGTAGCATTTATATCTATCACTGCAATTATCAATTTTAATAGGCTATCCTAGTATTTTTATACTACACCTGTACTTGAACAAAACTCAGTTGTAGTGGGACTTTTCAGTTTTATTTGAAATCAATTGCCTTCCTGCGGGCAAAATTTCTCTCCCTTGATTTAATCCAATAACATTTTTACAAATGTAATAGTGACGAAATATGTATGTGAAGTATGTAGTCCAACTGATAAATCTCAAAAAAAAAAAAGAAACTGACCATAAATAGATCTTTAAAGGACTATGATGACTTAAAATGTATCATTTAAAATTTTTTATTTTTTGAGATGTGGAGACCAGAATTGTTCAAATAACATACAAAAATTTTGTTTTTATTAGAAAGTGATTTGGATTTCTAAATGAGACAACAGTTCACGACACAAAAAACAATGCTCTAAAAATGTTGATTGAATTGCCTGATTCCAGTTGTCTACAAATGTGAAAAGCACAAACAGAAAAGTAACACTATGTAAAGAAGGTTAACATATACATTAAAGCATATCAGTTATAAATTATGCAGTTTCTGGACCTTAACAGATGATGTGTAAGATAAATGTGTATATGAAAAACTCTGAACTACTTTTCTCAATGCTGCTGAATCTGTTCCATGTATTCTTGGCTAGTTATACAAGGAGAAATATTCCTTATGTTATCCCCTAAACCAAATACGGACTTTCTTTTTTCTTTTTCTCTTTCACATGGTCAAATAGGTAGTGGAAACTTTTTTTCAGAGATGTTCCAAGTTGCTGTCTCAGATCAAGGAGGCTTTAGAATTAATGAACTAAGAACTCAAGAGTAGCAATTCCATGCCCCCGCCCCGCCACACACACTTATGACTCACACACTGCACTTTCTTTTATTGCTGTGAAAACAATACTAAAATCACTTAAAACAACAGGAAAAAACAACATACTACAGTACTAAAACTCAAATTAGCAAATGTATCCAACAAGTGGTAAGAAGACTACCAATCATTTCCCCAGTTAAATTTTCCATGATTCTTTCAAAAAAGTTTAGAACATAGTTTGTGACAGGGACTTTTCTAAGTGTGAGGTATCAATAAAACATCACAGATCTGGGGAAAGCATAGAGTTATCTGGTGAAAATAAAGTTCAATGAAGTTTTAAAGATCTTCAAAATATGTGAAATTTAAATGTTTCACCACTTTTTGAGTGTAAAGCCTCCAGACAGAAAGTTTTGGACACAGTCTATCAAAGTGGGTCAGTTTTAAATACTGATGTGAGGTAAAAGCATGTTGTCCCTGCAGAATATACTAGAACTCTAGCATTTGGGAGGCAGATGTATCAATTTAGAACTCTCCTAAAATTCATAGACAGCCAAGTCCTGAGACATGTTTATGTAGACCAAGCTCCAAGAAAGTAATTGCTCTTTCAAAATTCCACAGTTCAATATGTTAAATACCAGAATATATTTAAAGTAATTTTATAGGCATAAAGCCTATAATATGCTAGTAATTGATTAAACTACTTACCATTTTAGACTTCTATTTCTATTACTAATTTACTCTGCTATTCAGCAGAAACTAATACAACATTGTAAAGCAACTATACTTCAATAAAAATAGAAAAATATTTTTAGTACCAACAATCTACTCTGATCACTAACCAACAGAAAACAATTTCTAAATTTCTACCTAATGAATTTTTAACTTATGTGGATCACTACTGAAAGAACCTGCATGTTCTTAAATACGAGAAAACACATATATCTGGCAGCCTTTTCAGATTTTCCTATTATATGTCCTAGCAAAAGAAGTTAATATAAAATGAACCTTTAAAAAATAATTTCTTAAAAAAATGAAACTTACCTTTTCAATATTTCCATATAAGCAGAATAGGTTGAAGACTCTTGAACAATTCATTTTTAGTTGATGTAATCCACTAACCATTACAACTGAACCAGAGGGATTTCCCCCATGCATGTAAGAGGAAGAGGCCTGTGGTAATGGATAGGCAACAAGCTCAGGTGTATCTCGAGAGCCCATTCTGTAACGACTCGGTAAAGGTAATAATGGACCATGGGATCCTATTAAAAACAAAACAAAATAAAACTTTAGCAGACACACTTCACCATACACAAAAACAAACTCTTATTAGCTAGGTTGATGCATATCCAAGGAAAACTCAAATGTATGAATATTCAAATATAACCTGTGGGAATTAACAAAAATCTGTATTTATTTGCACCAGATCCAATATACACTGACCTGCACACACCTGCATACACCAGGATTTAAGTTCTTATTTTTAAAAAGTGATTTTAACAAAAATCAGGCTATGGATGGATGAAAAAGATCAGGCTATGGATGGACGAAAAGGAATCAGTGTAAAACTTTGGGCCACTATATATAAATCATACATCAAACTCAAAAAAACCTGCCAACATCTTTTGGAGGATGGAATAATACAATAAAATCTTCAGTGAAATCTATATACAGATAACACCTTTAGTTCCACTAAGAAGTTGTCCCCTTGAATATATTTTACTATTAATGTACTTTCAGGCTAGAATTGTATTCTCCTGATTATAATTTAGGAAATAAAAAGCCTAGATTTAGTTAATAACCACCCATAAACACACTCAGAGGTAATCATTATTCAGCAACTTCCATTTTTTGAAACATCAAAAATCCAAAAGAAGATAATGCTTGAATATCTGAATCTGCTGTCACAGAAACACACAAAACCATGTCTCTCATTCTGAGAATCTTTACTAAGAATCAACTAGCTAACTCTAGAGTGACTAGCTAACTCTAGAGTACTCTAGCTCTAAGTAACTTCAATTTACTCAGTTTTCCCATCCATAAAAGATTAGAAGCAACAGGAAAAACAAAGAGTGAATGGAATAGATGGGAATGAAGGAGTCCAGAGAAACTGATACTAAAAGTTGGCAGAGGGCACATTTACAGCAGGAAGAAGAGAGGCATAAGAACTGAGAACAAGCAACTAAGACGGAGAGATATAACTCAAAAATGTAAACCCACACATCTTAGTGCTCCTGAAGTGAAGTCAACTGTTAGTCACTCAGTCGTGCCCGACTCTTTGCAACCCCATGGACTGCAGCCCACCCCTGTCCATGGGATTTTCCAGGCAAGATATTGGAGTGGGTAGCCATTTCCTTCTCCAGGGGATCTTCCCCATCCAGGGATTGAACCTGGGTCTCCTGCACTGCAGGCAGATTCTCTACCAACTGGGCTGAGTCAGTGATTACAGAAGCATACTCTGGGGTGCATATAAAGATTTTCCTACTGTGCAAGAAACCAATCCAAAAACCCAAGTCCTTCCCTCATTTTTCAAGAAATAAAGAATATGTAATGCTACTGGCTTTCACTTTTATGTAAGACTAGGGAACACTAGTCATGTAGAGCGAGTTACTAAGAACTACTATATTTTGGTATCATAGCACATTATTACAGCTTATGTGGATTCAATATTCAATATTCTAAATATAGCTGCCATTCATAACAACACAGAAATACTATCACTGAGCACATGTAAATATACTGTGAATTCCTACAATTTTATGGAGGCATGCTGCTACTGCTAAGTCACTTCAGTCGTGTCCAACTCTGTGCGACCGCAGAGATGGCAGCCCACCAGACTACCCCGTCCCTGAGATTCTCCAGGCAAGAACACTGGAGTGGGTTGCCATTTCCTTCTCCAATGCATGAAAGTGAAAAGTGAAAGTGAAGCCGCTCAGTCGTGTCCGACTCTAGCGACCTCATGGACTGCAGCCTACCAGGTTCCTCCATCCATGGGATTTTCCAGGCAAAAGCACTGGAGTGGGTGCCATTGCCTTCTCCGTTATGGAGGCATACTTTATCAATATATCATCATCAGTGTTGCCTTAAATTGGTCAAGGTTTTCAACTGCTCTTATTGTCGATAATCTAGTTTATCAAAACAATCAATATAGCTCATGGTGTGTTACTTGTTAAGTAATTATCTGTATTTCAGCCTCTAATTTAGACTATTATATATACAGTGGCATTAAATATCAATTATTCTTACCCCTACTGCAAAAATGCACATATATATTATACTCCACCCAGCCCTTCCCCTAATACTACCATTTGCTTGTACAGTAATGACACTACACTATTATAACTAAATTTTTTCACAGACAGTGGGAAAATGTACATTAGATGGCTAATGGAAACTTCCACTCTGCTGAAGTTGACCAAGGTCCAAAAACTCTAGATCTAATGTCACAGGTAACAATTTCAGTGCAAAAGATTATCTGATGTTTGTAATGACACTGAGCCATCAGGATTAAATTATGCTATATACACTATTTAAATCATTACCTATATCAAGAAGATTAAAAACAAGTCTCTTAAAAGCTTTCTAAATAACTCATGCAAAAAGTATTGCTGCTTCTGTTTTTAAAAAATTCATTTATATGGGAAAATGCTACATAAATGGCATTTTGAACACTTTGAAGGCCTTCCCCATCTTCAACACTTTAAAATCTGTACATTATTTTTTGCCACTTTTCAAGTACGAGGGCTTCTATCAGTTCATCTCACATGGCTAGACTTTCAAATAAAGATAAAGAATTCTTAAAGCACAGATTTATACTGCTATAATACACTAGTGAACAAGTTTCATCTGTTAAATAAACCTTTCCTTTATTTTTTCACATACTATTATAAAGGAAAAGTCATCTATGATATGACACCAAAATGCAAATGAACCTGCTTTGCTGAACTGCTGATCTGAAGGAACACAGTTATGATTTGAAGCATTTGTAAAAAAGGCTCAATATCACGAGCACTGACTCCCATCTTTGCTTTTACCCCAGTTTCTTTATGCTACTTCTCTCTTCAGTCAATCTTGATTCGTCATTATCTCCTATCCCCTCTCCTGCTTACTTCCCTAGGAAAATAGAGCGAACTCTCCTCTGAGACAAATGTTTCAATAAACATAGCTCAGAGCAGGTGCCCCTACACAAACCCACCACAACCATCCTTCTTCAGCAGGACTCTCCAGAACCGGAATGACCCCTATTTAACAATCATTCCAAAGAGTTTTGCATCTCTCTTTAAGCTTACATCTTAAATTTTATACACACACACTCTTAGGGCAGGAAACCAACAGAGAATTTCACAACAGGCTTTCAGAAAATATAAAGTTCTTCTAGGGCATATAACATATTCTTATTAATGTAATTTTCATGTATTTTATTAAGTGAAGACAAACCTGAAAAGCCACACTAAGAAAATGGTTTGTGTCACCATTACTGTAGTACTCTGTCTGTTTATATGCTCACAGATTTTTTTCTAACTCCCTTTGGCAGAATATTTAACCAATTTTTGGCCTTAAGCTGACTGCCATGACACATTTATATAATCTACAACTATACTACAAACTTTGATGAGCCATTCTTTTGAAACCCTCCACTATACAATGCACAGTAAATTCCTAATAAGGGTTTCTTTACTGAAGGATCAGAACTACTTGTATGACCACATTAATATTTACTGTTAAAGAAACTAAGAAAAATGATCAAGGAACACAGTATAATGACTGTAGTAAGATTTTCACTTTATACTACACTTACTGTTTTGATATAACATATTGTTTCAAAATCTCTTCTGCAATACAGACTACTTGAACAATTAGACACACATACATACACGTAATTAATTCCTGGAGTTCAAAAAAAGATACTAGGGATTAAGCTAAAACTCACAGCAAAGAATGGTCATCAAATATGTACACTATTTAAAAACATTTCAAACAACAGGAAACACTGGTGGCTTTTCAATAATAAATCCCAAGAACACAACATAGCAATTTTTCTACCACTTCTAATAGTAACGCTAATTGTACTTCAACTTTAAACCACAGAATAGGTGGGGTCAATAACTACTGCTAAAAACTAAAAAAATACTTAAAAACACAGAACTTGGAACCAGTTTAAACTTTTATCAACAATTCTCAACATCTGCTTATAAAGACAACAGCCAGATACCTAACTTTGAAGATACCTAACTTGAAGATTATCAATCTAGGTTTCATAATCTTAATTTATCAACATAGCAAACATTAAAACTAAGAAGTTTAAAAAAAAGAGAACTAAATACAAATTTAACCAAAGGTGAAGTACCAAGTGTAGCCAAGTGTAGAACTAAAAGAATTAAGAGATCTAACCAAAATCCTGTTTCCTTTTCAACAAATACCCCATTCGCTCTGCCTTTTATTACTCTACATTCCTCTTTGCTCATAAACTGCTGGAATGGAAGAAAATACACTTACTGAGCTATACTTCTTTTTGGTCTTCTAACAGTCTGGAGCTCATAACTAATCAAAACCAAAACAAAACAAAATGTAACAGTGAAAAAGCTTTCAATCCCAAACAAGAGCTCTCATTTATCCCAAAGATTATGTGATGTACAACAGCCTAAGAAAACAAAGAACTTTGGACAACTCCTTTGGAGTATATTAATAAGGGACTGATCCCATAAACCAAATCAAGGGAGCAGAAAAAAAAAGAGAGACAAGAATTGTGCCATTCTTCATCAGAAATGCAAAAATTCTAAGAGTTTGTCTATACTACCTTCCTTCTGCCTTGACAAACTTACCATAGCCATCATGTCTAAACGAAGAAGGGTGTTCTCCCAAAATGGCTTGTCTCTGGCGACCCTTTCCTCTATCTGACACAAAAGTAGAAACATGGTTTTAACAATTTTGACTCAAGTACTTAACAGAGTTCTCACATGGGAAACACCCATTCAAAACATCCATTACAATTCATGAGAAATGTGATTCCTGGTTAATGTTAAACATCCATTCATATCCAATTTAAATACAAACACCAGAAGTTTAAGAAAATAATTCTATCTAACAAATTCCACTTAACTTGAAAATATCTTTTTGGCAAACGCCAAATACAATCACACTTTCGAATTTAAGGAAAGAATGGATACTTTTCAGAAAGTGAGGTACACAATGCTAAAGCTTGACACTGTACAGAAGTTTTTTACCAATACATGTCTTTAAAACAAGCTTTAAGTGCAGTACTTTTGAAAGACAGTACCTGATGCATACTATTAGCTTCAACAGCAACACATTTTCAAAGTGGGCTTCTTTCAAGAAGTTCAGCATAAGCCAACAACAACCTGTATTACATGGTTTCACAATCAGTAAACACAGAGTATTTTGTATGTATATACACATATTTACAAACACCTACTGACTTGAGAGCTGGAAATTTTCACATCACTGGCCCATACTGTGTATCATGGATTGGCCATTGTCTATAGACCTTAACACCAGGCAGAACTAGGAACACCCCCAAAGCTTAAATATGCCAAGTTAAAGCTAACCAAGGGGGCTACATTATTGGACGAGAGTACTACAATACTCCTAAAGGATAATTTTTATGTTAACTACATCTTTAGGGGAGGCATGCCAATTTCCTCAAATCTAAGGTAACAATAAAAAAATTATTCTAAGTTTCTAAAATAGTACTTCCTATGTTAGTAAACTTTAAAAATCATTGTGTAATATTTTGAGAAAGTTTGCTGATCAAATTATGGTGTTCAGTAAAATTTTCTTTCTTTTATTTTTAATGAATATTAAGAGTCTGGTCATTCTTTGAAAATTCAAAGAGAAAGGCTTTCTACATATCCTTAGTCACCTAAACAAATGAGGTTAATGGGAGATGAGAAATACTTTAATTTTCACTTCACGCTACAGAAGTATTGTTTTAATTACCTATTTCAAGTTATCACAGCATTGAAAAGGACCTAGGAGGTCATCTAGTTCAACTTTTATTCAGTGTATAAATTCTCTTTATATCATCCCTGAGACTATCAACTGGGACCACCTAGCCTCTGCTGACCCAACTCTAGTAACAAGGTACTCATTACTTTCCCTTACATTTTCAGTTAGTCTTAAATAATGAAAAAATTAATTTCTATATTGTATAGAAATTTGTCCTCTAAATATATTCTACTCCATTTAGGGCCTCACAAGCCTTACTCAATACTTAAGTCTTTTTCCAAAAACTCTTTCAAATGCTTAGAAGTTATTATGCTCCTCCCCATATTCCCAAAGTCATTTATTTCTCCTCCAGTTTAAACACTCACAGTTCCTTCTTCCCAGTATTATCATTTAAGTCTCACTCTATCAATGCAGTCTGCTATTCTACTCTGGTAACATTCCTCTGCTCAAGAATGCAACCAAATGCTAAATATAAGTGCTTATCTGATCTAAGAATCTTAAACGAAAACCGTCATAAAGTCTTCATGGCTTAGTTTTACTGACAGTTAACTGTGTGCTATAAAAGAAAGAGCACTGAATTGGGAATCAATTAAGATTTCAACTTAACCACTAATTTGCTATATAATCACAGAAACAATCTTTATGTATAAAATGAAGGAGTTAGAATAGATGATCTCTAAGGTATCTTTCAGCCAAACATTGTCATTACTTCTCTTTGATGATTTCTCTTCAATAATTGGAAGAATGCACTAACATAAGGTCATATAAAGAAGTATGAGGAAGAGTCAAACACTGAATTTATCAATGTATAAACAGTGGTTTGTAAACTTTCATGGATTCAGTCTGAAATCTGATGGAAGCTGTGGACCTTTTCTCCCCCAAAAGATGTACACACACACAAGTTTTGCTTAACATTTCTGGAGGGATTCTCTGGAGTCTAGGCTAAGAATTCTTTGCACTAAAATGTAAATTGACCTGAAAAGAACTTTTTGAAATGTGGTTGTATTTATAAAGTCACTCTTGTTTTTGGTAGAAAAAATTACAATTCAATATCAACTTGAATGGAAGCTGAAGTCACTACAAAAACAAAAATAAACTGCTATATGATATTTGCTGCACAGACAAATATCTATCTGTAAGGAATCAGAAAACAAGAATGTTTTCCCTTTGAAAGTATAAACAGCTAACTGTTTTACCTCCTTTAATTATATTTCCCTATTTAAATTTCTATCTTACATTTCTAAACTTTCCTGACTATAATTTCTTGTATAAAAATCTAATCTAAGCTGGCTTTTGCAAAACTCAGTTATTTTAAAAGAATAGAAATAAACACTATTAAAATAAGAAGGATGTCCATAAATATTTTAAGAAATATTAAGAGAAAAATAACCAAACTTACTACTTCAAATGAGTTTAGAAAAAAACAAAACTGAATGTTCAGTAACTGTAACTTGACAGAAGTGAGAGATTTCTCATCAACCACTTGTCCTTTTGTTTGAGGACCAAGGCTTTGTTTTTCAATACTGTATTCAACTATACCAAGCCCAGGCCAAGCAGATTTCTGTGAGTAGTAAAAAATGTGGGGTCCAGCCTAAGCTGCATTATCAAACAAACTTGTTTGCAACCCCATGCATAAGGCAAGATGATTTCCTGAGAACTAAGAATTAAAGGGGTCAATCACCCAAAAGTCCTAAATATTTGAACATGCAAAGGATCACCACACTGTCTCATTTTTTTTTTTTTTGGCAACAGTACATGCACTATGGAGTTCCTACTAACCCAGATATTTTGGATCCATAAAAATTTTTCCTAGTTTACTGACTTTTACGGATACACTCATCTTGGTGAGGTTTCCCAACACATGGTTCAAACACTGATATTGTAGTTGAGATGTAGCCAATACTGCAGCCCCCTTGTTTTTACAAGATCCACATTTTGATTTGTATATTCCAGAATTGCCACACAGTCAGTTGAACAATTTTATCATTCAAATCTATGCTCATGAGATCTAGCATTTATAAGTTATAGGTGAAAATGTATCTCAAATGAAATGCTCCTATTTTCAGATTTATAAAGTTTAAATATATTCTACCTTGAACAGACATGGTACTTTCACCTACATTTGAAAGGTCAAAGTTTCTAGTTACACAAATTAACATGAATGATAACCTTAAATTGTTACAAAAAGTGACAACTTATAAACAGCCACTTTACAAAAATCAAACCACACAGAAAATCTTTTACATATAATGCATCTTTTCATTATTATGTTATTCAATGTCCACAATTGAGGAAAACAAAAACAAAAAAGTAATCTTAGGTGCAGCAAGTATGTATCTATTTCTTTTATCTTTAATATCTGTGTGGATTGGTTGAGCATTATAATTCCCAAGACCTGTAGATAGCTCTATTAAGGATTATATCCTCTATTAAGGATTCAATTAACAATTTGAATCTAAGCTGCTAACAGTTACAGCAATGGGCATTAAGATTTACAACATTGTAGATAAAATGTAGTATCCGTCAGTGAAAAGTTTTAAATTCTACAACTGAAACCTTAAGGGAAATCAAACCAATATATACATACAACTTGAATAAATGGGCACAGTCTATCATGGTATTCATCCCATGCAAGTCTGAAGTACTGTTAAGTGTCCTCCTTTAAAAACTTGGGGTGATGGTGCATGCAGTATGCAGTCAAGGTGAATTGCAAGTCTGAGTTTTTCAGAGGGCTTTTTGCTGATGCCGATGTTGTGCATGATGAAGTGTAGAGTCAGCCTGCTGGAGTCCTCTATCCTTCTTAATGCCTCGTCCAGCTTGGGGGGAAAGTCCTTTCCATAGAGAAGCAGTGTGCAAGTTTGAAGTTTGTAAGGAATATTCTGAATCAGTTTCCTCTCCTCCAAAGAGAGAGAGCTGCTTGGAGAAATGCAAGTCCTTGAACTGCGGGCGTGCCTGTATGTGTGGGCTCCTTGTTGAACTAAATATACGTTAACTCAGTACATACCAGAAGGGGGCACTAATGTTCAAGGTTCTTTTCCAGCATTACAAGGCCTTTTGCAACAAAAGCTTCACCAACAAGGTTTTCATTTGAATGAACTAGCTCATGTCAGAAAAAAGGAATCTAACTGCATGTAAAAATTTGACAGCAGATGTCAAGTACATCTAAAATGCATAAAATACTTACCTCGTCTTCCCAAATATGGTTTAGTGTAGTCCCAACTGTCATTGTCATTCCTGATAACATTTAGACGAGTTGGCTGTTAAGATTAAAAAGAAAGGGAGTTCAAACTGTGTATCCAAAGCATAAATAACTTCTTTGGCAAAGTGTTGGAAAAAAAATATTTACCCTTGCATATTCAATTTTTAGTGTGCAACATCCAGCATATATATCTGCTCCATTGAGAGCTGCTTTAGCTTTCTGGGCACATAGGACTGATTCAAACATAAGCTCTATTAAGGAAATTTGGTTTAAAGTGTCCAAAATTTATCATTATTCACTCCCTAAGAAGTGGACTGAAAAAAGTCAGAAATAACTTACTTCTGAAAATGCTTTATGAAATAAAATTTCTAACAATTTTTAGTATGAGAATTTATTTTTAAGATCAAGGGTACCAAAGAAAACATAATGCAACCAAAGTATCTACATTAATCCTTCTAGGTCATCAGAAATACTTTATAAATTGGGGAGTGGGAGGGGGAAAACGGAGCATGGTCTCATTCCCTATCAAAGGCCAGCTTGCTATCTTTTTGTTTCGATTTTTGAAGCTTTTAAACTTTTATTTTATATACAAAGAGCTAGTATTATTTCTGCCTAAGTTAGATGTCTGACTCATTGGAAAAGACCCTGATGCTGGGAAAGACTGAAGGCAGGAGGAGAAGGGGACAACAGAGGATGAGATGGTTGGTTGGATGGCATCACTGACTCGATGCACGTTGAGTTTGAGCAAGCTCCAGGAACTGGTGATGGACAGGGAAGCCTTGCATGCTGCAGTCCATGGGGTCGCAAAGAATCAGACACAACTGAACAACTGAACTGAAGTTAGATGTGCTGGATGATCCATTCAAGGAAGTTCACTTAGTCAACTTAATGAAGCCAACATCTTTTGCATACTGGTGGAAACACTGACAGCACATATAGAGGCCGTATTTCCAGATCAGACCGTGCTGTTGCTGCTGCTGCTGCTGCTGCTAAGTCTGTGTGACCCTATGGACAGCAGCCCTCCAGGCTCCTCTGTCTACAGGATTCTCCAGACAAGAATACTGGAGTGGGTTGCCACTTCCTTCTCCAATGCATGCATGCATGCATGCACGCTAAGTCGCTTCAGTCGTGACCGACTCTGCGACCCCATGGACAGCAGCCCTCTAGGCTCCTCTGTCCACAGGATTATCCAGGCAAGAATACTGGAGTGGGGTGCCATTTCCTTCTCCATGCTGGTTTGAGCCGACTGGGCAAGAGCCAAGAACCCTTCGTTCTCTCTTTTTACAGCTTGCTATCTTGAAATAGGAAATACTGTACTCTCAAAGTAGGAAGAACAGATAATTTTCTGTTAGGCAGTCCAGTGATTAGGAATCCACACTTTTACTGCCAAGGGCGAAAGTTCAATTCCTGGTTCAAGAACTAAGATCCTGCAAGCCACACAGGAAGGCCAAAAAAATAAGTAGGAAGAATATTACAAAGAATCAATATAATAACAAAAGAAATACTTGATTTTTATGTATTTCTGAGAAGGTTGAGTTTATAACCTTTATCCTCATTTTACTGGCCTTTAAAAATTTACTTTAAGTTTCTTTTTAAAAAAAAAAATCAAACCACAAAAGTGGTAATAAAAAAAAGCAAAAATATCTTGCCAGAGTAATATATATAATATATATTACCATTATATATCCCTACTTTTTTCTATGCATATACATGTACACATAGGTTAGGGTTTTTTGTTTTTTTTTTTTAATTATTTTTTAATGGGATTGTACTATATGTACAGCTTGCTTATTTTACTCACTGTATAACAAATTTAATATAGAAGAGTAGGTCTTACATAAACCATGATCATTTAAAAGATTCAATTAAAAAAGGAAAGAAACATTCTACTGATTCCAACGTTTTGATACTTCCAAACTATTTTAAAGAGATTCAAAAAAGTCCATTTGAGATAAATTCCAAAAAGGTACAAGTATACATATAATCAAACAGTGTTATTTTTTTTCCCCCATTAAAAAAGCAAGCAAACTGTAAGATGAAGCACTGGATTACTTTACAGTAGAAGTTATCAAAAATAGTAAAATTCTCTGTGGGTACTGCAGTTTTGTTTTTAAACCTAAGACAATTAGATGGTGGGGGATAATAAACACTACTTGTTCTCAAAATTATTAAGCAGGAAAAAGTAAGATCTATATTACACAGCATTCATACACATCAATAAAAAATTTACAAATAAAGGATATTCAACCATTGCTTGTATCCCATTTCTCTTGAATATAACAATACGCTGCACTTTTCCAACAGGATTACATACAGTATATAAAACATCCTAGGAAGGAAAGAAAACAAGACTTCATCACATCTTATATTCAGAAATATAATAAAGCTAAACTCTGTTTAACAACAAAAAAAACCTGTCATGATGTCATTTCTATTAAGCATTAAACTTTTAAAAACTGTTAACCTTTGATAAATCTAAAGCTATTTCTTCACTTACACAATATACTCACATTAGAGAACTTCCAATGTAAAATTTGAAAAGCATTATTACTTATAATCTCCTAAATGAATCCTTAAATTTTTAAGTACCTAAAAGAATCTCTGATAATACAATTAATAAACCAAAGCTGTAACCAATTACATTTTTTCCCAAATGTGACTCTGAAATGTTTAATATTATAATCACTTAAATTACAATAAAAAATATTTATTAAAGAGTAGGAGTAGTACAACTCAGTATTTATTTTTCAAGGACAATGGCTATAGATAAAAGACCCAGGGAAGATCACTTATGAAGAGTTAAATTTCACCAAACAAGATGCATGAATCTAAGAGAGAACCCTAAATACCCACTTAGAAACAAATCTTCAACATTCAAATTTTTTGAGTACCTACATTACAGAGCAACACCATTAGGTAACTAAGGATATAATAAACAAATCAGAGTACTTGTACTAGTTACATTCTTTTTCCCAAAACACCAAATACTGTAAATATATTAATGGTGTTTATTAATAAGTCTATACAGATCACAAAAATAAATAGATACATAATATCTATTTAAATTTAAATAGTACCTAATGTTTTAAGTTTATGTTCAAATATCATATACTATTACTAGAAATCATACTAAATGAAGCTCCTCTTATTATGACATTTTATTCATTACAAAAATCAAGTGTCCTTATCACTAGTTTATTATTAAACAGCATGTTATTATTATAAAGTAGAAAACTCAATTGGTTCAGGACATGAATCCTTTTAAAATTCTAACATTATTTTTTTAAAGAGTGAAGAAAAGAAGTTTTTAACAAGCTATCTCTAAACAGTTTATAATGATAAGTACATCTTACTAGACCACGGGATTCTGTCACTACCTAGTAGATGCTCTTAGTGAATGTGCTGGCGTGTGAGTGACAGAGATTTCTTGAATCATTTCCAACAAGTCTGTCTATACTTTATCATCAGAAAGAGAGTTAACAGTGAGAGTAGTAAATAAAAGTAATGCACCTATTTAATTATGACAACTGTGCTTCTGACCTTTCTACAACTTCAGTGCTCACCATGTCTTTGTTCATTAAACGTGATAGTCAAAACTAAGGTTACTTTTAATAATTCTTTTTTTTTTAAACCCACTATTTTCAAATATTTATATGGCAGTGAAGAAAACTACAGGTTAGTCACCCAAGGCAAATTCCAAAATCACTTTTAATTTAGTCTGTCTTACTAAAATACATACCACTGTAATTGGATAAAGAGGATTCTGAATCGACAGCAGAAGAACTTTGTTGCCTCCTGATGGATCATCAGTATTTCCTGGCCGAGTGATCCTTTTGCTTGTAGAATAGTTGAAAAAAGCCTGCTGACCAGCTATGTACACAGGTTCATCTGCAGCAAACGTCACACATTCTTTGGCACTATCTATGTTCTCAAATTCTACCAGAGCCTGCCGTTTAAATGGCATCATCATCACATAGCTGAAAGGAAGATAGGGAACGAATACCTTAATATAGCAAGTTTAATTAACATTTTTCTCAAGTAAAAGCAGACTTTAATTTAAAATGTCTCAAATCATACAGGCTAGTAGTCTTCACTACCTACACCCAATGTTAGTAAACTCTTAAATTATCCAAATAAATTGTGGTATACCGGGTAGATGGTATATGTTTGAAAGGTCCTCTTGTGATTAAAAGCTTTTATGTACCTCATGCCCTCCTCAAGCACAATTCTGTTATCAGTTACTAATAATCCCATGCACTTTATTCCTCAGGCTGCCACTTATAAGCAGCATTAGAAAATATCTAGCAGTCACAACTATTGAAGCCTGGGGACCTGGAGCCTGTGCTCCATAACAAGAGAAGCCACTGCAATGAGAAGCCCGTGTACTGCAACTAGAGAACAGTCCCCACTCACTGCAACTAGAGAAAGCCTGTGCAGCAATGAAGATCCAATGCAGTCGAAAACAAATAAAGCAGTGTGTACGTGTCAAAAAAAAACTAGAGATGAAGGGAGGTTAGCAAGAAATCAGAACACATGGATAAGAACAGGGAACCATGTCCTCTATTCACAGAAACAAGGGTGTTAAAAATATTTTTAAATACAGTCAATGTGCTTTTTATAAGAGCAGAAGGCCAGAGAAATAACATGAGGTCAGGTACTCAGTGACAGCACTGCTTCTCACTCAGGCATCCAGAACTAACCACACTTCAAAAACTGGCAAGCCATTTCTTAGTAAGAAACAGACCACTCTGTAGCCTAGCAAATTATGTAATTTCTTAAGAATTTCAGCTTCCTTGTTTATACAACTGGGAACACGGCTGTCAAGATTACAGTTCCTGCATACAAATTGTTTGCCTTGCCTCATTCATCTTTACATCCTCAGCATCTAGAAACAAAGAGCCTGGCACATGACAGGTATTCAATCAATACTTGTTAGTCTAGGAGGTTTATTAGCTTTCAGCCCACATCATTCAAAACTGAAGAATAAAACAGAAACAGTAACACCTGGGATTAGTTTTACCAACTATAAATGCAAGATATAAATTTCAGGAGAGAAACATTCCTTTTAGAAACTCAAACTCCTAGTTGAGGTTCTAAAGTTTTGTATACAAAAAAATAGAAAACACCAGAATTAGGTCTATGCTAAAGAAATTTAAGAATAATAAATATCCTCCCTCTCATAAATCTAAGTTGGTTTAAAGCTAAGTGGTATCACCAAGTAAATATGTTAATAATGTCCTTTGGGTCTTTGGAAACACAGAAAAATCAAAAAGGTTCAAAAAAATAAATTCTTTATTGGCCTATTATAATAGACTTATCTGTTTGTAGTTGAAAAAAAAAATGCTTTCTATAGCTACAATAAGCAGTAAGTTAGAAGCACAGAGTTAAATGTTACACAGGTTACCCAGGAAAAATAGCATCATACAAAGACAGGGAATGGAAAATTAGAATGTCACAGGCATTTTATAATTCACTTAAATTCTGGGGTACATAATTTAAAAAAAAAAGTTCAAAGTACAATATGAGAAACACTGGAAGACCAAAGAGAGAAAAAATAAAAAGTACAAGAAATATGGTAGAGTAGGTATGTTCAACTTATAGCTTAAAACATGCTTACTAATTTTTAAATAATAACAAAAGGAAGCAAGAGATTTACTACATAAATCAGGTCTCAAAAGTTTTGTTTTAAAATTCAAACTGGAATAGCTAATCACTACCTAGTATTTTTTCCTTTAATGAAAGAAAGAAGGGAGGAGAAGAGACTTATAAGGATATATTTTTAAATATTCTTTTGATTAAATAAAGACAAAAAATAGCAATTATCCTGACTTATTTTTAACATCTTACAGTTTCTTCTGAACTTCTTTCCTATACATCTAGTTTTTAAGTATAAACTTACTATACATTGAACTTGGTGACTCATCTTTTTAATACAAGCAGTTTCTGTATAATCTTTATATTTGCCCTCACATATACCACCAAATAAATCAACAAACAAAAAAATATGGAAAGTTTCTATAAATGTGACATTTTGAAGCAAACACCTACCCCTCATAGGAGGCTATTCAAACTTCTTTCAGCTTTGGTAGCAGATATCTTATTCAAGATCATTTCACACAACTGAAACTCCTATTGTACATATTTATGCCAATTAAACTCTTAATTATACACTAATTTGTTCCAATTATTTCACGATTTTTCTATCCACATAACTACAAATCTTGAGGGCAGAATGATGTACTATGCAAATTAACTAAATAAAATTCATATGGAACACATTACCATAAGACTAAATATCAAACAGTATAGAGTCCAAAAATTGACGAGCCACTCAAAAGTAATTCAAATTAATCACAACCTTAAACAAACAGTTCTATTTCTTTAATCCCCAACATCCAGTTCATGGTAATAACTGACATCAAAATATCAATACAGTTATTATTTCCCTAAAGTTTCCAACTTCATTTGTTCACCAACTTGTTTCCTGACAATATTCAGTATTTCTTGGCTGTAAAAAAATAACTTAAAAAGCCCTAAATACATAAGAACAGAAGAAAATAAAAATCCAGAGATAACCTCATTGTCTCATGGAGTCTCTTTATTAACTCCATGAGACAACACACCACCTGGAAGTGGTGACTGGGTGAATCAATGTCAACATGCAAGTCTAAGTATCGTCTAAGGAGTCTGCTCCAATACAGTGTAACTCTCCAGACAAACTTAACTTTCAATATCCATTCCAAATGACTAAGAAGTGATACAGTCATTAGTGATATTTCAAGAAATGGACTTTTATTTATGTCCATGTGGTTTTCCAATTTGTACCTCCAACCATAAACAAAATGTTAACAGCGGTTTCTGAGGTCCATAAGTTAAGGGTAATAAGTTTGCTAAGTCATCCACCTCTCATTGAGGTCACCAAGAAATTAACAAGATGCCATGATGGAAGGTATCACCTAACACTACTGATGCTCCTTTGAAGAAATGATTCCTCTTCTGGAATCTCTGATCCCTCCCTCACCATCTTCTTTCAATACTCAAAATTCCACATAAATTTTTATAAAATTGAAGCAGTCAAATGATCTCAGCAAATATATTGAAATTTCTCTCCTGTTATATATTATGACTTAGTCTGTATAGTCTCTGTTGCCTATAACAAAAACCCCAAATGTATTCATCAATGGAAAAAAAGGTAATAAATTCTATATTATCCATAGTAAGAAAAGAACAGCCAAGCATATTTCAATTTAGAAAGAATTTTTTTAAGTGTCTATTTTGGGCAGCAGATTCATTTTTCAAATCACGTTTTTCATGTAAGTCAGTATTCTTAGTATACACCAGCTGTAAAGGAAGAGCATGAGTGAATACAAAACACAAAAGGAAAATAAGCTAGGATAAAACACTGACCACTCATGATATCACAGCAACTCACACTAAGCAAATAATGCCTACCCTGTAGTCTACCCCCTTTTCACTGCCAATTAATAAATAGTTCAAAACAAACTAAAACAAACCAAAAACCCCCCAGTATTTAAGTACCACTACTTGAAACTCTGAAGATAAAGGGCATAATTAATTAACTCAATGGCTTAAAACAGTATTTAAGAAGGAATCATGGATTCATTTGAAAATCAGATGAAAGATGCAATAATCGGTGTTACACACAATCTGGTTGAGGAGGGAGATGGGATCATGATCCACAAAAATTCACCTCAGAAAAATTAAAATTAAAAATTAATCTCAGAAAGACTCAGGTTTCAAAGAAATACAGTTATAGGCAAACAATATATTGTATGGCTAAGCATAAAGGCTTGTAGCAAGAAAACAAAGTCTGCTCTCTGCACTGTTTCCACAATCTATATCGAGTCCCTGTTGGCCTTACCATATTGTCCCAAATTTTTCCAGGGCCTCCACAAGGTCTGCTTCCACCACAGATTCACAGAGTCCTCGAACATGGACAACGGGTGAAACAGAAACTTTATGATGACTTCCACCAGCCTCCTAGCAAGATAAAATAATTTCTAGTTAAAAGTCTAAATTGCATCTTTTAGTAAATCTGATTCTGCATTAAAAAGCAAACACTTATATAAAAATCCCAAATCAAACTGAAATCACAAAAAGTGAACAAAAAGTCCCAATTAATATAAGGGTATACACCCTATTTTTCTTCGATATACATGAGTATCATCTTTTGACCTTGTTTAACTGATTATCTAGTTCCACCATAATTTGATGTTACTCAGTACACTTGACAAATTTATACAAGGTACCATCTTTGCTGAAGTACCAGTATGGATGTGAGAACTGGACCATAAAAAAGGCTGATCACCCAGGAATTGATGCTTTTGAACTGTAGTGTTGGAGAAGACTCTTGAGAGTTCCTTCGAGTGCAAGATCAAACCAGTCAATCCTAAGGAAATTGACCCTGAATATTCATTGGAAGGACTGATGCTGAAGTTGAAGCTTCAATACTTGGGCTACCTGATGCGAAGAGCCTACACGTAACAAAAGACCCTGATGCTGGGAAAGACTGAAGGCAGGAGAAGGAGACGACAATGGATGAGATGGTTGGATGGTATCACCGACTCAATGGACATGAGTTTGACCAAGCTCCGGAAGATGGTAAAGGACAGGGAAGCCTGGTGGGCTGCAGTCCATGGGGTCACAAAGAATCGGATACGACTCAGCAACTGAACAACAACAACAACCATCTCCTGCTGAACAAGGAGTACTCAAAAATACAAGCCTTGGAAATTCCCTGTTGGTCCAGTAGTTAGAACTGGGTGCTTTCGCTGCCAGGGCCTGGTCAGGGAATTAAGATCCTACAAGCAGCACAGGCACAGCCAAAAACAAATAAACAAAAAACACAAGCCTCCCTGGGCTTCTGTGAAATACTGTGTATCTTTGAGTATGCCCAGCAAGAAGCTTTAAAATATACAGTCTTATACTTTATTTTAAAAGGGACCATGTAGGAGAATTAGCTTGAAAATGAAAATAGCTCTCATTTACTTACTGAAGCTCTAGTAAGTCAAAGATTTATATATACAAATAGCCACTGGGCACCACTATCACATCGCTTCAGAAATGACCTCACTCCGGAAATGAAGCAATGTAATTGTCCATCAACAGATGAATGGATAAAGAATATTATTCAGCCATAAAAATGAAATCTGGGGACTTCCCTGCCAATTCAGTGGTTAAGACTCAGTAATTCCACTGTAAGGGGTACAGGTTGGATGCATGGTCGGGGAACTAAGATTCCACATGCCCCAAGGCTCAGCAAAAAAAAAGTATCTTGCTGTTTGAGACAACATGAATGGAGCTCAAGGGTATTACATGAAATTTAAAAAAACAATACAAACCTACAAGCAAAACAAAACAAAAATAGACTCACAGTTACAGAGAATAAATGGACGTTGGGAGGGGAGGAGTGTGAAATAGGTGAAGGGGATTAAAGGGTACAAACCTTCAGGTATAAAGTAAATAAGCCATGGGACGTAATACACAGCATAAAAAAATATGGTCAGTAATATTATAATAACTTTGTAAGGGACTGATAGTTACTAGATTTATTATGGTGATCATTTCACAATGTATGCAAAGTCAATTCACTATGTAGTACACCTGAAGCTAACATAATATTATACATAAACTATATTCCAATTTAAAAGTTTTTAAAATGAAAGGAATGAAACCCATGTACAATTCGTATATATAACCAAAAAATCTATTAAAGGAAAAGGTTTTCTCCTACAAACGACAAGAAAGGTTTTTCCTTCTAATCTAAAAGAGCACGTTTTACCATTAAAACTTAAGAATCATTTTAAGAAAATTAAATCCCTTTATGGCTATTTTTAAAGACCTACCAACTTTGCTTTATTATAAAGACTGTTAGAAAATACTGTAACAGTCTTGTGCCCAGCTAATTAAAAATGTCAGAATCTAAAGATCTAATTTAAGTATATACGTAACCATGAGATTACTCTGACACTCTTGTCAAAATTGAGTCCTTTGAAAATATTAATTCAGTCCAGGGAATTTCATTTGAATTGCTTATGCTGAGTCTTTTCTAAGGTAAACCCGATATTCATTACATGCCACCAAGTCTGAAATGAATCATTTTAATTGTACCCTATGTATACCAATATTCTATTAGCAGCCTAAACAAATGAGACTGTCTTGGTGAAACTCAACAAGCAAATGGACACTATCATCATCAAGCTCTTAAATACTACTGGATGACAATAATTCAGGAAGAAAGCTCTAAATAATACCTAAAAACCTAATTTAAAGACAACACAAAATACAAATAACAAGTTTTATTCTAAAAATAATTAGACAATAATAAACTACAAGAAATAAGATAGCTATCTCCTTTGATCCTTAGAATGAGCTGGCCAAGGTGAAAGTGTAAATAAAACTCTACTGGTCTGGGCTCTTCAAAAAGTATCAAAAATTAGTGGAAGGAAGACTTCAGATTGAAGACAGACAACCAAATGCAATATGTGAAGTTTCATTTTATAATAGATAAAAATTGCTATAAAAGTCATCTTAGGAAAAACTGGAGAAACTGAATTATAGGCAGGATATTAAATAATAGAAGTACTGACTGTCTGAAAAGTAAAAGCGAAAGTTGCTCAGTGGTGTCCAACTCTCTGACCCCACGGACTATACAGTCCATGGAATTCTCCAGGCCAGAATACTGGAGTGGGTAGCCTTTCCCTTCTCCACGGGATCATCCCAACCCAGGGATCGAACCCAGGTCTCCTGCAATGCAGGAGGATTCTTTACCAGCTGACCCACAAGGGAAGCCCAAGAACACTGGAGTGCGTAGCCTATCCCTTCTCCAGTGGATCTTCCCAACCCAAGAATCAAACAGGGGTCTCCTGCATTGCAGAAGGATTCTTTACCAACCGAGCTATCAGGGAAGCCACTGATTGTCTAAGGTACCATTATGATGGTAATGGCTATATGAAAAGCATATCCTTATTCTTAGGAAAGCTGTGGTATTTAAGGATGAACTATCATAAAATTCTCCAACCCAGGCTTCAGCAATATGTAGACTGTGAACTTCCAGATGTTCAAGCTGATTTTAGAAAAGGCAGAGGAACCAGAGATCAAATTGCCAACATCTGCTGGATCATCGAAAAAGCTAGAGAGTTCCAGAAAAACATCTATTTCTGCTTTATTGACTATGCCAAAGCCTTTGACTGTGTGGATCACAATCAACTGTGGAAAATTCTGAAAGAGATGGGCATACCAGACCACCTGACCTGCCTCTTGAGAAACCTATATACAGGTCAGGAAGCAACAGTTAGAAGTGGACATGGAACAACAGACTGGTTCCAAATAGGAAAAGCAGTATGTCAAGGCTGTATTTTGTCACCCTGCTTATTTAACATATGCAGAGTACATCATGAGAAACGCTGGGCTGGAGGAAGCACAAGCTGGAATCAAGACTGCTGGGAGAAATATCAATAACCTCAGATATGCAGATGACACCACCCTTATGGCAGAAAGTGAAGAACTAAAGAGTCTCTTGATGAAAGTGAAAGAGGAGTGAAAAAGTTGGCTTAAAGCTCAACATTCAGAAAACTAAGATCATGGCATCTGGTCCCATCACTTCATGGGAAATAGATGGGGAAACAGTGGAAACAGTGGCTGAATTTATTTTTCTGGGCTCCAAAATCACTGCAGATGGTGATTGCAGCCATGAAATTAAAAAACGCTTACTCCTTGGAAACAAAGCTATGACCAACCTAGACAGCATATTAAAAAGCAGAGACATTACTTTCTCAACAAAGGTCCGTCTAGTCAAGGCTATGGTTTTTCCAGTGGTCATGTATGGATGTGCAAGTTGGACTATAAAGAAAGCTGAGCACTGAAGAATTGATGCTTTTGAACTGTGGTGTTGGAGAAGACTCTTGAGAGTCCCTTGGACTGCAAGGAGATCCAACCAGTCCATCCTAAAGGAGATCAGTCCTGGGTATTCATTGGAAGGACTGATGTTGAAGCTGAAACTCCAATACTTTGGCCACCTGATGCAAAGAGTTGACTCATTGGAAAAGACCCTGATGCTGGGAAAGACTGAGGGCAGGAGGAGAAGGGGACAACAGAGGATAAGATGGTTGGATGGCATCACCGACTCAATGGACATGGGTTTGGGTGGACTCTGGGAGTTGGTGATGGACAGGGAGGCCTGGCATGCTACAGTTCATGGGGTCGCAGAGTAGGACACAACTGAGTGACTGAACTGATCATGATATCTGCAATTTACTTTCAAATAGTATAGGGGGAAAAAGTATGTATATAGAGATAAAATCTCAAAGGGTAAAATGTTAAAAACTGCTGAATCTAGAGGAAGGACATACGTAATTAAACATTTTACACATTTTTAAAAGTTGGGAAATTCTTGTATTCCCAGGTGGCTCAGTGGTAAAGAATCCACCTGCTATTGCAGGAGACATGGGTTCGATCCCTAGGTGGGAAAGATCCCCTGGACAAAAAAATGGCAGCCCACTCCAATGTTATTACCTAGGAAATCCCATGGACAGAGGAGCCTGCTAGGCTCCAGTCCAAGGGGTTGCAAGAGTCAGACATGACTGAGTGACTGAACAACATTTAAGACCTACAAAAAAGTATGAAGAACAATATAAAAAATGTTCATGAACTCAACACCTACTTTAATAATACTGCCAAATCAGTTGACACTTCTTTCTTCCTACCTCCCTTCCCAACATAGATAACGAGTATCTGGAAAATAAACTCATAAAAAAAGAGTATTTTTCAAACTGGTCTTACAAAGAAATGGACTATAGGACCACTTTTTAAATCTCTCTGAAGATCTGATTTTATATTTCCTAAGTGAAACATCAAAATTTAAGTCATTCTTTATGAAAGATGTTAAATGCAATCAGTATGGTACTTAGAGGCAGATATGATAATCATCTCTAAGATATCTGATATGATCATATGATATTGTATCATATGATCTCAGATATGATCATATCTGAGATATCTCACGTCAAGGCTGAGAACATATCCCATAACCCCTATATATGTCCCTTATTCCCACTCAATGACTCTGCCTTTCATGAGTTTACCTACCTTGACATTTCTCTAAATTAGTACCCTTTTCTTGAACTTAAAATTTTCTCATCCTTTCTGTAGTTTATTTAAAAAAGAAAAGAAAAAAAAAAAAAAAAAAAAAACCCTACGGTTGTTTCCAAAAATAAAACTGATGTATTAAAGATATCTTTTCAAACTATATTTTCACTATACCCCTCATTTTCCCCCCAAATACTAACATTTTCTTAAATCAACTCTTTATACTATATACTGGTGATAAGAAATCTGAAATCATCTTCAGACCTTCTTTTGCTACCCTAAAAATACTTCCTTTAAGCATCATACTATGCATCTCAATCTTAAATTGGTAAGTCAGCACTGTTTACCCCATCCACGTATTAAAATTTTGACTATGTCTTCTAAGGCTTAAAGAGTTTCTCATATAGAAGTTTATTCTGTCCACTTCAAATGTTTAGTTATCTAGGCTCTCTCCTGGTCTATTTATATCTACTATTTATCAGACTAGAAACAAGATTCTAAATAAGAACCAAGCAAATGGAGGCGTGCCTTCAATTTACATGTGCTTGTCTTCTTTTTTAATCACTCAATCCCTTCTTTAGGTAAACTGTGTGAACTGTAACGGAGGCATTTTTTGATTCTCTCGGCAAGCTACAGACCAGTTACAAACACCCAGCCCCTCTTCAAAGGCTACCTCAAAGACAAACTCCAATAATACCAACGTTGAGTGCTAATTTTGACTACTGCTGATTGAAAACCAGGCTCAACTAAAGAGAAGGGAAGCTGTATAGAGTACAAATGAAGCTTCCACAATGAGAGAAATGAGAAGGGTCCACTACATTTCTCGACACAGTGAAACTAAACTCATAAAGGCAATGTACAATGTCTTCAGGCTTTTTTTGCTTTTCCCAACATTTCCATGCATAACACATGTGCAACACCAAACAACATTCTCTGTCCTCCTATATAGGATTAAAAGTGAACAACCTCAAATTGAGTAACTCATCCTCCAAAACCAAATGTGCACAGAACCACTGCAACTGATGATTATAAGCCTCTCCTTAAACACCCTCAATGACAGGGAAAAACCTTGAGAGACTATTACATTTTTAGAAAGTTCTTCATAATATGCATCTAAATTTGTCTCCCTGTAGCTTCCTATACAAAATGGCCTGTGAAGTCAGATCAGTGTTTGAATCTTTGGACATTTATAGGCTTTGTGATCTTACACTACTTACTTAACCCTTCTGAAGCTCAGTTTCACTTGTAAAAAAATAAGAAAACGAAATCCTCATCACTTAAAATTACAACAAATAAAAAGGACAAGTACAAAATGTTGAGCACGGTGCCAGATGTAATTACTGAACAAAAGCTCAATAAATATTAATCATTGCCACCCCCATCCTTATCTTCATTTCCCTCTTTTACATAACCTTTCTATTTGTAATGATTTCTGAAATCACACTGAAGTTTACCTTTCAGGCCAAATATCCCCCAGATTCTTGTCATTCCTCTTATGATTATGATCTTGTGTACCTTCTCTATTCTGGTAATTGTTTTCCGGATACATTAGAATTTATCAAAGTAGTACCAAGAAATGAGTGCAGATGTCTAGATATTTAAGATTATTCCCCCCTTTTACTCTGGATACTTCACATAGGTGAAGGACCAACTAGTTTCAAGGGACAGATGCAAGTATTTTTTTTTAACTTACGTTATGCTTAGAGTTAACTAGTACATGGTCTTCAAGTCAAACAATCACATAGCTTGGTCTTTTCTTTCCTTACAATAGAGCAGATCCCAAATACAGGAAGTCTTTTAATTTTCCTATTCAAAGTTTTAAGGTACATTTGATCATATAACTAAGATTAAAAATGAAGAGTCATATGATTCAAACAACTTTTTAAAAAATAATCTATCTTTTTGCTCATGTGGTAGAAATCCTATGGTTTTGTCTACCCAAAACTCTCTCCTCCTCCTTTTGGTTAAACACAAAAACAAGCAAACAAAAACACCCCAGTCCCACATTATTCCACTGGTATTCTCACTCACACAGTTGTAACTTCCCAACTTTAGAAGTAGTCCAGTGACTCGTCAGGAGTAGGTAGATATTTTTTAAAAATGGCTTATCCGAGGGGATAGTTACAGACATTGAGGGACAGACTGTGTTCTCTTTATTTGCTAGCAAAAACAATGTAGGCCTAACTTTATCATTACATAGAGGAAATAGGGGCTTCCCTGGTGGCTCAGAGGGTAAAGTGTCTGCCCGCAATGTGGGAGACCTGGTTTGATTCCCAGGTCAGGAAGATCCCCTAGAGAAGGAAATGGCAACCCACTCCAGTACTCTTGCCTGGAAAATGCCACGGACAGAGGAGCCTGGTAGGCTACAGTCTATGGGATCGCAGAGTCACAAAGGTGAAACATGGAAAGAGACAGAATCTAGTCCCTATGACTTCATCTAAATCCCTAGATCACGAAATGCCTAAAACTATGGCACAACTTGGCATTCATAGTTATATGGACCGATAAACTCCCTATACCCCTTTTTGTTTTAAGCTCACCTGAGTTGGTGATGTAGCTGCAACTGCAAGCTTTGAAAGTTGTATTCAATTTCACAGAGGGAAAATAAAGTGCTGAATCATGCAGAATCACACATTTTTAAGTATGGAATTTTTTTAACTATTATATCCCCATCACCAAGAACAGCACCTAGCACATGATAGGGCTCAAGTATTATTTTTTTAATGAGCTAAGAGATCACAGTGATCATCTAATCCAACCATCTCATGTGACAGGTAGCAAGTTGAGTTCCAAAGAGATTAAGTCACAAAGCATGCTGGTAGCAGAGCCAAGACACCTGCTTTGGTTGGGCTTACGGCTCTCTTAACAACACTTTTCACTTTTATGTACTAACACGAAAAAAAAGTCACTTGTTAAAACCAAAGGGCAGTAAAACCTACCTTTTTTTTTTGGCTCTGCTGCCTGACACACAGGATTTTAGTTCCCTGACCAAGGACTGAACCCCAGCTCCCTACAGTGGAAGCACAAGCCACTGGACCGCCAGGGAAGTCCCAGAACCTACTACTTTTCATTTACTTCCCAAAACTAAACCTAAAATTCTCACTCTACTGCAGCAGCTTAGCTAAATAAGACACAGGACATTACTGTTACAGAAGCCTCAAGGCTCTGGCACTTTCCTCTGAGGTACACATCCTTGAACTTTTTTATTCTCCAGAGTGTAATTACTATGCTCACTGTCACAGTCTAAACTCTTCCTTTGGGAGCTAACGAAGTGACTTCAACCCATCTCCCATTCTATATTCATCCCAATAAGCCATCACAGTAGTCCTATCATCACTGTAATTCAGATCATTAAAGCTTAAGGTAATAGTGTGTCTTAAATTCAAATGAGATTCTTTATGTATGGCAGACAGAATATTCTGTTTGGAAATCCTGGATTCTTATTTTGATCTTGGCATTTTGCCATCTTACAGGTCTATTTATTAAAAGTTGAGAAACTTTTAACTTTCACCTCATCACTAATCACTTTAACAATTTTTGATTTGTCTTTTTAGTCACTAGCAAAATAGAGTAAAAGAAAAACTTAGAAGTCTCTAAAGTGAATTAGTACTCCATAAATTTTTATTGATATCAATCTTTATAAACACAGAATTTTTTCTAAGTAACCTCCCAATTCAATTCTTCAACTGGTTTTGCCAAGTGAAGAGCTAACATTCTGAAATCAAGCTGCTTTCTGCAAAGTTTTTTGGGGGCTCCAAAATCACTAGAGATGGTGACTACAGCCATGAAATTAACTCTTCTTCTTGGAAGAAAAGTCATGACCACCCTAGACAGCATATTAAAAAGCAGAGACATTACTTTGCCAACAAAAGTCTGTCTAGTCAAAGCTATGGTTTTTCCAGTGGTCATGTATGGATGTGAGAGTTGGACTATAAAGAAAGCTGAGCACTGAAGAATTGATGCTTTTGAACTGTGGTATTGGAGAAGACTCTTGAGAGTTCCTTGGACTGCAAAGGGATCCAACCAGTCCATCCTAAAGAAAATCAGTCCTGAACATTCATTGGAAGGACTGATGCTAAAGCTGGAACTCCAATACTTTGGCCACCAGATGCAAAGAACTGACTCATTTGAAAAGACCCTGATGCTGGGAAAGACTGAGGGCTGGAAGAGAAGGGGACAACAGAGGATTAGATGGTTGGATGGCATCACCGGCTCAATGGACATGAGCCTGAGTAAACTCCGGGAATTGGTGATGGACAGGGAGGCCTGGCGTGCTGCAGTTCATGGGGTCGCAAAGAGTTGGACACGACTGAGCAACTGAAGTGAACTGAAGCAGATAAAGATATTTACTGTTAATATGATCTTGAAGGCCATACCTGCTAAATTTAAGAACACAATTTACTCCACAAGAATAAAGTAATTGTATAATACACAGCATGAACCTCCATAAGCTTTATTCAAAATGTAGCCCAAAGAATGCAAAACACTCTGGGAGTTTTCGCTCTTCAAAGCAACAAGACACAAATTTGAAGTGTCTTAATTTCTCATACCCAAACTACAAACTTATTTCTCTTTACACCTTAAAAACATCATTTACGATGACTAATTCATCTTTAAATCAGGAGCATTTGTATAAACTTTTTCTTAAATACATCCTCTTTAAACCTAGTTATTATAAAAGAATCAAGAAAACCCATGAAAAGCCAAATAATGTAAATCTCTTAAGTCTTACTGCACACTTTTACAATCTTCCAGCTAGTGTTGAAGAGGTTACCCATCATTGTACCTAACATACATTTACCTAAACAGTTTGATCACGAAGTCTTCTGGGGCTAGGCTGAGGTGGAGTCAAACCCTTCTCAGTTAGATGAATTACCGTATTTCTGAATGATGATGCACTAGACAATAAATTTCTATTTAGGGCATTCCTGTCCTAGTAAAATTTTATTATGTACAGGTTTCCACAACCGCAATGATTTCAAGATAGTATCCAACATTACATGAAGAAAAATGTTTAAAAACAGGAAAAATAATCCGACATTAGATTCAACAGTGCAATATTGGCTCTACTATTAAATAAAAGCAATTCACACTCTCCTAAGACAAAAAAAAGCAGTTAAAATCTGAATTTTTCCTGCCTGGGTAATTTAAAAGCTGCATTAGATCACTGAATTACAATTTCAGGTTGTAATTCAGTGTAGGAAAGCACGAAGTTCAACTTTCACATTTTACAAAGAGAACTCAGAAAAGTAGTTAACTGACTTTACCAAGGTCACACATTGTATACTAGCTTTGACTCCCCAAGCCCTGCCCAGAGCTACTTCCACTACTAAATACAATTCACTTTGAATGTATTAATTATACTTTATTTTCTTCCCAACAGCTAAAATAATAGTATTGGCTTAATATTTAATCTGTTTTCAAAAACAATTTTTCGTAAACTGGTTAAAGTATCTTTCCAAGACACTCAATGGAAGACATTTCACGCCACCGCACAAAAACTCAACCAAGACTTTTGGCAAAAGAAATATGCTGATTCAATGCATCTAAATATCAGCTATAATATTCCAACATTCCTGTTTTCAGTTTCCACGATGGAGTTGATTTTGAACTAAAACTTCCTAAGAAGAAATGCACTTCTTTTATTCACACTTCCAAGTTACACTCTGAATATTCCAAATAGCTAGGTACAGAAGTTGAAAGCTGTATCTAGCCATAAGAAAACTATTTAGAGGAAGAAAAAGTTCCTTTTTTAAATGTCTTGCAACATAATCCTCTTTGTAAACTCTAAATTCTACTGACCAGAATTTTTTACGTTAAAATGCAAACAAGAGCTGAAAGACTTCTGACTTCTAATTTGCCTCTTATAAAAGGTGAAAAACATTTTAATCTGATATTAGAACATATGTGCACAATTCCGAAAATTTCAGGTATAGTTTTTTTTTTAATCAGTTAGAATGTGTTACATGTTTAAGGAACACCTAAGTCATAAAGACAGCTTAAGTGCACCAAAAATGGCAAAAAAAAAACTTTTGCTTTGCTTCGCGTCCTTAAAGTTTCCATTCAACTGAAGTTGAGTTACCACTTGCTCCGGATGAAACAATTTTCACATTCCTTCTGCCTCTATCTAAGCTTTTTGATGCGAAAAACAAGAATCTCGGAACGTGTGTCTGATGCAGTTCTGAGTTCAGTTTTATGGAACAAATTGGGAACAAACTGCCCAGGAAAAACTGAGATTTAAGATTCCTTTACTTTAAAGTAGCGGTATGCGAACACCTGCCAACACATTTTATTTTTAATCGAAGAGCCGAAAACTGTACTGAGCAATAACCATGAAACTGGGGAGCAAAGCATGCGCACCAGACCTAGCAGGAATAAAAAAAATATAATTAAACCTTGAGGGGAACTGGGTTGTGAGCTCCTCAGCGTAATCTGTCAGTGAGCCGAGGCTCTCCTCAGCATCTAGGCTTAGAGATCCCTGGGCGGAACCGACGCCACCATCCTGCGATCTAGACCAGCGCGCGGATGCTGCAGGCTGGGGGCTAGGGGCTGAAGGGAACCGGTTGTCCAACGCCCGTCAACCGCCTGAGGAGTTAAACTAACAAAGGGCTAATCACGCACCAGAGCCCCCCGGAGCGGAAGCAACGCCTCGCGCCACCCCCCTGCGCGCGACCCTCCCTAAGTTCAGGGCCGGCAGTGGACTCGCAGCGGGGCCTGCGGCCAGGCCGGGGCGGACTCGCGTTCGGGATGCTGGAAACAGGTAGGACGAAGAATAAAAGCCCGAAAGAGAAGAGTCGGCGCTTCCCGACCTGGTCAGCGCCGCAAAAAGGGAAAACGAGGAGGGCGAGAGGCCCTGAGGCCGAGTCCCAGCCGCGGAGCCCTGCTTCCCAGGGAGCCGCCAGACTCAGCTGACGGGGCGCCACGCTTTGTTACCGGCTGTGAGAAGCTCCGGCCGCCGCCGCCATCGCCCCCGCCCCGGGGCGTCGCTTCCCGGCGGTTCTCGCCTTCCTCGGCCGAGTAATCGATCTCCCCTTCCTCGGTCTTGAGGCGCTTGGCCTGGCTCTCGTAATCCCGGTCCTCCTCGTACGTCTCCCTGGGGGAGGATGAGGAGGAGGACATGGCGGCGGCCAGAGGGACCGGCCGGCAGGCCGGTGGGGGTGGCGGCGGGGCGCGGGCCTCGGACGCCGCCGGCCAGTCCCCGTCACCGGCAAGCGCCTCTCCAGCAAAGATCTGGGCGGACGAAGCGTCCGCGGGGGCCCCGCGCCCAGGAGCCGGGTGGCTGTGGAGGACTGGCGGGATGAGGAGGCGCCCCGGGAAGAGGCTCCGGAGCAGCCGCTCCTCTTTATCACGGGGCCGACATCCAGCCTCTCCCTCCTCCTGCGTCTCCGCTCCCAGCCCGGAGGAGCGAATCTAAGGATGGGGACGCGACCGTGGCTTCCGGTCTTCCCTCCTCCCCTAATCCGCTCCTCGCCGCTCAGGCCGAGCCTCCGCCCCCGCCTTCAAGGCAGCCGCCCGGGATCGAATCCAGCCGCAGCCCTCGGGAAGCGCCCCCCTCCCCAGTCCGGGCCTCGCTCCCTATTGGCAGAGGGAAAAGTCGACCAGGCTTCCAATTGGCTGTAAGGACTGTTCGTCAAAAGCTGCCCCCGGACCGGCCTCGTCCCCCCACCCCCTCCCAGCCCCTTCTTGAACTTGCGGCTGGCCTGCAAGTCCTGGCCGCGTAACGCCCGCCGCGCGCTGCGCGGGAACCGTTGCTACCCCGCGGCCGTTAGCGCTATTGCGCCAACCCTAGGGGAGGTGCGGAGTGAACCCCAGCGGACGAGGTGGCGTGCTGTGGGGCCAGAGCTGCGGGTGTTAACCACCCTCCCGCTAATTTAAATGCTTTTATTCTCTTCAAAAGAGAACATTCCTGCCGATACACCTCACACAGCCCTGAAACTACAGGGGGTGAAGAGAGAAAAGAGCTTAGAATCGTGAAAGTAGCCTTCTCCCCATGTTATGTTCAAATCTGATACAAGTGGGTGGACTCTCTCCCCTCCCCTAAGTAGATATTCCAGAACAGTCAACATTTCCTGAGGTGCAAGTCTGAGGAAGACGCTCCACTGGGGGTACTGTCCGTTTGATCAGTTAGCACTCCTGGGTCTTCTAGACCCTTCTTTCCTGAAGATACTGAGGACTTAATTCAAACTTCCATATAAAGTTTCATCCCAATCCTTTCCTTTCTGGGCGATCTATTTGTTTCATATTTCACATGATCATTCTTTTTGGAAGATAAGAAAGCCTATCAAAAGTGCTTGCCTTTTGGACCACACAGAGCTCATTTCCTCTGTGGCAACAGGCCTCCGCAAGCTTTTTCTCATCTTATAATAGGGCCCTTTATACCTACCTACCTGGAGAAGGCAATGGCACCCCACTCCAGTACTCTTGCCTGGAAAACCCCATGGACGGAGGAGCCTGGTGGGCTGCAGTCCATGGGGTCGCTAGGAGTCGGACACGACTGAGCGACTTCACTTTGACTTTTCACTTTCATGCACTGGAGTAGGAAATGGCAACCCACTCCAGTGTTCTTGCCTGGAGAATCCCATGGACAGAGGAGCCTGGTAGGCTGCTGTCTATGGGGTCGCACAGAGTCGGATACGACTGAAGCGACTTAGCAGCAGCAGCAGTAGCAGCATACCTACCTATTAGGATGTTCTGTTTTAAGGCCGAAAAGCGCTTGGAGACAGGAACTGGGCTCTTTTCATCTTTGCAAAGCCAGTTCCTGAACAGGCCCCTGCACACAAGTTATGCTCTCAGCAAAACGGAATGAGCGGTCTTTGGGAAATAAAAGTCCAGTGTCTTTTCAGGACAGGAAATGGCAAAGCTCAGGCAACCTAACTGCCTCTGTGACTTGAACCCTTGGAGGAGTGCCTAAGACCAAAATTCACTTGTTTCAGATATCCTTGTCCCTCAGATGCTTTCCTAAATATGGCTCTTCCTTTCCTAATGGTGTGGATCATTTCCTCCCCCAGCCTATTCTCTCTCTTTCCAGTTATTTCCTCCCAAAGAAAGCCATTTTTATTTATTGCTGACAGTGCTTTCACCTACAGTGTTTGGTACTTTATAATTTACACTGCTGTCATTTTAGGATCCAATTGCAAGTTTTTTCACAACACAGTACAGCTAGACTCAAAATTCGTGTGCGCCTGCAGGTATACACTGATAAACCAAAAAACAATTAGAATTTATTTTTTTAATTACTACAATAAAATGAAAGTAGACGTATCAAAGAGGAATCTCAGATGAAGAAACGTTGACAAAACACTGAGAACAATGAGCAGAGCCCAGTGGCCTTGTACAAACTTTCCAAATATCTTGTGTGATAGTGAACATATTTAAGTTCTCAAAGCCTACATCTAACCTATGGATTCAGTTCACTTCAGTCGCTCAGTTGTGTCTGACTCTGCGACCCCATGGACTGCAGCACGCCAAGCCTCCCTGTCCATCACCAACTCCTGGAGTTTACTCAAATTCATGTCCATTAGGTCGGTGATGCCATCCAACCATCTTATCTTCTGTCGTCCCCTTCTCCTGCCTTCAATCTTTTCCAGCATCAGGGTCTTTTCAAAGTAGTCAGCTCTTCGCATGAGGTGGCCAAAATATTGGAGTTTCAGCTTCAACATCAGTCCTTCCAATGAGTACGCAGGACTGATTTCCTTTAGGATGGACTGGTTGGATCTCCTTGCAGTCCAAGGGACTCTCAAGAGTCTTCTCCAAAAGCTTCAATTCTTCGGTGGTCAGCTTTCTTTACAGTCCAACTCTCGCATCCATACATGACCACTGGAAAAACCATAGCCTTAACTAGACAGACCTTTGTTGGCAAAGTAATGTCTCTGCTTTTTAATATGCTGTCTAGATTGGTCATAACTTTACTTGCAAGGAGTAAGCGTCTTTTTATTTCATGGGTGCAGTCACCATCTCTAGTGATTTTGGAGCCTACTGTTTCTCCATCTATTTGCCATGAAATGATAGGACTGGATGCCATGATCTTTGTTTTCTGAATGTTGAGTTTTAAGCCAGCTTCTTCACTCTCCTCTTTCACTTTCATCAAGAGGCTCTTTAGCTCTTCACTTTCTGCCGTAAGGGTGGTGTCATCTGCATATCTGCTGCTGCTGCTAAGTTGCTTCAGTTCTGTCTGACTCTGTGCGACCCCATGGATGGAAGCCAACCAGGCTCCCCCATCTCTGGGATTCTCCAAGCAAGAACACTGGAGCGGGTTGCCTTTTCCTTCTCCAGTGCATGAAAGTGAAAGTGAAGTCGATCAGCCGTGTCTGACTCTTAGCAACCCCATGGACTGCAGCCTACCAGGCTCTGCTGTCCATGGGATTTTCCAGGCAAGAGTACTGGAGTGGGGTGCCATTGCCTTCTCCGTTGCATATCTGAGGTTATTGATATTTCTCCCAGCAATCTTGATTCCAGCTTGTGCTTCATCCAGCCCAGTGTTTCTCATGATGTACTCTGCATGTAAGTTAAATAAGCAGGGTGACAATATACAGCCTTGACGTACTCCTTTCCTATTTGGAACCAGTCTGTTGTTCCATGTCCAGTTCTAACTGTTGCTTCGTGGCCTGCATACAGATTTCTCAGGAGGCAGGTCAGGTGGTCTGGTATTTCCATCTCTTTCAGAATTTCCCACAGTTGATTGTGATCCACACAGTCAAAGGCTTTGGCATAGTCACTAAAGCAGAAATAGATGTTTTTCTGGAACTCTCTTGCTTTTTTAATGATCCAGCAGATGTTGGCAATTTGATCTCTGGTTTGTTTGCCTTTTCTAAAACCAGCTTGAACATCTGGAAGTTCACGGTTCACGTATTGTTGAAGCCTCAGTTCAGTTAGTTCACTTCAGTCACTCAGTCGTGTCTGACTCTTTGCAACCCCATGAATTGCAGCACGCCAGGCCTCCCTGTCGATCGCCATCTCCGGGAGTTCACTCAAACTCATGTCTATTGAGTCGGTGATGCCATCCAGCCATCTCATCCTCTGTCGTCCCCTTTTCCTCCTGCCCCCAATCCCTCCCAGCATCAGGGTCTTTTCCAATGAGTCAACTCTTCACATGATGTGGCCAAAGTACTGGAGTTTCAGCTTTAGCATCATTACTTCCAAAGAACACCCAGGACCGATCTCCTTTAGAATGGACTGGTTGGATCTCCTTGCAGTCCAAGGAACTCTCAAGTGTCTTCTCCAACACCACAGTTCAAAAGCATCAATTCTTCGGCACTCAGCTTTCTTCACAGTCCAACTCTCATATCCATACATGACTACTGAAAAAACCATAGCCTTGACTAGACGGACATTTGTTGGCAAAGTAATGTCTCTGTTTTTGAATATGCTGTCTAGGTTGGTCATAACTTTCCTTCCAAGGAGTAAGCGTCTTTTAATCAGCTTGGAGAATTTTGAGCATTACTTTGCTAGTGTGTGAGATGAGTGCAATTGTGTAGTAGTTTGAGCATTCTTTGGCATTGCCTTTCTTTGGGATTGGAATGAAAACTGACTTTTTCCAGTCCTGCGGCCACTGCTGAGTTTTCCAAATTTTCTGGCATATTGAGTGCAGCACTTTCACAGCATCATCTTTTAAGATTTGAAATAGCTCAGCTCAAATTCCATCACCTCCTCTAGCTTTGTTTGTAGTGATGCTTCCTAAGGCCCCCTTGACTTCACATTCCAGGATGTCTGGCTCTGGGTGAGTGATCACACCACTGTGATTATCTGGGTCATGAAAATCTTTTTTGTACAGTTCTTCTGTGTATTCTTGCCGCCTCTTCTTAATATCTTCTGCTTCTGTTAGGTCCATACCATTTCTGTCCGTTATCGAGCCCATCTTTGCATGAAATGTTCCCTTGGTAGCTCTAATTTTCTTGAAGAGATCTCTAGTCTTTCCTGTTCTATTGTTTTCCTCTATTTCTTTGCATTGATTGCTGAGGAAGGCTTTCTTATCTCTCCTTGCTATTCTTCGGAACTCTGCATTCAAATGAATATATCTTTCCTTTTCTCCTTTGGTTTGGGCTTCTCTTCTTTTTACAGCTATTTGTAAGGCCTCCTCAGACAGCCATTTTGCTTTTTTGCATGTCTTTTTCTTGGGGATGGTCTTGCTTCCTGTCTCCTGTACAATGTCACGAATCTCCATCCATAGTTCATCAGGCACTCTATCAGATCTAGTCCCTTAAATCTATTTCTCACTTCCACTGTATTATCGTAAGGGATTTGATTTAGGTCATACCTGAATGGTCTAGTGGCTTTCACTACTTTTCTTCAATTTAAGTTTGAATTTGGCAATAAGGAGTTCGTGATCTGAGCCACAGTCAGCTCCCAGTCTTGTTTTTGCTGACTGTATAGAGCTTCTCCATCTTTGGATGCAAAGAATATAATCAATCTGATTTCGGTGTTGACCATCTGGTGATGTCTATGTGTAGAGTCTTCTCTTGTATTGAGGGTGTTTGCTATGACCAGTGCGTTCTCTTGGCAGATTTCTATGAGCCTTTGCCCTGCTTCATTTTGTACTCCAAGGCCAAATTTGCCTGTTACTCCAAATGTTTCTTGACTTCCTACTTTTGCATTCCAGTCCCCTATAATGAAAAGGACATCTTTTGGGGTGTTAATTCTAGAAGGTCTTGTAGGTCTTCATAGAACCGTTCAACTTCAGCTTCTTCAGCATTACTGGTCGGAGCATAGACTTGGATTACTGTGATATTGAATGGTTTGCCTTGGAGACAAACAGAGATCATTCTGTCGTTTTTGAGACTGCATCCAAGTACTGCGTTTTGGACTCTTTTGTTGACTGTGATGGCTACTCCATTTCTTCTAAGGGATTCTTGCCCACATTAGTAGATATAATGGTCATCTGAGTTACATTCACCCGTTTCAGTCCATTTTAGTTTGCTTATTCCTAAAATGTCGACATTCACTCTTGCCATCTCCTGTTTGATCACTTTCAATTTGCCTTGATTCATGGACCTAACATTCCAGGTTCCTATGCAATATTGCTCTTTACAGCATCGGACCTTACCTTGCCTCTATCACCAGTCACATCCACAACTGGGTGTTGTTTTTGCTTTGGGTCCGTGTCTTCGTTCTTTCTGAAGTTATTTCTCCACTGATCTCCAGTAGCATATTGGGCACCTACTGACCTGGGGAGTTCACCTTTCAGTGTCCTATCTTTGTGCCTTTTCATACTGTTCATGGGGTTCTCAAGGCAGGAATACTGAAGTGGTTTGCCATTCCCTTCTCCAGTGGACCACATTTTGTCAGAACTCTCCACCATGACCCATCCATCTTGGGTGGCCCTACATGACATGGCTCATAGTTTCATTGAGGTAGACAAGGCTGCAGTCCATGTGATTAGATTGGTTAGTTTTCTGTGATTGGACCCCATGGACTGTAGCCTACCAGGTTCCTCCATCCAGGGGATTTTCCAGGCAAGAATACTGGAGTGGGTTGCCATTTCCTTCTCCAGGAGATCTTCCTGACTCAGGGATTGAACCCGCATCTTCTGCATTGTAGGTAGACGTTTTAGCGTCTGAGCCACCGGGAAATCCACCTATGGATTATACCAGGTTAAAATGCAGTTCTCACACCCCTCAGTTGGTAAGGAAACCCAGCCTTGCTGAACGTTGCTATTATACTCAGGGTTTACTTAACTTATAGTAGGTTACAGTCAATATGTACTAGAATTAAACTTAATTCTTTCTTTGGACAGCTCAAATCAAACTGTTAATTTAAATGACTTAAGAGGTAGGGATTTCCCTGATGGTCCAATGACTGAGGTTCAGCGCTCCCAATGTAGGGGTCCTGGGTTCGCTATCTGGTCAGGGAACTAGATTCCACATGCCACAACTGTAAGATCCCACATATGAACAACGAAGATTGAAGATCCCATGTGCTACAACTAAGATCTGGTGCAGCCAAATAAATATTTTTAAAAAGATTGAGAAGTAAAATTCAGGAGGCATGTTTAAAAGAAGTAGGTTTTTAAGGTCACTGTGAGTGACCTTTGAGCTTATTGCAGATAAGTTGTTCAGCGACAGTAAGTTCTTAGATACAGAAAATGCTAATTAGCCTGTCACTAAAACATGAGAAGAGCTAAAGAAGGAAGGCATAAATTATATTCTGCATAATTTAACTTAGGTGAGATAAAGAAATTACACACTTCCCGGTTAGCCAGAAATGCCTTTAAAACTCAGAAACAGTTTGTAATTCATGCAAATAATCAGTTATTTAACTCAACTGCAATTTCTTTTGCACTACTTTGTGCATACAGCCTCAGGCCTTTGACAAATTGCTTGATTGGATTGACTGTTGGTGATTGGTGTAGGCAGCAGCCATGAATTCCCATTGACACAACTCACAGGGAACTACAGGGTTATCCTAGAGTGGGAGACAGATTCACGGACAGTCTCAGGAAACTGATAGTCAAGGTTCTTTAGCCCCAAATTGCCTTTTAGTTTTAAATCTCATTGCTGACCTGTATAATATAATTTATAAGATATTTTGCTGGATGATGAAGAGACTAGAAAACTATATGAGCTGGTTTTTGTCTTCTCAAAGCTTGCAGTTAAGTTGAGGAAACAAGGCACATACCCAGGAGAGACTACAAGGCACATCTAAAGCATTACTCAGTCGTATCTAACTCTTTGTGGCCTCATGGCCTGTAGCCCTCCAGGCTCCTCTGTCCATGAAATTCTCTGGGCAAAAACCCACTGGAGTGGGTTGCCATTCGTTTCTCCAGGGGATTTTCCTGACCCAAGGATCAAACCTGGGTCTCCAGCATTGCGGGCAGATTCTTTACCATCTGAGTCACCAGGGAAGCCCCACAAAGCACATCTAACATACATATAATAACAGCAGCCACTTAAATAACGTGCTGTATACTGTGCTAACCACTACAAGGGTCATGTCAGTAAATTCTGACAGAAACCCCCTAACACAGGCATTATTATTACTGTGGCCATGGTACATTTAAAGAAAGTCTAGGAGAAGTTAAGAGACCTGCCCTAGAGCCACAGTTAGTAAACTGGAAAGCCAGGACTGGAACCCAAGAATCTGATTCCAGAGCCAGTACTTTTCATCAAGAAGAATGATTATTTAAGTGTTATTTACTGCCAAAGACATACAGATCAAATTTAGAGTCACTTATTATGATATTCAGTCACTAATTTCTAACAGGGCTTATACCTCTAATTCTGGGAAGGCATAAATAGATTATCACTTTTTTCACTGGTATAAGGAAATTCAATTAGCGTCTGTAGGAAATTACAAATATACTGTTTTAGTGTTCATTTTAAAATGTAATTTCTATAGACAAGGCCCAGAAATCATAAAGTCTCACCATTTTCTGATGGATGCATCATTTTGAACAGCTAGAGATGCAAATGATAAGATTTTATGCCCAAACTCAATTTCCAATATTGCTGTTTTGCTGAATACACAAAGTTTTGTTTCCTGCCTTAGCTTCTGCAAAAATCAAAGCCTTCATCTTACCTGTGAACAATATTTCCAAAGGATTGGAACCCTAGGGATGTGTTTTAAATAAGACATATTTAACATGAAGGGATTCTCTGGTAGCTCAGCTAGTAAAGAATCTGCCTGCAATGCAGGGGACCCCAGTTCAATTCCTGGGTCAGGAAGATCCCCTGGAGAAGGGAAGAGCTACCCACTCCAGTATTCTGGCGTGGAGAATTCCGTGGACTGTATAGTCCATGGGGTCGCAAAGAGTCAGACACAACTGAGCGACTTTCACTTTCACGTTAACATGAAATCCAGCTTCAAACAAAGTCCATTCAGAGATATTTCAATTATTAATAGTTCCTATGAAAGTTTGTCAAATCCAGAGTATACTGTTTGTGATACTATTTTCCTTGTAAAAGATCACCAAGAATGAGCACTATGGTGCTATTACCAAAACTAACCCCTTTAATTCTGGAGAAGGAAATAGCAACCCACTCCATTGTTCTTGCCTGGAGAATCCCAGGGACGGGGGAGCCTGGTGGGCTGCCATCTATGGGGTCGCACAGAGTTGGACACGACTGAAGCGACTTAGCAGCAGCAGCAGCAGCAGCAACCCCTTTAATTCAGTCCACATTTGGTTAGTTTTGGTGAAAAAGAAGCCACCGTTCCAAGAGTATGCACCCTGCAGGAAGTGCATCAAAGCACTATTACCTAACTGTGCAGTCAAGTGTAACCACAATGGTATTCTATTTCAGATGCTCTCACCCGGCACATCTGCTTTGGGCTGGAGCTGCCACTGTGTTTGGTCTCTTAAAAAAAAAAAAATCCAGTAATTTGGGACAAATCTGCAAAATGAATACATTGACCCTAGAAGGATATGTGGTATACGACCAGTGACAGGTCATATTCTTGTTATCAGTTATAGCCACTTACCCCTAGTCTTAGCAACAATATTGACATTATTTTTACCTTCCTGTCTGACTCATGTGAATTGATAGTGTTTAGATATCTTTTAAAATAACTGTAATAAATAGAGTAAAATCATAACATCTGTTCACTGTTTAGAATAAATAGAATTTATCAAAATAAATTCATCTTGCATATGAAAATAGAGGTAAAGCAAAATTAACCAGGTGCTCACTTCGGCAGCACATACACTAAAATTGGAACCATACAGAGAAGATTAAGAGCCCTATGCAAGGACAACATGCAAATTCATGAAGCATTCCATATTTTTGAGAGAGTGGACATATGTATACCTATGACTGATTCATGTTGATGTATGGCAGAAAACCACACAATATGGTAAAGCAATTATTCTTCAATTTAAATGAATTTTTAAAAATTTAACCAGTAGCTGTTAACATTTAACAAAATGGTATTAAGTGCTACAGATCACCCCAATAATTAGTGATCCGTAGCATGCAATACCTTTTTGTTAAATATGAGCTCTCGGTTCTTTTTAAATTTGAGTGAAAAATTATCTTGGATATGGCCCACCCCACCCCATCAAGGAAGTTTTTCATAAGGAATTTGCTATTAACCTCATCCTTTTCTGATCTTTGATGGCCAATGTAAAATGACAAGGAATGCTAACAATAACACATAAACTAGGGTTTGTTTGTTTGTTTAATTGTTTTTGACCTCCCCGTGTGGCACGTGGGACTTTAGTTCCCCAACCAGGGATTGAATCCATGCACCCTGCAATGGTAGCTCAAAGTCTTAAGCATGTGACCACCAGGGATGTCCCTAGACTTTTTAGACCTCAGTGTTTTGACCTTTGCTGTCTAGCTTTCTTGGCCTGGCAACGTCTTTCATTCTAAACATTGTTCAGTCGCTAAGTAGTGTCTGACTCTTATGTGACCGTGATAGACTGCAGCACGCCAGGCTTTCCTGTCCTTCACTATCTCCTGGAATTTGCTCAAAGTCATGTCCATTGAGTCAGTGATGCCACCCAACCATCTCATCCTCTGTTGCCCCCTTCTCCTCCTGCCGTCAATCTTGCCCAGCATCAGAATCTTTTCCAGTGTATCAGCTCTTTACATCAGGTGGCCAAAGTATTGGAGCTTCAGCATCAGCACTTCCAGTGAATATTCAGGGTTGATTTCTTTTAGAATCGACTGGTTTGATCTCCTTGCTGGCCAAGGGACTCTCAGGAGTCTTCTCCAGCACCACAATTCAAAAGCATCAGTTCTTCGGCACTAAGCCTTCTTTAATGTCCAGCTCTTACATCCAAACATGACTACTGGAAAAACCATAGCTTTGACTATACAGACCTTTGTCACCAAAGTGATGTTTCTGCTTTATAATATGCCATCTAGGTTTGTCATAGCTTTTTTTCCAAGGAGTAAGCGTCTTTTAATTTCATGGCTGCAGTCACATGTTAGGGGACATTTTAATCAAAAGAACAGATTTTAAACAGAATTGTATAACTACTTCTCTTGTTGCTGTTTATTCTTCCAAACCGTTGCATCACTTTCCCCACTGCCACCTATAAGACCAGAAAATTAATAAACCACCTTTATTTTAAGACAAAAGAAAGGGATCTTGCCCATACTTCATCCTCCCAGCACCACATCCTCAAGAACCACAGGTCAGCTGTTGGGTTTGGCCTAGACCTGTGCTGTCCAATACAGTGGTCACTAGTGACAAACGGCTATTTAATTTAAATAGATAAAATGTAAAGTTCAGTTTCTGAGTCATACCAGCCATACTTAAATGATCAATGGCCACAAGTACAATTGGCTGCAGCTTTGGATAATACTGGACTGAAGTATAACATAGAAGATGACTGTGTCTTTTTCATCTTTGTGTCTTTAAAACCTAAAACGTTACCTGGTATGTAGGAGGCACTAACTAGACATTTCTTGATCTAAATCAAGCTTCTCTTTCACATAACTCATGAAAAAAAAAAACATAAAGCATGTGAACTTGACTATGCAGGTGTCTTAAAGACTGATTTATAATTTGGTGTGCTCCTCACCCATATTTGAAATGAGATCATTTGTAAGATATAATTGTTTTTCAAACAACTAAATAATTAGCTTATTGTGTGCACTGAATGTACCAAGATGTGTATTATTTAAATATGTAAAGCAACAATTTTATTAAATGTGAGAGAGGCATATTTAGTAAAAGGTTTCCTCTTGTGGATATTTTTCAAAAGTAGAAAATTCCTCTCCCAAAATGAGTAGTCACTCTATGATTTATCTTTCAGAATACCTTTATATGAAAATCAGGATTTGTACTGAATTGAGAATTAGGCAAACAAAAAAAGTTTTCTTTAAAGGTGCTATCATAAGCATCCAATGTTGAAAACTTTGTAGGATAAAATTATTATAACTAATTATAAATAACCAGCACTGTGTAGCACTTTACTGTGTATAAAGCAGTTTCACATACTTGGCATCATTTGATTCTCATGGAAACCTTATGAGGTAGGACAGGTCCTTACTGCCTCCATTTGTCAGATGAAGTTCAGAAAGTCTAATCTTTTGTCTGTAAATTCCCATAATCTTTTCATTATACCAATGAGGACAAATGAACTATCTGTGGTGATTAGATTGGAAGTGGAACTTTTAATTTTTCTGTTCTATTTAGATGGACCTACTTTGCTGGAAATATAATTTTTAAAACAACATATAAAAACATATGTGTGATCTAAAACTATTGTTTGACACATCTGAAAAATATGTCTCAACACTTGTTTCAGAGAAGGCGTTCAATAAATATTTGCTAAATCAATGAAAAATGCTTGGTCCTAAAAACAAATTGAGCAGATTTTATCAGTCAAAGTTAGGCTGCAGAGAACAGAATACACTCCAGTTAGTAATACACTTGAAAAAAATAATTGGTCATGCTGCTAAGTCACTTCAGTCGTCTCCGACTCTCTGCAACCCCAGAGACTTCATATTAGGGACCAATTCTCAAAACCACACCTCAGAGCTAACACCAAAAGAGCTATGCTCCTCCTTTTTGAGAAGCTTGACATCTTCAGAACTACGGGACTGCGGCCACTGTCTGGAAGCTACCAGAATCAAGAAGCTGCCACTTCCTCAGTGAGCTCCAGAATCACACTATACCACCTGCAATCTGAACCAGCAAAATGGACGCACCACCCATGCTTCCTGACGTTCACAAAACTAATGACTGAACAGTGACACCTCTGTAACTCTGCTACAGAAGAAAAAGTTGCCTCCACATCTGTACCTATCAGAGAAACAGCTTTCCAAATCTTACATAGAAGCGTTTGTTGAAACCTACATACTTCCATAATATAAGCGCTGCAACAGAGTCTAGAGAATGTGATCCTGGCCTAACAGTCCTCTGCCATACAGGAAGCATACTTGAAGCTTGAAGAAGATGACTATTAGGTGCAAGCCTGTTTATCTTCCATACTCAAATGAATATTTGGTTTAAGTAGACCATACATTTTGTGCTGCACATTTCACAGAATATGGAATATATATATATAATACTCTCTATATATATACTTTGTATATAGAGAGAGAGCTCAGAGAAGGCAACGGCACCCCACTCCAGTACTCTTGCCTGGAAAACCCCATGGATGGAGGAGCCTGATAGGCTGCAGTCCATGGGGTCACTAGGAGTTGGACACGACTGAGTGACTTCTCTTTCACTTTCCACTTTCATGCATTGGAGAAGGAAATGGCAACCCACTCCAGTGTTCTTGCCTGGAGAATCCCAGGGACGGAGGAGCCTGGTGGGCTGCCATCTATGGGGTCACACAGAGTCGGACACGACTGACGTGACTTAGCAGTAGCAGTAGCACAGAGAGAGCTCCATGCTGCCAGAAAAGTTACAAGATCAAATCTCAGATCCCAGGCAGGCCATTTTAGCACAACTTCTTGAAAGGTAAAAAGCATGTTAATGATTATCTATTTTGCCTCCCAGCTGTCTAGTAATATTATCCACTGTTTTCTAGATCAGTGCTCTCAAAGTTTAATGTGCACATAAATCACCTGGGAATCTTATAATAATGCAGATACTGATTCAGTAAATTTCGATAGCGCTGTGATTCTGCATTTCTAACAAGCTCCCAGGTGATGCTGCTGTTGCTGATGTGAAGACTACATTTTGAATAGCATTTTATCAGCCCTCTCCAACCAGGTTGCCCATTGAATGGAGTACACTGAGATGATTCCCTTCAATCCCTGGGGCAGTTAGGTTAGGCTACGTGCAGGCAGAGCCTCCAGGTTAGATGGCTCTACCTTACATCACTGTGCAATACACATATTAATATTTTCTACCTATAATGTTCAAAATTCTCCAAGCCAGGCTTCAGCAGTATGTGAACCGTGAACTTCCAGATGTTCAAGCTGGTTTTAGAAAAGGCAGAGGAACCAGAATTCAAATTGCCAACATCTGCTGGATCATCAAAAAAGCAAGAGAGTTCCAGAAAAACATCTATGTCTGCTTTAGTGACTATGCCAAAGCCTTTGACTGTGTGGATCACAATCAACTGTGGGAAATTCTGAAAGAGATGGGAATACCAGACCACCTGACCTGCCTCTTGAGAAATTTGTATGCAGGTCAGGAAGCAACAGTTAGAACTGGACATGGAACAACAGACTAGTTCCAAATAGGAAAAGGAGTACGTCAAGGCTGTATATTGTCACCCTGCTTATTTAACTTATATGCAGAGTACATCATGAGAAACGATGGGCTGGAAGAAGCACAAGCTGGAATCAAGATTGCTGGGAGAAATATCAATAACCTCAGATATGCAGATGATACCACCCTTATGGCAGAAAGTGAAGAGGAACTAAAAAGCCTCTTGATGAAAGTGAAAGTGAAGAGTGAAAAAGTTGGCTTAAAGCTCAACATTCAGAAAACTAAGATCATGGCATCCTGTCCCATCACTTCATGGGAAATAGATGGGGAAACAGTGGAAACAGTGTCAGACTTTATTTTTTGGGCTCCAAAATCACTGAAGATGGTGACTGCAGCCATGAAATTAAAGATGCTTACTCCTTGGAAGGAAAGTTATGACCAACCTAGATAGCATATTCAAAAGCAGAGACATTAGTATGCCAACAAAGGTCCGTCTAGTCAAGGCTATGGTTTTTCCAGTGGTCATGTATGGATGTGAGAGTTGGACTGGGAAGAAAGCTGAAGGCTGAAGAATTGATGCTTTTGAACTGTGGTGTTGGAGAAGACTCTTGAGAGTCCCTTGGACTGCAAGGAGATCCAACCAGTCCATTCTAAAGGAGATCAGTCCTGGGTGTTCATTGGAAGGACTGATGCTGAAGCTGAAACTCCAATACTTTGGCCACCTCATGCGAAGAGTTGACTCATTTGAAAAGACCCTGATGCTGGGAGGGATTGGGGGCAGGAGGAGAAGGGGACGACAGAGGATGAGATGGCTGGATGGCATCACCGACTCGATGGACATGAGTTTGAGTGAACTCCGGGAGTTGGTGATGGACAGGGAGGCCGGTGTGCTGAGATTCATGGGGTCTCAGAGTCAGACACGACTGAGCAACTGAACTGAACTGATACTGTGATGTGGGAAGCATTTGGATAAATGCTTGAATAAACATTTCCATTATTGAATCTTGGTCAATTATTGACCAATATGTATGCTCATTTTGGAACCTGAGTCACAGGTAATTTTTTAAATATTAAATATTCTTTCAACAAATTAATAAAACTAAAAATAACAATAATCAACTTATGTATCACCAGATCAACTCTTATAATAAAGATTTTTCTTTTTTATTGAAGTATAGTTGATTTACATTTTGTAATGTTTACAGTGAGAAAAGAATATATTAATATAGCAAGTTATCTTTGTCCAAAACCAGTTTTAAGATGGTCTCAGCTGTTCTGCCAATGACACCAAAATGACCATAGGAAGGGAGAAGAAAATCAATCTGCTTGACTATTTCCATAGTACAATGCTTTTTGCAGAAAAGAAGTGAAAATTTTCAAAAATGGTTTCTCCACAAATTCCAATGTGTAATCTATAACTAAAACATTTTATATGTTTGGGGATTTTGTCTTTGTGGTTTTGGGGGGAGGTTGTTTGAGGGTTTTTTTTTGGTTTTTTTTTTTTTGGTTTTGTCCTGCAAACAGTAAGACAAACTCTAGTCATTTTAAACTAGGTAAGGCAACCATTCTACCTAATCAGATTGAGTTCTTTTCAAAAGTGGTAACATTTCAACTACTCCTTAAACAACCCTTTTATACCCCATTTCTCAAACCTATCAACCAGCTAGAGATGGAGTAATAAAGGGGTAATTTCTGGGTGAGCAAAGGAGGGAATTTTATAATCATGACCTTACATGGAAAGCTGTCTTGTATGTACCATGGTGTGGGGTTCTAAATGGTCAGGGCACCTTGGGTGTTGTATGCCCAGGGAAGAAGGGCAAAGAAAGCTAAGATTGCCAAAGACAAATTTCCCCTACTTCACAACTTGAAAAGACTAACTCTGCCAGGTGTTGTAGTGGAGAAGGAATGTTGGCTTGCCAGTGACCTCTAGATTATCATGCCCTTGAAGCTCTAATACTTCAGCCACCTTATGTAAAGAGCTGACTCACTGGAAAAGCCCCTGATGCTGGGAAAGACTGAAAGTAGGAGGAGAAGGGACAACAGAGGATGAGATGATTGGATGGCATCACTGACTCAATGGACGTGAGTTTGAGCAAACTCTGGGAAATAGTGAAGGACAGGGAAGCCTGGCGTGCTGCAGTGCATGGGGTTGCAAAGAGTCGGACCTGACTGGGCAACTGAACAACAGTCTTAGAGATTCAAACAAGAAAGAGAAGAATGGGTTAAAGAAAACAATCTACAAATGAAATGGATCAAATCATCAAGTATTTATTGATTGCTGTTTATCTCCTAGTATTTTAGAGGGATCAAGTTCTGACATGCCAGACTTCATAGTTCACTAGTGGGACAGATTCAGTGATTCATAATCCAGTTGATATCATTGCCACATTTGGAAAGAATGCTTATAGACACTCATAACTACAAATTCAGTTCTCTTCTGCATTTTCAGCTAGGCATACAGCCACCCAGCTAAAGACTTCATTTCCCAGCCTCCCTTGTAGCTAAACATGGCCACATGAGAAAATTCTTACCAGTGGAATATAAGTAGAAATGATGGTGCAACTTCTGCACCATTGGTTTAAAAAGAAATTGTTTGACTTTCATGACCTTTCTTTCTTTTTCCTATATGGCTGGAGTACAGATGTGCTGCCAAGTTAGCTTTAGCCATGCACAACACTAAAAGAGCAGAATAGCAAATTAAAGGCACCTTGTCCTGGAATGGTTTTTGTAGAGCAGCGCCACCCCCGTGTACTTACAGACTGTTACATTACAGAGGCAAACTCCTATTTTGCTTGTGTGCTTTATTTGGTGACCTGTTGTTTATGGCAGTTTCTAGACTAAACCTAGCATAACCATGTTAAACCCTCCAGGGAGGGAAACTGGATTGCTGGAAATCCCAGTTTGAAAAAATATTTTATACATTCTTTTATACTTTTCAGCTTCTGTGCTGTGTATATGTATTCCCTAGTTATTAAAAATTCATCAATCAGTTAATTAATTTTTAATGCCTTTGTGTCCCTGCTAAACAAAAACCAATGTTATCTTGCTAGAGAGTGCTTTTTCATCCTGGCCAAGAGGAGGAGGAATGTATTTGTTCCCAGATCTTTAATATGTTGGCTTCTACCACCAACCTTAGCAGATATTTCTAGCAGAGTCTGATAGCAAGGGCAACAATTCTTAAATCATTAAGTATAATGATAACTATAAGAACTAATCATAACACGAATGCTAATGGTTTTATGGGAACACCAACCTTTCTATGCTATCATCAGCCCCAATAAAGTCAGACATATTCAGTTAATCACTTCGTGTGTTACTACTCTTACCCCTCTCTGTCCATTCAACAAATGTTTATAATAATGTACATTTTCAACCTGATGTTGTGGTGGGCACTAAAGATACGAAGATGAATAAGACCCCATCACAGCTCTCTCTGGATCCATGTATATATATAGGTGTGTGTTTCTTTTTTTTTTGACCAACATGTGGCATGTGGGATCTTAGTTCCCTGACCAAGGATTGAAACCCTGCATTGGAAGCGTGGAGTATTAACCACTGAACCATGAGAGAAGTCCCAGTACTTGAAGGCTAAGGCACATGGTTATCTTTTACTCCCATGGACTTAAGTGATATTTCATAAAACAGTGAGGAAGATAATATAGGGAAAGAGAAATCCTCTGCTTCTGAAATCACATTGCCTATTCAAAAGCTAAAACTGTCAGATAAAATCCTCACCCAGCACCATTACATCCCACTTACAAAATCAGAGCATTAGAAATTGTAATTAAAGGCAAACTTTAATTCTCTTTAATAAGCTATTAATAATGAATGTGTTTTGCTAAGTTAATGTTTATAAGGTCCCTATACCAAGTTTGAGCCATAAAATAATACCATTTATCAAAGTAATTTTACTCATAATAATTTAAGTTTAATCCAAACAAATTTAAAAGCTATGTACATGAAGGTGCTCACATTATCTATATCTGAGAGTGGGGAATCATTTACATAAATTATGATTGTCAAATAGATAAAATGAGGACTAACTCATTTGTAATCTTGTTACAAAAAAGGGTGTATTATTTAACAGTTTTGAAATGCATAATACAAATGTGCATGTATGTACAAGGGTTTCTTAATCTTGGGACTATTGACATTTTGGCCTGGCTTGTTCATTCTTTTGAGAGGGGCCTATACTTTGTAGTATGTTTAGCAGCATCCCTGGCTTCTACCCATGAGATGCCAGTAGTGCACTCCTGCCCCTAGTAAAGACAGTCAAAACTGTCTCCAGACATTTCCAGCTGTCTCCCAGGGGGAGTGGGAATCACCTCTTGTTGAGAATCCTTATTAGATGAACAACATATATAGTACATATTTCTGTGATCACAGTTATGTAAAATATATGCACATAGAGACAAAGCTGGAAGGAAATTTGGAAGATTTTTAAAGACATTTTTAATAGGATGATGAAGTTTTTGAAGCTTTTAAACATTCTCTTTAATATTTTTGAAATGAAAATATTAAGTGTTAAAATTAAGGACTGTTATGATTTATAAAATCTTCTAAGGAATTTAAATCTTTAAAGATTATTATATTGATACATTTCACTATTAGAAATAATGTTTATCTCCCCACTATAAGCATATCATCAAAAGAAACTTTATTTAGATGGTTACAAAATCATTTTTTAAAAACTCATAAAGCCAAATTGATATGTGATTCAGATGAGGAAGAAGGACAGAATGACTCATTAATACTGGATGTGATTCTTACTCTGCAGAATGCTTCTTGACTTAGTCGGCATTCAGAGTTGCCACAATTTCAAAGGAAAGGAACTTCATACAAGAAAAAAGTGAATTCAGAATTATTCCATCACCAATCTCCATCACTGGATTTGAGTAAGAACTTAATGTATGTTTGACTTCAATGAGAAAGTTACTGAAAACATTTGACAATGCCCAATTTTGTTAAAAAAAAAAAGTATTAGGAGTTATAGCATTTAACAGTTGCAGAATAAATGGGGAAACAATGGAAACAATAACAGACTTTATTTTCTTGGGCTCTGAAATTATTGCAGATGGTGACTGCAGTCATGAAAATAAAAGATGCTTGCTCCTTGGAAGAAAAGCTATGACAAACATAGACAACATATTAAAAAGCAGAGACGTCACCCTGCTGCCAAAGATCTATATAGTCAAAGCTATGGTTTTTCAAGTAGTCACATATGGATGTGAGAGTTGGACCATAAAGAAGGCTGAGTGCCCAAGAATTGATGCTTTTGAACTGTGGTGTTGGAGAAGACTCTTGAGAGTCCCTTGGACTGCAAGGAGATGCAACCATTCAATCCTAAAGGAAATCAGTCCTGAATATTCATTGGAAGGACTGATGCTAAAGCTGAAACTCCAATACTTTGGCCACCTGATGTGAAGAGCTGACTCATTTGAAAAAACCCTGATGCTGGGAAAGATTGAAGGCAGGAGGAGAAGAGGATGAGATGGGTGGCATCACCGACTCACCATCAATGATAGATGGCATCACCGACTTGATGGTCATGAGTTTGATGGACATGAGTTTGAGCAAGCTCCGGTAGTTGGTGATGGACAGAGAAGCCTGGCATGATGCAGTCCATGAGATTGCAAAGAGTTGGACACGACTGAGCACCTGAAATGAACCAAACTTACAGCGTTCATTCTGTCATTTAATGGAAATGAGCATAAGAAATAGAACTTCTGTTTATGAATATGTGCTGAGCAGCACGGCCAGTATAGAACACAGAACAAAGAGTGTAGGCTATTCAGCCACTGTAGGATTAGGGAAGAATAAAACCATTGTCATCATGTACATAGCCATTCTGTTCCCTGCTCCATTAGTACGGGATGATTAAAAGCTAATTTTGGAAGTCTCAATGACATTATTCTGAAAATCACTCTATCTGAAAAGCAGGTGATCCAGTGGACCTCCGCTTTGGCAAAGAGAATGATGGTTCTGGGGCATATATTTGAATCTGTAAACAAACATAGGTGTTGACTGGCGGTTTGAGTGATTTGAAAACTGAGGAAGAAAGGAAAAGAGAGCAGATTGTGAACAAGAATCTGTCAGACCCAAGTAACAAAGAACAGAGTGGGCTGGGGATATCGTCTTCATTTCTGAATGAGTGGAGCAAAGCAAGTACAGTAAGTGCTGTGTGGAATTCAGCAGACAAAAAGCAGAATTTATCTGGTGAGTTCCAGTAACAGGGTTGGTGACTCCTTCAAACAGATTTTGAACAAGGGACTTCCACCAGGAGATTAGACCAAGACAGGAACATGAGCAGGTTTGTTCCTAAGTGCGTGCAAAATACCCAGTCAAAACTCCCAGATTAACTGGTGAAGATTTTGAGAGAGGAAGTTATTGAAGTCTTTTGGGTATGTGTTTATTATTGATGTGACTCTTTTGGTTCCCATAGGCTAATAGGTGTGAGAACATTCAGACTATATCTGATTAACAAAAAATATCTTGCAGTTCCAGTTTTATATTTGTTAGGTATTCCTCACTTTATAAAATAGATATTTCAGAAAAGTTGACTATTTTCTCATAGGTAAAATTCTTTTTTTCTTGTAAGTAAGCATTTTTAGGTATAATTTACATACATGGAACCATTATATTCTTTTTCAGGCAGGAAAAAATTGGATTAAAAACTTGATAAGAAGAGCATTGAGATGAAGACTAGGTTGGAGAAGGCTGGGTGTTAAGAAGTCAATAGGGGCATATCATCTACTCTAAAATTATTCCTCCTCTGTTAACCACTGCCATGGCTCCATGTTCACAGCTACCAATTTTTTAAGCTCATATTTATGAAGCCTAATAAATGAGGCTGTAATAGCAACCTTTCTACAGGTACTATGTACACTATGTACACTAAATTAAATTTTACTTAATTATTTCTTCAGTTCAGTTGCTCAGTCATGTCCAACTCTTTGCAACGCCATGAACCACAGCACGCCAGGCCTCCCTGTCCATCACCAACTTCCAGAGTCCACCCAAATCCATGTCCATCGAGTTGATGATGCCATCCAACATCTCATCCTCTGTCGTCCCCTTCCTCTCCTGTCCTCAGTCTTTCCCAGCATCAGGGTCTTTTCAAATGAGTCAGCTCTTCACATCAGGTGGCCAAAGTACTGGAGTTTCAGCTTCAACATCAGTCCTTCCAATGAACACCCAGGACTGATCTTTAAGATGGAGTGGTTGGATGTCCTTGCAGTCCAAGGGACTCTCAAGAGTCTTCTCCAACACCACAGTTCAAAACATCAATTCTTCGGTGCTCAGCTTTCTTTATAATCCAACTCTCACATCCATACATGACCACTGGAAAAACCATAGCCTTGACTAGATGGACCTTTGTTGGCAAAGTAATGTCTCTGCTTTTGAATATGCTATGTAGGTTGGTCATAACTTTCCTTCCAAGGAGTAAGCGTCTTTTAATTTCATGGCTGCAGTCACCATCTGCAGTGATTTTGGAGCCCAAAAAAATAAATTCAGCCACTGTTTCCACTGTTTCCCCATCTATTTCCCATGAAGTGATGGGACAAGATGCCATGATCTTCATTTTCTGAATGTTGAGCTTTAAGCCAACTTTTTCACTCTCCACTTTCACTTTCATCAAGAGGCTTTTAAGTTCCTCTTCACTTTCTGCCATAAGGGTGGTGTCATCTGCATATCTGAGGTTATTGATATTTCTCCCAGCAATCTTGATTCCAGCTTGTGCTTCCTCCAGCCCATCGTTTCTCATGATGTACTCTGCATATAAGTTAAATAAGCAGGGTGACAATATACAGCCTTAATGTACTCCTTTCCCGATTTGGAACCAGTCTGTTGTTCCATGTCCAGTTCTAACTGTTGCTTCCTGACCTGCATACACGTTTCTCAAGAGGCAGGTCAGGTGGTCTGGTATTCCCATCTCTTTCAGAATTTTCCACAGTTTATTGTGATCCACACAGTCAGAGGCTTTGGCATAGTCACTAAAGCAGAAAGAGATGTTTTTCTGAAACTCTCTTGCTTTTTCCATGATCCAGCAGTTGTTGGCAATTTGATCTCTGGTTCCTCTGCCTTTTCTAAAACCAGCTTGAACATCTGGAAGTTCACAGTTCACATACTGCTGAAGCCTGGCTTGGAGAATTTTAAGCATTGCTTTACAAGTCAATTCCATGTTTATTCTAAAAGCTTGGAATGTTTTATATCAAATGATATAATCTCTGTTGGGGACCATGCTTGCTAGCACACAGGATAAGATTCTACTCCATAAATACTGAATGAATCTGTAATGGACGTCATTTATTTTAATAGTCTGATTCCTTCCCTTTAGACTAGAGCTCTTCTTTCCTGTTAGGAACTCAATCCAGGTATCTTAGTTGGGGCTGAACTTTCAGGGCCACATGATCATCATCACAAGAGAGCACAAGTGGCCAGATGAGGCCAACCAGAGTTCCCCATTTCCTGAGTGTCATTTCTTGTTTCAGAGATGTACAGGTAACCCAGCAGAACATCAGAATCACCTTCAGGAATTTTTCATCAGAGCTATTGGGAAAGGCTTCTCTCTTTTCTGGATTTGCTAAGCTGGAAGCATAAACATCTGGAACTTGAGAAACCCAGAATGAAACTGCAAGAGATAAGCAGAACTAGGAAGTAGGGAAACAGCCCTGATGACATCATTTGAGCCCCTGGATCCAGTAATATCTAAAGCCCACTCCATGTTAACTCCTTTTTTGTCCTACCATCTGCTCTGAAGCAGTAGGCTCAATTGCTCCAGTCCCAGACTTATTTACCTGGGTCACCTGCATTGCAGGCAGATTCTTTACTGTCGGAGCCACCAGGGACGCCCTTGCCCAGCTCACCAGGAGTAAAAAGTCTCACTATTTCCCAATCCTGGATTCCTTGAATTTCCTTCAAGCTCATTTGTGTGAATGAAACAACTGTTGAGACAATTAGAACATGCAAGCACATGATGTATTGTCTTCATTAACTTTGACCAAAGTCAGGGAGAAAGATAACAGGTTGGAAGTACCAAAAGCTCTCTCACGTCTAGATAATCCTTTTCACAAGCAAATTATTTTCTTCATGATACTACTCTTGTATCTGTGGTCAAACACTTCTGAAACTTCTCTCCAAATCATTCCCCAAACTCCTCTCTAGATAGTTGCCCAAGGTTCAGCTAGCAAGACTGCCTATGACTTTGCCCTACAGTTAGTTATTTAATGTGCAAGTGGTCTTTGTCATTATGATAAAGAGGACGTTCTATTGCTAGAACTACTGTGGGGAAAGAGCGTACATATCACAATTTGAGTGAAGCTTGAAATACACCAGACATTTCCACTGTGTTCTTCACTGCCCTTGCTTTGTGTTCACAAAAATATAGACATTCTGCAGTTCCTACTTGTTTCTCTTCTTGTTTGTCTCCTTCCAAAACTTCTAGCTGACATGTTTGCTTTTCTTGAATTTATTAACTTATTTTATTTATACTAATTGATATAGAGAGCTTACGTTCCTTCTATATAATACATTATTTCTCTGAATTTCTCTTTTAGACCAAAATTGTTCTTTCAGCCCCCTGAATCTCCCAACTGGCATGAGCCAATCAGTTCTTCTTTTGCTTGAACCTGTGTGCACAGGGTTTCTTTCACTAAAAAGTGACTGAAGAAAAAAGTGACTCAAGGACTTCCCTGGTGGTCAGGGTCTATACTCCGTGCTCCCGGTGCAGGAGTTCTGGGTTCAATCCCTGGTCAGGGAAATAGATCCCACATCCTTCAACTAAGAGTTCACATGCCGCAACTAAGGATCTCACAAGCAGCAGTGAAGGTCAGAGATCCTACGTGCCACAACTAAGACTTGGCACGGCCAAATAAATGAATATTTAAAACAGTTGAAAAATGACTCAAGCTCCTTCAACAACCTGCTCAACTGTTAAACCTTTCTTGGGAGTTTTTATTCCTACATCCAATTATTGGGATGCTAACTGTCATAAAGCCTGGGATTAAAGATCAAGTTAACTAGATAAAGGAAGAAAGACATGGCAGAGTGACCACACGTCTATTCCTCCTCTCAAGCACCAATAATATAACAGTAAAGAAATACAACAAGTTGGAGGGGAAACAGAAACCAGAAATATTCAACAAACTTACAGAAGATGGAAAGTGAATGTAGTAATAACTAACTTAATAGAGCAGAGGGAGTTGAAATCTAAGCATTTCAGAGGGGAATTCCGATGAATGAGCTAAAAATTGAAAGTCTCAGTGTTTGGAGGTAGCAAGTACCACAAAAGGAGAAGTGAAGATGTGACTTTAAAATTAGTGGGATTGGTGGACAAGTGTGGGAAATGGTTGGATCCCTAGTCCCAGGTCCCCTTCCAACTCTAAACAGCCAGATAGATATTCCCCTCTCTACTCACTACTGCACAGGAGAATGGAAGTTCGTACTCTGGAGAAATTAACCCAAAAGGCTCTGAACTTGGAGACCAAGCCACACCCAGGGCAAGGACAAGTCATTGAGTTGAAAACTGGTATATTGTATAAGAAGCTATATGCTGAACTACAGAAGCCCTAGCCATGTCCCTTTCCTGCTCCCAGAATGCCAGCAACCAAACATATACCTAAAGAATCTGCCTACCAATGCAGGAGACATGGGTTCCATCCCTGGTCCAGAAAGATCCCACATGCGGCAGAGCAACTAAGCCCATGCACTACAACTACTGAGCCTGTTTCCTGGGAGCCACAAGTACGTAGCTGGTACTCTGCAACAAGACAAGCCACCACAACGAGAAGCCCGCACACCTCGACTAGAGAGTGCACACCTCAATTCACCACAGCTAGAGAAAAGCCTGAACAGAAACAAAGACCCAGCACACCCAAAAATAAATAAATAATTTTAACATAACATCATAATTGCTATTAGAATTCTCATTGGTGGGTACATGTAATTAATATCTACAATAAGTTCCAAACATGCCTATAAAATGCATACAGTAGGCTTCAATGTGAGCCTGTCATCGTGCATCAATAGCTCCCATACTCATGTGCAACATACTCTGTGATAAAACTTAATTCATTTCTATCTCATTAGAACTCAAGCTCAAAGCAGGATCTTTGCAAGGATCCTGGCTTTGTTTCTATCAACAGCGCCTAGAACAACAGTTGGAATATAGTACGGCTCAATAAATATTAACTGAATGAATGACTCTCTTGACTTCCCTCTTTTCTTCTTGTTTTTCTACTCTACCACCTACTACTTTTGCAGAAGAAAACCACCACATGTCAGGCATATGAGGAACTTGACTGCAAAAGGTAGAACTGCTGCCTGGTTCCTATTCTATGCTATAGTATTTTCACATTGTGCAGCCAGCAAAAGGGTATTTTCAACCATAAAGAGGTAGAATTTTTTTTACCATACCCCCAAAAATATGATGAAAAAAAAGAATTTGCATAGACTTTATTTACCTCCTACTACCTGTATAAAGCATGTGGTCATGGTTGTTTATGAATGACATTAGTGACCACTGTCATTGGCAAAGCTCCTGTCTTCTTTATGCTGAAGTTTTAAGGAGGAGGGAGTAGAATGGTGAAGATAGAAGATCATTTAGGACACAGGTCTGAAGCGCTACATTTTAAAGTCACTTTGATGTAACCAGGTCAGAATTGCCCTATATAAATGTGAAATCACTATTTTAAAAAACTCCAAGTATGGATACAATAGACACACTTAACTTTGGCCCACCCCTATCAGAACTATTACTAAGATACCATTTCCAAATTTAATGATGACTTTTTTGGAACTGAGAATAACATCCTGCTTATTTATTTTTTGTTAATTTGTTTATTTATATAATCCCACCTCAATCAGAGTCTAATATATACCAGATCAAGATCAAGAATAGCATAATTATGAGGTGTACAGAAAATAGAAGTATCTATACTCTAGTGTAAAACAGTGTTTCTCACCATTTTTAAAAAACGTTTCTCCTTTTTTGGTAAATATTGATACAAAAATGCCAGCTCTAACAAACTTATTTTCCTGGAATTTCCCTAGCCATCTGATGGTTGAGACTCAGCGCTTTCGCTACAGGGGGACATGGGTTCAGTCCCTGGTAGAGGAATTAAGATACCCCTCCCCTTTCTTCCCCACATGCCCTGCAGCTAAGCCTAAATAAGTAAATTCATTTTCCTACTTTCCAAGGAGATTTTGTCAAGCTCTATGTTCTTTGATTATAGTATGAAAAATGAATTAAATGAGCAAAAGTCTCTCAGTCCTGGCTTTTAAAGTCTCTTGAATGACTCAGTAATGAGGGTAGGTAGATGCTCAGTGACTTCGGGAGGATAGTGGCTCAGTGATAGGAACTGTAGAATGCTGGGGCAGTAAGGGGAAGAGCCTGAAGTCTAGGGGGTGTCCAGGATCCTTCTTAGTCACTGTTCTGGAAGGACTAGTTTGGTCTTATTGCTTGATGATGAACTTCAGCTCATGTTTCCTTCCTCTCTGGCCATTTAAGGTATTGCGCTGTCACCACTGGTGGAGTTGATGGTTTTGTCCGTTTGCTTTCAGTCATGATGTCTCCACAGGGCTCTTTGTCCCAGCACAGGCCTCTATTCAGTGGTGTGCTGCTAATATTTAACAGCTGGCTGTCTCCAAATTACCTCATGTCCTCAGACCCCTAACTGCACGGGGTGCTCCGTAGGGCACCTCTTGTGGACCTGCCTGTTACTGTGGTCTGCTATAGACCTTCTTGAATCTCTGGCTACTGTGAAAGAATAGGGCTTCTCAAAACTCTTACAGTGCTTTTCCCCTCTGGTCTCTAGATAAGTGGAGATGAGAGCCTTAGATGGCCAGAAGTGGACAAGGACTCCAGAGAGTTACACTGAGTAAATTCCTGGTGGTGTCCTCTATCTACCCCTCTATACCCCTTCTCATGCAAGACTGTCACTAGTCAAGTCAGAGAGAAGCTTGGAGAATAGTTTACTTTCCTTTCCCTCTTGGTCTCAGTCTCCAGTAGTCAGACGCCCATCTTTATCAATCTCATTCACTTTTCCAACAGAGATTGTCCTTTATGTACAAGGTATACAGTAGTGAACAAACCATGATCTTCATTTGTTCTCTGAGACTGTAATCTCCAACAGGAGATGTGTATACAGATTATGTTTCTTTTAATAAGCACATTTTAAAAACTATTTATTCATTTTAGCTGTGGTGGGTCTTCATTGCTGTTCAGGCTTTTCTCTAGTTGCGGGCAACAGGACCTATACTCTAGTTGAAGTGCAATGAGTGCACGGACTTCTCATTGGCGTGGCTTTTCATGTTGCAGAGAATGACGCTAGGGTGTGTGGCCTCAGGAGTTGAGGCATATAGGCTCAGTAGCTGCAGCTCTCAGGCTCTAGAGCACAGGCTCAATAATTGTGGCACATGGGGTTATTTGCCCCACAGCATGTGGAATCTTCCTGGACCAGAGATGGAACCTGCATTTTCTGCATTGGCAGGTGGAGTCTTTACTACTGAGCCACCAGGGAAGCTCCAGATTATGGTCTTTTTTAATGTTTTTATAAGTGTCAGAAGAGTTTTTAAAGACAATGAAGCCGCTTGTGTGGTGTTACTCCTCAAATGCTATGCAAGCATCTCTCACAGCTCAAAAGCAATCTATATTTGTGTTGCCAATTTGTAATCTCAAGGGTATGTGTCAAACCATTAAAAGACATATGGACTAAACATGTAAAAATGAATATGGTTCATTTGTTGAGTGAGTGAGTGAGTGAAGTCGCTCCGTCGTGTCTGACTCTTTGTGACCCCATGGACTGTAACCTATCATGCTCCTACATCCATAGGGTTGTCCAGGCAAAAGTACTGGAGTGGGTTGCCAGTTCATTTGTTAGGGTGATGAAATTATGAGTGACTTTTCCCCAACCGTTTTGACTTGCATTACCATGAGGTTTATGAATTTTTTTATGTTTAAAGCAGTGGTCCCCAACCTTTTTGGCACCAGGGACTGGTTTCATAGAAGAAAATTTTTCCACAGAAGGAGGGTGGAAGAGATGGTTTGGGGATGATTCAAGTGCATTATATTTATTGCATATTTATTTCTAATCTAATGCCACTGCTTATCTGACAGGAGGTATCAGTCCATGGCCTGGAGGTTGAGAACCCCAGGTTTAAAGGAAAAAGGCTAAAAATTGTTGTCAACAACCTAACTCCAGGGACTGATTCCCAAGTAGCCCAGTTCATCTCTGAATTCAGTTCAGTTCAGTTCAGTCGCTCAGTCATGTCTGACCCTTTTCGAACCCATGAATTGCAGCACGCCAGGCCTCCCTGTCCATCACCAACTCCTGGAGTTCACTCAGACTCACATCCATCGAGTCAGTGATGCCATCCAGCCATCTCATCCTCTGTCGTCCCCTTCTCCTCCTGCCCCCAATCCCTCCCAGCATCAGGGTCTTTTCCAATGAGTCAACTCTTCACATGAGGTGGCCAAAGTACTGGAGTTTCAGCTTTAGCATCATTCCTTCCAAAGAAATCCCAGGGCTGATCTCCTTTAGAATGGACTGGTTGGATCTCCTTGCAGTCCAAGGGACTCTCAAGAGTCTTCTCCAACACCACAGTTCAAAAGCATCAATTCTTCAGCGCTCAGCCTTCTTCACAGTCCAACTCTCACATCCATACATGACCACTGGAAAAACCACAGCCTTGACTAGACGAACATTTGTTGGCATACTAATGTCTCTGCTTTTCAATATGGTCTCTAGGTTGGTCATAACTTTCCTTCCAAGGAGTAAGCGTCTTTTAATTTCATGGCTGCAGTCACCATCTGTAGTGATTTTGGAGCCCAGAAAAATAAAGTCTGACACTGTTTCCACTGTTTCCCCATCTATTTCCCATGAAGTGGTGGGACCAGATGCCATGATCTTCATTTTCTGAATGTTGAGCTTTAAGCCAACTTTTTCACTCTCCACTTTCACTTTCATCAAGAGGCTTTTGAGTTCCTCTTCACTTTCTGCCATAACTGCATATCTGAGGTTATTGATATTTCTCCCAGAAATCTTGATTCCAGCTTGTGTTTCTCCCAGTCCAGCATTTCTCATGATGTACTCTGCATATAAGTTAAATAAGCAGGGTGACAATATACAGCCTTGACAAACTCCTTTTCCTATTTGGAACCAGTCTGTTGTTCCATGTCCAGTTCTAACTGTTGCTTCCTGACCTGCATGCAAATTTCTCAAGAGGCAGATCAGGTGGTCTAGTATTCCCATCTCTTTCAGAATTTCCACAGTTGATTGTGATCCACACAGTCAAAGGCTTTGGCATAGTCACTAAAGCAGAAATAGATGTTTTTCTGGAACTCTCTTGCTTTTTTCATGATCCAGCGGATGTTGGCAATTTGATCTCTGGTTCCTCTGCCTTTTCTAAAACCAGCTTGAACATCAGGAAGTTCACGGTTCACATATTGCTGAAGCCTGGCTTGGAGAATTTTGAGTGTTACTTTACTTGCATGTGAGATGAGTGCAATTGTGTGGTAGTTTAAGCATTCTTTGGCATTGCCTTTCTTTGGGATTGGGATGAAAACTGACCTTTTCCAGTCCTGTGGCCACTGCTGAGTTTTCCAAATTTGCTGGCATATTGAGTGCAGCACTTTCACAGCATCGTCTTTCAGGATTTGGAATAGCTCAACTGGAATTCCATCACCTCCACTAGCTTTGTTCGTAGTGATGCTTTCTAAGGCCCACTTGACTTCACATTCCAGGATGTCTGGCTCTAGGCCAGTGATCACACCATAGTGATTATCTGGGTCATGAAGATCTTTTTCATACAGTTCTTCTGTGTATTCTTGCCATCTCTGCTTCTGTTAGGTCCATACCATTTCTGTCCTTTATCGAGCTCATCTTTGCATGAAATGTTCCTCTGGTATCTCTGATTTTCTTGAAGAGATCCCTAGTCTTTCCCATTCTGTTGTTTTCCTCTATTTCTTTGCATTGATCGCTGAAGAAGGCTTTCTTATCTCTTCTTGCTATTTTTTGGAACTCTGTATTCAGATGTTTATATCTTTCTTTTTCTCCTTTGCTTTTCACTTCTCTTCTTTTCACAGCTATTTGTAAGGCCTCCCCAGACAGCCATTTTGCTTTTTTGCATTTCTTTTCTATGGGAATGGTCTTGATCCCTGTCTCCTGTACAATGTCACGAACCTCATTCCGTAGTTCATCAGGCACTCTATCTATCAGATCTAGGCCCTTAAATCTATTTCTCACTTCCACTGTATTATCATAAGGGATTTGATTTAGGTCATACCTGAATGGTCTAGTGGTTTTCCCTACTTTCTTCAATTTAAGTCTGAATTTAGCAATAAGGAGTTCATGGTCTGAGCCACAGTCATCTCCTGGTCTTGTTTTTGCTGACTGTATAGAGCTTCTCCATCTTTGGCTGCAAAGAATATAATCAATCTGATTTTGGTGTTGACCATCTGGTGATGTCCATGTATCGAGTCTTCTCTTGTGTTGTTGGAAGAGGGTGTTTGTTATGACCAGTGCATTTTCTTGGCAAAACTCTATTAGTCTTTGCCTTGCTTCATTCCATATTCCAAGGCCAAATTTGCGTTACTCCAGGTGTTTCTTGACTTCCTACTTTTGCATTCCAGTCCCCTATAATGAAAAGGACATCTTTTTTGGGTGTTAGTTCTAAAAGGTCTTGTAGGTCTTCATAGAACCGTTCAACTTCAGCTTCTTCAGTGTTACTGGTTGGGGCATAGAGCCTTGACTAGACGGACCTTTGTTGACAAAGTTATGTCTCTGCTTTTGAATATGCTATCTGGGTTGGTCATAACTTTCCTTCCAAGGAGTAAGTGTTTTTTAATTTCATGGCTGCAATCACCATCTGCAGTGATTTTGGAGCCCAGAAAAATAAAGTCTGACACTGTTTCCACTGTTTCCCCATCTACTTCCCATGAAGTGATGGGACCAGATGCCATGATCTTCGTTTTCTAAATGTTGAGCCTTAAGCCAACTTTTTCACTCTCCACTTTCATTTTCATCAAGAGGCTTTTGAGTTCCTCTTTACTTTCTGCCAAAAGGGTTGTGTCATCTGCATATCTGAAGTTATTGATATTTCTCCCAGCAATCTTGATTCCAGCTTTTGCTTCTTCCAGTCCAGCGTTTCTCATGATGTACTCTGCATATAAGTTAAATAAGCAGGGTGACAATATACAGCCTTGACGTACTCCTTTTCCTATTTGGAACCAGTCTGTTGTTCCATGTCCAGTTCTAACTGTTGCTTCTTGAACTGCATATAGGTTTCTCAAGAGGCAGGTCAGGTGGTCTGATATGCCCATCTCTTTCAGAATTTTCCACGGTTTACTGTGATCCACACAATCTCTGAATTAATCTCCTGAGAATCTGAGAATTCTGTAAGGTCCCACAGAACACTGCCAGCTTTACATGGTCATAGGAACTTTTTTTTTTTTAAACAATTTGGGAGTGTTTTATGTATTATATATAACATGAAATACTGTTTAAAATCATTGTTACACCTTTGGAAAAATGATGTGTTCAGCTTACAAAATTATACAAAAATCAGTTGCCTTTCTATATACCAACAACAGAATATCTGAAAAAGAAATGAAAGAAATCTCATTTCTAAAAGCATTAAAAACAATAAAATAGTTAATAATACTTTTAACTGAAGAGGTGAAAGATCTGTACACTGAAAACTATAAGACTTTGATGAAAGAAATTGAAAGACACAATTAAATGGAAAGATAATCTGTGTTCATGGATCAAAAAATTAATATTATTAAAATGTCCGTACTACCCAAAGCCATATATAGCTTCAATGCAATCTCCATCAAAATTTCATTGACATTTTTCATAGAAATAGAACAAATAATCGAAAATTTGTATGAACCACAAAATATCTTCAAAAGCCAAAGCAATCCTGGAAAGAAGAACAAAGCTGGAGAAATCACACATCCTAATTTCAAATGATATCACAAAGTTATAGTAATCAAAACAGTGTGGTACTACCATAAAAATGGACAACGGAACAGAATCAAGAGCCCCCTTCTCCACAAAATCATACATATATGGTCAACTAATGGGCTTCCCATGGGCTAGTGGTAACGAACCTGCCTGCCAATGAGGGAGAAATAAGAGATGCTGGTTTGATCCCTGAGTTGGGAAGATTCCCTGGACGTGGACATGGCAACCCACTCCAGTATTCTTGCCTGGAGAATCCCATGGACAGAGGAGCCTGGCAGGCTGCAGTTAATGTGGTCACAAAGAGTCAGATATGACTGAGGTGACTTAGCAAGCACATACCCATCAGCAACTAATAATTTACAAGGGAGCCAAGAATACTCAATGGGGAAAGGATAGTCTCTTCAGTAAATGATGTTGGAAAACTGGATGCATGTGTGCTAAGTCACTTCAGTTGTGTCTGACTCTGTAACCCTATGGACTGTAGTCTGCCAGGCTCCTCTGTCCACGGGATTCTCCAGACAAGAATACTGGAGTGGGTTGCCATGCCCTCCTCCAGGGGATCTTCCAAACCCAGGGATCAAACCTGCATCTCTATCTCTCCTGCATTGGCAGGCCAGTTCTTTACCACTACTGCTCCCTGGGAAGCCCAGAAAACTGGATAATCTCATCCAAAGAATGAAGTTGGATTTGTATCTTCCACCAGTCACAAAATTAACTTGAAATAAATTAAAGACTTCCTGGAGAGAGGAATGGCTATGCAGATTAAAGACTTAAAGACAAGACCTGAAACCATAAAACTTGTAGAAGAAAACATAAGGACAAAGCTCTTTAACATTGGTCTTGGCAACAATTTTTTAGGTATGACACCAAAAGCACAAGCAACAGAAGCAAAAATAAACAAGTGGTACTACATCAAACTAAAAAGTTTTTGCACAGCAAAAGAAGCAATCAACAAAATGAAAAGGCAATTTATAGAGAAAATATGTGCAAACCATCTATCTAATAAGGGGTTAATATCCAAAAAATAAAAGGAACTAACACAACTCAATAGCCTATCCAAAAATTGTTTTAAATGGGCAGGAGATCTGAATAGACATTAAAAAAAAAAAACATGCAAATAACTAACAGATACATGAAAAGATGCTGAACATCATCAGAGAAATGCAAATCAAAACCACAGTGAGATACCATACCTATTAGAATGATTATCAAAATGACAAGAGATTACAAGTAGGGACAAGGATATGGAGAAGAGAATCCTTGTGCACTGTTGGTAGGAATGTAAACCAAAAAAGAAAGAAAGGAAAAAAAAAAAGCCACTATGGAAACCAGTAAGATTTGAGCTAAATAAAACTCCCCCTCCTACACAAAAAGGAAATTTAAGAACAGAGGGTTGTTAACAGGGACCCAAGAGTCAGGAAATAACATCAGGCACCAAGATGGACTTGAATCAAGAAATGGAAATCTGTTAGAGGCAGTACAAATGCCTGGAATTCATATGAGGGTATTTTTATGGTTAGTGCATCCCCATCTCTCTCTCTTCCTTAATATCATCTTCCTTCCTCAAGGTTTCTTGCTTCTTTCTCTGAATATCTTCTTCCTCTGTCTCATTCTTTTGTATGCCCCAGGCATTTGCTTTGCTTCTCCATGTGTGCATGGCCAAGTATAGTTGCCCCCCAGCCTGCAAGTATACTTGTTCTAAATTCAAGTGGTCATAATTCTAAACATTGGAAGAGGAAATCCAATTAACCTTGTCTTCTTCTCCTCTGAGCCAATAGAATATGTCGTCAGGCAGTCACGTAATGCAAACATGAGTACAGGGCACACTCCTAGGGGAAGTTCTCAGAGAAGGAGGCTTGTGGTCTGGGCAGACTTCCCAAAAGGTTTATTCTCCAGCCCTTGAGGTTAGAGTAGAGCCATGGTCTTTCTGACTCTAGAGCGAGAATTACCTACCATGTTAATCTGAAAGAAGGAAACAATATCTACTGGATTTCTACATTGTTAAAGTCACAGCAGGGGCTTCTCTTGTGGCTCACTGCTAAAGAATCCACCTGCCAATGCAGGAAACACAGGTTTGATCCTTGATCCAGGAGGAATCCCATATGCCTCAAAGCAGCTAAGCCCATGTGCCACAACTATTAAACCTGTGCTCTAGAGACCAGGAGCTGACTGTGGCTCAGACCATGAACTCCTTATTGCCAAATTCAGACTTAAATTGAAGAAAGTAGGGAAAACCACTAGACCATTCAGGTATGACCTAAATCAAATCCCTTATGATTATACAGTGGAAGTGAGAAATAGATTTAAGGGCCTAGATCTGATAGAGTGCCTGATGAACTATGGAATGAGGTTCATGACATTGTACAAGGGACAGGGATCAAGACCATTTCCATAGAAAAGAAATGCAAAAAAGCAAAATGACTGTCTGGGGAGGCCTTACAAATAGCTGTGAAAAGAAGAGAAGCGAAAAGCAAAGGAGAAAAGGAAAGATATAAACATCTGAATGCAGAGTTCCAAAAAATAGCAAGAAGATATAAGAAAGTCTTCTTCAGCGATCAATGCAAAGAAATAGAGGAAAACAACAGAATGGGAAAGACTAGGGATCTCTTCAAGAAAATCAGAGATACCAAAGGAACATTTCATGCAAAGACGAGCTCGATAAAGGACAGAAATGGTATGGACCTAACAGAAGCAGAAGATATTAAGAAGAGGTGGCAAGAATACACAGAAGAACTGTACAAAAAAGAACTTCACGACCCAGATAATCACGATGGTGTGATCACTGACCTAGAGCCAGACATCCTGGAATGTGAAGTCAAGTGGGCCTTAGAAAGCATCACTACGAACAAAGCTAGTGGAGGTGATGGAATTCCAGTTGAGCTATTCCAAATCCTGAAAGACGATGCTGTGAAAGTGCTGCACTCAATATGCCAGCAAATTTGGAAAACTCAGCAGTGGCCACAGGACTGGAAAAGGTCAGTTTTCATTCCAATCCCAAAGAAAGGCAATGCCAAAGAATGCTCAAACTACCGCACAATTGCACTCATCTCACACACTAGTAAAGTAATGCTCAAAATTCTCCAAGCCAGGCTTCAGCAATATGTGAACCGTGAACTTCCTGATGTTCAAGCTGGTTTTAGAAAAGGCAGAGGAACCAGAGATCAAATTGCCAACATCCGCTGGATCATGAAAAAAGCAAGAGAGTTCCAGAAAAACATCTATTTCTGCTTTAGTGACTATGCCAAAGCCTTTGACTGTGTGGATCACAATCAACTGTGGAAATTCTGAAAGAGATGGGAATACTAGACCACCTGATCTGCCTCTTGAGAAATTTGCATGCAGGTCAGGAAGCAACAGTTAGAACTGGACATGGAACAACAGACTGGTTCCAAATAGGAAAAGGAGTTTGTCAAGGCTGTATATTGTCACCCTGCTTATTTAACTTATATGCAGAGTACATCATGAGAAACGCTGGACTGGAAGAAACACAAGCTGGAATCAAGATTTCTGGGAGAAATATCAATAACCTCAGATATGCAGTTATGGCAGAAAGTGAAGAGGAACTCAAAAGCCTCTTGATGAAAGTGAAAGTGGAGAGTGAAAAAGTTGGCTTAAAGCTCAACATTCAGAAAATGAAGATCATGGCATCTGGTCCCACCACTTCATGGGAAATAGATGGGGAAACAGTGGAAACAGTGTCAGACTTTATTTTTCTGGGCTCCAAAATCACTACAGATGGTGACTGCAACCATGAAATTAAAAGACGCTTACTCCTTGGAAGGAAAGTTATGACCAACCTAGATAGCATATTAAAAAACAGAGACATTACTCTGTCAACAGAGGTTCGTCTAGTCAAGGCTATGGTTTTTTCAGTGGTCATGTATGGATGTGAGAGTTGGACTGTGAAGAAGGCTGAGCGCTGAAGAATTGATGCTTTTGAACTGTGGTGTTGGAGAAGACTCTTGAGAGTCCCTTGGACTGCAAGGAGATCCAACCAGTCCATTCTGAAGGAGATCAGCCCTGGGATGTCTTTGGAAGGAATGATGCTAAAGCTGAAACTCCAGTACTTTGGCCACCTCATGTGAAGAGTTGACTCATTGGAAAAGACTCTGATGCTGGGATGGATTGGGGGCAGGAGGAGAAGGGGACGACAGAGGATGAGATGGCTGGATGGCATCACTGACTCGATGGACGTGAATCTGAGTGAACTCCGGGTGTTGGTGATGGACAGGGAGGCCTGGCGTGCTGCGATTCATGGGGTCACAAAGAGTCGGACACGACTGAGCGACTGATCTGATCTGATCTGATCTAGAGCCCAGGAGCCGCAACTACTGGGCCCATGTGCCACAACTACTGAAACCCTTGAACCCTTGTAGACTGTGCTCTGCAACAGAAGCCACTGCAATGAGAAGCCTGTGCACCATAATAAGAGGGCAGCCCCCACTCTCCACAGTCAGAGAAGGCCTACCAGCAGCAACAGAGACATGGCTTCGCTGGTGGCTCAGATGGTTAAGTGTCTGCCCTCAATGCAGGAGACCTGGGTTCAATCCCTGGATTGGAAAGATCTCCTGGAGGAAGAAATGACCCAGAGCAGCCAGAAATAAAATAGATAAGTAGAAGTTTTAAGAAAAGATTTACTGTAAAGTTTTATGGTGTTAACTCAGGAACAAATAGACCAACAGAATAGATTAGGTAACACAGAAATAGATTTACACATGGAAATCTAATATATAATAGAACTGACATTGTAACAAGTTATAGAAATATGCATACAGTATGACTACATTGATAAAAAGAAGTTGAAAATAGACAAAATCAAGCAGTATATTATTTAGGGATTACCTGGTAAAACAATTTTAAAAAGTAAGAACCAAGATTCAAACTTTGACAACCCCAGGGCTTAGGAAGGATAAGACTGGAGAGTTTCACACAGGTGTCATCAAAAATATTCTGTTTCTCAAATTGAATGAGGATACAGAGGTGTTCAATTTATTACAAAGTTTTATATTATAAAAATGTGCTACATATATTCTTTTGTTTGAGTATCTTTATATTTTTAATTTAGAAGGTCATCTGATCCTTTTTTCTGAGTTCATTTTAAAAATCATTAGGTTAAAATTTGAAAATGCATAAATAATAAGGTTAAAGCATCAGTATTATATAAAATTCATATAAATTAATCAGATAAATATTGTGTTGGAAAAGGACAAGTCAAGAATAGACAAATTCAAAGAAGAGATATAAATAGCAGTTAAACACATGGGGTTAAAAAAAGAAAACAACTTCCATCAAACTAAGTAGTAAAAAAAAAAACCCTAAAATTGAATATTTAAATACTATCATCTCTCAAATTAAAACAGTTTAAAAGTGTTTATACTCTTTGGTTAAATAATACCATCTACAGGAAGCTGTTCTATAGAAGTAATTATATATCCACAAATATTTTCATTACAAAATGAATAATATTTACTGACTATTTATGCCGTGTGCCAAGTATGGTGCTAAACCATATGAAACAGATAGTGTTATAATCCCCATCACGAACAGCTGAGTTGGGCTAAATCACTACTCAGATTACTCAGCCTAGAGGTACATGGGCCAGGATCCAAACCCAGGCAGTGTGCTTTTAGGGCCCATATTTTTAAGTGCCATGTTATACTATAGTATTGTTTCTAATTGTCAAAACAAAATATTTTTAATGATTCAATAACAGAGTGAGACAATTATTCATGGGGAAAAAAAGGAAAGAAAAAACTGAAAGCAACCTGTCTAGTGAAAATTAAATAGCAAAAAAAAAAAAATCCAATGAAAGTCAAATAGCAAAGTAAAGTATGGTATATTTATATGCAATAGGAGAAGGGAATTACTCAATTCAGAAATTTTCATACATGGAAAAAATGCATCTTAGAATGGAAGAAATGTGGTCTCATGATTCAGGCTAACTATATCACTGTTAAACTAAAATTAGAATTCATACTAATGGTGAATCAATAATGTATAAACAAACAAAGGATAGCACATTCTTATTTCTATTTTAATGTTAATAATATATTCACATTGTCCAAACATCAAACAAGTATAAAAATGTACACAGTAGAAAGTCTCACTCCCACTCAGTCCCAGATCTTTGGTTCCCATCCTTAACCATAGCACAAGTCATTGATTTTGGAAGTTTCTTGTTTAGACTTACCAAGAATTGTTTAGGGTAGAAGACAATGAGTATTCTTTGTCCTCTTACATTGTTTACATGAATAATAAAATACTATACACATTTTCCCAGCAACTTGATTTTTTCATTTAATGTATCTTGAAGATCTTTCTAAATCAATACAAAAAGCATGTACTCATTCTTTTTAATAACTGTGTAATATTCCAAAGTGTAATTATCTATTATTTAACAAGGCTTATACTAATTGACATTTATGCTGTTTCCAATTTTTCACTATTGCCCAAAAAGAATGTTGCATTGAATATTATTTCTTAGACACTATTTCTAGAATCATTATTAAAAATAGAATGCTGGATCCAAATGTATACCCACTTACAATTTTGAAGGATACTGCCAGTCCCTAATGGGCTAACATCATCATGCCTGTAAGTCTTTCTACCCAAGAACACAGTCTACCTTTCCATTTGTCCCAGGCCTCTTTTATGAAGGACAACAAATCTCAAACCCTTTACCTCTCAAAAAGCAGTATATACACAAAACTGTATACATTTCAGTTATCAAAAAAAAAAGAAGCTTATGTCAACATCGATTAATCTATCAATGCAGATGAGATTATGGTTTATATGGGTTACCACTATATTCTTCTTAATCCTTTTCTGCATTTTTCAGTTCTTTATTTTGTTTCGTTACAATGAGCGTGACTTTTTTTTTTTTTTTTCTGGCTGTACCCTGAAGCTTGTGGGATCTTAGTTTCACAACCAGGGATTAAACCCGGGCCCTGGGAGTGAAAGTGCCAATCCTAACTACTGGGCCACCAGGGAATTCCCATGCTTACTTTTTGTTTGTTTGTTTTAATCTTTTGGTGGAGTCACACAGCATGTTGGATCTTAATTCTCCATTCAGGGACCAAACCTCCAGCCTCTGCATTAGCAGTTCAGAGTCTTAACCACTGGACCACCAGGAAAGTCCACTCATGATTACTTTTAAAATAGAAGTTTTATTAACCATCATCTGGCCCAGCTTTTGACCTTAAGTCTGCCAAGATGAGACAAGTCAAGCAAAGAGTTTAAACGACAAGTCTGGGGTCATATTAAAGTATTCATCTTTGCTGGATGAAAGTTCAAATATCCTGCTTCCTAGTATGGGATTCCCCCCCACCCCCCACCCGGCCAGTTTCCATATCTTGCTGCTTCATTTGGCAACAATGAAGCTTTTAGTTACTTTCTAAAGTTTGGGAAAGGGCTTCCCTGGTGGCTTAGTGGTAAAATAATCCACCTGACAATACAAGAGACACCAATTTGATCTCTGGGGGGGAAGATTTCTCCTGGAGAAGGAAATGGCAACCCATTCCAGTATTCTTGTGTGGGAAATCCCATGAGCAAAGGAGCCTGACGGGCTACGGTCCATGAGGTCCCAAAGAGTTGGACAGAACTTAGCAACTGAACACAAGCAAGGTTTGGGAAAGTGAGTTTCATACATTTAATTCAGCCATAAAGGACTGTTTTTAAGCTTGACTTAGTGCTGAATTTCTATACAACCTCAGGCAATATTTTAAACAGGCGGTCACCACATCCCAAGGACAAATGTCTCCCAAGAAGCCCTATTCATTACCATAATATTCCTGAAGATTAAGCTGAAGGCAGTTTAATCTGGCCAACTCCCACTCTTCTATCCTACATCTTCACTGCCCAAACATCTACTTGGATCTTCAAAATTAGTATCTAATCTGTACTACCAAAAGAAATAATTTTTAGGGCTTTTGCTTGGTGAAATCTGGCTCAATTTTGTGACCAATAAATACATTAGACATTGTTTGATAGAAAAGGTGAGGCATAGTAGAAGATACATAGTTTTCCAGAGGCCCAGAAAGGAAACACAAATTTTTAGTTATTTTAAATTTTTTTAATTAAAAAAATCTGAGTAGTCAATAACTTATCAAAATAATAAGATTTAGCATCAATCTTCAGGAAAAAGCATGATAAATCCAAGAATAATTGGCTCAGAACATTAGGCACTTGGAGATGAAATTGTAGAGTATCTAGATTAAGCAAATTTCCCCTTTGTCCTTACTGTGTAATAAATAGGTGACAAGTTCATGAACGATAACTTGTCATGAATGATAAGTAAGGAAAAAGCTATACCCTTGCTCTAAGCTTGACCTTTCTCAAAGCAGAATGTGGTTTTGCTAAAATAAGAGCAGAATCTATCAAAGTCATGCTATACTTGGTTGTTATCTTACAAAATGTGGCAGAAGCTTGGCCCTAAACCTATCAGCAGTGCTGACAATTCCACAGAAGAATTTGTTTAAGCACCATCACTACTGATGCATAATCTCATTTTAGGAAGCTTTATGGTCTTGGGAAACCACAGTTTAGATATGTATATTTTAAATTTTCTATGGAACAGTTTAAACAATTTATGAAGAGAAAAATTCTAATATAGAAACTCATTGAAGAAAAAAATTTGCTGAAAGTTTCCTTTATGGGAAATTTCCTGTGTGGTGTAAATGATTTTACTCCCTTTGGTCTATTCTTACAAGATCTCTCTCTCTTTTTTTTTTTTAAAGACCAAAACCTTTTGAACTTTATATTTGGGGAAGAAAGAAAGAAAAGTCTTAAAATTTTAGCAGAAATAAGAAAGGACTATTCTCAATTTTGCTAGGGCTCATCCTAGGGAGAATTAAAAGCAGTTTTCTCTCCTGCTTTATAACTCTCTGTATCCTCTCCAAACTTAATTTGTTTTATACTTGTTCATATTGTTCTCCCTAGCCAAATTTCAAACATGGAAGCTTATAAATTCATAAGATGGTTTTCTTTTCCAAGGGATATTCACATTTTAAAAAACTTTGTAAAGACCAAAAGGAACATAACTCTTAATACTGGTGATTTAGAGACTGTAAGAGCCTGGTGTGGAAACAGCAGAGGCCCATAGCATTCCTGGCCATACATGCAGATTGGTTACATACACCACCTACTTAAGGTTAGTTCCAGATCCCCAAAATGCCCTAGGAAAAGAATCTTCATTACTTCTACCTCAAAACAGAGGGAGAAGGAAAATATTTAAGTGGATAGCATAAAGGTTTTATTTTTGGTCTTCAAAGAAAAAGATATTTTCAAACCATGGCTCCAAATCATGTTTCATTTAGAATTTCATGTAATACATTCAAAAATCTAACTATTAAAGGAAATGTATAAATTATTCATAAAAGTAAAAAAGGACATCTACCACACCTAATGTGTATCTCAGTACAAGAAATAATTAATCTTTCTAAATATAAATTTTCTTTTGAGGCAACCTGTCAGATCACTCAGTTTTCCTGGATCAGAAATAATGAAAACTTCTGCCTGCTACAACAGATTGTTTGAGTTTTATTCTCCCGATTTAAAACAATGAGGTGCATCTTGGACAGTTTTGTAAACTCCTCAGAGTAAAAAATGTACAAATAAAGAACATTAAGACAAAAGGTGGGACTTTCCTGCTTGAGTCCCGTGGTTAAGACTTCACCTTCCAAAGCAGCAGGTACAGGTTTGATTCCTGGTCAGGAACTAAGATCCCACATGTTTTGTGGTCAAAAAATCAAAACATGAAACATAAACAATATTGTAACAAATTCAATAATAAAGAATTATTTAATAAAGAATTTAATAAATAATTATTAAAAAATGGTCCACAATAAACTCTTGAATAAGTAAATAGGATATTTTTAGAAAAAGACAGAAGATAAATGAAGATTAGAAAATAAAGCCATAATGTGGTTAACACATAAAAGCCATGCCACAAAGCCAACTTTCCTGTTAATATGAGTGTACTGTATTGTTGGATTTGAGCTTCTGGCAGCCAAACAAGAGGAAACTTAAATCAGTTAGAAAACCAAAAGCCAAGTTAAAGTTCTAGTCACAGAGCCCAAGAAAACAGGACACAAATGTGGTCAGGTAGAACATCATATGTTTATCTGAGCTCTTCTATGAATCTGTTATCAAGGACCAAGATGTAGAATTGTAGCAGGGAGAATTCAGGATATACCTAGGAGAGAGCATGCCCTCAACTAAATCTGGTGGCTGGAGGAGATTCACAGACCATAGTCAGCAAGGGCTGGCCTCTGGGAGATACAGTTGCGTCCTGGTTCATCCCCATCTAGCAGGAAAAACTGGATGTTCTAAGATCAAGGGCAATACCAGGAGTTCCTTACAAAAAAAAAAAAAAAAAAATGAATGAAAACATTTACGATACAGAATAAAGAAGACAGTGGAAAATACGAAAAGTGAACTTAAAGGATTCACAGCAAGTTTATGGTTGATAAGCACAGAGGGTGAGGCAGAGATGGAATGTGATGATGGGTGGGGATCCAAGGTACTAAATGTATTGGGGAATATTTTATTATTTACACAAAAATATACATAAAGACTAAAAACAAATATGTAAAAAATGCCAACCACTCTCAATTCTGGGAGGTGAGAAAACTTTATATTCATCTGTATTTTTAACTCAGCTTTGTGTTTTTCTTTTTCTTTTTTTTTCTAATAGAAGAGATTGCAGTAGAGTGGTACATTGGTAAAGAATTCTTGGATAAAATGTTTTGAGGCAAACTGTAAAAAATGGACTCTAGAAGGCCTCAAGGGAGAATTGTCAGGGTCGAAGACTGAGGAGCTTTCTGTTTGGAAATAGTCCCTGTTCTTGAGAAGCTAGTTAGGGAGTTGTTTGGGGGGGGTGGTTTTGGTGAAAGTCACTCAATCATGTCCGACTCTTCGGGACCCCATGGACTATTCAGTCCATGGAATTTTCCAGGCCAGAATACTGGAGTGGGTAGCCTTTCCCTTCTACGGGGATCTTCCCAACACAGAGATAGAACCCAGGTCTCCCACATTGCAGGTGGATTCTTTACCAGCTGAGCCACAGAGGAAGCCCAAGAATACTAGAGTGGTAGTCTATCCCTTCTCCAGGGGATCTTCCCAACCCAGGAATTGAACTGGGGTCTCCTGCATTGCAAGCAGATTCTTTACCAACTGAGCTATGAGGGAAGCCCAATTAGGGGCATAAGAATTATCTATGTGAAACACCCAGACACCAAAACAGAGTCACACAGACTTAAAATTATATCACTTATTACTAATAAAAGAAAGCAAGAAGAAAGAAAGAAGGAAAGAAGGTGGGAGGAAGGGAGGATGGAAGAGAAAGAAAGAAAAGAAGAGAGGAAAGAGGAAGGAAGGAGAAAAGAAGAAAGGAAGGAAGAGAGAGGGGGGAGGAGAAGGAGGCAGGGAGAGAGGGAGACTGGAGAGCAGAGAAAAGGGAGATCAACATTTGTCCAGGTAACTCACTACTGGGCAGGATTATTATTCATCCTAGAACAGAAAGAAAAAAGAACAAGTCCACAACAGATGTTCCACATATCATCTTTCCAATATCATCTTTGAAAATAAGTTTTGTATTTTGAGGGACTTCTGCCCCGTAACGGTTGCCCTAGAAGGATACATGGCAAGTCTCTCACCCTGTAATTAAAATATACCCGAACACTTCCGGCTCTTTGGAGTGTCTATTTTTATGAGTACCTAGTTACAACAAAGGGGATCTCCCCCAATGGCTCAGTGGGTAAAGAATCTACCTGCAATGCAGGAGACACAGGAGAGGGAGGTTCAATCCTTGGGTCAGGAAGACCCAAGATCCTGGAGAGGGAAATGGCAACCCACTCTCATATTTGTGCCTGGGAAATCCCATGGATAGAGGAACATGGTGGGCTACGATCAGGCCAAAGGGTCGCAAAGAGTTGGTACATAACTTAGTGAATAAGCAACAGTTATAACAAAAGTCCTCCCCATCATGTTCCTTAATCCTATTTGTATCAGCTCAAGTTCTTGATGTCATTTTTGTGTCGAGTCCTTTGCTTTTTAAGGATACTTTATTATCTTGATATCTTTGGGAACCATGTTATCGATTAGCAGCATGACAGACACCTGGCAATAAATTCTGTTACCATAGCTGCAGAACTCATCTATGCTATAAAACTGCATTTAAAATTTTGTCTTTTCGAGTTTGAATGAACTATGATTCCATTATGATGGTAAAAAGCAAATCTGTAAGGTAAGTATTCCCAAACACTCCCTCTATGATAAGATGGCCTCTTTTCCCCCTGAACTGTTGAGGACTGAGATCTGTTACCTGGTTTAAAACAACCTTAATGTGAGGTCAGTGTCAAATGCTCTAAGTCCTACAGATCAAAAAGCATAAAACCAAGCTGACCATATTCTTTGGGGGAAAAAAATATGCATATTTTCACTATAATTACTGTGTCTTAGTCCTTAATGAGATATGCCTTTTGCAGAGAAAATTTAAAAAGAAATGCTGATGCAGATAAAATGTTTACATGAAGAGGGAGAGAGGGAACTGGGGACCCTGACTCTGAAACTAAATAATGGTAAGTTGTAAGAGCTTCCACCAATTACTTAGTTCTTATGGAAAGTATTTACCATGGCAACCATGGCATCGAATTGTTCTTAAATAGTCCTGAGCTGTACACAATAAAAAAGGAAGCAGGAAAAAATTTGTCTACTAGACCTATGTTTGTTCAGTTTAGAGACAGGTAGCCTACAGTAACCTGGTAATACCTGCATATTATTTGTGCACCATGCTTTCCTCTTTAAACAACACCTCATATATACCATTTTATAGATGTGCTTATGATGGTGCAATCAGTTTAATTATCTTGATCTCCTTTCTGACATTTCAGAAAGGACTCCCTGACTATTTAATTGTGAAATAGTAGGTCTTTAGCAAACGGTAATGGAAGGGTCCCTCCTCTCGTAGGATTACTGAAAACGTTAAATTCTTGAAGCCCCTTCCATAACCACATGGCTTCTTCCAAATTTGATTTCATATTATAAATGAAAATATACATATTCTTAAGGAAATAATTTGAGGTATGGACAAAGATATCAGAACAAAGATATACAGTGCAGCACTAAAATAACCTAGATATTAGAGCAGGCCCTGGCTCTTTTATTCTTATTAGGGCAAGATAAGAATAAAGGAGTAAGGGCATGGACTCTGGAGCCAAATTGCCTGGTTTTAAATCCAGGCTATACCACTTCAAACTACCGCACAATTGCACTCATCTCACACGCTAGCAAAGTAATGCTCAAAATTCTCCAAGCCAGGCGTCAATAGTACATGAACCGTAAACTTCCAGATGTTCAGGTTGGGTTGAGAAAAGGCAGAGGAACCAGAAAGCAAATTGCCAACATCCACTGGATCATCGAAAAAGCAAAAGGGTTCCAGAAAAACATCTACTTTATTGACTACGCCAGAGCCTTTGACTGTGTGGATCATAGCAAGCTGTGGAAAAGTCTTAAAGAAATAGGAATACCAGATATCTGACCTGCCTCCTGAGAAATCTATGCAGGTCAAGAAGCAAATTAGAACTGGACATGGAACAACAGACTGGTTCCAAATTGGGAAAGGAGTACGTCAAGGCTGTATACTGTCACACTGCTTATTTAACTTATATGCAGAGTACATCATGTGAAATGCTGGGCTGGAAGAAGCACAGGCTGGAATCAAGATTGCCGGGAGAAATATCAATAACCTCAGACATGCAGATGACATCACCCTTATGGTAGAAAGCAAAGAAGAACTAAAGAGCCTCTTGATGAAAGTGAAAGAGGAGAGTGAAAAGTTGACTTAAAACTCAACATTCAGAAAACTAAGATCATGGCATCAGGTCCCATCACTTCATGGCAAACAGATGGGGAAACAATGGAAACACTGAGAGACTTTTTTGGGAGGGGGCTCCAAAATCACTGCAGATGGTGACTGCAGCCATGAAATTAAAAGACGCTTGCTCCTTGAAAGAAAAGCTGTGACCAACCTAGATAGCATATTAAAAACCAGAAACATTACTTTACCAACAACGGTCTGTCTAGTCAAAGCTATGGTTTTTCCAGTAGTCATGTATGGATGTGAGAGTTGGACTATAAAGAAAGCTGCATGCTGAAGAATTGATGCTTTTGAACTGTGGTGTTGTAGAAGACTCTTGAGAGTCCCGTGGACTGCAAGGAAATCAGACCAGTCCATCCTAAAGGAAATCAGTCCTGAATATCCATTGGAAGGACTGATGATGAAGCTGAAACTCCAATACTTTGGCCACCTGATGAGAAGAACTGACTCATTTGAAAAGGCCCTGATGTTGGGAAAGATTGAAGGCAGGAGGAGAAGGGGACGACAGAGGACAAGATGGTTGGATGGCATCACCAATGCAATGGACATGAGTTTGAGCAAGCTCTGGGAGTTGGTTATGGACAGGGAAGCCTGGTGTGCTGTAGTCCATGGGGTCGCAAAGAGTCGGACACGACTGAGTGACTGAACTGAAATGAACTGATACCACTTCCAGATGCTATTTTGCTCCTATAGTCACTGATCTACCTATGTGTAATACTAAGATCTTTTTAGCTAAGGTCAGTAGAAAAGCAGGGTATTTGGGGATTATCTAATTTTTCTCTAATACTTTTTTCTTTTCTTCATATACTTTATATTTTTACTATGTCTGAATCAAAAATGACTTATTATAGATGCTATACATGATTTTGGAGCTTTCCCCTTTTGGTAAAATTTTGAGTTGGCAAAATTGACATTCCACTTTAAATTTATCTTCACAAAAAGAAGAAATTTCCCAAATGGCACTTTCTTGAATAATTCATGATATAAACAGAATTTTAAATAGCTCTTAAAGATTATTCTATTTAATCCATTTAATAATTAATTTATTTAATTATTTTATTTAATAATTGCACAATTATTAAAATTATAATATAATCTCTCTTATTCTGACTTTTATTATTTTCATAAGGATTTACATTTATTCACTCAACAAAAATCTATTGTTCTTCCTACAAGTATCTAGCAAATGCACCCTTAATAGTTGTGTTAACTGTCCATCTGTTTCCCTATTCATTTGACTCCTGAAAAGTTCTTAATAATTTTCATGGAAAATGAATATCTTTTACAATCATCATGAATTATTCTGGCATATTCCTCTTGCAATAATAAATACATTTTTTTATTTCAAAGACTGATAGAATTCCAATGTACAAAAACACGCAAAGAGGTTTTTCACCCCAACTTATATCCACAAAGCTAAATTATATTTGAAAAGGAATTTCCAGATATTAAGAATAAATCCAAATTGCATGTCTTGTTCAAATAATTTGAATAGCTGCACTGATTAACTATAAAGTTAACTACGAGAGTATGTGAGCACTGATCACTCCTTGACCCCTGAACTGGGTGCCAGGAATGATCTGGAAGCAGGATTCAGCTCATTGGCCTTCCCCAAAACAAAGCTTATGCCAGTATTGTAGCTCTTCTTTCACTTTGAAAAGTTTAAAATATGCAGAAAACCTGATTTTGTTTAGGGATATTTGAGAACAAAATTCAACTGAATACATTTTAAAGATATTATCAGCTGTATTCAATAATTCACAAATCAGGCAGTATCCATGCTAGCAGATAGAAAGCAGCTCCAAGATGTTCCACAAAATGATTTTTGTAGGCAGAAGGAAGCAGGAACAAGGAAGTTGTACTTGGCAAAAAGGCAGATTGGTTATTGAAAGGTTACTTTCTTTTCAGAGATGACAGGGGTCTCAGATTATCTAACTAGTGCTGATCAGGGGATTCTTAATTGACTGATTTAAGATTTCATTTCAGGAGGAACTAAGTCTCATTTCAGAGACTGAGGCCTTAGCTTAATGACTCCACTTTGGGCCTGTTGTCTTGTTTTTAAGGGGAATTACATGAATATGTATCACAATTACAAAGGCATGTCTGAGAGTAAAAACCAAGTTCAAGTATGAATTTGGTTCTTTTGTGGGAAAAGTGAGGAAAGCAGTAGGTGAAAGATACACAGAAGCACCAGTCATATTTGTAATATTTCATTTCTTAAACAAGATTTGAAACTTGATTTTTTATTATATTTTTCTCTACTTTTGGCATGCCTCAAAAATTTAATATTAATAAACAAAAGAAAAAAGTAGAGAATTAAAAAGTGTGCTTATCAAGAAGCCCACGTACAATTCTAGAAAGTGGCTCAGATGGTCGAGAATCTGCCTGCAATGTGGGAGTTTCAATCACTGGGTTGAAGGTCCTCTGGAGAAGGGAATGGCCACCCACTTCAGTATTCTTGCCTGGATGGAGAATTCCATGAATAGAGGAGCCTGGTGGCCTTTAGTATATGGGATCACAAAGAGTCAGACACGACTGAACGACTAACACTTTCACTTTTTCACGTACAGTTCTAGAAACCAGAAATATTATTTTCCTACTTATGAACTTTTTTTCTGGCTTTGCCATGTGGCATGCAGGCTCCCCCATGCTTAGCTCCCCCATCAGGGATCTGAGCCCTTGCCCCCTGCAGTGGAAGTGCAGAATCTTAACAACTGGACCAGCAGAGAAGTCCTATGAACTTTTCAAACTGGAAAAAGGTTTTTAAATTGGTATTTAACTTTCCTTCAGAGATGAAATTATTAGTTATTAAAGCATCCACTTAGCTGTTAATTTATTTAAGTCTCAAAAAAATAAGACAAAAATAAACAGAAAGCTAACTTTTTTAATAGCAAACTGGTACAAAATGCCTTTCTGCTATAAGGACGGTAATGCCTAAAGGAAAAAAGAGGCTAAGAAGAAGAGAAACTTGATAGCTTGATTGTGTCAGGGGTAAGATCTCTACTTTCAGTGTAACATAACCCAATATCAAAAGCTGTCTCATTGAAATGTTTCCTCACTTTTGTTCAGGCACAGGTTTTCATTTCTCAGTACTAACTGTCACAAATTTTCTGTTTCTCTCCATGGTTCCTCAAACCTCTGATCAGAAAGCCCTGGCCTAGAACATTTAGGTGATAGTTGTTTGCTCGGTACCTGCTTCATTTCCTGTTTTTTTCTCTCATCTAGATACACCAGGTACTAAGCAGAGCAGGATATGACAGTTAGAGGGAATGCTACAAACAATAATGAAAGCAGTTACTCCGAGTCTTAGGCCCATTTGCTCATTTTCATTTCAGCAGGTAAATGATATTATCTCTTGCAAATAACAAAAACAGGGACATGGGCTGTACCATGCCAGGGGACAAGAAAAGGCACCTGGCTCAGTTAGTACTTCCAGCCAGCAAACGTTTGGCCCCCCAAAGCCTTAGGGTTTGGTTTTGTTTTGTTTTTCTAATTAAACTCTTCCCACTACTGAGATTTTGCATTTGCATTATGAGTTTTATAACTTTATATCTAATTTATATCTTTCTAAATCTCATCTCTATTTTTAAAAAAGGCTGAAATATAACAAAGATAAGATTTAGAAAACAGTATGATTCTTTAGGACAAAATGAGAAAAGAGATGAGGTGCTTAAAAGTTCTGCTTCAACTGAGTGCAATACCGCATCAGTTCACACACACACACACAACTCTACTGTAGCAGATGAATTGGCTTGTGACATATTTAAATCAAATTACCTACCCCAAAGCTCATTTTTACAGTGTTCCTACTGACTTTACAGCAGAAAATCACTCTTTAAAAATTTTTTGCTCTAAGAAAATTAGTGGTTGCCTAGGCCTGGGGGTGGAAATAAGAGTAACTGCTGCTGGGTAGGGGGTACTTTCTTTGATAGTAAAAATGTTCTGAGCTTAGATTTGGGTGGTGGTTGCACAACTCTGTGAATATACAGCACCATCGAATTGTACACTTTAAATGGATGAACTTTATGGTTTTGAATTATCTCAATAAAGATTTTTTTTTTAATCTGTTCTTGAGGAAGAATCTGGAAGAGAGAAGAGTGCCATAAAAAGAAGTTGCTTGGATATGAGTAATCTCTTTGCTAAAGCTTTAAGGCCAGGAAACAAAGGCCAGACCTGAGGTTTTTGATCCAATATATCCTAATATTTCACCATTTTCTTTCCCCATTTTTCAGCAAGATCCTTCTTCATAATTTATCATATGAATAATCTAACCCAATGGAGCCCTGTGATAGACTTTGGGGACTGACAGCCCATCAGCCAGTCAGAATGTCCTCTCCTCCTGCCCTTTTCCAATATAGGGGCTAGACAGCAAAATAAAATTGACTTTCTGTATTATGGGTTCTGTATCTGTGGATTCAGCATCCATGGATTCAACCAACCTCAGATTGGAAATATTCAAAACTGAAAAAGATTCTAGAAAGTCCCAGAAAGCAAAACTTGAATTTGGCACATGTTGGCAACTACTTACATAGCATTTACATTGTATGGACAACTGTTAACATAGCATTTACATGTATTAGGTATTATGAGTCATCTAGAGATGATTTAAAGTATCAGGGAGGATGTGAGTAGATTACGTGCCAGTACTACACCATTTTGTATAAGGGATTCAAGCATCCACAGATTTTGGTATCCAAAGAAGTCCTGGAACTAATCCCCCAATGACTATGTTTCTTTTTCCATTTTTGCTGCTAGAAGCAACTACGTGACTTTGATCCAGTCAATACAGTGTAAGCAGAACTCTCTCATTTGAGATTTCCGGGGAAGTTTTAGTTCCACATGAAAAGGGATAATTACAACTGGCAGAGCCCTTTTTTCTCTTCCTTCTTCTTCCTACCTAGAAAGCAGGCATGAGACCTGGGGATGCAACAGCCAGTTGGGGACATGAGGGGACAAGCATGAGAAAAAAAACCCATAAGCTAAGGAAGGTAGAGCAGAAACATTTGGTCCTTGTCAACATTTGTCAGCCGCTGTACCAGTGCAGGACTGCTCAGCTCTGGATTTCTCCTTATGTAAGAAAAAAAAAACCTGTTTTTTGTTCACCTACTATTACTTGTTGTTGCAAACAAGTAGTTTGTTGCTGTTGCTGTTCAGTCGCTTTTTAAAGGCACTTTTAAAAGTATAGTTTTCATTTATTTATTTTTGGCTGTGCTGGGTCTTCTCTGCTGTGTGGGCTCTTCTCTGGCTGTGGTAAGCGGGAGCTCCTGTCTAGTTGCAGTGCATGAGCTTCTTGTTGAGGTGGCTTCTCTTGTCGCGGGGCATGGGCTCTAGGGCACACAAGCTTCAGTCATTGTGGCACACGAGCCTTGGTTGCCCTGGGGCATGTGGGATCTTCTTGGACCAGGGATCAAATCCGTGTCCCCTGCATTGGCAGGTGGATTCTTATCCACTGTACCACCAGAGAAGTCCCAAAATCACTTTAAACAAGTCAATTATTAGACTTTTCATATTTAAAAATTATCTAAATATTTCAGTCTCAAAGTGAGTTTATTTTAATGTCCAGGGGCTGCTTCTTGTACGCAAAGAAGTCCATTTATAGTTAATCTGGGTTTAAATTCTTATGCACTTTAATGGATTATACAAATTGGTATATACTTCATTGAATTACACAAAACTGCACAATTTTCCTTAAGCATTTAAGTTTAATTAAAATATTTTATCTTCCTTAAAAAGCTATTACATGCCATACTACAGATCTATGCAAAAATAAAGAAAAAGAAAAGTTGTTTTACAGAGACACATTTGAGCTAGGTCTTAATGAAAGAAGAGAAAGTAAAATTCTATACAGAAGAATACATAAACTCAGAGGCATGAAAGCGTATGATGCGTTAGATGGGCGTGGGAAGCCAGAGCAAAGATGAGGCTAAAAAGCTAACTGAAGTCAAATTGTTCACTTTTATGTATCAGATGAAGCACACTAAAGTTTAAACTTTATCCTGCAGCAAACCGGAAGCTCTTAGAAGTTTTGAAGGGAGTGATGTGATTATGTGTGTATTTCAGAAAGAGAAAAAGCTTGGAGAAGGCCATAGAAGGCCATAGAAGGCTAGTTGAAGACTATTGCACTATAACAAATGAGAGAGGATAAAGGTGATTAAAAACAACAACAACAAAAACCCTGTGCAGATCCTGCAGGAGATCCCAGGGCAGGAGGCCAATGGGAGGATGAAGCAGAGGCTCAGTCGGGAGGAACTGAGAGGAGGCCAGGTCTGCAAGGGAGAGGGTCAGCATTCCTAGGGAGCATTGCCTGGTCTGTTATGAGCCACGTTTTAACTATCTGAGAGTTTGGTTTTTGTTTTTGGTTTGTTTTAATAAAGAGAAACTGAACATACCTGTTAAATTAATTCAATGAGGCCATTACACTGAGGTGGCTCTAATGCCATGGGGCCCTATGTAAGCAAACTGAAATCTAAGCCTGTCAATGCCTCAGTGTTAGGAAATTGAAACCTACAGGCAACCAATCACAAATAGCCAACTAGTTTTTGAGATATAGCCTATCAGGAACCTGGCGGACTGGTGGTTAAGGCTCCACGCCTTCACTGTGCAGGGCTTGGGTTTGATCCCAGGTCAGGGAATCAAGGTCTCAAAAGCTTCATGACACAGCCAAAATATGTGTGTGCATGTGTGTATATATCCAATCAATAATTTCCTTACTTTGCTTCCACTTTTTTCTATAAAAGTATCTCTTCAGGCTCCTATTGGTGGAGTGTTCCTGACTGTTTCTGATTTGGTGCTGCCCAATGGCAATCCTGGTGGCTCAGAGGTTAAAGTGTCTACCTGCAATGCGGGAGACCTGGGTTTGATCCCTGGGTTGGGAAGATCCCCTGGAGAAGGAAATGGCAACCCACTCCAGTATTCTTGCCTGGAGAATCCCATGTATGGAGGAGCCTGGTGGGCTACAGTCCATGGGGTCATAAAGAGTTGGACACGACTGAGCGACTTTACCTTAATGGCAATCCATTTTTGCTCTAACAAACTCTTAAAAAGTTTTAAATGCTTCAGTTTCTATTTTAACATACCTGAAAGGTTTATTAAATTATTGGCATTGTTGTGCTTTAAACCAGATGGGATATTTAATTTATCATCACCACTACCAATAACTAACCAGTAGGTGGGAGCTCTAGAGAAGACCGCATCAGTTATGGACAGAATAGTAGGAAAAATCCATTTTATCTGCGTGACAAAGTTGAATTATACAACTCTGAATCAGAAGCCCACAAAAAAAGTCAAGTCAAAACTACAAATATTTGCTGTTTATGTGCTACACCACCCTGAATCTGTGGGACATCAGCAATTCGGTCATCAGAGGAAACTCCCACTTACGAAGCAAGTACATTTTGGGAGGGCTAGCCCTGGCCCAAACTCTCCAGCTTTCTGCTCCAATCCATGCTTATCAAATGGTCCTTGATTATTAATCCATCATAAAGTTAGTCCATTCTAGAGACTGGCAGCGGAAAAGCATAACCTCCTTTTGAGGAAACAGAATGGGCTTTTGTTTTACACATCAGTGTCTTAACAGTGTAGCTGGTATTAGTCACCCTAAGCAGGATTCATCCTGGGGCTCTCAGTTCAGTTCAGTTCATTCGCTCAGTCATGTCTGACTCTTTGTGACCCCACGAACCACAGCACGCCAGGCCTCCCTGTCCATCACCAACTCCCGGAGTCTGCACAAACCCATGTCCGTTGAGTCAGTGATGCCATCCAACCATCTCATCCTCTGTCGTTCCCTTCTCCTCTTGCCCTCAATCTTTCCCAGCATCAGGGTCTTTTCAAATGACTCAACTCTTCGCATCAGGTGGCCAAAGTAGTGGAGTTTCAGCATCAACATCAGTCCTTCCAATGAACACCCAGGACTGATCTTTAGGATGGACTGGTTGGATCTCCTTGCAGTCCAAGGGACTCTCAAGAGTCCTCTCCAACACCACAGTTCAAAAGCATCAATTCTTCGGCGCTCAGCTTTCTTCACAGTCTAACTCTCACATCCATACATGACCACTGGAAAAACCATAGCCTTGACTAGACAGACCTTTGTTGACATAGTAATGTTTCTGCTTTTCAATATGCTGTCTAGGTTGGTCATGACTTTCCTTCCAAGGAATAAGTGTCTTTTAATTTTATGGCTGCAATCACCATCTGCAGTGATTTTGGAGCCTAGAAAAATAGTCAGCCACTGTTTCCACTGTTTCCCCATCCATTTGTCATGAAGTGATGGGACCGAATGCCATGATCTTAGTTTTCTGAATGTTGAGCTTTAAGCCAACTTTTTCACTCTCCTCTTTCACTTTCATCAAAAGGCTCTTTAGTTCTTCTTCACTTTCTGCCATAAGGGTGATGTCATCTGCATATCTGAGATTATTGATATTTCTCCCAGCAATTTTGATTCCAGCTTGTGCTTCCTCCAGCCCAGCGTTTCTCATGATGTACTCTGCATATAAGTTAAATAAGCAGGGTGACAATATACAGCCTTGACGTACTCCTTTTCCTATTTGGAACCAGTCTGTTGTTCCATGTCCAGTTCTAACTGTTGCTTCCTGACCTCCATACAGGTTTCTCAAGAGGCAGGTCAGATGGTCTGGTATTCCCATCTCTTTCAGAATTTTCCACAGTTTATTGTGATTCACACTTCCATAGCATCATCTTTCAGGATTTGCCTGGGGCTCTAACGAGATGGATTTTCCTTAACACAACATTGTCATTCAACTGTCCTTCAATAGAGAGTTCCCTGGTGGCCTAGAGGTTAGGATTCAGGGCTTTCAACTGACAACGCCAGGTTCAATATCTGGTCAGGAAACTGAGATCCCACAAGCTGTGTGGCAAAGTAAACAAACAACAACAACAAAAAACCTATACTTTAATTAGGAAAAAAAAGACTGAGTCTCTTGCCTGAAAGGCTGAGGACCAGACCTTGGACTCATGGGTGAATCCACACTCTGGTAACCACTTGTCCAGTTTCTCCTGGTGACACCACTGTTTCCCTGCCTTGCCCCTTCATCAATGTCATGTCACAGTGGGGACTCCCACTTGAGATGGAGAAGGACCTACACGGAAGTAGAACAGAGTCTGGCCAGATGCACATTTCCTCTAAGGTCTTGCACCTGTCCCACAACACACTCCAGGAGTGGTGGCCAAGCTGGCCACCCAGTCTCTCATCCCCAGTCTACTTCCTTCTGACCAACTCTTAAAAGTTCTGGCTGCTGACATTTAAACTCCTTCTCCTGCTTATGTCCCCAATTGCTCCCCTTGGATTTGAACTTGGCTGACTCGAAAAGCCTTGGGTGACTCCCTAGCCTGTCTCCCTCTACCTCAACCATGAACTGAAGGGCTACTCTCCCACCAGGCCTATTCTGGCTTTGCTGACAGGACTTAGATGCACAGAACTCTCCAGGACACACTCCTGGAACAACTTGGACTCAACCACGCTAGATGCAGCAAGAGATGTAACAATCCCAGCAATTTCCAGAACCCTTGGCTGGGCTCTTCTACCTCAGGGATTTGAGTTCAGCAAAAAGACAGGGAAACACTCATCAGGACTGGTGATTTCCCAGAGAGGTTCTGAGAAGGTAGCTATTCAGTTAGTAACATTTGTAGGCAAAAGCGTTTCCTACTTGGCAGTCCAGGGCTGCTGTGTCAGCGTTGCCGCTTCCATAGCAATGATTATGGAGTGACTGACACTCGGTACTGTAGCGGCAACTCCAGCTCACAACTAAGTCACACCGGCTCAGCATGTTCCCTTTTAATTACTTACTATTCTGAGGTAGGACTTTCTTGGTGGCTCAGCCAGTAAAATCAATCCTAAAGGAAATCAATGGCACCCCACTCCAGTACTTTTGCCTAGAAAATCCCATGGACGGAGGAGCCTGGTAGGCTGCAGTCCATGGGGTTGTGAAGAGTCGGACACGACTGAGCAACCTCACTTTCACTTTTCACTTTCATGCATTGGAGAAGGAAATGGCAACCCACTCCAGTGTTCTTGCCTGGAGAATCCCAGGGACGGGGAAGCCTGGTGGGCTGCCGTCTATGGGGTCGCACAGAGTTGGACACGACTGAAGCGACTTAGCAGCAGCAGCAGCAGCAAAGGAAATCAGCCCTGCATATTTATTGGAAGGACTGATGCTGAAGCTGAAGCTCAATGCTTTGGCCGACTGTTGCAAAGAGCTGACTCACTGGAAAAGACCTTGATTCTGAGGAAGGTGGAAGGCAGGAGGAGAAGAGGACAACAGAAGATGAGATGGTTGGATGGCATCACCGGCTCAATGGACATGAATCTGAGCAAACTCTGGGAGATGATGAAGGACAGGGAAGCCTGGTGTGCTGCAGGCCGTGGGGTCTCAAAGAGACACGACTTAGCAACTGAAGAACAACAAAGTCTGAGGTAGAAAGTGGGGCCAGGCAAGGCTGAGTTTGAGTACTAGCCATACATACTTGGCTGCATCTTCTCAAGTCTTGGTTTTCTCAGCCATGAAATTACATTACACTTCCCTCACAGGTAAACCACCTGAGAATGCCTAGCATGCACATACCTGACACAGCAGACACTGACCGATGTTAATTCTGATTCCTTTTTCTGAGATTCTGATTCTAGTCTGAGGCAGAATCTCCAGGATCCTAAAGATCAGCTTCACCTGAGAGTCCTTTGTACTCAGTTGTAATTCTTCCTTGTCTTTAAGTCAGGGGAAGGTGGTAACCTACAGTCAGACTTGGGGCTCTGACTGGACAGGCTTCTAGAAAGGAGTAGTGTTGGGGTTGGGGGTAAGACTAAAGGAAATGCTTACTCCCTGGCTTTCAAACTTCAGTGAGCGTGGGAATCATTTAGGGAGTTTATTAAAATACAGGGACTTCCCTGGTTAGGTCAATGGCTAAGATTCTGAGCCTCCACCTCAGGGGGCACAAGTTTGACCCCTGATTGGGGAACTAAGGTCCTGCATGCACCAAAAAAAAAAAAGAATAAATAAAAATACAGATACTCTGGTCCCTCCCTCAGTGACTGAGAGTCACTGAGAGTCAGATCCAGGAATCTACATTTTTAATACGTTTCCCAGAATATTCTAACATGCACCAAAGTATGAGAATCACTGCCCTGTCTGGAAATTTCTCTTGTCTCCTTCTTGACCTAGTTATTCTGATAGACAGAGTGGGTGCTGGGGTCCAGTTGAGGGCCATGGTATTTAAAAAAAAAAAAATTGGTCTTTATCTCCAGTTCCTGGCACAAAGCTCCCAAATCCTTGGAATTTGAGTGATGAGTTTCTTGAGTAAGGAGTGTCTTGACTGATAAAGGTCTTATGCTAATAGTGATTAGTCTTATGCTAATAAGATAACCCTTGGAGGGGTTTGGTGGGGGGCTAGACAGCTTCAGGATGGGAACTGGTCACAAGAAAAATCAACCAAGTGATTAAAAGGGCTAGACTTTCCACCTCAGCCCCTGACTTCCTCTGGGAGGCAAAAGGGGTGGAGACTGAGTTCAGTCACCAATGGCCAGTAATCATGCCTAGCTAATATAACCTTGATTAAAAACCTAAAAAATAAGTTCCGTGAGCTTCCAGGTTGGTGAACACACTCATGTGGTGGGAAGACAGCATAACAGGAGAGAGCGTGAAAGCTCTGCACCAATCCCCACTCCTCAGCCCTATCCCCTATAACTTGCCCTGTGCATCTGTAGGGGAACCCAGTTGTCTCTTTGGCATGCAGAGTATATTGAACTGAAAACTATCAAGGTCCAAGAGACCCAGGAAGAACTTTTGACCTTCCCCCTAACTGCCTAAGAATATATATAGAGGACTTGCTCCCTGAAGGGCACTATCACCACAGACACCTATAGTATAAAACTAGGTTTGGTTGACAATAGCAAAGTCTGTCAAAACTCCTCCCTGGGTCCTAGTGCCTCTGCCTGGCCCAGCAAACATTTGTTTACTAACAAACATTGCTTGTCCACCTCCTGTCAGTTGTCTTCCTCCCTTTTGAAGTCCCAACCCACTAGCCCCAACATCCTCTTTTGTCTTGAACTGAAGATGGTGTGTAAGCTGAGGACTCTGGCCATTTTGGTGAGTTACTCAGCTTTCCTGGGTCTCTTCCAGGTATACATGTTATTACTTTTTGTTTCATTTTGTTCTGTTAATCTGTCTCAAGTCAATTTAATTCTTAGACTAATCAGAAGAACCTAGAAAGGTAAAGGAAATTTTTTTCCTTCTCTGACACATCTTTTTGGCGGTCCCTCATTTATATTCTCTGTAAGGAACTGGTAGGCATAAGTTGAGGAGTTTTATGTCATTCTAGAATATTAACAATGCTGAGGGGAGCCCATGGGGACTCCCAGATTTGTAGTTAGCCAGCCAGAAGAGTGGGTTTCTCAGGTATCCCATTTGTAGCTGGTTTGAAGTAAGGGCAGTCACATGAGACTGAGCCCCTTAACTCATGGGATCTGACCCTAATTCTTGGTAGATAGGGTGGGAATTGAATTGCTGAGGACCCAATTAGTGTCATAGAATTGGTTGGCATGTGGAAAAACAACATACATTTAGTGCCAAAAGGGGTGTCAGAAAAAACCACTACATACATTCTGTCTCCTCCTGACTTCACCTGGCCCTTGCTTAACCACACTTCTTTACAGAATGTGCTTGAGCCCAGAAGAAACAGTCAATTCCGCTGCAATTCTCTGACCTAAATTCAGTGTTAACCTTTTGAAGAGGGAAAGAAGCGGGGCTAAAATTTTCTCTGTTCAAGCCTACCCAAAAGGAGGGCAGAATTTGCCTATCAGCTTCTGACGTAGACTGTAATCAGTAGCACACCCAGAAGACAGTCTCCAACAAGCCAGGGAGCAAAGGGCCTACTCTACAACAGGGTACAAGCTCATTTACTGGAATCATCCATGGACTAGCTGACTGCCTTAACTCTGGCTGGACCCCACCTGAGCTGCTTCAAAACCTTTTGAACCTGGTCATTTGTGTCTGCCAGACCTCTTCCCTCTAACTAGATTCTCTGCCGCTGTTCCTTCTGGCTATTTTTCAGTGGTCAAGCCTTTCCTCAGGCCTCAAAGTTGCTGCAATAAACTTACTCAGCTATGTCCACTAGAATGTGCCCCAGGAGACCAGGTAAAGTCTTTTCTGATAAGCCTTCCTATCTTGGCCTCACCTCTGAAAGGCCTCCTGTGCTCCCAGAGTTTGATGTTAGAATGCTGTCCCCTCACTTCCTTGCCTTCTCTTCTCTCTTCCTCTTCCTGGAGAATCCACATAGTTTTATCAATCGATGCTACACCTCTTGGTACACCTGGTGGCATACCTGAAATCATTCAAAGGGGGCTCATTCCTAGTTGGTTTTTTTTTTTTTTTTTTTTAATATGTGATAATTTTTGACAAGGATTTCTTCTGCTATAACCCTGCTCAGGACAAAATTAACCTGGTCAATAATTGTCTTACCCACCTGTAGGGAGAGGGGCACAGTCAATTTTGTAAGGGAGCTGATGGAGGCCTAATGTGCTGAAGTCCAAGTCGTATGAACTGGCCAAGTGCTTCTACTTTGAGCAGAGGCTCAAGTCTTCCATGAAGGAGAAGCTTCCCTGGGACTAGAAGATTATACTCCAGAGTCACCATTATCTAGAGAAAAACACCTGCCAAATGCACAGTCATCCCAGGAACCTCAACTGAGTGTTACTAAGGAGAGTGCCAGGCAACTCCTAGTCAGCCTTAGGAAATTCTTTATTGTAACTATATTGGGTCAACACTGACTCTTGCAAATCTTTCCCTCCAACTTGGTTCTGTCTCCTCTTCCATGACAGAAATAGCCCTTGTCTGGGCCAACTGACTTGGAGTTTTCAATGTCTTTTATGGGAGACACTTATATGAGGGTTGGGGGGAAATTCTGTGTGGTTTGGGCTCTTCCTCAATCAATGAACACATCACCATCAAAATGGTTCCCAAACCTGTACCACCCACCTCTGGGCATAATAAACTTCTCCAGCTAGAACTTCAGACCTTGCCACACTGATCCTATCCTTGGAGCCTCCAGAACCTTAATCACAAACACACCATTATCTAGAGTAAATTCTCTATCTTCTTCCAGACCCCTGAAAGTCATATGATTCCTTTGTCTTCTCACTTTGGGCAATGCCTTCAAAGTATGGGACTTGTAGTTTGTACTCATAGATTTCTGGCTGTGACCAGTACACACCCAAGCCACAGGCTCAGGTTATTATTATGAAGAAACAGTGGGAGGACTTCCCAGGTATCTTAGTGGTAAAGAATTGGCCAAGCAGGAGATCTGGGTTCCATCTCTGGGTTCACTCCAGTATTCTTGCCTGAGAAATTCCATAGACAGAGGAGCCTGGCAGGCTACAGTCCACGGGGTCGCGAAGAGTCAGATACAACTTAGGGACTAAACCACATACACCACAATAGAATATCTAGAATAAAGTCTATACATTTCCCAACATATCCTAAAGTTTGATATGATTATATGAATGCATTCTGGCCAATGGGAGATGAAGGGAAGTGAAGTATACAACATTTAGTATGTGTCCTTAAAGGGAGGTGGCTCCCTTTTCTCCAGCAGTCCCTATCTCCTCTTCTCTACCCCAGTCCTCTATATGGGGACAAGGCAGCATACCTCATTAGCTAAGTGGACGTTAGGCCACACCCTACAGATGAAGCAACAGGTTAGAGGGAACCTAGGTCCCAGATGACCACATCAAGCAGAACTGCCATCCTAACCTTGGATGACCTGTTGAGACAAGCAATTGTGAGCCTGAGCATTCCTGAACACCCCTTTTGGGTATGCCAGCAGTGCAAGACTTGACTGCTCTTTAGCCAACCATTTTCTGAGTTGAATTTGCAATGAGCAGGCTCAAGAGATAAGGTATTATCTTCTCTCAAACAAAAAGCAGGCTTGCTCTCCCTCACTGTAAAAGTGGTAGATTCCAGTTGACTCTCAAACCCACTGGTCCTTTCATGCTGCCTCCATGGGTTTTGAAGGGCATGAGGAACCAATACCAACATAATGCCCATTCTGCTTGAATGCAGTAAGTAGCTAAATCTTTTGTCTCAGACCTAGGAATCTTGTATCTTCAACCAGCATCTGTGAAACAGTAATTCATTAACTTGCAAACAAAGTAAAATCCTAGAATCTCACTTACCTCCCTCAGGACTGTTTTTAGGAAAGAAGTCAATTTGTATCTCTTTTAAGCCACTATTGTTACATCTTGTCAGAAATTTATTATTTAAGCTGAGCCAAACATGATCTATCCAAAAGCAAGAAACTGTAATAGTGTTGGGACCTCTTGAACAAGTGGTATAGCAGATAGGAATTAAGAAAATGACACTATGTTTCCCGTGATGAGAAGATATGAAAGGGACTGAATCCAAGCTTACTGAATCAGCCTGGCAAAATCATGAGAGTGGATTTTCCACATTTTTTTGAGTAAGATAATCTTAAAAAAAATTTTTTTTTTTTTGGCTGTGCCGCACAGCATCATAGTCCCCTCCCCACCATCAGGAATGAGGCCTGCACCTCCTGCAGTGGGAGGGTGGAGTCTTAACCACGGGACCACCAGAGAAATCCCTTAAAATGTTTTTTGAAAGCTATTTTATGCCAAGAATTATATACACCTGTGAGTTTTGACATAAGATTCCATGTCATGAGAAACGGAGTTCAGATAAACTTGGAGAGCAATTCCCTATCTGACAAGGCAAGGATTAATATCCATCAGGCTAGACTGAATCTGAGCTAGCATTCTCTCTAGGATGTTCAGGGGTTCTCAACCTGTTAGGAACCAGGCCATACAGCAGGAGGTCAGTAGCAAGCTAAGTTTCGTCTGTATTTACAGTCGTTCCCCATCGCCCCCAGATGGGACCGTCTAGTTGCAGGAAAAGAAACTCAGGGCTCCCACTGATTCTGCAATATGGTGAGTTGCATAATTATTTCATTATATATTATAACATAATAACAGAAATAAAGAGCACAATAAATGTAAAGCTCTCAAATAATCTGTAAACCATTTTCCACTGCACCCCATTGGACTGTGAAAAAATTATCTTCCAGAAAATTGTCTTCCACCAGTCCCTGGTGCTTTAAAATGTTGATAGCTCTTGTCCTTTGAATAGCAGCAGAGTAATTGACAATGTTGAGAAAGGTTCAAGCAGGGTTGTATCAATACCACATTAGTCAAGAGAAAAGGCAAAGATGAAACAAGAATAGATGTGAGGATGTGGCAACACCTGCTACTGAAACCACTGACAAAATGTTGAAAGTTCTTTTTTTTTTTTTTTTTTTTCTGCAACATTTTTAATCTGTAAACTGAACTTTTTATCATGCACAAAAGTCTGTGACATAGGCTTTCTTAGATTAGACCCAGTTTGGCCAACTGAAAATGGAAAATCAGGATTGTTTTTTGTACAGGAAAATTTTCAATAAACCCAAGGAATGTTTTTCACAAGACACAGGCTGGACCGTAAGTTTTGCATCCAAGAGGCTAGGCTGTTGATTTGACTTAATCTTCTCGCACCAAGATTTGCAAAGGAAAGATAAAAGTCAACCAAGACAGTACATTTCAATTTGTTTCGATTGTTTATTAACCAGATTACAATAATAATCCTGGTAGATACCTTAGTTCATCCTTCTAATAAGCCTGTTGATCTGGTCTTCCCTATTGCCAGCATCTCCACCTTCTACAAAATGGGTGGTCTTTTTCTTCATTCCACCTCGTGGAGAAGACAATTTAAAGGGCCACAGGAAGTTGTTTGCTTCTTTGAAACGTTTTCCAACGGTATAGATCTCATGAATCAGATCCTCCATGCAGATGATTCCATATTTCCCAAGAGATTGAGCAATCAATGCGTTGTCAGGGCAATTCGCTTTTTGTTGATTTTGCCGTAACCACGCTTGTAAATCAATTCATTTACAGACTTCAGATTTGGGTACCCCCATGCAATGTATGGCTCCACAATTCTCAGCATGTTAATTGATACCTTGTTGAGCTTCACAAAGGTGCCGTTGAAGATCTGCCGGAGGCGAAGGAGCTGCAGCACCTTTCGAAACTTTGGGCTCACACCATTGATACCTCTGATCCTGATGACAAACGCCAATTTGGGTTCCGCGGGTACATAGAAGTTACCGGCTTTTCGTGCCATCCTAGCCATTCGAATTTCAGTTCTGTACATCTGCCTGTATTCCTTGTGGTAATGCTTAGCTTTTTCATAGATAAGCTTCCTCCTTGCCTTTCGAAGCATCTTTTGGGCAAACTTCTTTCTCAGTCGCTTGATCTTAAGCTCTGCGAAATTCTTCCGCTTTTTCTTAAGGGTTTCTGGCACAGCAGGAACCTTCTTTTTCTTCTCTTCTGCACCCTCCATGGTTCCAGCCGGGAAAGAGCAAAATGTTGAAAGTTCTTCATGAGAGACATGTATTCTTTTTTTTTTTTTTACTTTTCCTTTTTTTTTTAAAATTTTATTTTATTTTTAAACTTTACAATATTGTATTGGTTCTGCCATATATTGAAATGAATCCGCCACAGGCACACACGTGTTCCCCATCCTGAACCCACCTCCCTCCTCCCACCATCCCTCTGGGTCATCCCAGTGCACCAGCCCCAAGCATCCAGTATCATGCATCGAACCTGGACTGGCGACTCGTTTCATATATGATATTATACATATTTCAATGCCATTCTCCCAAATCATCTCACCCTCTCCCTCTCCCACAGAGTCCAAAAGACTGTTCTATACATCAGTGTCTCTTTTGCTGTCTCATACACAGGGTTCTTGTTACCATCTTTCTAAATTCCATATATATGCGTTAGTATACTGTATTGGTGTTTTTCTTTCTGGCTTACTTCACTCTGTATAATAGGCTCCAGTTTCATCCACCTCATTAGAACTGATTCAAATGTATTCTTTTTAATGGCTGAGTAATACTCCATTGTGTATATGTACCACAGCTTTCTTATCCATTCATCTGTGATGGACATCTAGGTTGTTTCCATGTCCTGGCTATTATAAACAGTGCTGCAATGAACATTGGGGTACACGTGTCTCTTTCCCTTCTGGTTTCCTCAGTGTGTATGCCCAGCAGTGGGATTGCTGGATCATAAGGCAGTTCTATTTCCAGTTTTTTAAGGAATATCCACACTGTTTTCCATAGGAGACACGTATTTTGGTGTGTCAAAATATTCTAAATGCTTGAACTCTCTACAAGGACTCCCTATGTAGCTATTTTTTATTTCTAATTTCTAATACCCTAATGACATCACTCTTTTTGGTGAGGACATGTTGTTTTTGCCTGATCAGTATCCATTTTCTCTTTGGAAATAACATCCAGATTTTCCCTTAGGGAATCACCCCTCCCCACTCTCACAGTCCATATTCTTGGGTGAGCCTGACTCCACCTACCAACTACCAGTTAATCAGTTCAGAAGAGCACGTGACTGAGTGCGATTCAATACTGGGACTTTTGTTGATATTATTGGGAATGTGAAGTTTGCTTTATTCTAAGATTGTTGTGTGGGCTTCCCAGGTCACACTAGTGGTAAAGAACCTGTCTGCCAATGCAGGAGATGGAAGAGATGCGGGTTCGATCCCTGGGTCAGGAAGATCCCCTGGAGGAGGGCATGGCAACCCACTCCAGTATTCTTGCTTGGAGAATCCCACAGACAGATGGGCTACAGCTCATAGGGTTGAAAAGAGTCAGACATGACTGAATCAACTTTGCACACACGCAAGATTGGAATACAGGATGATATAAGCCTGGGGATACTAGAAATCATAGATAGAAAAGGAATGCTGAGACAAGGGCCAACATTGTGGAAAACAGAAACAAGAGGAAGAGAAATACCAGGTCCTAATGACATAGTTTTAGTCCAGATCCAGCCATGCCTGAACATGCCTGAACATCTTTAGAGTTTTCGCTGTTAGTCAATAAATTCCCTTTTTTGCCTAAGCCAAGCTTGAGTTGGTTTATACTTTTCAGAAATAAAAAACATTCTGACTTTTGAGAGTATTGCTATCACAAAAGATTCCTAGAAGTAGCTACTTAGTCTGTATAAAAGAAAATAATGTGTTCAGGCTAGCTGTGGCCCCAGAATTTATATAAATAGGTGTTATAGTTAAATCAGAGGGAATGGATGAGGGACTTGTTTTAAAGCTGCTTTACATAATTTGCTTAAACTTCTATTAGTCATATCAAAGAATGGGAGGAAGAAAAGACCCAACCAACCCTCCAGGCCAGTCCCTTGGCACCACCACTGACTCAAACTAAAGTGAAAGTGAAGTTGCTCAGTCGTGTCCAACTCTTTGCAACCCCACGGACTGTAGCCTAACAGGCTCCTCCGTCCATGGGATTTTCCGAGTAAAGATCAATCACCAAAGTTTACAGAGCACTATAGGGTTTAATCCATATCTGACTATCAGTGTTTACCAGGGGCATTTTGATAGAGTGCTCTGGATTCAAATCCTAGCTGTACAATTTACCAACCTAAATGACTCTAGACTAATGTCTTGAATGCTGGGATATCTAGTGTGCTTTATAAAATTTTGCATTTGACATAAATGATATGGGCTTCCCTGGTAGCTCAGTGGTAATGAATTCACCTGCCAATGCAGTAAAAGCCAGTTCAATCCCTGGATCAGAAAGATCCTCTAGAGAAGGAAATGGCAACCTACTCGAGTGTTCTTGCCTGGGAAATCCCATGGATAGAGGAACCTGGCAGGCTACACAATCTACGGGATTGCAAAGAGTCAGACATGATTTAGCAACTAAACAACAACAATAAATGATGTATCTGTATCCTTCTGCCACTGATCTTTTTCTCCCTTAAGTATCATAATTATGAAATACATGCTTGAGGTCCTGCGGAGCCTGTTATGCTTCATTTCCTTTTATGCTATATTCCATTATGGAATATGGATCTACCACAATATTTTTATTCCTTTTTCAATTGACAGACCTTACGTTGTTTCCAAATTCTCATTCTTTTGGGGCTTCCCTGGCGGTATAGTGGTTAAGACTTTGCCTTTCAATGCAGTGGGTGCAGGTTCTATTCCTGCTAAGATCCCACATACCGAATGGCCAAAAAAAACAAAACATAAAACAGAAGCAATATTGTAACAAATTCAATAAAGACTTTATAAATTGTCCACATTAAAAAAAAATCTTTAAAAAAACAACAAAAATAAATTTTCACTTTTTTAGCAAATTTTCACTTTTATGCATACTACGGCCATAAATATTTTTGTGCCTATATGCAAAAGATCATCTATGGTATATTACAAGGAATATAATTGTTGGGTTATGGACCATTGATGAGTTATATGCAATTTGATTTTACTAGATATTGATGAGTTGTCCTCAAGAGTGGTTATATGAATTGAGACTTTCACCAGCTTTGTATTGATATAAGAGATGTTTCTCATCCTTTCTGGCACTCAAACATTCACTCAGCAAATATTTTTTAGTTATCTGCTAATCTGTCCTAGGTACTGGGATTTCCTGCTCTCTTGGAGCTTCATTTTCTTGGCAGGAGACATAATAACAAATAAAAAATGAATATATAAAGGGTCCAGAAGTGATGAGTGTCTTGTTTCCAAGGTCTTTGGGTGCCAAGGACTAGTTCTTCTCCTTGGGCCCTTCTTTAACTACAGTAAGTGAATACAATGCCATCTTGAACCTACTTTCAGAAACTGATTTTTTAAAACTTGTAATTACCATAAAATTAGAAGATGACTAGTTTACATTGATGTAATGTTTTAGAGTTCAGTTAGTGCTTTGGAATCCATGTTATCAGTTAACCATAATACTAGCAGCATATAAGGAAGTGGCCAAATGCCCCTATCTCTGTAGTCAAGCTGCCCAGGATCAAATCTTGGTTTCCTGGCTTATAATCACATGATCTTGCACAAGTTACTTTATCTCTCTAAGCCTCAATTTCTGTTTGAGATGATAGTGTTGACTCATAGGGGTGCTTAATGTGGTGCTCAGTAAATTTTTAACACTTTATTTACTATGCTATGCTATGCTAAGTCACTTCAGTCGTGTCTGACTCTGTGTGACCCCATAGACGGCAGCCCACCAGGCTCCCCCATCCCTGGGATTCTCCAGGCAAGAACACTGGAGTGGGTTGCCATTTACTTCTCCAATGCATGAAAGTGAAAAGTGAAAGCGAAGTTGCTCAGTCGTGTCCGACTCTTAGAGACCCCATGGACTGCAGCTTACCAGGCTCCTCCATCCATGGGATTTTCCAGGCAAGAGTACTGGAGTGGGGTGCCATTGCCTTCTCTGACTTTATTTACTAGTGATCGATTAATAATTGGATGGGTCAATCATGTGATATTCCCATTTTATAGATGAGAAAACTGAGGCCCAGAGTGGCTGAATAAACTGCCCAGACAGTAAGTGCTGGTGCCTCATGAACTCAGGTTCTCTGGCACCAGCATGATAAAGAATGCACCTGCAATGCGTGAGACCTGGGTTGGATCCCTGGGTTGGGAAGATCCCCTGGAAGAGGGCATGGCAACCCACTCCAGTATTCTTGCCTGGAGAATCCCCATGGACAGAGGAGCCTGGCAGGCTACAGTCCATGTGGTAGCAAAGAGTCAGACACGACTGAGTGACAAAGCATAGCATATATGTATGTATATCAGGTATTCATTCAATAGTTATTTATTGAGCAGCTAAAATTGCCTGTCATTGTGCTTGGAGGCAGGAAATTCTAAAATATTCCCACTATGGTGGATCATCTTTGGGCAGGCCTGATCACAGCTATCTGAGGCCAGTCTCAGGACTTTGTTTCATCTGGCATTGACTAAATTCATGAACTGAATTTTGAAGATTTTTACTTACGTTTTTATGGAGGATAGAGATGAACATCACCTGACTTTAGATTGTAAATATCTTGAAAGCAAGGGTCATATTTTACCTACCAATGTACAATCAGCACTTAGCACAGTGCCTGGTATATATTCATTGACTATTTGATAAATGAACATGTCATACAGCAAAGTTTAATCTATCTTCCTCAACAACTTACCAGTCTCCATAATACATTCCCCAGCAGCTATTTCAAAATCGTTGATGAAATGGAGAGGAATTGAACTGTGAAGAAGCCTACCTCTCTTGAGCTTGATGCCATTCTCCCAGGTATGTGTGGCTTGCAGACTCAAGTAGTTTTCATCTGAAACCAAATATAGTGTTGTTTGGGTTACAAATATATATATATAAGTCAAAAATTGAAAAAAAAGTTGCTCAGTCGTGTCCGACTCTTTGCAACTCCATGGACTGTATGTAGCCTACCAGGTTCCTTTGTCCATGGAGTTTTCCAGGAAAGAATACTGGAGTGGGTTGCCATTTCCTTCTCCAGGAAATCTTCCTGACCCAGGGATCGAACTCACGTCTCCTGCAATGTAGGCAGATGCTTTACCATCTGATTTACCAGGGAAGTCCCAAAAAATTGACTCAGGGAGCTAATAGTTGAGTAAAAAGTAACAACAACAAAATGTATTCATGGAGAGATAAGGAATGATCGAAGATAGTACATACTGAGTGTCTGATGAAAAGAAATGATAATAAACATTATTGGAATTCTGAGCAAGGAGAAAGGAAATAGGAGGGTGGTAATGTATCAGTCTGACTGAAAAGCTATTTTAGGTCTCCTTATTGACAAACTGTGAGGTATTGTGAGTTGGTTTTATTACTACATCTCAGAGAGTTTACTATCATATTTTTTTTTTTTCTTATTGGCCATGCTGCCCAACTTGTGGGATCTTGGCTCCTTGCCAGGGATCGAACCCAGGCTGTGTGAATGAAAGTGCAGAATCTTAACCACTGGATCACCAGGACTTTGGGGAGTTTGCTCTGCGTAGCAGCCAGTCAACAGCTTAAGGTTTTGGAGCCTTGATCTTCATGGGCTTAGGGTCTGATGGGCCCACTTCAGACCACCACTTCTACACTTCTGTGTAGAAGGAGGAGGTGGGGCCCAGAGACCAAGATTCCTCATTCCTGACCTCCTAGCACTCAGCTTTGGGGACTAACCTCCATCTGTGAAGAAAAACAGACCTTATACTTGACCTATTCTCCCTATACCTCACTCTCTGGTGGAAAGAAAAGGTATTCTCTGTAACTCCTCTTTGACATAACTATCACAATTCTTACACTCTTTGTCTCATAACCAAACCCTTAGCCTCTACCCTCCAAGTAAAAATAAATATCCCCTAAAACTTGACAGTGCTTCACTCTCAAAATTACTACTTTGTTTTTAACCCAATCCAACATTTGGGACAGAGAAGGCAATGGCAACCCACTCCAGTACTCTTGCCTGGAAAATCCCATGGACGGAGGAGCCTGGTAGGCTGCAGTCCATGAGGTCGCTGAGAGTCGGACACGACTGAGCGACTTCACTTTCACTTTTCACTTTCATGCATTGGAGAAGGAAATGGCAACCCGCTCCAGTGTTCTTGCCTGGAGAATTCCAGGGACGGGGGAGCCTGGTGGGCTGCCGTCTATGGGGTCGCACAGAGTCGGACACGACTGAAGTGACTTAGCAGCAGCAGCAGCAGCAGCATTTGGGATGGAGAATATTTCTTTAGATTTAAATGGCTTCCTCTTTTTTTAAGTTCACAGATATTCCTATAAAGTATTACTGTAGGACTAGGAAAATAAGACACTTTGGTAAGAAAAAATCAAGATTTGTGCCTGACAGCTGACTTAGCACAAAGTGGGACACTATGTTAAACCGTTCAAACCTAAAGGAAAATTGAGGCTGTTAGAGAGGCATCATGGTATGTTTCATTTTCTACCAAGCCAAGTTACAAGACACCCACAGTGATACTTGGCTTTGGCCATCCAAATGCATTTGTTTATTTCTGTGACAACATGAGCTTGGCAGAACATTGAGAACCGGTGGCTGAGAAAAGAAAATTTGGTCTTCTTGCTCACAGAAGAGATTCTAAGTCATCCTTGCTAATACAGCATTGCCAAAAGGGCTTATGTATGAATCAGACAAAAATGTTAAGTGGGCTGATGAGGGTGGCAGAGTTTATGAGAATTTCTGATGGAGCAGCACTAAGAGTGCCTAGCCATTATTGTGTAAGTGCAGTACAGTCTATAATTTGACTTGTTTGGGTCTTTTTGTTATTATATGTTATGCTTCACTGAAGCTTGTTGCAAGTTCTCTTTTTCCCTTTTCTATCAGAACTCCCTTGATTCATGAATGAGAATTGAGGCTTTGTGACAAGAATGTTAAATATTCCTTCAAACTACACAGACATGACTGAGAGACAGTTTTGTTTTATTAGCACTTGATTCCCAGAGTGTGATCCCAATTCTCCCAATTCCCTAGACATAGGTGTATTTTGGCCTTCACCATAGTCTAGCTGGCCTCCTAGGCTGCTGCTGCTGCTGCTAAGTCGCTTCAGTCGTGTCCGACTCTGTGTGACCCCATAGATGGCAGTCCACGAGGCTCCCCCGTTCGTGGGATTCTCCAGGCAAGAACACTGGAGTGGGTTGCCATTTCCTTCTCCAATGCATGAAAGTGAAAAGTGAAAGTGAAGTCTCTCAGTTGTGTCCGACTCTTCGCAACCCCATGGACTGCAGCCTACCAGGCTCCTCCGTCCATGGGATTTTCCAGGCAAGAGTACTGGAGTGGGTTGCCATTGCCTTCTCCGAACTCAGTAGTAAAGAATCTGCCTGCCAAGCAGGAGACCCAGTTTTGGGAAGATACCCGGGAGAAGGAAATGGCAACCCGCTCCAGTATTCTTGCCTGAAGAATCACATGGACAGAGGAGCCTGGCAGGTCCTGGCAGCTACAGTCCATGGGGCCACAAAGAGCTGGACATGATTAAACAACTGATCACACATTGTCTAGCTGGATCCCCTCTGAAGTATCTAGAAACCAAAACAAAAGCAGTATCAAGCAAAGATGAGATGAGTATATAGACAGTCAAGTAAAACATGTTGTTAGGATTCCAGAATCCTTCCCCTTCCTAGGCCCAGTACTGTCTGGACAGATTTAGCAAAGAAATACCAGGCCCCTGTATTTTATCTGACAATCCTAATAAGGCCTTTCATATCTCTATTCTAGTCCTCTGCCATCAGTGGGGGAAGAAAAACCAAAACCATCTGAGATTAGTCATCAAAACCTGGAGCAATATTTCTCAAGGTCTGGTTCCAGATAGACTGCATTAAAATACCATGAGGAATCTGTGAGAAAAGGAGATTCCTGAGTTTCACCCTAGACTCACAGAATCAGAAACTCCAGGTATGGGCCTGGGGATATGTATTTTTTTTTAAATCTCTATAGATAATTCTGAGGCACATCAAAGCCTAACAATTATCCATGACCTCTGTCTCTTTTCAAGCAGTATATACTTAAAACATTTTTCTGCTTACGGAAAGGAGATAATAAAAGTACTGCGTGTTCACTCACTCAATTGGGTCTGATTTTTTTCGACCCTATGGACTGTAGTCCACCAGGCTCCTCTGTCCATGGAATTTTCCAGGCAACAATACTGGAGTAGGTTGCCATTTCCTTTTCCAAGGCATCTTTCTGACCCAAGGAACCTGCCTCTCCTTCATTGGCAGGCAGATTCTTTACCACTGAGTCACCTGGGAAGCAATCAAAGTACAGTATCTGACATTTATTAGGACCTTAATAAATATTCATCCTTAATCCCTTTTTAAAGGAACTTTGGATTTTAGGAATAAGAGTGGGTATATACCCAAGGTCCTTGCCCAGTTCCCTGAGGAAAAGAAAGTCAGAGACTGCCTCTATATAAACTATGTCCTCATCTCTACATGGGACCCCGTGCAGGCTGCTACTCCAGGCTGGTAGTCTGGAGAGCCTCTCCGCAGTGGCTCCAGCAGAAACACCTCAGAGCTGTTTGTGTGGGACAAACAGAATGGATCCTCAGTCAGTGTCCAGAGAAACCTGCCGTTATTTACCCCTTTTCTAAATTAGCTTTGTACTTCTTTCCCACTGGGTCAAAGAGTTAAAAATCAAAATTTCCCCCCAAGATCTCCTCCCTTCACTATTCCTAATTCTCATCTCTTCATTTTTCAGCGTCTTATCTGAAAGTCAGCCACCATTAACGGATGTCTTTGCTTGTTGAGAACCTCGTGCCGGAAAAACGGTAGAACACTGCAGATTCAGGATTTCGGTTTAGAAAGACTACAGGCCCCAAAATGCAATTTCACATTCCAAAAACTACCATTCCCAACATGCAGTGCAGTCAGGGTTCCAAAAGAAAAGAACTGACTGGAAGTTGCCAGCCTAGCTGGAAACTTTGCCTTCCCTCAGGCAGAGGAATGATTTAGAGAAGTCCCAGAGGATATTTTTTGCAGGAGTGGTCACTCCCTAAATCCAGGCAAGAAAGGGGAGGAGTGTGGGCCGCGTCCCGCCCCTTCTCCAGTAAATTTCAGCGGCTACAGGTTTAGCGGCGGGAGAGTTCGAAGGACTTGGAGCAGCTGCACACCCTGAGCTTAGCATGGTTTCGGTGACCAGAGCCGTGTTTGGAGACCTGCCCCTGGGAGCAGGGACAGTGGAGAAGTTCCAGCTGCAGTCAGACCAGCTGAGAGTGGACATCATCTCCTGGGGCTGCACCATCACAGCCCTGGAGGTCAAAGACAGGCAGGGCAGAGCCTCAGATGTGGTGCTCGGCTTTGACGAGTTGGAAGGTGGGTTGAATTCCGCCCCGGGCTGCCGACGGGCCCCAGGCCCGCCGCGCACACTGCCCCACACCAGCAGCCAGGGATGCGGGGACCGAGAGGAAGTACCGAGCTTGTGACCGCTTGGATCCGGCTGACTCAGTGTGTTGTGATCCAGTGTTTGGGAAAAGACAAAGTGAATAGAAACTGCGTAGAACTTAGCTTCCGGTTATACATTCAGGCTTTGCCCTAATTAAAAAGTCAGTTGAGGGAAAGATAAAACTTCAGCAACCCTGGAGCGATCTTTGAACTGCGTGATCTCAGAGGGCGGGAGAGGAGACCTACAGGCTGGAGGGGGTGTGGCTCCCAGCTCTTTCTCTTGCCATTTCTGAAGAAGGGGAAAAAAAATCAAAGACGTGCGTCTTCTACTTCCTTTCTGCTTGATCAGATTCTCTTTGAGGTCTGGTTGTTTCAGAAATGCTCAGTAAGGTAAGCTCAGCGGGTGCAGAAGCTTATCTGCTTTAACTATGTACTGAAAGAACATGGAAGACCAACTTACTGTCAAGAAATGAGTCTCCTTATAACTGGGATGGATTTTATTTTGCAGGAATCCATGACAGCTAAGAACGTGTATTAATTCATGCATTCACTCATTGTTGATTCAGTTATCTCATTCCAGGAGACAGGTCCCTGCCCTCATGCAGCCTGCAGTTTAGATGTGGAGATATACCTTAGTCAAATAATGGCATAAACAAATAATTAAAACTGCAATTTCACTGGGGCAAAGGAAAATGTACATAGTGCTTGCTGTCTCTTGGCACACTGAATAGCTAGAGAGAAAAAGAGATCAAAATAAAGTTAGCAAAGGGCAACTGCTTGAGAATTAATTCTCTGCTCGGTGGTAAACGTGTGGACAAAATCTGTTAGAGAGGAGGTTTGAGGTTTTCCTTTAGGTGTGTGTCTTTCTGTCTGTTTGCTTCTTTAGCAACATAGCCCAGGATGGGAGGTCAACAGAAAACAGAATTGGTTTTCCCTTAGCAGACTGAAATTGGCTCTTCATTTCCTTAACAAAAATGTTTTCTAAATATTCCTGAGGATTCTATTCCTTGCCCTCTGGTTGGTTGTCTTTAACTACCTTGGAGCCTCCACAGCTTGGCTTGGAGAAGCTGTAGGTAACATTCAGCAGAATTTCTTTGGTAATTTCAGCAAGCCTATTATAGGAGACTCTGGTAGGAAGGTACAGGGACTGGGATAATCAGCTCCACTTTCCCCTTACTCTCTACATCCCTTTCAGTTTCTGGATGTTCCTATCTCCTGTCTTCAGAGTCAGAAGGCAAGAGAGTTGACAAGTGGCAAAAGAGAATGCTTTAGACTCACTTTTGCTGAGTCATCTCTCTGTTAGCATAACCATTTGCTCAGAGGAAACAGAATCACAGAGATTACTTAACTGGTGCAAAATTGCCCGTGGAGTCCAAGGAGAATTGGATACACACACTCATTTCTTACTAGTTTTAATTATTTTTTTAATTAATAGTATTTATTTGCTTGTTTTACTGGGTCCTAGTTGTGGCACTCAGGATCTTCGATCTCTGTTGCAGCATGCAAACTCTTAGTTGCGTCATGTGGGGTGTATTTCCCGACCAGGGATCAAACCTGGGCCCCCTGTATTGGGAGCGTGGTGTCTTAGCCACTGGACCACCAGGAAAGTTCCTAATTTTAGTTCTGATATAAGAGTCACATGGATCTGAAAACAAAAGGCATCTTTGCACAGTTCATACGAAAAGTGTGCCATGATGATGATATGGCACCTGGGAAGCACCAGATTCTTAGTAGGCATAGTGATAGTGATAGTGATAGTGAAGTCGCTCAGTCGTGTCCAGCTCTTTGCGACCCCATGGACAGTAGCCAACCAAGCTCCTCCGTCCATGGCGTTTTCCAGGCAAGAATACTGGAGTGGGTTCCCATTTCCTTCTCCAGGGGATCTTCCCGACCCAGGGATCGAACCTGGGTCTCCCGCATTGTAGGCAGATGAATTTTGTGAGTGCAGTAATGTTGAATACGTTATCTCTGTGAGTCTGAGTTTTGTGGGAGTCTAGGTGAAAGAAATCCACCCCAGTACTCTTGCCTGGAAAATCCCGTGGACGGAGGAGCCTGGTAGGCTGCAGTCCATGGAGTCACTAAGAGTTGGACACGACAGAGTGACTTCACTCTGACTTTTCACTTTCATGCATTGGAGAAGTAAATGGCAACCCACTCCAGTGTTCTTGCCTGGAGAATCCCAAGGATGGGGGAGCCTGGTGGGCTGCCATCTATGGGGTCGCACAGAGTCGCACATGACTGAAGCGACTTAGCAGCAGCAGCAGCAGGAGGTGAAATAAAGTATTATCCCCAAATGTTCTTAAAAGGGAGAAAAAAAATAGATCCCCTTGGATTACAGTGATCTAGCTTTTATTGACTGTATTGCCCCCCACCCCATGTTATTAACATATCTTGAGAAAGTTAAATGGCATTCTTTTGTCGGCATCCATGACTGGGGCCACAAAATGCCAGGTCGAATTAAAGCATCTAAGGTATATTCTGCTGCTGCTGCTGCTGCTGCTAAGTTGCTTTAGTTGTGTCCAACTCTCTGCGACCCCATAGACGGCAGCCCACCAGGATCCCCCATCCCTGGGATTCTCCAGGCAAGAACACTGGAGTGGGTTGCCATTTCCTTCTCCAGTGCGTGAAAGTGAAAAGTGAAAGTGAAGTCTCTCAGTTGTGTCCGACTCTTCACAACCCCATGGACTGCAGCCTACCAGGCTCCTCCGTCCATGGGATTTTCCAGGCAAGAGTACTGGAGTGGGGTGCCATTGCCTTCTCCGAAAGTATATTCTAGATACTGAGAATTCCCTGGTGGTCCAGTAGTTAGGACTCCGAGCTTCTGTTCCACTTGAAGGGGCACAGATTCCATCCCTGGTCGGGGAACTAAGATCCTGCAAGCTGTGTGGCACATCAAAAAAAATAGTGAAGTATTCCAGGTGCTGGATTGAGAGAGACATTTTCAACCTTATGCTATAATTTAGATAATTTAATGGTTTATTTAAAAAGGAAAGCAAGCTATTTTCAAAAGACAAAGAAGTGTTTAGAATATCAAGTAAGACATTCTGTTATGTTCAGCCATCTTCAGGGATGAACTTCATATATGTCATTACAGGAAGGTTTCTGATATGTTTAGCCATCTTCAGGGTTGAACTTCATATATGTCGTTATGAGAGTTCAGTTCAGTTCAGTCACTCAGTCGTATCCAACTCTGCGGCCCCGGGACTGCAGCACACCAGGCTTCCCTGTCCATCACCAACTCCCAGAACCTACTCAAACTCATGTCCATTGAGTCGGTGATGCCATCCAACCATCTCATCCTCTGTCGTCCCCTTCTCTCGCCTTCAATCTTTCCCAGCATCAGAGTCTTTTCCAGTGAGTCGGTCTTCTCATCAGGTGGCCAAAGTATTGGAGTTTCAGTTCCAGCATCAGTCCTTCCAATGAATATTCAGGACTGATCTCCTTTAGGATGGACTGGTTGGATCTCCTTGTAGTCCAAGGGACTCTCAAGAGTCTTCCCCAATGCTGCAGTTCTAAAGCATTAATTCTTCGGCGCTCAGCTTTCTTTATGGTCCAACTCTCACATCCATACATGACTACTGGAAAAACCATAGCTTTGACTAGATGGACCTTTGTTGGAAAAGTAATGTCTCTGCTTTTTTTTTTTCTGCTTTTTAATATGCTGTTTTGGTCATAGCTTTTCTTCCAAGGAGCAAGCGTCTTTTAATTTCATGGCTGCAGTCACCATCTGCAGTGATTTTGGAGCACCCCCGCCCACCACTGCCCCCGACAAAAAAAAGTCTCTCACTGTTTCCATGAAGTGATGGGACCAAATGCCATGATCTTAGTTTTCTGAATCTTGAGGTTTAAGCCAACTTTTTCATTCTCCTCTTTCACTTTCATCAAGAGGCTCTTTAGTTCTTCTTCACTTTCTGCCATAAGGGTGGTGTCATCTGCATATCTGACATTATTGATATTTCTCCTGGTAATCTTGATTCCAGCCTGTGCTTCATCCAGCCTGTGCTTCATCCAGCCTGGCATTTCGCATGATGTACTCTGCATATAAGTTAAATAAGCAGGGTGACAATGTACATCCTTGACGTACTCCTTTTCCTATTTGGAACCATTCTGTTGTTCCATGTCCAGTTCTAACTGTTGCTTCTTGATCTGCATACAGATTTCTAAGAGGGCAGGTCAGGTGGTCTGGTATTCCCATATCTCTAAGAATTTTCCACAGTTTGTGGTGATCCACACAGTCAAAGGCTTTGGTGTAGTCAATAAAGCAAAAGTAGATGTTTTTCTGGAACTCTTCCTTTTTCGATGATCCAGCAGATGTTGGCAATTTGATCTCTGGTTCCTCTGCCTTTTCTCAATCCAGCTTGAACATCTGCAAGTTCACGGTTCATGTGTTGTTGAAGCCTGGCTTGGAGAATTTTGAGCATTACTTTGCTAGCGTGTGAGATGAGTGCAATTGTGCGGTAGTTTGAGCATTCTTTGGCATTGCCTTTCTTTGGGATTGGAATGAAAACTGACCTTTTCCAGTCCTGTGGCCACTGCTGAGTTTTCCAGATTTGCTGGCATATTGAGTGCAGCACTTTCACAGCATCATCTTTTAGAATTTGAAATAGCTCAACTGGAATTCCATCACCTCCACTAACTTTTTTCATAGTGATGCTTCCTAAGGCCCAGTTGACTTGAAATTCCAGGATATGTGGCTCTTGGTGAATGATTACACCATCGTGGTTATCTGGGTCATAAAAATCTTTTTTGTATAGTTCTTCTGTGTATTCTTGCCACCTCTTCTTAATATCTTCTGCTTCTGTTAGGTCCATACTATTTCTGTCTTTATTGTGCTCATCTTTGCATGAAATATTCCCTTGGTATCTCTAACCTTCTTGAAGAGATCTCTGGTCTTTCCCATTCTTTTTTGTTTCCTGTATTACTTTGCATTCATCACTGAGGAAGGCTTTCTTATCTCTCCTTGCTATTCTTTGGAACTCTGCATTCAAATGGGTATATCTTTCCTTTTCTCCTTTGCCTTTAGCTTCTCTTTTTTTCTTATTATGGGAAGGCTTTCTGATATGTTCAGCCATCTTCAGGGTTGAACTTTGTATATGTCATTATGGCAAGCATAATTGTCTCAATCATAATAGTGTGAATGGCAGTATATTAGTATTTTGATCAATTCTAGGTATTAAAACCCATGCTAAGAAATTGGCGACAGAGGTTGTATTTCAGAAGGAACTCTGGGTAGCTGTGGTACAGGGATAGGAAGAAGGCTGGATTTTCACTGTATAGTCTTCGAATGTCTGAGTAAGTATTATATAAACAAACTGAGGCAAATAATTTAAAGCAATAAGATGTGACCGAGTCAGGGTTTATCATCACATTACTATGTCCCCAAAATGTTTTGAGCCACAGGGAAGAGCAAAGCATGGATAATTCCATGAGACATGGCCCTTTTGTAATTGCCAGGTTAGATGTGAACTCTCTGATTTCCCAGATAGATTATATAAACTATGTGGATGATGGCCATGAATGGAGGTCAGAACAGTTCACATACTCCCTAGGAAATGAGATCTTTGTTCTGTAGAATTCTAAAGAGGTAAATAATATGATCTTCTAGTTATATGCTAGAAAAATCAGTAATGCCTCCTGTGAGGTTTTTCTTCTGCCATTTTTTGTATTGAAAATGTTTTTTCTTCTTTTTTGACTTGCTGGGTCTAGGCTGTAGTGTGCAGGCTTTTCTAGTTGTGCCGTGCAGGCTCAGTTGCCCCTAGGCATACGGGACCTTAGTTCCCTGACCAGGGATCAAACCTATGTCCCCTGGATTAGAAGGCTGATTCTTTACCACTGGGCCACCAGGAAAGTCCCTTCAAAATATTTTTTAATGTTTTTTCATCTGCGTGTCCCGCTTGCAGTCATTATGACTTCTTTCAAAACCTTGGTGAGAATATTTGCATATGAGCTACAGGTATAAATAATCTACCCAGATAATCAACATGATTTCTTTCCTTTCATCTTCACCCTAGTTGCCACCAACACCCAGCTATTACTGCCATGAGAGGCATTATGAAAAGATTAGGAAAAAAATCAACTTAGTGCTCTTAGAAAACCTGAGTTTATAAGAGGTGGTGGGAGGAAAAGGGACCAGTTTAGAGACTGCAGTTTCATATTACAGATGCACGAGAGTGTCCTTTTAGAAGCATTAAGGATCCCTAGTTTAAAATCTCTGCTTTGTCCCTTATAGCTCTGTGACCTTGGGCAAATTATTTAACCTCTCTAGAACTATTTCCTCACCCGAAACAAATAGATAATGATTAAATGTGCTATTGGCTGTGATTTTGTCTGACTGTATTGAACAATTAATAATTTTAATTGTCTTTCCTTCCTTTGCCCCCAAATATCTTCCTCACACTCCTCGAACGTCCTATTTCACTTTGTTAACACTGCACAAAATGGCATGGAGATTCATTTGGGACAACCAGCAGCGACTGTAAAACATATAAAAGATTTGGGATGTTTAAAGTGCTTGTCAATTAAACTAGTGTTGATTTTCCTCAGAAGGCCAAAAGAAAGTCATTCAGGGTGTGGAGGGTTTGTCTGAGAATCCTGAGCAATTTTATTTGAGACTTTTAGGGCACTCTTGTTAAGGTTTGGGCTGTCTGAGGTTGATGTCATAGCTAGAATCCTTGGGATGTTTGAGGAATGCAGAAAACCGTACCCCGTTTATTAATGTATTCTGGCCAATCCCTTGCCCAGATAAAAGGGACAAATGTTTTCTCTACCCTTTACCATACATCAGTTCAGTTCAGTCGTTCAGTTGTGTCCAACTCTTTGCAACCCCATGGACTGCGGCATGCCAGGCCTCCCTGTCCATCACCAACTCCTGGAGTTTACTCAAACTCATGCGCATTGAATTGGTAATGGCATCAAACCATCTCATCCTCTATTGTCGCCTTCTCCTCTTGCCCTCAAACTTTCCCAGCATCAGGGTCTTTTCAAATGAGTCAGCTCTGTGCATCAGGTGGCCAAGTATTGGAGTTTCAGCTTCAACATCAGTCCTTCCAATGAACACTCAGGACTGATTTCCTTTAGGATGGACTGGTTGGATGTCCTTGCAGTTCAAGGGACTCTCAAGAGTCTTCTCTAACACCACAGTTCAAAAGCGTCAATTCATCAATGCTCAGCTTTCTTTATAGTCTAACTCTCACATCAATTCATGATTACTGGAAAAACCATAGCCTTGACTAGATGGACCTTTGTTGGGAAAGTAATGTCTCTGCCTCTTAATATGCCGTCTAGGTTGGTCATAACTTTTCTTCCAAGGAGTAAGCATCTTTTAATGTCATGGCTGCAGTCACCATCTGCAGTGATTTTGGAGCCCAGAAAAATAAAGTCTGCCACTGTTTCAACAGTTTCTTCATCTATTTGCCATGAAATGATGGGACCGAATGCCATGATCTTAATTTTCTGAATGTTGAGCTTTAAGCCAACTTTTTCACTCTCCTCTTTCACTTTCATCAACAGGCTTTTGAGTTCTTCACTTTCTGCCATAAGAGTGGTGTCATCTGCATATCTGAGGTTATTGATATTTCTCCCGGCAATCTTGATTCCAGCTTGTTCTTCATCCAGCCCAGCATTTCTCATGATGTTCTCTGCATATAAGTTAAATAAGCAGGGTGACAATATACAGCCTTGATGTACTCCTTTTCCTATTTGGAACCAGTCTGTTGTTCCATGTCCAGTTCTAACTGTTGCTTCCTGACCTGTATACACGTTTCTCAAGAGGCAGGTCAGGTGGTCTGATATTCCCATCTCTTGAAGAATCACAGTTTATTGTGATCCACACAGTCAAAGGCTTTGGCATAGTCACTAAAGCAAAATAGATGTTCTTCTGGAACTCTCTTGCTTTTTCAATGATCCAGCAGATGTTGGCAATTTGATCTCTGGTTCCTCTGCCTTTTCTAAAACCAGATTGAACATCTGGAAGTTCACGGTTCACATATTGTTGAAGCCTGGCCTGGAGAATTTTGAGCATTACTTTGCTAGCATGTGAGATGAGTGCAATTGTGCAGTAGTTTGAACATTCTTTGGCATTGCCTTTCTTTGGGATTGGAATGAAAACTGACCTTTTCCAGTCCTGTGGCCACTGCTGAGTTTTCCAAATTTGCTGGCATACTGAGTGCAGTACTTTCCCAGCATCATCTTTTGGGATTTGAAAGAGCTCAACTGGAATTCCATCACCTCCACTAACTTTTTTCATAGTGATGGTTTCTAAGGCCCACTTGACTTGACATTCCAGGATGTCTGGCTCTAGGTAAGTGATCACATCATCATAATTATCTGGGTCATGAAGATCTCTTTTGTACAGTTCTGTGTATTCTTGCCACCTCTTCTTAATATCTTCTGCTTCTGTTAGGTTCATACCATTCTGTCCTTTATTGATCCCATCTTTGCATGAAATATTCCCTTGGTATCTCTCATTTTCTTGAAGAGATCTCTAGTCTTTCCCATTCTTTTGTTTCCCCCTATTTCTTTGCACTGATCACTGAGGAAGGCTTTCTTATCTCTCCATGGTATTCTTTGGAACTTTGCTTTCAAATGCGTATATCTTTGCTTTTCTCCTTTGCTTTTGGCATCTCTTCTTTTTGCAGCTATTTGTAAGGCCTCCTCAGACAGCTATTTTGCTTTTTTGCATTTCTTTTTCTTGGGGACGATCTTGGTCCCTACTCCTGTGCAGTGTCACGAACCTCCGTCCATAGTTCATCAGGCACTCTAACAGATCTAATTCCTTAAATCTATTTCTCACTTCCACTGTATAATCATAAGGGATTTGATTTAGGTCATACCTGAATGGTCTAGTGGTTTTCCCTACTTTCTTCAATTTAAGTCTGAATTTGGCAATAAGCAGTTCATGATCTGAACACAGTCAGCTCCGGGTCTTGTTTTTGCTGATTGTATAGAGCTTCTCCATTTTGGGTGCAAAGAATATAATGAATCTGATTTCGGTGTTGGCCATCTGGTGATGTCCATGTGTAGAGTCTTCTCTTGTATTGTTTGAAGATGGTGTTTGACCACTTCCAATTTGCCTTGATTCATGGACCTAACATTCCGGGTTCCTATGCAATATTGCTCTTTACAGCATCGGACCTTGCTTCCATCACCAGTCACATCCACAACTGGGTGTTGGTTTTGCTTTGGCTCCATGTCTTCATTCTTTCTGGAGTTATTTCTCCACTGATCTCCAGTAGCATGTTGGGCACCTACTGATCTGGGGAGTTCATCTTTCACTGTTCTATGTTTTTGCCTTTTCATACTGTTCATGGGGTTCTCAAAGCAAGAATACTGAAGTGGTTTGCCATTCCCTTCTCCAGTGAACCACATTTTGTCAGAACTCTCCACTATGACCGATCCATCTTGGGGGACCCTACGTGGCATGGCTTATAGTTTCATCGAGTTAGACAAGGCTGTGGTCCATGTCATTAGATTGGTTAGTTTTCTGTGACTGTAGTTTTCAGTCTGTCTGCCCTCTGATGGGGGAGCCTGGTGGGCTGCCGTCTGTGGGGTCGCACAGAGTCGGACACGACTGAAGTGACTTAGCAGCAGCAGCCCTCTGATGGAGAAGGATAAGAGGCTTATGGAAGCTTCCTGATGGGAGAGACTGACTGAGGAAACTGGGTCTTGTTCTGATGGGCGGGGCCACGCTCAGTAAATCTTTAATCCAATTTTCCGTTGATGGGTGCAGCTGTGTTCCCTCCCTGCTGTTTTCCTGGGGCCAAACTACATAAGTTACTGACTAGATTAAACCAGCATTCTTGGCTTGACCTAGAAACTACCCTTTTTCATGGAAAATAGTATTTTCTGCATTTCAAAAACAATCTTCTTAGCCCTATTCAGACTTTGGGGGACTGCCACTTTCTGTCATTTTGATTTATTTAAAAGCTTAGTAATAAGGACTTACGTGGTGGTCCAGTGGTTAAGAATCCACCTTCCAATGCATGAGACTCCGGTTCCATACGTGGTCAGGGAGCTAAGATCCCACATGCCACGGGGCAACTAAACCCGAGCACCTCAAGGAGAGGCTCTTGTGCCGCAACTAGAGAAAGCCTGTGTGCTCCAACAAAAAGCTGCCATGCCACAACGAAGACACAATGCAGCTGGGAAAAAAAAAAAAAAACAAAAACAACTTAGTAACATAAGAAAATAATATAAAATCCAGTTGTTCTGAAGAGTTTCTCAGAGACAGTTAGGAGCAGTCATTTCTGCTATCCTTACCATTTAATCCTTAAAAACTTTTCATCTAAACCAAGGGTTGAACAGTGCTTCTTACTGGTGGGCTTATTCATTGTTGCCAGAAAGTGGTCCCTTCTGAGAGAATTCTTGCAAGTCCATGATGCAGCTTACTGTTGAATTTATCCTTGTCTCCAATGCCAAGCATGTGGCTGGCAACGAGTAGGGGCTTGGTGTACACCAGTTGAATGAATCAAGGTAGGAGTCAAAAGGAGATGTAGCTAAATGGTTTTTGAACAGAAGTCCTGCTTTTCACATTTTCGAGATCCTGGAAAGCAAATGAAATTTGTTCCACGTTATATGTCATCAGGGAAAGGGAAATTTAAACAACGTTGAGACCTATTAGAATGGCCAAAGTCCAGAACAGTGACAGCACCAGATGCTGGCAAGCACATGGAGCAACAGGAACTCTCATTCGTTGCTGGGAATACAAAATGGTATAGCTACTTTGGGAGATAGTTGGCAGTTTCTTGCAAGATTAAACATACTCTTATCATATGATCCAGCAGTCACATTCCTTGGTATTTTACTCAAGGGAGTTAAAAATATATCTCCATACAAAAACCTCCATATGAATATTTGTAGTAGTTTTATCCATAATTGCCCAAACTTGGAAGCAACCAAGATGCCCTTCAATAGGTGAATGGATAAGTAAACTGTGGTACATCCAGACAACAGAATATTATGCTGTGCTAGAAAAAATCAGTCCACAAAAATATATGGAGCAACCTTAAATGCATGTTTCTAAGTGAAAGAAACCCATTTGAAAAGCATATGCACATGTATACTCAAATATTAAAGGGAATACGCAGATCTACATAGGAGGGAATGCCCTGGCATTCCAGTGGTTAGGACTGTGAGTTTCCACTGCAGGAGGCACTCAGTTGATCCTAGGTCAAGGAACTGGTGGGGCTTCCCTTGTAGCTCAGTTGGTAAAGAATCTGCCTGCAATGCAAGAGACCCGAGTTCAGTTCCTCGGTTGGGAAAAATCCCCTGGAGAAGGAAATGGCAACCCACTCCAGTATTCTTGCCTGGAGAATCCCATGGACAGAGGAGCTTGGCAGGCTACAGTTCATGGGGTCTCAAGAGTCGGACACAACTTAGTGACTAAACCACCACCACCACCACCACCACCAGGGAGCTGGGATCCTGCAAGCCGTGTTACGTGGCCAAAACAACAAGCAAAAGAAATAAACAATATAGATATACATAAGAATATAAATGATGCACTTTCTGGTGGTCCAGTGGTTAAGAATCTGCCTGCCAGTGAAGGGGACATAGGTTGAGTTCTTCATCTGGGAAGGTTCCACATGCTGTGGGACAACTAAATCAGAGCACCACAGCTGCTGAAGCCTGCATGCCCTAGAGCCCAGCACCCATGCTCCTCAGCAAGGGAGGCCACTGCCATGAGAAGCTTGTGCACAGCAACCAGAGAGTAGCTCATGTGCAGCAACAAAGACCCAGTGCAGCCAAAAAAAAACCCAATATTAACAGTCAGTGGTTCTCTCTAGTGATAAGATCAGGATGATATAAGTTTCTTCTTTGTGCTTTAGTTTTTTAAAATGTTTGTAAAGAATATGAATTACTTTTGGAAAGGGGAAGGGTGGTGTGTAAAGAACACCAATTTTCCCTGCTTCCATGCACATGTGGTATGCCCATGTTGTTAATACTTACAGCTGCCCTTAGAAGGAAGTGGTGGGCAGCAGTGTGAGCCTCATCTTTGGCTTGAAGGTTTTAAAATCGCTGTCATCCCATATCCTTGCAGGGTACCTCCAAAAGCAGCCCTACTTTGGAGCTGTGGTTGGCAGGGTGGCCAACCGAATTGCCAAAGGAACGTTCACGTTGGATGGGAAGGAGTATAAACTAGCCATTAACAACGGGCCCAACAGCCTGCATGGAGGAGTCAAAGGGTTTGACAAGGTGAGTTGAAGTCATTGCACAGTGTCCTCACCTGGCACACCTCACTAAGTCCCTTCAAGCATGCCTTTGCAAGGCACAGCCCTAGGCCCTAGAGTCAATGCATGGTAAGGTGATCCAGGAAAGAGGCTGCTCTCATGAAGGAGATTGCTGGCTGTGTTCCAGGACCCACCTTTCTCTAGACCATCTGACTATAGTAGGCAGGGGAGCCCCTGAGTGAAAGGATGACAACCTTTGACTTAGGAAAGACAGGGAATGAACGCCTGTCTCACAGTTTTGGGATCAGAGAGTTGACTTTAGGCAGAACAGAAAAGTGGATTAAAGACAATATGTACCACTTCCTGCACAAAGCATTTGCATATATTACCTCCCACCCTTATTAGAACCCCATATTATCACCAGATGAGAAATCTGAGGCCCTGAAAGGCCACACAACTCCTAAGTTGGGCTGCCTGACCCAAAGCCCTCATTCCTATATATACTACAATTGCTGGTGTCTGCCACAGCCACCTGCGTACCCCCAACCCAACACCCCGCTAGTATTGGTCTATGAGCTCTTCCCCCCGACCCCGACAGGCAGGTATCGTGCTGCCCCATCCAGGCTACCCTTCCAGTGAAGGGGCTCACACCTCAAAATGACGTCAGGTTCTCTCCAGTTCCCCCTTTCCACGTTAACTTCCATCCTGTAAGTGAACCCCTGGAAAACCAGGTTAGGAAAATAAACTGATCAGACAGCTTCTCCCTGAGGTGGGAATGCCTGGCTTCCTGTTCTTTCCTAGCTGTGTGGGAGTCTGCAGGTTAACCTCAGCGATTGTCTTACTAGTCTAATTTTAGAGAGGTAATTTTGGTAGTTAGCTTTCCTTTAAATTGTACCACCCAGGTTATTTCCTAGAGAAAAGCCAGAGAAGACAGGAACATTTATGGCATGTTAAGAATCACAATTTCTTCTTTTCTACCTCCTAATCGCCACGTATCCTGCCGAAGGAAGTTGGTCACTCTGTTTGCCCTGTTCTATCAGCATCCTGTCTGTGGCTTAGAGCCAGACAGCCCCATTACTTCCCCTTTCCTCCATGATGAAACTCCTCATGCCAGAGATGGCTGAAGGCAGAGGATGGCTTCTGTCCTGGCAGTGTTAGGGCAGAGGGTCTCTGGAATACGCCAGGTCCATGGGCAAACCCCAACCAGAGGAAGTTAGGTTCAGCTCTGTTTGGCCAGGAGTCTTCAGAGGAGCCTCAGCACCTTGTTCTAGCTTCTTCCTGCTGCCACAGAGGTGTTACTTACAGGGTACTCCGTGTAGGAACAAACACAGAAAGATAGTGAGTGTTTATATCCTTCTCTGCCGTGTGTTTACTGAGCCTCTTCTGTGAACCAGGGAGCATAATAGGATGGGGATTCCTGATACTCCAGTATAGTGAGCATCATGTAGTAAGTTACAAGAATAACAGTTATAGGCAACGAGCCACATAGTATAGATGCCAGAGGTGTGCTACAGGAACTGGTATTAATGGCAGCTAGGGAGGTTGGAGTTGAACTGTTCTTCAAGAAAATATAGCATGTCATTTAATAAGTGGATATTTGAGAGAGTGGCTGTGCAACAGCCCACAGAGGGTGGGGAAAGACTCGGAATATAATCATGAAGCCATTGAAATTTTAGGACATGAGGTTTTCATGGAGCAACATGAGCAGTATCACATGAACTTTGCTTTCAGTTGTGTTTGATCTCAACAATTACTGCATAATTGTCGGTTTGCGGGTAATTGTTTTCTTATTTATACCAACACATTTTTTTAAAGATGAAATTTGAATAACCTGACAGGATTAGAAATGGTGTAAGTAGGCCTAGAGAAACAAATTTGGAAGTTTTCAGGAAAATTTGGAAACTACTGAGTCAGGGAAATTCTCCTGTGAATAAGACTTTCCACTTTATCTGATGATATTGACTTACACGAAAATCTTTCCATCGTGTCCTTTCTCTAAAGGAGAAAAACAAGGTAGCAAGTTAAGACCATTTTATTTCAAATATTTTATTTATAAAATTTCCCATTTGGGGGATTCCTTTTTCTTTCAGTTCAGTTCAGTTCAGTTCAGTCGCTCAGTAGTATCTGACATTTTGCGACCCAATGGACTGCAGCACGCCAGGCTTCCCTGTCCATCACCAACTCCCGGAGCTTGCTCAAACTCATGTCCATCGAGTCTGTGATGCCATCCAAACATCTCATCCTCTGTTGTCCCCTTCTCCTGCCTTGAATCTTTCCCAGCATTAGAGTCTTTTCCAATGTGTCAGTTCTTCACATCAGGTTCCCAAAGTATTGGAGTTTCAATTTCAGCATCAGTCCTTCCAATAAATATTCAGGACTGATTTCCTTTAGGATTGACTTTAATTGACCTTTTTCTTTAATCACACATATACTGGGTTTTATATTTCAAGTGTCTCAAAAGTTCACCATTTCCAGGAGATAATTAGGGTGTAAAATTAATTTTTTACCAAGGTCACTGAATTTGTTTCAAATACCAGCTGCTTTCACTGTAGGTGAAGGCAGAGACCTCCCTTCCTACCGGGCTCCACTTCCTGGCAAATGTAGTGTCAGTGAGAGATGCAGGCCATGTCAGGAGTCGGTAGGCAGAGCCTGGGCGCATGGGCCACTCTTATGGCCCACACAGGTTGCTGTCTTCCAAGTCTGTTTGGAATGACAGTGTTTGGTCTCAACTCCGCCATTGAAAACGAAGATTGGAATAAAACATTCACTGAAAGTAAGGCTGTGGAATAGTGTAAACTATTCCACTATAACTCTCAGGCTAAGTTTGAATCCTAGCTCTGTCACTCATTACATGTATGACTTTAAACAAGATTTTTTTCCCTTTAAGTAACTGCATTAAGTGTGAAAGTGTTCTACTCCATCCTATAGAATGTGGGAGGTAGAGTTAACACCTCCCACATTAAGGCCAAGTTAACACCACTGTACTCAGTTTGTTTATCTGTAAAATGTGGGTAATAATATTAGTTGTACCCATATGAAATTGCCAGTGGGGAAAAAAAAAAAAGAAATTGCCAGTGCACAACTGTTTTGACCTACAAAAATGGTAATTTTAGTTGGTTCAGCCAAATCCTTTTCAAATGGTTTATGTAAAGCACCAGGCCAGTGGCTAATGAGCACCCAACAAATGAAGGTCTCATGTCAGCAAAGATTCCCTTTACTAGTGATCCCAGGGCTCCCCAAAGGGACTGGAGGTCTCTGGCTACCTCATCCTCTGATGGTGTATGATAAGGAGGCAGGCTCTAGGATTAGATCACTTGATTCAATTCCAGCGTTTTACTAGCTGTGTGGCCTGGAACAAGCAGTTTATCCTTTCTGAGCCTCTGCTCTCTCATCTTTAAATGAGGATAATGGTACCCACTTTAAGTCAGTCCTGAGACAGAAAAGATTGTGTGACGTTTCTAGCAAGTCCCTGGGCTCATAATGGGCACTTGATAAGGCATAGAAGATTATGTACACATTTCAGGTGTATAACATCGTGGTTCACAAGTTTTAAAGATTGTATTCCATTTAAAGTTATTATAGGGTCTTCCCTGATGGTTCAGTAGTAAAGAATCCGCCTGCCAATGCAGGAGACCCAGGTTCAATCCCTGGTGCTGAAATATCCCACATGCTGCAGAGCTACTAAGCCCATGTGCCACAGCTACTGAGCTTGTGCTCTAGAGCCTGGGAACCACAGCTACTGAAGCCCGCATGCCTAGAGCCCATGCTCTGCGGCAAGAGAAGCCACCACAGTGAGAAGCCTACACTGTGCAACTAGAGAGTAGCCCCTACTCGCTGCAACTATAGAAAAGCCCATGCAACAATGAAGACCCAGTGCAGCCAAAAAAAAATTAACCTCTTCTCTAAATAAATAAAGTTACTATAAGTGAAAGTGAAAGTCACTCAGTCATGTCCAACTCTTTGTGACCCCATGGACTATACAGTCCATGGAATTCTCCAGGCCAGAATACTGGAGTAGGGAGCCTTCCCTTTCTCCAGGGGATCTTCCCAATTTGGGGATCAAACCCAGGTCTCCCACATTGCAGGCGGATTCTTTACCAGCTGAGCCACAAGGGAAGCTGTTGGCTATATTCCCCGTGCTGTATAATATATCCTTGTAGTTTATTTATTTTATACATAGATGTTTGTATGTTTAATCCTCTATCCTTACAGAAACCCCATTGGTAACACTAGTTTTTTCTATCTGAGTCTGCTTCTGTTTTGTTATCCTCACTAGTTTTATTTTTAAGGTTCCAAGCTGTCCTTAAATATTGCAATGTGGCATTTAGCTCGGCACTAGAGTGACTAAATAGCTTTGAAAATACTTTCTTCCAGGTCCTCTGGACCCCTCGGGTGCTGTCAAATGGTGTCGAGTTCTCACGGGTCAGTCCAGACGGTGAGGAAGGCTACCCTGGAGAGTTAAAAGTCTGGGTGACGTACACACTGGATGGCGGTGAGCTTGTGGTCAACTATCGAGCACAGGCCAGTCAGACCACCCCAGTCAATCTGACCAATCATTCTTACTTCAACCTGGCAGGCCAGGTAAGTGAACTTGCCTCTGCTTACCTGCTGTAGTGTAAAGTGTCACTTGCCTCTTCTCTCTTGCAATGAGCTTTGTGGATTGACCTGGGGGTGGTGGGGCTGTGACTGAAGAGACTAACCCACTAGGGAATTACTCTGGAGATGGGGTCGCCCTTGGAGTGAGGACCAGCACCCAGCAAAGCATCTGACTCGTAGTAGCTGCTCAACAAATGGAAATTATAGGGAAGGGAGTACATTAAATATCTTGGCTGCCCACATGCTCAGACAGGTGAAACTAGCTATTTCAAGAACTCCCTCTCATCTGGGACTTCCCAGGTGGTCCAGTGGCTAAGACTCTTGAACTCCCAAAGCAGGGGTCCCAGGTTCGATCCCTGGTCAGGGAATTAGATCCCACATGCCAAAACTAAGAGTTCACATGCTGCAACTAAGAGTTTGCATGCCACAACTGAAGATCCTCCAGGCTCAGCCAAATAAATAAATAAAAATATTAAAAAAAAAAAATACTCCCTCTCCTCTAACTGTGACAAGGGCTTACATTTGCTTCCCCTATTCCACTCCTCCCCCTCCCCTAAAAATTACTTCTAAGTAAGGCATTTTCTATATTGGATCCTTGGAAATGTACTTAGCCCAGCCCCTTTTAGGAAATGCTGCCAGTATTGGGGTGCTCCCACTGTACAAACCACCTAAGAGTGGTGGGAAGACACTGAGAGCCCCTCTTAGGTAATTATCCTTCTAAACTACCTCATTCCCCCCTACTGGTAATATTTTAGCTTATTGAGGAAGTTATTACATGACACAGAATAAAAGACTTAGCTAAACTCTAGATTCCGTCTATGACTTTCTCTTCATCTGAGAAGCTCATCATTGTTCACTATACTTGAATCACTTTGGCATGATTTCCTACCACAAAATGATGTTCACAGCCAGCTAGTAATACCTTGCATTTTTATACTTTTTAGGAGTTTGCTGATGGTCCTGCTGATTTTTTTCTAGAATCTTTTCAAATAGCATGAGCTACTTTGTTCTTACATAATTTCCAAAGCTCTTCCTTTGAAAATAAGAAAGGTGGTTCTTCACTTGCTCATTCCTTATGTTGAAGAAGCATCCTTCTTGAGATCTTAAAGACAAACCAAAAAAAAAAAAAAGACAAACATGCACAAGCCATAAAAGACTCTGCAGTCATAAGCATAAAACCCCACTTTCAAAAATAAGTTCAGAAGGAAACTTCACAGAAATAACACAAAATATTAATGGTATTATGTGGGTGGCAGATCATGGTGATTTTTCACTATTTTCCACATTTTTTTAACCAAGGGGGTGGTCTAAAGGAATAGATTCAGAAATAGAGAAATTCGGTGTGAAGTATTACATCTGCCTGTGTGTTCCAATGAAGGACACAAAATGGGGGTGTAAGGTTCACTAAGGCTCTTTCTGTTTACCCGAGAGGAGGACCCTCCTGACCAGAATTTTCCTACAAGGACTTGGAGGGACAGGTATTTCTAAATTTTTTTTTTTCCAGAGGCTGGATTGTTTCCCAGATCACAGATCCCACACAGAAAAGTGGTCAGGGCGAACTCCCTTGTGTGTGCTGTCTTAGTAAGTACAGCTCAGATCCACAGCCAGTAGCTCCAGGGGTGGGGGCCACCAGCCGTTGGAGCAGACACGTAAGAGTTGCTGGGCAGTTAATCAGCCTGGGGTCAAGGGGTCTCTGAATTTTCAGAACATCTCTTGCCCCACCAGAAAAGCATTATTGTGTGTTTTAAACCCTCCCCAGGAAAAATAGCTCAAAGCTTAATATTTAAAGTAATCAACTCATCATATATATTTTCTTTTTGTTTGTCTTTTAAATTTAATTAGCAAACTTTTGTCCTACTTGGGGGGGTCAAGCTTTGACTCATCACTTCTAAGTTTGAGTGTTGAAGGCCTAGAGACAGGAAAGCAGGGTGTTTTTCAAAGAATGGAAAAGGTATGTAGGTTGTAGATTAGTTGAGGTTTTTTTTTTTTTCTTTTGGCCGTTCCTTTCTTATCTAATGCAAAAGTGGGTGAACTTTAAAAAAACAAAACAAAACTGAAACTTTGCCTTAAGAGCTATGAAAGCAGGCCTGGGGCAATTTGAGATGAAAAGCAATAGTTATGGTTCTGGTATGTCTGTGTAGGTATGTGGTCAAGGACCCAAATTCTTCCGTCATTCCATTCTGCTTTTTCAGTGTTACGGTTTTTGTCTTCAGGCTTATCCCCTCATAATTACAAAATGGTTGCCACAGCTCCATGAGTCACCTTTTCATATAGTCACATCCAGAGATTTTAAAAACTGGACCTCCTCTTTTTTTTCCATCTCTAATGTTCCATTTTTAAGAAGAAGCAAAACTTTTTCCAGAAGCTCCTCAACAGACTTTGCTCACATTTTGTTGACCAGAGTGTGTCCTATGCTCTGCTTAACCTAATCACCAGTGAGGGAATTAGACAGTTTGCTCTCTGGGGCCCAGGTGGGGGTCCTATCCCTGAATATATCCTCATATAGGATGAATCAACTAGTCAGTGTTCTGCCAGGGGGAAAGGAGGGTGTTTGCTAATAATGGAGTTGAGACGGCTTTTGGGTAGGAACCAACAGTGTCTATTTTGCTAGAGGTGATTAGAGCTGAATTAAGGTGGTGGTCATGGCAATGCACATAAAGGTCTTTAATGCCCCATCCAAGCCATAGTCAGCTCTCAATGATTAACATTAGTAATACAAATAGTAGCAACCAAAGTTAATGAAAGCAAACACTGAACTCAGAGATGGGCCTCAGTTCTGTTTGTGAATCAGCATTCCTTGCCAAGTTTTCATCAGCCTGGAAAAGAAAATAATCCAACAGTAATAATCCACGAGAGGAGACATTGCATTATTCCAAGTAAGAGAGCCATAAACTGAAAAGCATGCTTTCTTTACTGAAGGAATGTTACTGCTGTTTAGTGACTCAACAATTAAGAGAGTGGGTGCTTAGTCAGTGTTCCTTTCTTTCTCCTCCCAGACTTCTTCTTAACATCTTGGACTCAGTTTATTGGTTTGTGATTTTCATATAGAATCATTTTCTTCCTGCCCTAGTGTTTAAAAAAAAAAAAGTAAAAGGAAATTCCCAAGACACTCTATTCAGAATAGTAAAAAAAAAAATTCTGAAGCAACCCAAAAGTCTGTTAACAGGAGAACAGATAAACAAGTGATATATTCATACAGTGGAATACTACTCAACCTTGAGGTGAGCATCAGACAAATAATTCGAGCCAAAGAAAGAGTCCCAAATTCTCTTCCTCAGTCCCAGGCGCCTCTTCGGTGCTCTCAGTAGCCTGAGGCATGAGACGATGCCACAGGGAGAGTCACATGGGAGAGAGACGCTTCTAGGCTGTAACAGCTGTAGGCAGCCATGCAGGCCACTGCCATCTTGGACCTGCCTTCCCAGGTCAGATCAGGGTCGAAAGATGTGGCTAAGACGGTGTGGGCAGAGGCCTCTGCTCCAGCCTTGTCTCCCACCCACTCCTACCCCCGACCGCTGGGACAAGCCAAGTGGATCCTAGTTCCTCAGAAACAGAACCTCTTGGTAGTGTAAATAAACTGGTCTCTGTCATGTGTAGACATCAATTCTCATGGCCTCTAAAATCTTGGCCTTTCTCCTCAGGATGACTCCATTTGATTGTGCGGCTGAGGCCATCTCACTATAGTCTGTTTTCAGTTTGTACCCAGAGCGCACACCTCTCTCTGCCTACGTCTCAGGAAACTGCAGAGCCTTCAATTTACCTCAGCTCAGGGTTTCTCGGCCTCAACACTGTTGACATTTTGGGCCAGATAATTCCTCGTTGTGGGGGTGAGGAGGCTGTCCTGGGTGCGGTCGGCTGTTTGACAGAATCCATGGCCTCTTCCAAGAACTGCTTCCCCAGGAGCATGACTGTCCCTGGTCGTGACAATTGAACATGTCTCAGGACAGCTGTGGGGCAAAATCATCCCCAGTTGGAAACTACCGGTGTAGTTTATTTTGAGCATTCACTCAGCAAAGCCCTCAGCTGCTTTCCATCCCACATCTTTTGCTGCTGCTGCTGCCGCTAGCTAAGTTGCTTCAGTCATGTCCAACTCTTTGCAACCCCATAGACGGCAGCCCACCAGGCTCCCCCGTCCCTGGGCTTCTCCAGGCAAGAACACTGGAGTGGCTTGCAGTTTCCTTCTCCAATGCATGAAAGTGAAAAGTGAAAGTGAAGTCACTCAGTCGTGTCCGACTTCTAGTGACCCCATGGACTGCAGCCTACCAGGCTCCTCCGTCCATGGGATTTTCCAGGCAAGAGTACTGGAGTGGGATGCCATTGCCTTCTCCGACATCTTTTGCTGGGAAGCTCTAAAACACTGCTATTAGGGCTTCCCTGGTGCTCAGTGGTCAAGAATCCGCCTGCCAGTGCGTCAGACACAGGTTAGATCCCTGATCCGGAAAGATCCCACATGGTGCAGAGGAACTGAGCCTGTGCACCACAGCTATTGAGCTTGTACTTTAGAGCCTCGGAACCACAGTACTGAGCTTGTGGGCCACAACTACTGAAGCCCGTGCACCCTAGAGCCTGTACTCTGCAACAAGAGAAGCCACAGCAGTGAGAAGCCCTCGTACTGCAACTAAAGAGTAGCCCCAACTCTGTGAAACTAGAGAAAAGCCCGTGCAGCAGTAAAGACCCAGCACAGCCATAAATAAATAAATAAATAAAAATTTTTAATTAACTAAAAATACTGCTGTTAAAATATAACCCTTCTTGTTAGAAGCACATATGTGTATTTTCCAGTTTGCAAGCACATTTGACTAAACTGTTCCCCATGAGAACCCTGGAGAGAATGGGTGCATCAGCCCAGTCTTATGCTGAAGGAAGTGAGATTCCAGGAGGTTTAGTGACTTCCCTGGGCCACTCACTGGGAGCCAGGATTAGACCCCAGGCCTTTCTGACCACCAACTAACACTTAATGTACCAGACTTGGACTCTGCCAGGAGGGCAGGCTGTCTTTATGGAGGAGCTGGGACCCCAGTTCTGACTCCCAGTCTTCTGCTATGTGGCAGGGAGTGGGGGACTTCTGGGTGGGAACTAGGCCAGAGAAGTGGTGACATGGCCCACCCCTAGCGAGCCTACAGGCGATGCTTTGAACACCCAGCACCTGTGTGTTACAGGTTGCTGACCCTTGCTCTTCTCTTTGCCTGGCATGTGAAGAGTAGAAGAAACCCCTCTGCTAATAAGTGTAAACCCTAAAGGCTTTCAAACCACCATTGTCTCTCTGACTTTTCACTTTCATCATTCCATTCAGAAAAGTCATGCTGGGATCATCCTTGGAATCTTCTTTCAGATGTACCGGCTACTATTCTGAGCCCCTACCTACCTAACTTAAATGAACACATTAGTCATCCTCATCAGTCAAATGAGATTTCTGAAGTTTTCATCAATACTTGAAATCATTTCTGCAAGAGAAGTTGTAAAGCAAATATATAAGACTGAGCATTAAATCTTCATTTCTTTCTCTACTTTTTCTCTCCCAGGGTTCCCCAAATATATATGACCATGAAGTCACTATAGAAGCTGATGCTTTTTTGCCTGTGGATGAAGTCCTGATTCCTACAGGTTGGTGAATTTAAACCTTTTATAGGAATGCAGAACTGGGGTGCAGTGTGAGAAACATTAAAACTTCATTTCCCTAAATATATTTCCCCTGTTGGCCTGACACAGTGCTCATAGTTACCATAATTAGTCATTTATTTTGGGTAAGGTTGGGAGACCATGTAGTTAGACGCTCAAACCATGACAATATTGAGAGGGAAAGGGAATGCTGTTAATAATTAAGCCAGGCAACAGGCATACGCTGAGATAGTCCCAAACAACTGGGTCAGATGGTCATTCCAGCTGAGCTTTAGACTTCAGAAGGTCCCCACTAAACTGTTAATCTGTTATTTCTTAGCATCTTAGCAGAGGGGAATTTACCTAAGCATTACCCTACAAATGCAGAACCCTGATAGAACATGTCATGGTTTTTGACAGAAGAGGAAAAAGGTGGGATGGCTTGCATCTTGAGTAAGACAAATGCAGGTATATCACCTCTGAAATACAGGGGAATGGCATGGAAGGAGTCCTGCATACTAGAAGGGAAGGTGAGGTGTTGCCAGAGAGGTATTTCATGGGTGTGTGTGTGTGTGTGTATCTGTGTGTTTGTGTGTGTCCTGGGTTAACTGAATTGAGGTCACTTTGGTTATTATTATTATTTGGGATCAAAAGTACCTTCGTTCAATAGGCAAATCCATAGAGATAGAAAGTCAATTAGTGGTTTCCCAGGGGCTGGGGACAGAGGAGAATGGGGAGTGATAATGAGTATGAGATTTCTTTGGGGGTGAAAGATTCTGGAATTGGATAGTGGTGATGGTTGCACAACCTTGTAAATATACTGATCATTGCTGAACTGTGCACTTAGAAATGATATATGAGTTACCTCAGTGTAAAAAAAGAAAGAAGAAACCTTGGTTCGTGTGTTATCTCCAGGATTGATGAGTGTAATTTTGTACTGGATCATATGTGTACCCCCATCTGGCTCCAGGGGACAGATGGATGACAACAAGATGACCTGCAGGGGTACTATTATCTGTGGCAGGTTATAGAAATTAACTTGGAGTAATCACCCCCAAAGCGATAGGTACATATTCTTACTGGGATTTTGTTAAAAGCATCATCAAAGAAAGCTAAAATAAACAAAAGTAGAGGATGAAGGGAAGGCAGAGCAGAAGTCTAGAAAGACAAATGCTTTCTTCATCAGCTCCTCTGATTACAATTTTTTGGCATCACAGAGTTGAATGTTTTCCTGGCTCCAGGGTTTTTTTATATTTACCTTGGTCTGATCACGTGTGTTATCTGATAAGGACGTGGCTTAACAGGTAGGCTTGAGGAAGCTGGCTCGTCTTGTCCTAGAGGCAGAATTATTGCATTGGAGCTCTTATATTGTGAGCTGCAAGGGAAAAATAGTGGCAGCTACTGTTTTGTGACTGATAAGTAAGAAAATGAGCTAAGTAGCTTATGAGCGAGGTGATGAAATAAGGGCATATTTCTTTCTGTATATTTGTAAAATTTTATGTTATCCTACTGAGTTTTGATCAGACGAAAATCACACACAAAAATGCATAATTCATGCCAGGTAAAGATTATTTGTCATGATTGTAAGAGATAATTGTGGCAAAGCACAATACAACTTAACATGTAATCTAATTGACCACGTAAAACTCATGTTCATCACAGTTCTGCACTGTAAGTAGCTTTAGGTCAAATTCTCCCCTCTATACTAATCCTGGACGCCTGTGAAGCTGAGTAGGCTGTAAGAGCTCTGAACTTTCAGGAGGCAAGAGCCCAGGTTCCAGTCTTGGCTTGGCTATTGACTGGCTACGGGACCTTCAGTGCGTGTATAATGCTTTAATATTTAACCTCTCCAGACTCCTTTTTTTTTTTTTTTTTTTTGCAAATAGGATGTTGAACTCAATCAGGGTTCATAAATTTTTATAAATCATACCCATAAATTTTATTTTAAAAAATTAGGGAAATTTATCTCAGGTTGCTCAGCTTTTCATTTTGCCAAGCTAGAAAGCTATTACAAATACAGAGCTATTAAAATTAATTGGGAATATATGCATATTATATTTTGATTTAAAAAATTTAACTGATTGGGATAATAAGAAGCAGAGTTAAATAGGCTACATTAAAAAAAAAAACTACCATTCATAGTCACCATTTTTCATAAAAGAAAGAATATATTAACACTACAAAAATGGGAAAAATTTAATCTTGGAATAAAGAAGGACCTTTTAAATTGAATTTGTCTTACTTTGTAAAAGAATGTGACAACTGATTATCCAAATCTATCTTAGTTTTCTGTGGAACATTGGAAATTGTACCATGTATTCGTGATTGCCTGTGTACTCAGTTGCTTCAGTGTGTCTAACTCTTTGCAACCCCATGGACTGTAGCCCACCAGGCTCCTCTGTCCATGGGAATTTCCTAGCAAGAATACTGGAGTGGGTTGCCATGCCTTCCTCCAGGGGATCTTTCCTACCCAGGGATCAAACTTGTGTCTCCTGCATTGGCAGCCAGATTCTTTACTGCTGAGCCACCAAGGAAGCACCATACTCATGATTAAGAACCAACAATTGGTCTATAAAGTCACTTGTAACTCTTACATTCTGTAATTCTATAAGGCTCTTAGTATAACATTTTACTACCATCTTCACCGTCAAATTCATTAGAACTCTATTACGTAAATAAGTTGCAACAACTTCAGAGCTCATGAAAAATTTGTAATTTTCTTTTACATAATCATACTTTAGCTGGTCCCTCATAGATTATATCTGTTTGCCCAGTGGCACTTAAACTGAAATTAAGGGATGTTTTCTTCCTTCTTTCTCAGAAATGCTTAAGAAACAACTATTGTTCCTTTGGAACTTCCTCCAAAAAGGGTGGTAACTTCTATTCTCCCCTTCAGTGATGTAAGATTTCACATGTCTGGCCCACTTTCAGCCAAGAAGAAATCTGTAGGAGCTCAGATTACATTTCTTTTTTAAACTTTTTATTTTATATTAGAGTATATCCAATTAACAATGTTGTGATAGTTTCAGGTGGACAGCAAAGTAACTCAGAATACATATAAATGTATCCATTCTCCCTTATCTGACTCTTAATATTGACCAAAAGCCCACAGGCAAGTGGCTTAACTGAGGCCAGTCCAAAGTCATTTGGTCATTCAGAAATGCCTCCCCAATTTTAGTAATGATGGTGGATTTTGAGGCTCTGTTTACCTGGCTCTGAAGATGACGGACTTCTAAGGATGAAGATTAAAAATTTCATGATAGTTTTTGTTTCTGTTCTGGGAGTGTTATATGGTTTAAACATTCACTGAAATATGTTTCTTCTTAGAAATAAATTTTTCTTGCCCAATATGTGCTTTTATTGCAACATGAAAAAAAAAAAAAAAATGCCTCCCCAGTGTAGCTGGGCTCACCAGGAATTGACTGGTGGAGGAGTCAAGCCAGAATATTATCCACTAACCTGGAAAATAATGTCAAGATAGATATAATCCCTATGATAGAAGAGATGAGAATGAAATAAATCTTGGAAAGGCAAGTAGAATTTTGCCAGGTAGTGAGAAGGAGAAAGATGTTTTGGATGGAGATGGACAAGAATGGGCAGTGCAGGAAACAGCAAGACTGTCCCCGGGGCAGTGCTGGGCTTCTGAAGCATTCAGCACATGCTTTTGGTGGCAGAAAATTATGGATGGATCAATAGAGGTTTGTGGGGGCCAGGTCAGATCTGCACCAGGCTCTGCTATGGCTGCAGTCCTGGGTTGGCCTTGGATGACCCTAGGCTTGCCTGGGGTTCAAGGCCAATCCACCCAGGACAGACTCACAGGTGTACCAGGTATTCAGCCAGAACTGGGCTGCACTGAACCCCAAGCCCACTTCCTTGAGACATACTACAAGAAACCTGTGAGACCAGCTGCACTCATTAAGAGTTCTGGGAACTGATATACAGTAACTAGAGACTGCAGTCGTGTTGAATTGAGGCAAAGGAAGATACTGTTTACCTGAGAGATGAGGTGAGGGTTTATAATAATCATGGCTGCCATTTCAGAGAGCACTTTATAAATAAAGAATCCATACCACGACCCTATAACCAGGTTCTGCTCATTTTTCTTATTTAATGGAGGTGGGAACTGTAACACAAGGAGTTTGAGTCATGTACCGAGGAGCACTCACTTAAAGAGCAGTGGAAAGCTGGGGTTCAAACCCAGGCAGTCTGGTGTTAAAACTGAGGCAGGCTCTTAACTCGACCTGTATCCTACAAATGGTCAGATGTCAAAAAACATTCTGGGAGATTGGAAAGAAAGACAAGAGAGGGGGAAAAAAAGAAAAGTAAATTAATTTATTGACTATATAGATAGCCAGGATCACCATATAGCCAAGAAACAGAAAGCTAGGAACTAAATAAATAAAGCTTTGGATGGTTGTCAGTTCTCATTCTTCTGCCACCTTTTATACAGGTGGCCTCCCCGCTTCTCTCACCATTTTCCTTCCCATTTCTCCTTTTTCTCAGTTTATTCTGCTTTTCTGCAAAGAAAACCAAAGACAAGTATTTGCACAAAATATTTACAAAGAAAAAAAAGGAGAGAGACAAAGATAGAGGCCAAGTCTCCATCTTTTGTGGCTGTTAATTTATATTTGTTTTTCAACTCCTTCATAAAGGCTGTAACCTGAGCTCTTAAGGGAAATGCTGATGCAGATCTAGACTTTGAGGGTGTTTTACCTTGGTTATAGACCCTCAGTAAGTAACTTCTCAGGTAGTAGGAAAACCCATTGTATAGAAAGTAACACCTCTTACTGTACGGAAGTCGTAATACTATGGCTGAGCTACTCAGCAAAAAGGAACCTTCCCCCCGTGTATGTTTGGGGTAGAAGTAAAGTCCTGTCCTCCATTTTGTTCTTCTCAGTCCTACTGATGGGAGAAGGCAATGGCACCCCAGTCTAGGACTGTTGCCTGGAAAATCCCATGGATGGAGGAGCTTGGTAGGCTGCAGTCCATGGGGTCGCACAGAGTTGGACACGACTGAAGCGACTTAGCAGCAGCAGTAGCAGCAGTCTTACTGATTGGGTGTTATTACAGAGAGAGGAAAGGAATACCCTGACAGAGAATTTCAGGGAACCAAAGCAAGCATAATATGATGAGATCCCCTCATCTTAAACTTATAGCCACGTTTATTATTTTTCTCTAATTTTATTTTTGGCTCCACTGGGTTTCATTGCTGCATGAGGGCTTTATTCTAGCTGCAGAGCGTGTGCGTCTCATTGCAATGGCTTCTCTCGTTGCAGAGCAAGAGCTCTAGGGCACGAGGGCTTCAGTAGTTGTTGCGCACAGGCTTAGCTGCCCCACGACATGTGGAATCTTCCTAGACCAGAGATCAAACCCGTGTCCCTTGCATTGGCAGGTGGATTCTTAACCACTGGACCACCAGGGAAGTCCTATAGCTGCCTTTAGATCTCTACTACAGGCAGGGCATGAGGACCTCCAGCAGCCTTGGGTACCTGTTTTACTCCTGCCTTTCTTCCTGTTGACAGCTGAGGACATATAAAATGTCTTCAGCCCTTTCTGTCAGTAAAGCATGGAAGACAAGAGCCTGCCCTATGTGGCCTCTTCATTCTTCCCCTTTCTCTGCTCTGGTAGAAGGCTGTTCTTTTCCTCAAAGCCCACCAGAAATGCCCCAGCAAGTGTGAGGCCTGGTCCTTGCTCATAGGCACCTCTCTCCTGCACCAATACGTTTCTGCAAGGCTGAGAGCTCATTTCACCTGTAGACCAGGAGCAAAGCTGCAGCTCAGCTGTCAAAGCTGGGTTTGCATGTCAGCAGTAAGTGGAGCTTAGCTTCTTCTGATCAACTGCTTTTCTCCACTTCAAAAAAAAAAAAAAGTGCAGCCCATATAGCATTTGCTACTGCTTAGGATGGGTGCATACTCTGTTACCTGAGGCATCTTCAGCTATTCTTGAGAATGTTTTTGATGTTGTTGTCAGGGCTGTCCCTGCAGTTTCCCAGAGGTGAAACTCCTAGAAGCTATTTACCAGGAAGAACAGGTGGAAGTCCACAAAGACCCAGCACTGACAGGTCAGATATTTAGCTTCAAGGCTTGAATCTGGTGTCCTGCCCTGTGGCAACAGGAAGAAACCGGTCCTTGGTGCCCTGCTTAGGTTCTGAGCCAGCTGAATGTGAGCAGGTGAGAAAATTCAGTCCTTCTTTTCTTCAGGGATTAATTCATTCCCAGGGTTGTAAATATTATATTTCATCCTTTTGCCTTACAGAACTGTGAGACTTGGAGGCGATCTGGGCCACTTGCCCAGCATGACTTTATGATGCATACAACCCAGTGCAGAACTAAGCATGTGTCTTTACAGGCATTTAAAACACACAGCTTTTTTTTTTTTTTTTTTCTTCTTCTTCTAGTTTTGCTATTCTTTACTCGTAGTTGTAGATAAGGAATTAAATTAACAAAGTGAATGATTTGATTTGCCTCTTAAAGTAACATTAGTAAAGTCTCATCTTATTCTCTTCCTTGAGATGGATACTTTTCATTTTTATAAAATGAAATCCACCCTGTCCCCCAGCCCATCTGCGTTCACTTGCGGTTCTCACTGCTCTCCATTTTTGAAAGCTCCTTCTAAAATTACATGAAAGCAACCCCATTTTGACAAAATTAGAACTGGTAGGAAAGGCTTACCACGAGGCTGCGGAGAGAAGCTCAGCAAGACGTTTGTATTTTATTTCAACCTCTCTGGGTTCAACCTACAATTCAGTTGATTTTATAATTACTTCCCTAGGGCAGGTCTAAGTCTCTGACCTGGAGAAATAACAAATCCCAAAGTAGTCTCCTGGTTCAAAGATAGTGCAAATGAAGACTGTTTTGATCTACGTGTTTTAATCTTTGCAGAGCTTCTTACAGAAAAATCCTTTGGACTTTATATAATTCTAAAGTAATGGGTATAGTATTAGTTTCAACCCTCCATCAATAGGTTTCCTCTTACTTTTTCATCCCACCTCCCTACCCCACTCAATATCATTGTCAGGTCCTACTGATTTTTTTTTTTTAATAAGCTTAATCTTTTTTAGAGAAGTTTTATGTTCACAGCAAAATTGAACAGAAAGTACAGATATTTTCCATACCCTCTACTCCCATATATGCATGTTGCTGTTGTTTAGTCGCTAAGTTGTGTCCAACTTATTCAGTCCTGAATATTCATTGAAAGGATTGATGCTGAGGCTGAAACTCCAATGCTTTGGCCACCTGATGTGAAGAACTGACTCCTTGGAAAAGACCCTGATGCTGGGAAAGATTGAAGGCAGGAGGAGAAGGGGACGACAGAGGATGAGATGGTTGAATGGCATCACTGACTTGATGGACATGAGTTTGAGCAAGCTCTGGGAGTTGGTGATGGACAGGGAAGGCTGGCATGCTGCAGTCCTTGGGGTCACAAAGAGTGAGACACGACTGAGTAACTGAACTATGTCTGACTCTCTTTTGACCCCATGGACTGTAATCTGCCAGGTTCCCCTGTCCATAGGATTTCCCAGGCAAGAATACTGGAGCAGGTTGCCATTTCCTTCTTCAGGGAGTCTCCCTGACCCAGGGGTCAAACCTGTGTCTCCTACATTGGTAGGTGGATTCTTTACCACTGAGCCACCAGAGAAGCCCCACATAGGCATAGCCTCCCCGTTATCAACATCCTCCACCAGGATGGTGCATTTATTATAATTGATAAACCTAAATTGACACATCTTTATCACCCAACGTTCACAATTTACATCAGGGTTCTTTTTTTTTTTTTTTGGCTATGCCATGCATCTTGCAAGATCTTAGTTCCTGCAGTGGAAGCAGAGTCCTAACCACTGAACCACCAGGGAATTCCCTAGGGTTCACTCTTCGTGTGGTGTATTCAGTGGGTTTGGACAAATGTATAATGACACGTATCCCTCATTATGGTATCATACAGGGTATACTCTAAAAATCCTCTGGACATAGTATTAGTTCCAACCATTCATCAGTATGCTTCCTCTTTCCTTTTCAGTCCCTCCTCCCACCTACCCCCATATTGTTAGTCACTAGGTCCTAATGATTTTTTAAAAATTGTATTCATTTATGGTTGTGCTGAGTTTTCATTGCTCCACACTGGCTTTCTCTAGTTGCCGAGAGGGGGCTACTCTCTCGCTGCAGTGTGCAGGCCTCTCGTTACAGTGGCTTCTCTTGCTGTGGAGTGTGGGCTAGGGCATGAGGGCTTTGGTGGTTGTGGCTCACGGGCTCAGTATTTGTAGGACATGGGCTTAGTTGCCTTGCTGCATGTGGGATCTTCCTGGACCAGGGATCGAACCCATTTCCCCTGCATTGGCCCACCAGGGAAGTTCCAAGGTCTTGATGATTTTTAACAACAAAGTATTTCTTCAATCTGTCTCCTCAATATGTATTGTTGAGTCCTGGTGTAGGCTATCTTTTCTTCTCTAGATCAGTGCCTGGCTTGTATTACAAACTTCATAAATTGGGATCAGCGAAAGACCAAATGAATGCGGACAACAGTTCTCTAACCAGGGGGTGAAAAATCTCTCTAGATTTGTCCTCCATCTTGTTGCTAAAGTTATCTAACAAAAATGCAAATCTTACTTTATAATACTTTTCAGTTTAAAAAAAAGTTTTACGTGGCTCTCAGGCCAGACACCAGCTGCTTCCCCGGCGCATCACCCACTGTGCCTCACTCATGCCCCTATTTCAGAACCTCCCCCCCAACCACAGGGACCACCTTATAACCCCTCCTTGCTGCACAGAGCCCCACACTTCCTCCTTAGAAATATTTCCCCTATTTCCTGGAAACAGAGGATTCTTTGTTGCTCTGGGGGTTTTGTAATGACATAATCTGTTTCAGAGTTTGTGTGCCCAGGCTCCCTTATCTTCCTCTCCGTTAAGCCTGCGTCTACCTCAGATGTTCTATCAGGATTTAGTAATAGATCCAAAGTAGGGAGCTAGAAGGGAGTTTCAGGCTGGGTTTCTTTGGCCTGAAGCTAGAAAACTTATCTATGCTAAACAGAAAAGTGAAACCAAGAAGTAGCCACCCTGCACATGCTATCAATTACTCCTTCCCTTCCCCATCCCTGAGGCTCAGATGGTAAAGAATCTGCCTGCAATGCGGTGGACCTGGGTTCGATCCTTGGGTCAGGAAGATCGCCTGGAGAAGGGATAGACTACCCACTCCAGTATTCTTGGGCCTCCCTGTAAGCGGAAAGCCAGAGCATGGTGTTCTGCTTGTTACCCTCAGCTATGCAATTCTGGAGACTAGCCCCTCCAGGTCCAAGTCTGGCCCCCAAGTTTCTCCTCCCATGCCCTGTCACCAGATGATATCACATACTAGGTGCCAGGTACAATACAGCCCCGGGGAAGGTAGAAGGCTGAGCAAATTAGGTATACCCAGGCTGTATGGAGAACATACAGCCATGGACATAGCACAGGGCGCATCCCCAAAGAAGTCAAGTGAAAGTGAAGTCACTCAGTCATGGTCAGTTCTTTGCGATCCCATGGACTGTAGCCTACCAGGCTCCTCTGTCTATGGAATTTTCCAGGCAAGAGTACTGGAGTGGGTTGCCATTTCTTTCTCCAGACTATCTTCCCCACCCAGGGATCGAATTCGGGTTTCCGGCATTTCAGGCAGACGCTTTACTGTCAGAGTCACCAGGGAAGCCCCTAAATAAGGCTACAGTTTTATTTACCCTAGAGCTGTTTTGTCTATGACAGATCCCTCCTAGATGGTACTCAATGAAGTTCAACAACAGAAACTCCAAGGACCTCTCCTGGCAGCAACAATACCCCCGAGGGGATGTGTTACTGAAACCCACTCTATAAAATGGCCCCGGGAACAACTTTATGAGATCCAGAATAACTCCCAAAGCTACTCGTGTTCCCTACTAGAAAATATCACTGCTATAAGATTGGCAAGCATGAGCCAGCATGCTGAAAATTTGGCAGGAAGAAAGCTCAGAAATAGTGCTTGGCCAGACATTGTATAACTCCTCTGGAAAGTTCAGACTAACATCAAGTTAATTTGTCAGAAGGGGAGTCGTTTGCTAAAACTCTGACTACCACCCTTTGAAAGCTGATGGTTTAACAGCCACCCCTCTGCCCTCAGAGGTCTGGACAGAGGCCTGGCTCGAGTTTATACCTGGCACATAGCAGTCCTTAGAGGTCATTCTGAAGCGGATGAGAGGTAGCTGTGGGTCTGAGGCTAACTCAAGCGAGTTCTGAGAGCAGGCTTGTATTCAGTTCAGCTAACATTGGTAGACGGAGAAGGCAATGGCACCCCACTCCAGTACTTTTGCCTAGAAAATCCCATGGACAGAGGAGTCTGGTGGGCTACAGTCCATGGGGTCACTAAGAGTCAGACACGACTGAGCGACTTCACTTTCACTTTTCACTTTCATGCATTGGAGAAGGAAATGGCAACCCACTCCAGTGTTCTTGCCTGGAGAATCCCAGGGATGGGGGAGCCTGGTGGGCTACAGTCCATGGGGTCGCTAAGAGTCAGACACGACTGAGCGACTTCACTTTCACTTTTCACTTTCATGCATTGGAGAAGGAAATGGCAACCCACTCCCGTGTTCTTGCCTGGAGAATCCCAGGGACAGGGGAGCCTGGTGGGCCGCCGTCTGTGGGGTCACACAGAGTTGGACACAACTGAAGCGACTTAGCAGCAACATTGGTAGAACACCTGCTGATTGCTGCTGATCAGCACCAGCTGATTCTCAGCTAGCCAGAGAAACACTATGTGTGCTCTTGAGAAGCTCACAGGGAGTGGAGACTGATGTAGTCAGGGCAGTGGCAGCGGTGATGCCCATGGAACGAAGGGACCATAGAGGCAGGATTGGAAGAGGCGTTCTTGATATCACTCTGAGCTTTGAGAGGTGTGTCTGTGAGGGTCTGGCAACAAGGAGAGTAAGAGTACTAAGCACAAAAGGTGGGAGTGGGGGTGGACTGTTAAGTCAAAAGCTACAGAGACAGTTGGGCAGGGTGGAGGCTAGGGTGAGGCAATTTTATGGTGCAAAATGTAAGGCAGCACTCATTCTCAGGGCCATGAAGGTGCAGGGTCAGCACCCAAGAATGAGTGTCTCCTTAAGTTTTGAACCCTGGGTCCCTGATTGCATCACCCTGGTCCCAGCCTGGTATTTGAATATAGTCACCATGGGCATTCTGTGCCATCCTAAGGAGCTAGGATTTTATCTTTCAATCCTGGAAGACTTTGAAGCATTTAAGTCAGGGGATGGACCTAGCAAGACTGGCATTTTACAAATATCACCCCAGCCACTGTCAGGGGTGGAGCTTGACTAGAGACAGAGGCTGATGAAGAGTCTATTTCAGTAGACCAAGCAAGAAATAAGGATGACCGCAACAAGAAGTCAGATGGAAGAAGTGTAGTCTTACAATATTTAAGAGGTAAAACTTAGGAAGCCTGAATGACATGTAGTAAATGAGGAAGCAGGAAGGCTATAGGATGGCGTCTGGGTTTCTAGGGCAGCTCCCGGGCAGCAGAAATGGAGATATTAAGAGATATTAAGTAGCACAGGATAGAGGAGGAGGAGCTGGCACAGGGCTGGAATGAAGAAGGGGAAGGGCTGGGGGAACTGTGGATTTGGTCTCAGGGATATTTGAGGTTAAGATGCCTGGGGGGCAACCAGGTGGGGATGTCCAGCAAGGAGTTGGACGAATGGATACATTACGAGAGAAATGAGAGCAGGAATGTAATTCAGCATGTGTTTTGTAGATTAAGCCATATGGATTTCCCAGGGAGGAACCATAGACTGAGATGGTCAAGGGGTCTGAGGGCTGAACCCAGGGGAACTGGAGGCCACCACCAAACTTATTTAAAGTGCAAGAAAGACTCACACTAATGGCACTGAGAAGATGGTCAGAGGAAGAAGGCGAAAAAAAGAGAAAAGGTATCCATCTGTCTTGGACTGACCAGCCACATCAGTTTCCAGAGAACTGGGAACCTGGGCAGCATGCCTGGGCTGTAGTGGCTGTCACTGCTGCCCCTTTCTCAGATGTGAGGAGAGAAGCCAGACTGACAACTGGTGAGTAACTGGGAATGAGATGAGAGGGTCAGGGAATGTAGGCCAGCGAGTGGTTCCCAGCTAAGGCAATGTCTAGATACGGCATCTCGGGACCGCCCTAGAGATTCTCATTCATTTGCTCGAATGTAGAGCTGTAAATGCTGCCTAAGTGAGCTCAGGAAGCCCCTGGTGTTGAATCTGCGTTCAAACAACTTGAAAAGAGGGAAGAGGGTGCTTCCCTAAGATGGAAATGCAGGATCAAGGAAGAGGAGGGTTTTGGTGGGAGAGGAGCAGAGCTGACTGAAGAGAAGTGAAATGTTTGCAAGTGCTGCTGAGAATCCAGGAGAGGACAGAGACTGTGAAATTGTGGTGGCCGCAGTTGGTTCTGGGGGTTCTCTCCATTTCTCTCGGTAGCTGGAGTCAGAAGCAGAGAAAGTGGACTGTGGGATGATCCCTCGGTGCATTTTGTCAGGAAGGAGGAGCAGGAGGAGGGGACAGGGCATAAGGCTGGACAGCAAGGGTGTTACTGACCAAGTGGCTCAGGTCATAGACAGTGGGCCCGGGCAGGTGACAAAGGATGTGAGCGCCCTGACGGACACCCTGAAGACCAGGGGAACATGGCGGTGCTCAGGAGAGCGGGTCTAGCAGGAAGACAGTGGGTGAACTTCAGCGCAAATCCCGGGTACCATCTGGATGGAAGTCTGGGGTGGAAAAATCCTCTGCATGAACAGGCCTCGCATGGGCCCATCTGTGGAGTGTAAAATTGCCTTCTCACCTGAAAAACGTCATGTGATGGTGTTCGGCATTTTCTGCTTCAGATGGCATGGAATATCCAGAAGTAGTGCCCTCCTCCACTGTAAGTCAAGATCAAAAAGTTCTCAGTGGGGAAAAAAGAAAAAAACAGCAGTAGAATAAAGCTGTAAACTCAAAGCAATGGCAAAGGAAAGAGGAAAAAACCTGCAGCAGAGACAAGCTTTGAGGTTGTGTGATCTATGAAAATTTATAGAAATGTTACCTTAAAAAAAAAATCCCAAGGTGCTTTGACTTGCCAACCACTGGAATGAAGTCCAAATTCACTCCGAGGCTGTTACTTTTAATTATCATTCTCTTTGTGTCATTTCCTAAAATAATAACGGGCATTCTAGAGATGATTTTGTCAAGATGGCTTAATTAGGTGTCAGATGAGTAACTGTGCCCACAGGCCCCATTACAGCTGGCTTCCTTATGCAGATTTGACTGACTGTTCTGAACCCGACGGAAGACACAGACATCACTGGAGCAGCTTGGGCTGGAAGGCACAGCTGGGCCATCCCCATGGAGATCAGACTCCAGGTCTTCCTCCGGCCCCACCTTTTTTTTCTTTTTCTTTTGGAGACGAAAGCACAGCACACGTGAGCCCGGGTCTGTCTTAGATGGTTTCCACATCACTGTCTTTCACCCTTAAAGTGCACACGAGTCGCCTGGTGGACTTGGCAATGACTCTGACTTGGTGTGGGTGGAGCCTGTTTCTAACAAGCACCAGGCGATGCCTGCGCGGATGCTCCCTGGTCCATGCTTTGAGTAGTTGTTGAAAAGGCTCTACACCACTCTGTGTAACCTCCTGTAACTTTTGTTGCTTTCCTCACTTTGGGCACCTATTTCTGCCCATTGACTCCTCTCCTTAACAATCCTGAGTCCTCCTGCTACCCCTTAGCTACCTCTATACCCCACTCTGCTCCAGGACTTCCCACGTCAATGCTTTTTTTTTTTTTAATTTATTTTTGGCTGCGCTGGGTCTTCATTGCTGCCCGAAGGCTCTCTCTAGTTGTGGTGAGCAGGGCCTACCTCTAGTTGCGATGCATGGTGCCTTCTTCTGTTGAGGGGCATGGGCTCTAGAGCACGCAGGCTTCAGTAGTTCTGCTGTGTGGGCTTTGCTGCCCTGCAGCATGTGGAATCTTCCTGGACCAGGGGTCCCGCATTGCAGGGTGAATTCTCAACCACTGGACCACCAGGGAAGACCCTGGGCCTCTCTTACAAAAATCTTTTCTTTGTAGCTCATTCTGGAAAGAACTGCTCTCCGTCAACGGCTTCCTTAGGTAAGACAAGCTGAGATTTTTATTTAAAAAAAGAGGAAAGAGTTAACCAGAAATCACAGGGAGCCCCCGAAGGGAACAACTTTCTGCATTGTGTTTGTCTCATGGGCCATTGTACCTATAGCCCTGGAATGTCTCAGCTGGACAGGACCTTATCTTCTCCAACCACCACTCACCTGTCAAGTATTTGAATCTCAGAACCATAGGTTTTGCTGACACTGGGCAGGATGCTCACTGCCCATCCTGGACCAGCATGTCAGAAAGGCCTTCCTGATATTGAGCTGAAATCTGTCTACCTAGCGCTGACCCCCACCTGGCTTAGTCCTGGGCCTTGGGTCCCTAAAGAGCAGCCTTGTAACTTTAGCAGGCAGCTGTCCTGTCACCTCAAAGTCATTTCTTCTTGAGGCAGAACATCCTCAGGTCATCCTGTGATGCCTCTGCTGCAAATAGTAACAAGAACTGTCAACAACCTCATTACAGTCTTTACGTAACTTCCATTGAACTGACTGCCAACCACATCCTTAAAGTCATTTTCACACCTACTGTGGCTTAGCTACATCTCTTCTTGGTTGATAGTTCAGTCGCTAAGTCGTGTCCGACTCTTTGCAACCCAATGGACTGTAGCCCGCCAGGCTTCTCTGTCAATGGGATTCCCCAGGCAAGAATACTGGAGTGGGTTGCTGTTTCCTTCTCCAGGGGATCTTCACAACCCAGGGATCAAACCCATGTCTCCTGCATCACAAGCAGATTCTTTACTGCTGAGCTACCAGGGCAGCCCACATCTCTCCCTTAGTTGGTAATAATTGTACTAACTAGATTTAAGCTTTATGAGAGTTACTATAATATGATGGTTAAGAACCACCTGCTCTGGAACCGTACTGCCTGGCTATGAAGCACTGTACAAAGAACCATCTACATGTTACCTGTTACCATCACAACCATCATCACATCACTGTGCTGAGCACTTTCCCTGTATTAACTGTTCTTAATCCTCATGACAACTTCATGAGGGAGGGGCCACAGTGTCCCAGTTTCACTAGTGAGGAAATAGAACTTCAGATTGTTTTGTACCTAGGATTAAGAGTTGTAATCTAAATCTAGGTGGTGTCCTTTGGTTTGGGTTTTTATTTTTCAGACACATGCAGGACTCACACATCTGTTCTTGTCCATAAATTTCATCATGTCATCAGTGCTTTACCCCCCACTTTATACTTTCTTTTGGATTCCTGGTTCTGTTATCCCAAGCATATCTGCCTTCCAGCTTCATGCTCTCTGTCATCGTTTGAGAAAAACCTCCTGTATCTTCATCTAGATTAGCCACAGATCAGAGGCTCTTTGATGACTCCCTGCAGATTCTGCTCACTGAAGCCCGGATGCTTCATCCCTCCAAGCTCCCTGAGCCACAGTCCATGTGACCCAATTTGAGAAGCCAGTGGTTTATATTTGAATGCAACTGCATTTGGTTCCTGGGGAGCGTGCTTCCTCTTTCCTTTTATGTCTCCATTCTAGAATTCTTCCCAGGACAGAGAACTGCTCCCACATTTGTAGCATGTGAGGTTATCCTTGTGGGCAGGGACAGGTGCAAAGACAAGTAGAACTCCGGGTATGTAGGGCACTCTGTTGCAGAGAAGATAATGACCACCTCTTGCAGGTAGTGAGACTGGAGCGGCTGGCCCTGTGTTTCAAGGCTGCCTGCCTCGCTCCACTAGTACAAACACAGAACTGTGTTCAAACTAAGCCAAAGGAGGCTGAGCAGCTATAATGGAACCAACATTTCTGTGTCAGGGGAGCTTGGGGCAGCAGATTCAGGATGAGGGAGACAGGCGTGTGCCTTGAAGCTTAGATGGTATATTTGTGTGGGGTGATTTGTGAGAAGGTGAAGCACTGATGGAGATCAGAGGGGCTAAATCCCCCACATAAAGCCATTTCTTGTCACAGCCACTGGGTCACCTGACCAGAAAGACTGGACTGGTTTCTCCCCTCTCCTTCACAGGTTCTGTTCTCTGACCTAGGCTGTTAACATAATTTGGCTCTCTGTGTTTAGTGACTATGTTTTCCATGTTGCAAGGACATCAGCCCACCTGTCCCTGCTGATCTTTTTGGGTTCCTGTGAACCATGACTGTGGAAGCCTTGTGACTCTTGGGGGAGAGCAGAAGGCCAGGGTTTTCCTGTGAGCCTGGGCTTCCTGGTCCCCCTTTGTAGTTGGAGCTTCTGAAGCAGCAAAACAAACATGCAGGAAAATTCTTCTGCCCCAATGTGTTCACCTTTTGAAATCCTCAAGCAAACCCCAAACACTGTATCTCTGTGTGGTCAGGTAGAAGGGCTGTCCCTCTCATGCCAGAGTAGTTATGTGCCAAAGTCCAGTGGATGCAGGAGGGTTTGGGAAGGTAGTCTTGACCTTCCTTTCAAGACCACCTTCCCAAACCCTCCTGGATCAATGTCCTCTGACCCTGGAAATGCACCTGCTCCTGGGCAGTAGGTCCCCCACCATGGGGCTGAAACGTACGGGGCAGGCAAAGGAGCCCCAGCCAAAGAAATGGACTCAATTCACTGGCCTTACTGAATTGAGTCCTTGGTATGACCATGAATGGCTATTTAAAAGGGCTGATTTTGACTCATCACAATCAGAAAAACACAGTAGTTAACACAGACTCAAACCTTGACTGCTTAGGCTTCAATTCTCACCAGCTCTGTGATGCTGAACAATGTATTTTACCTCTGCGGGCCTTATGTGTAAAGTGGAGGTAATAACTGGACCTACCTCATTGGTTGTGAAGATTTAATGAGGTAATATGTGTGAAGTGCATAGAACAGTTCCTGGAATTTAGTTAAGAGCTTAGTAAGTATTAGCTATTATTATGACCACCATCCAGAGAAGGCAATGGCACCCCACTCCAGTACTCTTGCCTAGGAAATCCCATGGACGGAGGAGCCTGGTACGCTACAGTCCATGGGGTCGTGAAGAGTCGGACACGACTGAGCGACTTCACTTTCAGTTTTCATTTTCATGCACTGGAGAAGGAAATGACAACCCACTCCAGTATTCTTGCCTGGAGAATCCCAGGGATGGGAGCCTGGTGGGCTGCCGTCTATGGGGTCGCACAGAGTCCGACATGACTGGCGTGACTTAGCAGCAGCAGCAGCATGACCACCACCATCATCATCATTGTCACCATTTACTGTGTGTTTAATATGTACCAGACACTGAGCTAAGCATATATACATACCTTAGCTCATTGAATTACCCTTTGAAATAGGCGTTATGCTTCAGTTAAGCCTCATTTGGAAAAAATGGGCATTTGGAGAGGTCAGGTAACCTGCACAAAGTTAAACAGGTAAGTCATTGGTGGAGTCAACGTTTCTAGCAAGTTTCCCTAACTCCAAAGTCTATGCTGTTATTACCCTTGGCTACGGTCCCTGATAGCAACTATATTACTATTCCACCATTTTTTATAGCAAAGAAAGCTGGGATTTAAATCCAGGACTTTCTGACTCTAAAATCCATTCTGACATCTATTGAGTTTTCCCAGCAAGTGAACAGGATGCTCCTGAAGCCGGTAATAATAATTGGTGATGATGACTTCTGATATATCCTGTGACCAAGAGGACAGTTTGCTTAATCAGCTGTCATGGGGGCAATTTGCACTTTCTCAGATACATTATTTTCCTGCAGTTTCTCTGTGCTGTTGACTCGCTCAGATTAAGGCTAGCTTCTGTGTCCTTTCACATACTAGCTGTCCACGCTGCAAGAATATGGAGGAGTCATAAGCAGTCTGGAAGGAGGCCTGGTGTATTGCACAAGGCCTTTACGACGCTGCTACAGGAATCTGCCAGGAGACACTCAGGCTGCGTTTCTTGACTAAACACCTCAGGTTATGGGACTGCAACATTCCAAAGGTGCATTTTAGCGTCAGAGGGCAGCTTGTTTTGTGACAAGTAGTGGGATAGGCAGAAAATACTCACCAGGCTATATAGATCAGAGATTCTTAACCCAGGCATGTATCACTGGACTTTGGAAGTTTTAGGAACATTGTGTGTGTGTGTGTGTGTGTGCATTTTCTTGCAGAGAGAGCCCATAACTTTTAGAATATTCTCAAAGGAGTCCATGATTCAGAGACATTTAAAAAACCATTGTTTCAGACTAAAAAATCACTAAGAGAGAAAGTTTCAAAAAAGAGAAATCTTTTTTAATGAAAATGTCAGTGCTCTTTGGAGGAAGTAGTGTACTTTTCCTGTAGTATTAATAACTTAAAGACCATAATGAATAATTGTTCTGTTCTCTGTATTTCTGGAGTGTGTATGTGTGACAGACAGAGAGAGCACTGACTATATGCCAGGTGCTGGCCAAGAGGCACAAACCCCTTCATAGCATTCCCTCAGTTAAACGACACAGTGCCAGGGACTTCCCTGCCAGCCAGTGTTAGTGCTTTCACTGCCGAGGGCGTGGGTTTGATCCCTGACTGGGGAACTGAGATCCTGCAATCTGCATGGTTCAGACAAAAACAAACAAAAAGAAGAACAAAAAAATCACAGTATCTGTATTTGGTAGATAACACTATTAGCTCCAATTTTATAAGTGGGAAAATTGAATTTTACAGAGGCAAAGAAATTTATGAAGGTCAGTTGGTAAGTCTGTCTAAATCCTAAGACATCTTACATAGATAGATTGATTCATAAGTCAATGTATAGGACAAATCATAGAAAATAATTTTTGAATAACATACTTAATTTTTTTTTACTCTTTATTTTTCAAAGGAGAAAAAATTATTAGAGAAAATTTCTTCCCACCTAACTTCCCCCCGCAAATTTTTCTAGAATGTCTATGCCAGATTTTCTTTTCTGTCTTCTCAAAATGGTTTTTAATTGTTATTATAAACAGGAGTTCCTTGTGCTGAGGACTGTCTGGAGGGATTCTGGTTTTCATTGTGCACTTATGTCACTGGGTTGTGTGAGATAAGCTAGAAAGGGGACCTGCCAAAAAGGAGAGAGCTAAAAAATGAATAAACATGAAGACCCAGTGACTCCTGCAGTGACCATCTGTTTATCTTCTCAGAGTCAGGCACTAGGGCCACCAGGTAGCAAAAAGAGTTATTTCAGATAATGGGAAGTTAAAAGCATGGAATTAAAATTCACCCCAGGTGAATTTTCTCAGTCAGGTACTGAGAAGAGCGTCCAGATGTTACGCAGAACATCATTTCAGTAGTCAGCGTTCAGCCAGGAGCTCATGAGGACTAATTTACCTTCTGCTCTGTTTCTTAAGACTTTTGCCCAAAAAATTGTCAGAGCCAGGAGCCCATAGGATATGTATAACATAACTGTCTTGCCTTCACCCCAAATATGGACAACAAGAGTCCATTCCTGTGACAGATTTAATGCCTTGTGACAGAGATCTGCAATGTTAGAGAATCTTGTTTCCAGTAATCAGATATACATCATCTTCTTGCAAGATTGAGGAGCAGTAGTTGCCAGAGTGACACTCGCGTGACCACTCTTGTCCTTCACAGGTGATGGTAGTCCTATGCCTTTGTCAAGTTAGCCAGTTCCAACTTACCTTTCAGGATCAGCCTTGGGACACATCTTTGGAAAACCTCTCCTGACCTCGCTGGCTGCACTAGCTGCTGCCGCTTCCTGCTCCATCAGGGTCCTCTGAACACCATACTCACTGCATCTGTCATACTCTCCTGTGAGTTTTTATTTTATCATCCATCTCTTTCACCAGATTCTAAGTCCCATGAGGTCAGTTGTGGTTTTGTTTTAGTTTAATTAATTCATTAATTTGGCTGCCTTGGGTCTTAGTTGAAGCACTCGAGATGTTCATTGGGTCACGCGAGATCTTCTGTGGCTCTCAGACTCTGGCTGTGGCATGTGGGTTCAGTGGTTTCAGCGTGCAGACTTAGTTGCTCCGCAGCATCTGGGATCTTAGTTCCCTAACCAGGGATCGAACCCACACATTATGAGGTAGATTCTTAACCACTGGACCACCAGGGAAGACCCCCTGAGGTCAGATTAATGCCTGGTACATAAAAGATACTCAAAAAAGAGTGAGCTAACAAATTTATATTTGTTTCTTCCCTATGCAAAAGTAATTGCAAGGGTTAGTGTTCTTAAGGCAGAATCATCTAAAGGGACTTCTGACTATGTAAAAATAGCAAGGAGGGATAAATTCACTTCCTGTCAGGACTTGTCAAGTGCCAAGAGGTGAAAACATCCCAAGGCGGTACACTAGTTATCTATTGCTCTATAACACTTTATGATCTCTCACTGCGGTCAGGAATTTAGACAGGGCATATCTTGTCTCTGCATATTGATGTCTAGGACCTCTGTTGGAAGATGAGAGAGCCAGGATGGGAATCATCAGAAGGCTCATTCACTTGCCTGTCTGGCAGTTGATGCTGACTGTTGGTTGGAGGCTGTCAGCCAAAATACCCCTTTTGACATGGCTTTTCGATGCAACTTGAGTTTCTTAAAACTTGGCAGCCAGGCTCAAGAGCAGATGTTCTGAGGCAGACAGGACCAAGCCAAAGCCACTCTGTATTTAGAACCTGGCCTTAGAAATCACATAGCACCACTTGTGCCACGTTCTATTGGTTAAGGCAGTTACAAAGGTCCGTCCAGGCTTAAGGGAGGAAACAAGACTCCACCTCTCGGTGAAGGAGTGTCAGCATCACATTGTAAGTAGAGCCTGTGGGATGGATCTATCCTGGAGTGGCCATCTTTGAAAAATGCAGTATGCCACAGGCAGTCATGGGGAAAAGGCCAAGTTCCTCTAAGAATCCCTCATTTGAGAGAAGAGATACGAATCAAGGCAGATGAGTTTCATGAAGGGTGACTTTTTCCTTTACTTCCAGAGAGCCGGCAATTATAACTCTATCAGGAATGCAGATAGAGGAAGATTTAAGGCCTTGTGACAGAGATCTGGAATGTTAGAGAGTCCTGTTTCCACTGCTCAGGTCCACATTATCTTCTTGCAAGAATAAGGCAGCTGTAGCTGCTACAGTGACACCCCCATGAGCTCTCTTTGTTGAGCTACTCCATAGACTCGACCTTATTCCTGGCTCACTGTCACTCCAACAACACTCTTGTCATAATTCTTAATTATTTTATTATCCGTATTGATGATACCATGACCTTTCAGCTTCTTGACATCCTCTTGCAATGATCTTGTCCTCCAAGCTTTGCAGCTACTCACTCCTGTGGTCTGTGGGTCATACCCCCGACTTTGTTACTACCTCTTATCGCTGCCTTCTATTATCATAATGTAAGATGTCTGTTTCAGCTTCAATAATTCTTCAGTGCTACAAGAACCTGTAGCACTGATCCCACCACCCTGTCACTGTTCCTCACCTCCTTCCCTACTAAGATCAAAAGTCCATTATTCGGATCACCCCTTTTCATATGCTCTCAATGCCCTTCCCCTCTCTTTGTGTTCTTGTGTTCTCCTAACAAAGCCCAACCCTGACTAGTCCTATCCCTCCATACTCTCTACCGTTGCCACCAAAAAGCTACTGTCTCACTCAGAATTCATGACAGCAACCTCAAGTGGGTCCTTAGTTGGGCTTGCAGTCAGACTTTCCCTGAAATGGGGAAACAGAAGTACTGCCTCAGGCCACTCCCCTGTCCCAGAGCTATAAGGCCATATCTTTGGGTCAGAGCCCGGCATCTGCCAGGCATTGCTGCTCAGACCTTAGCACACATCCAGCCTTATTCAGGATGGTAAGAAATCCTTATCAGAAAGCAGCTTCTTGGGGACTTTGCTGGTGGTCCAGTGGTTAAGATTTCATGCTTCAAATGCAGGGCACGCAGGTGCAGTCCCTGGTTGGGGCCCTAAGATCCGACATGCCTTTGGAGTGTGGCCCAAAGAAAAAGAAAACAGCTTCTCTGCTGACACCATAGCTTTCTGGTGGCTTCAAAACCGAAGTCTGGTGATGTGACATCCTCTCTGAAGGCACCCTTTTCATTTCCGCTTCATTTTATGTACACTCAGCGTTGCTGAGAGAGCTATTTTCATATCTCCTTCTACTCTTAGCACCAGAGCAGGAACTCATGTATGCGGATAAACAGAAATTAAAACAACTGCACGTTCATTTTCCAAATTCTTAGAAAAAGCAAGAGTATTTGGGGATTAAGGGTGGGAGGGGCTGCAGCCAAGTCCATCCAAGGGGAGGTGAAAAGTGCCTGAGTAGCGGCCTGGAGACTCTGACACGATGGAGACGCATCACCTTGGGCAGGTCCCTTTAGCTGTCTGGGTCCCAACCTCATCTGCAAAGCGAGGGGACTAGATGAGGTAATTCCTAAGGTTCTTTCTAAATCTTTCATTCTGACTTTGTCACAGGATGCTACAACATTCACAGTTGCCCGTTTTTTTATCTGTTTACTTGATTCATTCATCAGGTTTTCAATCAAGTAAAGACTCTGCTTAATGCTCAGAAGATACAAAAATCAGTAGGACACATACAGTCCCTGCTCTTTAGGGGCTCACATTCCCTATAGATATATAGCTTGATATAATCCTAGAGTTATGCCTTAATGTGATGAATGTTTGGGGGAAAGTATGTTCAAAGTAGGATGAACAAAGTCAAAAAGGGGGTTAGTTCTAGCTGTGGATGATATATTCCCTCACAGAGGAAATAGCATTGGAGAATAAGCATTCTTAAATACCCTAGTGGACTTTGCCAGAATGGTGTGGGGGGCCAGAAAGCTCATTCCAGTTATAAGAAAGAGTCCAAAGACATAGTGAGTCTGGGAGACAAATACAAAAGTTTTCATATGCCTGACCACCAAGCACATGAGGGAGTGTGTCAGGGCATAAGGCTGGGAAAGATTCGATTAGAACCTTCTCTTTTTCTTCTTATTTAGCAAAAATCTCATTTTAGGATTATCCCCATTGTCTGATTTTTGAGTCAGGACTTCTCTGCTGTTCTTGAATTCTTACCCTCTCTAAGCTCTGCTTGTGTTATATATATATGTATTTCCTGAAATTTGGCCCATTTATTTATGCCATCTTCCTGAAAATGTTCAGGCATATCATTTATCAAATATTTCCATGTAATGTGGAGGGCAACAAATAATAGCAGCTTTGTTTTACAGAGAGAAAAACTAAAGTAAACACTGATTTGTAGATTGCACAACATCAGGTTAATAGACATGAAAGGTGCCCTGGGGTGCTTCCTTCATGAAAATTCCATGACTTTCTTTTTTCTTTAAACTCAAGAAAAGTAAATAATCTTGACTGACCCAGGCAATCGTATTAGGACTATCTTAAAAGGGTTAGATTTTGAGTCAAATACGGCTTTAAGAAAGCACTAAATATTGTGAGCACCATTTAAAGTTAGGAAAGAAAGCAAAACATAAATGATCACTTGGAATATGTGTTGGTAAGATTAAAATCTTGTTGAACCCATGAAAACAGCTGCTTTTTTCCAGTCTAACTGTTGTCTTTTTTAAAGTTTGTGCGGGAGATGGTTGGTCACCCAGACTTCAGAGGACAGTCGTTACAGCCCGGTGGGGTCACTACCACCCAGGATTTGATGTTAGAGATCCGACAAGTTCAGCCCTCAGAACTGCTCAGGGTTTAGAGGACTTGACTGAACTCCGTGTGGATGTCTGTACAGTAAGCTCTTTATATTGTGTCTCTAGCACCATCTACTGGGAAAAGAAGTGCCATTATTAGAATTACATTAGAAAGTGTCAGAAACCCAACTCAGGAAGCAGAGGAGAAAAGGGGAGGAAGGAGTTCAGAAGATTCTAAGAAACGGAGAATTGAATATATTATATTGAAGTTTCTTGTATACAGATGTAACCACTAAAACAAAAATACAAAGTTTCTAAATTATTAGGAACACACAAACACAGACCATATTGTAAAAGATTTTTTTTTTTTAAAAAGCAACTAGAATTCATAAACACGCACCATAAAATACAGTGACAAACAAAGAACACTTATAATATACATATGTCTTCTTAATGCATGCGTGCTAAGTTGCTTTAGTCGTGTCCAGGTCTTTGTGACCCTATGGACTGTAGCCCTACCAGGCTCCTCAGTCCATGGAATTCTCCAGGCAAGAATATTGGAGTAAGTTGCCATGCCTTCCTCCAGGGGATCTTACGTCCAATCCAAGTCGCTTATGTCTCTTATGTCTCCTGCATTGTCAGACAGCTTCTCTACCACCAGTGCCATCCAGGAAGTCCGTGCTGTCTTAATAGCCCCTATTAAACAGTCTCAGATTAAATCACACAAAAAAACCCAACAGAATGCCATGTACAAACCAAGTGATTAACTTGGTTTGAAAGGTTCAAAATATGAGCACTCGAAAGCAAACCAAGCAAGTGAAAGCCCAAGTAGCAGAGGGTCTCAATCTGAATATCAGAAAAGACTGATTTCAGGACAGAAAGCATTCGATTACATGAAGGAAGACACTTGGAAATGATAAAGGATGCAGTTCACAATGAAAGTTCACCCCAAAATGACTGTATCTAAGATCATGAAGAAAACCTCTAGCAGTTTCACAAAATACAATGCAGCCAATATTGGCTTAGAAATGTTTTAACTCTTAATAATTCTTGGATCAAAAGAGAAGTCAAGGGACTTCTCCACACTTCAAATTCAAGAGCTGCGGGTTAGATCCCTGGTCAGGTAACTAAGATCCCATGTGCCAAGTGGTGTGGCGAAAAAAAAGAAAGGAAATAAAAAAAAAAATTTTTTTTAAGGAAGCCAAACCCCAGAACTAGGGATATCAGAAAAATAATTATGTATAATGGAAATGTATACATAATATATAGGACTATATAGTAAATAAATAGTATAATATAAAATTATCTATAATGAAAATGCCTACATGTGCTATAATTAAAGTAATAGAAAATTTTAGCACTACTTATATGTTAATTAAAACTTGTGAAATTAAATGAATTATGCATCTAATACAAGATATTTGAAAACAATTAAAAAATAAATCCAAGAGAGCAAAAGAAAAATTAACAAAAATAAAAGAAATTATAATTTTGAAAAGAATCAGAAAAGGTAGTACATAAATCCAAGAGCCACTTCACTGAGGGGGAAAATAACCCCCAAAATAAATATAACAGTAGATAACCTATTCAGTCCACAGAATTAGATATGAGCAGAGGCAAATAATGACAGATGGATGGAACCGAAAGGATCATAAATTATTTCTTTCCTCAACTCTTCACAAGTCAACATGAGAGTAATATAGATGAAATGGATAATTTTCTAGGAAAATATATAAATTTGTGATTGTGAGCCCCAAAAGAAATTTTAAATCGATTATCAGAGAAAGATGGAGAAAACTACAAGTGCAGTGGAGTTGTCTAATGAAATACGGACGTACGTTCAGCAACAACCTCCAAGATAAATTGAGTGAAAAGTTCGGGGTGGAAACAGGCTGTGTTTTATGGATATGCACTTAGATGCTTGGGTATTCTTGTAGCATCTCTAGAAGGTACGTGAGAAACAAGTGACAGTGGTTGCTTCTGTTGAAAGAAGCTGGGTCTGTGGGGAACGGAAAATAGGGAACTTCTTTGCACTACAGGGTATTACTTTGTACTTTTTACATCTGTCATCTTTTAAACTGATTACATGTGTAAATATTACCTACTCAAGAATTTTTTTTGGAAAAGTAGAACCAAGACAAAGGAAATAAATGCTTTTAAAGGCTGTTTTCAAGAATACTGCTTAACTTTTCCTAAAGCTGACTCTGGTAAGAGAAAGATTCTCTTGGTTGAACATGGACCCGAGACTCCGGAATGGTCTTGGCCAGGCCTCCCTGTCTCTCTCAGGTGCTTTGGACGCCAGGCCCCCTTGCAGCTCTGTGTGAACTCAAAGACCCTATTCCTCACACATCAGGAAGAATACATTTCTGAGCAGAAGCTCTGAGTTAAAAAAAGAAAACCCTCTTTTCACCCAAAGGCAGGACATCCCTGTTACTTGGTATTTAGGAACTCACAAAAGCGGAACCAAATGCTTTAAATGGCTAAAAGTCAGTTCTCTTTTTACCTATTTCATTTTTTTTAATGGTAAGATACAAGTTCCTAATTTTTCTTAGCCTCTAAGATTCTAGCTCCACTTTGCATGGTATGTCTCTCAAAAAACAGACGAAACCAAGTTCCTAAAACATCTCCATCTGACCACATGAAAAGAAAAATGACTCACATCCTGAAAGAATATGTTAGACATCTAAAGTCTGTACTTACCTATAAAATATATTATAAAGTTCTGGGACAATACAAAACTTTTAAAAGGACTAAACTGTATCATTGTGTAAGGCTCTATCCCTTTCCGCTTTCCCTCTCAAGAAAGATTGGCCAGATTGCTTGGCCTGCTGCAGAGGAACCTAGGATTCCTTGTATTTGGGGAAAGAGCCTAGGGCCAGGGGCTTCTCACTGCTGAGCCATACTTCTAGGGTAAGACGGCAAAGACCTCTGCTGTTATCTGTTCCCAGGGTTTTCTAGCTGAGCTGCTCAGAGCCTGTACTGGCTTCACTCTAGCTTATATATATTTGTATTTGTAAATTTTTATTTACTTATTTTTGGTTGTGCTGGGTCTTCGTTGCTGCACACAGGCTTTCTCTAGTTGTGGCCTTGCATTGGCAGGTGGATTCTTAACCACTGGACCACCAGGGAAATCCCTATATATATATATATATATATATATGTATGTATTTTATGTTGTGTACAGTTGACCTTTGAACAATGAAGAGGTTAGGGGCACTAACCCTCCATGCAGTCGAAAATCCACCTATCACTTAACAGTTGGCCTTCCAAATCCAAGTATTCGACCAGTCAAGGACAGTGTGGTACTGTAATATTACTGAAAAAAATCCACATATAAGTCAACAAAAAACATTTCAAACCCATGTTTTTCAAGGGTCAACTATATATTTATTTTACATGTGTGTGTGTTTATTGAACTCCCCTCTGAATATTAACAATAAATTCTGCAGGAATGGGGTAGGGGTTGAAAGTCAGTGATTTAGTCCAATTTATTCATTGCACTGATGAAAAACCCCAGGCCCAGAGAAGTGATTTCAGCTAATTTGGCTTAATCTCTTTCCTTATCTGAGGCAGGTTCTACCCTACTACTACTACTATTACTACTACTGCTTTTGCTGCTATTACTGATATGATAAACACACACAAATCACCTTGTACTTAAGCCGTTTTTCTCCATATCAGTTATTCTTCAAACTTCTTCACCCATTCAGCCTACTATGACCTCACCTAAAGTCTCAGCTCAACTGCTAAACTTTTATCCATGAAATCTCCCCAGTCTGCCACATCTAAGCCAACCCATTCACACCGCCTGTCTTCCTTCTTATAGCTGTGCCTCTGCTGGAACACTCTACACACTATGGTTATGAACTGCTTATATGTCCATTTCCTCCTTCAGGCTGCAAGCAGCTTAAAAAATATGTTCCATGTCTCATCTACGTGGCATCTCTGCCCATTAGAGTGCCTGGCATACAGTAGGTGTTGAATAAGTGTTGATCAATCAAAAGAGTGACTGAGTGAATGGCACCTAGTCCACTGCTTTGGCTTTGACACATTCCAGGAACATGCCTATGGGGGGAAGTTTCCCGCACACTCCCTGAGCTTTCTTAATGGAGCTAACTTCAAAATATTTGTGTACCTTGTTTGATGGCTTGGCCTAACATCTAAAGAACAGACCTGGAAGTTGGGGAAAGAATGAAAGTAATAAAGCAAAATGGCACAATATTCAGAAGAATGTAAAATCCATGTTACAGTCTTTTGGCAAACCCTGTCTAGAGGACTGTCTATTGAGAACTTCACTCTTTCCCTTGGATCTCTAGAAAATTCACCCACAAGATAATTCTGATTCCTCTTTTCTACCCTTGAAGCCCAGACTTCTCCTTAGTGGTTTTAGTAGAGCAGAAGATATGAGCCCTGGGGTATCTCAGAACTAAAGCAAGAAATGTCAACAAGGTAACTGACTCAACAGTTAGGACAGCCTTTATCCACCTTATCCTTTAGTGAAAATTAAGTGCTTCCTTGATTTTTGTACTTTTTTCCACACTTGAATGATTCTGAATTTTATCGTCTTGCAGTCAGTAACACCTTACAATTAAGGAAATCTAATAATTTATTCTTCTTAAGATCTGACTCCCACCTCCTTTACAAATTGAAATTAAGGCTGGGAGGGTAGAACCAGTAGGGTGTTCAGGGTATAAAGATTTTATTCAGGCATTTATCACTCTTTTTTTCTGCTTCTTCCCACCAGGAGAAATTGCTTCAGTGCAAGGAACGGCATTTGACCTGAGGAAGCCAGTGGAGCTTGGAAAACACCTGCAGGAGTTCCACGTGAATGGCTTTGACCACAATTTCTGTCTGAAGGGATCTAAAGAAAAGCGTTTCTGTGCACGGTAGGTACTTTTCATTTGCTGCCTCTGTTGGGAAGAGATCCCAACTCCTATTCGAGGAGCTTTTCCTCTGGCCCTATTAATGCCAGTTACTATGCTGCAGGGGACTGTCTCCCACAACTCAAGTGTCTTTTCAAAGCTCCTGTTCCACGGGTGACTTCATCCCCACCCTTCATCTGCCTTTATCCCTGCCTGGCATTCTGTCTCTTTGTCTCTTCTCTCCCCATCTCTGCCCCATCTCTCAGGCCTTTTTTTTCCCACTAGAAGTGCCAGTTTCTCCTGACTAAAGTCACCTCTGCTTTCCTTGAACTTCCAGAGTCCTTTGTCCTTTCTTGACTCATGATGTATGCTCTGCTTCCTTGCATGGAAGGCTGGAGGTTACGTTTCCCCTATAGCGCTCACCACCTCCAGCCTGTCTGATAGGCATCTGTGTCCACACTCTCCTTCTCACTAAATTCCGAGTACTTCACATCATCTCATCCTTGTGAATCCCTCCCTCTACCTTGACACCTAACACCATGCTTGGCACTAGCACATAATCAATATGTTTGTAGAACGGACGGACCTTAAGTAAAGCAGAGAAAATGACTGAAGCTCTAATAGCAGCAGAAAGAACTTCTAAAGCCTTCTCTCCCTCACAGCCCCAGCACCAACCCCAGGCGTGTTCCTCTAGCTCCTGCCCACTCTCCTCTGTGCCTCCTATTCACATCCCTCTCCAGACGGCCTCTACCTGAGGAGACCTCTCGCCACTCCTGCATTCTCTGGCTGTTCAGTCCCTGGCCTTTCTCTTTCTAAACATCTTTCCCTGAACCTCATTGTGGGATGTTTTACCTTGGTAAGGCTATGAGAGACCTAGCCTTATGTATATCCCTTTGACCCCAAATATAAGACCAAGTAGGTACTCTCTCCTCTGTAGAGGCTTTTCTTTTTTTAAAAAAAGGGAACAGTCTAGCAGCCTATTCTGGGGGGAATAGCTGACTAAGGAGCCCCCTGCCTGCTCTAGCCCCAGGGCGGCAGGTAGTTTAACTTAGAAAAGCATCTCTTCTCTTTCAAAAGACATAATTGGTTGTCTTGTCAGACCAAGCAGAGAGCTCCAACTCCTTATGGGAAATTATTCCAGTCTCCCCCCAGAGCCCTAAAACTGCCTCTGTCCAGCCTGGCTCCCCTGACACACACAAACATATCTGACTAGGGTGAGTCCCTTTTGCCTTCCCCAGGGAAGCCAAGCTCAGAGTGAGAAGGTGCTATGGCGAATCCTCAAAACCACCTACTTACACCTCCCCTGAGAGGCTGCGAGAATCTCCTACCATGCTGTTCTCATCTTTGTCTCTTCCATATCCTGCCTGGCTGTGTGGCTGGGTCTGACTCCTATCTCAAAGCTGCTTCCCAGCTTCTCCCTGTCTGCTTTTTCACCCTGGACCTCCGTATACGTGCTCTGGCTTTATCTCTAGGGTCCATCATGCTGGAAGCGGGCGGGTACTGGAAGTGTACACCACCCAACCTGGGGTCCAGTTTTACACGGGCAACTTCCTGGATGGCACGCTGAAGGGCAAGAGTGGAGCAGGCTACCCCAAGCACTCCGGATTCTGCCTTGAGACTCAGAGCTGGCCTGATGCAGTCAATCAGGTAAGTCCACAAGCCAGCTTGTTAGAGTGGTGGTATGTCCGAGGTCATACCAGATGACAGAGATCACAACACTCAAATCAGATCTGAATGATTCAAAAGTCTGTGTGTTCTCTTCTCCAAGTCAAGGTAAACATAGGAAATTCTTAGCCATGTTACTAACATGGCATTCATATGTTAAAAAAAAACTGTATTTTGTACCTTCAAAGCCTTTATTCAGTTTAAGCTTTCTCCTTATGAATATTTACTCATTTTATACAACCACACTGTTAAGATGATCCTCCAAATCTTTTCATCCTTTCGCTTCCTCCTTTCTTTTCCAGCTATTGCCTAGAGTAATGCTCCTCAAAGTTCAAGCCCATAATAAGACACTTGCAGCCTGCACCAGAATGTAAATCAACCCCTCTTCTTTCATTAAGAAAGTCTTGCTGTGACAAAGTGTGTTTCGTGATGTGGTTATTTTTATCCTGGTTCGAGTTCATCTAATTGCAAACCAATAATAAATGGTTCTTACCCTGGCAACTGGTTCACATTAGAACTGGTCTGGAGACCAGTCCAGAAGCCATCCTGAGTGGTTAAGGGTGCAACCTGGGTTGGCAAGGTGTAACCTGTATTGTTTTCCTCTTCACAGCCTCACTTTCCGCCTGTGTTGCTGAAGCCTGGTGAGGAGTATGACCACACCACTTGGTTCAAGTTTTCTGTGGCCTAAGGAAATGTAAAGATATGTCCTGCTCCAAGGTCAGGCTGGGAGCCCCTTTAGCAGCCTGACTCTCCTATAAAGAGATGAGTTGAAGATTTAGAGGCTTTCAAAGTGATCCTGTGATTTAAAATCATACAAATGGTAGCAGTCAGGGTAGTCAGGTCTGAATATTGATTTCCTTCCCAAAGACTGGCTCCAGGCCAGGTCTAATGACCAGCTCTCCTCTCTGTGAAGTGAAGGGGACTCAACCACCAATGTCACCCATCATCTCAGCCTTGATCCTAGCCCAGAAGTGGCACCTGGGCTCCATGTGTTGGCTCCATCTGTCCATTCTGCCCCTTTCTTTTCTACTTTCCACCCTTTCTTTCTTTAATCCTACTCAATCCTTTTTTTCCCCCTCCTTCTCTAGCTCACATCACCTTGCCCTATGCATCCTATGGAGTTTTCAGGTCGCTTAGCTCATTCAGCCTGCTGGCAGAGGGAGCCTGTCTGCCTCAATAAGGCAACAGATGACGGAGACATGAGTCAGCTGAAGCTTACAGGGGATAAATGACTCACCTAAAGACACTGAACTAGGAAAAATTTTAACCAAGACTCTAAGTCGGGTTATTTGCATGAAAAACGTGCAAATTCAAGTCCCCTTCTTTGCCTCCACTCCAGTCTTCAGGAGCATCCCTAGCATCAACTGATGGGCACAGAGGAGTCTAACCCTTACTGTTAGCTAGCCTTTCTTCCCAAATTCACTTTTATAAAAAGAAGCGCGAGTCTGTTTGAGCTTTACAGGTAATGTGATTTAAGGTGCAAGATCAAAATGTCCAGAAAGAATCTGTAAATTTGATTCTCTGCCTTCACAGTTAACTGAGAAGGCCAGTTCAGCCAAGGCATAGGAAGGAAGTCACTGGAGACAGGAGCTATGTTAGTGTGAGGAGAGGGCCTTAACTGAGAGAACTACAAATTGCACTGGAGAGCACATGTGTTACGTAGACCAGCCTGGGCTTCCCACCTTTCCTAATTGAATCGTCAGTGATGGGTTTGGGTTGGTGGCTTTTAAAGAAATGTATCTTATACTATTATACACTAATAATCAGTTTAAATAAAATCAAAATCTGCACCTTCAAAAAAACTCCGTTTCTTCATTCTGTCAGGTGTGAACCTTTGGGAAATGGATCAAATATAAACCGTGTGTTCTGGACTCTACTATGCTCTCCAGTCCCAGCCCTAGCTGGGAATACCATCTAACCAGCAGCCTGTGGAGCTTCCTCTATACTTCCCTTTCTCTTTGTTGTTCAGTTGCTAAGCTGAGTTTGACTCTCTGGGCCCATGGACTGTAGCACACCAAGCTACAGTATCCTCTCTAAGAGTACAGTATCCTCTACTATCTCCTGGAGTTTGCTCAAATTCATGTCCATTGAGTCGGTGATGCTATCTAATCATCTCATTCTCTGCCACCCCTTGAAAATACGGTTTATTTTTTAATTCACTTTGACATGAATTTTCTGAGCACTTTACAGTTCTCTCCTGGGTCTTTTAAGCAGTTCAAGAGGTGATGTCCAAGATGTAGTATGTTCCTTAGGAACATCACAAATCTCTTTGGGGAAAACAAGACTAACAGGAACAACTAGATGATGTAGAATTGCACCATGACAGAGCTGGGAGCCCTGACCACTGACTTTGCTCCTGCTTTTACTACATGGGCAGTCTAATTTCACTAGGCCTGTTTTCTCACCTCTGAGGCAAAGAGAATAGACTGTAATTATCTGGAGGATGAGTGTAAGTCTGCAGGCAGAAACTAAAGCTGGCCACTAGTACAATTAATGTGAGGTGGTGAAAACAAACCATGGTATTATTTGGTATGGAAAATACCATATATTATAGAATTATTAAAAACTTGTTGAAAATGTAAGTATCTACTCAGATGCAACCCCCACCAAGAGTAAGTCTCCAGGTCCCCACAAGTCCATGCCTTCTTTACCATACAGCCCCCCCCGCACCCACCCACGACCAAACTAGTGCTGTATTATTCTGAGTTCTGGTCTTTCATAGGTGAGCATAGTATTGACTTCAGTTCAGTGATCTATGGATTCCTTTGTTTCAAATTCATGACACAAGTTCTTATCGCTGACTGAGATTTTCATTTTTCCAGTTCCCACCCATTTTGCCTAACAAGGTAAGATTTAACATTAAATAATTTGCACGATCATTGCTATAGTCTAAGATGCACGCTATGGACGTTGAACTGTTGTGACTGTTAGGTGACCAATGACAAGTTCAATCTCCAAAGACTAAAGGAAAGTAGCTAGCATCAATGAATAAATGGATCATTTGCAAAAAGTAGAACATGAAAAACTACCGCAGAAAACAGAAAGCACAGCATATACCCTGTTCCCTAGCCAGTTCCCATCACCAGTTACAACTGATAGCTGTTTAAAATGAAACAATGGAATCAGAAGTTTGCAATGGGCTTTTTAAAAACTATTTATTTGGTTGCTCCAGGTCTTGGTTGCATGTGGCATGTGGGATCTTTGATCTTTGTTGTGGCATGTGAACTCCTAGTTGTGGCATGTGGGATCCAGCTCCCTGGGCTATTTGGAGAGTTTGGACAGGACTGCAATCCTTTTCCAATCAAGGAATTTTTATCTTCTTTTAAGTTCCAGCTTCTTGAATTCAATTACTCAAATCATAATGTCTCAGATGATCTGGGTAGCACTGCCAGCTGTGGCTAAGTGAAGTCAGCAAACTCTCTCCTCAAAAAAAGCAACTATAATGTAGAAAAAAACTGAGACAAAACAAGTTTGTCACTCTGGCAACTAACCCAAAACATACAAGGCATGTTTGTTTGAAAAACTGCTGAACTTTGAGTAGAAACTGTAAGATTGTGGCATTCTTGCCTGGGGCTGCTCCCATTCCCTTTACTTCCCCAGCTCACTTGCAGCGGAGCTTCTGCCAGGACGAAACAGAGCATGAAGACCAGGAGACTGCTACTGCTATGGTTTTGGGGATGGGAGGGTTCTCTCAGTTTGGAGTGGTAGGTGATATCCACACCCAACTGCTTTGTTAATAAAAATAGTGATCTTGGTGCTCTATAAGCAGGGAGGCTGATGGCTCTACTAGCCTGAGGTTGCAACTGTGGTTGGAACAAGCACACTTCTGGGTGATCAGAGGCTACATGTGCATAGCAAAGACCAGAGGGGGTCAAGCTATTCACACACACACTCCTGGCCAACTCTGATGCAGCAGGTACATGCAAAGGAAATTAAAAGGACTTAGCAAAAAGCAAAAACAAAAGAGTTGAAAAAATGTCTAAACACTGAATCCACTCCCTGCCTTCACACAGACCCATCAGCAGAGCACAGTAACCTGGGCTGAAACGTGTGAGCACTACTGCCCGGTTGCTGACCACTGAGCCAGCTATGCAGACGCAGGGCAACCCTACAAAGCTGAGCTTCAAAATACACACAAGAGTGTTCTTTTAGAAATAGCCAAAATGCAGAATAGAGATTATAAAAAAAGAACCAAGCAAAATTCTGAGGTTGAAAGGTACAATAACCAATGACAGTTCCAACTACAGAGGCTCAGAAGCAGATTAAAAACGGCAGGGAACAAAGATAAATGAACCTGAAGACAGAAAAAATTTGAAAGCAAGAGGAAAAACATCTCGTCACTACAGGAGACCACCAATACAATTAACATCAGACTTTTTGCCTGCAACAGAGGGCAGGAGGCAGTAAAGGGCACAGTCAATGTGCTTAAACCCCCAAATTACCCTTCAAATGCAAAAGTGGGTTAAAAACATTTCCAGATAAAAAATCAGAAAACTCACTTCTAGCAAAACTACTTACAAGAAATACTAGAGGAAGTCTTCCTTTAATGCTGCAAGGGAATTAAGACAGTAACTCAATTCCATGGAAAAAAAGGAAAAATACCAGAAACGGTAATTTTTCTCATCTTTTCTTTAAAAGACAGAAGGTTGTATGAGGCAATACTTAAACACCATGCTTCTGAGTTTGTAACACATAATATAGCACAAGGAGGGAAGTTTGGGAAAAGAAAATATACTGCAGCAAATTTCTGACTATTTGCTGACTATTAATCTGAAGGAGATTGTGATAAATTAAGATCCAGCTGTATAGTCAAAGCTATGGTTTTTCCAGTAGTCATGTATGGGTGTGAGTTGGACCATAAAGAAAGCTGAGCGCTGAAGAATTGATGCTTTTGAACTATGGTGTTGGAGAAGACTCTAGAGAGTCCCTTGGACTGCAAGGAGATGCAACCAGTCCATCCTAAAGGAAATCAGTCTTGAATATTCCTTAGAAGGACTCATGCTAAAGCTGAAACTCCAATACTTCGGCCACCTGATTTGAAGAACTGACTCACTGGAAAAGACCCTGATGCTGGGAAAGATTGAAGGCGGGAAGAGAAGGGAACAACAGAGGATGAGATGGTTAGACGGCATCACTAACTTGATGGACCTGAGTTTGAGCAAGATCCAGGAGATGGTGAAGGACAGGGAAGCCTGGTGTGCTGCAGTTCATGGGGTCACAAAGAGTCGGACACAACTGTGTGACTGAACAGTAACAAGATATAACCACGTAGAAGATAACTAAAAAATGCAGTTTTAAAAAATCAAGAGGAATTTGAATAATACGCTAAAAAAATATTTAATACAAAATGGTAAAAAGACAGGAGACATACAGCAAACAACAAACCCCAAACATAAACCCAACCATACTTAGTAACAAGATCTAGAAACTAACTACAGTTGACCTTTGAAGTACCCCACCACCATGACCACCAAGTCAAAAATCCACATGTAACTCCAGCCATCTGCATCTGTGGTTCTACATCTGCAAATCGTGTAGGTATACAGAATCTATTGAAAAAAATCTATTTTTTCAATAGATTCTGTATACCTACATGATTTGTGTAAGTGGGCCATGCTGGTCAAACGTTAGTCACTCAGTCGTGTCCGAGTCTTTGTGACTCCATGCACTGTAGGCCCACCAGGCTCCTCTGTCCATGGAATTCTCCAGGCAAAAATACTGGAGTGGGTTGCCATTTCCTTCTCCAAGGGATCTTCCTGACCCAGGGACTGAACCTGGGTCTCCCGCATTGCAGGCAGATTCTTTACTGACTGAGCCATCAGGGAAGACCATGCTGGTGAAACCTGTGCTATTTAAGGGTCAACTGTATATGCACCAATAAGCTCAAAGTAAATAGATGAAAAAGATATACCATAAAAACAGTAACCATAAAATAGGTAGAGTGGCTATATTAATATCAGAAAAAAACTGATTTTTAAACAAGCAATATTTCTAGAGATATTTAACAATAAAACAATTAACACATCATGAAGCTATAACAATTATAAATGTATATGCATTAGAGCCTTAGATGCTTTGAAGGAATTATTGTGACCAGGGGCCATGTTTGGAGTTCAGTTAGTGTTGGACAAAACCCAAACACTTCTGATAAATAGCCCTTCAAATTTCTTGAACAGAATGTTACATTTTAAAAAAATGAGTATTTCTCTTGAGCACAGTGACCTCTAGTGGTACTAATATAAACTCCTTTTTCATAGAAAGGTTCCATTCCATAGGGTCAGTTGGTTAAAGGATCCTGCTGCTGCTAAGTCGCTTCAGTCGTGTCCAACTCTGTGGGACTCCATAGACGGCAGCCCACCAGGCTCCTCTGTCCCTGGGATTCTCCAGGCAAGAACACTGGAGTGGGTTGCCATTTCCTTCTCCAGTAAAGGATCCTAGAGGATGTATTGTAGAATCCTCCTTTGAATCACGTGTGCTGCTAACTTTCTTATGATAATAGCAGTAAGCCAGGCCAGTCTGTCTAATAATGTTATAGTGAAGTAGGAGCTGGCTAAAACTAACCCCTTCAGCAGTAGTTTTCAATTGTGGCATACAAAGGAGATTTTTTAGAATATTAGTGCTCAAGCTACCCTCAGCAATTTTGATTTCATTACACTGTTTTTAAAGCTCCCTGGGTGATCCTGATTTGTAACTAGGGATGAGAACCACTGGCTCTAGCATAAAGTAAAAGCTTTCCTTAGTAACGAGTCTCCACATTTGCTAATATTTTAAGTGCATTAGTGTGTTTAGCTAGAATTTACTCTCTAGCTTCAGGAAGCACTTCAAGATTGAGTCAGAGAAAACAATCTTCCCAGACCAAAAGTATGTCTTAAGACCCCAGAAACCAGACTGACAATCCTGGCACCATTATGTTGAAGACTAAATAGTTAAGAGAGATGTTGGGGTAAGATCTCGCAGGCCTTGCATCATGGCCAAAAAAAACCAAGAGGTAAGTGTAAATCAGGGATTTGCAAGTATTTTTGTAAAGGGCAAGAGATGAAATTAAGCTTTGTGGCACTTAATCTGTTGCAATTACTCAGCTCAGCCACTGTAACACAAAATGTCACAGGGTATCCATTCTTAGGCAAAGAACTCCTAACTTGTTGTAGGGGCCCAGGTACTCTGGTGATGGTCCTCTGGACAATGACCAAGACAAACAGACCTATCTCCCTTTACCTCTGCCACATCAATTATGTTTCTTTACAGCTAGATTTTTTGATCCTTGGCAGTGAAAAGGATTCACTTTCTAGAACCCAGATTTCTTGAAGGTATGTTATTAACCAAGATAAAAAGTCTTTTAATAGGATCACATCCAGCCTTCTTCAAGCTTCAGTCATAGATCCCAGGGAATCTAGAGGTGGATAAGACATAAACTTAGGCATCTGACTGTCATAAGAAATGGATGATTTGACCTTCCTTATGCAGGTTAGGCTGACTCACCTGGGCTCACCAGTTCTTGAAGAGGAGAGGAAATAAATTTGAACCTTTCCTAGCAGAGAAAAAATTTCTCTTTCTGACCAGAACTCTTAGCCTCTCAGTGTTAATCCAGGTTTGAGGCACAAACCTTGCATTAGAATTGCAGAGTAGAGCTGGGCATTGTAAACAGCAGCCTAAGGATATACATCCCCTGCAAGCAGATGCACACCGAAGTCTGATAGGCTACTAAACTGAAAGTATGGGCTTTTAATTGAAATGGTGATTAATTATAAAGACAGTTCTAATTTTGTTTAACAGATTACAATTCATTCACTCATCCATGAATTCATTCATCAGATATTTAAGTGTTAATAAGCACTAGGCAGTGAAGAAACAGAACAAGCTACCTGCTGTCACAAAGTGCCTTGCAATAGCATACGTGCAGAGAAGTAAACAGGCAATTCCAGTGTTCTACTATAGAGGTCAGTGTGTTGAGAGCAAGGGAACCTAAACCAGACTTGAATACATGACAATTTACAGAAGTTGGGGGAAAAACATGTATTTTACCGCAAAATTAAACTATGTTGAGATACCATGTTTCAACACAAGATTGGTAAAAATCAACGTTGACGGCCCATCATGTTGCTACACCATGTGTACCAAATGGGCAATGTTAGAGAGAAATAGGCTCTCCTATACATTTCCACCAGGGCAAACAGTACCAGCAAAAATATAAATGCACAGACCCTCTGACCCAGCAATTCAACTTCTAGGAATTACCCTAGATACATACACAGGGTTACACGTGTGACATACTGAGTAAAGTTATTCACTGCAGCACTGTAACAGTAATCAGAAACAACTCACATCCATGAATAGAAAACTGATTAAATTGCTATTACTTGTAGCTCAAAAACTCTCCAAGGAAAACAGGGAGTCCCTTCCAAGGCATACAAAGTCCTACACGATCTATAATCCTTCATCCTCCTTCCTAAACCATCTCTTCCCTCTATTCACTGCCTATTGGCCTCCTAGCCTTCAACTCGAACTACTTTAGGCCTTTGCTGTACTGTGCCTCAGAAGTTGGTGTGGCTCTCACTTGCTCCAGTGTCACCATGAGGCCTTAGACCAGTCCTTACACAAAAGCAACCAATCCCCTATCCTTCTGTATCATTATTCTCTGTATCATTTATTACCCACCTGGTGTTTGCTCCTTTCCTTTCCAGAACTTTAGCTCAATGAAGATAGACTGTTCACTTCTATATTCCAAACCTAACAGTACCTGGCACACTGAAGGAGCACACAAGTTTAATGCATAAATTATGCAACATCCAAGCAACTTAATAGTATGCAACTTTAAAAAAGTGCCATTTTTACTTATGTAAAAGATCTCTAAAGATATTTAATGAGAAAAACAAGGCTTATGTATTTGTGTTAAGAGAAAAAAGGAGGGTCTCCTTGATGGCTCATTAGTAAAGAACCCGCCTGCCAATGCAGGGGACATGAGTTCGATCCCTGGTCCAGGAAGATCCCAAATGCAGCGGGGCAAGCCCATTGCTACAACTACTAAGCCTGCACTCTTGAGGCGCCATGAGAAGCCACTGCAACGAGAAGCACATGTACCACAACTAGAGGAGCTCCAACTTCCCGCAACCAGAGAAGGCCGGACTGCAGCAACCAAGACCTGCTGCTGCTGCTGCGTCGCTTCACTCGCGTCCGACTCTGTGCGACCCCATAGACGGCAGCCCACCAGGCTCCTCCGTCCCTGGGATTCTCCAGGCAAGAACACTGGAGTGGGCTGCCATTTCCTTCTCCAAAGCATGAAAGTGGAAAGTGAAAGTGAAGTCGCTCAGTCATGCCTGACTCTTAGCGACCCTGTGGACTGTAGCCTAACAGGTTCCTCCGTCCATGGGATTTTCCAAGCAAGAGTACTGGAGTGGGGTACCATTGCCTTCTCCCAACCAAGACCTAGCACAGCCATAAATAAATAATTCTTTTTAAAAAGAAAAAAGGAGAGTGGGACTTCCCTGGCGGTCCAATGGTTAGGACTCAGAGCTTTCACGGCTGGGTACCAGGTTCAATCAGTGATTAGGCAAAAAAGATTCCAGAAGCCACACAGTGCAGCCAAAAGAAGGAAAAAGTATCTCATGTACAAATGACGACAATGGTTGCTTTTGGGGAGGTAACTGGGTGGCTCAGAGCCTTCTTGCTATATACACCAAATCAAAGTGAAATGAAATGGAAAATAGGTTAGGCTAGCAGCCTGTGGGAAATGGGAAAAGTATTAGCTTTGGCAACTGGCCTTGAGGGTTGAAGAGTTATTTGGCTACTACATTCTGTGTTCTACAATTACCCTTCTATCCAGCATCTTTTCCCCGTTAAGTCTGGAAAGAAAATAACCAAGTTATTAACACCAACACCAGCCAAGCCCCCATTATTTCTTTCTACTTTAACCATGCCTTCATCACAACTTCCCAGCTATAAAATTATATACACATCTTCTAGGCTATACAACCATGCCCTGTAAAGGTCTCCAAGCAATTAATTGCTCAGAGCCAGATCTAGTGAATTCTTTGCTACTGTCCTTCATTGAAAACTCACTGCCAACATGTCAGCTTTACAGCTTTCAATTCCTACTTAGCTTACTATATCCTGGAAAACACTCGACTTCAAGATAGGCTACACAATGATGAAAATCACAATACCACACTATCATTCATTTAACCTAGTCACAAACCGCTATTATTTCAAGAACCCCTCAAATTTTCTTCTCAATGGAGGGGACATGGCAAAACACAGCATTGCACTGTGTCTTGATACTTAGCTGAGTTCAAAGCCTGAAGGAGAACTACAAAAGTGAGGTCCTAAGTCATGCTTTACTTACTTTTACACCAGGAGTGCCAACCAAGTAGGTTCTATGTCCAAAGCACTGTGTCTGACATGTTCAATTAGCTACCAGGTTAATAATTTAGAGTTAAATATAAACCAGCATTTTTCAAATCAATCACACAATCCACTTAGCAGTCTCAACCTTGAAGTGTTTTTTTTTTTAAAGGTGCACTGCGCCAGCCAGTTCATCATTAAGATGAATAACAAATGTGGGTACAGAGTTGTCATGGCTACAAAAAAGGTGTTGACCTACATACCCTATACTCCGTTTCTTGTAAGGGTAAACAGAATTTTCTGTGCTTATTAAATTCATTTTTTGCCCCTAACCCCTCTTCCATATTTTTATCCTCTCACAACTAATCCATCCCAAAGCTACAGAATTAATGACTCCTACTCTTGGCTCAGAACTCCCACTTCCACAAACTGAGTATCAGGACTGTTTATTCTCTGCAGATTTATTGTTGAGTTAACTTATCTTTATGTAATACAGAACAAGTAAAGCTGACCAAGTGCAACAAACAAGCCTGCTGATTACACATAGCTTTACGGCAACCATGTAATGCAGCCAGTTGTCAAAATTCCAAGAACAAAAACGTCCAAACTTTGAACATACTAATGATCATTCAAACCAGTAAATATGAGGCAGATCAGTATTCCCAACTGTACTGTTATCCAGTAATAGTTGGAAAGTGTCAGAAACAAGGACAGATAGCGGTGCCATCAGCACTAAAAAGAATTTTTTGCATCAAGGCTAGAGAATAAATACCTGGTAAAAGCTTGACCAGAAAACTCAAAATTAACTGTCACTACCCTATGATGCTTAAAGTCCAAATAAACATGTCTACTGGTGCTAATATTCTGAAGTCTATCAGATGCTGCCAAAAAGTGACTACAGCGAGGGGTTGCTAAATACAGGTTGAATTTACAGAACTGCTTTAGTCTCATTAACATTTCTGACATCTTTACTTTGCACCAGCCTGGCAAAATAAGATGGAAGTATGTTGGTTTTCAGGAACTGAAGAAACCTAACTTGGGAATTAATATCTGGGAATTAAAATCAGAAACCTAACTTGGGAATTAATATCTCTGCTCAGAATAAGGCAATTCATTTGAAGAGATAGAGGAGATTATCTAGGCTGGAAAATTTTGCAAAGCTGGTTTACATAAAGGTGTTTTGTTCCAAATTGAGACAATTCCTCTAACATGCAAAAGTTTTGATATAAAACTGGTTAATGTTTGAAAACAAAAGAACATTGAGTATAACTTTCTAGAATGGAGAGCTCTAATTTGATACCACCCCATCTAACAGCCTGATAACCTCTAGTAGGCTTTTGTAAAATCCAGCTTCTCCAGCATCAAGTCCAACTACTTCTTACTTAGTTCCTGGTATGCTCACTTTTAACAAGTCAGTGGTCCCTACGGCCTGACATAAGAAGTTAGTCTTATTGATAACATCTAAGAATATCAGCTCTAAGAGAACTTAGGGACTTGTCTTGATGCATCATCCATGCTGTTTAGGGAGACCCAACTTGAATTCTTACCATCTGACCCAAAGCTCTAAGGGTAAAAAGTAATTTTCCAAATGTGTGTGTATATATATATATATTTATTAATTATGGTTAAGACTTAACATCATTAACTTTAAATGTAGGTCTGCATGAATATGGTTAATACCAAGGTTGACTCCTGAAGCATACCAAATTAAGGAGTATTAATATTGAACACAAATCAAGAATCTAATTAGAAACATTTTATTTTAAATGTGCCAAATAAAAATCCACATTTTCAGACCATAGGATGTTAATACATTCAACAAAAATTTGTATTATCTTACTGCTGTAAATTTACAGAGTAATAGTCCAGATCCATTTTGATTAGATGGTTGAAATACCCTCCCTAAGTTACACTTTACAGACATCACGAATCCCTTATAATAATGTAAACAAAATAACTTTTCCCTAAAAGGTGAACTTGGGCACTTCAGTCCACTCTTTCAGGACTTGCACTTCTTCTCGGACTTCCTGATGGGGAACGACTAAAAAGAAAAAAATATTTAAGTTTGGAACCAATTAGTGTCTAACAAAACTCTTCTCGCATATATGTCAGGGTAAAACTAAAAAAAAAAAAAACCTGTTAGGTTTAACAGCCTCTTCACTAATTAATCTTACAAAACTTAGGTAAAGATAACTATTTGCTTTTTGGAGATTTTGGGGGGAGGTCATCTAAGAAACTCTATTTAGTATTTTAACATATAGCACCAATTCTCCAAAGAGCTCAGGGAAGTAGGCAGTAAGCAAAATTCTGCAGAGGCCACACTTGACAGTTAAGATATGGCAACAAATTATTTAGCTTACCTTCTTTTTGGAGATGGAGATCTGGACTTTGATCGGCTGTCAAAACATGAAAAGGTTGTGTTTTACTTTTATGTGAAAAGTACTATCCAACCCCTTCAGTTACAATACAATGAACCCCCAAAATGTCCCGAGCTTAAACTACACTGCAGTTAAACTGGAAAAGAAAAACCCTACCAATTTTTTGGCTAAAAGTTAATCTTCTAACACTTGTTCTTCATAAAATAATCTTTCATACTCTAAGCACAATGATCCCAGAATGCTTCTCCATACATCTATCAAATCCAACACAGGCCTCTTAATATAACCCCAAATTCACCAACTTTTCATTATAGCTTGGACATGACATAACCCCAAATTCACCAGCTTTTCACTACAGCTTCATATGCCCTTGCCTAGAAAGTCAGCCAGAACAGGCCACGTACAAAGCAAGTTATAAAGTTTGGTTTACTAATAAGGTAACTGTGTTCCTCCTCAGCTTACTTCTAAGCTCACAGCTAACAAATTGCAATAATTCAAAAACACTTTGAACTCTGGATATTGGTGCCATGTAACTAAAAGAGCATCAATGAGATTTTTACTCTACCTGCTTCTAGGCCGTGAAAGAGACCTGGATCTTGATCTCGACCTGGACCGGGATCTTAATAAAAGCAAACACATTTACACCAATTAGTCCACGGGAATAATTTCCTTAAATACCTTCTGAGCACCTTTGAAGGTAGGCTAGGAAGGGGCTAAAACTGTCCAAAATGCCCTATCAGTCTAAGACTGGACAAATACTTGGAACTACCATTTCAAAAATCTATCATGAGTTTCTGTACAGATGTACAATATTCTTAAACAGAGTGTAGTATCCAAGAGAAATTTGTGGTATTTGAGAAAACTGGTGTTAAAAGAAAAATATCAACCTCCTGAATGGAAACTTTGTTTCTTTAAGTTCAGTGAAAACTCCTATGACTGGGTAAAGCTGTGTTCATGGATCAACAAACTATCATGGTTCAGGACCATCAATCTGTAAAAAATGAGGCTGACATACACATCTTGAGGTCCTGTAACCAAGTTAAATGCATTTATCTGGAGTCCAAGTTTCTCAAACCTGGAATTTATAAAGACTATGCTATTACTGAGTAGCAATAATTCTCAGTAGCATTCCCTACCACTGACACGAGTAGCATTATCAATTCCTTTCATTATCTAGAATGTTATCCATTTCCATAACCTTTGAAAACAAAAAAATGCTGAGGGGTCTAATTTGATTTTTAACTTCTCAAGTTTCAGGGTCTAAACCAAATATCTGGTCAAACAAGCCACATTCAATCTATGTGTGAGTGATTGAGTGAGTGAGTGAAGTCGCTCAGTCGTGTCCGACTCTTTTCGACCCCATAGACTATAGCCTACCAGGCTCCTCCATGGGATCTTCCAGGCACGAGTACTGGAGTGGGTTGCCATTTCCTTCTCCACAATCTATGTGTGTATTACCCTAAATTTTCCATGGTCTCAACCTTCAAAAAAAGAAAAACTTTAACTTGCTTCTAAATTTCTTTCTGGTTCTAATGGGCCTTTTTATCAGGGACCAAGTAACTATCATCTTTTAGTGCTATTATCATTTGTCTATAAACTGACTTATGGGTAAATGAGAGTAGATCTAAACAGATATAAGCTGACATCAGAAGTTTTCAACATGTTTACCCAGAGTGTTCACTGGAATGATTTGAGGATTTATGCCTTAGACCTCCCTCTATCACCTCTGTAACACCCTTAAAATCTTTAGTTGGGCTTTTCTTCATTTGGACATGTTCACAGTCAACTTTTTTCCCAAATATCTTCTGAAGCATTCCATTTCAATTAGGTCCGTAAGATACTCCACCGCTGTCATTAAGACGGGACAATCCAAATACAAATAAGGGGGAAAAAAGGTGCTACATACTGGAAATACCTCGATCCTTTTATAGAACCAGACCTAGATCGTCTGAGTGAAGCTGATCTTGATCTACGAAGAGACACAGATCTTGATCGCCGAGGAGATGCTGACCTTGACCTAAACATTAAATCAAAGTAATTTCAATTTGATTCCAATTAAACTTCACCACTTCTTACAAGCTGAAGTTAAACAAGATCTCTCACCTCCTTCCCCTGCTCCTGCTGCGTGAGCGAGAGTATCGTCTACCTCTGGATCTCGAATGTGATCTAGACCGTGACCTATTTTTCAAGTCAGAAAAAAACATAATATTAGATGGCAACTCCTTTTAGAGTCTGTGTGCCTCTGCTGAAACCAAATCTCAAAACTATTTAAATTTAGTGTCTCATTTGGAAATAAACTCTGGGCCTATTAGTTGTCGTTTTTTTTTTTTTTTAAACTACCTAAAAAAAGATTTGTTAAAAGCTCAATTACATTTTAGATTAACATAATATAAAACACTATAATGTGTATTTAAAATAAACCTTGCAAGTTTGCAGGTCGACCCTCTTTGGCCCATGGTCTAGTAGATCTAGACGATCTAGAAGTATCTATAGCCGATCGCTGCATCTAGATGTTTTCTTCAATCTACACGACGATCAAACTGACAGCCAAATGAGCCAGGTGAGGCTTGATTGACGCAAGAAGATTTTTCTAGTTGGGAATGTGGTCAATCTGGTGTTCCTCTTTCTAAACCGGAGGGGCCCCCAATTGTAAGCCAAATTTACTGTTACGGCGATCACCGTCTCAAATTTTCTGCCCTTTAAAGAATAAGGTGAAGCTAGGTGTAGATGACTCGAGGGGATCTGGCCTCTTATGCTGATCACCTCAAGGTCTAGGAGGATCTTAATTGTCGGATTTGCAAGGCGCCTCAGCATGATATCATAAGGCTCGTGACATTCTGAATCAAGGCGACTGACTCAAACGAAGAAACCTGAAAGGTTTTGACCAGGTTGATTATTAATACATTAACATTTCTTTAATTAAACAAAAATTGTAAAATACACCTGTAACAATTAACATTCAAGTTTACAGAAAAATACTTTTGTGCCTTGCTAATAAAAAAGTTACTTGATTAACTAGTACACTAACCATTCCTTTATTAAAATAAATACCTGCTTCTTCTTCGGCGGCTATAGCGATGACAATCATAAGCATAATGTCCCTTTTCGCCACACTCATAGCATCTATCATTGGGATCAAAGGGACGTCGGGCAGGTGGTCTATCAAATCGAGATCTCCGAGGCATGCCTGTTGATAGTTCAACTCTCACTCGGGAACCACAAATAACCCTACAAAAAACAACAAAAAAACTGTAACGCTGAAAAAAAAAAAAAAGTGAGCTCTATATTTAGAACCTTTCACTCTCTTTGCCCTCAGAAGCTCCAGCTATATCTTTATAAGTCCTTCAAACGTCACTTTTGCTTTCAGTTCCTGTCTTCATAAAGTGATCAGCTAATTGTTTAAAAACTCCTCCAGACTACAGAATTCAAGCCTGGCACAGGAACATTCTCACCAAGTTCTCACTTACTTTCCATCCAGGCCTCGAACTGCATCTTCTGCATCTCTAGGGTCTTCAAATTCCACAAAGGCAAATCCTGGAGGATTTCTGGCAATCCACACAGTTCTCAAAGGCCCATAATAACTGAAAGCCCTTTCTAACTCTCCTTTGCCAGCACCAGTTCCCAGGTTACCAACATACACCTTGGTTTCTGTTTAAAAAACGCAAAGAAAAGAGCGCACGTTATGCAAATAATCTGGCCCAAGTTTGAATTCTTTGCTTAAATTCATCTTTAACAGTGCAAAACATATTTAATACTCTCTCAAGGGCTAATTTTAGTCTTAAAACCAATGAAGTTCGTACATTTCTGAAAAGCTAAAGCGTACGACCAAGTTCTTAACATTCAATGGAGGCGGGGGGCCCGCGGGAAACCTCCAAATACGAGCACAGCAGCGTGGTAGGATACTCCGAGGCATGGGGCGGACTCCGCCCCGGTCCCGCCCCCGAGTCCCGGCAGCCCCAGGCACACCGAGAACGCGCGGGCCGGCGGCGGCAGCGGCGTCCTCGGTGAGCGGGCCCCAGCGGAAGGCGGACCGGGAGCGGGGCTGCGCCGACTCCAGTACTCTGCAGCAAGCGCCCCAAGCGCAAGCTCGCCCGTGACTCCAGCTCCCCGCCTCAGAAACGATAAACCGTGCTCAAAAAAGCCAAAAGAGGAAAACCAGCCGCCAGACTTAAAAATCACGCTTCCATTCCCACTCAGCAATCAGACCGTTTGACAAGAATGCGCAGCTCGAAACTGCCAGTTTTCTAAGTCTTAAATTCATCCTTTCTTTTACGGCTGCGACCACATCTGTCAGCTAAAGTGGCGGGAAAGCGCCAAAGAAATGCGCCACCATGGTCGTCAATGTGCGCAAAATGGCAGCCGAGGGCGGGGGGTGGGGGGGGGGACGGGCGGGCAGGCGGGCGGCTCGAAGAAGGGCAACAACAAAACAGTAATCGAGGGCCTGGCTCGAGCAGGGCGGGAGACTAAGATGCCCAAGAACTGAAAGATACCCGCCAGAGGCCTACCTCAGCCACCCGCTGTCCTCCCGCGATACCCCGCCGCCGCCGCCTCCAGCTTCGTATGGTGTGCGCCGAAGCCGCCATTACGCACGCGGAATAACCGTCTCCCAACCGCCGAGCCAACCTCACGACCTCTAAATACTCACTACACCTACAGCAACCTCCCTTACTGGCCCCCAGCCTCTTACCTCCTCCGTACCGCCCGTAGCGCGACATGATGACTGGCCTGCGAGCTGGGCTCTTTCAGCTCGCAGCGCCCAGAGAACGATCAACACAAAACCAACCAAACCGCCTCACTCGCCAACGGTCCCAGCGGCACTACGAGGAAGCGCCTGGGTTCGCGCTTATATATGCGGCGGCTGGGTTTCGTTGCGCATGCGTCATCACGACGTTCTGCGCGGCACAAAGGAGCTGGGCGGAAACAGCAGAGAAGCGGTGCGGAGGGAACTGATGGGGTGGAAACGCGAATCCAGGGCGGAGGGATACGTTTCCATGGCAACGCGGCGACCCAGTCTGTAAACCCTTGGCCCTTCCCCACGTTGTCCCGCCCCCTCCCCTCCCCCCTTTCCCTGTGTCCTCCTAATTTTCCTTCCCTCGGTCTCCTCCCCGCCCCCGGCCTTCAGTTACCCACCCTCGCATCTAGGGACCCTTAGCTGTGGTAATCTTCCTTCAGGTGCACTCGGCAGGCCTCATGAAAGGCTTTAAGATTTAACCGCTGATGTTGCTGCTGTCGCCTCCTTTCTGCTGGGGGACCTGACCTCGACTGCTACTAATTGATCTCTGGGGCTCGTCAGAGGTAATCGAAAGCTTGGGCCAGGGTGAGAACCCCCTAAATCCCGACATTCTGAGTAGTGGTCCTCAAAACCACCATGGGCCTCAAAAGGGGTGACGCCCCCCAAGGGACCGCCAGCCCTGAACCGACCCTTCTGCCTCTTTCGAACCGGCCACCAGTTTTCCCCAACACGGTCCGAGTTCTCGGAGTCAGGGGACAAAGAAGTAGAGGGTCCCCCCACCCACCTCCTTTTACTGAAATCGCGACATAACCCTAAATCCTTAAATCATTTGTGGTAGTGGCGATTCTGAAATCATTTGCATTTGACGCACAAAGTGATATCTGTGCCTCCTTTCTAGTGCTTTCTGCTTTGCACTGTAGTACCACATCTCATCCACTAATACTGTATCCTGAGGATGGGGAGTTCCTTAAGTCGTCTCTGAGTAAGCAGCCTTGCTGCTCAGTCATTCTATATATCAAATAAATGAAAATCTTTTCTTTATTAGAATCGCTTAAAAATGCAGTTTCAATTTTATACAGTGTATTTGCCAGACACCAGCTCTATAAATACAAATTTCACTTTTTTACCATATATTTAAAAAAAGGCATTGCACTGTGAATACTTGGAATACATGAGTTGGAAATGTTCCACGAAAAAAGAGGAAATTCTTAGGTATTTCTATTTTTTTTTTTTTCATCTGCTGTAACTTCACTTGGTATGTATAGATGTGGGATACACAGTACAGGAGAAAGGGGACTTAGTTAAATTAACATGTATTCAGGTAAATAAAAAATGAATTCTCTCACAGTAATGCTAAGAATTTACATTATTTCCATAACTTTTCAAATTATGGAAGGAATTGGTCTACCTCAAGAAAATCTTTAGTGAGAAAATAGAAGTTTCATCGTTTGTTATGTTTGTTCGCCCTTATTTTTTTGTTGTTATCTGCTTAACAGAGTTCTTCTTAAAAGTATTAACAATACCGATCCTTTACATACTCATTTATATATACTTTAAATAGAAAGAGCATAGGTACAAAGCATAGGTAATTTTAAAAAGATAGTGCTTATTCTACTGCATAGTTTCTCATAGACTTCAATAAATATTTTGGGGGCTTTGAATACAAAGTCTACTGTACAAAAGAATTTTTGAGCAAATAACAGTGTAAACAGTATGAAAAGAAGCAACTGCCCAACTTACAACAAACTGATTTCAAGCACATTAAAGGGAAAGGGGTAAACCTGGACTGGCTTGTCTGATTCTGTAACTAAGTCTCTCATTAGAGGAGGGACAATTCTAGGCTAGGCTTTGCTAACCTCATGGCCATGAAAAAATAACAGTCCTGAGTACTACTTTTGTACCCTGTTATATTGAAAACTTTCTTCTTTAAAAACAATTCTTTTCAACTAAATGTCAGTCCAATCAGGGAGATTTTTTTGTACAGTTCTTTTATTTCTACTGATTGTTTTTAAATCAGTTTCACATAAATTTCTTCCCTCTAGAATTCTGTATTAATTTAAGGTCAAATTCCCAGTTTCAATTTGAATGTAAACGTTAATTCAATTCAACAAATATTCTAATATTTCCTATATGACTTTTTAAAATCTTAAGTTTCTGTTGTTAAGTATTAATATTATTAGTTTATGAAGGGAGGGGTAATTCTTTTGAAAGCTGCAGCTTTCAAAATATATCTACATTCCTTAGATTCAGTGTTTCCAGAGAAACATTAGAGAAATATTCACCTTTTCTAATGGAAGGAAATACGAAAAGAGGATTTAATGTTGACTGCCTATAATAAAATGAAGCAAAACAAAGGAATTAACCAGAAAAAAAGAAGTATTCACCTTTTATCTAACTTTATGTTTAGTTTCACTTTTAAGTCATTGTCATCATTTTACTTGAATGTGAAAACTTTAAAACAAGAAAAACAATTTTAGACCTTTTGCTACATGTATTACTTTTTAGTAAGAGATAATCTTTATTTTAGAATAGTGTTACCAACAGTGGTTCCGCCCACCCCCCCCACCCCCTGCCAAGGCTTTCAGGATGTTAGTTCCCCCACCAGGGATTGAACCTGGGCCCTCAACAGTGAAAATGCAAAGTCCTAACCACTGGACCTCCAATATATTTATGTATGTTCTGTGTATATCTGTCCTGAGATGAATCCAAACAACTGTGTTCAATCACAACTTCCTTTTCTCAACATTTCATACTCGGCTATTCCTTCTGGAATATCTTAAAATTCTGGGAAGAAACAATTATTAGAGGCAGATTTATAAGTCTTTCATACTGTACATTAGCTAAGTACTAGACTGCAGTTAGTACTGAAGTACATAGGAGGGAGAGGAGAACAACAGAACAGCCAGGCTTCAGCAATACGTGAACCGTGAACTTCCTGATGTTCAAGCTGGTTTTAGAAAAGGCAGAGGAACCAGAGATCAAATTGCCAACATCCACTGGATCATCGAAAAAGGAAGAGAGTTCCAGAAAAACATCTATTTCTGCTTTATTGACTATGCCAAAGCCTTTGACTGTGTGGATCACAATCAACTGTGGAAAATTCTGAAAGAGATGGGAATACCAGACCACCTGACCTGCCTCTTGAGAAATCTGTATGCAGATCAGGAAGCAACAGTTAGAACTGGACATGGGACAACAGACTGGTTCCAAATAGGGAAAGGAGTACGTCAAGGCTGTATATTGTCACCCTGTTTATTTAACTTATATGCAGAGTACATCATGAGAAACGCTGGGCTGGAGGAAGCACAAGCTGGAATCAAGATTGCCGGGAGAAATATCAATAACCTCAAATATGCAGATGACACCACCCTTATGGCAGAAAGCAAAGAACTAAAGAGCCTCTTGATGAAAGTGGAAGAGGAGAGTGAAAAAGTTGGCTTAAAGCTCAACGTTCAGAAAACTAAGATCATGGCATCTGGTCCTATTACTTCATGGGAAATAGATGGGGAAACAGTGGAAACAGTGTCTGACTTTATTTTTCTGGGCTCCAAAATCACTGCAGATGGTGATTGCACCCATGAAATTAAAAGACACTCTTTGGAAGGAAAGTTATGACCAACCTAGATAGCATATTCAAAAGCAGAGATATCACTTTGCCAACAAAGGTCCATCTAGTCAAGGCTATGGTTTTTCCAGTGGTCATGTATGGGTGTGAGACATGGACTGTGAAGAAGGCTGAGTGCCAAAGAATTGATGCTTTTGAACTGTGGTGTTGGAGAAGACTCTTGAGAGTCCCTTGGACTGCAAGGAGATCCAACCAGTCCATTCTGAAGGAGATCAGCCCTGGGATTTCTTTGGAAGGACTGATGCTAAAGCTGAAACTCTAATACTTTGGCCACCTCATGCGAAGAGTTGACTCATTGGAAAAGACTCTGATGCTGGGAGGGATTGGGGGCAGGAGGAGAAGGGGACAACAGAGGATGAGATGGCTGGATGGCATCACCAACTCGATGGACATGAGTTTGAGTGAACTCCGGGAGTTGGTGATGGACAGGGAGGCCTGGTGTGCTGCAATTCATGGGGTCGCAAAGAGTCAGACACGACTGACTGACTGAACTGAACTGAAGGAATAAATCCGGAACAGGGAAGTTGTGATTCAAGAGTGCCCCACTGATACAAATACTACCTAAATGGATGGTTTAGGCATTTGGAGCAATCCAGGAAGAATGAGGCTTTCTGAGGAATGCCTCTTGTGTTAAAAAGTGTGAAACTATTAACTGTCATCAAGCCCTAAACCAATCACTTGTGTTGTTCCTTCTTTAAGAAAGACTATTAATGAAAGTGACTCGATCAGCTTAATGTCGTAATTAGAGCTAGACTAGCTTAGACTTGGACACGACTGAGCGACTTCAGTTTCACTTTTCACTTTCATGCATTGGAGAAGGAAATGGCAACCCACTCCAGTGTTCTTGCCTGGAGAATTCTAGGGACGGGGGAGCCTGGTGGGCTTCCGTCTATGGGGTCGCACAGAGTTGGACACGACTGAAGTGACTTAGCAGCAGCAGCAACTTAGAGTTTAACACTTAGCACTATCTAAAAATTTAATATGATCTGGGCACTTGGACAAAATTGAAATTTCCACAAAGCCAGGGACAAAACTCTGAAACATGTGGTGACCATCCTTCAGTGGCCACTCCTAAGTTGTCTTTCTTCACCCAATGACTGCAGGAAGAGCAGTTGTCACTTTTCTTCTTTGACTGAATGCACATAGAGAAAAATCATCTGACACATATAACATGCAAAAATTCGAAAGGTTTTTCATGAAAAGTAAATCCCCAGGAATCCCAAAATCACACCCTGAAACATTCTTAAAGGTTCTATACAAAGGTATTTGCCTGTGGAATGGGGAGATAGGTGTTTGTGAGCAATGTGGAAATTGTCACTTTTATTACCAAATGTAGCCTTGGAGGCTAATTTCTATGAGATTAGGGAGTTATCGGGAGAAGGCAAGGGCACCCCACTCCAGTACTGTTGCCTGGAAAATCCCATGGATGGAGGAGCCTGGTGGGCTGCAGTCCATGGGGTTGCTAAGAGTCGGACACGACTGAGTGACTTCACTTTCACTTTCCACTTTCATGAATTGGAGAAGGAAATGGCAACCCACTCCAGTGTTCTTGCCTGAAGAATCCCATGGACGGAGAAGCCTGGTGGGCTGCCGTCTATGGGGTCGCACAGAGTTGGACACGACTGAAGTGACTTAGCAGCAGCAGCAGCAGCAGGGAGTTATCTGGTGGTCCTGTGGTTAGAACTTTCTCTTCCACTGCTGGGTTCGATCTCTGATTGGGGGACCAAGATCCTGCAAGCAGCACAGTCAAAAACATAAAATGAAACATTAAAAAAAAGATTTTAGGGACTTCCCTGTTGTTCCAGTGGCTAAGACTCCTCGTTCCCATTGCAGGGGGCCCAGTTGGATCCCTGGTCAGGGAACTAGATCCCACTTGCCTCAGTTTAGTGTTCGAATGCCACAACTAAAAGATCCTGCATGCTGTATTTGGTGCAGTGAAATAAATTTTTAAAAACTTTTAAAAATGGATAAAATCTATTTCAAAGCTAATGGCAAATGGATGCATATGGTATAACTCTCAAATAGATAATTAAAGTAAGATTGTATATGAAAGAAATGCCTTGAAATTCAGAGGTAAGAGGACTTCTCTACCAGATCACTAGTCTAACCACCTCATTTTTCAAATGAGACTAAACCTAGAATTGCAGCGTGATGAGTGCAGTGGTTCCCAAATCCTACTACAAAGACGGTCCGTCTGTCTGAGCTTGAATGAGAATGTCTTCAGTCTCAGAAAAATATAAATTATTGCCAACCACTCTTTCTTGGGGAAAACCATCCTTTATTTATTATGTCTATTTTTTTCTGTTGAAATATTCCTCCCATCATTTTTTAAAGTGAAAGAATGCTAAGAACTTAAAAAAAAAATCTCATGTGTTTTCTTGATAGAAAAAGTGTGTCCTCTCTGTCCCCCAATTTTTTCAGACCTATCTAGTTCTCCAAATTCAAGGATCCAGAATCTCTAGTAAAGAACAAAGCATGACTTGACCCAATAAAAAATAGAGAAAAAATCAGACAGTAAGAAATCAAAGTAAAAGCAGGGAAAATGTCTGTCCTTAATAAAAATGCAATTTAAAACAGCATGCTATTTCTATAAGGAGTGCAGCGAAATTGCCACTTAAACACACTAATGGGAATGCGAAATAATACATTTGAGGAGGTCAATTTGGCAATATGTTTTAAAATAATTAAGTTACATGTATATTTTGGACTAGTAATCTTACTTCCTGGAATTAACCATAGATGCACATAAAGATTTATCTGGAAAAATGTTGGTAAGATATTATCTTTTCAAAAGTTGCAAGTAATTTGAAAATCAAACATAAAGCATTGGTTAAATGTTGTTGTTCAGTTGCTAAGTCTTGTCTGACTCTTTGTGACCCCAAGGACAGCAGGCTTCCCTGTCCTTCACCATCTCCCAGAGTGTGCTCAGATTCGTGTTCATTGAGTTGGTGATGCTGTCTAACCATCTCATCCTTTGTTGCCCACTTCTTTTGCCTTCAGTTCTTTCCCAGCATCTGGATCTCTGCCAGTGTGTCAGCTCTTTGCATCACATGGCCAAAATATTGGAGCTTCAGCTTTAGCATCAGTCTTTCTAGTGAATATTCAGGATTGATTTCCTTTAGGATTGACTGCTTTAATCTTGCAGTCCAAGGGACTCTCAAGGGTCTTCTCCAGTACCACAGTTTGAAAGCATCAATTCTTCAGCGCTCATCCGTCTTTATGGTCCAGATCTCACATCCGTACATGACTGCTGGAAAAACCATAACTTTGACTAGATGCACCTTTGTCAGCAAAGTGATGTCTTTGATTTTTTAATACACTGTCTAGATTTATCATGGCTTTTCTTCCAAGGAGCAAGTGTCTTAATTTCATGGCCACCATCACTGTCTGCAGTGATTTTGGAGCCCAAGAAAATAAAATCTGTCACTGCTTCCACTTTTCCCCCATCTGTTTGTTATGAAGTTGATATGAGTGGATTCCATGATCTTAATTTTCTTAATGTTGAGTTTTAGGTCAGCTTTTTCACTCTCCTCTATCATCTTCATCAAGATATTCTTTAGTTCCTTTTCACCTGCTGCCATTAGAGTGGTGTCATTTGTATATCTGAGGTTGTTGATATTTCTCCTGGCAATCTTTCTGGGTTTTTTGTTTTGTTTTGTTTTGTTTTTATTGGCTGTGCTAGGTCTTTGTCACTGTGCAAGGACTTTCTCTAGTTGCCATGAGTGAGGTCTACTCTCTAGTTTGAGTGTGCGGGCTTCTCATTGCAACAGCTTCTCTGTTCAACTTCAGTTTTTTCGTCGTTAGTGGTTGGGGCATAGACTTGGATTACTGTGATATTGATGGTTTGCCTTGGAAATGAACAGAGATCATTCTGTCATTTTTGAGATTGCACCTAGGTACTGCATTTCAGACTCTTGTTGACTACGAGGGCTACTCCATTTCTTCTAAGGGATTCTTGCTCACAGTAATGGATACAATGGTCATCTGTATTAAATTCTCCCATTCCCATCCATTTTAGGTCACTGATTCCTAAGATGTCAATATTTCACTCTTGCCATCTCCTGCTTGACCATGTCCAATATACCTTGATTCATAGACCTAACATTCCAGGTTCGTGTGCGGTATTGTTCTTGACAGCATTGTACTTTACTTTCACTACCAGACACATCCACAACTGAGCAGCATATCCACTTTGGCCCAGTTGCTTCATTCTTTCTGAAGCTATTAGTAATTGCCCTCCGCTCTTCCCTAGTAGCGTATGGAACACCTTCCAATCTGGGGGCTCATCTTTTGGTGTCATATCTTTCTACCTTATCATACTGTTCATGGGGTTTTAGTGGCAAGAATACTGGAGTGGTTTGCCATTCCCTCCTCCAGTGGGCCACGTTTTGTCAGAACTCTCTACTGTGACGTGTCCATCTTGGGTGGCCCTGTATGCCATGGCTCATAACTTCATTGAGTTATGCTAACCAGTTCACCACAACAAGGCTGTAATCATGAAGGGGTGATTAAATGCTATGGCACATAAATTGGTTACATATATTATGATCATGGACAGGGAGGCCTGGCGTGCTGCGATTCATGGGGTCGCAAAGAGTCGGACACGACTGAGCGACTGAACTGAAATGAACTGAATTATGACCATTAAGAACCACATTGTAGAATTCTTCAATGTCAGAAAAATGTTAATATTATGTAATTAAGTAAGAAAGCAGATTTCAAAATGATATGCATGCACAGAATAATTCTGGTTTTGTAAAAATAAATTATATTAATAAAGTAATTTAAGTTTTCTTGTTTTATTTTTCTGCATTTTACAATGTCCTATAATTTTTCTTTTTAAATTAAGAGGCTTGGAGACAAAGGAGTTCCAAGTTTGATCTGAGAATCACTGTTTAGTAGTTGTGTTAATTGGAACATGTGGCTCTACTTGTCATTCTAGGTTTAAGATTTTGCAAAAGAAAACATGGGTTTTAATGATGCTGTCTGTGGGTGCGTGGTATCATGAATGTAGTTTCCATGGTTTTGGTTATTTAAATTTTTTTTCTGTTACGACTGAATTGCTTCTAGTAAAAAATTGAATGTAATCTAAATACAAATAAATATAAATATTTTAAGTGGAAGTCGTAATGGAGGAATTAAACAGGATAGTTAATCTAGGGAGAATCTTGTGTTAGTATGTAACCTCCCACACTGTTAACTGTGGTTGCCTCTGGGAAGTGAAATTTGGTTGAAGATAGAAAAGGGCCTTCATCATTTAACTGTACAGTGAGGTCTTCTGTATTGTTTGCAGGTTTTGTGTTTTTATAAACAAATATAATACTTTTGTAATAGTGCTTCAACGTTATAATGTGCCCTTCTCCCACAATCTCTGCTGAATTTACTCAACTTTATCTTCCCTCTCGCCTCTAACCTCTTGATTTACTCTATGTGAGTTTATCACAGTGTGAGATCCTCAAGGGCAGGGACTTTGTTTTACTCTCTGATGCATTCCTATTGTCTGGCATTGTGCCTGGCCTGTACAGCACTACATTCTCAGTATTTCTGGAATTAATTAATTCTACTAAGAAACTATTTCACATGTTTGTTGCTCATTTAATATTTACAAAGCATTTCCCCTGTGGCTCAGCTGGTAAAGAATCCTCCTGCAATGTGGGAGACCTGGGTTTGATCCCTGGGTTGGGAAGATTCCCTGGAGAAGGGAAAGGCTTACCCATTCCAGTATTCTGGCCTGGAGAATTCCATGGACTGTATATTCCACGGGGTCGCAAAGAGTTGGACACGACTGAGAGACTTTCACATTGCATTATCTAACATTGCATAGATAGATATTTAGGTTCCAAATCTGAACCTCTGATTCTCAGTCCATAGAGATTTCTTTTGCACCGCACTGCCTTCCTAGAAGTAACTTGTTTTGGCTTTTTCTCAACTCTTTGAGAGTTGTAGTGAAACATTTATTTTACGTTATAAAAATCTGCTTGTGAAACCTGCAGATTACTACCATTTTACTGTGGGACACTGTTGGTATTTAAAGCAACAACAACAATAAAAACTACTATATTCTAGAATAGCTCTTTTTTTAAATCCATTTTTAAATTGAAGTATAATTGATATACAATATTATATAGGGAAAAGGTATACAATGTAGTGATTCACAATTTTTAAAGGTTAAGCTTCATTTATAGTTATTGTAAAACTGTATTGTATATTTCCCATGTTGTACAGAACATCCTTGTAGTTTATTTTATACCCTATAGTTTATACCTCTTAATCTCCTACTCCTATAATGCCCCCCTGCCTTTTCTCTCTTCACTGGTAACCACTAGTTTGTTCTCACTATCTATGAATCTGCTTCTTGTTTGTTATATTCACTAGTTTGTTATATTTTTTAGAGTCCACATTTAAGTGATAACATACAGTATTTGTCTTGCCATATCTGACGTTTCACTTGGCATTATGCCCTCCAAGTCCATCCATGTTGCTGCAGATGCAAAATTTCATTCTTTTTATGGCTAGTAGTATTCCAACTGGAGAAGGCAGTGGCACCCCACTCCAGTACTCTTGCCTGGAATATCCCATGGACGGAGAGCCTGGTAGGCTGCAGACCATGGGGTCTCGAAGAGTCGGACACGACTGAGCGACTTCACTTTCACTTTTCACTTTCATGCATTGGAGAAGGAAATAGCAACCCACTCCAGTGTTCTTGCCTGGAGAATCCCAGGGACGGGGGAGCCTGGTGGGCCGCTGTCTATGGGGTCACACAGAGTCGGACACGACTGAAGCGACTTAGCAGCAGCAGCAGCAGTATTCCAGTGTGTATAAATATATGTATATACATATGTGTGCATACTCATTTGCTCATTTGTGTTCAACTTTTTGTGACCCCATGGAGTGTAGCCCACCAGGTTTCTCTGTCCATGGAATTTTCTAGGCAAGAATACTGGAGTGGGTTGCCATTTCCTACTCCAAGGAATCTTTCCTACCCAGGGATCAAACCCAGGTCTCCTACATTGTAGGCAGATTCTTTACCATCTGAGCCATCAAGGAAGCCTATATATACATACATATATATCACATCTTCTTTATCCATTCATCTATTGATGGACAGTTACATTGCTTCTATATCTTGGCAGTTGTAAATAATGCTGCTTTGAAAATCGGGGTGCATATATCTTTTTGAATTAGTACTTTTGGTTTTTTCTAGTGTATACCCAGGAGTGGAATTGCTGGATCATATGGTAGTTCTATTTTTATTTTTTTTGGGAAACCTCCAGGCTGTTTTCCATAGTGGCTGCACTAATTTACATTCCCACCCGGGTTCCCTTTTCTTTTTTTTTCTTAATATATATATTTTATTGAATATAGTTAACTTACAATGTTTCAGGTGCACAGCGAGATGATTCAGTTGTACATATACACATACAATATTTTTCAAATTATTTTCCATTATAGGTTATTATAAGATATTGACTATAGTTTCCTGTGCTATACACTAAACTTTTGTTGCTTGTTGCATATCCATTTTTTAAATTAGAATTTATCATTCTATTCATACTAAGTCAAACAAGTGGAATCAAGATGTCATAAATTTTTTAGGCAAAAACTCATAAGTTTTCTAAAATATATATGTTATACATACTTATATATATATATATGTATACAAATATTTTTCTACTATGCTTGATAAAGGCTTGAGAAATAACATCAAAGAAAAGAAGAGATGGAGAAATTGGAAAACTTAAACTAAATGAAATGGGAGCACTGAATATGTAATAGAAAAAGTGAAGCTAGATAAAAGTAAAATATCATCATATAGTCCAGTTGCTTTTAAATATGGCTGCTCTTTAGAAATATATCTGGAGCTTTGGAGGAAAAAAAAAACAATATGTGGGCATTTGTATTTTTCAAAAAATTCGAAGATAATTCTGATATGCATCTGGATTTAAAAAACTGATTACTGGTTTTTCTGTTAAATGGTAGTTTTGGTGATATAGAATGATGTTTACCAGCTTTCACAATCAAAAAGGATGATTATAATTTCAAGCCATAATGGGGGCATGGTTAACCTAACAATATAAAGTAATTATATACAATTTGGAGGGGGGGCATCAAGCAGAGTGATGGTAAGTGGAAGTGCATACATGCACATGTTTTCATCTACCCAGCCAGTCTATGTCTTTTGGTTGGTGCATTTAATCCATTTACATTTAAGGTAATTATCGATATATACGATCCTATTACTCTTTTAATTGGGTTTATTTTATGTAGGTCTTTTTCTTCTCTTGTGCTTCCTGCTTTAGCATTTGTCATACAGCTGGTTTGGTGGTGCTGAATTCTCTTAATTTTTGCTTGTCTGGAAAGCTTTTGATTTCTCCATCAAATCTGAATGGAGAATAGTCAGACAAAAAGAGTAGAGCCAGACTCTACCCAGCCAAGTCTTGCTGGGTAGAGTATTCTCGGCTGTAGGTTCTTCCCTTTCATCACTTTAAATACATTGTGCCATTCCCTTCTGGTTTGTAGAGTTTGTTGAGAAATTAGCTGATAACCTGATGGGAGTTCTCTTGTATGTTATTTGTCGTTTTTCCCTTGTTGCTTTTAATGTTTTATCTTTATCTTTAATTTTTGTCAGTTTGATTAATATGTGTTTCAGTGTGTTCCTCCTTGGGTTTATCCTGCTTGGGACTCTCTGTGCTTCTTGGACTTAGTTGACTATTTCCTTTGCCATGTGAGGGAAGTTTTCAGCTATTATAAAAATATTTTCTCAGGTCCTTTTTCACTCTCTTCTCCTTCTGGAACTCCTATAATGCGAATGTTGGTGTGCTTAATGTTGTCCCAGAAGTCTCTTAGGCTGTCTTCATTTTTTTTTTTTTGTTATTCTTTTTCCTATGTTTGGTTCTGTGGCAGTGATTTCCACCATTCTGTTCTCCAGGTCATTTATCCATTCTTCTGCCTCAGTTATTCTGCTATTGATTCCTCCTAGTATAGTATTCATCTCTGTTTATTTAGTCTTTAGTTATTCTAGGTCTTTTATAAGCATTTCTTGTATCTTCTCTGTTGTTTTCCCAAAATCCTGGATCATCTTCACTATCATTATTCTGAATTCTTTTTCTGGAGGGTTGCTTATCTCCACTTCATTTAGTTGTTTTTCTGGGGTTTTGTCTTGTCCCTTCATGGGGGACATAACTTTCTGCTTTTTCATCTCAATTACCTTCCTGTAATGTGGTTTTTGTTCTAGCCACTTTGGCATTGTGGTTCTTCTTGCTTTTTTTATCTGCCCTCTGATGGAGGAGGCTAAGAGACTTGAGTAAGCTTCCTGATGGTAGGGTCTGATGGGAAAACTGAGTCTTGCTGTGGTGGACAGGGCCTTCCTCAGTTCAGTTCAGTTCAGTCGCTCAGTCATGTCCAACTCTTTGCGACCCCATGAACTGCAGCATGCCAGGCCTCCCTGTCCATCACCAACTCCCAGAGTCCACCCAAACCCATGTCCATTGAGTCAGTGATGCCATCCAACCATCACATCCTCTGTTGCCCCCTTTTCCTTCTGTCCTCAATCTTTCCCAGCATCAGGGTTTTTTCCAGTGAGTCAGCTCTTCGCATCAGGTGGCCTAAGTATTGAGCGTTTCAGTTTCAACATCCATCCTTCCAATGAACACCCAGGACTGATCTGCTTTAGGATAGATTGGTTGGATCTCCTTGCAGTCCAAGGGACTCTCAAGAGTCTTCTCCAACACCACAGTTCAAAAGCATCAATTCTTCGGCGCTCAGCTTTCTTTATAGTCCAACTCTCACATCCATACATGACCACTGGAAAAACCACAGCCTTGGCTAGACGGACCTTTGTTGACAAAGTAATGTCTCTGCTTTTGAATATGCTGTCTAGGTGGTCATAACTTTCCTTCCAAGGAGTAAGCATCATTTAATTTAATGGGTGCAGTCACCATCTGCAATGATTTTGGAGCCCAGAAAAATAAAGTCAGCCACTGTTTCCCCATGTATTTGCCATGAAGTGATGGGACCAGATGCCATGATCTTAGTTTTCTGAATGTTGAGCTTTAAGCCAACTTTTTCACTCTCCACTTTCACTTTTATCAAGAGGCTCTTTAGTTCTTATTTGCTTTCTGGCATAAGGGTGGTGTCATCTGCATATCTGAGGTTATTGATATTTCTCCCGGCAATCTTGATTCCAGCTTGTGCTTCGTCCAGCCCAGCGTTTCTCATGATGTACTCTGCATATAAGTTAAATAAGCAGGGTGACAATATACAGCCTTGATGTACTCCTTTTCCTATTTGGAACCAGTCTGTTGTTCCATGTCCAGTTCTAACTGTTGCTTCCTGACCTGCATAAAGGTTTCTCAAGATGCCAGGTGGTCTGGTATTCCTATCTCTTTCAGAATTTTCCACAGTTGATTGTGATCCACACAGGCAAAGGCTTTGGCATAGTCAATAAAGCAGAAATAGATGTTTTTCTGGAACTCTTGCTTTTTTGATGATCTAGTGGATGTTGGCAATTTGATCTCTGGTTCCTCTGCCTTTTCTAAAACCAGCTTGAACATAGCTTTAATCAAATTATCTGCTGATGGGTTAGGTTGCACTCCCTCCCTGTTAGTTGTTTGGCCTGAGGCTACCCAGCCCTGGGGTGTAGGAGCTCTATGGTAGGGTTAGTGGCCACCTCCAAGAGGGCTTACGCCAAGGGGAACCTTCCCAGACTGCTGCTACCAGTGCCCCCTCCCTGTGATGAGCCCCTGCCAATTCATGGCTCCACAGGAGACCCTCCAACACTATCAGGTAGTTTTGGTTCAGTCTCCTGTGAGGTCACTGCTCCTTTCCTCTGGGTCTTGGTGTGGGCAAGATTTTGTTTGTGGCTTCCAAGCCTGGAGTCTCTGTTTCCCCCAGTCCTGTGCAAGTCCTATAATCAAATCCTGTTGGCCTTCAAGGTCAGATTCCTTGGGAATTCCCAGTCCCGTTTTTGGATCCCTTGGCTGGGAAGGCTGATGTGGCGTTCAGAACCTTCACAACAGTTGGAGAATTTCTTTGGCACTATTGTTCTCTGGTTTGTGGGTCACTCACCGGGTGGGTTTGAAATTTGATTTTGTGGTGATTGTGTCCCTCCTATCATCTCACTGAGGCTTCTTCTTTGTCTTTGGACATAGGGTATCTTTTTTTGGTGGGTTCCAGCACCCTCCTGTCTAGTTCAATAGCTAGTTGTGATTTTGGTGCTCTTGGAGGAGAAGATGAGTGCACATCCTTCTACTCAACCAACTTGAACAGGGTTCCCTTTTCTTTACATCCTCGGCAACATTTATCATTTATGTACTTTTTGATGATAGCCATTCTGACAAATCAAATGTGGTTTTGATTTGCATTTCCCTGATGGCTAATGATGTTGAGCATCTTTTCATGTGTGCGTGTTGGCCATCCGCATTTCCTCTCTGGAAAAATGTCTATTCATATCTTCTGTCCATTTTTAAAATTAGGTTGTTCGAGTTTGTTTGTTGTTGTGTTTTTGATGTTGAGTTGTATGAACTGTTTATATTTGTGGGATATTAACCCCTTATCAGTCATACCACTTGCAAATATTTTCTGCCATTCAGTAAGTTGTCTTTTAGTATTGTCAGTGATTTCCTATGCTGTGCAAAAGCTTTTACATTTAATTAGGTTCCGTTTGTTTATTTTTGGTTTTATTTCCTTTGCTCTTGGAGATAGCTCAAAAAAAATACTGCTACAATTTATGTCAAAGAGTGTTCTGCCTATGTTTTCTTCTAGGAGTTTTATGGTATCTGGTCTTATATTTAGGTATTTAATCCATTTTCAATTTATTTTTATATATGATGTAAGAGAATATTTTAATTTCATTCTTTTACATGTGGCTGTCTAGTTTTTCCAGCACCAGTTATTGAAGAGACTGCCTTTTTCTTCTTTGTATATTCTTCCTCCTTTGTCATAGATTAATTGACAGTAAGCCCACAGGTTTATTTCTGTGTTCTCTATTCTGTTCTCCATTGATCTATGTATCTGTTTTTGAGACAGTGCCATACTGTTTTCTTTTTAAATTTTATTGTTTGTTTATTTATTTATTTTTGGCTGCACTCATTGCAGCACATGGACTTTTTGTAGTTGTGGCAAGCAGAGGCTGCTCTCTAGTTTGTGGTGCATGGGCTTTTCATTGCGGTGGCTTCTCTTGTTGCAGAGCATGGGCTTTAGAGTGTGGGCTTAGTAGTTGTGGTGCAAGGGCTTAGTTGCCCCACAGCTGGTGGAGTTTTCCTGGACCAGGGATCAAATGCATGTCCCCTGTATTGGCAGGCAGATTCTTAACCACTGGACTGCAAGGGAGGTACAGTACTATACTGTTTTGATGACTGTATCTTTGTAGTATAGTCTGAAGTTGGGGGTGTGGATTCTTCCAGGTTTGTTCTTCTTAAGATTGTTTTGGCTATTTGGGGTCTTTTGTGTCTCCATTCAAATTTTAAAATTATTTGTTCTAAAAATTTTTTTTGTTCTATTTCTGTGAAAAATGCCGTAAGTATTTTGATAGGGATAGTACTTGAATCTATAGATTGCCTTGGGTAGTGTGGTCATTTTAGCAGTATTAATTCTTCCAATCCAAGAACACAGTATATCTTTCCATCAGTTTGTGTTGTCTTCAATTTCTTTCATCAGTGTTTCTGAGTATAGAGATATAAATATACCCTTCTTAGGTAGATTTATTCCTAGGTATTTTGTTCTTTTTAGTACAGTGGTAAATGGGAATTTTTTTAAATTTCTCTTTATGATAGTTCATTATTACTTAGAAAAGCAGCAGATTTCTATATATTAATTTTGTATCCTTCAGCTCTACTGAATTCATTGATGATCTTTGGTAATTTTCTGGTGGCATCTTTAAGATTTTCTATGTCTAGTATTATGTCATCTGTAAACAGTGACAGTTTTACTTCTTCCTTTCCAATTTGAATTCCTTTTATTTCTTTTTCTTCTCTGATTGCTATGGCTAGGATTTCCAAAACTATGTTGAATAAAAGTGGTGAGACTGGGCATCCTTGTCTTGTTCCTGAGTAAATGCTTTCAGCTTGTCACCATGGAGTATGATGTTAGCTGTAGATTTGTCATAATGGCCTTTATATGTTTATGCTATTGCCAGGTATCTGGTATTGGATTTGTTTCTCTGGAGAACTAATATAGTGTATTACACCATAAACAATTTTCCAAGTCATTAAATATTCTATAATCTTATAGATCTTATAGAATCTATTTGCATAGATTTTGATTATATGGGTATCCTCTGTTGTAAGAAATTTAGATTATTTTCATTTTCATATTATAAATAATGCTGAAGTGTATACAACTTGTATAGATGCACATCCCTGACTATTTCTTTAGAATAATTCCATAAATGAAATGAGAGTCAGAGTATTAAAAAATATAAAAGTTTTAAAGCATGTTGCCAAATAACTCTCCAAAAGGGTTATAGCCATTTATACACCTCCCTAATTAACCTACAAGGGTATTTGATTCTCTACTTTCATTAATATTGGATGTTATCATATTTTTAACCTGCAAAGTTTGTTTTTTTAATGGATTTCTTTTCATTTGTATTTTGTTGATTTACAGTGAAATTGAACATTATGCTCACTGGCAATTTGTTTCTGTCCTTTGCTGATTTTTCTGTTGGAGTGTTTCTTCTATCTAATTGATTCATGGCAATTCTTACTATATTAAGAACTTTAGTGATTTGTATTCACTGTTAAAATTTTCAGACTCTTATAGATTTTTTTCAGAACCATACATTTTTAATTGATATATTCTTGACATAAAACATTGTGTAAGTTTATGGTTTACAGTAAGTTGATCTGATATATTTGGATATTGCAGTATGGTTACCACTGTAGAGTTAGCTAACACATCTATCATGTTACATAATTATCATTTCTATTTTGTGGTGAGAACAATTAAAATCTAGTCTCTCAGACACTTAGAAGTTTATAATACAATATTGTTGACTATAATCACTATGCTGTGCAGTAGATTTCCAGGATTTATTTATCTACTAGTTACAAGTTTATACATTTCTCCAGTTTCCCTATCTCCCAGCCTCTGATAACCACCATTCTACTCTCTGTTGCTGCAAGTTTAGCTTTTTCTTTTTATAAAAAAGTTTTTAAACGAAGTATTTACAATGTTGTATTAATTTCTGTTATGCACCAAAGGAATTCTGTCCATAGGGTCACACAGAGTCAGACGCAACTGAAGCAATTTAGCATGCATGCACACAGCATATATGTGTGTGTGTGTGTTTATATATATGTATGTATATATGGCTTGTAGCCCATCAGTCTCTTCTGTCCATGGTATTCTCCAGGCAAGAATACTGGAGTGGATTGCTGTGCTCTCCTCCAGGGGGTCTTCCCGACCCAGAGATTGAACCCAAGTCTCTTATGTCTCCTGCATTGGCAGCTGGTTTCTTTACCAGTAGTACCACTTGGGAAGCCTATACATGTGCAGACCCCAGACTTCCAGTCCATTCCCCCAACTTCCCATCTTCTCCTTGGCAACCACAGTCTCTTCTCTATGTCTGTGAAGACTCTTAGAGTTTTAACAGCAATTGATTATTTCATTCTGAATTTATCTTAGTAAATCAGAAACTGTCATAGTCATATGATATTCATTTAGTTTAATGAGTAAGAGGCAGGCACTGTACTCTGTGATGAAGACAGACATGAAAGATGTGTTCAGAGCTGAGCCTTTTAGATAAATGTGTAATTAACTTAGCTTTACAATGAATTATGATAATAGTTGCTAATACTGAAGCATAACTAAACCTTAAGGTTTAAAAACAAGCAATTTAAGTAGAATAGTATCTTTGAGGCTGTTATCTCCCTTTATTTATTTTTTTAATATATAACATATTTTCCCTATTTTCTCTTCCCACTTTATAAAAATCTGTATCCCTTCTGCTTTTCTCTTTCTTTTCCTTTGATTATTCTCCTCTGTTTCATTTTCCCCTCCTGTCATTTAACATATAAAAACACAAAATTGAAGTACATTTTAACCTATGTTTCTAATTGTTGTAAAACATTGTGAAAATTACTATTGAAGCATTTTGCTTGCAGTTTCTTTTTTTTTGGCAGTTTCTATTTTTAAGAATAGATTAATTGGACCTATTGTATTATTATGAATATATTAAATAACTTGTTGTTTGGAATTGGTTTTCCATTGTGCCCACATCCACCCCACCTTCCTACCAAGATTTTATAATAATGTTGTGATAAAAACTGTTGCATTTGAGTTTTTTTCCTAATTGCAACAATGCAAGGAAATCTTTCTAATTTACACAGCACTTTCCATTCCAAAACCTTCTATAACTAACCATAATATTTTATCAAGACCTAGTTTTCTGTGAAAATATATGCAAGTACAGCAGTGGTACTAAGAATAACAGGTGTTGGGTTTTTAATTCTCATAATCTGTATTCTTTGGTCTGGACAACTTACCCTTTCCTCTAGTCTTAACTAGAAACATATTCAAATATATTTCTCTTTCCAGCCAGATTCTTGCCCCCAAGGTCTTCCTACAGAGAATTCATTATCTTTGTTCAGCAATCATTGTACATTTCTGCAACACAAATAAACAAAAGAATGATCTTATGAAAATGATAGATTGGAGGGATGGTTCCCAAAGGACCTCTTTGGTTTACAAAGGATTTGCTTCACAGTGTTCTAAAAGAGCGTATTTTCTTTAGTATGTTCCACATGATTTTAACTTTTCAGAAATTCATCTTCTAGGTAAATAAAATTATCTTTTTTTCCCCCCTTTGTCTGACATAGGTGAGAATATCTTGATACTGAACCTCACAGCTCTAAGTCTGCCTCCATTATAACAGCAAGACTTCAGGCCGTGGAAGAAGTGACCCCATTAGGAGATCAGGAACTACCCTCACTGAGGCCACACCTCTCTACTTCAGATACTTCACATCTCTAAAGTAGGGAAACGAATATGTCGCTTACTCTGAATAAGAGAGACGATATGGAGCACGGGTTTACATCATTTAGTAAGGTAGTAAATAAGGAGGAGGACAAGTTTGAAGATGCCTATGAAATTATCCCTGCAGCAGCAACAATGGATTTAGTATCTTCCTTGGAAGAATGCACAACGGGATTGTATTTATTTCTAAATAACAGATTCTCTGATGCCATACATCTCATTTATCCATGGTCAAAAAACAGCATATACCATGCTGTAATCTATAGCATCCTTATGGTTGTCAAGGCCTTCTTGACTTTTGATCCACAGGATATAGAGATTGGGATGACTGCCACAAAGGAAGCTTTGAGAGTCTGTAACAATTTCCGAAGAAAATCTAGGATGATAAATTTTTCTCGTCTAGTTAGCAGGCAGGGAATAAAGGCTATTAAAGAAGAGGAATTGCATGCAGAAGTCTGCTATGCTGAGTGTTTGATCTTGAAATCCACTGTAATGTTTATACAAGATGACAGTATGCTTAGTTTTCTTAAAAGCGGGATCAACATTGGGTTAAGTTACCAAATATATAAAGACTGTCAGCAAGTGTTAACACAGATACCTGATTACCAAAGCAAAACCTACAGACACCTGGTTGGAGGCATAAAATTTGGACTTGGAGTATTCAACTTGTTATTATCACTTGTGCCACCAAGGACACTTAAACTGCTCAATGTTGTTGGATATTCTGGCGATAGAGAGGTAGGCTTGACTTTGCTTAATGAGAGTGCATCTGAATCCCATATAAATAATATCTTTAGTGTTTTGATTCTACTGTTCTATTACAATTATCTCTCCATAGCTTTTAGTGTTGAAAGGAACCATAATTCTGCTGTGGAGAATCTCTTCCTAATCTCCCTTCAGAAATTTCCAAACTGTGTCATACTTAAATTTTTTCATGCACGTTTTAGTATGCTGAAAGGATATTTTAAACATGCCCAGTTAACATTAGAAGAGTGCATTTTTATTCAGAATGAATGGAATCAGCTTCATCACCTCTGTTACTGGGAACTCATGTGGTGCCACATTTTTCTGCTGGAATGGAAGCAGGCTTACCACTATGCCCATGTGCTGGTTCAAAACAGCAGGTGGTCCAAGTCAGTATATTCTTTCACGAAAGCTTCTCTACTAGCCGTGCTTCCTCCTGATTTTGCGAAATCAGTAAGTGAGGACATGAGCTCTCTCTTCCTAAGCGTGGATAGCCTGAGAATCAGAATTTTAGGAACTTCTGTGCCGATAGAAAAGTTTGTTGCTGAGAAGGGTCAGCGCTATGGGACAACTGCAGGCTGGTTTACAGCACAGCCCATTCTGGAACTTATGTATGCCTGGAGTGGTTTCCGAGTCATAAGCAAAAAGCTAGAGCTTATTTCAACCTGGCTATCAATCATTGACAAAGGAGAAGAACTTTTACAAGAAACTCCAAATAAAGAGTATGTCATAGATGACATAAGTTTATTAAATTTACTGAAAGGTCTGTGTCTGAAATACTTAGGGAAATATTCAATGGCTGAGTACTACTTTAGTCATGTCATTCAAAAGGAGAAATTGTTAAAATATGACCACTATTTGGTGCCGTATTCTTACTATGAACTGGGAATTCTATACTATCTAAAAGGAGATTATGCCAGTGCAACAAAAACCCTAGAAAACATAAAAAATTACAAAGACTATTCCATGGAAGCCCGATTACAGTTTAGAGCTCACATAGCCCTTGAACAAATAGCTAAAGAAAAAGTTATTTAAACACAAGTGTGGTGGTTTTTTTATGAGTGAAATGTCTACTATCAGCTTGGTAATTAACAAGTAGAAAAATAATTTCTTTGTGGAAGAAATCCAAGAAGAGGCAACTGCTAAGAATCTGACCAGTAACAAGGAAGAAAGGAACTGGCCATTACTTTTTCCTCTTCCCTCCTCCATACCTATAAAATGGAATGTTTTAGACTGGCAAATGGAGTGATGCATATTCTTGAAAAAGGAAAGGTAAATGATGTACATTTTATTTTTTTTTAATTTTAATTGGAGGCTAATTACAATATTGTAGTGGTTTTTGCCATACACTGACATGAATCAGCTATGGGTGTATATGTGTCCCCCATCCTGAAGCCCCCTCCCACCTCCCTCCCCATCCCATCCCTCAGGGTCATCCCAGTGCACCAGCCCTGAGTGTCCTGTCTCATGTATTGAACCTAGACTGGCAATCTGTTTCACATATGTAATATACATGTTTCAATGCTATTCTCTCAAATCATCTCTCCCTCACGTTCCCCCTAGAGTCCAAAAGTCTGTTCTTTACATCTTTGTCTCTTTTGCTGTATCGCATATAGGGTCATCATTATCATCTTTCTAAATTCCACATATATGCATTAATATACTGTACTGGTGTTTTTCTTTTTGACTTACTTCACTCTGTATAATAGGCTCCAGTTTCATCAATCTCATTAGAACTGATCCAAATGTGTTCTTTTTAACAGCTGAGTAATATTCCATTATATATATTTACCACAGCTTTCTTATCCATTCGTCTGCCAGAGGACATCTAGGTTGCTTTCATGTTCTAGCTATTGTAAACAGTGCTGCGATTAACACTGGGGTACATGTGTCTCTTTCAATTCTAGTTTCCTCAGTGTGTATGCCCAGCAGTGGGATTGCTGGGTCACATGGCAGTTCTATTTCCAGTTTTTTAAGGAATCTCCACACTGTTCTCCATAGTGGCTATATTAGTTTGCATTCCCACCAACAGTGTAAGAGGGTCCCCCTTTCTCCACACCTTCTCCAGCATTTATTGTTTGTAGACTTTTTGATAGCAGCCATTCTGACCGGCATGAATGTTACATCATTGTGGTTTTGATTTGCCTTTCTCTGATAATGAGTGATGTTGAGCATCTTTTCAGGTGTTTGTTAGCCATCTGTATGTCTTCTTTGGAGAAATGTCTATTTAGTTCTTTGGCCCATTTTTTGATTGGGTTGATTATTTTTCTGGAATTCAGATACATGAGCTGCTTAATTTTTGAGATTTTTTTTGAGATTAATTCTTTGTCAGTTGTTTTGTTTGCTGTAATTTTCTCCCATTCTGAAGGCTGTCTTTTCACCTTGCTTAGAGTTTCCTTTGTTGTGCAAAAGCTTTTAAGTTTAATTAGCTCCCATTTGTTTATTTTTGCTTTTATTTCCATTACTCTGGGAGGTGGGTCATAGAGAATCCTGCTATGATTTACGTCAGAGAGTGTTTTGCCAATATTTTCCTCTACGAGTTTTATAGTTTCTGGTATTACATTTATATTTTTAATCCATTTTGAGTTTATTTTTGTGTACGGTATTAGAAAGTGTTCTAGTTTCATACACAAAAATAAACTCAAAATGGATTAAAGTGGTTGACTAGTTTTACAAATGGTTGACTGGTTTTCCCGGCACCACTTGTTAAAGAGATTGTCTTTTCTCCATTGTATATTCTTGCCTCCTTTGTCAAGGATAAGGTGTCCATAGGTGCGTAGGTTTATCTCTAGGCTTTCTATTTTGTTCCATTGATCTGTATTTCTGTCTTTGTGCCAGTACCATACTGTCTTGATGACTGTTGCTTTGTAGCATAGCCTGAAGTCAGGCAGGTTGATTCCTCCAGTTCCATTCTTTCTCAAGATTGCTTTGGCTATTCGAGGTTTTTTGTAATTCCATACAAATTGTGAAATTATTTGTTCTAATTCTCTGAAAAATACGTTGGTAGCTTGATACGGATTGCATTGAATCTATAGATTGCTTTGGGTAGTATACTCATTTTCACTATATTGATTCTTCCAATCCATGAACATGGTATATTTCTCCATCTATTTGTGTTATCTTTGATTTCTTTCATCAGTGTTTTATAGTTTTCTATATATAGGTCTTTTGTTTCTTTAAGTAGATTTATTCCTAAGTATTTTATTCTTTTCTTTGCAATGGTGAATGGAATTGTTTCCTTAATTTCTCTGTTTCCTCATTGTTAGTGTATAGGAATGCAAGGGATTTCTGTGTGTTAATTTTATATCCTGAAACTTTACTGTATTCATTGATTAGCTCTAGTAATTTTCTGGTGGAGTCTTTAGGGTTTTCTATGTAGAGGATCATGTCATCTGCAAACAGTAAGAGTTTTACTTCTTCTTTTCCAATCTGGATTCCTTTTATTTCTTTTTCTGCTCTGACTGCTGTGGCCAAAACTTCCAAAACTATGTTGAATAGCAGTGGTGAGAGTGGGCATCCTTGTTTTGTTCCTGACTTTAGGGGAAATGCTTTCAATTTTTCACCATTGAGGATAATGTTTGCTGTGGGTTTATCATATATGGCTTTTATTATGTTGAGGTATGTTCCTTCTATGCCTGATTTCTGGAGGGTTTTTATCATAAATGGATGTTGAATTTTGTTAAAGGCTTTCTCTGCATCTAGTGAAATAACCATGTGATTTTAATCTTGTAATTTGTTAATGTGGTGTGTCACATTGATTGATTTGCAAATATTGAAGAATCCTTGCATCCCTGGGATAAAGCCCACTTGTTCATGATGTATGATCTTTTTAATATGTTGTTGGATCCTGTTTGCTAGATTTTTTTTTGAGGATTGTTGCATCTATGTTCATCAGTGATATTGGCCTGTAGTTTTCTTTTTTTGTGGCATCTTTGTCTGGTTTTGGTATTAGGGTGATGGTGGCCTCATAAAGTGAGTTTGGAAGTTTACCTTCCTCTGCAATTTTCTGGAAGAGTTTGAGCAGGATAGGTGTTAGCTCTTCTCTAAATTTTTGGTAGAATTCAGCTGTGAAGCTGTCTGGTCCTGGGCTCTTGTTTGTTGGAAGATTTCTGATTATGGTTTCAATTTCTGTGCTTGTGATGTATCTGTTAAGATTTTCTATTTCTTCCTGGTTCAGTTTTGGAAAGTTCTAAGAATTTGTCCATTTCTTCCAAGTTGTCCATTTTATTGGTATATAGTTGCTGATAGTAGTCCTTATGATCCTTTGTATTTCTGTGTTGTCTGTTGTGATTTCTCCATTTTCATTTCTAATTTTGTTGATTTGATTCTTATCCCTTTGTTTCTTGATGAGTCTGGCTAATGGTTTGTCTATTTTATCTTCTCAAAGAACCAGCTTTTAGCTTTGTTGATTTTTGCTACAGTCTCCTTTGTTTCTTTTGCATTTATTTCTGCCCTAATTTTTGTGATTTCTTTCCTTCTACTAACCCTTCAGTTCAGTTCAGTTCAGTCGCTCAGTCGTGTCCAACTCTTTGCAACCCCATGAATCGAGCATGCCAGGCCTCCCTGTCCATCACCAGCTCCCGGAGTTCACTCAAACTCACGTCCATGGAGTCAGTGATGCCATCCAGCCATCTCATCCTCTGTCGTCCCCTTCTCCTCCTGCCCCCAATCCCTCCTAGCATCAGAGTCTTTTCCAATGAGTCAACTCTTTGCATGAGGTGGCCAAAGTACTGGAATTTGAGCTTTAGCATCATTCCTTCCAAAGAAATCCCAGGGTTGATGTCCTTCAGAATGGACTGGTTGGATCTCCTTGCAGTCCAAGGGCCTCTCAAGTGTCTTCTCCAACACCACAGTTCAAAAGCATCAATTCTTTGGTGCTCAGCTTTCTTCACAGTCCAATTCTCACATCCATACATGACCACTGGAAGAACCATAGCCTTGACTAGATGGACCTTTGTTGGCAAAGTAATGTCTCTGCTTTTCAATATCCATAACTAGGTTGGTCATAACTTTCCTTCCAAAGAGTAAGCGTCTTTTAATTTCATGGCTGCAGTCACCATCTGCAGTGATTTTGGGTTCTTCATTTCTTCCTTTTCTAGTTGCTTTAGGTGTAGAGTTAGGTTATTTATTTGATTTCTCTCCTATTTCTTGAGGTAGGTTTATATTGCTATGAACCTTCCCCTTAGCACTGCTTTTACTGAATCCTATAGGTTTTGGGTTGTTGTGTTTTCATTTTCATTCATTTCTATGTGTATTTTTTTTTTTTTTTTTGGAAGAAACAGAATAGTGGCTTTTATTCTCAGGTAGTGGAGAGGGGAACACAGCATGCTCCTGCCTCAACAACTGTGTCCCTAAGGCAGGTGCTCACAGTCAGGAGGAGTCAGGAGCCGGTGATGAGGAAACAAAGGTGACAGGACCATGATTTCTTCCTCTTGCATCATTTCAAAGGCAGTCATAAACTGGCATCAGTAACCCCTAACTGCATTGGGCAGTCTGGTGGCTCTGAGGCCTTCTTTCTGACATGTAACTACAAGGGGAAGGCTGTTGTAAACATCAGATAGAGGATGTATTTAGCACAGAGTCAAGTGAAGTGTGGCTCCTGCAGAGTTAGGGTGCAGAAAAGCAAACTTAGTTACAGACATTCAGAACCAGGAGCAGTTAAAGTAAAACAAACTAGGAATGTTCAGGCCTGCTCACTGTTCTTTATCTTCTTTGCTCTCAGAGCAGTGAAAAAGAAAAACTCATTCCTCTTTTTTCCTTTTCACTGCACAATTCCCCCATCAGTTTATTCCCTCCTAACAATGGAGGAAGGGAAATACGTCATTCTTGTCTGGCTGAGGACAAACTTCAGTTTTGCTCCATTTGAAAATCACCAGCTGTTCAGCCCAGGAACCATCTATCTCCTACTTCAAATTTTCCTTGAGACGTGAATCCCAAGAAACCTTTATTGGGTGATAAGGGACAGACGGCAGTCTTCTGTAACTTCTTTAATGCTGTTGGGGTCATGGAGCTCTCACCCTGTTCTATTAAGTGGCCCCAAGGTGACTTTTGTGGTTATTCCTGCTGGATCTGTCTGGAGGAGTGGCTGTAATCTCTTTGGGGGCATGGGTTTTCTTTGCACATCATCTTTATCTTGATGTGAATCTGTGTCATACTGAAGGGCTGCAATCGCTCATTCCATGTCTCAGGTCTTTCCTTCTTGGTCATGAATAACCATTATCCTCCTGGAATTTAGTCTCCAGGTCCTGCTTCGGAGTCATTTATAAGTGATTCACCGCCGCCTCCCTCCTTCTCCCACCTGCCGCAACTACCACCCTCTACTCTACCCCACCCAGCTTCGTGTCAGAGGCGCCATCAGGCACCGCCAACTTCACATACTAGGCCAGATTTGCCACCGCCCGCAGAGCCCATCTCCGCAACCCAGGCAACCGCTGGTCCAGCCCTATGTGTATTTTTATTTATTCTGTGATTTGTTGGTTATTCAGAAGTGTGTTGTTTAGCCTCCGTATGTTTGTATTTTTAATAGTTTTTTTCCTGTAGTTGACATCTAATCTTATCGCATTGTGATCAGAAAAGATGCTTGAGATGATTTCAATTTTTTTTTTTTTTTTAATTTACCAAGGCTAGATTTATGGCCCAGGATGTGATCTATCCTGGAGAACGTTCCGTGTGCACTTGAGAAAAAGGTGAACTTCATTGTTTTAGGGTGAAATGTCCTATAGATATCAATTAGGTCTAACTGGTCCATTGTATCATTTAAAGTTTGTGTTTCCTTGCTAATTTTCTGTTTAGTTGATCTATCCATAGATGTGAGTGGGGTATTAAAGTCTCCCACTATTATTGTGTTACTGTTAATTTCCCCTTTCATATTTGTTAGCATTTGCCTTACATATTGTGGTGTTCCTATGTTGGGTGCATATATATTTATAATTGTTATATCTTCTTTTTGTGTGGATGCTTTGATCATTATGTAGTGTCCTTCTTTGTTTCTTTTCACAGCCTTTATTTCAAAGTCTATTTTATCTGACATCAGTATTGCTACGCCTGCTTTCTTTTGGTCTCCATTTGAGTGAAATATCTTTTTCCAGCCTTTCACTTTCAGTCTGTATATGTCCCTAGGTTTGAGGTGGGTCTCTTGTAGACAGCATATATAGGGGTCTTGTTTTTGTATCCATTCACCCAGTCTTTGTCTTTTGATTGGGGCATTCAACCCATTTACATTTAAAGGTAATTATTGATAAGTATGATCCCATTGCCATTTACTTTGTTGTTTTGGGTTTGAGTTTATAAACCTTTTCTGTGTTTCCTGTCTAGAGAAGATCCTTTAGCATTTGTTGAAGAGCTGATTTGGTGGTCCTGAATTCTCTCAGCTTTTGCTTGTCTGTAAAGCTTTTGATTTTTCCATCATATTTGAATGAGATCCTTGCTGGGTACAGTAATCTGGATTGTAGGTTTTTCTCTTTCATCACTTTAAGGATGTCCTGCCATTCCCTTCTGGCGTGAAGAGTTACTATTGAAAGATAAGCTGTTATCCTTGTGGGGATCCCCTTGTGGTTTATTTGTTGTCTTTCCCTTGCTGCTTTTAATATTTGTTCTTTGTGTTTGATCTTTGTTAATTTGATTAATATATGTCTTGGGGTGTTTTGCCTTGGGTTTATCCTATTTGGGACTCTCTGGGTTTCTTGGATCTCTGTGGCTATTTCCTTCCCCATTTTAGGGACGTTTTCAACTATTATCCCCTCAAGTATTTTCTCATGGCCTTTCTTTTTGTCTTCTTCTTCTGGGACTTTCGAATGTTGGGGTGTTTACCATTGTCCCAGAGGTCTCTGAGGTTGTCCTCATTTCTTTTTTCCTCTCTGCTTCATTTATTTCTACTATTCTATCTTCCACCTCACTTATCCTATCTTCTGCCTCAGTTATTCTACCGTTGGTTCCCTCCAGAGTGCTTTTGATCTCAGTTATTGCATTATTCATTATTGACTGACTCTTTTTTATTTTTTCTAGGTCCTTGTTAAACTTTTATTGCATCTTCTCAATCCTTGTCTCCAGACTATTTACCTATAACTCCATTTTGTTTTCAAATTTTTGGATCATTTTTACTATCATTATTCTGAATTCTTTGTCAGGTAGACTCCCTATCTTCTCCTCTTTTGTTTGGTTTAGTGTGCTTTTATCATGTTCCTTTACCTGCTGAATACTTCTCTGCCTTTTCATCTTATTTAGGTTGCTGTGTTTGGGGTGGCTTTTCTGCATGCTGGAAGTTTGTGGTTCCTCTTTATTGTGCACATTCCTCCTTGTGGGTGGGGTTGGCCGACTGGCTTTCAAGGTTTCATGGTTAGGGAAGCTTGTGTCAGTGTTCTGGTGGGTGGAGCTGGATCTCTTCTCTCTGGCGTGCAATGAAGTGTCCAGTAGTGAGTTTTGAGATGTCTGTGGGTTTGGTGTGACTTTTGGCCACCTGTATTTTTGTGCTCAGGTTATGTTCCTGCGTTGTTGGAGAATTAGCTTGGTATGTCTTGCTCTTAAACTTGTTGACTCTTGGGTGGAGCTTGGTTTCATTGTAGGTATGAAGGCTTTTGGATGAGCTCTTGTTGATTGTTGGTCCCTGGAGTCAGGAGTTTTCTGGTGTTCTCAAGTTTTGGATTTAGGCCTCCTGCCTCTGGCTTTCAGTCTTATTCTTATAAGAATAGCCTAAGACTTCTCCATTCATACAGCACTGATGGTAAACATCTAGCTTAATGGTGAAAAGATTCTCAGTGAGGGACTCCCAGAGAGGTTCACAGAGTTACATGAAGAAGAGAAGAGGGAGATGGGAGATAGAGGTGACCACGAGGAAAAGAGGGGGAATCAAAAGGGGAAGCAGTCTAGCCAGTAATCAATTCCCTATTTGCTCTCCACAGTCTGGAACACTCAGAGAGGTTCATGGGGTTCCATAGAGAAGAGAAGAGGAAGGAAGGCGATAGAGGTGACCAGGAGGAGAGGAGGAGGAGTCAAAAGGAGAGAAACCAATTAGCCTGTGATCAGTTCCCTAAGTTTTCTCCACAGCCTGGAACACCCAAAGAGATTCACAGAGTTAAGCAGAGAAGAGAAGGGGGAGGGAGGAGATAGAGGTGATTTGGGGGAGAAAAAGGAGAGTCAAAAAGGGAGAGAGCAATCAACCCAGTAATCACACTCCTAAGTAAAAATCGGTACTGAAGATTGGATTCTTAAAGGTATAGAATTGATAACAAATACCAAAAAGTAAAGATTAAAAATCTAGAATAGAGGTTAGACTCTCAAAAATACAATATTAACAAAACAAAACAATCACAAAAGTTATATAAAAAAATATGAAATTTGCTTTAAAAATAGGGTCTTTTTTTTTCAAAGTAATAGTAGGTTTTAAAAATGAAAAAGGAGTAATAAAGCACTTAAGAATCAAAAAATTATAATAGTAAAATATATCTAGGCATTTCTCTGGAGCTGTTGAGGGCAGTGTGGTCAATTCGGTTTCAGATAGTTCCTTGTTCCACCTTATACTTCTTGTCAAGGTCTATAGGTCCCTTCCAATGTAGCCAGTGGAAGGCTACATTAAAATCCTGGGTTTAATGTAGGGTTTTAATCTGTTGCACCTGTCCCTTCCAAAGCTGTTCTCTCTTCTTTGTTTGTTTTGGCTTCCTCTGTTTGCAAGTCTCTTCAGTGTCTAGCTTTTGCTCTGACCCAAGAGGGCAACAAAGTGGTCATTTATTTAGGCACACTTGTTCGATTGTGCTGCGGAGAGGGAGGAACAGGGCAAACAAGTATCACTGGCATGTGTGGGGAGTGCTTGCAGTGTCTGGGGCACACTGGTTTTGCCCCCGCTCACGGCATGTGTGCTTTCTCAGTCTACACTGCTCAGGCTCCAGGGTGCTCTGCAGGAACTGTCTAAAGAGGGCCCTGGGTTGTGTGCACTTCCCAGATCTACGCTGCTCAGGTTCAGGTTCTCAGGTACTCCACAAAGGCACAGACTTGGTTGGGCCTGCGTTTTGTGTCCTTCCCAGGTCCTAGCAGCTCAGGCAACCAGGTGTTTGGTGAGTGCACTCTCCCCAGGTGGGGTGGTGTGTCTTATCACCTCCCTGGTCCCAGCTGCTTGGTTTCCTGGGTGTGCAGCAGGAGCGCTGTCTCAAGTGTGCTATATGTCTCCTCTGGAGAGCTGATCTCTGGCTGCGACCTTCCTGGTGGACGTCAGCCATCCAGGATCCCAGGAAGACTTGGTTAGCATCTGGGAGCCTGCTCGAAGTTTGGTAGGGGATGCCTGTCTCTGGGGCCAAGTTTGCCCCTTGTCTTCTGGCTCTGGCTGTGACCCGCCTGCCTCCCTGCCTCCGGCGGGGGATGGGCCGGTCCGCTGCCAACTAGCTCTCCTCTGGTATTTGCTCAGTCCTTTGTTCAGTGAGCGGGGCCGGCAGTGTCTTAGGTTAGAGCTTTTCATGGGAAAATTCTCTCTCTCTTTCCTCTTTTTTTTTTTTTTTTTCCTCTCTCTCTCTGGCTATCCCACAGTTTGGGTTGCTATCTCACATTAGCTCCCTCAGATTGCCCTCAAGGCATTCAGGCCCAGGCGTTAGCAGTGCCGCCCGTGCCTCCCTGTTCAGCCCCTGCTTGCTGGTGGTGGGACGTGAGCGTCTGGGCTGTTTCTCCGCTGGGAGTTGCAGTTAGGCGTGTAATCTGTGGGTTTTATTTATTTATTTTTTTCCTCCCGTTATGTTGCCCTCTAAGATTCCAAAACTCCCCACAGACCTGCCCTTGAGAGAGTTTCCTGGTATTTGGAAACTTCTCCTCTTTTAAGTTTCCCTCCCCAGGATGGGTATCCATCCCTAACTGTTTTACCTGATTTTTTATCTTTTATATTTTGTCCTACCTCCTTTTGAAGACAATGGGCTGCCTTTCTGGGTGCCTGGTGTCCTCCGCCAGCATTCAGAAGTTGTTTTGTGGTATTTGCTCAGCTTTCAAATGATCTTTTGATGAATTTGTAGGGGAGAAAGTAGTCTCCCTGTCCTATTCCTCCACCATCTTCTAACTCCATGATGTACATTTTAAAACATACTGGCTCTCTTATAAGTAATAAATTTACCAGTTAGGCAACATTTTTGAAAAGAAAAAAGTATTTTTTAAGTATCTCACTGAATAATGTAGACAGCTCACAAATAAAATAGGGGAAGTAGCTATACTAGGAATCCCAGTGCCCTGTAAATGTTTTTATTTAATTATTAAAGAAAGAAAAAAGACTTTAAGATCTTGACATTTCAAAACAATGATGTACTGAATAGCATAGACTCTTGAATGGTTTCCCCTTGTACACAATTCTTTTTGTTGGTTTTTTATACCAGAGACTACATCTTCCCCTGTGTAATCAGTGCTTTATTTTATCCTTTTTCATTAGGAAGCTCAAATATGGGCTTATGATTTGCCACAAAAGAGGGAAGAAAGAGGCCTCCTTTCCACACACACATAAACCTTCTGAAAATAATTGAAGGAGGACAAGAGGATAAATTCACTGGATAGAAAAAAAGAAAAGACTAGGTTGTTTGTTGGAGAGTTTAGTTACTGCATAGCTTCCCTTTAGTTGCCCTCCATAAGGTATAATTCCTCTGAAGACCAGCTTTTCCACACCATTAAGCCACTTGCATCTATGCTGTTGCCACTGTTCATGAGCCACACTGAGAGTAGACAGCACCTGTAGGAATGGGGCTTCTTCTGGTTTTACCTGCTTTAAGGATAAAATCCTAACTTCCAAAATATTATATCTGACTGGGTATATCCTTCTTACAGTTACCCTTGGAGACAGAATTTGCTGGGAGAGTTTAGTTTGCTAGAACACGTGGGTGAAACACATTAACTTAGTACTTTGGGTGTCCAGACAACCAACTGGAGCACAATGGGAAGCTGGTATTTTAGAACACTTACTTTGAAAAGCATGTTCCTCACTAACTGAAAATAGGCTTTTAGGTGACAAATTATACTTGAGTTATTCCCTATTATTTAATTAGTATGATACAGTGGTTAAGAGGGCAGGCTTCGACCTGCCTGCCTGGGTTTGTATTCTAGCTCTGTCACTAACTAGCTAGGTGGCCTTGGGCTTTTGTGCCTCAGTTTCGTTAGCTGTAAAATAAGGATAGTGGTTTATATGTTCATTAAGATTGAGTTAATAGCATTTTTATTATTACTACTGCTACTATTAGTAAGGATAGTAATACACTGTAGTCTTCAGTGCAGTGGATTTAAATTACTTTCTTGAAAAAAGCAAAGGTCCCTTTGTTACCTGCTTTGCCAATTTAAAATTTGACCTATCAATTTGCTTTTTCTGTTCTTAGTTTATCTTGGTCCCTTATGAAGTAAGTAACTCTTTGCTTAAATTATTGTTTTCTGTTTTGTCCCAGATTTTCCCAAAGAACAGCAAATTTATTAATTGGCTAAACAAATCTATGCTGAATGCCTGTTATATGCAGGCATTGAACAAAGTTCTGAGACTATAAAGACAAAACAGGCTCTCTCTCTTGAGGATTTTATTAGGGAGATAAATTAGAAAAGGATTTTGTTGGGGTGGAAACACTTGAAATAGTTGTTTAAACAGAAAGGAGTTTATTTGTCCCAAATAAAATAGGTAGTTCAGGTCTGCTGTGGATCTTTTTCTTTCTTTTATCTTTCTGTGTGGCATGTAGCTCTTATGTATATTTCCTCAGTGCAAAGTGGCCACCGCACATCCAGGCGGGCTGGAGGAGAAATGATCAAAGGATCAAAAAGGTTTTCGCCTCCTTAGGACAATTTTCTGTTTTGTTTTGGAAGGGACAGCTTTCTTAGGTACTTCTGTGTATGTCTCACTGGCCAGAAGTATTCCTGTGGTCACTTTTACTGTCAAGGGAAGCTGAAGATTTTTAGCTTTCAAGCCTCATTAGGAGGTTGTGGGAAAGGATTGTTAAATGAACCAACCTACAGTAACTGCCAAAATATAAATATGAGTAACAACAAGCTATAAAATGGTATCAGAGGGCACAGTTGAAAAGGGGGCAAGGTGACAATGAGCTCTTGAAATCACCTGGAGAAGTCTGTATGGAGATCCAACTAGAAATCCTGCAACTGGCATTTCCTTGACATTGCTACTCACAGTCCTGTTTCTGGCCTTTAACTGGCCCAACAGTTGACTAGACACATTGAGACTGATTCTCACCAAACTCGAAAGAGATTAAGGTATAATTTACTCTGCTAATTTATTCATTTATCAGTAGGGACTATTCCAGAGTCAAAACCTCAAATTTCCTATAAGAATTAGGCAGGAAATGTTAAACACATGAATCAGTCAAGTGTGTAAAATAGTAAAAGTGGTGGAAACTAGTTGTAAAGAAGAGAGAAAACCTATCTGAAGGCTTTCAAATTAAAAGACAAAATTTAGGGACCTCCCTGGTGGTCCAGTGGTTAAGACTGCCATGTTTCCAGTGCAGAGGGCATGGGTTTAATCCCTGGCCAAGGAAGTAAGATCCCATGTGCCACATGGCACAGCCAAAGGAGCAGAGAATGTGAGAGAAAGGATGTCAACTGGAGATGAGAAGCTCCAGGGGGAACAAGGATAAGAGTTGACCAGGGAAAGGAAAAGCCACACCCTCTGAACTCACTGAGGACAAGATACAGGAGAGGGCCTGTCTGAGAACTTGTTTAGGTAATGGGCTTGGTTCAGTTTGCTAGAAGTCAGTGATTTGTATCAGCAAATCTGGTAATGAGCCTTTAGTTAGAAGACTAAAGGGAGAGGGGAGAGAAGGGAGGGAAGTGGCCCTGTCTCACTCATGGCTTTATTTTATTTTATTTTTCACTCATGGCTTTAAAGGGGCTAACTTGAGGGGTAAGCTTGAGGCTAGCAACTACCTGTAGAATTTTATGTATAGAAGATAGAGGCCAAAGTCTTTCATTCTGCAATATAGACACTAGGCTTAAAATGCACATGACCCATTGTCACAAATATCTCTTTGGGGCTGAGTTTTTAGGAATTCAAATATTTTCCTTCACATTACAATAACAATCGGAGAAGGCAATGGCACCCCACTCCAGTACTCTTGCCTGAAAAATCCCATGGATGGAGGAGCCTGGCGAGCTGCAGTCCATGGGGTCGCTAAGAGTCAGACACGACTGAGCGACTTCCTTTCCCTTTTCACTTTCATGCATTGGAGAAGGAAATGGCAACCCACTCCAGTGTTCTTGCCTGGAGAATCCCAGGGATGGGGGAGCCTGGTGGGCTGCCGTCTCTGGGGTCACACAGAGTCGGACACGACTGAAGTGACTTAGCAGCAGCAGCAGCACAATAACAATAATTACTATTTGTATTAGTTCTTTGTAGATTTATAGAGGACTTAGAGGTTAGATTAGATTTTGTAGATTAGATGGCAAAATATTATCTACAAAAGCCACCTTAATATCATAAGCCAATCATTCAGTGAGTGAAGGTTTGAAGTGAAGTGAAGTTGCTCAGTGTGTCCAACTCTTTGCAGTCCCATGGACTGTAGTCTTCCAGGGTTCTCTGTCCATGGGATTTTCCAGGCAAGAGTACTGGAGTGGGTTTCCACTTCCTTCTCCAGGGGATCTTCCTGACCCAGGGATCGAACCCAGGTCTCCTGCATTGCAGGCAGACGCTTACCCTCTGAGCCACCAGGGAAGCCTGAGTGAAGGTTTGGGTAAGGACTATTTGAAATGATAATATTAGAAACAATACACTTCAAGGATTATATGGAACCCAAATCCCAAGTTGTGAGGGAAAAACTGGTTAACTGTTGGTGTTTCCTGTATTGTTTGACAGTCCTCTAACTCAGTTTTTTTAAATCTACATTTGCAGATTTGCAGGAACTCAAATTTACCACCTTGCACCATTTTTCAGGATCATAGTCTGGAAAAATTCTGGACCAGTCCAGAAGTCAACTAAGTACATGACCACAGATTTGTGATGGAAGCAAGTCCCTTGTACTTTTCTATGTGGGCGTTAATTCAGCCCTATCCTAGGCTTTTCTTTCCAGCTTCTGTACCCTCCTCAGTTCAGTTCAATCGGTCAGTCATGTCCAACTCTTTGCAACCCCATGAACTGCAGCACCCCAGGGCCTCCCGGTCCATCAGCAACTCCTGGAGTCCACCCAAACCCATGTCCATTGTGTCGGTGATGGCATCCAACCATCTCATCCTCTGTCGTCCCCTTCTCCTGCCCTCAGTCTTTCCCAGCATCAGGGTCTTTTCCAATGAGTCAGCTCTTCACATCAGGTGAAGTGAAGTGAGGTTGCTCAGTCATGTCTGACTCTTTGCGACCCCATGGACTGTAGCCTTCCAGGTTCCTCCGTCCCTGGGATTCTCCAGGCAGGAATATTGGAGTGGGTTGCAATTTCCTTCTCCAGGAGATCTTCCCAACCCAGGGATCAAACCTGGGTCTCCCATATTGCAGGCAGACGCTTTACCATCTGAGCCACTGGGGAAGCTCTAAGTTTCAGCTTCAACATCAGTCCCTCCAATGAACACCGAGGACTGATCTCCTTTAGGATGGACTGGTTGGATCTCCTTGACAGTCCCTTGAGAGTCCAGGGGACTCTTAAGAGTCTTCTCCAACACCACAGTTCAAAAGCATCAATTCTTCAGCACTTAGCTTTCTTTATAGTCCAACTCTCACATCCATACATGACCACTGGAAAAACCATAGCCTGGACTAGATGGACCTTTGTTGGCAAAGTAATATCTCTGCTTTTTAATATGTTGTCTAGGTTGGTCATAAATGGCAACCCACTCCAGTACTCTTGCCTAGAAAATCCCATGGATGGAGGAGCTTGGTGCAGGCTACTGTCCATGGGGTCACAAAGAATCAGGCACAACTGAGCGACTTCACTTTCTTTCTTTCTTCTTTCTTTCTAGGTTGGTCATACCTTTCCTTCCAAGGAGCAAGCGTTTTAATTTCATGGCTGCAGTCACCATCTGCAGTTATTTTGGAGCCCAGAAAAATAAAGTCAGCCACTGTTTCCACTGTTTCCCCATGAAGTGATGGGACCAGATGCCACGGTCTTAGTTTTCTAAATGTTGAGCTTTAAGCCAACTTTTTCCACTCTCCTCTTTCACTTTCATCAATAGGCTCTTAAGTTCCTCACTTTCTGCCATAAGGGTGGTGTCATCTGCATATCTGAGGTTATTGATATTTCTCCCAGCAATCTTGATTCCAACTTGTGCTTCCTCCAGCCTAGTGTTTCTCATGATGTACTCTGCATATAAGTTAAATAAGCAGGGTGACAATATACAGCCTTGACGTACTCATTTTCCTATTTAGAACCAGTCTGTTGTTTCATGTCCAGTTCTAACTGTTGCTTCCTGACCTGTATACAGGTTTCTCAAGAAGCAGGTCAGGTGGTTTGGTATTCCCATCTCTTGAAGAATTTTCCATTGTTTATTGTGATCCACACAGTCAAAGGCTTTGGCATCAGGACTGTAGCAAAGACACATCTCAAGAGTAGGCATCTTAACTGCCTTACCACAGGGCAAACAGGAAATACATTGGTTCTATATCTCTTCCCCAAGGCAACGTCACCTCACACTTATAGAGTTTTAGGATTTACATGAAAGATTGATTTATGGCAAAATTGGAATTCCATTTCTACTCCAGAGGAGGAAGTGGTACAAGTCTTTCTTCTTAAAATTTTTATTTTAAAATGTCCATCAGTAATGGCAGTGAATGGGGAGACCCTCGCGAACAAAGAAGCTTATTATTATTACAGAAAAAAAATCTTATCCCCTGCCCACACCCTGCACCCTACTTTTATCATCCCAGGTCTCCGGACTCTCAGAGGTGTGACAAGGCCACGGACTACAAAACAGAGAATTCTGGGGGAAGGAAGTGACGACATGGAGCAAAGCACGCTGGGCTCCGGCGGTTTTAGCCCTAGCGATTCCTTCCTCCCAGCGTGGTTGAAGAGAATCGGGCGCTGCTAGGAGTTTTAACTGGTATTTTTCTCATTTGTCAGGATTACACGTTAATTATTACCTGGTTTGAGTACAGTCCTTAGTATCATGCGGCTGTGGGTCTCGGCTGCTGTCGCTTCGTTTACGCATCTCTGAACAAGTTTTTAGATGAAATTGTCACAGATCCGGGGCCCTCTCCCTGGCGGTATCCAGCGAAAACTTAGAGGGACTGGGTGGATATCAGAGGAGTTTTCTTTTTTCAGTTTTTGTTAATAGTGGTGTGGAGTGAGCTCATTTGTTGGAAGGAGAGCTGAGTGGGTTTGAGCATCTGCGGAGGTCGAAGCCAACGTCAAGGCGGTCTGGAATTGAGATTGGGAAGGTGAGATACAAGCGTGCCAGATAAATTACTCCAGACGCGTCCCCGCAGCAGCTCGTGGTCCCGTGGCTTTCAGACTGAATAGTAAAATTTAACTTTTTCTGGTATGGAAGATGATGCAAATCGCTGGTGTTCTCTACCTCTAGAATGGAAATTAGGGGTGAGACATTTCATTGGGGGGAACATATATATTAATCCTAACTGGTGGTTGTTTTAGATCTAGCCAGCTGGCAGCCATGAATGAATGGATGAAGAAAGGCCCCTTAGAATGGCAAGATTACACTTACAAAGCGGTCAGCGTAACAGCCAGTGACAAGGAGTATAAAGGATGGGTTTTAACCACAGACCCAGTCTCTGCCAAGTGAGTACGAGTCCTGCTTCCCTGAAACCACCCCCCTGCACTGCCTATATGTTATATCCATACCGAAGAAAAGTGAAGTCACTCAGTCATGTCTGACTCTCTGTAGCCTACCAGGCTCCTCAGTGCATGCACTTCTCCAGGCAAGAGTACTGGAGTGGGTTGCCATTTCCTTCTCCAGGGGATCTTCCCGACCCAGGAATGGAACCCAGGTCTCCCGCATTGCAGGCAGACGCTTTACCGTCTGAGCCACCAAGGAAGCCATATCCATACTAAGAAAGCAGATAAATAAATGAAAGACTGATTATTCTCATATAAGTACTTAATTTCCTTTGAACCTAAATACTGTCAAACTGTAGATTTCCGTCAGACCAGCCAAGTTTGTAGAAATGAGACACTCCTTTTAATTACATTTTGTTGGAGAATTTCACATATACACAATTGTGAAGAGAGTAATATAATAAACACTAATCTTATTCCGCCTTCCAAATATTTTAAAGCCTATTACTGACTAAAGTTTGTTCATAAATTCTTAAATATATCTCTTAGCAGATTAGGACTCTTTAATAAATGTAACCACATACCATTATAACCACCTAACAAAAGTAATAGTAACTTTAATATTAGCTAATTCCTAGTTTGAGTTCAGGTTTTCCTGATTGTTTCCAAAGTATCTCTTTAATGTTGGCCTATCAACTTGTTGATATGTCTCTTTAAGAATCTTAATCTGTGACTGTACTTTCTCTTTGGTTTTCCATGTTATATTTTGTTGAAGAAATGGAGTCATTTGTCTTCAAATTGAACACACTGTGAATTTAGCTCATTGCATTATCATGGTGTAGTTTAACATGTTCTTTTACCGTTTGTATTTCTTATAAACTGGTATTCATATCTAGAGGTGTGATTAGGATCAGAATTATTTTTTGCAAGGCTACTTTAAAGGTAGTGATACACTCACACTTTATTTTGGGATGATTTTAGATTTACAGAAAAATTGCAAGGAAAGTACAGAGAGTACCTGTGTATCTAACTTCCCCTAATATTAGCAGTTTTCACAACCATCAAACATTTGTCAGAACTAAAGGTTTTCACTAAGTAAACTACAATCATTTGGATTTTATCAGTTTTTCCACTGATGGCCTTTTTATGGATTCCAAGCCAAGGATTTTCTGTTCTAGAATTCAGTCCAAGGTCCCACATTACATTTAATCACCGTGTCTCCTTAGTCTCCTCTGATATGTGGCAGTTTCTCAGTCCTTTTTTAATTTACTTGTTTTTCATGACCCTGACACTTTTAAAGAGTTTTGGTGAGGTATTTAACAGAATATCTCTCAATTTGGGTTTGTATGATGTTTTCTCATAGACTGGGATTATAGGTTTTGGGGGACAGTACCACAGAAATGAAATTCTATCATGTCACATTGCATCATATCATATCATATATATTGTATTTTAGTTAGGATTTTTGCATTTATATTCATAAGTGAGATTAGCTTATAATTTTATTTTTTAATCCTGTCCTCTGCTTTTGGTATCAGGGTTATATTAACCTCATTAAATGAGTTATGGCATAATCTCCCTTTTACAGTCCTTAGGAGAATTGGATTGGTTGGATTGGAAATGTTTGATTCTTTACAATTTTATAGAATTTTGTGGTAAAATTGGGCCTTTCCCCCTCTCAACCCCTGCCAGCCCCACACCCCCCCGCCCCTCACCCCCGCCATGGGATGATTTTAAACTGGTTATTTCAGGTTTTTTGTTTTTTTTTTAAGGTTATAGGACTATTTACATTCTCTCTCTTTCTTTTTGAGTCAGTAGTAGAAATTCATATTTTCTAGGAAGTTTTCTAAGTGTCAAAATTACTGGTTTAAATGTTTTTAATATTGTATACTATTATTTTTTGCTGCCTTATTCCTAATACTATTTATGTGTGCCTTCTTTCTCTTTTTATTAATCTTGCCTGAGTTTTGTGAAATTTATATACCCTTTTCAAAGAACCAGCTTTTGGCTTTGATGATCCTCTTACTGACTTGACTCTTCTGTTTTCTGTTTCATTAATTTTGTGCTGTGTTATTTCTTTGGTCTGCTCTGAAGGGGAGTTATTCATTTGTTTCCTAACTCTAAAAGTTAAATCTGTACTCTCTTCTTTCCTAATACATATTAAAACATTCATAACTTTTAAAGTAATGCTTTAACTACATCCCACAATGATTAGCTGGACAAAAGGTTTAGATGTTTAGGACCTTCAGAGAATTCATATTAAACAAGTGAAAATATTTGGTGGTGAGAGTATTAATTTAAAGTGGAGAGAACATTCCCTATTGTTCTAGTGACCTGTTGGGGTTGATGCGCTCATTTCATTGCTTCCTTAGTTTTATGGGCCTTTAGGTTTTTCTTTTGCAACTGTGGTCTGAACTTATTTTTCCTCCAAAGTATTGTCCTCGTGAACTTCCTTGAAGATGGCAGCATGTCTGTGACTGGAATTATGGGACATGCTGTACAGACTGTTGAAATTGTGAATGAAGGGGACCATAGCGTGCGAGAGAAGCTGATGCATTTGTTCATGTCTGGAGACTGCAAAGCATACAGCCCTGAGGATCTGGAAAAGAGGAAGAACAGCCTGAAGAAATGGCTGGAGAAGAATCACATCCCCATCACCGAACAGAGAGATTCACGAAAGACTCTCTGTGTGGCTGGGGTCTTGACTATAGACCCACCGTATGGTCCAGAAAATTGCAACAGTTCTAATGAGATTATTTTGTCCCGTGTTCAGGATCTTATTCAAGGACATCTTGAAGCTTCCCAATGAGAGGCTAAGAACTATGGATGTACTGATTGAAATAAGATTTCATATTTTTGAAAGTTCTTTGTTGTTTTAGGTAAAATCAAAGATGGGGATTATTGGTACTAATAAGTGAACTGGGCAAGGATGACATCTCAAACAAAATTAACTTGGGGACAACAGAATTACAAGAATCTCTTCTTTTGATGGGAATACACCTCCATTTCTATTAGGCAAGAAATGTATTTGGAAAAAGATGCAACATGTTAGATTCGATATAAAATGCTAAGGTAAAATCACAGTCTTGTTAACACTGCTTATTCTAACTAGATGTGTCTTTTTTTTTTTTTTTTTTTTAATTGAGTTATAGTTAACATACCATACAATTCACTAGCTTTCCTTGCACAGTTCAGTGACTTTTGATGTATTTACCGTGTTGTGCAACTATCACCACAGGCATAGAGTTTTGTTTTGTTTTTTTTTTTGGTGGTTGCATGACGTGTGGGATCTTAGTTCCCCGACCGGGGATTGAACTCTCACCCCCTGCATTGGAAGTGTGGAATCTTAACCACTGGGCCACTAGGGAAGTCCCTAGATGTCTCTTTTTTTAAAATGTCTATTAAAAAAATTTTTTTTAGTGTAATGATGAAATAGCTTTTGAATCAGAATGTATTCCTTTTTGGTTGAAACTTGAAAGTTTTGGTAAAATCTTAACACATAAGCCTTATAACTCTCAAAGCCTTAAAAATGAACACTGGCTAATATATCTGAGGGAAAAGGTAAGTGTGACAAGTATTCTGGCTGCTGAGGGGCTGTAAGGGACCGGTCTAGCTGCTGGTTTCCCTGGTAACTGATGAGGCAACCTGACATTAAATCTTGAATAAATAGGAGCCTCCTCCCTGCCGGGTGAGTGAGGGCTGCCGCCAGGTTATGCCTGCTATCCACCACACACACTGGAGGTGTTGCTCTAGGACCTTGCTTCGGGCATGTAAGATCCCTGTGTCCAATAACTTTTAATGTCTTTGTTGCTGTCTCTGGGCTCTTTCTGGTCCCAAGGCTGGGCATCCACAAGGCTTGTAGCCCAACAATTCACAAAGTAGCCAGGAGGCTAAGGGTACTCCTGTGACCACTGAGATGTAAGGACGGGGAATGAAAAGTTGTGGGGGGTTGGGAGGAATCTCAGGGTGGCCATCCACTAGTGTGTGGAGCCCTGTGGCAGTTGACTAGCCATGAAAGATGGTTTCTGTCTTTTATTGCATTGATGATATCCTGTTAAACTCAGTCTCTTAGCAGTTTATAGAGCAGCCCCATGCCTGTGGCTCATCTGACTGACTGCAGGGGGATGGCTGGTGAACATAGACACAACACAAGGGATCTGAACTACCTACAAAGGACAGCATACCCCTGACCCACCACCTCTAAGCAATTACAGGCTTTAGGGATATTAACTTACGGAGAAGGCAATGGCAACCCACTCCAGCACTCTTGCCTGAAAAATCTCATGGATGGAGGAGGAGTCTGGTAGACTGCAGTCCATGTCTCAAAGTCGGACACGACTGAGCTACTTCACTTTCACTTTTCACTTTCATGCATTGGAGAAGGAAATGGCAACCCACTCCAGTGTTCTTGCCTGGAGAATCCCAGGGATGGCAGAGCCTGGTGGACTGCTGTCTGTGAGGTCGCACAGAGTCGGACACTACTGAAGCGACTTAGCAGCAGCAGCAGCAGCAGGGATATTAACTTAGGACATGAATTGGAATTGGACATGGCCAGTTACCTGGAAGAGTTTGGTACAGGTCTGTGCAATGGCAAAATAATCGGAGTCCCCTTGAGCTTCTGTTCCCAGCTATGGAAAGGGACAGAGCAGTGATGCAGTGTGCTGGAAGAGCAGCTATATGTAGTCTACAAAGTAGTATAACAGATGAGAGACATTATAAAATGCCTACTCAAGTTGTCGAGTAATGCAAAAACCACTATTTAGGATCTAGAAGAGCCGTGCATGACATACAGCACCGCCGTGGACATAATAGTGGCCAAGAAATCCACTTCATTGGCCATAAAGTTGAGATATGGGCCAGTGAAGATGACACACTGGCATTTCTACCCACCCTATGACCCCCCTGCTGCCAGGTTAGTTGAAAGGATGAGTGGATTGCTTCAATAACCAAGATAGGAAATTTCTGTACTTGTGGGCCCAGGAGGCTAACTCCAGCCTAGGAACTATAACTGAACATCCCAGAACAGTTGTCCCAGTGCTTATGGCGTGTTAACCCACAGGCAACTAGTCAACACCATCTGAGTTCAACTGTTTACCCCCAAAGGAACCATTGTCTACTACTGGTCAGGACAATAACTCACTTTTGCCCTTGCCACAATTTCTGCCTTCGGGAACGTATTATAAAAGAAATGGCTCTGGAATTGGCAGGTAAGTCCCCGGTGGTTTGGGTAAGTCCCCTGTGGGGAATAGGATTAGAACGGGACAGATTTCACCTGTCTTACACCTGCCCCACCTGAGAGGAAGGCAGGCATTTACTGGAGGAAGGCACCATTTATTATATTAACCTTACAATCTTCTGCCACCTTGCCTGTATTTGGCACAGTCTGTGGGGACTGAGGGTAGCTGAGCAGGATGAGGGTAGATTTGGCTAATGGTCATGATCTCCCCTGTATCGTGCCTGTTAAACATCTTGGCGTTTCACCTGTCTGAGCAGAGGGAGCTGCTCACAGATTGGGAGGTATCAGTGACCTCTTTGCTGGGTCTACAGCAAGATGTCCTCCCTGGGACTTCCGTGAAAAATGGACCCAGTAAGTGCCTGGCTCCAAATTTACCCACGTCTTACACTTTTGATACTCTTCAGCTGCTGTTGTCTGTATTGCACTTGTTTTATTGGGTGGAGGTGCACCTCCACTACATACCTGACCCCAGGAATATCACATAAGAGAGGCAGACTTAAGGGGGTAAGGGTTGTGGAGTGTATGGTCAGGTCACTCAAGACGGCTGCTCTTTGCTGTCTGTACATCTGCTTGATGAGTCCCTGCTGCGCCTACACTGTGTTGGAACAAATGTGCTCGCCCTTGCCCCAGCCAGTGAGTGTTCTAATCCTTGGGCCAGAATGGCTCCACCTGCTAGTTTATTAATGGGAAACATTTGCCCTGATGATGGTTGTTAACCTGAGGGGCTGTAAGGGATGGGTCTCAGTTGCTGGTTTCCCTGGTAACTGAGCCAACGTGAGGTCAATTCCCCCTGTAAAAGGTAGTCTCCAACCACCTTTTAAAAGGTGGTCTTGCCCCCCCGCCCCCAGCCAAGACCGCCGCTATCACTGTGTCCTGCTCGCCACCTTGTCTGTCTGCCACATGTGATGGGTTGTTCCTCCAGGACTTTTCTTCAGGTGTGTAAACTCCCCCATCTATTAAACCAGTGATAGCTGTGTCGCCGTTTCCAGACTCCTTCTTTGGACTGACTCGGCAACTGCAAGGCTTGCACGCCTGTAGATACAGCCCAACTGGGACTTTTCAGGGGAATGTCTACAGTGACCCCAGGGTTCCCGCATCAGGTTAGAACCCGAGGATGGGTTAGCACACTTCAGGCCCTTAGCAGAATCCAGCCTGCTGCCTCTGTTTATTAAAGTTTTATTGGAACGCAGCCATACCCACTGCTTTGTGTATTGTCTGTGGCTGTTGTTGAACCACAGTGGCAGAGTTGAGTATTGACAGAAATGATATGGATTGTATCTTCAGAAAAATATGGCTGTTTACAGAAAAGCTTACCCTAGGAGAGCCTTGAACTAGCATGGTCCACCAGGGGTCAAGGAGGGTTTATGTCCCATCCATACAAAAGGAATCTTGTGCCTTTTGGAAGAAATGCTTTAAAATACTTGGGTTTTAGGGGGTCTTTGGAAGCACTTTGATAACATAGCTAAATTCCTTTCCTGCATGGTTGTCTAATATTAACAGGATGTATCCAAGTGCTTTTTGTACTTTTGCAAGCATCAGAATCAGCTGGAGGGCTTGCTAACACAGTTGGGAGTAGGGCCCAGCAGTCCAGTCTGACCTAGTAGGGGTCCAGGAGCTTGCATTTGTAACAAACTCCCAGATAATGGTAGCTACCTGTCCCAGATCAGATTACCCTTGCAAAAGCAGTTTAGAAGCCTGGGGGAACAGAAAGGCCTTCCCTCACAACTGTAGAGTTCCATCAGATTACCCTTGCAAAAGCAGTTTAGAAGCCTGGGGGAACAGAAAGGCCTTCCCTCACAACTGTAGAGTTCCAGAATCCTAAAAGTGAAATTTATCACATAGCCTTTCCCCTTCAAACCCTCAGATGTCTTTGGATAGGGGAAGGGGAATAAGAACAAATTAAATGGAAAAGATTCTGACAAAATGAGGGAGGTCTTGAAAAAAGACATATAGGAAATTATCCACAGTTGGTCAGGAGTGAACCTTGGCCCAGGGACAGGTGCACTGGTGTTGGCAGACTTACCTGCTGTCAGACTAATGAGCTGGGGACAGACTTTCTTGGCAGCTGAGTCCTCTGATTTGTTTGAAAATTTGCCTTGTGAGCCAAACCTGAGGATATGTGATTTGGCCCTGCCACGGAAACCTCTCTGCTTAGGGAGTTGGGCCAGCCAGTTCCTCAGTTCAAATTCCCCCTGAGGGTTTAACCTGCCTGTTTTTCATCCCTCTCCTGGTTCCAGATTCCCAGGGGGAGATCCTCCCCAAAGCCAGCTCCAGGGCAGTCTTTGAACACAACTGGTGTCAAGAATATTTTTCAGAACAAAAGGTTTTCAGGACTTTGAGTATCTTTCAGTCTTGGAGCAAACTTTCCAACCTCTGCCCTGTATCTTGCTATCCACTGTGCACTTGATTTCCTAAATCTCTCCTCCTAAATGTTATAGCTGAAATACACCTCCCATGAATTGTTTTCAATAAAATTAATGAAATTTGAAACATTCACAATTGTTTTGAGAACTAGAATTTTTATGATGCCTCTTGGAGTAGCTTCTAGAATGCTAGAGTCAAAGCTAAGGATTACTATAAATTTGGGGAGAAATCAGAGCAGTGAAGGACTATAATTACACATACTTAGGTGGGCTGCCGTCTATGGAGTCGCACAGAGTCGGACACGACAGAAGTGACTTAGCAGCAATGGCACCCCACTCCAGTACTCTTGCCTGGAAACTCCCATGGACAGAGGAGCCTGGTAGGCTGCAGTCCATGGGGTCGCTAGGAGTCGGACTCGACTGAGCGACTTCACTTTTCACTTTTCACTTTCATGCACTGGAGAAGGAAATAGCAACCCACTCCAGTGTTCTTGCCTGGAGAATCCCAGGGACGGGGGAGCCTGGTGGGCTGCCGTCTATGGGGTCACACAGAGTCGGACACGACTGATGCGACTTAGCAGCTTAGCAATTGCATCCACTGCCAAATACAATTGGTTTAAAAAAAAAAAAACTACTTTGACGAAGGAGTAACATACAAAAAACTACATAGTGTATACAGCCTGATGAGTTGAAGAGAAGCATACACCCATGAAACCATCACCACAGTCTATGCCATAAACACATCTATCACCTCCAGCTTTTCCTGCCTTCATTATTACACCACTGGTTTTCATTTTTCAGTCATTAAAGGATTTCTTTATTAAAAATTATATCGTTATCAGACATGCTTTTTTACTTTTGCATACAATGTATATAGTTGTTTTTGTAGTTTTCATGATTTAAGGACAACATTGTACTGTGTTGATGGACTAAAACTTATTAAACATTTTCTTTTGACGTTCTTTTTGCTATCATAGTTTATGGTGCAAAGAATGTCTTCATATGTCTTTACTGCTGTTATCAAAAGCTAGTGCTTAGAAGGAACCTCCTGGTGGTCCAGTGCTTCTCTGCTGGTCTGTGCTTCCAGTGCAGGGGGCACAGGTTCGATCCCTGGTTAGGGAACTAGATCCCATGTGCCATAACCAAGACCGGGTGCAACCAAATGCTAAAAAAACCCCTCCAAAACTAGTGCTTAGAAATGAAAGTACAATACTCTTTAAATAGTTTGTGTTACTTGACATCAACAACAATAATGTGTATACAAATTTCATTACACCCTTAGAGTATTAGTATTTTACTTAATTTTTATGACTGAACAGAAGATGGTGTTTTACAGTTGCTTTGTGTTTATTGACATTTCTCCATGTGTTTCCAGTATGGGTACTCTTTGAATCATATCTTAATTTTTTTTTTAATCTTTATTTTCAGAAAGTTATTTCCCCCCATATCCTCATCTTATTATAACTGTTTCTTTGTGTTTATTTTTATTCACATGGCTATATATTAATATGTTAATAAGCAACTGTTAATTGTACATGCATCACTTTAACTTATTTGGACATAATTTTAGAGTTACAGAAAATACGCGAGAACAGGACAAAGAACTGTCCTGTATCCTTTATCCAGCAAATGTTAACATCTTGCCACATTTGCATTTTCTGTGCATGTGTGTTCATGTTTCTTCCTGAACTGTTTGAGAATAAACTGTGGATACAATGGAAATGTGAGAACATTTTCTTAACCATGGTACAGTTATCAAAACTAATATTCATACAGTAGTATAATTTAATACAGACATTATCTAGCTTTTGCCTATTGCTCAATGTTCACTATATCAAAAAATGACTTGTACTTGGATCATGTCCCTTTAGTTTCCTTTACTCTGGAGTAATTCCTCAATCTTTCTTTGACTTTCATGACATCGACATTTTTCAATATTGGCCAGTTATTTTGTGCAATATCCCTCAATTTGGGTTTCTCTGTTTCCCAGTGATCCATATCGGTGTGCATTTTTGGGAAAGGAAGACCCTGGAGATGATAGTGTATTCTTCTCAGTGCATCAGGAGGCATCCTGTGCTAATCTGGCCCATGTTTGTGACGTTAACCATGATCACTTGGTTAAGGTGGTGCTGTCATATTTTTCCACTGTAAAATCACTTCTTCTCCTTTGTAATCAAAGGCATCTTCATATATATTTCTAAAAGCTTCATTGAGATATTATCATAAAATTCATCCACCTCAAGGCATAATTCAGTGATTCTTTTATTTTGGTAAATTTAGCTGTGCAGCCATCATCACAATCTAATTTTTTAAAAAATTTCCATTGTCGCCACAAGACCCTCTGTCTCATTTGCAGTAGATTCCCATTCGCACTCTCCACCCCAGGCAGTCACTACTTTCTGTATCTATAGATTTGATTTTGGGGGGTATATTTCCTTTAAATGGAATCATACAATGTATAGTCTGTGTCCGACTGGCTCCATTTAAATTTACTCTGGTTAGAGAACTAGATCCTGCATTCCAAAACTAAGACCTGAAGTAGCCAAATAAAACATTTTTTAAAAATAACTTTACTCACTTGTATAATATTTAAGACTATATCTATTGTGTTGATGAACCACAACTTATTAAAATATTCCCCTAAATCCTGAATTTGATCTCCATGTTGTAGCATATATCAGTGGCTTCTTTTTATTACTGAATAATATTCCATTGTGAATATACTTACATTTTGCTTAATGGACATCTGGATTGTTTCCAGTTTGGGGCAATTATGAATAATGTTGCTGTGAACATTTGGGGCAAGTCTTTGGGCATATATTTTCGTATTTCTTGGGTGAAATACCTAGGAGTGGAGTTGCTAGGTTACGTGCCAACTAACATTTTAGGAAACTGTCACACTATTTTCCAACATGGCTGCACCATTTTACATTCTATAGTACCTGATTAAAATAAAATGGTTATATTGAAATTATGAGTATAAATGTGAGAGGAATTTCTGTAACCCCAGTATGGGTTTCAAATTAGCCATGTAGCACATGTTAGTTATAAAATGGACAATCGGCCTTCTTGTTAACTAATCAGATTGCATGCTTCGATTAATCCAGTCTTAGCCATGCTTACTGTAGAAAAAGATGGTATAAAGATTTATGGGCTAGAAATAATGGGGACAGCTGAAGTTTAAATGGGAAAGAGCACAGGTGAATTTCAGAGACAGAAGAGTGGCATTAAGAGAAATGTCTAATTACAAGTTGTTTTATGCTGGGTCTGTAATTAGTGGATTAGTTCCCTCACATGGGTAGTCCCTTGGTGCCCATGGTGTAGCATGGCCTCTGACTGTACATCTGTCTTTTAAAGTACACAACACATTTTTGACATTCAGTCTGGTCATCTTACTAATAATCAAGTCCTAAAACAAAACTGATTTTTTTTTTCTGGCTCAAACTATGGGAGGTGGATTACTGAACATAGAAATTATAGTTCTGGTTAGGCTTCATGTTAGACTTAAACATTTTACAATCATAGACCTGTAGTGCTGTATACTCCCATCCCCCCTTTTATTAACCCAATTTGTGTTTTACTGTATTGGCCAAAGTCTACTAGATTGGACTCTGTTCAAATAATAGAAAGATAAGGGTACATGTGTTCATGTTTTAAACACCTTAATATGGACCTAAGTACGAAAACTTAATTTTGCAGTGGAGAGTGTTAGCAGTGTTAGTATCACATATAATTATATTAACTATAACATTTTCAAAAAGCATGTCTTGACTTTTCACATTTTCAAAATAAATGACTTAAAAATTTTTTTACGGTAGAACATCTTTTTAAAGGAAAAGTATCCCTACCTATCTGTGCGTGACTTTGCCATTCTTACATACATTTACCTCAATTTCTCAAGTACTGTGTGTTTTTAATAAAATGATATACTCTTAAGCTCCTAGTCACACAGTGCATGTTTATTAGAGTTGATTTGGCAGAGATTTTGCTTTCGGTTAGTCCAAGTATACTTATATTTTTAAAGACGACTATGGGCATACTTTTGGAGAAGGAAATGGCAACCCACTCCAGTGTTCTTGCCTGGAGAATCCCATGGATGGAGAAGCCTGGTAGGTTGCAGTCCATGGGGTCGCACAGAGTCGGACACGACTGAAGCGACTTAGTAGTAGTAGTATGGGCATACTTGACATCTGACTAATAACTAATAGACTTTATAAGCAGTTACCTATCTCATGTTGTTTAGAATGGTTTTCTTTACCTTGGCACTGGCAATTTGAATGGGTGATTTTTTTTTTTTTTTTTGTTCAGGTGTCCTGTGCATGTAAGATATTTAGCAGCATCCTTAGCTTCTAACCACTAGTTGCCAGGGATACTCTTCCCCCTTCATATGTGACATCTCCAAATATTGCCAGGTGTCCCCTGGGGAGCAAAACTGCCCTAAGTTGAGAACCAGAGATTTTAAAATAAAAACTACATTTTCTTCCATGAGGAAACTTCTTTCGTTTTTGTACATATATTTGTTATAATTAATCAATCTCTCTGGACAAATAAAGTCTTACAACAAAAGTATCTGTTAACCTTTCTTTTTTTTTTTCCCTGTTAACCTTTCAAACTACACATTTGAAACCCAAGAATGGAATGAGACAAAACTTATTAAAAGCAGAAGTAAATGAATTAAATGAGTAATTTACTCATTTACTCATGAAGTAAATGAGTCTTTTTGGTTAAGTTAGCTTGTCTTTTAATTGTTGTAGAAAAACCAGGCAAGGATAGTTTCTTGATTAAAATCATTGAACATAAAAGGAAAATTAACTCCTTCAGATCATTTTTGGTAACAGCTAGGTTGGACGGAGGCAGCAGGAACTTCATTTTCTATACATAAGGAATAATTTTTAAAAACTTCACTGTTTTGAAATGCTTCTGTTGAAATGTTAATTATTATATACTTTACCATTTTAAGCAATATTGTATTTGTAACATGTCAGGGTCATCATCCTAAATACCGCTTCTCATTGTTTGGTAGTTATGGGATTGGGCTGAATTTCCAAAGCCACCCCTGAGTGTTTGCTTTTCCAAACAAACCCCTCTTATGCTGGCTTTTGCTGCCATTTGTTTCTTTCCTAAAACACTGAAATAAGAGTTGAAAAAACCCAGTCCATTGATTCCAAGGCATCCTCTTCCCAGCTATCTCACTGGGGTGCTGTTTTCTGGCTTGTTTACCAGGCAGCTGGTTAGAACTGATTTGGGAGTAGAGCTGAGTGGCTCAAGTCGGGCATGGATGGGGCAAAGAGGCCAAACTGTGGGAAAAAGTTCAAATTTGGGCTGCTGTCCTGTGTATTTATGAAACATTGATTGTACTCTTTCCTAGTGATTCACACACAGAGCTTCAGTTCCCCAAAAGAACTCTTTTTCTGCTCTTTGATGCAACAAATTATGAAAACAGATTTTAAAGCACCTTAAGGATCAGTGATTGGCTGCAAGTCATATTTAAGACCAGTCTTTGATATACCTTTTGCGTGGTAACTTAGAAATGGCAAGAAAAAGCTTCTCCATGTTAATGACCCACGGTGGTTAACTGTTCACTGTCACTGCAGTTTTAGACATGGAAGAAGCCTATCACTCTAGAAGGATCTGAACCTACTGCAGTGATAAAGAATTGTACTCGTTGTTTAAGGCACTCTGTACCATGGAACTCAAATATTGACTGACACAGATTCACAATCAAGCTCTAATTTCTGAAAACAATATAGCTCACTTTGTACATATTAAGCAGATTTCTCCCTGCATTTGGGGGAAAATAAACCCTAGGAATTATGCTTATTTCTAGCATGATTTAGGAGGAAAGAGGCAGCCTCTGCCTAGGCTTGTTCAGGCATAATATGGCTGTGTGACCATACTCTCCTGTCCCTGGGAACCCCCAGGAATCCATTATTTATGTAGCAAGTGAGTGACCCCCACAAGACACCCTCAGAGTGTGAAGCCCAAGCTCACCAGCTCTCAGTCCAGCAACTGAGACCACAACAGAGTGCTGTCCCCTGAGAGCCAGCCTGGGCTGCATCTGAAAACCACCCCTCAGTCCCAATTTGCTTACATTTGCTGTATTTTAATTTTACAAAGTACTTTTGTTCCTGACTAGGGTTCTTGGCCTCCTTAATCAGTAGAAGTTGACAAAAGGCCAGACTTGGGCGAGGCTTTGCAGGGCTCCTACTGCAGCAGGCGGTAACAGAAACAAGTGGGCTCCCTTGGTCACTCCCTGAGGAGGGGAGCACTGGTTCCTTAAACAGGGCGAGGGCAGGGGTGGATGCAGGGGTTAGGCCAGAGGGATGGCGAAGGTGGTCTGCCCACACCCTTGGCAGTGCTGTGTGGGTTTTTGCTCTTTTTGCATCTTGTTCATAAGTTGCCCCACTGCCCATTTAGGCAGTTTTTAGTCCCTTACATATATATTTTTTTGTTACTTTGTTGCTCCAGGAGACGTTTGCCCAGGTACAAGCACTGCAGCAAAGAGCCCCAGACCCCAGCCTATCTCACTTTCATAGGCATTATTTTATGACAACCTCTCAGGGACACATTCACACCATTGCCTAGAAATAGAAAAAATTTTCATGCCTACAGATCCACAGTCTGCATGCTTTGATATAGTAAACTGCTCAGATAACAGAATGGGGAGGATAAAGACTAAAGTTCATTACTTCTCAGGGAGTTTGAGTTGTAACATTTAGATATGGAACTGCAGAAGGAAGAAGACAAAGCTAATGTTTTATCAACCTGACCACCTCCCTAAGTGTTGAGCTATTTTCATTTCCTGAGAACTTCCCAGTTACATATTGGACAAAACAGCAGTGTGGGCTAATTCTGTAGCGAGAACTTCATTTAATATTGTTCCCTAACTAGATTCCTGTAAAATGAGTATTTGGGAAATCATTTACAGACTTCTCCATAAAATTAACGTTAAAAGCTGACCATCTTACTGGTGCTTGGAAATCCAGTTTCACCTTGAAATACTACTGCTTTCTGACTTGAATCACAAATAAAGAATCCAATTTCATTTATTTCAAAATTACAATGATGAGCTTAAGAAATTTAGTTTGGGGTGAGGATTTTCTTATAATGCCTTCAGTCAAGGCTTTCCAAACGTTTTCAGTCTGGCACATCTAGAGATTGATAGGATTTATGTTTTTTTTTTAATTGATATAGTTAATTTAAAATATTTCAAAGGTACAGCAAAGTGCTTCAGTCACACATATATTGAATATACTTCTTCATTCTTTTTCTTACAAGATATTGAATATAGTTCCCTGTGCCATACAGCAGTTCCTTGTTAACCTATTTTATACATAGTAGTATTTACATGTTAATCCCAAACTTTTAATTTCTTTCCCATCTCTCTACCTCCCACCCTGCCATACCCTTTGATAACCGTAAGTTTTCTATGCCTGTGAATCTGTTTTGTAAGTAAGTTTGTCTGAATCACCTATTTTTTTTTAGATTATACATAAGTGATATCATATATGCCAGGGGCCCCTAACCTTCGGGATTTAATGCCTGATGATCTAAGGTGGGGCTGATACGCTTGAATCATCCCCAAACCATTCTCCCCTACTCGAGTCCATGGAAAAACTGTCTTCCATCAAACTAGTCTCTAATGCCAAAAAGGTCGGGGACCACGGATATATGTGACCATTTGGACAGTCTAGGAGGTTTCCTGGAAACTTAATAGCTTGAAAGGTGAACATCCTTCACTGAGGTGCTTTTGTTGAGTTAGTGTGAATTCTGTCTGTAGTGGGAAACCTGTAGTAACTCTCTACCTGAGGGCTATACATACAAGAGTACGTCTTCCACTCATTTTTCTGGAATTCTTCTTGGACACTGAAAACTATCTAGCCAAGGTAAATGTATTCATATTTTTTTTTTTAAAATGTGAGTGCCATATTAACCTAAGTGGTGACTGAAAATAAGCACTCTCATAGAAGGTATTTTTATGGCTATAAATCTGACACTAGCATGGCAACTTTCTCCATGAACCTGAACCATGCCAACTATGTTCTGAGAATACCATTAAAATTCCCCTTCAGGTAATGTGAAATGTGGCCCTTAGATCCGGGCGAGTTCAAAAGACACAGTCAGACTCATAAATGGAAAACCCAAAAGAGAATGAAAACACCCAGGTTGTTCTGCTTTTAAGAATAAGAGTGTTACTGATAAAACCAGCTCACATTTTAATAACAAATAAGAACTCAACTTTTTTTAAGCTGAATTTTAATGAGTAAAAATAAACCCCTCACAAATGAAAGTTTACATAATGACCTATGGCTGAAAATGAAGTTTTAATTTTTCTTGCTCACATGATTTTTTCCCTTCTGTTCTGATTTCTCTCAGTTGAGCTTTTATGACAGAAAAAAACAACTGGTATTTCTCCTCATGCCCCTCATCTCACTCTAATAAAAAGCAGGAGAAAAACAGAGATTAAAACCACTGTATTAAACGTTCACTTTTGTGTTATCAGATGAATTTCATTCATTCCAGGGCAGTCAGAGAGGAAAAAAAACAGGCAGGTTGGTTTTTAAGCTGTCTCACACTGACACTCCAAACTGTGCCAGGCAGGAGTGCCCACTGCTTGGTTAGCAACACTCAGTCTGGAAAACGTCCCTAAAGGCGTGTGTGGCTGCAGCTGACTCAGCAGAGCCTGCCCGGGCTCCTTCCCCAGCGGCCCCCACACCGCAGCTGGGTGTCGAAGTGCCGCTATTGGTTCCCAGCTGAGCAAGCAGGGGAGGAGTGAGCACTCTCCGCGACAGTCTTCACTGTGTGGTGACAAGTTTCACAATCATGCTGATGATCCGTGACCCTCGAGGACAGGTGCACAGATCTATGCTTGGGTTTTTTATCTTATCCTGGAGGAGCTGGTCAAGTTCACAACGAAGTTCCTTTACTAATTCTGCCACCTAAAATGAAAGTTGCGATGTAAGCAGTGCTTGGACCACCAGGGGAGAAAAGGTGGTTAAAGGAAATTCTCCAGTTGTGATGACCATTGTTCTAGGTCTCTGCTATTAATTCCATGGGGGGAGAATGAAACACTTTTTTTTTTTCTTCCCCCTCAAAGTGCTTCTAAAGTTTCTTGATGCAATTATAGGAACATACAGCTCTGAAGTGTACACTGGGGACCAAGATTAAATCCAGAAACAGCTTTTATGCAATGTTCTGCATTTTAAAGCTTGGCCAACTTTTACAATTAGCTCTGAGAGGAGAAGCAGGAAAATTGAGAATTAAAAATGACGGACATTAAACCAATCTAACTTTGGAATTTTTATGCTTTGGTTGGTGAGGAGGTGGGGTGGGAGACAGCACCACATTGCTCGTGCTGATGTAGTGGCACTGTGGACATCTGGCCAACACCTGTCTGGCTCTTCCTCCACTGTGTGGCAACCTTGGAGTAGACACTCTGATCTAATCGGCTCATGCCGTGCACCAGAGTGAATGGTTCAGGGGATCCAGGCCTTAGAGGCCATGACATTCTGCAGTGACAGGAACCGGTTTAGAAGAAGAGGTGTGCTTTCAGGAAAGCAGCGTTCTGTCTCCACTCGTGGGCCATGTGTGCTGCATGGACGTGCAGGAGCTACAGCCATCCTATACCAGGGGCCAGCCGGGCTTTTGTCGTTAAGCAGGTGAATCAAACCAACCCTGCCTGGCCCTCCTGACCTGTACTGTTCCATGTGGCTAATCTCATGACACATGAAATGTGCCTGGTCTTAACTGAGATATACTGTGACTATAAAATACACACCAGATTTTGAAGACTTAGTATGAAAAAGAATATAAAAATCTCAATTTTTTACACTGATTACATGATATAATTAAAACTTTTAAATGTTTTATGCTATATAAAATATATTAAAATTGTGCTATATAAAATACATTAAAATTAATTTCACCTATTTACTTTTTTTAAATGTGGCTACTAGAAAAATTCTTAGGTATGTGTCACATATATTTTTCCTAGCAGTGCTGCTTTAGACTTTAAAAGGGAATTCACTGGTGTATTTTACTGTAATGTTTGAATTGGTGTTTCTGCCCCCTGAAATAGGAGATTAGAAGATTTCCAACAGATGCAAATATTAAAATTTTTTCTTGAATATACGCTCCCTTAAATGTTTTCTAGAGACTCTGAATAATTTGAGACCTGAGAATAAAAACATTTAGACCCATTATCTTTTTTTAAAGGTGGCTGTAGAATCAGGGTAATTTTTACTTCTGCTCACCCATGTTTTCTTTGAATCTATATTTCTATAACAGAAAGCTCTAATACCTCACTCACAGCTTCTGTCCTTTCACACAACTGTCCCGGGCTTTCCCTCACAGCGCACTTCTTCAGCTCTTACTACAGCTCCACCCCTGGCCTTACTTCAGCCTCGGTCTTGCTCAGTGTCCCCGGCACACGCATCATTCACTCTAACGCAGCTCTGCTGTCCTTGTTCCCTGAAGGAATGCCCTGTATTTCATATTATCAGAGCCCCTATCCCTTACCTGATGGGAAGCAGCTGCAAAGCGGATCCAACCATCATCCAAGGAAACAACAAACTCTCCCTTTTGGAGCTGCACATTCACTTGGCCTCCTCCAAATAAGACCAGTGGGTACACAGACACCATGCTGCAGTCTCGGATGAACACGCGACTAGTTTTGATCTTCTCGTGGTATACCAGGTAGGGACTGTCAAAGTGTCTGACCTGGAACATGACAGTGATGTCACTGGTGACATACACAGAATCCCACCAGTCCCAGGGACTTACCTGTTACCTGTCCAGTGACTCCCCAGATGACCTTCAGCCTGTACCTTCCCCTGAGCACTAGCCTTGTACTTGCAGCTGCCTATTGGATGTCTGCACCTGGACAGCTAAGAAGTATCTTGGACTTATGTTCAAGGGAACTCTCTGTTTTCCTATGCTTGTCGGGTTCACTATCTCAGTAAGTGAGACTCCCATTCACCTAGCTGCTCAAGCCCCAAATTTAGAAGCATCCTTGATTGCTTTCTCTCCCTCACTCTATCATCACTAAGTCCTGATGGTTCTATTTTCAAAATACACAATGAACTCTCCACTTCTACAGCCACCACCTCGTGCAAACCATCCTCTCATACAGACCACTGCAGTGGCTTGCTGTGTACTTGCCCCTTTGCATCCTCAGTTTCTTTTCCATACAGTGGCCACAGTGATCTTTTAAAAACCAGTTAGGGCTCAAAACCCTCCAGAGATTTTCCAAGGATAAAATCTCAGATCCTTACTGTGGATTACAAGGTCCCACATGTCCTGATCCTTGCCTGCTTGTCCCAACTCTTCTGTCACCGCCGCCCCTGACCTTCCCCCTCATTTGCACTGGCTGCCTTCTCCTTCTTGCGTTTGCTGGAACACACCAAATGTGCTTTCATCTCATGGTCTTTGCACTTATTTCCCCGGCTTGGAAGGTTTTCTTCTTAGATACCTGCATGACTCGCCCTTTACTTCATTTAGGACCTGTCCAGTTGTTTCTCCTCAGGGCTCTTCCCTTACCACACTATGTAAAACAGCCCCTCTTGAGGGGGGAGGGGTAAATCAGGAATGTGAGATTAATAGATACCACTGTATATAAAAGACAACAAGGATTTACTGTATAGCACAGGGAACTATAGTCAATATATGTAGTAACCTGTAACAGAAATGCATCTGAAGCTATATACCTGATTTACAACATTGTGTTAATTTCAACTATAGTTAAAAACCCTCTCCTGTCACTCTCAATCTCTTATGGTTTTACTTTCTAACATCTGTTGTTCACCTGAGATTGTTTACTTATTTCTTGCCTGTCTTCCCCTCTAGAATGTAAGCTCCCTGAGGGCAGAGACTGTGTCTCCCTAGCTCATCAGCTGTCCTCCATGGCCTACAATGGTGCCTGGCACAGACTGGGTGGCAGGTACTGACTGGATGCATGGATGACTTAGATTTACTGCAGAAATGCCATGGTAAACTCAGGAGAGGAGTGGAGATAACTTGGGCCCCTGGTTTCTAAGTACACATGCAGTGGAGAGGGCAGATGATCTCCTAGTCCTCAGGCCCTTCTGTGCTTAAGGAGATATTTTTCATGCTTTGTTGACACTCCATTCAGTAGTTCCAGGGGTTGACCAGCCCTCACACTTCAAACTCTCTTCATTCTCTTTTCCTCCATCTCTTTATCAAGATGAAGCTTTGTTGAACATCTGCCTTCATGCTGGCGACGCACTGTGCTAGACGTGGAGAATGTGGAAATGAATAAAATTCAATTCCTGTCTTCAGGAATTTCAAAAGTCTATGAATGAGACATACCATAAACCATAAAAGAATGTGATAAATGCAACAGTAGAAAAACGCATACTATACAGTGGTGGAACAGGAGTAAGAAGCAACTTGGAGAGGAGCACTGGGCTTGAAGGATAAGTAGGAGCCTGCCGGGGAATGAGAATGCCACTCCAGGCACAGAGAACAGTGCGTCCTGTGTCATGGCACTGGGAGATACTGTCGGTAGTCTGGTGTGGCCTGGAGCATAAAGAATGACAGCTGGGGTGGGGGGACATGGTCTAAGAAGGGGATAGATGTGAAAGGTTATAGGAGAGTTTACAGTAGACTCCATGTACAAAGAGACTCCACAGACGAAGAGTTTTAAACAACGGCTGTATATTGTCACCCTCCTTATTTAACTTACATGCAGAGTACATCATGAGAAACGCTGGACTGGGAGAAACACAAGCTGGAATCAAGATTGCTGGGAGAAATATCAATAACCTCAGATATGCAGATGACACCACCCTTATGCCAGAAAGTGAAGAGGAACTCAAAAGCCTCTTGATGAAAGTGAAAGTGGAGAGTGAAAAAGTTGGCTTAAAGCCCAACATTCAGAAAACGAAGATCATGGCATCCGGTCCCATCACTTCATGGGAAATAGATGGGGAAACAGTGTCAGACTTTATTTTTCTGGGCTCCAAAATCACTTCAGATGGTGACTGCAGCCATGAAATTAAAGATGCTTACTCCTTGGAAGGAAAGTTATGACCAACCTAGATAGCACATTCAAAAGCAGAGACATTACTTTGCCAACAAAGGTTCGTCTAGTCAAGGCTATGGTTTTTCCAGTGGTCATGTATGGATGTGAGAGTTGGACTGTGAAGAAGGCTGAGCGCCGAAGAATTGATGCTTTTGAACTGTGGTGTTGGAGAAGACTCTTGAGAGTCCCTTGGACTCCAAGGAGATCCAACCAGTCTATTCTGAAGGACATCAGCCCTGGGATTTCTTTGGAAGGAATGATGCTAAAGCTGAAACTCCAGTACTTTGGCCATCTCATGCGAAGAGTTGACTCATTGGAAAAGACTCTGATGCTGGGAGGGACTGGGGGCAGGAGGAGAAGGGGACAACAGAGGATGAGATGGCTGGATGGCATCACTGACTCGATGGACGTGAGTCTGGGTGAACTCCGGGAGCTGGTGATGGACAGGGAGGCCTGGCGTGCTGCGGTTCATGGGGTCGCAAAGAGTCGGACATGACTGAGCGACTGATCTGATCTGATCTGATCTGATGACATGAACAAAGGTGTGTTTTGTAAAGGTGGGCTTTCCTGGTGACTCAGACGGTAAAGAATCTGCCTGCAATGCAGCAGACCTGGGGTTCAAAAGACCCCTGGGGAAGGGAATGGTAGCCCTCTCCAGTATTCTTGCCTGGAGAATTCCATGGACAGAGGAGCCTGGTGGGCTAAGAGCCTGTGGTCCAAGAGGCCACAAAGAGGTGGACATGACTGAGCGACTAACACTCATGACATGATCAGAGATGTGCTTTGAAAAGGTGACTCTGGAAGCAGTAGTATAAAGGACTAGAGAGTGAGCACGGGACGTAAGATTAGTACTTCAGGCACGAGACAGATGTCTGGGGTCTGAACTGAGGAAATGGCAGCAGGGACAAGAGAAGTGGGCAAATCTGAGATATGTCAAAAAGGTGGAATTACTGGGACCTGGTGACCAATCAGATTAGCATCAGGAGAAAAGAAGCAGGGTTTCTGTGACTCCAGGGTTCTGATTTGGTTCCATTTCACCAAGACAGGGAACACAGAGCAGTGAATTCAGAGATAATGAGTTTGGTTTTTCAGCTTTTGAGTTTGAGGCGACAAGAAGGCACCCAGATGGTGATTTCTAGCAAGAACTCAGAGAAGAAACCAAGCACGAGAGAGATCTGGAGTCTGTGTCAACATGTAGGTGGCAGTTGGTGTGCTCTGGTGGTTCAGGAAGATTATGTGCCCTGCAGTAAGAACATAAGGACAGGGACAGAACCATGATTTCGGAGCAAGGGAGGAGAATCTAGTAAAGGAGCTAGAAGGGGATGATCAGGGAGACAGAAGTGATATTTCAGAAGCAAAAAACATTAAAGATAGTCTCAAGAGGTAGGGAGGTCAGCAGTGTCATATACTACATGAGTGAAGAATGATGAGAAGCTGGAAATTTGTTCCCAAGATTTGACAACTTGCAAGTTATTCACGACTTCTGATGAATTTAGTGGAGTGATGCGAGCAGAAGGCACCCAGCAAGAGGCTGAAGGAAGAGTGAGAGCTGAGAAGCCTGGATCAGAGAATAGGTCAAGGCCTCTTAAGGCACAGACAGAGGCAAAGGATTACATCCCGACATTTTAAGTCACTTCTGCCAAGAAACAATTTTGTATCTGAAAGCAGGCTTAATAGTTCAATTTCCAGCACATCTGTGCTTATTCAACCTTCCCCAAGTCAGCACCTAAGGACAGCAAGTGACAGAACAAGGTTTGGGTGAATTAAGGGGCTGTTTCTCCCCCAGGACCTGCCACATGTAAAAACAGCTGACCCTTGAACAAAAAGGCTTTGAAGCATGTGGGTCCACTCAGATTTGGGTCTTTTCAGTAGCTAATACTACAGAACTACACCATCTGTGTTGGTTGAATCTGTGGGTGTGGAACCTGACTGTAAGTTTACCCAGCCATCCTGACCTGATAGTTCACCGATGAAGGGTGAATGTGTACGTATCCATCGTTCTTGGTGACAAACTTCAACTCATCTGATTTTGGCTGCATTCTGACAGCTCCGGTACTGGTCTTCTGAAATTTCCCCTCTGGGCTTTTCACCTAAATAATACATAGTTATGAGAAAAAAATATATATATGTACTTCCATTGTAGGGTATATCCCGACACAAAACCAATCTTGCTTGAATGCCTTTGCTGTGTCTTCCCTCTCTCTTAGTTTCCTTTTGAAAGCAGTATAAGCATGCTTGCTTTCTTTTTCTACCCATGAAGAAGTGTGGATATAAGTGCGGTAGTCCTGGGTGACTACACACACCAGCCACGTTGGGGAGAAACCATGCTGATGTTTCAGCTGTGCACTGAGCATGGGGGACAGAGATCCTGCTGGCAACACTGGCCAGCAATCCGCTGACACTTCCAATGCCAGTCCAATACTTCCAAATGAATTTTTCAAAACAGTAAAAAAAAAAAAAAATTCTATGAATGAATAGATTGTTTCACTTGGAACAACTGAAAAGCTTATGTGCACACCCCCATATTCACTGTAGAAAGTAACAGGACTGTGTAACACAGGGGACAGTATTCAGTATCTTCTAATAACCTATAATGGAAAATAGTCTGAAAAATATATGTAACTGAATCACTGTTCTACACCTAAAACTAACACAATACTCTTAATCAACTATACTTCAGTAAAAAATATACATATACTAGGAAAAATCTCTTGTAATCTCATGATTAAGAAATAACAATATTTGAGAAACACTGTAGTTTTCTATTAGATTTTCATAATATAGAAATGGAGACAAACAAATGATATAAAATGTATACCAAAACTAATATAGGATCATTTTCTGTATTTTCCTAAAACATAATTCTAAATTAGCACCTCACTATAATGACATATAATAATTTAATCAATAAATTCCCTATTATTGGAGTTTAGACCATTCATTCTAGTGCTGTTGATAATTGCAAACGTTCTCCTAGCTGTATCTTTACATAAATATGCAATTATTTTCTCATAATAAATCCTCAGAAATGAAACTGCTATCTAGAAAGGGTGTATCAACTTACACTCTTACCAAGAGTAGAAACATTCATTAAAAAAAATCATCAAATCACAATCACCCAAAGTCCACAGTTTACGTTAGGGCTCACTTTTGTTGTTGTGTATTCCAAGGGTTTGGACAAGTGTGACACGTATCTATCATTATGGTATCATGCACAGTATTTTTACTGCCCTAAAAATCTTCTGTGTTAGGCTTATTCATCCTATCCACCCCTGATTTTTTAATTGTCTCCATTGCTTTTATTTTAAAAAATCATTTGGAGAAGTTGCAAATGGTTTCAAAAGCATGCAAGCACTAAGCAAAACTAAGCCATAAATGAATCCACAGATGTCAACTGAGTATATAACAAAAAGTTAATGAGAAGTGCTTCAGTACTCTGACAAATTCACATTCTAAGTTTGACAGGGACGAGATGATCAAACCGCAAGTAAAAGTCCAACAAGTCCATTCAGGTATGGTTTCCAGAAGAGATCACAGATGTCCCATGGCAAAGCACTGACTTGATTTTGTTCTTATCTAATTTTAGTCCAGAGTAGAGGGCATAATGGGAGTTGTAGTAGAATCAGATTTCGACCTAACCCTAGATTAGTTATGCACAGACGGGCTGACAGTGACATTTATGCCCATTTTGAGTTCTGGAGTGTCATGTCATAAGGATTAAAAAGGCACCTTATTTTATATAATGAATGTGTTTTGAAGATTCTATATCTAAACACATTTGGGGAACTGAAGGATTGGAAATATAAACTAAGTTTAAAAGGCTGTGTGTGTGTGTGTGTGTGTCTTTAGATGATTAATGTGAGTGTCTTAACTTACATCTCTCGGCTACAAATCAAACAAACAAGAAGTGGGAGGCCCAGGAAAACATTCTGTTACCTGCACTACATTTGGATACAGAGCAGCACACAGCATTGCTGATATCAACTTGGGGTTCTCAGCATTTGAGTTTGCCTGTGAGAGAAATACAGCATTAATCTTATAAATAATGTGGCTATTTCCATCCGTGCCTTGGAATTTACTATTATATTTCTTTTGACTTCTATCTTAAAATAATCTGAAAAATTATTTCTAAGAAAGCAATCTACTAGACTACATTCACACAGGACCCATTCCAAGAAGCCCATAATTACTTTCAAGATCTCTGCAAAGCAGTTATAAAGCCAGAGTTCCTAAGGATCAGTGGAGAGAAAGATTCTGGTTTGTGAGATGTTCCCAATTTCCAGAAAGTAACTGCACTGAGAGTGACATCAGGTTCATTTTGAATTGTTCTTCCTATAGTTAAATATAAAACTATCCTTGGTTTGGAAAAAGGCTGGTCTGATTAATAAGACTTTATTGGAAAGTCTGTTCTATCTCTGATGGACTCACCAAAAATCAATGTAAATAAAACAAACATAGCAAAAGCAACAAGAAACAGAAAAACCCTTGTTTTTATGAGTGTTAGTTGACATTTGTGGAAAGAAGGAAATCAAGAATGCCACTAACCTATTGTTCCTAGGGCTTAAGTGAAGAAGGCCTACAGATATTCCTCAGGTAATAGACTAAGTATATGGTCATTAAAGAGAAATAAGAGCTAACTGCACACACTTTACCTCTTCTCCTGTGGCATCCAATATACCATCTCCTCCTCCTTGGGCTCTTTTCTCAATTTCCCTTGCTCGGAGTCCCTCCTTAACAAAGCCTATGTCCGATAACAGTTCAGTGAACTGTCGTTTCAGGCTTGCCATTTCCTGAAAAAAGTGGGGAAAGTCTTGAAGCAGAGACACTGACACATCAAAGGCAAGAATGACTACAAAAATGAATTACTTCAGTGGACAGTGGACTCATGGGTTTACCAGACAAGTATGAAGAATATCTTGTCTGTTCATTCCCAGAGGGCAGTTTTCACTTATACAAACCAGCAGACAGAGTAAAACTGTTACATAGAAATTCACAAATTTCAGAAAACCCAAAGAGTATTTAATTGTTAATGATGTTTAAAAAAAAATTGACCAGATTTTGCACAGGTCTGATTTTTTCTGGCAACACTTACAGCCAGAAATGTAGCTTACTGTGTTTGGAACCCTAACTCAAGGTGCTGTGACCCTGTTCATTTTTCCTACTTCCTTTCTGCTGGGGTCCTTATAGTGCCTTCTCTGAGCTTAAAGTGGTTGGTGTCCTCTCTCAATGGATGCAGAATACCCACTTCAGAAACGTTCCCTTTCTCTTATCCTGTGGACTTGCTGGCTCACATTTTCCCCTGGGAATAGGAATACTATTAAGTGGTTTAGATTTACACACTCTTTCTGTAGCTGAGCACAAGTGTGAGAATGAAAAGCACAAACCTGTTTTTGGCTTCTGTTCAAATATTGGCTGTCTATCAGACAACACAGAAGCAGATGACGCCAATCAAAGGAATGGAAAGCTAAGCAATGGTACTCTGTCTCTGATGACAATTTAAGTGTTTTCTTGGACTGTCTCAAGTACAGATGGATAACATGGCAAAAATACAATGGGATTCAAATATCCAAGAGTTCTATTTCACGACAAGCTTTTATTGATATCTTATTAGAACTAATTCTACACTCTAAGCTGGAATTTAGTGAAAAGAAGTAATGGATGAACCTCATAGATCACTGAAAAATCTAAATACAGCCTAAAGAAAAGATTAAATCTAGTAAATATACATAAATATAATTTAAAATATATGTTTTACATTTAAAAGTCTTAAGGACTCAAGGAAATATTTATTATTGTGCTTTACATATAAAATACCTTTAGACCAGTGGTTCTCAACCCTTGCAACATATGAAAATGACTTGTTGAATTCACAACAAGGAGAATAAACAGATGCTCAGGCCCTACCCCTAGAGATCCAAATGTAACTGGCCTGGGGTGGAATTTGGGCATTTTGCATTTTTTTTAAGCTTCCTCAGGTGAATCTAATGTGTGGCCGTGATCGAAAATCACTACTTTTGTTATTCTTAGATTAAAGCCAGAGCCTCTATCTTCTCCAAATGTCTCTTTGTAGTACACCTAAAGGAAGAGTCAGACACGACTGAGCGACTTCACTTTCACTTTTCACTTTCATGCATTGGAGAAGGAAATGGCAACCCACTCCAGTGTTCTTGCCTGGAGAATCCCAGGGATGGGGGAGCCTGGTGGGCTGCTGTCTATGGGGTTGCACAGAGTCGGACATGACTGAAGTGACTTAGCAGCAGCAGCAAAGGCAGAGAAGAAGGAAGGCAAATACTGGGATGTTTTTGAGGTCTCTTACTTCACTGTCAATAAACAAACTCATTCATTCATGCATTCAATGAATTTTACTGGGCATCAACTATGTTCTAAGTAACTCTTCTAGGCAGTGGAGATATAGAACTGAAGAAAACATAAAATCTCTGCTCTGACGGTCCTTATGGCAGAGAGGTAACTAGCTGTCAGGTATGAACATTAGTTTTGTGTTCTATTCCAAAACATCATCTAATATGGAAAGAAAGTCCTTCCACCTCCCTAGCCTCAAAATTTGAGTGACATGGAGGCTCTATAAGTATATACACCGTTATTACTCTGGTTATATTTCATGCTACTATGGAAAGGGGCCTAAAATATTGTCACAACAGAAGACAGAGCCCTGTCTATTATTACACAAAAGATAATAAACCTTTCTTGTGTACTCATTGACAGAGTAGCCTCTGATGGACAGAAGAATTAATAAAGAAAATATGGTTCACCATTTGTTCTTTGGTTTTAGGGAGAAAGTAAGGGGTTTGGGGATGGTCATTGATCCCTTTGAGACTCAATGAAAGCTTTGTTCTCTTTCTCCAGAATAGTGCACGTATGTATAAGGGCGTGACTTTGCAAACAATTTCAGGGGGTTATGGATCCAGGTTAAGGATGTTTGGTATAATCACTGAAAAGAGTGACTTCTAGTAAGCAGTAATCTTCAGAATGGCTACATGCCTGTAGCCTCCACGTAAGTTAAACACAGATTCACTGAGAAGAGGAAAAATGGGTGAATTGAAAGGTTCAGCACAGAAGGCCTGATGTCATAGTTCAGGAGTCTGTTTTACACAGCTGGTGAAGCCAAGCATATTCCAAAAGTAGTATTTTCAATGTCAAGGTAGGACAAGCAAGATAAAGCTGCAGCACCCTCTGGTGCACTACTAAATGAATGGACACAAATCTCCACAGAAACAGCTCACCTGAAGAACTCTTCCTGACAAGAAGTTTTGTCTGCAGTAATTATAACTTGCACGCATACCTTCTTTCATACTTAGCTGCCATCCCTAAATTTTGGAGAAAACCAAAATGTTATTCTGTCTTTAGTGCCAACTCTGGTAATAAACCTCAGCTATTAGATTATATACTTACCTTATATGCTCGTAGAAGGGCCAGATAATCACTGTTTGCAAATGCAAATTCTAGCTTTTTCTGGTTAGCTTCCTCTTTTTTATCCCAGGGAGATACCTAAAGGAAGAAAGCCAGGTTTGAAGGACACATTTTATCCAAGGTTTCAAGTGGCATTTTGCTACTGCTGAAGTCAGATGCTTGGGAAGTGTGTTGTGTGGGTCAGAGTACAAAGTGGGTGACTGGTTAAAAGTAATTATGGTGGTTAAGTGCCAAGCCAACAGTCCTAATTGTCTGTGTGAGTCCGTCTGCCCACTCAAAATGACCTCTCTTGGGTCTTTTACTTTCTAGTGGCAAGATGTCAAAGAGCCACTCATTCTAAAAGCTACATCTAAAATCCAAGATTCTGTTAACTCTGTGATACCTTCATTTTACAGACTCTTTTTCATCTTTTATACTTAAGTCTCCCCTGTTTCTATACCCATAATTCATGCTTTTTCCTCTTAAAAATACAGGTTCTCCTTTTCCCTAGAAGTTAGTGACATTAGCTGAGAACTTAATTTTCACTGCCTTCTTTCACTGTAATATACACACGCATCAATACAAGGTACACATGCATCAATACTAAAGGTACTCATGTATCGATACTAAAGGTACACATGTATCGATACTAAAGGTACACATGTATCGATACTAAAGGTATACATGTATCGATACAAGGTACACATGCATCAATACTAAAGGTACTCATGTATCGATACTAAAGGTACACATGTATCGATACTAAAGGTACACATGTATCGATACTAAAGGTACACATGTATCGATACAAGGTACACATGCATCAATACTAAAGGCACTAGCATGTTGCACTGAGGCCCTAGTATCACACTGACAGTCGATCTAAACCAACTATGGTGCTTCTTTCTAAATTTGTATACCTGCACACCTTTATAGCTAACACAGTAATATTAAAATTTTATTTATTTCTACTTGAAAATAAAATTTCTTCTGTTTTAGGAAGGCTAGTGGGGAAAGGATTACAGTTGGGAATTAATATTATGCTTACAGAACCCAGCAAAGGACAGGTGTTCAGTTTTGGCTAAGGGTGACACCAGTATTTCTAATGAACAATTTCTATATCCCAGTAAAAGAAAACAGCCAATGAGAGGTTATTTAATTATGTGAGAATAGGCAGTGGAGGTCTTGCTCACATCAATACTGACTGCTGCTGAGTAAGCTACATCACCTAGTCTGGTCCTTGGTTTTGTTATCTGCTGTTAAATGAAGGGGCTGAACTAACATCTTTTTGTAGATCTGTGAATTTACAATTCCATGATGTATAACATTAAAATTGAAGAAAATTATTACATCTATCTATTCCCCTATCTATCTGAGATAAGCCCTGGTGAAAATAAAGGCAGAGTGACACTCTATCCAATAACAATAACAATAGTTCATTCTCAGGTCTACATGGAATACTTCTCAGGACAGAGCATATGCTTAGCCATAAAACAAAGATCATAATATGTTTTAAAGGACTAAAATAATACGAAGTATATTCTCTGACCACAACAGAATGAAATTAGAAGTCAGTAATAGGAAAAAATTGGGAAACTCATAGATGCATGGACATTAAACAACACATGCCTAAATAACCAATGAGTCATAGAAGAACTGAAAAGGGAAATTAGAAAATACTTGAAATGAATGAAAATGAAGACACAACATACCAAAACTTATGGGATGCAGCTAAAGCCGTCCGTAGAAGAAAATTTATAGCTGTATATTTCTATATTAAAAAAGAAGAAAGATCTCAAATCAATAACCTAACCTTTCACTTTAAGACACTGGGAAATGAACTAAAACTGAAACAAATGGAAGAAAATAAATCACAGAAATTAGTAAAATAGAGAACAGAAAAACGGTAGGGAAAATCAATGAAATCAAAAGCCGGTTCTCGGAAAAGATCAACAAAATTGAAAAACCTTTAGGCAAGCTGATCAAGAAAAAAAGAGAGAAGGCTCAAATTACTAGAATCAGAAATGAAGAGGGACATTACTACCAGGCTCTCAGAAATAAAAAGGACTATAAAATACTATGAATGTTTGTATGTTAATAAGTTAGGTAATTTAGCTGAAATGGACAAATTCCTAGAAAAATGCAAATAACTCAAAAAGAAACAGATAATCTGAATATACCTATAACAAGTAAAGAGGTTGAATTAATTATTAAAAAAACTAACCACAAAGAAAAGCCCAAGTGACTTCACCACTGAATTATATCAAGCATTTAAAGAATTAATTCCTCACAAAATCTTCAAAAAAAAAAAAAAAAAAAAGGTGGCAAGAACACTTTCCAAATTATTACGTGGCCAGTATTACTCTGATACCAAAGCCAGATAAAGACATCACAAGGAAGGAATACTACAGACCAGCATCTCTCATAAATGATATAAAAATCCTCAAAACACTAACAAAAAGAACAAAATTGGAGGACTCACACTTCCTGATTTCCAAACTTACTACAAAACTATTCGAGTTTTGTATTTTGAATTAAGACAGTGTGAAACTGGCATAAGTAAACATATAATTCAATGGAACAGAATTGAGAATCCAGAAATAAAACCATATATTTATGGTTAATTGATTTTTTATAAGATGCAAAGACCATCCAATGGGGAAAGAATAGCCTTTTCAACAAATGGTGACGGGACAGCTGGATAGTCACATGCAGAAGAATGAAGTTGGACTCTTCACATTACATACAAAAGCTAGCTCAAAATGGAGTGAAAACCATAATGTAAGAGCTAAAACTATAAAAACTTTTAGGAAAAAATATACAGATAAATTTTCATTACTTTGGATTTGGCAATGAATTCTTAACCATTACAGCAACAGTTTGAGCAACAAAAAACTAAATAAACTGGAATTCATAAAAATAAAAACTTGTATTTCAAAGAACAGATCAAGAAAGTGAAAAAGGCAAACCACAGTACAGGAGAAAACATTTGCACATCATATATCTGTTAAGGAACTTATATCCAGAATGTATAAAGAATGCTTACCTCAATAATAAAAGGACAAATAACCCAATTTAAAAATGGGCAAACTATCTGAAGACATTTCTTATCAGATATACAAATGGACAAGAAGAAAATGAAAAGATGTTTAATATCATTGGCCATTAGAGAAAAGATCAAAGACCACAAATTCACAGCATGTAGGATAGTTAAAAGAAAACTGTCAGATAATAGTAAGTGTTAGTAAGGATATGGAGAAATTACAATCCTGATAAAATGCTGGTCAAGTGTAAAACGCAGCTACTCTAGAAGAGTCTGGAAGTTCCTCAGAAAGTTAAATAAACAGCTAGTATTTGACCAAATTATTTCACTCCTAGGTCTTACACCTAAGACAAATGAAAACATATGTTCACATAAAAACACGTACATGGAAGTTTATAGCCAAAGGTGGAAACAATCCCAAATGTCCTTCAAGTGCTGCACGGATAAACAAAATGTGGTACACCCACACAAAGGAATATTATTTGGCCATAAAAGGAATGAAGTACTGATACATACTGTAACATAGATGAATCTTAAATGCATTATGCTAAGTGAAGAAGTTGATCACAAAACACTATATATTATTTCATTAATATGAAATGTCCAGAAGAGGCAAATCTATGAACACAGAAAGCCAGCTGGTGGTTGCCTGGGGATGGAGGAGATGGGGAGATTGGAGGGAAATAGGAGAGTGATAAATAAGTTTTTTATGAAGTGACAAAAACATTCTAAAACTGACTAGGGTGATGACTGCACGATACTAAAAACTACAGTGCACTTTAAATGGGTGAATTATATTTCAATAAAGCTGATAAAAATGTAGTCCAATGTATTATTGTTTTTTAAAATCATGCAGGGACACTTATTTTTTTATTTTACTATAATGGGCAAGTAAAGGAGATACAGAAAAAGCATATTTATAAATAAGCTGGATCTCTAGTTCTTAATCTACTTGGGGCATGGATTTCTTTGAAGATCTGATAAAAGTTTTAGACATTGTGCCTTGAAAGAGTCACATATAATACACTCAGAGGAAAAATTTTAAGGGGCTCACATAACCATGAAGCACCCCCATGGTTCCCTTAGACACTTATGGACTCAAGCTGAGATGAATGCTGTTTACTTACAAAAGGAGACTTAAAAGCTAAACTGGCAGCAATGGTGAGAGCAGGATCCAAACAGCGGAAGATAGATCCAAAGAGCATTAGTTTGCCGATTCTCACATCTACAGGCAAAGAGGCCAAGTGATACCCTAGAGGGGTCAGTGTTTCGTCTGGAGTTAATGCTCCCAAGTCTCGTAATCGTATTTTTGAGGCACGGAGAGAATCAGCGTGTGGGGGTTCAATGAGCCGAGCGAACACAGACTGGAGATTGTGAGTGCTAAACATCTCTAAAATTTTAATTCTGAAACAAGAAAACAAAACAATTGTCAAGTTTATTTCTGGTGGGATGACACAAAGAAGTAAGCTTCTGCCATGAATGAATAATAATTTATAATTTCCCAAATATATGCTTTTATAAACCAAACAATGTCAATTTAAATAAATTAAAAAAAAAAAAAAACCTCTTATGTCCTGTACTTCTCCTACCAATAAATTGCAGAAACACTTTCAGATTCTGAAATTTACTGAGATTCAGAATATATTTCTCTCTATAAACTTCCAAAATACTTTTCTCTGTAACAGTGGATTCAAATCACAAAATAACACTGAAAGATCCACCTACTCTCCTTCCCACATCTGAAACTGCATAGCAATTGTTTATGAAATTAACGTGCATTGTGTCCTGCCTGTGGCAGCTCTTGAAAAGCTGTTTTTAAATTATGAATTTAGGTAATTTTCGAAAGAGAAAAATTTAATATGTAAAAAGCTTATTTTACTTACAATTCCTTTACATTTATACTAATGTAATAGAAGGACCTCAAAATATACCAATTGGATAAAAGAAGAGCATAATATCTTTGTATAAGCAACTTTTTTCCCTTTGGGGTAACATTTTATGGGCATTCTCTCTCAAAATAATGACTTGGTCAAAGGGCATGGATAGCTTTAGAGTTCTTATATAATGCTATGCAAATTTTCAGAAAGGCTGAACCAAAGCTTTTCCAGCTTCAGTAACCTCAATTATTCATTCATTCGCTACATTCTATTTTATGATATTTGTTCTTGTTTGTTCACCAGGTAAATAATGGTGTTTCAAGTTGCTTTTGTTCACTTTGTTCTAACTGATAATGAGGGTGCAGATTTTCCCCTGTGATGATTTAATATTGGTGCTGCCCTAGCAGAAATTTCTTGGTAAGTTAGATTACTTTCTTGATTTATAAGTGTTATTCTTAAGCTCTATTTTAAGGCCATCCTCTGCAATGCAAGAAATCTTGATGTGAAGCAATATGGTAAAGGCAACACTGAAGAGCTCTTTGCAAATGAATGAGTTCGTCCAAGTGCACGCTTGGCAAAACATCTTGTACTAAAAAAAGAAAACATGGAACGTAGGGTGAGAAACACTGGGACCTTTCAGAAGCAGGACACGAGCGAGGACCAACGTGTACCTCAGACAGAGCTGTTCCAATGGCACTCTTTGTATTTCTGGTAGCTGCTGCTTTAGAAGTTGGTGATTAAAGTGATGGCTGGTGAATAAATGGAAGCAGACCCCAGACGCTACACGACCTGCTCGACCTTTTCTTTGCAGGGCATTGGCTTGAGAGACAAAAGTATCCTCTAAACTTTCCATCCCTTTGCTGGCATCATATCTATAAAGTAAAAGAAAAGGTAAAAAGGAGTTACTTTATAAAAATGTGGCCAAGATTTTATTTGGTATGGACAGATCAGATGAACTGCTCTACTTCTGTTGAAGGACAGCGTCCCCGCGTGTTCTGGGATAGTTGAGTGCTAAGTGTTCATTTAAATGGCTTCTTTAGTATATACCACATTCAGGTTTTTTATTCAACTTAAAAAAAATAACGCCCCATTTAATTTTTTTAAATGGGACGTTTTGATATATGCACACTTCGTGAAATGATTACCAATCTTTTGGTAATTAACATATCCATCACCTCCCATACCAATTCTTTTTACAAGTACATGTAAAGCATATGAATGAAAAAAGAAAAATAATTACTTCTAAGGTAAAATTTTAAACTTTCACCTCTGTTTGGGAGGGAATGTAAGATTCATGGCCCTAGCTATAGAAACACTCATATATCTACAGAGTTTGCATAAAGATTTTTCAAACAGTAATCTACGTAGCTTAATAGCATTAGCCTTTAACACCTGTGCTGCTCCAATTGCGGCATCTTTAGCCCCTCTTTTACATCACCAAAAGAGAATACCTCTTTTCTTTCATTTTCCCAGAATCAATGACATAGACAACATCATCGATGGTTATGGATGTCTCAGCAATATTGGTGGAAATTATAATCTTAGTTACACCCATAGGAGGTTTTACAAACACAGCCTGCTGCTCTTCACTGGATAAAGACGAATGAAGTGGGTGAATAACACATCTAAAAAAACAAAAAAACAAAAACATATTGAGTGTTCTAGCACAAAACACTGAAATCAGGTTATAACGGGTGGATTTCTATGAAAGCAATATGACTCCCAAAACGAGCAGCTTCTCTACAACCTGTCCTCAAGATCCAAGTCTTCTAAGTGAAAAGGCTTTTCCTGACCCTTACAAAGTACTTACTGAGTTCTATGAACTAAAAACCTTGCATCAACTTGGGAAAAACTGGAGTGTAATTCAGTAGTAAATAATTAATAAGAATAAATAGTTGATATTCTACAAGTAACCCAAGCCCAGCACACACTAACCAAACAAGAATTTTTTTTCCCTATGCTTAATTCCAGAGAGAGAGCGAGACAGTTGTGTATGCTAAGAAACTTCATTCTTCTATTTCTAGGGGGTGTTCATCTGTCAAATAGCTGTCCCCTTAGTTACGAAGATATACCCAGAGTTTTCTGCTATTGGAAGAGGAACCACTGAAAATCATTTTTTCTCAAAATGGTAGTATTTCTTTGTTGTTATTAACACTGGCTTCTTTAATCCCTGGTATTTGGCAACTGAAATAGCAGTTGACCACTGAACAATCCAGGGATTAGGGAAAGCCAATCCTCTGTGCAGTCAAAAACCCACATATAATTTATAATCAGTCCTTTATTACGCAGTTCCTCTGTACCTGTGGTTCTGCATCCATGGATTTAACCAACTACAGATCATGCAGTACTACAGTATCTACCATTGACAAAAAAATCCATGTATAAATGGATCTGTGCAGTTGAAACCCATACTGTTCCAGGGTTAACTGTACATGCAATTTTGCTGAGATACTATGCTAAGTGAAGAGAAACATTTTTATATAATGGAATAGAGATATGAGTTGACTTCCTGAAACAAACTGCTTTGTGTATTCCCAGCTGGCATAAACAAACATATTCTTGAGGAGTGACACCAGGATCTAAAGAGGGTGATGACAGTCAAAGAGATCTTTCTGGTAATTCCTTTTCACATATAACTGCAGTAGATGATTAAGAATATAAAAAACAATTACTTACCGATTACTACGTCTATTGTTGAAAAGAGAATTAGACTGGAGCTGTTCATACAGCATTTTGATTTCTGCTAGTCCCGGTAAAAATACAAGTATAGCACCTGGGTATATAAAAAGAGTTGGACCATAAAAAGGCTAAGCCCTGAAGAATCGACACTTCTGAACTGTGGTGCTGGGGAAGGCTCTTCAGAGTCCTTTGGAATGCAAGGAGATCAAACCAGTCAATCCTAAACGAAATCAACCCTGAACATTCACTGAAGGACTGATGCTAAAACTGAAACTCCAATAATTTGGCCACCTGATGAGAAGAGCCGACTCATTGGAAAAGAACCTGATGCTGGGAAATTTTGAAGGCAAAAGGAGACGGGAACAATAGAGCATGAGATGGTTAGGTGATTAGATAGCATCACAGACTCAATGGACATGAACTTGAGCAAACTCCAGAAGACAGTGAAGGACAGGGAAGCCTGGCTTGCTGCAGTCCATGGGGTTGCAAAGAGCCAGACACGACTTAGTGACTGAACAACAACGTATAAAAAGAATCAACCTGATAGATGCGAAAAAGAAAAACTATTATGGATTATAATTTTAAATGAAAATGTAATCTGAGACTTTTTCACCATCAATTTTCTCTTCTTTGTAAAGTGAAAGTCACTCAGTCATGTCCGACTCTTGTGACACCTTGGACTGTAGCCAGCCAGGCTCCCCTGTCCATGGAATTTTCCAGGCAAGAATAATGGAGTGGGTTGCTATTTCCTACTCCATGTCTTTGTAAAGTCCCTGGGGAATTAAGTGGAAAACGAACTTGTAAAATATATTTTCTGACTTAATAACTAAAAAATGAATGAGGTATTTATCTTTCTAAAACAGAAAAAAATACGTGTAGAAAAAATAATGCCTTACATTACATAAGAATCATTAGCAAAGCTTTTTAAACATACTTCTTCAATGTACTGGCTCTGACATTCTCTTTCTATAGAAAGAGTCATCCTTCTAATCTTATAAGACAGGAAGACTCTTCTCTACATTACTAAGTAAAATCCATAAACATTTCACTGGAAATGAGAAAAAGGAGCTATAACTGGCCAACCAATCTGGTAATCTAAATTCAGATACATGTTGAAGAGGCCATACAGAAATTAACCATGCCATAAATATGTCTTATGGGTTTTAAAATTTTACATTGAAGATAATAAACAGTGATAACTGATTATAGTGTATTTCTGTGTTAAGAACAGTCACTCAGCAATAGACATGTTTTGTGCTTCATTCAGAGAGGAAACTGACACTCTTCAATAGCCCCTCCTTTAATCTCACAAATACTTATTGGGTACCTTTGTCAGCTCTGTGCTAGGTATAATGGAAGGTAAAACAAAGATCTACCTACAACGAACTCATGACCAATTATTTATCATGCTTATTCTCCCCACAAAATAAATAAGGAAACTAAATTATTACAAAAATTGAAGTGAGAAGGACAAAAGACATCTTTCAGTGTTCATTCTAATACTTCATAGTTTACAAAGAATGTTCATACGGATTATCTCCATTTGATCCTCATAACCACCTGTTAAGAAGAGTATTAGTACCCTTAAGGTGACCAAGTCACACAGTCAGGTAACAGAGCTTAATAGGAAGGGTGTGCGAACACAAATATGGGGTTTCTGGTACCAGATCTATGCTCTTTCCATTACATACACCATGCTTCACTCTATTAAAGTAACACAAAATTTAAGAGTGGTAAAATAATCTATATGTAATGGGAAAAAACTGTATATTTCTATGTGCCTTTGATCTGCTCTGCACTCATGGCTTGGCCATCAGTATCAAGGTTATCTTTAATATTCACAATATGTCACCAACTGCCTAATCACTACATCAACTTTACTTTGAATTCAGATAACTTTCCAACATTTATTTTTGATTGCTATACTTTACTTTTTTCAATAATAGTCTTTTCCTTTGGGATGAAATAAGATATTTAATCCAGTGATAATGCATTAACCAACACTGGCTATTTGCCAAGAAGTGAGAAACAAGGCACTTCAATAATTCTGTGTGTTTCACATGTTTCTTTAGAAAATACCATTAATGATTAAAATCCAGGCAGAAGAGGGCAGTCACTAAACACTGTGTAAATGAAAAAGTTGGCTTAAAGCTCAACATTCAGAAAATGAAGATCATGGCATCTGGTCCCATCACTTCATGGGAAATAGATGGGGAAACAGTGGAAACAGTGTCAGACTTTATTTTGGGGGGCTCCAAAATCACTGCAGATGGTGACTGCAGCCATGAAATTAAAAGACGCTTACTCCTTGGAAGAAAAGTTATGACCAACCTAGATAGCATATTCAAAAGCAGAGACATTACTTTGCCAGCAAAGGTCCATTTAGGCAAGGCTATGGTTTTTCCAGTGGTCATGTATGGATGTGAGGGTTGGACTGTGAAGAAAGCTGAGCACCAAAGAATTGATGCTTTTGAACTGTGGTGTTAGAGAAGACTCTTGAGAATCCCTTGGACTGCAGGAGATCCAACCAGTCCATTCTAAAGGAGATCAGCCCTGGGATTTCTTTGGAGGGAATGATGCTGAAGCTGAAATTCCAGTACTCTGGCCACCTCATGTGAAAAGTTGACTCATTGGAAAAGACTCTGATGCTGGGAGGGATTGGGGGCAGGAGGAGAAGGGGATGACAGAGGATGAGATAGCTGGATGGCATCACTGACTCGATGGACGTGAGTCTGGGTGAGCTCCAGGAGTTGGTGATGGACAGGGAGGCCTGGCGTGCTGCGATTCATGGGGTCGCAAAGAGTTGGACAGGACTGAGCGACTGAACTGAACTGATTCATTCTTAAAGAGTTTATATTCTACTAAAGGAGACCATTAGTAAGCAGAACTACAATTTTGGATAGTGTTAAAAGTACTATAATAAAAATGAAACCCATTTTTGGGTATTATGATAGAGCGAGGGGAGAGACAACAGATAGGGTGGTCAGAGAAGACTTCTCTGAAGAGAAGACATTTGATGGAAACCTGACTGATGTGAAAGATCCAGTTATGAGATCTGGGGATTCATTCATCCTGGGGGTAAGGGGCTACAGATGAGGTAAGAGGGCCACTAAGAAGACAGTGAGCAAGGCAACAGTAGGGATTGCCCTGTGTTATTAACAGGAGGAGGAGGAGTAATAACAGTCATAATAATAATGATGATAAATAGACTAGCATAATTTTAATACTGTTAGGGGCAGTAGCTACTGGGCATTAATTATATACCAGGCACTGTGCTAAGTGTTTTATATATGGTTTCTTTTAATCCTCAAAATAGAGGATTTATTATTGTCTTTGTTTTACCATGGGGCTTCCCTGGTGGCGCAGAGGTTAAAGCATCTGCCTGCAATGTGGGAGACCTGGGTTCTATCCCTGGGTCAGGAAGATACCCTGGAGAAGGAAATGGCAACCCACTCCAGTATTCTTGCCTGGAGAATCCCATGGACAGAAGAGTTTGATGGGCTAAAGTCCATGGGTCGCAAAGAGTTGGACACGACTGAGCGACTTTACTTTCACTTTCACTTACTTTTCTTTACCACAAGGAGCCTGAGGCATAGAAAAGATAGGGGCTTTATCATCCAAGGTTACAGAGTAGACAACAGGAAGTTTAACAAATTCTCCAAAGTCTGTTCTCTTGACCCCATGGTCCTGTGGTCTCCAACTGTCGAGTCTTCATGTGACTCAAACACTCATTACCAGATTCCCATTTAGCCAGGGACTCCCAGATGGTGCAGTGGTAAAGAATCTTCCTGCCAATGAAGGAGACGCAAGAGATGTGGGTTTGATCCCTTGGTTGGGAAGACCCCCTGGAGGAGGAAATGGCAACCCACTCCAGTATTCTTGCCGGGAAAATTCCACAGACAGAGGAGCCTGGTGGGCTTCAGTTCAGGGGTTGCAAAGAGTTAGACATGACTGAGCGACTGAGCAGGCACGCACAGAGGCAAATGAGTGTTGAATACGCAGACACCTAGGCTTCTTTTTAGCCTTCTTCCTTTTGGATTTCATATTGTTAATGTCCTTTTACTCAAGTGGGTAAAAGGTAAAATTTCCCCCTGAAAAATCTAATAAGGAACTTTACAACAACTGGGGATGGAAAGGTGAAGAAAACTGGGGTGAGGGCTCCAGGAAGACAGGTTGTCCCCACAAACCCCCATGTCAGGAAGGAGGGTCCCTGCCCTTGGCCGGCTCACGCTTAAGACAAACAACAGTTACCTGGAGGGTAGGAGTGCTTTCCGTCCACAATCCACTCTAACAAGGCCTCGATTAATTCAAGATTAACCTTTTCAAAATCCATAACGGACATTGTTTTGATGACTGATTTGCTAACTCCTGCAAGAAAGGTAAAAATAATAAAGATATTAATAGTTTCATGCCTTATTGAAGAAAACATGCCTGGGAACTAGGTGTATCTTGATTTAATAACACAGATGATGCACTGAAATGAACTTTTTTCCTTCAGTCTCTCAGAAAGTACAGGCTCACTAGAAGCACTTTGTTACCTGAAGAGCAGGCTCCTGGCCCTGCTTCAAAGGGCCAGAGAGGCAACTTTTTACTGTCTTCCTTCCTTCCCCTTTTATCTATCATGCATCTATTGACAGTTTAAGTTCTAGAAACAAGATTTAAAGTCAAATGTATTTCAGAAAACCCTTCCAGATTTAATCAAGTTGTGAGTCGTATCAGACAAAGTCCAGCTAACAGTAATTGTAAAAATCAAAGCACACAGACCACAGCTTTCAGCATCATTTTTACAACAGTGACTTTTAACTTTTAGATTCCTTTGAGAAAATCGTAAAAGTTACAAATCTTCCCTGAAAAATACATGTGATTTTAATGGCTTCACCAACACCGCTGAAGTCTACCCACAGACCTCAGGTTAAGGGTCTACAATCTCCTTCTAATTCATATGAGTCCTAGTAAAAGACATAGTTCCTTATGTTGTACTATAAGCCTCTTTTTGAAACTATAAGCTCTTTTTTAAAAACAAACAGCAGGGACTTCCCTTGTGGCCCAGTGGCTAAGACTCTGCGCTCCCAATGCACGGAGCCTGGGTTCCATCCCTGGTCAGGGAACTGCACCCCACATGCCATAACCAAGAGTCTACATGCAACAACTACCACAAAACAAAGTCCCAAACCAAACAAACGAGCAGCATAAACGGGGAGACTAACTCTCCAGAGATAGCTGCCCTTTCCTTTAGGTCTTTCTAATGACCCATCACCTGAAACAGAATCTAACCACAGCTAAATAACTAACTGTAGTTGGTATCAAGGAAGGGAAGCTTCCTACATTTTGCTGAAAAGCTTGAAGAGAGGCAAAAGCCATTTTTAAACAACGCTGTTCTAACAGTGAACCGTATGTCGGTAAAAAATCAAACAAAGGAAGAAACAGGGTACGCAAGCAAAGATGTGGATGGTATGGAAGGTAGAGCAGGAATCATTTTTATTTGCCAAGATTCCAAATAGCCAGACTTTTCCAAAAGGAGAACCAGTTAACTGGAAAAAAAGGGAAACGAAAAATATTTTTTTAATTAAAAAAAAGTTCAGCAGGGCTTACTAATCAATTATATATTTTAAAAGACTTATTATTCTCTTTCAACTAGAAAAAGTTTTAAAAATTGAGCTAGGGAACAACATTTAATTTTCTGAAAGGTGAAAGGAAGCACTGAGATCAGCTAGATAGAAGTCTTCGTTTCAGAGGGAGAGGGAGACCAAGAGAACCTAAGAGACCGGCCCAGCATCACACAGAAAACAGCAGCAGAGCCAGGCTCCCGACCTCAAATCCTTAGAAAAGATTTCTCAGAGGCACTTTCGGAACTTCTGTGTCCTTGCGCTGGACATTAGAAGGACTGTGACTTAGATCCAGTCAAAATTCTTAAAGAAAACTCTGGAATTTCAAAAGAGAAACCAAAGAGAGTCCTGTTAACTAATGTAACAGAATAAGGAAATGGGAACTGTCAGCTGGTATGAAGTACAGAAAGAACAGAAACATTTGAGTCAGACATTCTCATCTGCCCGCACTAACTGACTGGCCCTATGCTGTTGATTTGTATTGTCTTATTTAATCTCCTAAACAACCACATTTGATAGATACGGACACTAGCAATAGAGAGGATGAAGAACTTGCACCCAACTGGTTTTATGACAGCCTGGGGAGTTAAGTCCAGGTCTGTAAGACACAAGTCTGTGCTCTTAACCTCGCTTCCCAGGATGTCGGGAAGATGAAGTCAAATGTTTGGGAGCTATGTGAATCTTCCTGAACAGCAGAACAAATGGCTAATGCCCTAGCTCCTTTATGATCACCATTTCCCACGCAGGACTGAGTCTCTGGTGGAAGGAGGAAAAGGAAAGCTCACTTGCCTTTTCTGCTACAGAAGTAGCAAGGATCTGAGGCCCTTACACCTTGAAAGGTAAACAGTTTTTTGGGTTTTTTTTGGAAGGACCAAGAGGAGTTGTGGTGGCAATCCAGGGAAAAGAGAACAGGAAAAGCAGCTGAGACCTGTCTAGGCTTTAAAAAGAAGGCAAAAGTAGTTATCTTAGGATTGCTATGGATTCAGCCCAGCTGACATACGGAAGGCTACCTAGGAACAAAGTTGGGTGGGATCTAGCGTGGGAGGAGAGAGTACCTCACAACACAGGTAAAAGCACTCAGCACCAGGTGGACCCTAAAAAAAGATTTTTCAGGCCCATTTTAGGTCATTTTCCAGGCCCACTGAATAATGTTAAAACTAGTAGGTGAAATTTTGAGGATATTTACATAGTTTCAAATCTCTCTCTACAACTGACTCATCAACTACCAAGGGAATAAATAACAACCACACAGAGAAGAAACACAGGCATCATCTTCACCAGTTGGTCAAAGCTAACACTGCCAGTAATGGGACAAGCCAACATCCTATCCTCCTGATAGGATGCACTGAGAACAAGGCTCAACATTATTTCTGTGGTTTTCTAACCAAAAACACATAACCTAAAATTATCCATCAGGCAACACTGGACAAATCCAAATGAAGGGACATTCTACAAAATACTTGGCCCAAAACTCTTGAAAAATGTAAATCATAAAAGAAAAATAAAGGCTGGCAAATTTTTCCAGATCAAAAGAAACTAAAGACACATGATGACTGAATGCAGTATGTAATCCTGGGTTGGATACTGTACCATTTAAAAAATAGCAATAAAGGACATTATTGAAATAATTGACAAAGTGAGAATATGGACTATGGATTAAACAGAAGTACTGTATTGTGTTAAATGTCTTCATTTTGATCATGCCTATTGTCGTGGGGTTTTTCTTTTGGCCGTACCACATGGCTTGCAGGATCTTAGTTCCCTGACCAGGCATGGAACCATGGGACCAGGGAAGGATCAAATCCTGCCCTAGAAGCGGTTCTGCTAAGTCCTAACCACTGGACTGCCAGGGAATTCCCATATCCTATTGTTATGTAAGAGGATGTCCTTGTTCCTAGAAAATATATACTGAAATATTAGGGGTTAAAGAACATCATATCTGCAATTTACCCTCAAAACATTCAGGAAAAATATATATACATGAACACAGGGCAAATGAAGCAAAATGTTAATAACTGGTGAATCAGGGTAAAGGATATAGGAGAGTTCACTGCAGTCCAGCAGACTTTTAATTCTAAATTTAAAATCACATCAAAATACAAAGTTACAAAATACTCAAGAATATAATTTATATTTTACCATCTCATTTTTCTGTAATGAACACATTTCTTTTATAATCAGAAAAAAACCCACCAGTAAATATAAATAATAATGACTTTAATATGTATTGGAACTGTTATTTTTCTATTATTGTGATGAACTAAAGACAAGATAACTATGAAACAAGAGCTATACTTTTCTTTTTCTGGTTACCTTTGGCATAACTGTAAAATTCCCCTAGGAAGCACATTACCTTGATAGCGGGCAAGGAGCTGTTTAAAATCTAATTGTTGATCTGGTACCGCATCTTTGACAGAATCCTGATCCTGGAGGTGCAGGGAGAGACGCAGGTCCTCCTCCACCTCCTCAAATGCGGTTCTGCTGCGCCTGGCCTTGAGCTTCTCCTTTGACATCTGTTTCATGGAGCGGGCGTATGGGCTCCCATCCTGCAACACATACCTGAGCAGGGACGACAAAGGAACGTGCGGATATGGATGTGGGTCTGTTGGTGAGGAATGACAACATTCACCTGTTTCACATCTCATTCAGCACAATGTTGCTCTGCTGCTGCTACTGCTAAGTCGCTTCAGTCGTGTCCGACTCTGTGGGACCCCATAGACGGCAGCCCACCAGGCTCCGCCGTCCCTGGGATTCTCCAGGCAAGAACACTGGAGCGGGTTGCCATTTCCTTCTCCAATGCATGAAAGTGAAAAGTGAAAGTGAAGTCGCTCAGTCGTGTCTGACTCTTAGCGACCCCATGGACTATAGCCCACCAGGCTCCTCCGTACATGGGATTTTCCAGGCAAGAGTACTGGAGTGGGGTGCCATTGCCTTCTCCGAATGTTGCTCTACTTCTGCCCAATTCACGGGCTATTCTTCCACCAGTCTAGGATTCCGTCATGCCCTACTTCTGGTGGAGAACACATTGAAATGCTTTTGGATCTGCTTTAAGATAATTTTGGGGGTAGTGAGTTTGGAAAAGAGAAAAAAGACAGGGAAACTAAATGAAGGATAATTTCCCCAGAGGTTCACATTCAGTGGAAATGGGATACAGCCCACAACACAACTTTAATGAGCTCCCTAAGTATGATTATTGCACCATGAAGTTTGAAAACCACTGATCTAGCTAGGGTTGTTAGCCTGAGAATATTGCATCATTAAATAAACAAAGAATTAGGAGGGGGCTTATTAGAAACAGAAAGAGCAGAGAGAAGGAAAAAAAATTTAAGGTGTCAGGTGTGACAGGTGTTTTCCTTCTGGAGTTCAGAGGTTAGGAATGAAGATACTGATCTGGGAGCTTTTGGCACAGCAGCAACAGCTGAAATCACAGCAGCAACAAATGAAATAAGCCTGAGAAGAAACAGTGCAAGGACAAAACTCTGGGAATCTGAAGGTCAAGGAATAGGAAAGAGATGCAAGGTTTTCCAAAAAGCAGAAATCTGCTGGCATCCAAGAGACATGATCATCCTCTATACAGTACCAAACTTAAACACACATCTTAACATCCACATCCACTGCAAACTCCTTGAAGGCAGAATAATAATAACAGCTAACACAAATATATAATTATATATTCTTTGAGCTATTTCAAATCCTGAAAGATGATGCTGTGAAAGTGCCGCACTCAATATGCCAGCAAATTGGGAAAACTCAGCAATGGCCACAGGACTGGAAAAGGTCCGTTTTCATTCCAATCCCAAAGAAAGGCAATGCCAAAGAATGCTCAAACTACTGCACAATTGCACTCCTCTCACACGCTAGGAAAGTAATGCTCAAAATTCTCCAAGCCAGGCTTTAGCAATACGTGAACTGTGAACTTCCAGATGTTCAAGCTGGTTTTAGAAAAGGCAGAGGAACCAGAGATCAAATTGCCAACATCCGTTGGATCATTGAAAAAGCAAGAGAGTTCCAGAAAAACATCTATTTCTGCTTTATTGACTATGCCAAAGCCTTTGACTGTGTGGATCACAATAAACTGTGGAAAATTCTTCAAGAGATGGGAATACCAGACTACCTGATCTGCCTCTTGAGAAACCTATATGCAGGTCAGGAAGCAACAGTTAGAACTGGACATGGAACAACAGACTGGTTCCAAATAGGAAAAGGAGTACGTCAAGGCTGTATATTGTCACCCTACTTATTTAACTTATACGCAGAGTACATCATGAGAAACGCTGGGCTGGAAGAAACACAAGCTGGAATCAAGATTGCTGGGAGAAATATCAATAACCTCAGATATGCAGATGATACAACCCTTATGGCAGAAAGTGAAGAGGAACTAAAAAGCCTGTTGATGAAAGTGAAAGACGAGAGTGAAAAAGTTGGCTTAAAGCTCAACATTCAGAAAACGAAGATCATGGCATCCGGTCCCATCACTTTATGGGAAAGAGATGGGGAAACAGTGGAAGCAGTGTCAGATTTTATTTTTTTGGGCTCCAAAATCACTGCAGATGGTGACTGCAGCCATGAAATTAAAAGACGCTTACTCCTTGGAAGGAAAGTTATGACCAACCTAGACAGCATATTGAAAAGCAGAGACATTACTTTGCCAACAAAGGTCCGTCTAGTCAAGGCTATGGTTTTTCCTGTGGTCATGTATGGATGTGAGAGTTGAACTGTGAAGAAAGCTGAGCGCCGAAGAATTGATGCTTTTGAACTGTGGTGTTGGAGAAGACTCTTGAGAGTCTCTTGGACTGCAAGGAGATCCAACATCCTAAAGGAGATCAGTCCTGGGTGTTCATTGGAAGGACTGATGCTGAAGCTGAAACTCCAGTACTTTGGCCACCTCATGCGAAGAGTTGACTCATTGGAAAAGACTCTGATGCTGGGAGGGATTGGGAGCAGGAAGAGAAGGGGACAACAGAGGATGAGATGGCTGGATGGCATCACTGACTCGATGGACATGAGTTTGAATGAACTCCGGGATTGGTGATGGACAGGGAGGCCAGGCGTGCTGCAATTCATGGGGTCACAAAGAGTCAGACATGACTGAGCGACTGAACTGAACTGAACTGAATACATAATATATTGCCTGTGAATTCAAACAATTTGAATAGTAAATATTTGCTGAAAGGGGAAAGCAAAATGCTAAAACTGAAAAATTAGAAGAAAAAATAACACATTTATCAGCATCTGGGCACAATGAGGTAAAATAGTTTTTTTGTTTTCAAGGACTTTCATCAAACCTTATAATAAATAATATCTTCCTTACCGTGTCACAGCAATTGCATCTTCCAGAAAAAACTGATCAACAGGAAATGTACGACCTAGAAAAACAAGAAGACAGAACAAGTAAGTCTCAGACTACCTGTTCAACTATCTTGAAATTATTTGTATATGTAAAATTTTCTTAAAATGAAGCTTGGCACAATAAGGTGCTATTTGCTCTGTGGTCTTAAAAGTATCCAAAAAACGCTTTTGATGATAAAAATTGGAAGGAGTAGATTCCCATTAATAAATAAAACAAGTGTATAGTTGGAGAAATGATCATTTGCTAATAAGACCTTTACCTCTTTTAAAAAATCTGTTATACCCTTTCACCCTCTACCTCCTTTCTCACAGGGGACCTTGTAACAGTCAAAAATTGTATTCTAGATCAAGAATATAATTTCATCTTTAAGTCTACTGTTGATATCCTCTATAACTAGAATAAGTAGTAGTATTATCAGTGTTTCCAAACTGTTCCTTTAGCAATCCACTGCAGAAGGATAAGCCAAAAGCCCAAGGTGGTAAATCAATCCCACAATGAGACTGAAAGCACCAAAAGAAGACACAGACTACCCAATTTCACTTACTCCCAGAGGGGGTCAATATCCAGAAATTTAGCAGAATTCATCAATGAACAAATATGCTATACATAGATACAACTTTCCTCTTTATGACAGATTACCATTATAAATTCACATTTTGATATTAAACACAACAGAATGCTAGAAATCCAATTACCTAGACTTTTTTTAAAGCACATATAAATTAAAATCTCCCAGCAAATGAATATAACATTACCTCTTTATTAATTTCATTATATGGTTATGATTTTGTTATAAACAAATCATTCTTCTCTAGAAGGAGGTATAAATACTTATTCATTTATATCTCAAATGAACTTTAAAATAATTGTATTTGCTTATTAGGACAATACTTATTTAATGATGCATTTTAATCACCTGGTATAGTGATAACTGGGCAGGAATTAAAATATTCTGAAAAGAGCTCAGCGTTTAAGGTTGCACTCATCAGAATAACTTGAAGAGTTGGTCTCTGCAACACAATGTCTTTCAAAACTAGTAGTAAGAAGTCACTAGAGGAAATAAAAGAAACACCTGAGGATCAAACAAATTTAACATATGAAAATTAATAAACTTTGACATATTTCAAGTAAGTATAATACCTATGTGAAAAAAACTTACAACACTCTGAGAAAGATGTATCATGTTTCTAGATGTAAAGACTTAATGCTATCAATTTCCCATCAAATAAACTAAAATATGTGTAGTACCAATCAAAATACCAACAGGATTTATCATTACATTTGATAATTCTACCTCTTGATATCTATACGTACATAAAGAGGCATACACAATGATTTTCATTATAGCGTAGTTTATAATAGTAAATCAGTGGAAACTACTGAAATGTCTATCAATCAAAAAATGGTTAATTAAGACAGTATCATCCATTCTAAGGAAAAACATGAGGCAGATAAAAAGAATGGAGTGGAACTCTAGCTACAGACATGAAAACATGTCTAAGCCATACTGTTAGTGGAAAAAGAACCCACGCTGTAGAACGCTATGTACCACAGAACAGCAATGGCCTAACTGGTTTCCCCGGCCCTTGACCCCTTGAAATCTATTCTCAACATGGCAGACCAATAATTCTGTTCAAATGTAAACCTGACTGTTCCACTCTTCTGCTCAACATCCTTCAAATGACTTACCAAAGTTCTTACTAATGAGGCCCCAGAATCTGCAGCCCCACTACTCATTTCCTGTCACTCTTCCTCTTGTTCACTTGGCTTCAGCCACAACGTTCTCCCTGATGTCTTTGAGACATGGACCTCTGGTCCCCTGCATGTGTTATTAATGTGCCTAGAAAGGGCTTCTCCCAGATACTCACAGAGGTAAGCTCACTCAGTCACTTTCTTCAAATCTTGACTCAAAATGTGCCTTTTCAGCGAGGCCTTCCCTGGCCACCATGTTTAAAATTGCAAATGCTCTCATCCCTTGCATTTCATATTACCCTTTCTCTTCTTAGCACTTAACAAACATACCTTATATTTTACTTCTTTATGTTGCTCAATGTTGGGCTCTCTCACTAGAATGCAAGCTCTGTGAGGACAGGGATTTTGGTTATTTTGTTCTATAAGATACTACTTTAGTACCGAGACCAATGCCTGGGACATAGCAGGTGCTCAATAAATGCTTGTTGATTTACTAAATGAATATATAATTAGTCAAAGAAAAAAAGGTCATGAAACAAAAGTACCTATTTCTCACAAAGCAAGCATATATGTTAATATTTATTACCAATCTGACTGTTGCCGTTATCTCTGGGGGGGATCAGGAATGGTTTGAGACTGTTACAGGGGACTTTGGCTTTATCTACATTGTTTCCATTTTTCATAAGAGTATATTCTTATACTACTTAGTTTTCTTTAATGAGCTAATTTAATTACATTTATGATTTTTCTGTTTCTATTTTAGGGAATAGGAAAATAATATAACAATAGGCAAGTGGTTAGGTATTCATTCAGTTGGCCAAAAACTTAATTTGGGTTTCTGGCCAACCCAATATTTATGATATACCCATACATTAGAATTTCCTCATGCAATTATTAATAATAATTTCAAAGACAGTTCATGCTATTAAATATTAGATCAAAAACAGCACACACTATATAATCCCAATAGTGTTTATGGACACACATCTCTTTCCTAACTCCCACTATACTCCCAGAAGAAAACAGAACAAATTCTAACATGTAATTAGCCATTCTATAAGGGAAGATTTTCTTGACATTGCCTAAATGTGTTAAAATAATGTCTCTCCGATCAAAAAATTTATTAAAAAATTTAAATATAATTTTTCTCTATTCAACCTTTTATTTCTTAACTGATCTTAGTTCCTAGAATTTGCTATTTTCTGCCTTTTTCAGTCACTTATTCCCTACTTTTTGTTATAATTCCCCTACTTTTTCTTATAATTTCAACAGTCCATTCCCATAGATTGGTATTTGTAAATTCTCAAATCTCCCTTCTCCAGTGTGTTATTTATCTTTATTCAGAAACTGCTAATATTCTATATGTCACTGTGTGTGCTAAGTCACTTCAACTGTGTCCAACTCTTTGCAACCCTAAGAGCTGTAGCCCCGCCAGGCTCCCTGGTCCATGGGATTCTCCAGGCAAGAATACTGGAGTGGGCTGCCATGCCCTCCTCCAGGGGGTCTTCCTGAACAGGGACTGAACCCCGACTCCTGCACTGCAGGCAGATTCTCTACTGCTGAGCCACTAGGGAAACCCCTGTATGTCACTAAGTGTTTTTTTTTTTTTTTTGTCACAAAGTTTTTATAAGAATCTTTTTCTGAGAACACCATTGCAGCCAGGAACCAGACCCAGTGCTACCCTCCAGTTTCTTTGAGTTTGTGGAAGCATAAATGTTATAAAACCCAGAGCTATTTTTTATGTTCAAAATAACTTCCCCTAAAATTTAAAAATTAATTTTCAGAATACAATCATTTAAATATTATTCTTTTGGTAGAATGCTTTGATTTCTTCTTCAGAGTTGTTCAGTGATTCTTAGTTCTTTTTTCAAATGTTCATTTTACCATTTAGTGGCAAACTGACACTACTTACCATTTACTCTCCCCACTGTTCCCCGAGTCTCTACAAAAAGATGATTTGCCCGTCAGACGCAGATTTTCAGTGCTTTCTACACAGCTACGTAAAATTTATTCCTGTTTTGTTATAGGAATTCTTTTTATTTATTATTCTTAAAACAATGTTTTGGCTACACCATGCGGCTTGCAGGATCTCAGTGCCTCGTGTGTGTGCATGTGTATGTTCAGTCGTGTCTGACTCTGTGACCCCCGTGGACTGCGTGTATGTCTGTGTTCAGTCGTGTCTGACTCTGTGACCCCCGTGGACTGCGTGTATGTCTGTGTTCGGTCGTGTCTGACTCTGTGACCCCCGTGGACTGCGTGTATGTGTGTGTTCAGTCGTGTCTGACTCTGTGACCTACGTGGACTGCTGACCAGGGATCAAAACTGGGGACCCAGCAGTGAAAGTGCTGAGTACTGACCACTGCACCACCAGGGAATTCCCTGATCTATTCTTTTTATATAAAAATCCTTTTCTTTAGTTCTAAATTTCTTTATATTTCCTATTTATAACTAGATCAGTGTTATTTTCTAACAGTCTTCTGGTTTTTTGTCTTCCCTGTTCAGTTCCTGAAAACTATTTCTCAGCAGTAGCTGGGACCTCTTTTCACATGTGTTTCTTTCTCCTTTTTAGTTTTACTATGATCTATTCTGGCTTCTCTGTCAACCCTTCAACTTAACTTAGATTTTTCTTCTTCTCAAGATACTTATAATAGTACAGTCCTTTTGGCAAAAGCCTCATTACTTTCACAGGATCATCTCTTTTTACCACTACTTTACTGCTTTAGAGCATGATCCACGTGACAAGACTGCCAGGAGAAATATCACCCTCAGACATGGCGATGATACCACTCTAATGACAGAAAGTGAAGAGGAGCTGAAGAGCCTCTTCAGCTCAGTTCAGTTGCTCAGTTGTGTCTGACCCTTTGCAATCCCATGGACTGTAGCACGCCAGGCCTCCCTGTCCATCACCAATCCCAGAGCTTGCTCAAACTCATTTCCATCAAGTTGGTGATGCCATCCAACCCTCTCATCCTCTGTCGTCCCCTTCTCCTCCTGCCTTTAATCTTTCCTAGCACAGGGTCTTTTCCAGTGAGTCAGTTCTTCGCATCAGGTGGCCAAAGTTTTGGAGTTTCAGCTTCACCATCAGTCCTTCCAATGAATATTCAGGACTGATTTCCTTTAGGATGGACTGGTTGGATCTCCTTGCAGTACCAGGGACTCTCAAGAGTCTTCCCCAACACTACAGTTCAAAAGCATCAATTCTTTGGAGCTCAGCTTTTCTTATGGCCCAACTCTCACATCCATACATGACTACTGGAAAAACCATAGCTTTGACTAGATGGACCTCTGTTGGTAAAGTAATGTCTCTGCTTTTTAATATGCTGTTTAGGTTTGTCATAGCTTTTCTTCCAAGGAGCAAGCATCTCTTAATTTCATGGCTGCAGTCAGCATCTGCAGTGATGTTGGAGCCCCAAAAAATAAAGTCTCTCACTGTTTCCCCATCTATTTGCCATGAAGTGATGGGACCAGGTGCCATGATCTTAGTTTTCTCAATGTTGAGTTTTAAGCCAACTTTTTCACTCTTTATCAAGAGGCTCTTTAGTTCTTTGCTTTCTGCCATAAAGGTGGTGTCACCTGCGTATCTGTTATTGAAATTTCTCCCAGCAATCTTGATTCCAGCTTGTGCTTAATCCAGCCCAGCGTTTCTCATGATGCGTTTCTGCATAAAAGTTAAATAAGCAGGGTGACAATATACAGCCTTGACATACTCCTTTCCCAATTTGGAACCAGTCTGATGTTCCATGTCTAGTTCTAATTGTTGCTTCTTGACCTGCATAGAGATTTCTCAGGAGGCAGGTAAGGTGGTCTGGTATTCCCATCTCTTGAAGAATTTTCCACAGTTTGTTGTGATCCACACAAAGGGTTTGGCATAGCCAATAAAGCAGATGTTTTTCTGGGATCCTCTTGCTTTTTCAATGACCCAATGGATGTTGGCAATTTGATCTCTGGTTTTTCTGCCTTTTCTAAATCCAGCGTGAACATCTAGAAGTTGATGGTTCATGTATTGTTGAAGCCTGGCTTGGAGAATTTTGAGCATTACTTTACTAGTGTGTGAGATGAGTGCAATTGTGTGGAACATTCTTTGGCATTGCCTTTCTTAGGGATTGGAATGAAAACAGACCTTTTCCAGTCCTGTGGCCACTGCTGAGTTTTCCAAATTTGCTGGCATATTGAGTGCAGCACTTTCACAGCATCATCTTTTAGGATTTGAAATAGCTCAACTGGAATTCCATCACCACCTAGCTTTGTTCATAGTGACGCTTCCTAAGGTCCAGTTGACGTCACATTCCAGGATGTCTGGCTCTAGGTGTGTGATCACACCATCATGGTTATCTGGGTCATGAAGATCTTTTTTGTATAGTTCTGTGTATTCTTGCCACCTCTTCTTAATATCTTCTGCTTCTGTTAGGTTCATACCATTTCTGTCCTTTATTAAGCCAATCTTTGCATGAAATGTTCCCTTGGTATCTCTAATTTTCTTGAAGAGATCTCTAGTCTTTCCCATTCATTGTTTTCCTCTATTTCTTTGCACTGATCACTGAGGAAGTCTTTCCTATCTCTCCTCGCTATTTTTTGGCACTCTGCACTCAAATGGGTATATCTTTCCTTTCCCCCTTTGCCTTTCACTTCTCTTCTTTTCTCAGCTATTTGTAAGGCCTCCTCAGACAACCATTTTACCTTTTTGCATTTGTTTTTCTTGGGGATGGCCTTGATCACTGCCTCCTGTACAATGTCAAGAACCTCCATGCATAGTTCTTCAGGCATTCTATCAGGTCTAATCCCTTGAATCTATTTGCCACTTCCAGTATAATTGTAAAGGATTTGATTTAGGTCATACCTGAATGGTCTTGTGGTTTTCCCTACTTACTTCAATTTAAGTCTGAATAAGGTTGAAAGAAGAGAATAAAAAAGCTGGCTTAAAACTCAACATTCAAAAAACTAAGATCATGGCATCTGGTCGCATCACTTCATGGAAAATAGATGGGGAAAATTGGAAGCAGTGACAAATTTCCTCTTCTTGGGCTCTAAAATCACTGCAGATGGTGACTGCAACCATGAAATTAAAAGACGCCTGCTCCTTGGAAGAAAAGCTATGACAAACCTAGACAGCATGTAAAAAAACAAAGACATCACTTTGCCAACAAAGGTCCATTTAGTTTTGGTTTTTCCAGAAGTCATGTAAGGATTTGACCATTGGACCATAAAAAAGGCTGAGCATTGAAGAATTGATGCCTTTGAATTGTGTTGCTGGAGAAGATTCTTGAGAGTCCCTTGGACTGCAAGGAGATCAAAGCAGTCAATCCTAAAGGAAATCAACCCTGAAAATTCATTGGAAGGACTGATTCTGAAGCTGAAATTCCAATACTTTGGCCACCTGATGAGAACAGCTGACTCACTGGAAAAGACCCTGATGCTGGGAAAGATTGAAGGCAAAAGAAAAGGGTGGCGGAGGATGAGATGGCTGGAGAGCATCATTGACTCAATGGACAAGAATCTAAGCAAACTCCAGGAGACACTGAGGGACAGGGGAGCCTGGCATGCTGCAGTCCATGGGGTCGCGGTGAGTTGGACACAAGTTAACAACCGAAAAACAATAACTACATGACAAACTATGATTGCCATCTATTGAATGGTCCTTCCTTTAAAAATATTGAGAATTTTTGTTTTATATTTCAAGCCTTTAATGACTTAATTCCATTAAAGTAAAATCCAAATGCTTTATTATTCACAGTGCATAGTTTCCTGCTTTTTTTAGCTGTCACCTTTCCTCTCATTTCACTACTGAAATGTTTTCAGCTTCACTGGCTTTCTCCCAGTTTTTAAACTCATGAAGCCCTTTACTACTGCAGAGTCTTTGCAAATGCCTGTCTTGCCCTCTTATGTCTCATGAGACTCCTTTCCATACTTCTGTTTTTAATTTAAATGTAATTGCTTCAGAGATATAATCTCTACTATCTCAAGGCTCTCTCCCCCTAAACACAGCTTCCTGTTTATTCCTTTATGGTACTTATTCCAATTTGTAGTTATTTACCTGCTCATTATTTGTTTTTCCTAGCAGACCATAAGAGATGAAGGGGAACCATGAGTTTGTTCACTATAGTATCCCCAGCAATTAATACGCCACCTGGCAGTTAATACAGGCTGAATAAATATGTGAATGAATATCAGAACTGAATGGGCTTCCCAGGTGGTGCTAGTGGTAAAGAATCTGGCTGCCGATGCAGGAGATCCAAGAGACATGGGTTCGATCCCTGGGTTGGGAAGTTCCCCTTGGAAAAGGGCATGGCAACCCACTCCAGTATTCTTGCCTGGAGAATTCCATGGACAGAGGAGACTGCCAGGCTCAGTGCATGGGGTTGCAAAGGGTCGGAAATGACTGAAGCAACTTAGCACTTAGCACATCAGGACTGAATGACTGACCAAATGAATAAAGAAGGAAGCACATACTGACTAATCCATCAGCTGTGACATACATTACACACGACACTCCTGCTAAGCACAGTGCCCAGCTCAGCAAGGTACCTCTTACTAGATGATGTCCATCTAACAGGATGACTCTTCCAGTGATAAACATGTGCTGCCTAGCATTTTCTGTGTTAGACCCTGAAGACCAGGAAAGCAGTTCCTCTTCTTTAACTTAGGCCTTTTCTATGGTAACCACCATTACTAGCCCTAAGGAACTGAACTGGAAGCAGAACAAAATTCTTTCAGCCTTGTCTCCATTCTATGTATGTGGGTGCTCATTTGGAAAATCTTTGTTTTACCTTTCTTCTGTCCTCTCGTGAACTTCATCAACAATGATATGGGTGACTCCCTGCAGAGCTGTGTCTCCCTCCAGCCTTCTTAGCAGCACTCCCGTGGTGCAGTATAACAACCTGGTGGCTGAGGACTTACACGTAAAAGGGCACAAAAACGTTAATGAAATTTTTGAGAAAAGGAAACACTTTCCCGGCAAAGCCATTTTTAATAGGTATAAAGAATATTGAACACACCAGCAGTTCCATTTAATATGAACCAAGAGACTAAATGCATAGTTTCTTGCTGGCAATAACAATAAAAGCCTTCCCACTTCAGATGAAAATTTTAGGACTCATAGAAAGCATTTAAAAATTATTATAAAACATAAAGATAACAGTGAATGATGAAACAAATTCTGAATTTATTCATTCTATATTTGATTAAATGGATTAAGCCCCAGTCTTAGGAGTAAAGCAGCACTTAGTAGATCACTTCTGCCAACAAAGAAAAGACGGTCTTTATAGAGGAAATTAAGTATAGCCCAATAACAGTTTAAACCAAAATATGTCTAAAAGGACTTCAGCCCTGTTGAAGTATATATATCATCTTGCCCGTGAATATCCAGACACCAATGGCTCTTTGTACTTTAAAAATTTGAACTTCTGTCATCAGGAAATAAGAAGAGCATACAAACCTTGACACTTTCTAACCGGATCTGGTATCCCACAGTCAGACCCACTCTTTCTGCCCTTTCTTTAGCAACGCGCTCAGCAACAGAGATGGCAGAGATTCGTCGGGGTTGGGTACAGATGATGTTAGCCACCTTCTCAGGGGGTCCATTCAGAGAATCATCCAGAATAAACTGTGGAATCTGTGTGGTTTTCCCACATCTGTATGTCAACAAGATGTAGGACAAATAAGTCCTAAAATGAGGGTTTTCAAGTGCTACTTAACTGAAGAAGCAATCACACGCAATGAGGAAAGTTAAGAAAGCTAATTAGAATAAAAATTCAGCTTCATTTATCTTTCAAACCTACCTACTGACTTATTACCTACAGCTGATAACTCCTAGGAATTTGCACTGAGAATAACAAAGCAATCAAATAACAGTTTATTATTATTTGTAAAACTGGGACTATTGACTAAACAGTAGCTTAAGGTCTATAAATGCCTCTAGGAATGTGAACTCTACATATGAATCCCAGAGAAACAGGAGTATTATCTTATGATTATTAAAATACTTTGTTTTTCCCTGTTGGTGTGGCACTGCTTGACTATAAATAGACTGAAGTTAAAAAGACAAGAAACCGGAAGATACAAAGTTACTACTATATCTGTGAGTCTGGGCACAAATTAAATCGAAAACCCTTAAACACAGAAAGGGCAACCCACTCCAGTATTCTCCCCTGGAGAATCCCATGGACAGAGGAGCCCGGCAGGTTATATATAGTCCATGGGGTCGCAAGAGTCGGACACGACTTAATGACTAAACCACCAAATACAGAATTAAATTAAGCCTGCAGCTTGTCCCTGATAAATAGGTTTGGATAACACATGGAGAGTGTGAAAAAGAAACAGTAAGATACCCTAAGCTGTTCTTAAACAAAAGCTTTAAGGAATTCAGAATAAATTTAGATGAAGAGTTTCAAGCTAAATGGTTTGGAATTATTCTTCACATTTTTAAATAGGCCTTGTCAAAAGCCTTCTGCTAGGCATTTTGCCTTAAATTGACTCAAGGCAGCGGTGTACAAGGTCTATCAATTCCCAAATTTCTGAGTTTTGTTTGTTTTGAATTGGTTACAGTTGCCACCATGTTTGCCTCTGTGAGATATTATTTAATATTTGACAGGAAAAAGCACAAGTAACACCAGCTACTGTTTTTTCCTTTTTAAAAGAAGAACGAGTGGTGGTAGCCAGGGCACACACCATATTCACAGACGAAAGCTGCATTACAAACAGATTACATTCTTACCCAGTCATACCACTTACAACAAGCACCTGGTGCTTGCTCAACAATTTGAGAATGTTTTCTCTTTCTTCCCAAGCAGGGAGCGACTGTCTTTCTTGTAGAACTGACTGGAACTGTCTGGAGGCCTAATAAAACAAAAATAAGACATCAGTTTGGTTGCTCTGAATAACCTTTCACGAAGCTCTGAACGTGGAATCCCAAAGTTAGACATACCTTTTCTGTCCTTTCTTCATCAGTTTGCTTAGGGATAGAAAGTGAGGATTTGTTGGGGGTGGGATGCTGGTCAGAAGACTGTTCAGAGAATCTGCCAGAATAAGCTGTGGAATCTGTGTGGCTTTCCTACGTCTGAATAAACTGAAGGATCTTAGGAAAAACCCCTCTTGCCTAGCACCTATCCAGCTCTTTCTGTAACAATCTCTATACCAGCACTATTCAACAGAACTTTCTGTGCTGGTGGTAATATTTGCATTGTCCAATATAGCAAAATGTGGCTACATGTGGCTATTGAGCATTTAAATAACATCAAGGAACTGAAATTTTTATTATACTTAATTTTAGTTAAACTTTAAATAGCTACACATGGCTAGAGGCTACCATATAGAACAGTGCAGCTCTACACAGCATCAGATTTTTATCCAAATCACCAACAGTTAAGAGCTCTCACTAAAGGGTTTTCAGTCAATCACCACATCTATATAACTCCCTTTGACATCTAATGGCCAATGCTATAAATGTTGTACTATAGGTCAAAACCGTGGATGTATTTTTGACTAATGTAAGGGATTTATATTAACATATACATTATCTATATATAATTTAATCATATAAATTTACCACTGTAAACACACACTCAAACTGAATGTGTAATTTTAATTTCTACCATCCTATTATTTATGGTATGATTTTTAATCCGACACTCTACGGGTGTTGCAGCATTTATGTCCTTGTGTTAATACAGTGTCAAAAATCAGAATCACAGAACTGTAAAGTTCGAAGAGCTCTTAGACAGCATCTAATCCAATCCCCAAACTGATTTAAGTAACTCGTCTTTATCCTACATCCAACTCTACCCTAACAGTTCACTTAATGAATTCTTTTAAAATAATCTTCATGTGAATGAGGTAAAACTATTGTTTTTTTGAGGTAATGAGGTAAAACTATTGAACTTTGGAAACAGAATTAGCGTGAAACCTTGTGTTGCCTCTTAGCAGCTATGTGACCCTGGGTAAATGATTTATCCTGTGAGGCCTTGAAATAGGGTTAAGAGTCCCTCCTTATCCTTTTCTATACTGGTATTTCTAATGTAAGTCACAGAACTAATTTTTCTTTCACTTATCAGATTTCTATCACAGTACCAAAGCCACATGATTCTCAGAATATTTGGTATACACATGTTGCATTTTCATCAGGCATCAGATTTTCCAAAATTAGTTAGAACATGCATCCAAGTTTGTGGTGGCATGCAGAAACTTTGACCAATCAGAGTAAAAGACTGAAAGTATACTATGGAGAGTAGCCAAAGCTTCCTAATTCCTAATCCCTTCATCCATACATTAGGGAGGCAATACTAGCCATTCTCTTAGAATACCCTACCTGTTTTATTCGGAACTGCTTGCAGATTTTGACATTTTCAGCATGTACTGATTTTGCCTGCCAGTCATATCTTTTGGAAATCTTTTTCTTAAGGTTGACATAGCTTTCATTCTCCACCATAACTGGTGCTGGACCTTCATCCTCATCTGTCTCCTCCTCAGGCTCTGATTCTTTTTCAACTTGAAGGGGATAAAAGGAAACGTTTTCGATATGGAGCCCTTTCTTTAGCAAAGGGGGAAAGTCACTATCTAACAAAGTAACAACAACAATCATAAAATAGAGAAAAAGTTAAAGCTTGAATAAAACAAATTCATTCATTTCCACACTACTACTTCTACTGCTGAAGAATTTAAAATGCATCTTCAAATAAACTTATAATCAAGTATAAATGGCTTTGCTTAAACCAAATTAAGAACAAAGAAAAGAAAATCATGGCATGCCTTGTTAATTAAGGAATTAAATATTTGCAGGTGTCCCTAAATTTCCATGACACAAAATAACCCAAATGACTATCAAATGATTAATCAATAAATAAAATGTGGTATGTCCATATAATGGAATATTATTCAGTAATTAAAAGGAATGAAGTACTGATACATGCTACAACATGGATGAACCTGGACAACATTATGTATGCTAAGTGAAAGACACCAATTACAAAAAGCCACGTATTTACTGTATGATTTCATTTCCACGAAATGTCCAGAAGAGGCAAATCCATAGGGACAGAATGTCGACTCATGGTTGTTAGGGCTTGTGGAAAGGGAGAAATGAGGAGTGACTTGCTAACATGTATGGCGTTTCTTTATGGGGTGATGAAAATGTCCCAGAATTAAACAGTGGTCATGGATGTGCAATTCTGTGATATACTAAAAATCACTGAATTGTACACTTCAAAAGGGTGAATTTCATGGTATGTAAATTATGTATTAATAAAGCTGTTATCCTCCCACCAAAATCCATGACACAAAGTTTGTCATTTCTTGAGGAATATATCAGAGTCCCATGTGCCAGAACTAGCTGCAAGCTGGCAGTAAGTCAAGCGGCAGGTGAATGAACCCAGCCAGCTGTCTAGCATCCACATCTTGGTGGTTTCATTGTTCTTTACCTGTTGATGTCTATCTAGGAACTCTTGGGAAATAATAAAAACTTGTTTCTCTGAATCCTATGGTGAACTTTGAAAGGGGGTAACTTCTGTAAAGCACATCTGGATCTGGAGAAAGCCACAGGCTTGTACAAACATTTCTCTATTTGAGGATTTAGGGATTCATAAAGAGAGCCCTGCCCTGATGAATTCTGGGGGTCTATCATGCTAAAAGCAGGAGAGTATGGACAGTGGTCCAGAAAGACAAGTATCTCTAAAAACTCATTTGAAAGTAATCCTATAGACAGTACCAGAAGTAATCACATGAAACCAAATGGATTAAATGAAGCAGATTTTCTGAAAGGATGCTTTAAGGTTCTTCCAGCCCTTACCTGCTAAAATGAGCTTATATACATCACTATAAACTTTTGACTGATTCAGTGAGCCAGAATACAGTGACAACTTGGCCTTACAATGAAAGTCAGGTCGCAGTTCAGGGGATTCTCATTCTTTTTTGGCCTTAAACTGAGGAGAATGACTTGCCTAAGATCACTGGAGATCCCAGATCAGCCCTCAAAACTTCTGATTTATTTAATCCATCATTTCAAATGCCCCATTCCACAACACCCTCCACCAGGTCAGTGCCTTACGTACCTTCTGGAATTTGATTCGAAAAAAACGAATTACTTGGAATCACTGGTTTACGACAGACAGGATTATTTAGTCTGGTTCCAGGTGATACTGGCAGAAAGTTCACAGGAGGGACACTGTACTTGTGATGGGTATTTGTTAGTAACTTGGTTATTTCTGATTCTTCCTCTAAGAGGGTTATCAAAGAATATACAACAGGTTCTGAAGTTTCTGCAAATGTCAAGGCTTTGCCATAAAGGAACTCAGAAATATGTAAACGACAAGCCAGAGGTAGATTCTCATTGGTGGAATAAAATGCCACAAGGGGAGCTTGGTAGGGGTATTTGTGGTCTTTAGAAAATCGAATTTCAAGTTCATATAAAAAGGATGCATCTTCATTAGCATTTAGATGAGAATCATCTACATTTCTTTCGACTCTTCCGACAATTTGATTTGGGGGCACTTCATGTTTAAATTTGCACTTTGATCCAAATTTACAATTTCCTTTGAGGTAAAATTTGCAGACTTCAAGTGAAGCCTCCTGTATATTTTTGGTACTTTCCTTTTGCTTGAATTTGCAGAATTTACTTGTCAAATACTCCAGTTCTAATCCAATGGTCCAGACTCTGTTTTGAATTCTTTCTATAAATTTTTCTCCACAGATTGACTTGAGAGCAAATGCCTCTTCCTGTCGCTGTTCCACACACTCTTCCAAGCTCATGTGTGCAACTGCCTCAGATATCTTCATCCTCTCTCCAAATGTCTCTGAAAAGCACTGGGTGAGCAGGCGTTCCAGTGATGCCCCCATGTCTCCATCGCAAATCCTCAGCGCTGCCTGACAGTGTTCAGTGTGGAAACCATACCTGCCACGTGTGAAACATGACAAAAAAAGACTAATATCAGAAAGTAATATCAAACCACAGAGGAGAAATTCATTTAAATACATGTATGTGGGGCTTCCCTGGTGGCTCAGTGGTAAAGAATCCACCTGCCAATGCAGGAGACACGAGTTTGATCCCTGATCCAGTTAGATCCCACATGCTGTGGAGCAACTAAGCCGGTGTGCCACAACTATTGAGCCACAACTATCGAGCCTGTGCTCTAGAGCCCAGGAGCCACAACTACTGAGCCCATGAGCCCTACAGCCCATGCTCCACAACGAGAGAAGCCACTTCAGTGAGAAGCCCATGCACTGCAACTAGAGTAGCTTCCACTTCGCCACAACTAGAGAAAAGCCCACATAGCAATGAAGACCCAGTGCAGCCAAAAATAAATAAATAGATAAAACCATTAAAAAAAAACCAGAAAACCATACATGTGATGATATAAGTATAGAGAGGCATGGTCTGTATTCCGAAGAAGTCTCCCTGATAATACTAACTCCCCCTTCATCTACCTATCCTAAGAGAGAGGACACTGATACTATCAAGTACTGCTATGACCCACACCACAGGGAAGTATTACTGCCAGAATCACAGTACAGGGAAGTATTACTGCTATGACCCACACCACAGGGAAGTATTACTACCAGAACCCACACCACAGGGAAGTATTACTGTTAGAGCCCACACCACAGGGAAGTATTACTGCCAGAACCCACACCACAGGGAAGTTATTACTGCCAGAGCCCACACCACAGGGAAGTATTACTGCCAGAACCCACACCACAGAGAAGTATTACTGCCAGAACCCACACCACAGGGAAGTTATTAATGCCAGAGCCCACACCACAGGGAAGTATTACTGCTAGAACCCACACTACAGAGAAGTATTACTGCCACAACCCACACCACAGGGAAGTATTACTGCTATGACCCATACCACAGGGAAGTATTACTGCTATGACCCACACTACAGGGAAGTATTACTTTTATGACCCACACCACAGGGAAGTATTACTGCCAGAGCCCACACCACAGGGAAGTATTACTGCCAGAACCCACACCACAGAGAAGTATTACTGCCAGAACCCACACCACAGGGAAGTTATTACTGCCAGAGCCCACACCACAGGGAAGTATTACTGCTAGAACCCACACTACAGAGAAGTATTACTGCCACAACCCACACCACAGGGAAGTATTACTGCTATGACCCATACCACAGGGAAGTATTACTGCTATGACCCACACTACAGGGAAGTATTACTTTTATGACCCACTCCACAGGGAAGTATTACTGCTATGACCCACACTACAGGGAAGTATTACTTTTATGACCCACACTACAGGGAAGTATTACTTTTATGACCCACACCACAGGGAAGTATTACTGCCAGAGCCCACACCACAGGGAAGTATTACTGCTAGAGCCTACACCACAGGGCAGTACTCAGGAAGAGGTAGTTGGGTTTACAACACGACTTCGTTTCCTTCAATCCTCCCGTAAGTGAAGAAAGCAAACCTGGAAAGTCTGTGCACTGCAAATGCTGAGACTGTAAATTCTGGGTTATGAGGCTCCACCAGGCCTGAGCCAGCGCATTCCAAAGGATCAGAGTCAGGAACAAGGGAAGCTTCTCGTCCAGGTGACCAGTACTGCTCGTCGTCATAATCAGGCTCATCATCTTCTTCTTCCCCAGAAACACCTCTTCTGGCAAAAGTAACATTTTCATATATCATATATTAATTTCTACTTGCTTCAAAGAAAAATTTGGTAAGGGTCTAAGAATTCACAGAACCAAAGGACATAGGATCCTGACCACTATTGAGTGACTAATTTACTGACCTAATAACTTATATATTGGCAACTAATAGCACGTATTACTTGCCAGGCACTATGTTAAATGTTTTATATGTACTATCTCTTTAAAAATCTTCACAACAACCCAGTCAGATACTACTGGAATCTCCATTTTTTTCTTTCCCAGATGATCAACTAAAACTTGAAGAGACAATTAAAAACCAAAGATTACACTGTAAAGGACAACTGCTGCTGCTGCTGCGTCGCTTCAGTCGTGTCCGACTCTGTGCGACCCCAGAGACGGCAGCCCACCAGGCTCCCCCGTCCCTGGGATTCTCCAGGCAAGAACACTGGAGTGGGTTGCCATTGCCTTCTCCAATGCATGAGAGTGAAAAGTGAAAGTGAAATCGCTCAGTCGTGCCCAACTCTTCATGACCCCATGGTCTGCAGCCTACCAGGCTCCTCCGTCCATGGGATTTTCCAGGCAAGAGTACTGGAGTGGCGTGCCGTTAGTTGCTGAATAATTATTCTTGTTATTTCTCTTGGCTCACTTTCAACTAGTTACACAGCCACAACACAATTAGTATTGACACAGTATTCCAAAGACACACAGGACCCTCATATTTTATCTTCCTCAATATAATAATTTATTCAAATATAATAATTTACTCAGATCCAGCATCCGCATCTTGTTCCTGCAAGTCTCGGAGAAGAGCTTTCACTTTTTCCTGATTCTCAGAAGTCATATGTAGAGTCTGCAGGGGCACTTTGGCTTCGGGTTTCCATTTGGGGCGTCCATCCCCTTTTCTCACGCTACTGTTACTAGGTCTGCAAAGGACACAAGAACAAAATTACACACTTACTTGTTATCAGAATTTTTACTCTCTCCTCAGGGTCTCCATACATACACAATATGACTGGACTGTCATGTATCTTACGAAAGGGGACATCAATGTGGAGAGAGTCTCCATTTTCTACGGTATTTACTCAACTTCATTATATTCTAAATGCTGGGAAAAAATCTGATCAGATTCTTCACCATTAAATCCTGCTTCACTAACTCAAGAATCTTCTGGGGAAAGCAATGCTATGATGACTCCTGCACTAGTGGAGGAGTCATATTTCTTTCACGAGAAATATGCTATGTACAAAGAGTACATATATATCACTCTGAGGTATTTAATCTGAAAACAACTAAGATGACTATTAGGCCCTATTTTTTGAAATATTTAACTTTTTTACTTCCTGATTACAAATATAATAATACATGTTTACTGTAGAAAAATAGAGAACAAAGAACAGAAAACATCTTAACTAATATCATTCCTTTGCACATACATTTTTTATAAAATTATGCAGCATATGTAATTTTTTATAATTTGCTTTATTTCCTTATTAAAATCAAACTGGCATTTCCCCAAAATTAAACATTTTCCTACAACTTAATTTTTAAATTTTAAACACAGAGGGACTAGAATTTATTTCATTATTCACTATTTCACTAATCTCATTTTTGGAATTTAGACTTTTTAGAGACTCTTTTTAATATTTAAAAAAACAATGAATTCTAAAGTTTACCTTTACTCACAAAGTTTCTTTTCTTTTTTTCACTTGGCATATTTCATTATAAATTTTCACAAATCTAGGGAAATGGTAGAAACTTCTCTGTACTGAATATCCAACATATTACTGAGATTTTGAAAAGAACCACACATTTACACTCTCTCAACTGGGTACCAAAGGAGAAAATAGAAGAAACTAGGGTTTTTAACCACATAATTCCAACTTCTGAAAGAAATGTTATCCAAAATTCATCATTTCCCCTTTTTGTTTCAAAAAATTTTTAATATATAAAAATCTATAGCATTTATTAAGATTCACCAGTAACTGTTAACACCTGCCATACTTATATGCACACACACATTTATGCCCTTATTTCCTCTCTATATGCACACACATATGCATATATATATATATATATATATGCTCCCCTATATATACACATGCATGTTCTAAACCATCTGCATGTAAGCTGCTGACAGCATATTCACTCGTAAATACTTCTGCATGTTATTTCCTAAGAATAGAGACAAACTTTTATATAACCATAATACTATTATCACTCACAAGATACTAATGATCTCATCTAATATATCATTTAATTTTATATTGATATCATCATGTCACGGCAAACAAATGGAGAAACAAAGGAAACAGTGACAGATTTTATTTTCTTGGGTTCCAAAATCACTGCAAATGGTGACTGCAGCCACGAAATTAAAAGACGCTTGCTCCTTGGAAGAAAAGCTATGGCCAACCTAGACGGAATACTAAAAAGCAGAGATGTTACTTTGCCAACAAAGGTCCATCTAGTTAAAGCTATGGTTTTTCTAGTAGTCAGGCATGGATGTGAGAGCTGGACCCTAAAGAAAGCTGAACACTGAAGAATTGATGCTTTTGAACTGTGGTGTTGGGGAAGACTCTTCAGAGTCCCTTGAACTGCAAGGAGATCCACCCAGTCCATCCTAAAGGAGATCAGTCCTGAATATTCATTGGAAGGACTGATGCTGAAGTTGAAACTCTAATACTTTGGCCACCTGATGTGAAGAACTGACTCATTGGAAAAGACCTTGATGCTGGGAAAGACTGAAGGCAGGAGGAGAAGGGGATGACAGAGGATGAGATGGTTGAATGGCATCACTGACTCAATGGACATGAGTTTGAGCAAACTCCAGGAGATAGTGAAGGACAGGGCAGTCTGGCATGCTGCAGTCCATGGGGCATAAAAAGTTGAACACGCTTAGCGACTGGACAACAAGGTATATCTGAACATGAGATGACTGATATAAACAGAACAGATGTTTCTGCTTTCCTTGTCCCTTTCATGGTGGCAGCAGGGGTGATCTTTTGAGAAGGTGTCAGATATCTGACTTCACTTTAACTTTTCACTTTCATGCATTGGAGAAGGAAATGGCAATCCACTCCAGTGTTCTTGCCTGGAGAATCCCAGGGATGGCGGAGCCTGGACTGCCATCTATGGGGTTGCACAGGGTCGGACACGACTGAAGCGACTTAGCAGCAGCAGCAGATATCTGTGAGAATATATATCTGCCCCATAGAGAATTTCTGTATAATTCAATTCCATTATCTAAAATAGTTTTCTACCAAACAGCCCCAGGCTGAAGATTGACATAGTAACTAGACTAGCTATTCTGCAACTATCTTAAGACAACTTTGTCAACAACTGTGCTTTAATTTTCAAAGGTTATGTTAAAATCCCAATTCTTTTGATTACTCTGAAGAGTACACATTCCAAAGTATCCTTTTAAAAACTTGAATTTTGGGAATTCTCTGGCTGTCCAGTGGTTAGAACTCTGCATTTTCACTGCAGAAGGCCCAGGTTTGAGCTCTGGTAAGGGAACTAAGCCATACAGCAAGCCACACAGCTTGGCCAAAAACCAACTAAACAAACAGCCACACACAAAGAAAAAAATCCCTTGGTTTCATGTGCTTATTTTTCCTACAATAAATCATTTTAGTAACTAAATTTGATCCTGCTGACAGAAAACAGATGAATGCATTCCTAAGGATCAGGGAGGAGTTCATTGCAAAAGGGCATGGGCGAGTTTTGAAGAACTGCTGGTTACAGAGATGACTGCATTTGTCAAATTTTAGGGTGAGTTTTACTGAATGTAAATTACACTTCAATAAACATGATTTTTAAAACTTAAAACAAAATCCTTATACTGGCCTATAAGATTCTATACAGCATAGCCTGTCGAATCTAACTGCCTAACACTTCTTACCCATCCATGCTAGCCACATGGCTTCCTTGTCATTCCCTAAATCTTCTTAAAACTCCTGCCTCAGGAACTGTTCACTCGCTGTTCTGTCTCAAACGTTCTTCCCTCAGATAGAGTCATGGCTTACTCCTTCACTTTTTTCTTGTCGTGGCTCAAATGACACATCGAGAGAGAAGTCTTCTCTGATCACTCCACAGATAACAGTAAACACCAGCAATCCAGTTTGGCATTTTCTGTCCCTTTGTCCTTTATTTTCCTCCATAGTACTTACCACTTGACATATTATTACACCTTTGTCTACAGTTTTTATATCTCAAACCTCCTTCTATGAACACCAGGGCAATATTTTATTCATTGTTGTAATTCTGGTCACTAAAACACAGTCTGGCTCATAGTAGGCACTAAGTCAATATTTCCTGTGTGAATGAACATCTAAGACCCTAAGAACCTATAAACTAAGTGTTTTCAGAAAGAACGGAGCTGCATCTAACTTAGCAGTCAGGTTCTTAGGTCAGCAGCTAATGTGAAAATGTAGCTTTAAATTATTCTGGAAGATTTCTTAAAAAGGAATCAAGTTTGAGATTGATATATAATCTCTAAGTATGTCCAAAAATGACCATTTTGTTTAGAATGGAAAAAAATGTAGATTCTCCGGTTGCATACCAAGCAAAGTATTTGGTTATGGTAGAGACTATGTATAAGAAATATATATTTAAGAAATACACATTAATATCACCTACTCAGTGCATCAAGAAGCTTAAACTATATACAGCACCTAGACAATGAGACTGACAGGAATGAGCACCTTCCTCTCTCATTATCCTGTTCATGGTGGAGTTCAGATTCATTTAGTGGCAAGTTTAACTACTTAAATACCATTTGTTCTTCTTTTTCTTTTTTTCCTGAACGCATACAATTGAATTCATTTAAATTAAAAGCATGTCTGATGCAGTTAAACTTCAGCACTCACCTATATTTCTAACCAATATTTAGCTGGTAATTATTCCCACAAGAGTGTGTGTATGCCTGTGTATATATACATAACTCCAAAGAAGTCTCTCTATCTCTAAAAATTTAAGTAAATGGCTTAAAGTGCAATTAGAAAAACAATGAGAATTTTATATTTATACTGCATAACATGCAGTAGAAAATCTTTACTTTCATTAAACATGTATTAGAATTATCAGAATTTATGCAAAGTGCATCATGTGAAATGCTGGGCTGGATGAATCATAATCTGAAATCAAGATTGCCAGGAGAAATATCAACAACCTCAGATAGGCAGATGATATCACTATTAATGGCAGAAAGTGAAGAGGAACTAAAGAGCCTTTGGATGAGGGTGAAAGAGGAGAATGAAAAAGCTGGCTTGAAACTCAACATAAAAAAAGCTAAGATCATGGCATCTGGTCCCATCACTTCATGACAAATAGAAGGGCAAATAGTGGAAGCGGTGATAGATTTTATTTTCTTGGGCTCCAAAATCACTGAGGACTGAAAGTAAAAGACACTTGTTCCTTGGAAGGAAAGCTCTGACAAACATAGAGAGTGTATTAAAAAGCAGAGACGTTACTTTGTTGACGAAGGTGGTCATGTACAGATGTGAGCTTTGGATCATAAAGAAGGCTGAGTGCCAAAGAATTGATGCTTTCAAAATGTGGTGCTGGAGATAACTCTTGAGAGTCCCTTGGACGGTAAGGAGACCAAATCAGTCAATTCTAAAGGAAATCAACTTTCAATATTCATTAGAAGAACTGATGGTGAAGCTCTAATACTTGGCCACCTGATGTGAAGAGCTGACTCATTGGAAAAGACGCCAATGCTAGGTAAGACTGAAGGCAAAAGGAGAAGGGGGCAGCAAAGGATGAGATGGTTAGGTAGCATCACTGACTCAAAGGACATGAATTTGAGCAAACCCTGGGGGACAGTGGAGGACCGAAGAGCCTGGCATGCTGCAGTCCATGAGGTTGCCAAGAGTTGGACGTGACTGAAGTGACTGAACAACAACAAAACAGCATTCACTAATTAAAAGTTGACTATGAGAGAAGCCTGGGCATGATATCTATCTCTGGTCATCACATTAAGCTTCAGTAAATATTTGGTTGATCAGTTGGAAAATAGATAATTCATCAACTAAATGGAAGGCATATAGCCAGATCTCATTTGGGGACCTTCAAACTACAATGCCTAAAAATACTTAATATAATTTTCAATTACCCTACCATTTCCAATATTTACTTTTCTGTAATACTGATTACAATAACAACATTACACTCAATTTACAGTGTCATATGGAAGTTAAAGTTAAGTTCAGATTTCAATGCCCACCCTCTCCCAAAGGTGCTATTTACCATATGCTTTTAAAAAAATTCACAAAGCAGGGGACTGCAAGGCTTTAAAATAATAGGAAGAGTAACTTAGCCAGAATTACTTGGCATTTCCCCCCTTTGTCTTAACCATCTTTTGTCCCATACATCAGGAATTGACACTGTTTTCATATTTGAACATTCAATGAGTATAATAACCTGGATGAATGCCTTGATTCACTGAAGATACAAAAGTCATCGCCATCATCCCAGATTCTACTTGATGCCTTTCTGTTGCCACCAACACCACCGCCACTGCTGCCACTCCCATGAGATTTACTAGCATGGCTCCTGCCTCCTCTTCCTCCTCTGGAAGACCCTTTTCCACCTCCTTTCCCTGGCTTGCCTTTCCTTCTTACTGAAGAACTCATTTTCACCTGCAAGAGAAAAAAGTAATACATACATTATAAAACCAGATAAGTATAATAATCCTTTGTTAGTCAAAGTTAAGGATATAGCCCATTTTAAAGAAAAAAAAGGAAAACTCACTCAAAGGGCCAGTTTAGAAGAAGCATGAATAAACTGCTTCACAAAAGATTTAGAAGCACATCTCCCCAGACTAATATTTAATAAGTTTCTTTGACACAGTTTCTTAACCAGGAGGTGCATCAGAAACACATGGAGGAGTTTTCAAATCACACATGGGGTGTGTAGGGGTCCCATGCTACATTCTGATTTGGTTAGGTCTGGCACAGGGTTTAAAAACCCTAGAAGAAGAAGAAAGAAACAACCCTAGAAGAGATGTTTCATGTATTTCAATATATTATGTATTAATATATGATTTGATAAATAAAATTTATATTTACATATATATTTTTAGAAATAGCTCTGGCTAAGAGATTGTGCCTGGGGGGGAGTAAAAGTGTAAAACTCTTGTATGCAATCAAAGTTAAGATGCTATCAGCTTAAAGTAAAATGTTATGTCTTACATTAGCCTCACAACCAAAAAACAACCAAACAAAAACAACCAAACTAAAAATTACACATTAAAAATCTATAGTAAGACAGAAACTATAAAAGAATACAATTTAAAAAAAAATTCTATAGTAGATATACAAAAGATGAGGAGGAAAAAAAAAAATCAAAGCATACCACTATAGAAAATCATCAAATCATAAAGGAAGACAGCAAGAGAGAAAGAAAGAAACAAAAGATCTTAAAAATGCTCAGGAAACAACAATATGGCAGTAAGTCCTTACTTATCAATAATTACTTTAAATGTAAATGGACTAAATTCTCCCATCAAAATACATAAAATAGTTGAATGGATAAAAAAAATAAGACTCAACTACATGCAGCCTGCAAGAGAATAGCTTCAGCTGCAAAGACACACAGACTGAAAGTGAAGGGCTGTAAAAGATAGTAAATGCACGAGGAAACGAAAAGAGAGCAGGGGTAGCTATACTCAGACAAAATAGCCTTTAAGTCAAACACTCTAACAATAGACAAAGAAGATCATTATACAATGATAAAGGGGTCAATTCATCAAGAGAATCTAACAATTACAAATATTTATGCTCCCAATATCAGAGCATCTAAATATATAAAGCAAATATTAACATAATTGAGAGGAAGTAGCCAGCAATACAACAAGAATAGGAGACTTTAACATCACACTTTCAACAATGGTCTGATCATCCAGAAAGATAATCATCCAGTAAAAGAAAAATTCAACTTGAACTATAACAGACATACACAGAACATTCCATTCAAAGCCACATGAAATATTTTTCAGGATAGATCATGTGTTAGGCCACAAAACAAGTCTTGACAAATTTAAAAGACTGTGAACAAATCAAACATCTTTTCTGATAACAACGGTATGAAACTAGAAATCAATAAAAGAAGGAAAACTGGAAAATTCATAAATGTATGGAAATTAAATAACATGCTCCTGAACAACCAGTGGGTCAAAGACAAAATCAAAAGGAAATTTTAAAATATCCTCAAACAACTGAAAATAAAAACATAACATACCAAAAATTATGGGATGCAGCAAAAGGAGTTCTCTAAGAGGGAAGTTTATCACAATAAATGTCTATGTTAAGAAAAAGAAATGATCTCAAATAAACAACCTAGATTTACATCTTAAGGAACCAGAAATAAAGAACAAACTAAGCTCAAACTAAGTCAACTAACTACACCCAAACTAAGTCCAAAGTTAGTAGTATGCGTAACAGGAACACCAGAAGAATAGGAGAGAGAGAAAGAAAAGAACAGAAAAAAATATTTAAAGAAATAATGATAGAAGACTTATCAAATTTATTGAAAGACAATAACCTACACATACAGGAAGTTCTAAGGACTTCAAATAGGATAAACCCAGAGATCCATAAATAGACACAATATAAAAATGCTAAAAGTTAAAGACAAGAAGTCTTGCAAGCATTTAGAGAAAAACAACTTGTCACTTACAGATATAAACCCAGTAAGATCTGCTTTACAAAAAAATACTAATAGGAATTTGTTTAAGTTGAAGAAAGTGACCCTAGATGGTAATCTGAACTCACACACACAAAAAAAGGAGCACCAGTAAAGCTAACTATGTAAATATAAAATAAAATCAACCCCCCCCAAACCTACCAAACAGTGTACATCCATATTTTCTTCTTTCTTCACATAACTGATTTAAAAAGAAACCGTATAAAATAATATGTATATGATGTAATAGTGGGTTTGTGATATGCAAAAATGTAATGTATTTGCTATAACAGAACAAAGCAGGTTGGTGGGAGCACAGATGGACTGGGTTAATAAAATGACTACAGATGGTAAAGTAATAACTATAACAATGTACAGTTGGGGATGCAACCTAAGGTTTCATTGACAGATGAATGGATAAAGAAAACATGGTATATATACACAATGGAATATTAGTCATGCTATGCTATGCTAAGTCGCTTCAGTCGTGTCCGACTCTGTGTGACCCCATAGAGGGCAGCCACCAGGCTCCCCCGTCCCTGCGATTCTCCAGGCAAGAACACTGGAGTGGGTTGCCATTTCCTTCTCCAATGCATGAAAGTGAAAAGTGAAAGCAAAGTCGCTCAGTCGTGCCCGACTCTTCGCGACCCCATGGACTGCAGCCCACCAGGCTCCTCCATCCATGGGATTTTCCAGGCAAGAGTACTGGAGTGGGGTGCCATTGCCTTCTCCAATATTAGTCATAAGAAAGAATGAAATAATGCCATTAGCAACAATATGGATGGACCTAGAGATTATCATACTAAATGAAGTAACTCAAAGACAAATACCATATGCTATTGCTTACATGTGGAACCTTTACTGCAAAAAGGAGGGGAAAGGCATACAGCTATACGAAAGTAACATTTCTATATATTACCAAAATTGAGTTAGTATAAATGGGAAGTTGACTCTGATATGTTAAGAGGTATATGACAAATCCTGGAGCAGTCACTAAAAAGTAAACCAAAAATTCAAAAAATGTAGTGAAAAAAAATCACTAAAGAAATTAAAATACTGCATTAGGAAATATTTATTGAATAATTTAATGCAAAAGAAAACAGTAAAGTAGGAACAGTGAAACAAAATAGACATGAGACATATTGACAACTAAAAGTAGAATGGAAAAAATAAATCCCACTATACCAAGAACAATATTAAATGTGAATGGATTAAACAATCCAATCAAAATACAAATTATTAGTGAATAAAAACAAGATCCAAGTATATGCTGTCTATCACTTTACATTCAAAGATACAAATAAATGAAAAGTAAAAGGATGGAAAAAGAGAAATCATGCAAACAAACCACAAGAAAGCTGCAGCAACTACGCTGATATCAAACAAAATAGACTTTAAAGCAAAAAAAAAAAATCTTGTTAGTGATAAAGAAGAACATTTCATAAAGATAAGAGAGTCAGTCCATGAGAAAGATGCAACAATTATAAATATACTGTACCTAATAACAGAGCACCAAACACATCAACCAACAACTGACAGAAATGAACAGAGAAATACACAACATACAACAGCAGCAAACTGCAATGCCCACGTTCAGCTACGGTAAAAACACCCACACAGAAGGTGTTGAAGACTTGAAACACAGTAAAAACCAACTGGACCTAAGAGACATCTACAGAAAATTCTACCCAACAAAAAATATACATTTTTCGTATGTGGACAAGGAAAATTTTCCAGGATAGACAATATACTAGCCTATAAAACAAACTTTAATAAATTTAAAAAGACAAAAATTTAAAAAGTATGTTTTGCAACCAAACTAAAATGAAATTTGAAATCAAAAGCAGGGAAATAACTGGGAAACTCACAAACATGCAGCAATTGGACTAGGTCTCTTGATATTCCTTTCTTCAAAATCCTTTATAATTATACATATTTATTGTTTCTTTGATGTTTATCTCCCGACCCTCCCCCAGCCCCCAAAAGCTCTCTGAAGGCAAGGAGTATATTCATGTTGATTACTGCTGTTCCTCTAACAGTGTATGGCATATAACAGGAATTCAATATGTATTTGAGGAATAGCTGAGGGTTGAATAAATTACTGATATGAGAATGGAGAGCCATTCATTTATTTATTCATGCCACAAATATTTATTGAACACTTATTAAGTGCTAGATTCTAGGGATACAACAGCAAAGACAACAAAACTCTTGCCTCATGAAGCTCATCCTCTAGAAATTAAGATGACAATAAACAAATATACAATATTAATTAAGTGCTATGAAGGAAAAAAACTGAGTCTTTTTGCAGATAGAGTGGTCAGGTAAGAGTGGTCATCTTTCTGAGGTCATATTTGAGCAGACATGTGAACATGCAGAAAATGAGTCATGAGATATTTGTAAAAAGAACATTCTAAGCAGAAGCAATAGTAGGTGAAAAGGGTCCAAGTCCAGAATAACATCTTCAATGCAGTGAGCTGAACAGTGAGGAGTCTTGTGGGTCTGCAATGTAGTATGCAAAGGAGATGAGGTCAGAGAGCAGAGATGGCCATATAAGCCCTAGGAAGAACTTTGAATTTTACTCTAAATATAATAGAAAGTCAATAGAGGGCAAAGGCAAAAGCTTGGTATGACTGACTTCGGTTCTAACAATTACTCGAGCTGCTATGTGAAGAATAAAATGACTGTAGGGAGGTGAGGAGAACCAGGAGGCCAGTTAGGAGACTACTGTAATTGTGCAGGTAGGAGATGAAATGCAAAACTAAGCAAGTTGGACTGCGGAGGGAACAAGTACAGTTGAAAAGCAACCATAGAGTCTCAGTGCATTTTAATGGTAGATGAATTAGATGAAAGGTATAAGAAGTGTCTAGAATTACTGTAAAATCTGAGGTCCTAGCTTAACTAGGTGAATAGGGGTTCTGTGCTCAGCCATGTGATAAGAATGGGAATGTGAAGTGAAGTGAAGTGAAGTCGCTCAGTCGTGTCTGACTCTTTGCGACCCCATGGACTGTAACCTACCAGGCTCCTCCGTCCATGCAATGTTCTAGGCAAGAGTACTGGAGTGGGTTGCCATTTCCTTCTCCAGGGGATCTTCCTGACCCAGGGATCGAACCTGGGTCTCCCGCATGGCGGGCAAACGCTTTACCATCTGAGCCACCAGGGAATGGACAGGAAATGATAGGGAGTGTCACAAGTTCAGGATGGATGTTACACTGGAGATGCCTTCTAGACATTCAAATAGAAATGTGTAGAACACAGTTGGAAATATAAGTGGGCATGGAGGGGAAAGATTATTTCAGTTAATTCTGTAAAATTCCTAGAAGGTAAATATTATTTTCTGTATTTTACAGAGGAGGAAACTAGAGTACAGATAAATTACACAACTTGTCCAATGTCACTACTATAGAAGCAAACCCTGGAGCTAGGGTCTGAAATAATCCATTTGACTCCAAAGCTGAAATTCTCTCCCCCATACTTACCTTTTACCCCACAAACATGTACTTTGTATCTTCAATTCAAAATTTAATGTTAAGCCAGCCCTGCTTTGATTTGTGCCTGGGCCTTAATTTATAAAGGTGACTGAGTGCTGACACAGAGAGATTAATACCATCAAAAGAAAAAGTTTAACGTTACTTACAGCTCTCCTAAAAAGGAGAGGTCTGTCTGTTACCGTGGGCCACGCCAGGGAAGCACCTGTGTCAGGAGCAGGCAGAAAGGAGTAAGGAGAAGGCCACCCCGCATCCTTTCTTGGTTTTCCCATGGGAAAGAAGAGGCCAGGCAGGGAAACCAGCTTACCACTGGCTACTTTGAGTAACTCCCGCAGGCTCTAAGGTCTAGGGCTTGTCCCTAGTTGCCTGGTACTTGGCCCTGGACTGATTTAGGGCAGGTGAACTACAGGCTTGGTAGTTAGACAAAGGAGGTTGTTGGAGCTAAGGCAGGCAGGATTGGTTGGTTTGCATATGAAAGGCATGCTGTCAGATTAATCGTTAATTTGCTAGCCCGGGGAATGGCAGTTTTTCCCTGGTCGGGCAGGCCCCATAAGACGCCAAAACATCAGAAATCCATTTAGCCTGGGAAGATCTCAACTATCTTTATTCACCGTGGACACGAGAACCTAAGTTTGGCTCCCAGAAACAGAATCACCAAGCTGGGCGCTGAAAACTGACCACAAACCATTCCCCTCCCAGGCAAATCTCTGACTGACCCCATATATCCAGCTCCTTGCAGATACCCAGACCTGGTATCTTTCTTCCAGCATACACTGTAGCCAATTCTCTCCCCAAACAGCCACCAACTGGAGACGGAGCTAAGATACAGGAAACGAGCCCGAGGCCCTCCAATTCAACCCTTTATCTCGCAGAATTCAGCTCCCCGGCCTCAGCTGTACAACCCTCAGCTGTCGACCCAGGCCAGGCCTGGTCACAGGCCTAGGATCCTGCTGCTCCAGACTCACCGGCCCCTGCCAGACAGGCTGGATCCCACCGGGCCGGGAGGCTCCTCAGACCCTGCCCACTGCGGGAGAGGCTGACGGTGGAAAGGTCCGCACACTGACCACCAGGGAGACGCGCGGACCACGCACACGGACACACATCCCTCGTCCTCGGAAGGGGCGACCGTCCCGGGTTTGTGGCGCTGCTTCCCGGGCCACCTGTTCGGACGTGGCGCCCAGCGGCCAAGGGCCCTGTCTGGGCGCTGCCTCCCACCCGGACCTTACCTGGAGCGGCTCCGCAGCGGCCCAGCTACAGCGGTACAGCCCTGGCGCCTTCTGATTGGCTCAACCTCGGCCCCCCCCACCCCATATTCGCTTCCGGGTGAGAGGTGCCTGGTCGCCTAGCAACCGTGTCGCACCCGGCGCTGAAGTACGGCTTCCTTTCCTCCAGGCCACGGAGCTGGCGGCCCAGGGAGAATCGCAGAGTCCAGAAAATCTCTCCCGCAGCCCTGTGTCAAGTGAGTGCCCCATCCTCTCAACGTCTCTTAAGCAGAACTTGCAGAGAGCCCCAGGAGCGGGAATCTGGAGACCTGGGTTCTAGCTGTCATTTGGCCGTCGATTCGCTGTTGTGACACATTAGGCCAGTGCCAGCGTACTGCCAGTCTGCACCTCTTAGGTTCCCTTCTTCTAGCTCTAACATTCCGAAGTTTCGGGTGTGGAACCATTTAAGGGCAATTGACACAGACACACTACAGTAGGGATAGACCAAGAGCGTTGTGGGGGCTCTAGGGATAGACCAACACACCCACCCACCCACACACACACACACTTTCACAATCTATGGTAAGGATAGACCAACACAGACACACACACACACACACACACACACACACACACACTTTCAATCTACAGTAAGGATAGACCAACACACACACAGACACACAGACACACTACAGTAGGGATAGACCAACATCCCCCCCCACCCCCACACACACTTTCACAATCTATGGTAAGGATAGACCAACACAGACACACACACACACACACACACACACACACACACTACAGTAGGGATAGACCGAGAGTGGTGTGGGGGGTCCTAGAAGAGTCTGGGGATGAGGGGAAATATGAAAGGTTTGTCAGGTGATACCTCTGTTTTCCTTTATGCCTCTTTCTGGGAAAAATATTCAGCCTTGTATTCCAGTTCACTAATTTACTTTTCAACAGTTTTCATTCTGCTCTTCAGCCCTTCTAAGGTGGTATATTTCAACAGTTCAGTTTATTTCAGTCACTCAATTGTGTCTGACTCTTTGTGACCCCATGGACTGCAGCACGCCAGGCCTCCCTGTCCATCACCAACTCCCAGAGTTTACGCAAACTCATGTCCATTGAGTCAGTGATGCCATCCAGCCATCTCATCTTCTGTCCCCTTCTCCTCCTGCCTTCAATTTTTCCCAGCATCAGGGTCTTTTCAAATGAATCAGCTCTTCCCATCAGATGGCCAAAGTATTGGAGTTTCAGCTTCAACATCAGTCCTTTCAATGAACACTCAGGACTGATCTCCTTTAGGATGGATTGGTTGGATCTCCTCGCACTCCAAGGAACTCTCAAGAGTCTTCTCCAACACCACAGTTCAAAAGCATCAATTCTTCGGCGCTCAGCTTTCTTTATAGTCCAGCTCTCACATCCATACATGACCACTGGAAAAACCATAGCCTTGACTAGATGTATCTTTATTGGCAAAGTAATGTCTCTGCTTTTTAATATGCTATCTAGGTTGGTCATAACTTCCCTTCCAAGGAGTAAGCGTCTTTTAATATCATGGCTGCAGTCACCATCTGCAGTGATTTTGGAGCCCAAAAAAATAAAGTTTCTCACTGTTGCCACTGTTTCCCCATTTATTTGCCATGAAGTGATGGGACCTGATGTCATGATCTTAGTTTTCTGAATGTTGAGCTTTAAACCAACTTTTTCACTCTCTTCTTTCACTTTCATCAGGAGGCTCTTTGGTTCTTCACTTTCTGCCATAAGGGTGGTATCATCTGCATAGCTGAGGTTTTTGATATTTCTCCCTGCAATCTTGATTCCAGCTTGTGTTTCATCCAGCCCAGTGTTTCTCATAATGTACTCTGCATATAAGTTAAATAAGCAGCGTTGACATACTCCTTTTCCTATTTGGAACCAATCTGTTGTTCCGTGTCCAGTTCTAACTGTTGCTTCCTGACCTGCATACAGATTTCTCAGGAGGCAGGTCAGGTGGTCTGGTATGCCCATCTCTTGAAGAATTTTCCATAGTGTATTGTGATCCACACAGTCAAAGGCTTTGGCATAGTCAATAAAGCAGAAATAAATGTTTTTTTGGAACTCTCTTACTTTTTCAATGATCCAGTGGATGTTGGCAATTTGATCTCTGGTTCCTCTGCCTTTTCTAAAACCAGCTTGAACATCTGGAAGTTCAAAGTTCATGTACTGTTGAAGCCTGGCTTGGAGAACTTTGGGCATTAGTTTACTAGCATGTGAGATGAGAGCAATTGTGCGGTAGTTTGAGCATTCTTTGGCATTGCCTTTCTTTGGGATTGGAATGAAAACTGACCTTTTCCAGTCCTGTGGTCACTGCTGAGTTTTCCCAATTTGCTGGCATATTGAGTGCGGCACTTTCACAGCATCATCTTTTAGGATTTGGAATAGCTCAACTGGAATTCCATCACCTCCACTAGCTTTGTTCATAGTGATGCTTCCTAAGGCCCACTTGACTTTGCATTCCAGGATGTCTGGCTCTAGGTGAGTGATCACACCACTGTGATTATCTGGGTCATGAAGATCTTTTTGTACAGTTCTTCTGTGTATTCTTGCCACCTCTTATTAATATCTTCTGCTTCTGTTAGGTCCATACCATTTCTGTCCTTTATTGATCCCATCTTTGCATGAAATGTTCTCTTGGTATCTCTGATTTTCTTGAAGAGGTCTCTAGTCTTCCCCGTTCTATTGTTTTCCTCTATTTCTTTGCACTGATCACTGAGGAAGGCTTTCTTATCTCTCCTTGCTATTCTTTGGAACTCTGCATTCAAATGGGTATATCTTTCCTTTTCGCCTTTGCTTTTTGCTTCTCTTCTTTTCACAATTAAATTATTCATTTCCTAAATTGTTAATTATTTTTCATAAGTTTCTACTCCTGTCTCGAGGCTGCTGGACTCTCCCTTTTTGATGATGTTTAAGTCTTCTGCCTATTTTGTTTATTAACTCTGTTTCCTCAGAGGAGATGAGCTTCCAGCCTTTCATAACTGGCACTCAGGTTAGTATTCCAGTTGAAAAGATCAGTTCTCTTGTCCCACTCATAGAGATTCTGACTCAGTAGTGTGGAGTATCGGAGAAGGCATTGGCAACCCACTCCAGTACTCTTGCCTGGAAAACCCCATGGACGGAGGAGCCTGGTAGGATGCAGTCCATGGGGTCGCTAAGAGTCAGACACGACTGAGTGACTTCCCTTTCACTTTTCACTTTCATGCATTGGAGAAGGAAATGGCAACCCACTCTAGTGTTCTTGCCTGGAGAATCCCAGGGATAGGGGAGCCTGGTGGGCTGCCCTCTATGGGGTCGCACAGAGTCGGACATGACTGAAGCGATGCAGCAGCAGCATTGTGGAGTAGGGCCTAGGAACTTGTAAAGCATCCTAAATGATTCTAGTGCATGGGCCACACTTTGAGTAACATTCTAATAGGCTGTTGTTCTAGAAGTTATAGTTTACTTATCATCTCCAATATATGTTTTCTTCAGTATTGGAAAAAATTAGTTTCTAAAGTTTTAATCCACTGAATGTCCCAGAGCTCTGAGGCATAGATTCCACTCCACCCCTGCCCCCCAGGCCTGTGGTTTTCTTTTTTCATTTTTAACCTGGTCTTCATTCCAATCTCATTCTGTTTAGACCCTACTCCTTCCCCCGCCTCTTCTCGCTTACTATCTTTTTTTTCTATTTCTTTCTACTGCCAATTCTGAGATTGCTCACTCTACCTTACCTCTGTGAAATAATCAATAGATCATATACCCAAGAGAAATAAAAACATATGCTCATACAAAAAATTATACATGAATGTTTATAGTAGCATTATTCATAACAGCCAAAACTGGAAACAACTCAACTGACCATCAACTGATGAATGGATAAATAAACAAAATGTGTTATTTTTGTACCATGGACTATTCAGCAATAAAAAGTGATAAAATACTAATACATGCTGCAACATGGATCAAACTTGAAGCTGAGTGAAAGAAGCTACTCACAAAGGACCACATATCGTATGATTCCATTTCTATGAACTGTCTGGATTATGCCAGTTCATAGAGACAGATGATAGATTATTGTTTGCTAGGGTCTGGGGATGGGGTTGGATAGGTTTTAGGGTAATAGAGAGCAACTGATAATATGTACAGGATTTCTTTTGAGGGTGATTAAAATATCCTAAAATTAGATTGTGACAGTTATACAACTTGAGTATGCAAAAACAAATGAATTTTGTATACTTTTAAAGAGTAATTTTTGTGGTATGTGAATTATATATTAATACAGCTGTTAAAATAAACAAATAAAAATAGATCATCTAGACAAAATTATTTCCCCAGAACCCTACACTCGACTATGAAAATGCCAAGTAAACATGAATATAAAGTGAGTATCTGGTTGGCTCTTAAAGCAAATTTGTTATAGGTCTTATAATATAAAAATGTTTAAGTTTGAGATTTCCCTGTGGTCCACTGATTAAGACTTCACCTTCCAATGCAGGGGATGTGGGTTTGATCCCTGGTTGGGAAGCTAAGATCCCACATGCCTCGTAGCCAAAAAACCAAAACATAGAACAGAAACAATATTGTAACAAATTCAATAAAGACTTTAAAAATTGTTCATATCAAAGAATAAAAAACTTTAAAAAATATGTTTATGTGATTTTTCTTAAATCTTTTAAAACAGCTCCAGAAGTATTTAAGATAAACTTTATATTTCCAAATGGAGACAAGTATGGTAAGCATACATTTCAATTACTTTTTCCTATATAGATTAAAATTAAATAGCTTAAGAGTGCAAAACTGAGACTGTCACACTTGATAAAAGTACTTTTGAGATATTAACTCCATTAAATAAAATCACACAGAAATACTGATGGAGAGAAAAAAAGATACTAATGGAGGAAGAGATTTTAAATCTTTAACTCTAAAGTATAGACAGTGTGCCTTGGAAACCTATGGGAAGGCCATAGCCATATGTCAGTCTTCCAGGCCCTTGAGTCAATGATTTAAAGGTCCATGGAGCACCTCATCTCTGGTCTCATTAGTTTTAGTTATAGGAAAGCAGAGAGACCCACTGTGATGCAGTTTTGATTAAGCCTGAACATACTTTATTATTTAGCCAAACAGGGTTCTCGTTTATAATCTTCAGTATTTCTCTCTTACTTAGATGGGGACTGTATAAGAACATCTTCTGGAGTCATTGAGAGAAATGGAATAGGTATTCATACCACTCCTAATGGGATTGTCTACACAGGAAGCTGGAAAGATGACAAGGTATTATTATTGTTTTGAATATTGACAGTGGATAAGTAACTCTGTTGGTTAAATGATTCCTGGCATTTCACCATTTCAAAAAACACGTATGAGTAAGCCATGCAATAAAAATAACAAATTATTATATTTAATATATATGAATATAAGGAATAGTATGAAACTCATTCAGAGAGCTGTCATCATCTTTCTCATTTCCTATTCGTTAAACAAACTAAACTCATTACAGAATTTTCTCAATTAATCCTTATAGCAGCCTAATGAGTTCAATATCCTTGATATTGCTATTTTACAATTGAGGGAAATTAGGCTCAGATTCGGAGAAGGCAATGGCACCCCACTCCAGTACCTCTTGCTTGGAAAATCCCACGGACGGAGGAGCCTATTAGGCTGCAATCCATGGGGTCGCTAAGAGTCGGACACGACTGAGCGACTTCACTTTCACTTTTCACTTTCATGCATTGGAGAAGGAAATGGCAACCCACTCCAGTGTTCTTGCCTAGAGAATCCCAGGGACGGGGGAGCCTGGTGGGCTGCCGTCTATGGGGTCGCACAGAGTCGGACACGACTGAAGTGACAGCATAGCATAGGCTCAGATTTCTTGCCTAGCTAGTAAGTGATGAAAGAAAAATATGTTCTTGGGTCTGCTTGAATACAAATTTCTGTTCTTCACAACTTCTTTGTGCCATTTCTGGGCTAACTAAACTGGTTGGCCTTTAAGATTTTCGATATATTCAAGGTATCTTGAGGAGCCCTGTTATTATCATTATGGACCTGCAAGATGTTCAAGTGCCCCAGATCAGAAACACTGACTTTGTCAGCTTCACAGAGACAGACATAAAAAGGACAATGATAAAAATATTGTCTTATCATTGTGGAAATAAAGGGTGATGCAATGGTAGATTAAATAATAACTAAGTGGATGACAGACATATGTGTATACTTCTTAGAAATACACTAATGAAACTGAAGATTAGTTACTGAGGTCATTTCCTTTGTTACAAACAGATGAATGGTTTTGGAAGACTTGAGCATTTTTCAGGAGCAATATATGAAGGACACTTTAAGGACAATATGTTTCATGGACTGGGAACTTATACATTCCCAAATGGGGCAAAGTACACTGGAAATTTCAATGAAAACAGGTGAGTTTAAAATAAAAAGTCACTGTAGTCTAAAAGTTATTTTTCAGGCATATTTGCCTAAAAATTTAATGCTAAATTTCTTTTGTAATGTATTTAGTTAAAATATACTTACATTTTAGAAGAATTGTTGGGTTATCATTTTGGGGGAAAATGTTATGAGAGAGGCTAAGGCCATCATGAGCCTCCAAAACATATCATTCCTGCTGCTGCTGCTGCTAAGTCTCTTCAGTCATGTCCGACTCTGTGTGACCCCATAGACGGCAGCCCACCAGGCTCCCCTGTCCCTGGGATTCTCCAGGCAAGAACACTGGAGTAGGTTGCCATTTCCTTCTCCAATGCATGAAAGTGAAAAGTGAAAGTGAAGTTGCTCAGTTGTGTCCGACCCTCAGTGACCCCATGGACTGCAGCCTACCAGGCTCCTCCGTCCATGGGATTTTCCAGGCAAGAGTACTGAAGTGGGGTGCCATTGCCTTCTCCGATATCATTCCTAGTGATAATCTATTAGATTTTTTCATTTATTTTCTCTTGACTTCTTTATTCCTATGGAACTTTTTGCAGTCATATTAGAGAGGGAAAGTTTGTTGCAATTATTGAGAAAATTTAGGCCAAAAATTATTTTTGCTTGAAATATCTTGATAAGGTTTTTTTATAGTTTTAAATTTTATTTTATATTTTCTTCCAGTTTGAGATGTCATTCATATACAGCACTGTATAAATTCAAGGTATATAGCATAATGATTTGATTTACATATATCATCAAGTGATTACCACAATAAATTTCGTGAACATTCATCATCTCACATTGATATAAAGTAATAAAAAAAGAAAAATATTTTTTTCTTGTGATGAGAACTAAGGATTTACTCTCTTAACTTTTATAAATAACATACAAAAGTGTTAATTATATTTATCATCTTGTACATTACATTCCTAATACTTTATTTATCTTGTAACTGGAAATTTGCACCTTTTGACCACCTTCATCCAAATCTCCACCCCCACCCTCACACATCTTTATAAATTTAATCCTCACACCAGATATGTCATCCAGAGGTTTCGTGTTAATTTATAACTACCCCCTTATTATTTCCAGAATTAAAAATGCAACCTAATTGTTATGAAGTGGTTGATACATATTGAGGAGGGTAGAAAAGTGTTCACCTCTTCTGTTGCCAAGTCTGTGATGACAGCATATAAACTTTTCCCACTGATATTAATAAAGGGAGAAAACTCTAACCCATGGGATAAAGGTCTGTTTGGTTCTGTGAAGTGTATTTTCACCACTCCAAATAGTCCAGAAAACACCAGCATAGAGCATAGTATCTCAAACATAGTTGAAAATCAATAAACATCTGTTGAATAAATGAACTAAGTCAGATAACCAATATAAACTTTTCATTTTGTGACTGTTCTGGTTTTGTCTAAACTAAGCATATGTAATCCTAAAATCTTAGACGTAAAAATTTGTATAGTGACAATGTTTGTTGGAATAGTAGTATTTTTTTTTGTAGGATATAAAAACAGGATGTCAGATTTTAAATCAAAGTTTGAAAGCAGAATGATATAATTCTTCAGACATAGTATATAATATACTAAACAGTCTTATACCTGGACTGTAAATTTCTAGTCTTGTTAATGAACACATTTATTTTTTACTGTTGCAGGGTGGAAGGTGAAGGACAATATACTGATATCCAAGGACTAGAATGGTGTGGTAACTTTCATTTCACAGCTGCTCCAGGCCTGAGGCTAAAGCTCCATATGTAGATAGCCTACATTAAAGTTTTAATGTGGCAATTGCAGCTTTTACTTGTAAGGAAAACAACTAAATCTGTCATCTGAAATAACTCATACACTATCTATTTACTTTTGCCAATAAAACCATCACTCATTTACACCTTTTTGAACTTTCTTTTGATCATCTTATAATTAATTTAAAATAAATTATGTGGTACTTCCCTGGTAGTCCAGTGGTTAAAACTCCGTACTGGTACTGTAGGGGGCGCAGGTTTGATCCCTGGTCAGGGAACTAAGATAGCACATGCCAAAAAAAAGAAAAGAAAAAAAGAAAGAAAGAAATTATATGATTCAACTGAGAGTTTGTGTGTTCATTTTAATATAAACTATGCAGATCTTGACAAAGTCAGTTTCCAATCCTGTACCTGAATTTTGTCATCTTTAAAAAGTATCAGATCAGATCAGTCGCTCAGTCGTGTCCGACTCTTTGCGACCCCATGAATCGCAGCACGCCAGGCCTCCCTGTCCATCACCAACTCCCAGAGTTCACTGAGACTCACGTCCATCGAGTCAGTGATGCCATCCAGCCATTTCATCCTCTGTCGTCCCCTTCTCCTCCTGCCCCCAGTCCCTCCCAGCATCAGAGTCTTTTCCAATGAGTCAACTCTTCGCATGAGATGGTCAAAGTACTGGAGTTTCAGCTTTAGCATCATTCCTTCCAAAGAAATCCCAGGGCTCATCTCCTTCAGAATGGACTGGTTGGATCTCCTTGCAGTCCAAGGGACTCTCAAGAGTCTTCTCCAACACCATAGTTCAAAAGTATCAATTCTTCAGCACTCAGCCTTCTTCACAGTCCAACTCTCACATCCATACATGACCACAGGAAAAACCATAGCCTTGACTAGACGAACCTTTGTTGGCAAAGTAATGTCTCTGCTTTTGAATATGCTATCTAGGTTGGTCATAACTTTCCTTCCAAGGCTATGTCTTAAAGGAAACTATCAAGGAAATGAAAAAACCTTTCACAGAATAGGAGAAAATACTTGCAAAATCATATATCTGATAAAGGTTTAGTTTTCAGAATATATACAGAATTCATATATAAATATACAGAAATAAAAAGACAGCCCAATTTAAATATGGACAAAGGATTTGAATGGATATTTTTTCTAAGAAGATATACAAATGTCTGATAAACAAACAAAAAGATATTCAACATCGTTATTCTTTAGGGAAATACAAAGCAAACCCAAAATAAGATGCCATTTCAATCGCTAGGATGGCTATGTTAAAAAACACATAATAACAAAGATTGGTCTGGTGGGAATGATAAATGGTACAGCACTGTGGAAAACAGTTTCTCAAAAAGTTGAAATATAATTATCATATGTTCCAGCAATTCCTAAGCATGCACGTTAAGAGAATTGACTTATATACAAATGTTTATAACAGCATCATTCATATCAGCCCAATACTGAAAACCCAGATGTCCCTCAACTGCTAATGGGTAAATGTGATTTATCTCTACAGTGGAATATTTTTCAGCCACAGAAAGGAGTGAAGTACTGACATATGATATAGCATAAACCAGCCTTGAAAACATCGTACCAAGTGAAAGAAAGTGAAAGTGAAGTCGCTCAGTTGTGTCCGACTCTTTGCAACCCCGTAGACTGTAGCCTACCAGGCTCCTCCGTCCATGGGATTTTCCAGGCAAGAGTACTGGAGAGGGGTGCCATTGCCTTCTCCAGAGGATCTTCCCGACCCAGGGATCGAACCTGGGTCTCCCGCATTGTAGGCAGACACTTTACCATCTGAGCCACCAGGGAAGCCAACGAGTGAAAGAAGCCAGTTGCAAAAGGCCACATATAATACTGTTTTATGTGAAGTATCCAGAACAGGCAAATTCATAGAGACAGGAAGTAAATTAACAGTTGCAAAGGAGGGAGGAGTTGGGAGGCATTGGGTTTCTCTTTCAGTTCAGTTCAGTCGCTCAGTCGTGTCCGACTCTTTGCGACCCCATGAATTGTAGCACGCCAGGCCTCCCTGTCCATCACCAACTCCCAGAGTTCACCCAGACTCATGTCCATCGAGTCAGTGATGCCATCCAGCCATCTCATCCTCTGTCGTCCCCTTCTCCTCCTGTCCCCAATCCCTCCCAGCATCAGAGTCTTTTCCAATGAGTCAACTCTTCGCATGAGGTGGCCAAAGTATTGGAGTTTCAGCTTAGCATCAGTCCTTCCAATGAACACCCAGGACTGATCTCCTTTGGAATGGACTGGTTGTTTCTCTTTAGAGTGATGCAAATGTTCTAGAGTTAGTAGCTGTACAACTTGCAAATGCAAAAAACCCTTGAATTGTTCATATTCATATTAAAAGGGCAAATTTTATGTATGTTGTACATAAGGAAGCCACCCCAAATGTACCACCCCAAAATGTGTCTCTTTGGCATGAGTATTAATTTAGGGAGATTTATTTTTAAGAAACAGTCTTAAAAGTCTCTTTTAAGTCCTAAAGTCTTTCTTTTCACCTGCCCCTTAACTGCCTAAAGAATTTAGATAAAGCATCTATTGCCAGCATAGAGGTATCACCAGAGATGCTTGCAAAGAATTTAGGCTAGATGTGGTGGGGGAAACTCAGCAAGGCCCAGACATTTAGAGTCCACTCTGCCTCATTGTCTGTCCCTGGCCCAACAAACTGTTGTTTACCAAACATCTGCTTTTCCTACTTACTTGAATTGCCTTCCTTTGAAGTCCCAAACCATTACTCTCAATATCCGCCTTTGTCTTTAGCTGAAAGTGGTTTTTAAGGTCAGGGCTTTGACCATTTTAGTGAGCTATTTTGCTTTCCTGATTCTCTTCCATGTTATTAAACTTTTGATTTTCTCTTGTTAATCTATCTCATGTCAAATTTCCTGTAATTCTTAGACCAGCCAGAAGAATCTAGAAGGTAGAGGAAAATGTATTTCTCCTTGACATAGGTGAATTATATCTCAATTTTTTAAAAAGTAGATCAGTGTGGGCTCACATATTCTCTGCCTAGGAAGCACCTTTGCTGCTGCTGCTGCTAAGTCACTTCAGTCGTGTCCGACTCTGTGTGATCCCACAGACAGCAGCCCACCAGGCTCCCCTGTCCCTGGGATTCTCCATGCAAGAACACTGGAGTGGGTTGCCATTTCCTTCTCCAATGCATGAAAGTGAAAAGTGAAAGTGAAGTCGTTGAGTCGTGTCCGACTCTTAGCGACCCCATGGACTGCAGCCTACCAGGCTCCTCCGTCCATGGGATTTTCCAGGCAAAGTACTGGAGTGGGGCGCCATTGCCTTCTCCAGGAAGCGCCTTTACTTTTAGATAAAGTAATTTTAAAACTGCCAAAGCAGTACATGACAGCTACCTATTAAAAATTACAATAAAGACTTTACTACTGTATAGCACAAGGAACTCTACTCAGTGTTCTGTGGTGACCTAAATGGGAAGGATATCTGAAGAAGAGGGGCTATATGTATAAGTATAGCTAATTCACTTTGCTGTACAGCAGAAATAACATAACATTGAAAAGCAACTACACTCCACTAAAAATTTTTTAAAAGATTAGCATTTTTGCTGAAACTATTTCTGTAAAACTAACTCCTCCAAAATGGTGTATGGAATAGATAACTTCTGTAATATACTTCTTTTCTCAACTTCTTGTGAAAATTTGTATTTCCTCAATAAATCATTGCCAAATTCTATTTTTAGTTGTACTATGATAAATTTGGGTTGAAATGTCTTTTAAAATGTTGAAATTAAATGGCATTTTTATATAAATCACAATAACTTTGTATTTAATTTAAAAGACTCTAAGTGTTCAAAAGATACGTTTAAAAATTAGACAATTTTGGATATGTTGCTTAGCATTAACTTGGTATGATTTTAGAGTTAAATATTTTTATTTATTGAAATTTGTAAGGAGATGAATACTGGACAAGTTAAGATAAGCTGAGAGGATGTTTTCAGGGACCAGGACATACAATGCAAATTCAGAACTTCTGGAAAATACAGAAAAATACCTGTTTTACTGCAAACTAAAATTTCCCTAATACTTTTCTTCAAATTATTTAAGGTAGCAAGATATATACATTGCTTTTAAAATATTTAACTTTTAATGGTATAAGAATAACTTTCAATGCCCAAGTCTCCAGTTTTCAAAGATACTAAAATCATTCATCTTAAACAGTTTTCTTTTTTTTACTCCTTGAAACTAAATGCAGTTCAGTTATTTGATTAGTTAATGCTAGAATTTGACCTGGAGCTTATATAATTAGAAGAGACACTAGTTTTCCTCATTTAAAAGCCTAGTTAGCATATGACAGTCTCGTTTCCGGGGAAGTCAAACCTCTGCTGCTTCTTTTTATAACCTTTAAGTTAATTCAGAATCCAGATACGCCTTGATCTGATGATGATATAACCACGGCCAGCAACATGGGGTAAGTAGTGCTTTTGTATGCTTTGTGAGGCATTGAGAGGGCAAATATTTTCATAAGAGAAGAAATCTCATAAATCTTTACTAATGTGGGTTCAAAATATGCTAACTTTTATTTAAGGAAGTCATTTAAAGAAATTACTATTTATTCAAAGAAAATATTCATCTTCTTGCTTAATTTTTATATGATGCATAATCTGCCTTTGCAGGTTGTCAACTAAAAAATGTTTGGACTGAAGAGTTTGCTTATTTACATATTTAGTTGAAGCTGACTTAAAATTTGAGAGCAATCTTAAAGAAAGGATGACTGACTGCCTATTTTACAAAGCAGATAAATCCAATATGTGTATGCCTCTTTAGGATTAAGAATGAAAAATGAAAAAGATTAGAAATGGAGGGAGGTTAATTCATGCCTTTTGTAACATAGAAAAGGGATAGAGGATTCTTAAGTGTTTACTCCTCTATGTGCAGAAAAATATGTATTAATTAATTAGGAACATTAGTGAAAATTCTAAAGCCTTTGCAGGGGCTTGGGGAATATGATAAGAAGAATTAGGTTTCACTTGAAAGCTTTCTTTTCTTAAGTGAGAATGGGAATCCACTATAATTAGTTTTTATATGCTGAAACAATAATATTCTGAAAAATATAGAAATTTGTCTTTGTGTAAATTTTGTCTTTTTTAATCTCCTTTTAATACAAAATTATTGGCTGCAAATGGTGTAGCCATTTAAAGGCACTTCTGAAGGATTTAGCATAAACAATCAGAATTTATATGAAAGAACTTTTTAGACACACTTTCTTTTAAATAGTTTCCAAGAATTGAATTAACATCTAAATTTTTGCTAATACCATGGGCTCCAAAATGCAATCAAAACCAGCCTGAAACCTCAGAGGCTTCTGAAAGGAAGATGATCATACTATTGCTAACTTTTCATACAAATATAAAGGTTAATAGATAAGTGCCTTGTACAAATTTTACATACATTTGATTGATTTGGTTTGGGATAGAATTGATGAGACTCCTGAATTCTCTTTATTTCCCCTCTTTCCTCTCTCTCTTTCCTTCTCTCCTCCTCTGTCCTCTTTTCTTTAATGAAGGGAGTTCACCTTTTTGAGGGTCAAGGATCACTCTAAGAATTATTAGAAACCAGCCCACCCTCTCTGCAAAGATATGTAAAATCACACCAAATTTTGCATATAATTTCAGAAGACTTATAGATGGCTTGAAATACAATCTGTGGACACCCTGGGTTAAAGACCTTCGATTTTGAAATTTAAGACTAGAGTATGAGTTGCTCAACATTTTTCTTAGCTTCTGGGTTTTTATAAAATGTAAGAATCTTTTAAATTAATAATTCCTGCTAATCTTCTCTCAGAGACAATGTTGAAGATGCGGATTCTCCCACTGACTAGCTCCCAGCACACACACACACACACACACATGCAAATACACAAACACCTTACATGAGAGTGAAACACAGTTTAACGGATATCTATAGTTTTGACAGTCACATTACTGCTGCTTGTCCCCACTGACTTGATTAATCACTTCTGCTTTCGAGAGTGCTAGGAATCACCTTGGGAATCACGGAAGAAAAAAACCCTCATTATTTTATTTCATTTATAGCTCTCAATGCCCCATATAAGATGAACTAAACCATAAATTGCAAAAGATTACACAAGACACGTTTCTGATTCGTAGGTTCATGGTTATTTTGTTGTCTGTCCCTGCCCTTATCAAGAAAAGAGAGATTACAAAGTTTTAATAAGCATTTCAATCTTCCTCAATAATCAGGAAAATATAAAGAGAAAATGGCAGCTGATTAAATGCTCAAATGTGTCCATTTGAGGAGATCTCTAAAATGTATCTCCTGATAATGAAGAAGTAGCTATTTAGGATTTGGGGGAGGGGAGTGTTTTATCTGAAAGCTATTGGAGAATACAATGTCCTTATATGGGTCTATGCTAGCCTTTTCCATTTCGGGGGAGCTATGCTGGCATGGTTTTAGTGAGCAATGAAGAGGCAAATAGTAGGAAATTCTTAATGCTATTTAGAAAACCTCCTCCTCCTCTTAAATTTTCTCTGGATTTCTTATGGAATGTGTGCATGGGTGGGCTGGGTGGAGATGGTGCATAAGGATGGGCAAAGGGATAAACGGAGGAGAAGTGGAAGAACCTTATCTTGTAAAATACCTTCCATCTGCTATTTACTATAACACTTGGGCAAAGGATGAACAATGGGATAGAAGGGTTGGTTGCATTCTTTCCTGAGATGCTCTTCAATATTCTTTCCTTACCTCCTCCAGGGTCAATCAGAGTACCCCCAGTTGACATCTGGGCAAAAAGAAAGGTTAAGTCTCTGTCAAAATTGTAGAACCAATAAATTCATTATTATAGCATATTCAGCCTCCTTTTAGTTTCCTAGTTTAAGAGAGTGTAGAGTAATTTTAAAAGTTCTTTCCACTTCTGTATCAGGGAATTACTCTTTTTCCAACTCTTTTTTTTTTTTTCTGGGCAAAGCATACATTTAGCTCATGCAGTAACCTTTGAAATATTGCTCTGTCTGTGCCCTCCTTTCCATTCTAATAGTCACTTCCCTAATTCAGGCCATCATTGCCTTTTACTTGGATTATTAAAGGTGCCCATCTTAGCCACTCTGCAGCTGGTCTTTCCTCTGCAGTCAAAATTGTCATCTTCTTACTGAGAACATGTGATCTGGTTATTCCCCTGCTCAGAGGCTTTCAGTAACTCCTTATTCTGTCCACATCAGATGAGACTCCCAAGAAGATATTGACTGCCCTTTATCTGTCTCTAATCCACCTATCCAGGCTTACCCTCTACTCTACCAATGATACTTCCTGGAACCCCTAAATCCTCTGATGCATTGCAACTGTCCACCTCTGATCACTGTCCACTTCACTGATCCCCTTTGTGCCATATCTACATACTGTTCACAGTCAAGCTCATAACCTATCTTCTTTATGACACTTTCTTTAATCCCCATGACCAGAACTCATTTTTTTTTTTCTCTGCAAGTTTTAGGTACTTTATACTTTTCTTACTGCATTTTCCCAATCCATCATATGCTATAGCTATATGTATGTCTCATCTTTCCCACTAGTCTGTAAACTCCCTGAAGGAGGAAAAATGATATAAAAATATCATTTTTATATTCCCTCCCAAGATCTGGCACAATGCCTTTTACATAGTATGGGCTAAATAAATGTTTTCTGAGTTGAAATGAACTCTGCTTTTCCTATAATACGCAAAAAAGCTAAAATTTAATTTTAGCCAAAATTCCTTTTTCCTTCCCTACGAGAGTGGCCCCATTTTCCAAGTTCCTATCTGAAGAGCTCAAATCAATGTACAATATCCAAGATATGGGTGATGCAAGAAAGAAAGGGTAAAAACAACTGGAGGGATACCCTAGAGGCTTGTTAATAGTAGACAATTTGTTGATATGAGGAAAGCACACGTAGGATCAGAGGAAATGTAATGACACTTTTAAGATTTAAAAATGGTTCTTGGTTCAAGACAACTTCCTAAAGGACCAGCATATAAGTAAGGTTGGGCTCAAACCTAAATAATAGTGGCTTACATAAGCTAGAAGCTCACTTCCCTCTTACGTTCAAAAAAGAAGGTCCATAGATAGGCAATCCAGAGCTCTTCAATCAATTCCTTGGTGTGAGAGACCAAGATCCCTTCCGTCTTGCTCTTCTGCCATCCTCAGTGTCTCACCTCTTGGTACAGAAGGTTGCTAGGAGTCCACCTGTCTCATTTGTGTGTTCAGCCAGCAGGAACGAGGAATGGAAAGAAAAAGATCTGCTGTCTCTTTTAAGGAGACTTCCCAGAAGTCACTCACACTATTTCTATTTGTAACTCTTGAGTAGAATCTATCCCCATGGCTACAACTACCTGTGAAGGAGAATGGGGAATACAGTTTTGTTTTGTTTTAACAGGTTTCTTAGAAAACAGGGAACATGGTTACTGGGTGGCAATTAGCAGTGACTGACAGGGTCGGTAAGGCCATCCATTGCCTCTCATATTCCTTTAGGACAAAGAACAGCATTTGTACAAAAAAAAAGAATCTTTTAAGAAAAATTTTCTGTGAAGTTAAAGGGAAAGAAAGAGCAAGCCAAGCTGGGAATAAACATAGATTCACTTTGGATAAAGGACAGGGACCTTGACAAAATGACAAAGGTGGTTCAGCAAGCCCACTCCTATATCCTGGCCCTGCCCCTCAGCCCTCACTCACCTTGATCTTCACTTCTGAACTGTGAGGTGACTATTATTACTACTGTGCCAATTATACCAATTAAGAAACTGAAGGTCCAAAGATTCAGAGACTTGGCCAAACTGCCCAAGAGGCTTCAGCTAATGAAAAATAAATAAAACACAGCTGGCTTGGAATCTGCTGTCCTACTCACAAAATTCATAGAGTGTTCTCCAAAAGGATTTATACCTACTTTTGACTGTAGATCACCTGGCTTAGCCCCTACAGAAAAACCTATTACAAACCTACTTCACTTGTCACTTGATGTAGGTGATTTCATTTAATGTGGGATACTTCATGAAAATCTCTAGATTTTTGGCTTTCATTATTTTCAGGTCAGATGAGCTGCTTTGAATTCTTTTGATTCAGTGAAGCTCCCTAACCCATGTTAAAGTATTCCAACTACATTTCCAAATACATAAGAATTAATTTTTATTAGTCACTCCAGAGACAAATACCAAGGTCATTGTGCCTACTTAACAGCAAGTGACTTAAAAATTAAGACTAAGAGGAACAAGGACTTCTGCATTTAATTTATGTATTTTTAACTATTAGAAATTTTAGTCAATTGCATATATAATAAGACTTTTAGTTATGAAATTATAGGATAAAAGATGATAGAAATTACAAGGTACCTGTCATTATCAATGACATTTTATTTTTTGTAGAACCTATAAAGAAATCAAGAAGGCTGCACAAAATATGGTGTAATGTCTACAGGTGGAGACAGGCCACAAGGTGAGTGAAACTGCAAAGAATTTGTAATTAGAAAGAACATGGATAAACTGAGAACCCAGTTTAAACATACTTTACTTAGTTTAAACCAGTGCTTGTACTTCATTCTTGAAGTACAAATATTACAAATTGTTTTGAAAATTTTTGTAACCCTGCTTTATTAAAAAACAAATGAATGTATTATGGGATTCCTTTATTAATTAGCAATCACAGCTAATAGCCACATCATAAACCAGCCATATGACATCAAACTTTTACTGCATTTATGAATGTTTACTCACGGTATTGAGATAATAATATGGGCTTCCCTGGTGGCTCAGATGGTAAAGAACCTGCCTGCAATGTGGGAGACCTGGGTTTGATCCCTGGGTTGGGAAGATTCCCTGGAGGAGGCCATGGCAACCCACTCTAGGACTCTTGCTTGGAGAATCCCCATGGACAGAGGAGCCTGGCGGGCTACAGTCCATGGGGTCACAGGGGTTGGACATGACTGAGTGACTAAGCATACTGTAATGTTTACTCACAGTATTGAGATAATAATGGCTATGTTTTGAGTTCTATTTTAGATGTTTTTGAAGAGTGCGAAAAAACCTTAACTTTACATTCAGCTAAATTTACTGTCTACTTTCTACTAGGCTTTGTGATGCAAAACTATGTGGGATTAGTAAGTCTTATCCTGATTTTACAGTTGAAGAAACATAGGTTTATAAAGATTAGTAAGGTTCCAGGGTCACAAAGCTAAATAAGAAACAGCTAGAATTTGAATGTTTAATGCACTTAAAGATGTTTAATGCACTTAAAGTCCCATAGTTCAAAGTATTATTTTTTAATTTAAAATCTAAAAAGTGCACATTACAAAACAAACACTTGTTCAAGATAGAAGAAAGTGAAGTCACTCAGTTGTGTCCAACTCTTTGCAACCCCATGGACTATAAGCCTACCAGGCTTCTCCATCCATGGGATTTTACAGGCAAGAATACCGGAGTGGGTTGCCATTTCCTTCTCCAGGGGATCTTCCTGGCCCACAAATCGAACCTGGGTCTTCTGCATAGCAGGCAGACGCTTTACCCTCTGAGCCACCAGGGAACTCAAGATAGAAGAGTATAAGTAAAAGGCGTAAGTCCATCTGACCCCTAACCCATCCCTCTTTTCAAGAGTAACCACTGTTAGTAGTTTGGTATAAACCCTTCCATCTCTTTCTTTTTATTCTATGTGCTTTTCATTGTATCACACTTCTGGTCTACTTTAAAACATCAAAGAATAGAGGAAGCTGAATTTACCATACATCTTCACTAGTATGAACATCTATCTTTAAATAACTGAAAATCTCATTCAGCTAACAGACCCAAAGAACAGAACTTACTCTTTTCTAGGGACTCATCATCTAGAGCAGTGTTCTCAATTTGATTTTGAGAGAATAAATATGGACTCTTTTGAAAGTCTGACGTGAGCTCTGAACCTTCTCCCGAGAAGAAAATAGATCTGCATAAAATTTTGCTTATAATTCAGGTGATTCATGGATACTCTAAGAGTATGCAGACCCCTGATCTTGTAGAAGCAAGATTCTTAAATTAGTCATTTAACATAGATAAATACTATAGTAGAAGTGTGGACAAGACACTAAGGCAGCACAGAAAAGCAAGGCCTTTCCTGAGACATGTGAAGAAAGGGAAGAGTGATACTTGTACAGAATCTTAAAGAACACAAGGAGTTTGACAGCTCGCCCAGAGTAGGGGAAGGATGTCGACTGAGGAAACACCACTTACAGACCCTACAAGCTAGAAAGGACAGGGAACCACAAGAGTGTTTTGTGTCAGGAGCCCAGTTTGTATATGAAGGGGATGAAAGATGAGTTTGAAGAGCTAGATAGAGGTCAGATCATGAAAGGGTTTGTCTATTGTATTAGGATGTTTGAATATTAGGAGTCAATGGAGGATTCTGAACAAGAATTTCATCACTGTAGGTTAGAAGCCTACAATTAATGCACGACTAAATAAATGATCCTGGGAATACTCATGTGGATGATAGAATAAGCTATAAGAAAGAGATAAGACCACTTGATTCAGATTTTTTGAGGGATCGTTGATGAAATAATATGCTATTGAAAAGATACATTGTAAAAATCAAATGGAATTGAGTAGAAGGTCACTGTTTTTACAAAGGAGATTGGGAGACTGCAGCTCTGAGACTGTATTTGTGAGACAAAACTCAAGATTTGGGCAGTCCAGCTACCCCCTCACTGCAGTGAATCCCATATAGTCAAGCCAAGCGTCAGTCCCTCAGGGTTCTGTGCCACTCCTGGTCTGTCACACCCTCCTGTCCTCCACTGTCCTCCAGTGACTCCTGATGGACCATTTGGTTTTCTATTGACTGCCAAGAGGAGGAAAGAGAAAGAGGGTACAATCGGTCAGGTTTTCCATTTTTTTTTTAACACTGAGTATGTATCACTTTTACAGTTGTTTTTTTTAAATTTTGTTATTTATTTATTTAGCTGCACAGGTCTTCGTTGTGTTGCAGGAACTCTCTAGTTCCTGGTGGGCAGGCTTAGTTACTCTGAGGCATGTGAGATCTTCCCAGACCAGGGATTGAACCAGTGTCCGCTGCATTGCAAGGCAGATTCTTAACCACGCAGGAAGTCCCTGTAATTTTGTTTTAAAGTAATGTGGTAGAAAGCCAGGCTTACAAACAGTGTTATAGCCTGTTTGTCTCTGTTTGGTTGTACTTCACCTGATGTACCTACCTCAATACCCAATATTAGTCTCACCTCCTGCTTTTTGGCAGTGGCTTCATAATTGAAGTAAGCATCGAAAGTCTCAAAGATATTTCACCTGATAAATATTTATTATTCATTAAAAATATTACTTATCAGATGTTGTAAAGGCTTTGAAGACTAGACTTGTACATGTATTATATATGCTATTTTGTGTATATGATGTATCATAAGAACTTTTTAAAATACAAGAAATATTTGGTCTTTGCCAAAGGGTAGTGCTCTGAGAGATTTCTCAGTCTACATGTATAGATAGTGAACTTTTGTTAAAACAAAATTTACAATTTAGGTATATACTGTATATAGATATAAAATTGATTTTCCCAGTCTGCCTTTCTAGCTCATTATTTTTAATGTCTCCTTGCTATTAATAAAGATAAATAAGTTACTGTGTTGTTTTCCTTTTCCCCAGCTGTGTTGAGGTATAATTGATAAATAAAATAGTAAGATACTTAAAGTGTGCAATATGATGATCTGATATATTTGTGCATTGGGAAAGGATGCCTCTCCTTTATTGGTGGGGACATTTAAGTTGTATTCTTTTAGTAAATTTCAGTTATACAGTCCAGTCTTATCAACTATGAGTGTGAGTGCTTAGTTGCTCAGTCGTGTCCAACTCTTTACAGCCCCATGGACGGTAGCCTGCCAGGTTCCTCTGTCCGAGAAATTTTACAGGCAAGAATACTGGAGTGGGTAGCCATTCCCTACTCCAGGGGATTTTCCTGACCCAGGGGTTGAACCCATATTTCTTGCATCTCCTACACTGGCGTGCCTGTATGCTAAGTCGCCTCATTCGTGTCCAACGCTGTGCAACCCTATGGACTATAGCCTGCTAGGTTCCACTGTCCGTGGGATTCTCCAAGCAAGAATACTGGAGTGGATTGCCATGCTTTCTTCCAGGGGAATTTCCCAACCCAAGGATTGAACCCATGTCTCCTATGTCTCCTATATTGGCAGGCAGGTTCTTTACCACTAATGCCACCTGGGAATCCCCTTATCAACTATAGTCACCATGTTATGCATTAAATCCTCAGACCTTATTTTACTTGTAACTGAGAGTTTGTACCCTTTTACCAACCAGAAGTCAATCACTATCTAAAAATCTTCTGGAATTAATAATTAAATTAAACTCAAATTTGACTTGAGTGTCCACTGCAAAAACTTCTCACATTTTCATATCAGAGGAATATGAACAAATGACATAAATGTTGTATCTTTAAAACTCAAGCTAATTTTGCATGCCTCTCTGTGCAACATCTGAAAACTTAAAAATATATAATAATTTTAAAAATTGCTTACCATTGAGAAAATTGCTCCTATAAAGAGATCGTCTATGTTATCTGAGGCTTGCAGTCTAGCATTCTACTTTGGTAGGAACCGGATACTCACCAGGTGCAATGGCTATGAATAAAAAACAGTCCCTGCACTGGCGGAGCTTATAGTATCATGTGGAAACAGACTACTGCCTATAAATCCCAACAGGAAGAGACACTAATAACATAGTATGAGAATGCAGTGAAAGAAAGAAAGAAAGTAAAAAAGTGAAGTCGTGTCCAACTCTTTGCGACCCCAAGGACTGTAAGCTACCACAGTCCTCTGTCCATGGGATGTTCCAGGCAAGAGTACTCAAGTGGGTTGCCATTTCCTTCTCCAGGGCATCTTCCCAACCCAGGGATCAAACCCAGGTCTCCTTCACTGTAGGCAGATGCTTTACCATCTGAACCATCAGGGAAGACAAGGGAATAACTAATGATGGCTTGGAGGACCAGGGCAGGCTCACAGAGAAGGAGGGGCTTGAACTGAGCCTTGAAGGATGAGAAGCATTTCATTAGGTAAGGAAAGATATTTGAGGCATAGAAGATGGAACGAACAAAGACACACAGGCAAGTGTTTGATAAAATGCATGAACTGTGATCATCTGTACATCTGCATCATATACTAACTACTACAAAGTTTTATTTGAAATACTATGAAATAGAGAAATGAATCAAGTAAGTTCAGCTAGTCCAGTCATTAACTGTTGCAAGTAGCAAAATCACACCAACTAATGTCTAACTGGCTACAGAGACACATTGGGAATAACCCTCAGGCATAAAATTAAGGTCCCATAGGCAAAGTTGGATCCAGAGACATGTGGCCAGCTTAAAATCTGACAGTCAAACGGGTTTTCTTTCATTATTCAACTTCAGAAAAGAGTCTGATTCCTCCCTGGAGGTAGAGTACAATGGCAGTACTCAGCCTCCTGTCCAAGATGAAGAGCAGTTCAGCTCTGGCCTCATATTGGCTACTGCTGCTGCTGCTGCTAAGTCGCTTCAGTCGTGTCCGACTCTGTGTGACCCCCATAGACAGCAGCCCACCAGGCTCCGCCATCCCTGGGATTCTCCAGGCAAGAACATGGAGTGCGTTGCCATTTCCTTCTCCAATATATGAAAGTGAAAAGTGAAAGTGAAGTCGCTCAGTCATGTCTGACTCTTAGTGACCCCATGGACTGCAGCGCACCAGGCTCTTCCGTCCATGGGATTTTCCAGGCAAGAGTACTGGAGTGGGGTGCCATTGTCTTCTCCACATATTGGCTACACCACTTAGCAAAATCAAAATCCTACAGGAAAACCAGACTCACCCTTCTAAGAAGGCTTTTCAGCAACCACTTGTTGCTAATCAAGCCATTGCCCCCACCCCAAACATAGACACATACATACACTTTCTCAGGGTGCTGACAGAAGCATTTCTTTCACTCACACAAGATATTTTACCTGAGAGAATTCCTGATAGATATGGTTTTCTCCCTTTCACACTTCCAGGCTCTTTCAGCACTTCTGAGAGATAACTGCATGCATAGCTCCTGAATCTAAAAGCTTTTAACCCCATTTTCAGGCCCAATATTGCCAAGCAATTGGTCACTGGAGACTCCCTCCTTCTCCACGGCTGGGCTCAGGTTGCTGCCGTGGATCAAGCTCTTAACTGTGGCTCATGAAGTGGTCACCGGAGCCTGCACAGTGCTTACCTGTGTGAGTTAGGTGCTCCAGACTGCAGAAGAAGCTTAACATACAGTCCCTACCTTTAAAGACCGATGAATCTAGACTTCTAGGGAGGATCCAAGTTTGCTGCTTCTTTCATCTCTATCAATTTTAGGTGAGAGCCTCCAGCTTTGTCCTAGGCAGAACTGAAAAGGATAGTGATAATCACTACTAGAAACAATCATACCAGAGGATGAACTAATCAGACTCTTAGAGAGGGTAACTGATTTTCTCAAGGTCAATCAGCTATTTAAATCATCAAGCTAGGATTTGAGTCCAGAGGCACCATATTTCAGAGCTCAGATTCCCCATCTCCATTCCCTACTGGCACCTAGCTTGGCTCTCAGTATTGCTCTCAGCTAGTGAAAGTGGTAACTGACAACAAAGTAAATAAAGCATGTTTTTATTTATTTTTATTTTTTATTATTTATTTATTTATTTTTGCGTTTAAATTGATGATTTGCTTTATTGAAATGTTAAACCAGCATTGACAGCTACTGTAACCCTTTAATTGACAAATCCACTCAGGAACCATGTGTTAAAAACTTCCTTATGGAGAATGGAAGCATCACCCTCCTTTTTCCATTGTAAACCGGGTGTGTTCAGTGTAGGCTCCCTGTTTTCTGTATCGGTGCTGCATTGTACCAGGAGACGGAATTAGAACAGCACCTTTTAATTTAATTTGTAGCAGGTCAGAGTTCAAAACTGCAATTTCACAAATGTTTGATAAAAAATGTCACTGGTTTTGATTGAGTTGTGTTATTAACCTCTAACTTGAGAGTCTTGGTTTGTTTTTTGTTTCCTTTTTTTGGATTAGCATTAATGTGTCTGACTTCTCAGTAATACGTGCTATTTCTAGTTTTGTTTCTGCTAGAGAACTTCTACCAGTGGAATAATGTATTTCACTGGCTGGTTCAGCATAAAGACTTAAATACAGAAATTGCAAAGTAAGTAAGTTACTTACAGAAGATAGTGCTGCTGATATATATATATATATATATATTTTTTTCCTTCTCCAAATGTAGTAGAAGATATTAAAAATATCTTTTGAAAATAGCAATTTATTTCTTTTTTTTAAATTTTATTTTTAAACTTTACAATATTGTATTGGTTTTGCCAAATATCGAAATGAATCCACCACAGGTATACATGTGTTCCCCATCCTGAACCCTCCTCCCTCCTCCCTCCCCATACCATCCCTCTGGGTCGTCCCAGTGCACCAGCCCCAAGCATGTTTTTAAAAAAATCTCTCAGGATCCAAAGGAATAAAGTTACAATGTTGGTGATAGTAAGGTTAAGTATATTTGGGTGAAGGGCCTGACCTGACAGTCTTTTTATTCCACTTATTTATGAGGCCCACTTCACTGAGATAAAAATTATCAAATGACATAATTACCATATTTGCATAAGAAATTGGAACTCCATAGTGAACCATTTTATTATTTCTGTCAAAACAAGAGCTTATGACTTAGTCATGTCACTTTATCATGACCTCACTTTATTTGTGAAATGACAGGGTTTGGCTGGATGGTCTCTGGGCCATCTTTTAGTTCTGACCTTCTTTACCACACATGCTGAACCCTTAATTTATATTGCAAGTTGTTCTGGTTGGGTATGGTTTGGTTTGATTTTTCTAAACCATGATACTGCTTCATTTATTTACTTCACACCTATGTATTTGGGGGTCTATGCTATGCTAGACTCTTTCAGACCCTGGGGAATGCAGAGTGAATAAAAATGTCCAAGCCCTCATGAAGTGGAGGTGATGGGCCAAGAAGATCAAAGAGCAAACAAATAAACAGACAGCATTGTTGTTTGATGGTAAATGCTGTGGAGAAAACGGAAGCAATGGAAAGGATACAGGCTTTGAAAATGTGACCTGTTCTTACACGTGTGGTCAGGGAGTTGACATTTAAACAGAGACCAGAAGCCTTAGAACTTTTTTATTCTTAATGGATGATTGTGGGATATTGTAAATTTGACCAGACCTTGAAGTTGTCAAAATTCTGATAGGAACAAAATGGCCCTGGGTGGAGGTATGTGAGTTTGAGTTTCAACCTCACCTCTACACTCACATCCTGTGGGCCCCTGGATTTTCACAAATAAGCTTCTCTTGCTTCTGTGATTCTAAATATTCTATATTAACATTTTAATGACTTTTCGAAAGTACTGCATCTACTTATATATATAATTTTTGCCAATGAGGGTTACGGTATTAGCAGTAAGTTCAAAAGGCTGTTAAAACTGAATTTACAAGATTTTTAAGAAATAGGACTTTGAATTGCATGTAAACTTTGCATCTAGATTTAGAGTATTTCTTTTCTCAGCTTCATAAACCACAGGCTTAGAGAAAGAACCTAAGCTTAAGGGTGTATGAGGAATTAAAAATTCAACGAGTAGGCTAGAAATACTGCTTTCAAAGGGATGGGTGTAGTTTTTTTTTTTTTTTTTTTCTGGATTCATTTTCTACCTACTGGCTCATTCACTGTCCATCTCATATTTGTTTTGGAGACCTGGAGCATAGATCCCCAAGAAGAGGAGAGGTAGACATAATAGACCAACAGCAGGTCCTTGAGTTTTAAGAGGAATGAGGTAGACAAGCCCCAGAAAGTGAGGTTTCTAAGGTACATCTCAAAATGAGTAGAGGAAGAAAAGGATTAATTTGCTCTCTAAATCCCAAACATTTGAATCTGATATATGTAACAAAGGCTAAGCCATTACAGATCATCTTGTTTTAACTCCATCACACTGAAAATGCCCATTAAAACTAAGATAGAATATTAAATCCCCTTGTTCTACTCTCTCAGCCTGGGTTTCCTGTGACCACATTCTTTCTCTCTTAGTCTTTATGTCCATGACCATTGATTACCAGATGTTAGGTAAGAGAACACTTAACAAGTAATTATTAATAATTAATAACACCTAATTAGTTATAGGAGGATTGTGTGCTAAATACTTATTATTGACAATGTTTAGCAGGTTTATCATCTTCGTCTCAATGAACTTTTATTGAGCTGCTATTCTATGTAAGAATATAAAACACGCACCAAGAATACAGAGATGGAAAAACTAGCCTCTTTACTCAAGAAGTTTGTTTATAAGATGAGATTATATACATAAGTTATATACAGCAGAAAATCATGGTTTTGGTTCCAATTGAGTTCTACAAATTTTCCAAGAAAGGGATAATATCCTATTGGACTGAAGTTGACAGCCCAGCAAGGTACTGGACCTGAGTTAGATTTTGGGGAATGAGTAAGGATTTGACAATTGGAGTAGGGTGAGGAGGGCAGACCAGGCTACAGGGAAGAAAAGAGACAAGATAGGAATGCAAGTGATGAGTAAGCGTTAGGAGGCTGGAATACCTCCTACGAATCAGAAAAAATGTTGGAGAGGAAGGTCTGGGACATTGGAAGACCTTGAGGTTCACTGTCTATTTCAACAAGGAGAGAGTGATTCAAGAGCATGATCAAGAGATGATCAGAGAGATATTTAAAGAAAAATAATCTAGTACAAGTATAGAGTGTTGATAAACTAATGAGGATGTTACTATAGATGTTTGGGAACAAAGCAGTCAGGTTGAATTAAAGAAGTGACATAGAAAGAAAGGAGAAAATGTAAGAAACCATGTAAAAGAAGACTCAAAGATTTCACTGCAGTGGATCATAGGATGAGAGGAAAATCATTCCAAGGGCTTAAGTCTGGGTCAATAGTGGCAATTGTGACAGAGCCTGGGAATGAAATCTGAAGGGGGTACCTGGATAGGCTGAAGATGACCAGTGTGATTTAACCAGCTTGAATTTGAGGTAACCTTGGAACAGCCAAGTGCAAATTTTCATTGAAAAGAAGTTCAAGATATATAAAAAGGACATTCATTTAGCAGAAAAAAAGATCAAAAAGACAGTTTTGTTTCCTTCTCTCGAAATATAGACCTGAATACTGAAAAGACAGCTGAAACTGCATAGTGGAAGAACTAGAAATGAGATTGTGAACTGTTTCGCATCACTTTAGTTTGGGTACAATGCATCTTTTGGTTTTTGATTTTTAAATTGAACAAAAGGACAGTTATGAAAGGCTCTGGACTGGGTGCTGGGAAGGAAGGCCCCTGGTTGCCATATCATCACATGGCTGAGTAATATTTGGAGATGCCCTGCTAGATTTTAGCCTCGCATTTTAGAGCGGCAAGGATTTTGAGAGCTTCTGAATAATAGAGGTGAGGAAATGGAAGCCTGGAGAGGGTTCCTGGCTTTTTCATGGTCACACAGTGAACGAGAAGTCAGGATCAGATCTCAGTCCAGGGTTCCTTCCTTCCGCCAACACTGCTGGTCAATGCGTGTACCTTCCCGACTCTTTTTTAACATTTTTACACAGATCTATGGTAGGAAGCGGAGAAGGCAATGGCACTCCACTCCAGTACTCTTGCCTGGAAAATCCATGGACAGAGGAGCCTGGTGGGCTGCAGTCCATGGGGTCGCTGAGAGTTGGACACGACTGAGCAACTTCACTTTCACTTTTCACTGTCATGCATTGGAGAAGGAAATGGCAACCCACTCTAGTGTTCTTGCCTGGAGAATCCCAGGGACAGGGAAGCCTGGTGGGCTGCCGTCTCTGGGGTCGCACAGAGTCGGACACGACTGAAGCGACTTAGCAGCAGCAGCAGCATGGTAGGAAGCCTGATGAAGATGTTCACAGATTATATCATCAAAAAGCAAAATGGGGACCTCCCTGGTGGTCCAGCAGTTAAGACTTTGCACTTCCAATGTGGGGCAGGGGTTGTAGGGTGGGGTGCAGGTTCAATCCCTGGTTGGGGAACTAAGAACCCACAGGCTGTGCAGTGCAACCAAATTAAAAAATAGCAAAATGGATGCCTTAAGAAGAGTGCTAAATACATAGCAGTGAAGGCAGGAAGTGATGGGGCGAGGAGAGGACATGCATGTGCCCTGTTAGATCAACTCACCTTCAGTTCAGGGAATTATTTTCAAATGATATCAGAACAAGATGAATCTACATAATCTACACATGGAATGATTTTTCCCATCGTACATTTAAGGAGCCCTAGATAGATTCTAATGAGGTTGTTTAGTATCTTTCCATACTTATTTTTAAAGGCTCTGAAGAACTGGATTGCTATCCAACTACCTGGGATGTGAGAAGTATGTAATTCAGTTGGGAGGCAGGAGCATTTCTATATTTTATTTACTTATTCCTGTCCTAACTTTTTCCAAAAAGGAAACTGAAATAGTGCAGTATGAAGTTTAGGAATCAAAATACAGCATCTCAGCAAAACCAGCCCCAATGTGCCTCATGTATTCTGGTCCCTTTATGGAATGCTTTTAGGCCTAATTTTTCTTTTCTTTTTTTTTTGGTTGCACCACTGAGTGGCTTTCAGGATCTTAGCTCCCTGACCAAGGATTGAACCTGTGCCCTCAGCAGTAAAAGCACAGAGTCCTAAACAGGGAATTCCCCAGGGCTTTTATCCTTGTGCCAAACTTACCAGATGTGGTAAGAAATTACAATTGATTGGGTTCAGTATGCCTTAGCTCTGAGGAGGACATGTATGAAATAGAAATTCATTTCAAAAATTTAAAAAGAAATTATCGAACTAATGATGGCATTGCATTTGTTATCAATTATATCTAGGTTACTATGCTGTTGAACCCTAATAAGAACAGATTATTGGATGATCCTTGCCCTAGGCAGGATAGATGACAGTTGAGGAGAATGGCCAAGTCAGGCTTATAAAGAGTATGAGTCATGCTCTGCCCTCTGCAGGGTGACCTCTGTCAACGGTGCTCGGGCTATGGGTGACTCTTCTACTGAGGTCATAGATGTGCAGGATTCGTCTATGATTTCCAAGTCTTGGGGTTCCCTGGGAGGTGGTGAGAGGTTAGTCTTTCTGAAGATTGGATTTTACTCTAGTCTCATTTTTAGCAGTTCAGAAAGCGCCAAAGGCAGATCCAAATTAGATGTCATTTCATCTGAACTATGAAAAAGAATACTCCCAGGAATATCAGCAGTAACCTGGTTTCTACTCTCACCTAAAATAGGTTGTTAGTGGTAACTGATGCTCTATTTTACAAAGCACTGCTAACTCAGCTTGTGATTCAGGTCTAGTGAGTTCTGCCACTGCCTCTGCTTTGGAAGGAAGAATACTTCTGAGGACTAGTTAAGGATTTACCCTCTGTAATTTAGGGCCATCCCTAGGGCTGGAGGGAGCTCTCGCTGGAGCTCAGGGCTCCTTCCCTGTACAAGTCTCCCAGGAGCCTCTCCTGCCCTCCACTGCCTTTCCCCTCTTCCAATCAGGACTGACCTACTAAAAACATAGCAAGAGTCAATTTTCTTTTGAAGGAAGTATTTACCTCGTATTCAGGTAACACCGTGCCCTCTGCCTCTTGCAGAGTGTCTCTGGGAGGCTCTTAACTTCCACTCAGATGAATCCAGGGAGAGAACCTGTTTAAAAGGTTGAAATTAAAGTGAGTCAAACCAGGATAAGAAAAGAGATGGAAGAAAAGAAAACATCTGTGTGGAAAAGAAAACATCTTCCACGCCAGACCCAGAGCCCCTGAAGCATCCAGGTTTGCAAAATCAGATTTTAACACCTTTTTATTTTTGCCAATCAATGAGTCAGAAGAGCTTCTGGAAGTATTACGGGCTTTTGATAAGTTTTGATCTCTTAAACGAAGCAGTCTTAAAATAATTATCTCTGGCCATTGGATATTTTCGTGTGTAATGACATGCTGATAATATTTCTTTTTCTGACTGAGTTGACAAATAGCAACTCAAGCAAATTATCTTGACTAATATTTGTAGATAGAACAAAAACAAATTAATGTGTCTGTGGAGTGGAGGTGGGAGGACTTCTGGTTTCCACACTCAGGGAAAAAGAACCTCTGTGTGCTTTACGAGCTACAGAAGTGCCCACTCTCTGTGCTTTGTCCCTCTTCCCACTGGTTCTGAGCACTCTGCGGTTGCTGGCAACAATGGAGTATCAGTTATAACTAGTTTTGTTGCAGGGTCATTTGTTAGGAAATTCTGTCTACTCTCTTTTGATTTCTCAAGCCCAATGGTGGATACAGTGAAACTTGGCTCAATAAAATAAAATTGGATTTTTTTTCTAACAAAAATCACCTCCAGGCTAAACTCTTTCCATATTTTTCACTGATTATTTTTTGCTCATGTGAAGCACATGTGGTAAAGAGTATGTTTCTCTGGTAGTCTATTAGATGCGAATTCAACTCACTTCCACAAAATATTTGGTGACCACAAGCTCAGAATGGGGAAAGGAGCTGGGGATACAAAAATGAATAAAATACACTCTCTGCTTATGGTCTGGTGAGGGAACTAGCATTCAGGCAGTTAACCAAGGATGTGACAATGGCCTTGTGACCTTTTTTCAGTGGCAGGGGTCATCCAGTTTCTAGCAACACCTATATTTGAGAAAAGGTCAAGTAAGAAGCTGACTTGAGGACCAAGAACTTTTTGAAAATAAGACTACTTATTGTTTGAGTTGTCTGCTGACAGATTCCTATTTTACTTTAATTTATTGCCTTTCCATAAATTACTATGTTTTCAAGGATGATTTGATTATATATATTTGAGGGAAGTGGGTATAAAAAGTTACATTATCACTAAAACATCCTCATTTTAAACACATGCGTATATACTTATGCATTGTGAAATTTGTCTTATCTCTTTATTTTGCTTCTTAGGGTCACACTGTGCTCTTTGTTTTTTTGGTTGGATTTTTTTTTTTTTTTGCATTATATTGAATAATGAATTACATCAATAGATTTCTAAGCATCAAGATATTTTTATAACCTAATACCACTAATCAAACTGTTGTATTTTTGTTTTCTAATATTTTATTTAGAATATTTGTGTATCTAGGCTATCCTAGAGTAGATTTGGTATCAGAACCTCACAGAATGGATTTAGTGACTTGTACATATCTTATTTTGGGGTATGGATTAAATGGCACAGTCACTGTTATTTATAGACATTTCCTGTTATATTTTCCTGGGTGATTTCTTATTTGGGGGTTGATATTCAACCTCCCCCTTTCAATATCTTCTGTAAATAGTTGCTGTAATAGATTTTATAAAGCAAATTTCAATGATCTATGTTTTCCTTAAAAATTATCCATTTCATTTAGCTTTAAAAGTTATTGATAATAAAATGAACATAGAATTTTATTAATAATATTTTATAGCCTCTGAATCAGTGGTTACGTCCTATTTTTTTGTTCTACTTTGTATTCTTTCTCTTTCTCTCAATCTCCATATCTCTCATTAGACTTATCAAAACTTTTCTCATTTTACAATGTATTCAATCTTTTTTTTTCCAAATAGATATCAGACCCCATGTAAGAACTGATATACTTTTAATGACAGTAAAAGTGGTTTTTGATACAATAGTGGTTTGGAATCCTGTCACATGAGCAGTTTATGTAAAGATAGAAAGCAATAGAAAAAATAATGGTCCTATTGGAACTGCTTCCCTAATCGTTCAGAGGAACAGTTTCCTTTTGCATAAAATGGATAGTAAAGTGTGCTGCCCACTGCACAGCATGGCTACAATCATCGGGTGAGATAATGTAGGTGTGAGTGTTTTGGAGACTAAGACGCAGGTACAAAAAAGGTCATGAAATATGTCATTTCATGAAACTTATGTTGCTTTTAGGCTGTATGGAAAAAACAAACAACACCTTTCATAATTTTCTTTAAAGTACTTTTTTATATCACAAAGTTCATATGGACTTTCCTCTTTGAAAACATTAGCAAGATTTGTCCTGATGAATTACTTTAGTTTCAGGGGAAAATATTTCCTCATCACCCTCCCCCCAACATAAAGAGTTCTCATTCTACTAAATTAGAAATGTGCACTAAAGACCCATTCAATAAAGGACATCGGAATGGAAATTAACTCAAGTCTGCTTTCAATTAATTTCAATTCCCCAAAGTGCAAAACTTTCCTTTTCTGTCACAGCAGTAATTGGAAAGTAATAGACAATCCTAGGCTTTTGTGGTCTTACGCCTGCACTGGTGTGTGGGGTATACATTCTAGGTCAGTCTGGGGGAGGGTCAGAAGATTTTCTGGTATTCTTTCTGCTTCTATTAACTTTATTAATGCTGCTAATCTTATTACTTGAGTTAATGTCATAAAAATCTGGCTATAACTTTTTAGATGAATGTTTCAATGTTCCTATATCTCTATTGTGATCATTTTAGAACCTTTTTTAAAGCAGCAGAAACCCATTTTAAAGGAAATTTCTTCCTCCAAAGTTATAGTATGTAAATTAGATGAGAACAGAGAGACTCTGCTTCAGGGGAAGGGAAGGGGGGGCCCAGGACTCCACCAGCTTGGTGGCTTTCTCTTTGCTCCCAAGGCAGGCTTAGAAAAGCCCAAGGGCTTCAAAGTAGAGACTAAAAACTATTGTTCTATGTAATGATCAGACATGGTTTAGAGACAAACAGGCATTTTCTAAAAACTTATCAGTATTTTCTCAAGGGTCTGCCGAGGCCCAGATGGATGTTATTAGAGGCTGCTGCTGCTGCTGCTGCTAAGTCACTTTAGTCGTGTCCGACTCTGTGCGACCCCATAGACGGCAGCCCACCAGGCTCCCCCATCCTTGGGATTCTCCAGGCAAGAACACTGGAGTGGGTGGCTTCCCTGATAGCTCAGTTGGTAAAGAATCTGTCTGCAATGCAGGAGACCTGCTTTGATTCCTGGGTTGAGAAGTTCCTCTGGAGAAGGGCATGGCGACCCACTCCAGGATTCTTGCCTAGAGAATCCACTCCAGTATTCTTGGGCTTCCCTGGTGGCTCAGACAGTAAAGAATCTGCCTGCAATGCAGGAGACCTGGGTTCGATCCCTGAGTTGGGAAGGTCCCCTGGAGGAGGGCATGGCAACACACTCCAGTATTCTTGACTGGAGAATCCCCATGGACAGAGGAGCCTGGCAGGCTACAGTCCATGAGGTCGCAAAGAGTCGGACACGACTAAGCACAGCACAGCACAGGCAGTGATTCAAGGATTATGAAGGACAAAGTACAGAATTACTGGGCTCAGGGAGTGAGGGATGCCCACAGACAATGAAGCAGACTACAGGTAAGATCTCAAAGGAATTTCATAATGTTGTATAGCTCTTCCCAGAAAAAGTCATACTACTTTCCCACATAATACTGTTATTTTCCCTTTTAAGATGTATCTTTCAAAATATGTTACTCACTAATATGATCATACTCTTCAAACTAGCAATTTTCTTCTGTAAACCTAGCCTAAAAATGCCTTAAATAAGAGGGAAAAAAATCTATATTCTTTTTTATATTAACTATAATTTTCCATTAACTATACTGACAAATAGAAAATGATCCTAATATTCAATAATTTGAAAAGGAAAAGACAACAGTGACATAATTCCTCAAACAACTATTTTTCAGTAATTAAATATAATGACTGCAAAACTATTTGGAGAAATCTAGGAATTGAATCCATCAGTTCTGAAGTCATGGAGACCTATTCCAATTCTGGCTCCCTCTGCCATATCTTATCCATGATTCTCAGTACATCATTACCTCATTTTCCCAAGCCTCAATATGCTCATCTGTAAAATGAAGATAATGATCCACACTGAACAGGATCAATGTGAGGATTCAATTAGATGTGACAATATAAAGAAAACATGAAGACGGTGCTACAATCACAGCAGCTGTTCAAAAAATGTAGATACTTGATCAATGTGAGGATTCAATTAGATGTGACAATATAAAATGAAGACGGTGCTATGACCACAGCAGCTGTTCAAAAAATGTAGATACTTATCCTCTATCAACAGATTTGTTAATAAACTTAAGGAAATACATGACGTCCTAAGAAAATATAAATTATAAAATTAAGCTTAAAAGTTAACTAGACCAATTACCTTTTAAGAAATTGAATTGGGTTTAAGGATGTGTCTATTTTTTTAAAGGCATTAAGACCAAATGTTTTCATAGCTATGCTATACTATCTTTTGACGAGCAGACAATTCCAATTTAATTGAAACATTTCTAGATTATAGGACAAGATAAAAAACCTCTCTAATTCATTTTAAGAAGCTAGGATAATGTGAATGTCCCTTTGCCGTAGAATAAAAAATAAAAAAGCAATAAATCTTCCACAGATCAAAATCACTCATGAATATAGATGCTGCTGCTAGGTCGCTTCAGTCGTGTCCAACTCTGTGCGACCCCAGAGACGGCAGCCCACCAGGCTCCCCCATCCCTGGGATTCTCCAGGCAAGAACACTGGAGTGGGTTGCCATTTCCTTCTCCAATGCATGAAAGTGAAAAGTGAAAGTGAAGTCGCTCAGTCGAGTCCAACTCTCAGCGACCCCATGGACTGCAGCCCACCAGGCTCCTCCATCCATGGATTGTCCAGGCAGGAGTACTGGAATGGGTTGCCATTGCCTTCTCTGAATATAGATGCAAAAATGTCTAAATATTAACAAATAGAATCCAGCAGGGTGTCAATAAAACTAACTCCTATGACCAAGCAAATATTCCAGGAATGTGAGGATGATTCAACATCAGAGAATCAGTATAATTTATTATGACAAAGGAGAAAAAGGCAAGTCTATCAGTAGCTGCTAAAAGATGGATAAGATACAGTAGCCATTCCTTTTAAGAAATTTTGGTAAAACAAGGCTAAAGTTACTTAAATATGATATATATTATTTACCAAAGGTAGAAAATATGATTCTAAATGACTTTAAAGTCATTTACATTGAAATAAGAAGATGGATAATAATATCCACTGTCACTGTTATTAGTAAACATTATTCTAGAGGCTGTAGCAAATACAATCAACTGTGAAATAACCAGTATAAAATTTGAAAACAAGAATAAAAATCATCTAGAAGTATTTATTTTAAAATCTTCTATAATTAATAAAGGAATTTAGTAAGATGGCTGAGAACAAAATAAATATTTAAAAAAGAGAGAGAATACAAACACCAGCTAGAGAGAATTGGAAATTGAAAAATGCCATTCACAGTAGCAGTAAAAACTATACAATACTTAAGAATAAATGAGTCTTACTTATTAAACCCCCAAGTATATAAAAGCACCAATATATACAGCTCATGTTTGTTGTAGCATTGTTTACAGTGACAAAATAATGGAAATAAAGGGAACGCCCATCAATAAAGGAACAATTAAAACAGATTATTCCTACCATGGATGTTACTCAGTCACTAACAGTGATTTGTTAGATTTACACCAGTTAACTTGGAAAGATTGCCATGATATATGAAGTGAGAGGGGATGATGCAGAGAGGAAGAGTATGAACCTACAATGACAACCCCCGCCTTATCTGTATATTCTGTATATACATTTGAATGTGGCTCTATGAGGATGGAGAAAGGAATGAAGAATTTCAGCAGATTGTTAACACTGACTGAGTCTTAGGAGGAACACTTGTACCTCTACACAAAAAACCACAATAAAAACAACTTGAATAATAAAGGTCCAATTTGTAAAAGAAAGAAAAATACTTAATATAGGTAAAAAAGTAGATATAAAATTATAGGCTCCATTAACAATCAGGTAAAATATTCAAGGGAAAAGTGATTGACTAGCAATAAAATCAAGTGATCAAAAAGTAGAGGCATCAGAGTTGTTTTTTTTCCCCTCAATATTTACTAAATTTTTTATAATGTGGTTTGGTTGCTTTCATAATTAAATAAATAAAATTTCTAATTTATTTTCTAGTGACCATATACCTTATCTTACTTCTTGAAATCAGTAACTATTTGTACATTTGTGAACTTGATGTCTTACCTCTGAAAATGCATAAATTTACATTTTACCTATGTCAGATGGCAGTTTGGGGGTTTGCTTTTAATTAGCTGCAGATTAGATCAATAAATCTTCTGGAATTAATTATCCATAAAAAATCCCATTAAAATGTGGCTTCACATATTTTAATACTTTTTCCCCCAAATAGTAACAGAAATCACTTCTAACAATTACTTTCAAAGCTGTGTGGTTTTGAGCAGATGATTTATCTTCCCCTCTCCACGCCTCGGTTGCTTCTCCAATAAATGAGGAAGTTAAATCAAGTAATTTTCTCAGTGTCTTTTGGCTCTAACTTTCTGTGATTTAATTATATTCATCATGGAATTCATTAAATATCAAATGATTATTTGCTAAGGAGCAGAAACTTTTCATCTTAGTAATGTTTATATCAGCTATGAAAGAGATTCAGATAGCTAGGGAAGATGCCTTACCTTGACATAATTTCCATGCTCACATGAAAAATGTACAAGATTCCAAATAGCATACAGCCTTCACTTTGGGCCTCTCTTTAGATCCCCCATTTATAATTGTGCAGCTATTGACCAATGCTTTTTCATCCATGTGTGCCTTCCAGAGTCTGTCAATTTATCATTTTGGTTCACAGACCTCAATATATGCATGAAACAGTAATTTCTAGTTTGAGGTATAAATTATATAGGATAAAAGGCACCTAGTCAAAGTACACATTTTGATGAATTTTGACAAATTTATGCATCTGGATAAACACGACCACAATTAAGCAATAGAATATTTTTATCAACCTAAAAGGTTCCCTGTGCTTCTTCCCAGTTCAACTCCCACCTCCTGCCCTCGGTAAACACTGATCTGCATTTTATCACCAGAAATTAGATGTGTCTTTTCTACAGCAAGGAACAAAGTTGTAACTTATGCTTTCTCAATCTTGAATAGTGTTAATATATTTTTAGTATTTCAATTACGTTTCTTAATTGCAAAGCAATAGGAAATAACTGGCTGATTTACGCAGCAAAGGACATTGTTAAAAGGATATGCACAGCTCAAAAAATCTCTGGGAGACTGGAGAACCAGGTTTGGGATTATACATCCAGCAGCAATGCCCCAAATCATGTAGCAGAGCTGTTCTGGTGAGGAAAGCAGCAGCTGGAGTTACCTAAACTGTCTATACCAGATCATGGTCACCACTACCACCCTTGTTGATGCTGCTGCTGCTTGTCTTAAGAATCATTTCTATTTCTAAGAAAGTAGAAAGTGTATCAAGTATATCTGCCCTAGAAAATCCTTCTGCAACTGTCAGCACCAATTGAGGTGAGTGTATCAAAATGTTACCACATGTCCATCATGCCTTAGCTGCAAGGGAGGCTAGGAGAACCTGGCACTTTCAGCCTTCACATAAGGGGAGGCCTCTGATCAAGCTGCATAAGGTTGGGGAATTCCCCCATCACTGAAAAGGATTAAAATTCTAGATGGGATAAAAAGAGTGCCAGTGTCCACAATACTATTTTTACTTGTTAGATTGCATTCTGAACCAGCAGCTTCATGTCAAAACATCACACCAGCCAGGCCACATTTGAGTAGCATCTCCTGGTATAAAGAAGTCTACAGATGGTGCAAGTGGGGACAAGGCCATCACAGAACTTACTGTTTAATGAAATAGAAACAGATATATCAGCCTTCATGCTTACTCAAGTTAATTTCCCCAAACTATACCCTGCTAATAAAATTAATGGGTTTAAGTTAATGGTTTGATCCCCAACAGAATTCAGTATATTAAAAACTACCATAATTTTAAGTAATGAAATTCATACTTGCTGACAAAATATTTACCTTTGAGTTTTAAGCTAAATATGTGCTCAACTTAATATTTTCCCTCTTCTGAAGCTGCACATAACACCTGTTGCTTCTGTGTTTGTTTCAATTTTTTAAAGTTAGCACATAAAGTAAGTCCAGTCACTTCACCTGTTCCCTTACTCTTGATTTCAACTGACAGGTCTGGGGACGAGGGGATGGCCTGATCCAGGGACGATGAAGATGCAATGTTGAATAAGCTGGAGGAGAGAAGCAACAGGCACCATGGAAAAGACCAAAACCAAGCAAGGTTAGATTTTTCCTATGTCTTGCTTAAGGCTCAGGATTTAAGAAATATAGGTTGTACGCTTGTCTTGCCCTTATCTCGCAACATGAATAAGATGTTAACTTGACTATTCTTATTTCATTATCATAACAGAATGACCAGGAAGAGCACAGATGTGGTACTGGGGAAACGGGAAATGCTACATGTATATCTATAATTTGAGTAGTTTCTTACTTTTCTTAGCAATAATTTTAGGACTGCCTCAGAATGACCTCCTGAAAAGGGTCAAGATATATATGGAACTAACAGACAGCCAACGCGACCTAGAAACATGAGGGCTTTCTCTTTTAAACTTTACCACACAGAATCAACCATATAAAGGTAGGGTCTGTTATCATCTTCCATTGATAGGTAAAGAAACAGTCATAGAGAAGTGAGGCTATAGCTACAAAATGTCAAGAGTTTGATCTGGGAATCTGATCTCTGTCCCTAGGTTCTGGTTCTTGCCATTATACCAGGCTGTTGGGACATAGCATGAAATAGGTTAAGTAAATCCACTCAAGCTCACGAGGGGGATTTTGGTGATCTCAAACCATCTGGATTTTATAGAGACTGCCCTTGGTGTGTAGAAGCTTTGAGCTGAGGTTATATATTATTTATAAACTTAACATAGAGGCTGGTTCCTCTAAGGAAGGGTTTCCGGTACCTGAATGTCCTAGGAGAACAATGTACACATCTATACATCCAAATATTTGCAGCTGGGGATTTTATGTATAAACTGCTTGATTCATACAATGTGAAACAAAGGAGATGTGGCTAAAATGGATAAGCAAAGGGGTGCTTATGAGGTGTACATTTTATGCAATTTACCTCGTCCTCAGGGCTGAGGTTCTGACAGGTACATTCTAGGCTAATCTTTTTCCTCCCTAGTGCAAATGGTTTTCATAACCTACTACTTTCTTTATGTTTGACCTGTCTCTACTGTTGACAATACTGTTTTCTTTCTGTCTGCATCCTTCTGAGACCCTTTGTATTGAAATTTCCTTCCATCAACCTTCTTGCCCAGGAGGACAACAAAATTCCTTTAGCTGATCTGGGCATGACAGAGGGCAGAGCTCTGAAGTTTAGCAAGGATCAGAAGCAGGAGAAGTAAAGAATATTTTACACAGGCCTCCTGAGAACAATAGGGTGACCACTGGATAAATGACTTCCTGACTGGAACTAGCTCCTCAGATAAACTTCACTCAGCCCCAAGAATAAGACAGACCCTTTTTTTTTGGCCTTGCCATGTGGCTTGTGGGATCTTAGTTCCTTGACCAGGGATCAAACTTGTGTCCCCTGAAATGGAAGCTCAGAGTCTTAACCACTGGACTGCCAGGGAAGTCTGAAAGAGACCCTTCATGGGTATTCCCTTCTGGCTAATGAATAATCATTTATCATTCAATTTGATCGAGAAACTTCCCCTCCTTGGTAGCAGATGATTTTCTACTACAAGAGATATATCAGGTAGATATAGTTTGATCATTAGAATGTAATATAAAATAACCTATGCCAATTGATCTTCTGTTTCTGTTGAATCATTGGCTTACCACGTAAGTACAGATTTAGTATCCTGTAAGTCCCCTCGTTCCCTGCATGTCTGAAGAGAATAGGGAGAGAATGAATTATGTTGATTAAACTGAGCTCTTTTCCCTACAGGAGATAATGAACATAAGCCAATGAATAATCCTTCCGCACAGATTTACCAGGTAAAAACACAGATTGTTTTAAACTCTTTTATGTATCACAATGATGACTGTCCTTTATGTACCCATTGTTTTTAGCACTCACAAAAGCTTCTACATGTATCACTGGGTTTGTTCACTTAAGACTGTGAGATAAGCAGGGTCAAGAGTACCATTCACGTTGTACTTTGGTGAAAACTGATGACTGAAGGACAGCTTACCCAGTTTATAAAATACAGCACCACCGCTCCCACATCAATGATGCTTTTCTTTTTGTTGTCACCATCATTCTGGCCATTACCCTGGTTATTATCCTGTGTAATAACATTTCCATCAGAAGGAGAGAGCAAGATCTGCTTTTTTTAGTCTTCTATTTTAGTGGGGAGAATTGAGAATAGAAGGGGGTTAACACTGCAAATGTTCATATATGATAACAGAAAAAAAGTTAAGCTCTTTTCAAACAATGGGAATAATTTGATTTATGAGGGAGACAAATGTTCTGCTAACTTTTATGTAATATGTTTACAATGACAGTCACTTTGGCTCTCTACATAGTATTTCTTTGGTTTCTATCTACCAACTGTAATTTAAAGTAAATTTCTTCCCTTAAAAATCACAGAGTTCATTCTGACATAATATGTAACATGAAAATAGCTTGGGCTAGGGAAACCCATGCTACTCTCTAGACTTAAGGCATTGTTATTTGGAATACTTGAGAAGGAAGAAAGAACTGACAGGGTTAGGTGGGGGTTGGGAGAAACGGTGATTTCAAAGTTGGCTCTTAAGGTTTTAAGCCCTGGTATACCAGACCACCTTACCTGTCTCCTGAGAAATCTGTATGCAGGGCAAGAAGCAACATTTAGAATCAGACATGGAACAATGGACTGGTTCAAAATTGGGGAAGGAGTACATCAAGGCTGTTTATTGTCACCCTGCTTATTTAACTTATATATAGAGTACATCATGCAAAATGCTAGTCTGGATGACTCACAGATGGAATCAAGATTGCCAGGAGAAATATCAACAACCTCAGATATGTGGATGATACCACTCTAATGGTAGAAAGCGAAGAGGAACTAAAGAGCCTCTTGGTGCAGGTGAAAGAGGAGAATGAAAAAGCTGGTTTAAAACACAACATTAAAAAAACAAAGATCATGGCATCTGGTCCCGTCATTTCATGGCAAATAGATGGGGGAAAAGTGGAAACAGAGACAGATTTTATTTTCTTGGCTCCAAAATCACTGAGGATGGTGACTGTAAACATGAAATTAAAAGATGCTTGCCCCTTGGAAGAGAAGCTATGACAAACTTAGCATATTAAAAAGCAGAGACGTGGCTTTGCCAACAAAGGTCTGTATAGTCAAAGTTATGATTTTTCCCGTAGTCATGCACACATGTGATAGTTAGACCATAAAGAAAGTTGAGCACCAATGAATCAATACTTTCAAATTGTGGTGCTGGAGAAGACTGTTGAGAGTCCTTTGGACAGCAAGGAGATATAAAGGAAATCAACCCTAAATATTCACTAGAAGGACTGATGCTGAAGCTGTAATACTTTGGCCACCTGCTACAAACAGCTGACTCATTGGAAAAGATTCTGATGCTGGGAAAGATTGAGGGCAGGAGGAGAAGGGGGATGGCATCATGACTCAATGGTCATGAGTTTGAGCAAACTCCAGGAAATGATGAAGGATGGACAAGCCTGGTGTGCTGCAGTCCATGGGGTCGCAAAGAATCAGACATGACTTAGCGACTCAACAACAACACCTAGGAAAACGGGGCTTCCATGGTGGCTCAGTGGTAAAGAATCTGCCTGCCAATGCAGAGGACGCAGGTTCTATCTCTGGGTCAGGAAGATCCCCTGGAGAAAGAAATGGCAACCCACTCCAGTATTCTTGCATGGGAAATCCCACGGACAGAGGAGTCTGGTGGGCTATTGTCCATGGGGTCGAAAAAGAGTCGGACATGACTGAGGGATGAAACAACAACTATGAAAAAGAGTGGTCCCCAAATAGAGATACAGGAATCCAGAGGAGCAGGTAGTTTGGGGAAATGTAATTTAAATTTATTTACTTTGAGTAACAATAAAATGAAAATAACAACTAGCTCCCAAAAATATCATGTAAGAGATCACTGCTGAGGACCCAATTAGGAAACCAGCACAAGAGTATGAAAACATTGTAATCATGTTGCTCTTAGAACCAGACCAGCAAAGAGAGAGGTTGAAGAAAAGAGCCTCATTTCAACCTAATGCATATTTATCGAGCAGTTACTATGTGCAAAGTCTGTTTGGCCTAATGGAAGACGAAACAGATATTCCTACTGAGTTTTAAGTGTCCTGAAAAACATACAATAAATACCAGGTAGGCTGTTTGGAAGAATTTCAACAGAGGTATTGATAAAATTCTGTGGAAAATGAAGAAGGGATGAATTAATTTTAACTGAAGGATTTGGATCAGGCCTGTAAGAACAAGTTAATCATTTGGTAAGTGGATGTGGGGAAGGGTAATTTTAGGCAGAGGGACTAGCCTGAACAATGGTCTGGAAACAGGAAGTGAATCTTCCTTCTGGTGCTGATCTGATGTTTCACTTGTCTGTCCAAGACCTCCCTGCCACCTCCCCTCTGTTAACGCCTGACCTGTGTATGGCATTTGAATGAGTGTGACTATCTCTTTAAACTCAGGTATGACTTAAAGTCTATTACAGATTTTATGTAGGTCACTCCCTGAATGTTGGCTAAATATAGCTGCAGTGGGGATGGCCTCGTTCTCTTACTGTATACATCCAAGTACATCTGTTCACGGACGAACAAATGAAGCAGCGGAAGTGAGCTTGCTCCACGCGACCTCTGTGATGCTGTGATTATAACCCCGTCCTTGCTTTAAAAGAATGTCTCCCAAGTCCCAGTCTGTTTACTCCAAGCAACATTTAACCAAAAGAAGATGAAGGCAGAGAAATAAAGAAGAGGACTAGGAAGGAGGGATACAGGGAAAGATTAACTAGAATAGATACAATCTATACTTAAAAGGGAGAGCAAAATATGAAAGGTGAAGGAAAATGTGACATTTCAGACATTTTCTATCTCCTTATTTTCTCCACAGATCTCCCAATCCCTACCTAAAATTAGAGTAAATATTAACTTGTTTATTATTTTTCAATTGTCTGTCTGCTTCTCTAGAATGTAAGCTCCAAGGGCAGGGATTAGTACATTTTGCTCTTTGTTATACTCTCAGAACAAAGTATAGTGCCTGGAATATAATACATATTCAATAAAAGTTGAATGAATGAATGGATATCGTGGGATGTGTATATTGCTTTAAGCCAAAGGGTCTGATGTAGTTTTTTTAGTTTGGTGCTAAATGGTGTTTGGAAAACTGTCTGGTTCTTTGCAAAAAAAGAAAAGATCTTTGCTTCATACTCTAATCAAAATTAGCTCAAAAGTGAATTAAAGGATTAAATATTTGTAGAAACCATAGAATTAGTGAATATTTATTTTGTCTCTGGATGTCTTTGTAAGAAAAAAAACACTGGAAAATATCTTTTGAAGAGAAAAAAACCACTGGAAAAAAATCACAAAGGGAAAGGTTAGTGAGTACATCACATCCCAATTAAAAATTTTCCCAATGTAAAAATATTTTCAATAAATTCAAAGATAAATAGCAAAAACTGGAAAATTTCCTACAAAACTATTACAGAGCTTTAATGATATATAAATAGTTCATAGAATCAATAAAAAGGAAAATTCTGAAACCCTGATAGAATATGGGTGAAGAAGACAAACAATTTACCAAAACAGAATTGCAGAAGGCTAATAAATAGAAGAAAAGGTTGAAGCTCAAAGAAACAATGATTAAAACAAGGAGTATTATTTTTTGACTAATTTAATTCAAATGCAGTAAAAGTGTTAAAATGTTCATACCCCTAATTGGCTTCCTGTTCTTTGGATGAATGTAACCTGTTTGCTAAGAATATGGTTCAGTTCAGTTTAGTTCAGTTCAGTCGCTCTGTCGTGTCCAACTCTTTGTGACCCCATGAACTGCAGCACACCAGGCCTCCCTGTCCATCACCAACTCCTGGAGTTCACTCAAACTCATGTCCATCGAGTCGGTGATGCCATTCAGCCATCTCATCCTCTGTCGTCCCCTTCTCCTCCTGCCCCCAATCCCTCCCAGCATCAGAGTCTTTTCCAATGAGTCAACTCTTCTCATGAGGTGGCCAAAGTACTGGAGTTTCAGCTTTAGCATCACTCCTTCCAATGAACACCCAGGACTGATCTCCATCTGAGCCACAGTCAGCTCCTGGTCTTGTACTGTGACCTAAATCAGGTCACAGAAGTCAACACTAGAATGAGCACTATAATCTCCCAGGTCACTCCAGGTAGAATTCTGTGGACCAGGTGAATCAGTAGACACACTGACTGATCCTTAGCTCAATACACTGCCTTTTATTTGAATCCAAATCTATCCCTCTCCTTTTTGTCCATTGTCCATTGTCCATAACCCTCTCAAAGTCCACCCCAATCTCTTTTCCAGAGTCACACTGTGTTGATTTAGCCTTGATTACTTCATTTGGAATATATATTTTAAAATTATGATTTCATTAACATGAGAAGTGAGGGTTGAGCATCCCCCAGTTAAGGCAACAGATGTGGTAACAGCACAATTTAGTTCTAGTGCAACCCTTACACTAATGACTTGAACTTCAGCCATGTTTTTGGCTCATGTGTAGCCTTAGGAATGTAGACACTTTAACCATTTATATTACTTATGTTTCATATGTCTTATCTAAGACATGATTTTCCAAATACACTAATTTAGGACATTGCATGTCATACAGTATGTTTCCAAGAACATATACAACCATATTATTATAACTTTTCAAGCCTTCTGGTCAAATATATTTTGTATAATTATTAATTAATTGAATATATTCCAATATGGTATATTTTCCTTTGGGTCAATACTACCTAACATCCTTTGACTCAGTAATTTCATATTTAAGAATTATCCAAAGAAAATAACTGAAATATATACAAAGTTTTCAGTAAAAAGCATTATATTTCAATGCATTATCTTATATTGAAAAATTATAAATAACAAATTTATAACAAGGGTGAATGAGTAGGTAAACTCTGACACACTTGTAGTTTGGAATATCATATAGCCATTAAAATGTACACTTAGACAAACATTTGAAGGCTGAGGGGAAGGGCTTATAAGAATGTTATGCAAAAGGAAAGAAAAAGGAGGGCAGAATCAAAATATATCTTTTATGTGATTTCAACATGACAAATATGCATGCGTGTGTGCTCAGTCGTGTCTGACTCTTTGAGACATGATGGACCATAGCCCGCCAGACTCCTCTGTCCATGGAATTTTCCAGGTAAGGATACTGGAGTGGGTTGCCATTTCCTACTCCAAGGTATCTTCCTGACCTAGGGATCAAACCCCCTTCTCTTACATCTCCTGCACTGGCAGGTGAATTCTTTACCACCATGCCACCTAGGAAGCCAAAGCCAATGCTATTAATACTTGCATTTATATTCATAGCACAAAATAGAAGGAAATATACCAAAATGTTAATGGTTATATTAAAGTAATGAGATTTTGGGTGACTCTCTTTTTTTCCTTTTTCTCTGTAATAAAATTATTAATAATTTAAGAAAATGGGTTATATGCCCAAAGAAACTCTAACTGGAAAACTATGGGAACCAGTCCTACAGTAATAGGTTTCATCATCAAAATTTCCATTGAATGTTTTCTAGGATTTGTAAGCCCTGTTTAAGCCTCAGTCTCTTTTTACCATTGAGGCATGTTCTTCTAACTCCAGAGAAGCTATCTCTGCTAGACCTGTGTTGCATCCAGGGATAGATAAGATAAATTCCCACCACACCAGGCTTCCTATCAGCCTCAGTGTTGCCTGGTAAGAATGACTTGAAGGATCAATTTCTGCAGGGAGTGTAGAGGAGAAGGTTTGGGAAATTTACTCTTGACTGTTCAAATGACTCACTTTGTGTTTTAAATCACTGTGTTAAATTAATTGCAATGGGTTAATCCATTGCATTGAATTAACAGAGGCTAAAAATTAGGGAGTGGCAGCTGGCAGAAAGACCCCATTTCTTCTGTAGCAACCCTGATTTAGGGGGAAGCCAAAGCAATTACCCTGGCATTCTTGCCATCATGGGCTACTTCAAAATACCTGAGCTTTTGCTCCTGAAGAGCTTTTAGTCAGGTGTCACAGGAATTTGGCATAGCTTGTGGAGATTTCTCAAATCTTGATATTTAAAACTTTGCAGAGTTCTCAAAGCACAGGCCCATTCCCTACTTTTCTGACCTTAATAATGAGACAGAAGGGAAGGAGAAGTTTGTGTAAAAGACAAGTTGGAATAACTTGCTTAATTTATGAAAATTTAGTTTAAGGGATCTTTGGTGAAAAAAAAAATTGGAAGACAATGACTAAAATTCATCTTGAGAAGAGTTAAGAGCCAAGAAAGTAAAGGAAATTGAGAAACAGAAATTCATTTAAGAGCAGGAAATAGGAAGAATTCGGACTCCCCTCCCCTATTTCTTTGAGCCTAAGAAGCCCTCTGTGGTACCGTAGGCTTCCAAGTACAAGAGTTCCCTGAACCTGCCTCCGGTGGGAGCCCGCCTCCAGCGGCAGGATGGAGGGATCATAACCTCTCTAGAGCAGCTTCATGAAAAAATCAACGAGATGAGGAACGTGTTCAACTCGCTGGAGAACAAGGTAGACACCCATTTCTAATCCTGGGGGTGGGCTGTGGGCTGTTAAACAAGCAAGCTGGAGACAGAGCAGAGCAAATAAGTCCACGTCTTCAGAATATTTTTTTTTACTTACAAAGGAATGGCCAGTTGGTACCAGAAAACCAGTCTGTAGTAGCTAAAGGTTTTCAGAATCTCCCAAGCAACTTAAAAGTGACCTGTAGTCTCAGGTGTGTGATTGTACTCACTATGTATGGCATCCCCCGCCTGATCAGTGGTTGTGAAGCTGTTTATAAAGCAGTAGTGTTACTTCAGTGGCAGGTATCGAAGGAGCTCACAGTAACATATGGAAAGAAAATGGGCGCTCCTAGCTCAAAATGGTTTCAGAATTCCCAAAGTCCCTATATAACCTGGCTGTTAGTGAAATGTATTGATAGCTCTTAATATTTGGGAACTGGGGTTCTACAGGTGAAGAGAACCCTGCTGCTTCCTTTTGCCTCCTGGGCAAAATGCCACACATCCACCTAGGGGAGTAGTGAAAATGAAACCTATTTCTGTTGGAAAGTGGTTCCCTTTTTTTTTTCCAAGCAGGAAACATGAGTGAATGTGAGGTTTCCTTCCTTCAATTTTGAAACGTGCCTACGTTTTGCTTTGATATCACATGGCCATCGACTTCATTTTGCTCACAGAAGATGAATTTGTATAATGAAAATTACCAAATCAAATGTAGTTGATCTGGTGATTTAACCTAACATGACAACTGAATTAGGACATGTGCTGAAACCCATCACAGACATATCAAAATTAAAAATGACTGGAATGAAATACAGACTGCTCATGTTGTTTCCCAATCTTTCAGCTCCAAACACCTGAGATGTCATCTTCTTTTTCCTCGGAATGATCTCCTTGATTCCTCTTATTTCCCCCTCCTCCAAGCCTTCTGTGAAGCACAGAGACCCACAAGCCCTATATTTTGAAAATATGGTACAGAAGAGTAATTCATTTTATACTTTGAGATGTCACACAAGTTGGAACCATTTGGAAAGGGTTTTTTAGGCTCCTAAAAAGTTCTGTTTTAAAAAGTAATCTGGAGTAAGCATTTCTATACTTAGCAGAATGTAAGATCATAAAAATCATGTAAGTAATGTTATTATTACCTTATTGTTATTATCTGAACCTTTTATTTGTTGAAAATGCTTTTTTCATTGACTCAATAAATAAAACTGAACTTTAGAAGTGCTCCATTTTCTCCACATTTCTGTTTGCGCTTAGCTTTCTGATTTGCCATTTCACGGGGGAAAAGCATTAAAATTTCTTGAATACTTTTTACATACCAAGCATAAGCTGTGGTAGGTACCTTACCTACATTTATTCATTTAATTCTCAAGACAGTCCTGTGAAATATTATCCTGGCTGTATTATGGATGAGGAAATTGCTACAAAGAGGCTAACCAACTTGCCTGAGGTTTTAGTACTTGTAGGAGAGTTGCTAGGATTTATACCCTACCTGACTCCAAAATTGACACCCTTTTCATGGTTGGAAGGTGACAATAAAAATCCAAGTGTGCATTCCTACATGACCAGGCTTGACAGCTGAAGACGACTCTCGTCACTATCAGTGTGCTGAGTTTCTACCATTGTAGGTTTTCCTGCCCCTGGAAACACCATAATCCCCTTTTTCATTATATCATCCAAGAATATTAAAAAAAACTTCTTCCCTTTCAAAGAAATATTCAGATATGCTTAATTATTACTCTTTTTATCATTACATTTTTTTAAGGGAAAAAAATAACTGAATTTCTTCAACATCCTTTCTTGCATGGAATTCAAAGAGTTACTGATCAACACTGTCTTTCACATGCATAGCTTGCTTTTAAAGTAAATCTCTTTTTAATCAAAGGTGTTTGAATAAATAGTAAGTTGCAGGAACACTTGCAAACAATAAATTGGTTGCTTTTTTATCACTATCAAGCTTCAGTATGAGTGATATAAAGAAGACCCACTTTTCCCTAGACAAATGGGGCCAAGGTGCCTTAAGTTGTGTACACAACAGTCTTCTAGTAAATGAGTTTTGTACATGTTCAAGAGCCTGGTTTTGCAAACAAAAGAAACATCCAAGGGATCAGAGATACCATTCATAATAATTTATAGCAAATTGAATATACTCTTTGTGTATTATTTAGTTGCAGGCTCTAGCCTCTGAACTCAAAACTGGCTTCACAGAAGCAATGCAAGAACTGTCAAGAATTCAACATGGAGAATATGCTTTGGAAGAGAAGGTTAAGAGCTGCAGATGTTCCATGGAAGAGAAAGTTACTGAGATGAAGAATTCATTGAACTATTTTAAGGTAGGTCCTTCTTCTATTTCCCTCCTAGAGATTTCTGGTCATCTTAACAGAATTTAAAAAAAAAAAACAACAAAAAAAAAACTTGCCTTTTTGCCTAGCAACCAAATACAAGAATTTTCCTCTGGCCCATTCATTAACTTTCATGGGAAAATATCATATTTTACTTAGTTGGATCTCTATGTCAAAATTAGAAGCTACAATAGAAGTAAAGTTTTCATTTCTCATTCATCATTTACTATGTATTAAAAGTTTTCTGTGTACTAGATATTATGTTATATACTTTACCTTCATATACCAGATTAAATACATATCAATTCTTATTTTTTAGGAAGAGCTAAGCAATGCCATGTCAATGATCCAGGCCATCACTTCCAAACAAGAAGAAATGCAACAGAAAATTGAACAGCTTCAACAGGAGAAGCGAAGAGAATCTCGAAAAGTTAAAGCCAAGTGAGTGTCTGACCAAAAAACTGACCAAAGGCAAACGTATAAGCCACGGCTCATAGACAGGCACCAGAAACAGCTTTCCCTCTATTGGTGGACAGCTGGCCACTGGGCTCCATGGACCAGCATGTGAGAGAGGTTATGCAGCACAGAAATGAATGGTGGGACTTCTCTGGCAATCCAGTAGTTAAGACTCCGTGTTTACAATGCAGGGTGCAAAGGTTCAATTCCTGGTGGGGGAAACAGGAACAGTAGCAGAAAACACACTTAATGTAACTGGAAGGTAAATGAAAATGACATCAAGTGGCATGTAGAATTTAACTGTAAAAACGTAAAATAACAACTAGAAAGTTAAAGTGTTAGTCACTCAGTCGTGTCCAACTCTTTTTGACCCCGTGGACTGTAGCCCACCAGGCCCCTCTGTCCATAGAATTCTCCAGGCAAGAATACTGGAGTAGGTTGCTATGTCCTTCTCCAGGGGATCTTCCCGACCCAGGGATTGAATCTGGGTCTCCTGCATTGCAGGCAGACTCTTTACCAACTGAGCCACCAGGAAAATAACAACTAGAAAGATATATTTAAATTATGATTTTTGTGCTAAGATAGTGGGGTCACCAGTGATTTTGTTAGATTTCTGAAATTTCTCTAATACTATTCTTATTTTACTTTGACCATTGAAAATAAATTTTTGTTAAACAATATCCCAACCAGGCTGAATTAAGTAAAGCTTCACCACTAAGTAGACATAATCTTCATTGTTACATGTTTTAATATGATCAAATTTCAAATATAACTAATATTTGTGTGACCCTGGAGAATGGTTCAGTGTTTTCAATCGAGTACCTGCTCCTTCCTGCTACCTTTGTGTTGCTTTGTGAAGAGAATGTAAATTATCCCAAGAAATTGTTCCTGCTGTAAACTCTGTAACAGGGAAGCTAGCAACAGAAAAATAAAAATGCAGATATTATAATTAGAAGGTGAATTGTAGGTATTTGGTGATGAGTTGCGTTGACTCATATGAATTGCTAGTATTCAACTGTGTTTAATTTACAAAAACTGCAATTTTGTATGGTTCAGAAATTTTCTTGACCTGTTCTGAACTGACTCTTTTCTTACCCCATCACTTAGTAAGAGCCTTTTTTCTTTTCTTGTGTTAGGAAAACTCAGAAAGAAGAACATGGATCACAGGCTGGACCTGCTCAAGCACAAGGAAGTCCCTTCCGTTCCATCAACATCCCTGAGCCTGTTCTTCCAAGTGAAGATTTTACAAACCTTTTGCCTTCTCAGGCCTATGAAAAAGGTACAGTTCACACATCATATTGAATTAGCCAGGTAGTTCTCCCTTGGTTCCTAGGACTTCAGTAACATTGAGAATAGGCTTACAGCCTCCATCTTTATTAGATGAAAATGGTGTTATTGCTCAGGATTTTTGCTTTTGTAACTGGAATGTAGAAGAATTCAGAGGATCTAAGAGATGGAGAGAGTCTGCCCAAATTTAAAAGATTTACTTTTGAGGGAAAATACTAATCTGGGTATTCTAAGTTTCAAACGGGTTGGAAATAAGTTATTATACAATAATACTATATGAGCTGCCGTAGAAAAAAAATGTTTAATTATTCACTGTAATAAATTGTTTTATTTTCTACATTACTTCTCAATCCTTACCTCTCTGCACAGATGGAAAATTGTGTTCTTTTTTTTTCCAGCAAAAGTTTCACAGATATGAGAAAGTTATATCTGCTCTAACAGGCAGGCATTGATGTCAGTGATAACCTAATTCTGTACTCTCCTTTCTCTGGAAAACGGATCTGGTGGTGTTTGTGGGCTGAAACAGCCACAGCCACATCACTGAAAATAATCAGAAAATATCTGTATGTAGCAGTCCTGAAGAAAATGGCTTTCCAATAGACGTTGCTAAGCATGTTTGCTACATCTTTGTATCCTCAACAATATAAGCAAGCACCTTATATGCAGGAGCATGAATGGAGATACTAACATTGTTTGGATAAATTTTCCTGTTTTTTAGGTCTCATGTTGAAAATTTCCAAAAGAGGCTCAATAAATTCTAGACCAACTGTAATCTCCTCAAGAGCAGGACTGGTGGTTTTCCACCCTTATGGCTTAAGAAACAATGTAACTCATATATTCAAAGATAATAAATCTGCTTTGGATAATTTAAAAATCTTAATCAAGTGGCTTTTAAGTGGTATTAACTTCAAAGTACAGATTTGCTTTTTTATTTTTTATCCATTTGAGTAGTTATTTTAGAGACTCAATAGGTACAGCCTAGGAAAACTCACTTGCTCCATCTAGGGAATGGGTTCATCACAGGTGGCTCTGTGTTTTTTGCTCCATGGCATAAACAACACAGCATAAAATGAAGATGTTGTTAGGGAAGAATGTAGAATGGGCTTGGAAGGTAGAAGTCAGATCAGAGTTAAGTCTGGGACAGCCGACCATATGCACAAGATAAAAAATTAAAAGTTATATTTGCAAAGTGCCCAGATGCATGGCAAATTCTCCTTCTTTCGTTATTATTTAGGCATGGCTTATATAATATAGTTTATTCTACCTAGTTGCTATACAAATTTGGGGATAATATGCCATAGTAAGACATTCTGGATATGATTGGTGATAGTTTATGTTAAAACTTGAGGTCAAAGGACCAAACTTTCAGAAGGGGTTGGCTTCAGTTCAGTTCAGTTCAGTTCAGTCGCTCAGTCGTGTCCAACTCTTTGTGACCCCATGAACTGCAGCACGCCACGCCTCCCTGTCCATCACCAACTCCCGGAGTTCACTCAAACTCACTTCCATCGAGTCAGTGATGCCATCCCGCCATCTCAGCCTCTGTTGTCCCCTTCTTCTCCTGCCCCCAATTCCTCCCAGCATCAGAGTCTTTTCCAATGAGTCAACTCTTCGCATGAGGTGGCCAAAGTACTGGAGTTTCAGCTTTAGCATCACTCCTTCCAAAGAACACCCAGGACTGATCTCCTTTAGAATGGACTGGTTGGATCTCCTTGCAGTCCAAGGGACTCTCAAGAGTCTTCTCCAACACCACAGTTCAAAAGCATCAATTCTTTGGTGCTCAGCTTTCTTCACAGTCCAACTCTCTGCTGCTGCTGCTGCTAAGTCACTTCATTCGTGTCCGACTCTGTGCGACCCCATAGATGGCAGCCCACCAGGCTTCCCTGTCCCTGGGATTCTCCAGGCAAGAACACTGGAGCAGGTTGCCATTTCCTTCTCCAATGCATGAAAGTGAAAAGTGAAAGTGAAAAGTCGTGTCCGACTCTTCGAGTCCCCATGGACTGCAGCCTACCAGGCTCCTCCGTCCATTGTGATTTATAAAATGGTGCCATTGTTATCCATTGACCCCAAACTCAGTATCTTAAAATAGCAATATTCATTATATCACAGTTTCTCTGAGTTGGGAATCTTTGCACAGCTTAGCTGAGTGCCTCTGGCTCAAGGTCTCTCATGAGGTTGCAGTCAAGGTGTTGGCCACCCGCTACCCTTCCTTCTATCCATCCATTCATCTACACTTTCATCCATCCATTCACCTCAAGCATTGATTTAGGTGGTGGGATGTCATAATGAACAAGAATTTCTAACCTTCAAGGAGCTGTTGTTCTGAAGGAAGCAGACAATGAACAAGACAAAATATGTAGTATGTTAGATAGTAATCAGAAGACAAATAAGGAAACACGGGTATAATTTTAGAGAGGGTACCAGGTAAAGACCTGAAGGAAGTGAGAAAGAAGGTTTATGGATATCAGAGTGGAGAAAGGGACCAGCCCCAAGGTACCAGGAGGAACATCACTGATGTGCTCAAGAAATTGCATAAGACCAGTGGGGCTAAAAGCAGAATAAACAGGGAAACAATAGGAGATGGGTTTTTTAAGAAAAAGAGAAAAAACAGCAGGCAGGGGAGGGAGGCAGATATTTTAGGGCCTTAAGATAATTCTAAGATCTTTGGTCTTTGCACAGAAATGGGGAGCTGTTGGAGGGCTAAGAAGAGGCTTGACAGGGTCTGACTTACATTTTAAAATCATCCTTCTGGCTCTGTTTAGCATTAACATCCTTACCATCATAGTTACGTAATCATTTAGCTCTTGCTGTGTGCAGTTTAGAAATGTTATCTTATTTAATTCTTATGGCTATCTATGAGTTAAGTTGGAGACGGCAATGGCACCCCACTCCAGTACTCTTGCCTGGAAAATCCCGTGGATGGAGGAGCCTGGTAGGCTGCAGTCCATGGGGTTGCTAAGAGTCGGACATGACTGAGAGACTTCACTTTCACTTTTCACTTTCATGCATTGGAGAAGGAAATGGCAACCCACTCCAGTGTTTTTGCCTGGAGAATTCCAGGGACAGGGGAGCCTGGTGGGCTGCCATCTATGGAGTCGCACAGAGTCGGACACGACTGAAGCGACTTAGCAGCAGCATGAGTTAAGTATTAGTTATATCTTTGTAGAAATGAGAGACTAGTACTTGCCACACTCTATTGTAATTTTTTTTTTTACTGCTCTGGCTTCCCCAGTAGAAGGTAAGCCCTGTGAGACTATCCCAGTTCTTAGTAGAAGGTGCCAGTCTATGTTAGTGGGATGAATATCGATTGAAAGCTTTCCTTCGTCTGCAGCACAAGAGACCAGATCCATGCACGTAGGAGACAGCAATGTGAAGGGAATGATGGGTCCTGGTAAGTGGCTCTTCTTCAAGTTCTCTTTTCTTCTAACAGCCTCACCCTTTCCCTTCTTCTACCTTTCCTGCTTCTACGCCCTCAGTCCCAAACCAGGCATGAAAGAAGTCAGGCAAGATAAAGCACTATGTTTTTAGTAAGATTCCAAGATGTATGCTGGAGTAGGTCAGCAACTCAGAGGGAAGGGGAAGGGAAGTTGAAGACAAAACTGGTCTTCTTAGTTCCTTCAGGCTTGTTTCAGTTACCACTGAACTAGAACTTGCTGAGAACTCACAAGTTCAGGTGGAATGACATTTACATTTTCTGTGGACCACACATCTTATAGTTTATGTAATTTAAAAGTTATCTAGGAGATAATTCACCAGAATTTTATAAATTATTTCATCTCCCCTCCCTCCCTTCCTCCTTCCTTTTGGAAATACACCATCAGGGCCAAGGAGGACAAATTCCAAAACACAACACTGTCTTTGGTACCCTTCTTCCTGCTCTTTCTGTGTTTTCTCCTCAGGTGTGCTCACCTGAAAGGAAGAAATATGAAGAATCAATACATATGACTATAAATTAGTTTTGTTATTATATTTTATAAAATAAATAATTTATAAATTAACTAATTTATATTTTATTTTATAAAATTTATTTTTTTTAAGTCATTCAGTACAGTCTGTGTGCCAAGAATTAAGTATATAGACCAGAAACAGAGAAAGGTGATCCTTTGTAACTGTGGAGACTTTTAATTCTTAATTGATATGTTTAACCCTCAAAGGATAGTTGTACCCAAGCAAAGGCATAATATTTTTGAGTTAGTAACAAATATAATTTAAAAAAAGTCAGAACTTGATGGCAGATGTTATTTTTCAGGAATGACCCCAACAACTCCAGAAGCAGAAGAAAACCTTAAACCTTGCCTCTCAGCTGATATCCAACCCAAGAGTCATCTACCACCTGGTGTGTGGAGGCAGCCTAAGGAAGCTAAAGACTGGGGTGAAGAATACGTCACAAAAGACCACCCAGATAAACTCAAGGAAGTGAGCCAGGGCAGACATAGCTCCTTGGAAAACGTTTTATGTGAAACTTCTTTAGCTGGTAAGTCCAAAGGGGCAATGTAGGCTGAAAATGTAAAAAACAAGAAACCTAAGGGCTGGAATCCTTGCAATTTAGATGCAGTAGACCTATGAGACAATTGAGCTTCTGGTTTCCTTTTGAGATGAACAAACTGAAGTCTTTAGTGGTAAAGGGACTCACCTGAGGTCACACGGCCAACTGGGACTACCACCTTGATTCTGGGTATCCATGACACTTAGTATTGTACCGCTCTGGGAGAAAAGGCATAAGGTTAGTGGAGAAGAAGGCAGAATTTTGTAATGGATTTATTCAGTGATATGGAATGTTCAACATATGAATCTTGTATCAGGGGTTCACCACCAAAATGTCAAATACTGCAATGAGGTCTGTTTTTCCCTTCCTCCTTTTTTCCCTCTTTATTTTCTTTCTTCAAAAGATAAATCATCACAGAGCACTTAGCACATGTCTGACAATGGCAATTCCAACTGTTGTTTTTAATTAATTTTAATTGGAGGCTAATTACTTTACAATATTGTAGTGGTTTTTGCCATACACTGACATGAGTCAGCCATGGGTGTACATATGTCCCCCATCCTGAAGCCTGCTCCCACCTCCCTCTCCATCCCATCCCTCAGGGTCATCCCAGTGCACCAGCCCTGAGTGTCCTGTCTCATGCATTGAACCTGGACTGGCAATCTATTTCACATATGGTAATATACACGTTTCAATGCTATTCTCTCAAATCATCCCACCCTCACATCCTCCCACAGAGTCCAAAAGTCTGTTCTTTACATCTTTGTCTCTTTTGCTGTCTCACATATAGGGTCATCATTACCATCTTTCTAAATTCCATATATATGCTTTAATATACTGTATTAGTGTTTTTCTTTCTGACTTACTTCACTCTATAATAGGCTCCAGTTTCATCCACCTCATTAGAACTGATCCAAATGTGTTCTTTTTAATAGCTAAGTAATATTCCATTGTGTATATGTACCACAGCTTTCTTATCCATTCGTCTGCCAAAGGACATCTAGGCTATTGTAAACAGTGCTGCAATGAACATTGGGGTACATGTGTCTCTTTCAATTCTGGTTTCCTCAGTGTGTATGCCCAGGTGTGGGATTGCTGGCAGTTCTATTTCCAGTTTTTTAAGGAATCTCCACACTGTTCTCCATAGTGGCTGTATTAGTTTGCATTCTAACCAACAGTGTAAGAGGGTTCCCTTTCTCCATACCCTCTCCAGCATTTATTGTTTGTAGACTTTTTGATAGCAGCCATTCTGACCAGCATGAGATGTTATCTCATTGTGTTTTTGATTTGTATTTCTCTGATAATGATTGATGTTGAGCATCTTTTCATGTGTTTGTTAGCCATCTGTATGTCTTCTTTGGAGAAATGTCTGTTTAGTTCTTTGGCCCATTTTTTTGATTGGGTCATTTATTTTTCTGGAATTCAGCTGCATAAGCTGCTTGTATATTTTTTGAGATTAATTATTTGTCAGTTGCTTTGTTTGCTATTATTTTCTCCCATTCTGAAGGCTGTCTTTTCACCTTGTTTATAGTTTCCTTCATTGAGCAAAAGCTTTTAAGTTTAATTAGCTCCCATTTGTTTATTTTTGCTTTTATCTCCATTACTCTGGGAGGTGGGTCATAGAGGATCCTGCTATGATTTACATCAGAGAGTGTTTTGCCTATGTTTTCCTCTAGGAGTTTTATAGTTTCTGGTCTTACATTTAGATCTTTAATCCATTTTGAGTTTATTTTTGTGTATGGTACTAGAACGTGTTCTAGTTTCATTCTTTTACAGGTGACCAGTTTTCCCAGCACCATTTGTTAAAGAGATTGTTTTTTCTCCATTGTCTATTCTTGCCTCCTTTGTCAAAGGTGTCCATAGGTGTGTGGATTTATCTCTGGGCTTTATATTTTGTCCCATTGATCTATATTTCTGTCTTTGTGCCAGTACCATACTGTCTTGATGACTGTAGCTTTGTAGTACAGTCTGAAATCAGGCAGGTTGATTCCTCCAGTTCCATTCTTCTTTCTTAAGATTGCTTTGGCTATTTGAGGATTTTTGTATCTCCATACAAATTGTAAAATTATTTGTTCTAGTTCTGTGAAAAATACCATTGGTAGCTTGACAGGGATTGCATTGAATCTGTATATTGCTTTGGGTAGTATACTCATTTTCACTATATTGATTCTTCCAATCCATGAACATGGTATATTTCTCCATCTATTTGTGTTATCTTTGATTTCTTTCATCAGTGTTTGATAGTTTTCTATATATAGGTCTTTTGTTTATTTAGGTTCCCTCCAACCCTTTTATAGGAGGTAATTTTTAATTTTTTATTATCAAATACATGAAAACTGAATAACACTAAAAGTTTTATTGTGAAAATCAGTAGCACTTTAAATTCTTTTGACATATTTTTTTCTGGTGCTTGTTTCCATGTTTTAAAAAGAGTTTATGCTGCTATTTTTTTCTATTGGTACATTGCATGCATGCTAAGTTGCTTTAGTCATGTCCAACTCTTTGTGAACCTATGAACTGTAGCCCGCCAGGTTCCTCTGTCCATGGGATTCTCCAGGCAAGAATACTGGAGTGAGTTTCTGTGCCTCCTCCAGGGGATCTTTCCAACCCAGAGATTGAATCTGCATTTCTTATGTCTCCTGCATTGGCAGGTGGGTTATTTCCCGCTAGCACCACCTGGGGATACACAGACCTGTATAATATGAGAAATATATTGGGTTGGCCAAGAAGTTCTTTTGGGTTTTTCCATAAAATCTTACAGAAAAACCCAAAAGAACTTCTTGGCCAATCCAACATTAATATTTCTAATAATAGAAATATTATCTCATAAAGTTCTTTCATACACCTTTTCAGGCAATACCCACCCACAGAACCACTACTCTGACTTCTGTCACCATAAATTAGTTGTGTCTGTTCTTGACTCCATAAAAATGGAATATTACAATATGCAGTTTTTTCATGTCTGGCCTCTTTCTCTCAACATAGCATTGCATGTAATTCATTCAGTAATTTATTCCTTTTTATTAATCATATTGAATGAATTTACCATAATTTGTCCATTCTCTTGTTGCTAGACATTGGATTGTTCCAATTTAGGGCTACTATGAATAAAACTGCTATGAACATTCTTGCACAAGTCTTTTTTTTTTTAATGTATGCCCTCATTTCTCTTGAGTGTACACCTAGGAGTGGAATCTTTGGATTATAGGATAGGATTATGTTTAACTTTAAAACACCAGCAGTTTACCAGTTGGAACATTTTATACTCTTACCAGCAATGTATGAAACTTTGCAGTTTTTTTACATTCTTCTCAGTATTTAGTATGATCAGCCTTTTAAATTTGAACCATTCTGTGGGTGTGTCCTGTGTCATATTGCAGTTTTAATTTGCACTTCCCTGAAGACTAATGATGTTGAGCATCTTTTCATATGCTTGTTGACTATTTGTATAATTTCTTTTATGACGTACCTATTTAAGTCCTTTGTCCAGTGTTTAAATTGGGTTATCTTTTTATTCTCTATTAGTAGGGTTTTTAAATATATTTTGAATATGAGTTCCCTGTAAGATATATGTGTTGAGAATATTTTATTCTATTCTCTGCCCTGCCTTTTCACTTTCTTGGTAGTCTTTTGATAATAGATATTTTTAATTTTAATGAAGTTCAATTTATCAAGTTTAAATGTTTAAAATAGTTTGTGACTTATGTGCCCTTGCAAAATATTTTTGCCAGTTCTAAGGTTATCAAGGTATTATACTATGTTTTCTTATAAAAATCTTTATAGTTTTAGCATTCACATTTAGGTCTATGACTCATATTGAATAAATTTTGCTGTGTGGTATGAATCCAGATTCATTTTTTTCCCATATGGGTATCCAGTTGCTTCAGCTCCATTTATTGAAAATGCCTTCATATTCTCACTAAAATGAATAGGAAAAGCCAAGTCATCACATATATGTGGGTCTAACTCTAGACTCTAAGGCTTCCCAGGTGGTTCAGTGGTAAAGCATCTGCCTGCCAATGCAGCAGATGCTGGAGACATGGGTTTGCTCCCTGGGTCTGAAAGATCCCTTGGAGAGGATAGTGGCAATCCAGTCCAGTATTCTTGCCTGGGAAATCCCATGGACAGAGGAGCCTGGTGTGCTACAGTCTATGGGGTTGCAAAAGAGCTGGCCACGACTTAGGGACTAAAAAACAAATTCTACTCTATATTCTTTTATTCTGATTAGGAGAGAATTGACATCTTGACAGTACTGATATTCCAGTTGAAGAACATGGTATATGACTCTTTTTACATGGGGGGTCTTCTTTAATTTTTCTTAGCAATGTAACAAAGTCTATCACTGACATTTTTTTAAAACAGCATTTGCCTTAGAGACCTCTGTTATCCTACTGTATTCTGACTCACTGCACTGCTGCCCTCCTGGGACTTCCTGTGAATTCCCTTAAAATTCCTCCTATGTTAGATTTCTATTCAGGGTTTTGTGGAGGTATTTTTTTTTTTTGCATATCCTTCTCAGTTTCTTGGTTTACTACTTGTTTTGATGGAACACATAGCCTGGTAGGTTCCACATAATTCATTGGCTATTTAGATGAATACAAAGTCATTTTCCATTATCATTTTGAAGCAATTGTTCCACTGTCTTCTAAATTCTAATGTTGCCAGTGAAAAATCCAATATCATCTAATCCCCAGTCCTTTGTATGTTACCTGATTTTTCTCTCTGGTAACTTTTAGGATCTTCTCTTTACCTTTGGTGTGCTAAATTTTCACAGTGATTTGGTATATTTTACAGTGATGTGAGAGTTTTTTTTTCATTAATTATACTGAATGCAAATGGGCCCTTTCCTCTGGAAATACATGTCCTGGTATTTTTTGTATTATTAATTTGATAATATCTTCTCATTCATTTTCTTTCTTTTCTCTGAAACTTCTACTAGTTTGATATTGGATCTCCTGGACTGATTTTCTCTATTACTGCCTTTTTTGGTGGGGAGGGAAATGGAGGCAGGTGTACAGATTTCCTTGACTTTGTCTTCTCCTCTTTTAAAAAAGCCAAAAAGTTTCTTTTTTCCTGGATTGTTTTTAAAATATAGGATCCTGTAATTATTAAGTGGGCAGAACATTTTTGGTAACTCTTTGAGGATATTAATTATAAGATTTTTTTTAAAGGTTTCTTTTTTTTTCCTGCATTGTCTCTATTTATGGTTCCTCCTTTTAAAAATGTGTGTATACTTTTTTCTTCTCTTTCTTTTATGATGTAAGATTGATTCAAGTATCTGAGGGTTCTTAGCTAATTATTCATATCCAGGAAAAAGGCCCTAAATAAAAAGAAACCTAAAAATCCTGTGTTGGTCAAGCTGATCAATAAGTGGGCTTCCTATCTGCTAATCAGGTGGCAAATTACCATTTTGATTGGTTACCTCTGTATGTCAGTGATTGTAGACCTTTTTCACTTGGGCAGCTCATTCCTCCAGTGGAAGATCCTCTGGTCTCCAGTCTGGACAGTATAAGTCTGGCTGCTGGCACTCTGGGACCTGCAGGCAAAGAGGCTGAGAGGAGTCTCACTCTTTTGTATGTGAGCCTTCTTTGAGTCCCTTTGTTTTCATTTTAGCATTTCAGCTCTGCTCTCTGCTGTGTCTGATGTTGTTAGTTCAGATACCAGAGACCCAGGCTTCTCTAGCTTTTCTCGTTTCTCCTGGGGTGGAACTGAGGAAGTCATCCAGCATGGGTATGAGGAACTGAAGGTTCAGCTTCACTGAATGTAGACTGTTTCTCCTGTTTATAACACTGCCTCTTACTTGTACTCTCTGTGATGTCTTGGTGTCTCCAATCCTTGAGCCTTTCTGCTTCTCAGCTGGTTTCCCATCCACAGATGAAAACGCTGAAGTAAATGGTTTGGTGCCCTTTGCTCTGCTGAATTAATGACCATGCCTCCACTCTGTTTTCCATCTTCCAGAAACTTGCTGGTGTCTCTATTGCTTTCAATACCTTTTTATTGCTTTCTATCATTTAACAGGGTCTCAGGGAATAGTGGTTAACAAAAATTCCCTCCTTGTTTTGTTTTTAAAGCTAAAAGACAGACTGTGGCTCTAGAACTGCTTGAATCAGAGAGAAAATATGTCATTAACATCTCTCTGATCCTGAAGATCAAGGCAACATTCCAGGGGTCAGATGGAAAGAGGAATTCTAAAGAGAGAAGGTACCCATGTATTCATTGCCTTTGCTTTTCAGATTGATTAAAATTTAAGGTAAGTTGTTTATTGTTTCCACTTTGGGAATTCTGGTACTTATCAAGAGCTCCAAATATAGACTTGGAAATGAGAATAGTCAGTGACCGCAGGTAACCCCTGGCAAGTCTCAACTTTTGACTTCCAGCAGATAAGAAAATGAGTGGAGTCTCTGGGGCTTTCAGTGGTCCTGGCATGTCTGTTAAGAGCCTAAAGGGAAAAAGTGCAACAGTGAGGGAGGTATTCCTATCTGTTGCCATCTGCATATTCCACTGGAAATCCTGGAAGAACCCCTGGAACCACTTCTCATGGGAGCACAGGAAATGGATGGGAATGGAGATCTGAAGTGGCCATTAGATAAATGATGCAGGGCTTACATAGCTGTGAACTTGGACCTTTCTTATTATTTGTTCAGGAAATCCTGGTTAAGGTATGAGCCGCATGTGAGTGTAGTCATGCTGTGGGGCAGAACTTCCATCAGGCCTCTAATGTGTTACAGCAACTTGCTAGTCGCCAGGTTACCACATTCCCCCCTCTATATCTGTTCCAAAACTTCAGATTTTCTCTGCTTCCCTCTCTGCTGAGAGAAAGCAGGAAGGAGAAACTTACGATTTGGTGGGGAAAGACTACTGTCATAAAGATGTGATAATCCAGATCCACCGAGGAAAAGGCCAAGCCAAATAAATGAGAAGTCTGGATGATGGATGACTAGAGACAAACACAGCATTACCACTTTAAGTATTCTACCAAGGAATATGCACTGGTGGTTCGTGAAGTTGTGGGAAGCCTGAACTGTATTTTCCAGATCCATATCACCCCTACCCCCAATTTTACTTGGCTTTGCAGCTGCCAGCAGTAAACCCAATCACCAAAACACAATGTACATCCATCGAAGCGACTGATGTGAGAAAACGTGCCATGACAAACCCACAATTACTTCACTATTTGCAAGAATTATTTCACTGCAAAACCTAGATAAAATAGAAAGCTGTAAGGAGCAGCAAAGAACATGACACTGAAAGCTGTGAACAGTAGACGCTTTGGACTGGATTTTACTTTCTGTGGCCACCTAGATCCTTGCTGGCTCTTCCCTTTCTGGCCACTTGATTCCCCCTTCTTCATCCCATCCAGCTTGTCTGAACCTCCCAGATTACCCCTTCAGCCCTCTGAGAAGTCTCTCTGGCCTCTTGCTATCTTGCTGGTGCCGAAGATTTGCTCAGTTCACATTAAAACCCAACTAAAACCCAGTCTACCTTTTGATGTGGCTTTGCCTCCACATCTATGAGTCTAAGCCAGCAGTATCTCTTTCTACTCTCTGAAAATGTGGGGATGGGGTAAGGAGAGTGAAAGAGAGGATTGTTTGCTCCAGCATACAGTAATCAGGCTGCATGTTGGGTACTTCATTTACTTCATGAAATCTTCACAAGAACCTGTGAATCCTACCTGATAGATCAAGAAACTCAGGTCCAGTGAGGTTTGAAGTCACATAACCAACTGAAGCCAGAGCTCAAACCCAGGCCTGTCTGATGCTCTTTTAGCATCACACTGCTTCTCTAAGGACCATGTGATTTCAAAGATACCACCTTGACTGACAGCAATATTCCAGGTGCCTCAACCAGAAGCTGACTTTGTCTCTTCCTGTTTCATAAATCAGGCTTCTCCCTTAGCTGCCCATTTGTCCTTACTTCAGATCTCAGCTGACCCGTCAAATAGAGGAAGATTTTTAGTTCACAGAAGCTCTTTTCTACTTGCCCTCTCTTCTACTGCTCATGACCCATTACTAAGGAAGAAGTGGGCCTTCCCCTAAATCCTGAGATTAAAATAATTAAAACTACCATACCTTCCTCAAGAAAGTAAGATAATGGTTATTTCTCATATCCATGATGATGCTATTTATGTTAGTTATCTGCCAAGCTAATCCTCTTTTTTGTTTTCATTGCCCAAGAAGAGAAAAGCTTCAATTCAGTATTAGTGCTAATATGAAATCTCTGGTTCTGAGCTTTGCTGTGCTTAGTCACTCAGTCGTGTCCTATTCTTTGCGACCCCATAGACTGTAGCCTGCCAGGCTCCTCTGTTCATGGGGATTCTCCAGGCAAGAATACTGGAGTGGGTTGCCATGCCCTCCTCCAGGGGCTCTTCCCCCACCCAGGGATCGAACCCAGGTCTCCTGCATTGCAGGTGATTCTTTACTGCCTGGGCCACCAGGGAAGCCCCTCTGAGCTTTGCAATGTCACCCTTTTCCTATTGCTGTTGAGTCGCTAAGTCATGTCTGACTCTTTGTGATACCATGGACTGTAGCCCGCCAGGCTCCTCTGTCCATGGGACTTCCCAGGCAAGAATACTGGTTGCCATTTCCTTCCCAGGGATCAAAGCCAAGTCTCTTGCGTCTTCTGCACTGGCAGATGGATTCTTTACCACTAAGCCACCAGGGAAGCCCTACTCTTTTCCTACCTGAGGTTAGAGCTTCATCCTCCTCCTTAATTCACTGTTTCTTTTTTCCTAAGCTTTCTGAAGCCTCCACGTGTAGCCTCTTTATTTAAATAGATAAGCGGAATGAAATACAAAACAGAATGAGATTATTCCTCTTCTCTATTGGCATTTTTCCTCCCATACAAAGATGAAAATTACCTTATGAACATTTACCTTTCCCATCACAAACCACAAGCCTTCTGCATTTTCTGCCCTCATTGAAAAGTCACCTGGGGGTGAAAACAACACCCACAAATACATACCTGATGCTCAAACCTGAGGGTGCCACGTCTTCTCAAACCTATAAAATAAAAGTTTAGGTTTTCCCTAGAAATACATGAAGTGCTCAGAAGTCTCTGCAGGCTGCTTCCAGCCAGCCCTGCCCCTGGCTGCAATCGGCTGCAGGAGCAAAGGCTGCCAGTGGAAGCCTGAGGGGAAAGTCTGTGCTGTTGTCGACTGGTAGGAGGATCACAGATGTTGGAGTTCTTGTTTTTTTCTGGCATGTTTCACCCACACAGAGCCACTACCTCAGGCTTGAATAGTCCTGCATGAACCCTTGTCAGGAGGGGCAAAGTCAGCCCCACAGGATTTGCCGATTAGCCTTAAAAGCTGAACCCCAGGGCTACATCCTCCAAGAGCTCAACGAACTGTATGCTTCAGATCACCACTAGGTGGCACGTGTTTTTATTATCAATGCCTCATCTTGCAGCTGAAGCTCAGGAGTTGTTTTGACCTAAGTTACTAATTTAAAACTATAACTGGATGTTCGTTGATTGCTTTTAGTTTATTTCCTTGCTTAAGTACTGTCTTGCAGGCGTTGAAATTACTTTGAAGACTTTAGAAAGAATAAACTTTTCATGTTGCCATAATCTCACCCCCGGTTAGGAACAGAAAATAAATTGAGCACTTAACATTTTTGTCCTAATGAAAAAGTTGCCTCTGGGAGTCAGGTTAGGCTCCAGGCAAAACAGTGAAATAGGTTAAGTGTGTCTATACTTCTCGCTTCTTTTTCCCTCTCCCCATTTCCTGGCTCACCTCCTCTGCACTCTGCCCTAATTTCAAATACTATCCTTATTAAATTAAAAAAAATCTAAAGCCTGTTTTCAATATTTGGTACAGAAAGTGAAAAATGAAAGTTAAAGTTGCTCAGTCATTTCCAACTCTTTGCAACCCCATGGACTATACAGTCCATGGGATTCTCCAGGCCAGAATACTAGAGTGGGTAGCCTTTCCCTTCTCCAGGGGATCTTCCCAACCCAGGGATCAAACCAGGTCTTGCATTGCAGGCAGATTCTTTACTAGCTGAGCCACAAGGGAAGCCCAAGAATACTGGAGTGGGTAGCCTATCCCTTCTCCAGCGGATCTTCCTGACCCAGGAATCCAACCAGGGTCTCCTGCATTGCAGGCAGATTCTTTACCAACTGAGCTATCAGAGAAGCCATTTGGCACAGAATCCACCTCAAATCATCACTCTTCACGGAACTCACATGCTTCTGTGAAACTTAATGAGGGTATTAGCCTTTTGTGATCCCCATCCTAAAACCTTACACTGTCACTCCAGTGGACTGTCCACGAGGCAACCTGGACTCCAACCGAGTTACCAGCTGTCCAACTCTGCAAGTACACTGGTCATAGTGTAACAGAAGACAGCTTTCTTGAAAGAAAGGACAGGACAGGAAAGGAAGGAAAAAAAAAAAAAAAAGGAGAGGAAGGAAAGAGAGAAAAAGAAGAGATAAATCAAGACATTTTATACAACCTACACTGACCACCCATCACAATCTCAGATCTCACCACTGTGCCCTAACATCTCACAGTGTCACGCCAGGAATATTACCTGCAGTCACTGTCAGCCTCTGGGTGGGGAGAAATATTTCATGTCTAGGTCTCTTGTGGGTGCAGTGTTTCACTCTTTCAATGTGATCAGGTCTGCTTTCCTCCATCAGCTTTATGGTTTCTCCCAGTTAGACTGTCTCCTAGCCATGCCTCCAAATTCCCTCTCATGTGGACAGGGATTACTTAGGTCTTCCGAGCCTGTTATATCAGGCCAGGAGGGCTCTCCTCCTGTGCTTAGGGATCAGTGGGCTTCACATACATGGAGACTCAAGGCTGTTAGTTAGACTGTCTCCTAGCCATGCCTCCAAATTCCCTCTGATGTGGACAGGGATTACTTAGGTCTTCCGAGCCTGTAATATCAGGCCAGGAGGCCTCTCCTCCTGTGCTTAGGGATCAGTGGGCTTCACATACATGGAGACTCAAGGCACAGGGACTGGAGGGGTTGGCAGACTGGAGTAGAAAGAATCCTTGTCCCTTTTCATGGGAGGCTGGCATTTGTGTGTCTACTCTGAGCTGCAACCACAGGGGAATTTTCTTTGCTTGGAAATGGGCTGAAAACACCTCCTTCCAAACTGGTGTTCTTCCTACTGTTCTCAACAGAGGTCTGCTTGTTTGGGGGTGGCAAAGTACCCCAACTTGTAGTCCTGGCTGCTCTCACCTTTTGAGACAGATCCATATTCTGCCTATGGAATGTGTTCTCTGCTTTTACTTTAGATAAAAGAGATAGAGGGCAGAGGGTGGGAGAGCAGGAAGGGGGCTCAGCAAAACTGGGATTAGCAGGCCAGACCTATGGCTCGCCCTTGAGTTCTTTTCTGCATAAAGCCAAGAACTCTCACGTGGTGGCCTGTCCCAGGAACCTGCCTGAGACCTGGGACATGACCATCCTCTCCTGCCTCATTTTCCTGAAACCTCTTTACAAAGGATATTAGTAAATCTATTTTTTACCTAAAACAAAAGAATCAAGAAAACCAACCAAACGAACATGAAAAACCTTGTGATCTTGAAAGCACAGGGGAACCTACTTTCAGTTCCCCCAGACCCCAAGCTGGAGCTGACATCCTTGCTGTGGCCCAGCAAGGCTCTACTCCTGTTTCTTCCTTCCTCACTCCTTTAGGCCTCTGCTCACCCCGCTTCTCCATCCAATCCACCATCCAGTCCACCTTCTCTTTCCTCCCATGATTCTCCTTCTGACTCTCCTCTCCATCCCACCCTCCTCTGACTTCTCTCTTCTTTCCTTCATTTCCTCTGAAATAAATGAGACACACTGAGATAGAGGGCAGAGGGTGGGAGAGCAGGAGGGGGGCTCAGCAAAACTGGGACTAGCAAGCCAGACCTACGCTGTAGCCTCCTCTGGCAAGACTCCATGCATTCCCAGATTCCTCTTAGAAACTGAAGGAAAGGGGAAAAGTAACACTTTTATGCCCTCATCCCCTGAACTTTCAGTTTCCAGCTTTAAACGAAATTTCCTCCTTCTCTAACTAAGTACAGTTGGTAGCTACGAATGACCAAGTGCCACCTTAGTGCTGTCATCTGCAGCATTAATTAGAATAGATGATTTGCATATCAAGTGGGAAGAACTTTAAAACATGAAAAAGATCACCCTTAAAATTTTACTGTCATCTAAATAAGTGTGGAGAAGGCAATGGCACCCCACTCCAGTACTCTTGCCTGGAAAATCCCATGTACGGAGGAGCCTGGTAGGCTGCAGTCCATGGGGTCACTACGAGTCGGACACGACTTCACTTTCACTTTTCACTGTCATGCATTGGAGAAGGAAATGGCAACCCACTCCAGTGTTCTTGCCTGGAGAATCCCAGGGACAGGGGAGCCTGGTGGGCTGCCATCTATGGGGTCACACAGAGTCGGACACAACTGAAGTGACTTAGCAGTAGCAGTTAGCAAATACGAGTGTACCATTTTGCTTTGAAAAGGCCACTCAAGCGAAGTGCTCTTAACTAATTCAATACACATTTGAACAGGAGTCATCAGTAAAGGGGTCTTTCTGTGGTCTGAGGTTACCTGCTGTGAGGCTGACAGTGACAAATTTTTTTTTGAATACTAAAGGCAGACCTGTGACTCAAAATATTTCGAATGACTGGGAAAATTGGACTTGTTCCATATGTTCTTGAAGAGCCTTTTCTTCTCTACACCTGGTTTGTGTCATCCTGTCTCTATTCTGTTTCAAGCCTCTTCCCTGGCTCTTTACGGTACATTGTCCAGCAGCACCTGGATTTGCTTCATGCTCTGCAGGAAAGGGTCTTGAAGTGGCCACGCCAAGGAGTCCTTGGAGATTTATTCCTTAAGTTAACAAATGATGAGGTAAGTTTTTTTTTCTTAATCCTTTATAAACTTGAATTACATGCATCTGTGTCTTCCATGTCCATTTCTCTTAATGGAGAATCTGGAATCAGTGGATTTCAGAGTCTGAGGAGATCTAGTCTAACCTCCTTGTTCTACAGATAATGAAATAAAGTTCAGAGAAAAAACCATGGTTGAAATTACCCAGCTATCTAGATATTTGTAGATCTGTGGCTAGAACCCAAGTCTTTTAAGTTCCAGTTCATCATTTTTATGCTGAACTATAACTGCCCCCATTGAATATGATGTATATGTATGTGTGTGTGTGTGTGTGTATATATACATGCACATATATCCATCTATACATATAAAATACATATATGGGCATTTGTATATATGTATATGCTTTCACACACAATTTCATTTTTTAAAGATTTTTAAAAATGTGATGGGTAGCTATTTGTCTACAATGTTTTTTGTTTTCACTTTCTTGGAGAAAGGATGCTAAGTTTTTAAACTCTGTAATGTTCTTCAAAAAAAAATATGATTTAGGTCACAATCTGCAAACTCAAATGCCTACAGGGCCAGCAGATGACATTAGTAAGTAGAAATGAGCTGAATGTAATACAATGTGGGAATACTACTGGGAAGTGAGCTTAAGTGGAGCACATATGCTTTTCTATAAGGAATAGCTGCTCAGCTTTATCCAATTATTATGCAGGAAAAAAGGACTAGAGTTGCCAGATCTGGTATTTTAAGAGAAATGGAAAGTCCAGAATTTTGTGTGAAAATTTATTTTTAAAATATTACATGGGTTAATTGAAATTCGTCTGCAAGTCAGATTTTACCTTCAGTTGACCTCTGTATATGAATGATTCATAATACAAGTTTACAAATTATTTACTTGTATAGAGTGGATGTAATGCCATCCCTCTAAACTCACTTTTACTCATTTGTATTCAGTGTGCTTTCTTGAGCTGAGAATTGTTATACCTATGGGAAAATAACTTTGAGAGGTGAAAACTGTTTTCCTGAGGGGATATTCCATAGGTGAATAAGAAATTAGTGGAAAAAGTCGAGAATTCCAGATCTAGACCCTCTGAGGTGAGTTGGAAAAAGTTCCTCATTTGGATGTAGATGATTGAAGCAGAGAGTAGTTAAAAAACAAAATTTGCATTTTTATCATTTAACTGTTTAAAATATTTTTTCAACTTACATGGCACCTTCTTTCTGCTTTGGTTTATCATTTCACTTTCATTAAAGCAGGGATACTGAGTTTTGGTTTCCAAGTCCATAGGACTATTTTCTTTAAAACCAAAAAGTTTTTTTAAAGATGAATAAAAAAACAAAACAAATATTACTGAACACATTTAATGAATGATTAAAATAATCTCTGCAAAGTACTCCTTTAAATATGCATGAGTCCTCCTGCCAATGCAGGAGATGCAAGAGATGTGAGTTCGATCCCTGGGACAGGAAGATCCCCTGATGTAGGAAATGGCAACCCACTCCAATATTCTTGCCTGGGAAATCCCATGGACAGAGGAGCCTGGTGGTCCATAGTGCATGGGGTCCTAAAGAACTGAACATGACTGAGCAACTGAGCACAAACAAACATACATATTAATTATTATCATTCCTGTCTCCAGGTTCTTACCATGACTTTTTCTGTTTGTTTTCAAGAATAATTTTTTGGATTATTATGTTGCTTACCTGAGGGACTTGCCCGAATGCATCTCTTTGGTTCATGTGGTTGTTCTGAAGGAGGTAAGTTAACTCTGTTTGCATTCTCCTTTGGTTACATGTGTGACTACATTATGTTGCTCACCTTTCCAGAAAACACAGCACATGTACTCTGAGCTTGTTCTCCAGGCTGGGGAATGGCTTGAACAAGGCCACTGACTCTCCTCCCTGGGGTTCAAGGAGCCACTCAAGGATCAGTGCCATTGCTTTGGGCTTTGCTCTTCCTTACTGAACTTCTGTTCCATTCCACTGGAAATACAGACAAAGGAAACAAATATTCTAACCAGAGATCCTCAGGCTGCAGTTTGCAACCTTAACGGTTTTGGGCTTTATAGACTTAGATGTATTAATCTGAATATTAAATTCATGTCATAGTGTGTCTGTCATTTTACAAGATTATAAAATGGCTCTAGTCATGTTGCTTTAAGTGTTGCTACTGCAGTGATTTATTAGATGCTCAATAAGCACATATACATATAAAGCAATTCTAGTTATTTTAGGTCAATAGAAAAGAACTATATCAGAAGCTCTAAAGCTAAGAGTTAATTAAGTTTCACAAGAGGTGAGAGGCTCTCTTAACTTTCTACGTCAACCTCTGACTGTTCTCAACCCAGTTTAATACCTACCGTATATTAGCACTCAGCAAATATTGAGTCAGCCTAAAAGTTCATGGGGGTTTTTCCATAAGATGTCACAGAAAAGCCCAAATGAACTTTTTGACCAAGCTAATATTTGAGAAAGGAGAAAGGAAGGGAAGGGACATGAAGAAAGTCCAGCATGTTTCCTGTTGCCAGTTTCTCCCTTCTTCATTCTCATGAGGTTCAAAGCACCTTTAATGCCTGTTGGTAAAAACATTGTACAGATTACTTGCTGAAGAACCTTAACAAATTTAGTCAACTCAAGTCTAATTTACTGAGTGCTCACTTTGCTAAGATGGTGTTGGAGGGTGGGGAGGGGGAGGGGGTGGTTTGGACACTTGGGTAGATTCTAAAGAAGAACATGACACACTCTTTGTTAGCAAAGAGGTGTCTTCTTGAGCATGTCCCTGAATAAGTAGCCTCTCCAATGACAGATCAATGTTTCGTGACACTCTCCATGAAGAAAATGCTCTAGTAAACCCTTGCTACTCTAGTGGAACTGACCTCAGTTTTGCAGCCAGAACTGGAGGCACACTAAAGACTGACTCCAACTTTCTTTCATTCAGGGTGATGAAGAGATTAAGTCTGACATCTACACATTGTTTTTTCATATAGTCCAGCGCATCCCTGAATATCTGATACATCTACAGGTAGGCATGGCTGGTCAAGCTACAAAGCTGATTTTCATGCTAAACAGTTGTTTCGGGCTTCCAATGAAAACACACCATAAAGGGTCAAGGAATCATTAATATTTCTAAATCTAAAAATCTAGATTTTTATGATTACCCTATCTCTACCTTGTGGTATGAGCTAAAATCTCATCCTCAAAAGGTTTTGGCTCATGAGGCCAAAAAGGAAATTCTATCCTTATTTACCAGCAATTCACACCTATGCTGATCCAGGATCTTTCTAGGGCAGCTCCTGCCAGATCCTGGGAACCTATTCAGTTCCTTCCATCTTGGTTCCACAGCCATCTAAATTCACCTCCACTCCCAGCCCTACCCCTTGGGTACCTAAGAAGTATCTATACAAGCTCCCCACTTACCTCTATTCTGACTACTTTCTTTTGACTTGTGTCCAAGGGTCTATCTACCATACCTTGCTTATGTCTTGTGTCACGAAAAGAAGCATGGAGAAGCTGATGAGCTGACATCTTCACACCATTTTCCTATAGGCTTGTAGCATTTTAGAGGGAGTTGAGTTGAGAGAGACTCAGCAACACCCCTACCAGTCCCTCTTCTTCCCACTACCCACCTGTTCTGGTTTAATTGATGACTGATTTTTCTAAGGAATTCAATGAAAGTATCTCAGAACTGCTTGGAATTTGTCCCAGGTAGAAGTAGCCCAGTATTAATATTAAAAAGACTTTCAATTGTATGTGGCTTTATATTTTGAAATCATTATTTCATAATAATTATCTAATTTAATCTTCAACTATCCCATGAAATCAGTATCATTATTAACACTTTAGATAATGGAGAGACAAAGAAGTAATTTGCCCAAGTTAAGATATTTGGTTGGTGGAAAAAATATAGGCTTGAAACCCAGGTCCTGCAAGCAGTGTGTAAGTAAGCAAACAAGAACCCGGAGTCTACTCTCTGGCTTGAGTTCAAATCCTGGCTTTGATCTTCATTAGATGTGTGACCCAGTGAAGATTATTTAACTTCACTGTGCCTTGATTTCCTTCTTTGTTAAATGGAGGTAAGAATGGTACCTATCTAACTGGGTTGTGGTAAAAGTTAAATGAGAAAATAATGTAAAAGACTTAGTGCTTGGCAATGGGAAGCACTCAGTAACTGTTCAGTTCAATTAAGTTCAGTCGCTCAGTCGTGTCCAACTCTTTACAACCCCATGGATTGCAGCACGCCAGGCCTCCCTGTCCATCACCAACTCCCAAAGTTTACTCAAACTCATGTCCATTGAGTCGGTGATGCCATCCAACCATCTCATCCTCTCTCGTCCCCTTCTCCTCCCACCTTCAATCTTTCACAGCATCAGGGTCTTTTCAAATGAGTCAGTTCTTTGCATCGGGTGGCCAAAGTATTGGAGTTTCAGCTTCAGCATCAGTCCTTCCAATGAACACTAAGGATTGATCTCCTTTAGGATGGACTTGTTGGCTCTCCTTGCAGTCCAAGGGACTCTCAAGAGTCTTCTCCAAACCACAGTTCAAAAGCATCAATTCTTTAGCGCTCAGCTTTCTTTGTAGTCCAACTCTCAAATCCGTACGTGACTACTGGAAAAACCATAGCCTTGACTAGATGGACCTTTGTTGGCAAAGTAATGCCTCTGCTTTTTAATATGCTGTCTAAGTTGGTCATAACTTTTCTTCTAAGGAGTAAGCATCTTTTAATTTCATTGCTGCAGTCACCATCTGCAGTGATTTTGGAGCCCCCAAAAGTAAAATCTGTCACTGTTTCCACTGTTTCCCCATTTATTTGCCATGAAGTGATGGGACCTGATGTCATGATCTTAGTTTTCTGAATGTTGAGCTTTAAGCCACATTTTTTACTCTCCACTTTCATTTTCATTCAAGAGGCTCTTTAGTTCTTTGCTTTCTTTCATAAGAGTGGTGGCAAGTGCAAATCTGAGGTTATTGATATTTCTCCCGGCAATCTTGATTCCAGCTTGTGCTTCTTCCAGCCCAGTGTTTCTCATGATGTACTCTGCATATAGGTTAAATAAGCAGGGTGACAATATACAGCCTTGACGTATATTGGAACTGGTTCCTATTTGGAACCAGTCTGTTGTTCCATGTCCAGTTCTAACTGTTGCTTCCTGACCTGCATACAGATTTCTCAAGAGGCAGGTCAGGTGGTCTGGTATTCCCATCTGTTGAAGAATTTCCCACAATTTGTGGTGATCCACACAGACAAAGGCTTTGGCATAGTCAATAAAGCAGAAATAGATGTTTTTCTGGAACTCTCTTGCTTTTTCAATGATCCAACAGATGTTGGCAATTTGATCTCTGGTTCCTCTACCTTTTCTAAAACCAGCTTGGACATCTGGAAGTTCACAGTTCATGTACTGTTGAAGCCTGGCTTGGAGAACTTTGGGCATTAGTTTACTAGCGTGTGAGATGAGAGCAATTGTGTGGTAGTTTGAGCATTCTTTGGCATTGCCTTTCTTTGGGATTGGAATGAAAATTGACCTTTTCCAGTCCTGTGGCCACTGCCGAGTTTTCCAAATTTGCTGGAATATTGAGTGCAGCACTTTCACAGCATCATCTTTTAGGATTTGAAATAGCTCAACTGGAATTCCATCACCTCCACTAGCTTTGTTCATAGTGATGCTTCCTAAGCCCCGCTTGACTTCACATTCCAGGATGTCTGGCTCTAGGTGAGTAATCATACCATTGTGATTATCTGGGTCATGAAGATCTTTTTTGTATAGTTCTTCAGTAACTGTTAGCTTTCCCAATCCCAACCAGCATGCATGCTCCACTACAGCACAGCAGGCATTGTAATGGGAGGGGGTAATAGGCCAGGCTTGATCATAACGTCCCCCTACTTCCAGCTCTGATGCCTGATATTCCCACCATTGGTTAGAGACAATAACTGTTAGAATGGCTCCATTACTTCAGAGATCTAATTAGTAGATCCTTCTAATTTTCCACGTGTTCAAATTCAACTCCAACAGGAGCAAAAATGACTGTTATTTTCCCGAGATGCGATGGAAAAAGGGAACAACAAGTTTGACTTTTCAGTTTGTAATTAAATTGGCCATTGGTATTGTTTTGAGTAAATGGCTTCCAAACTCTCACAGCATATCAAGGCAAGGTACAGAAGAGACAAAACAACCTTTCATTCTAACTTTGCAATGCTGCTTCCTTTTTTCTTCCATCCAGAATGTCCTGAAGTTCACAGAGCAGGAACACCCTGACTATTACCTACTTCTGGTGTGTGTTCAGCGCCTGCGAGTATTTATCTCACACTACACCCTGCTTTTTCAGTGCAATGAGGATTTGCTTATTCAGAAACGGAAAAAGCTCAAGAAGTAAGGTTCTGATGGTGAAGTTTAGAGGGTTGACCAAAGGTTTCTGAGAACAGGGATACACACGGTCAATGTGAGTGTCTGTTGCAAGTAACCACATTGTATGTAAAGTAGCTGAAATGCAGTGGTGGAGGCAGAAGAGAGAAGGGAATGGAAGAGAGGTGGCCAGGCTGGCTACAGGAGGGAGGTACTTACTAGCTGGTAGAAATTACTTTAGAAAAATAAGCAAATTTGCTGTAATGTTTATGGGGACCTTCTATTTTCTAATGTTGCTAACCACCTCAAAAATAGTTATTTCGCTAAACTTGCCTGGTTTAAAATTGCAGTTTAAAGGCTAAAATCTGATTTCTTTCATTAACTCAAGAAGTATTTATTGAGCACCTATGGTATACCAAGTAATGTTCTGCAAACTGAATACACTGCAAAGAACAAAACAGTCAAAAATTTTTGCCACATGGAGCTTACTTTTTAGACCTGGATAGCCGGGTAATAAATAAGATAGATGGTTTTAAGTGCTATGGATAAAAATAAATAAGGGAGAGGGTGGTGATTGAACAGATTTCACACTAAGAAGAAATAGGGAGGACTAAGGAAAATCTGGTCTTCAAAGGGAACAGAAGCAACTTACAACAAAGCTTCCTAATAACCTGGGTTTTTTCCAACCTCATCCCAATCCAGTGAGGAAAACAGAATCATTTCTGTGGGTGCTTCACATTAGAAGAAGATGCTATCCCCCAAGTCAGGGCTCCTCTAATGGATGACATCTCCCCGTACTCCCCCTTACCCCCAAACTCAGTTCAGCCAATTGATCAGCATCCCCACTCCCAACCAGCAGTCAGCTGGCACTCTAATGTATCAGCAACCTAGTTTGTAGAGAGTCTGGGGAGAGTGAGAAGCTCACAGCCGAGATTCATCTGAGAAATGCTACTTTTCTTGGTATAATCTATATATTCAGAGAGTTGATTTTCCACTGAGAATTATTACCTCCATTCTATTAGGTCATCCATGGCGAAGCTGTACAAAGGGCTGGCTTCCCAGTGCGCAAACGCCGGGCAAGATGCTTCTCCCACTGCAGGCCCCGAGGCTGTCCGTGACAGTGGGATCCACTCAGAAGAGATGCTGCAACCCTACCCTTCTGCTCCCAGTTCTGGACCTGCTGTCACGTAAGCACCTGTTGCTGTGGAAAGATTAATGACAATGCCCTCGCGTCCCAGGTGGTCTGTATAGGGTAGCAGGCCAGTCTGTGTGGGTTAGCAAACCAGCTTGGATTAGGAGTATGACTTACAGGGCTCCTTCCTCCCTCTCCCATCAGGTCTTATATGTGGCAGGCAAACAGCTGACCTAATGTCTGGATCCCAGAGGAAGGCACTCATGTTAAGGAGCAGGCCTAGAGGCTGGAGGTTACTCTCAATGTTACCACACGTAACCATCCCCCACCTACAGCATGAGTCTCTCAGGGTTTGGACAATGACAGAGTGGAAGGGAGTACCATAAGATGACAGGAAGGCATTTTATAGCTCTCAGTAGGGCTTTAATGTCTCCACGAGATACAGTGGGGGGAAAAAGCTATCCCAGTCAGGGGTCAGAGGAAGTCTGGGCTCTGAGGATGAGACATTGGTCTGAGATGATGCAGAATGTTGATTAGCATCTCCCAATTCTCCGTGAAGCTTCTTCAGAAATAGACTTCATGACCTCTGTTCTTCAGCTTCTCTGAAAGCTGTTCTGGGTTGTGAATGGATGTGATCATTGTTAAAGTCTCTGCACACAACCTTTTCAAACACTAAACTGTTTTTTTCATTTAGCAAACTTCTTGATGATCTTTAAAGGATAAGGCCACATATCTGGAACTCATTTTACCTCTGAAGGATAAGTGGACTTGGGCCACCTCTGAAACTAGGACTTCTGGAAGATCAGGGAAACCAAAACTCAAAATTTCAAATCCCCAATTTACCAATTCTCCCCAAACTAATTCCTCAGACTATAATTTCTGCTTTGGGTTTTATTAAGGAAAAATTAGAAATCATGCAAAAAGCTGCTTTTCTATTATTATGATGACGTGAGAAGCAGTTGAGCTTATTTCAATTTTTTAATCACTAGTTTTTAGAACGCAAATTACAATCATGGAAGGAGCAACTGATCAATAACTCAAATCCTGTTTGCTTTTTGCCTTCATCTCTTAAACTGAGAACACTTAGCAGTAAGAGATGGTGGAGAAGGAAATGGCAACCCACAGCAGTATTCTTGCCTGGAGAATCCCATGGACAGAGGAGCCTGGTAGGCTACAGTCCATGCGGTTGCAAAGCATTGGATACAACTAAAGTGGCTTAGCACAGCATAACACATGAGTGAGAGATGGCAGTGCAAATGTGCAGTCAGGATGGTGAAATTTCATAATCATTCTGAAAATCTGAGACATTAATCTTTCTATACATAAAGTCCAGGATGATTTTCCTACTATAGACAAAATCCTAGAATACCTGTAGGGAGAGTATGCTGCTGCTAAGTCGTTTCAGTTGTGTCCGACTCTGTGCGACCCCATAGACGGCAGCCCACCAGGCTCCCCCGTCCCTTGGATTCTCCAGGCAAGAACACTGGAGTGGGTTGCCATTTCCTTCTCCAGTGCATGAAAGTGAAAAGTGAAAGTGAAGTTGCTCAGTCATCTCCGACTCTTAGCGACACCATGGACTGCAGCCTACCAGGCTCCTGCGTCCATGCGATTTTCCGGGCAAGAGTACTGGAGTGGGGTGCCATTGCCTTCTCCAAGTATACCACACAGAAAAAAATACGTTTCCTGGGAGGGGAGAGGGACAGGAGATGGAATTTTTTTGTGGATCACTTCAGCTTTTTCTTCACTTGAATTCTTAAGACAATGATAAAACTATCTTCTTTGAAGTTAAGGCTTATACTGCCTAAAAAATGAAATCCTTAGAGATTACACCCAGAGGAAGAACATGGCTGCCATGGCACTCTGTTGGGAAAATAACCAGAAAAGAAACCCAAGTCTTCCAAGTTAAAAGAGAATTCAAGTCAACATTCCATTTTACTATATTTTCATCTTTGTAAATGTGACACTTAATTTTTATCTTAAGACCATCAGACAAAAAATAGTGTTACAGTTTACTTCTGCATTCTTTATGCATTTTTTTTGTGGCAAAATTTAGTATGAATAAACTATAACTAGTTTGGGTCAGTGTGCAGTAGTCCACTCTCATCTGTCTGGCAATTAAATTCCAGCCGAACTGGCATTCGCATCCAATCTGATGCGTATGCTATCCAAGTATCCAGTGTGAATTATTGTTTATCCACGATGAAACAAATCAAAATAACTCTCCATGAAATCGGGCATATTCAGAGAGACAGACTTTTCATTTTGGTAATGTTCTTGTGGATGGAAGTTTGAGATGACTTATATAGCATGCTTCATAGCCACAGGGAATTTTTTAGTTTTTTATTATGAAAATGTCAAATACATACAAAAGCAAAATGTACAGTGAACCCCGCATACCATCATCCAGATGTTTTTTTACTTCATCCAGATTTTTTTTTTACTGTTTACTTCATCTGGGATTTGTTCTTAAGCAGGAAGAGCCTTGAGTTGAACAAAAGTTGTTTCCATGATTTTCTATGGACTCTGCTAGGACAAAAAAGGGAGAGAAGAGAGAAAAAGATGTGCCTTGGGGCCTTGACACATGGTGGAGAGGGTGAGCGCTGAGCATCCTTGGCCTACCAGCCATCTCTACACAGTGCCTCAGGGCTCAGACGGGTACTTCCGGGATCCTCTTCACAAACGGTTATTTTCACTCTCCCACTTGGGGGACCAGGGCTCCTGGGGGCTCCTCAATTTGACAAACCTGTGGCGCTTGGTAGGTAACACACAGAGGAGCCTGGGAGGGCCGGAGAAGAGGGAGCAGACAGTTTGCGTCTAAGCGGTATCTGGTAGGCACTGTGTGGTTCCCAGCCTCGCGCTGCTCGGGGACAGGCGCGCACTAATACACCGTAAGCACACTTCTTTTGTATTGTCTCCCCTTTAAAGACATTTGATGCCCCCAGTGAAGAAAAGCCAACAGCAGCAAAGCTTGATGGAGAGCATGCAGCCCGGGAAGCCCAGTGACTGGGAGATGGAGGGCAGAAAGCACGAGAGGCCCGAGAGCCTCCTGGCGCCGGCGCAGTTCTGTGCCGCTGAGCAGGACGTGAAGGCGCTCGCCGGGACCCTGCAGGCCATCCCGGAGATGGACTTCGAGCCGTCGCCGGCGGAGCCGCTGGGCAACGTGGAGCGCTCCCTGCGCGCCCCGGCCGAGCTCCTGCCCGACGCCCGCAGCTACGTGCCCGCGGCCTACGAAGAGTTTGAGTATGGCGGTGAGATCTTCGCGCTGCCCGCACCCTACGACGAGGAGCCCTTCCAGGCTCCGGCTCTCTTCGAGAACTGCTCGCCCGCCTCTTCCGAGTCCAGCCTGGACATCTGCTTCCTGCGGCCCGTCAGCTTCGCTATGGAGGCCGAGCGGCCCGAGCACCCGCTGCAGCCGCTGCCCAAGAGCGCCACGTCGCCGGCAGGCAGCAGTAGCGCCTACAAGCTGGAGGCAGCAGCGCAGGCGCACAAAACCAAGCCGCTGAGCCGCTCGCTCAAGGAGTTCCCGCGCGCGCCGCCGCCCGAGGGCGTGGCCCCGCGCCTCTACAGCACGCGCAGCAGCAGCGGCGGCCGCGCGCCGCTCAAGGCCGAGCGCGCCGCGCAGGCGCACGGCCCAGCCGCCTCCGCTCGCGGGGCGCCCCGGACCTTCTTTCCCCAACAGAGATCCCAAAGCGAAAAGCAGACCTATTTGGAAGTAAGGAGGGTAAAGTAAAACCAACCCCAAACCCACAGCGCTGGCAACCCCGGGCCTAGATCTCCAGGGGTGCAGCCTGGGCTCACCTAGCGTGGAGGGGAACGCAGATTGGCCAGGCGGGGGCAGCAGAAGATGCTGAGAGCCCGTGTTACTTACAGGCTTGTCCGTCAGTGGTCCTCGGAGGAAAGTGTTAGTTCTTCAGGGCCAGGACGCAGGAGCATGCCATACCTATGTATGTGTATGATGACAAAAAGACTAGGACTCCTCTTAGACCTGCTTAAAACACCCCCCGCCCACCACCACCAAGTTAAAGCGTTACAGGTGTTCTGTGCTTTCCTGCTTAAGCTGTGGCACCTCCCAGATGCAGTTCATATGCAAAACACTTCACAGAAGTCCCAGGGGCTGTGTCTTCTTTGCCTATTAAACGCACCCCTTATTGTTCAAAATATCGAATCCTATGTGCTAGCACTGACCTGCACCCTTGTTTATAGCTAGGGAGGAGGCAAGTTGCCCTCTCTCCCTGGGGACTCTTGAAAAAAGTTCATTTCCACTTGTTTTCCTTTTGCCTGGAAAAGGGTGTCATGGTACTTTGCAGACTCCAGTTGGACGAAGACAGCACCAAACTGTCCAGAAAGCATTGACTCACAAACACCTTCTTTGGCCTCTATATGGATGTTTGGTATTTTGATGTTTCACCTTGACATCTGCAAGCCTTGGGACATTTAAAGCAGTGTTTAAATACATATTCGTGAAAGGACTAATAGTTCCTGAATAAACAATGTCTCCGCAAGTGATTGGAACAAAGGCAATTTCTGATTAAGTAGAGAGTAACAGAGTGGCTCTGAGCTGTGCCCCCATTCTTCTTGTTTAACATTTTAGAAGCAGGGTTAGGATTTACAGGGCAGCACTGTATTGATTGAAACATCTTGAAAGTGACAGTCAAGGACTGTCCTTCATTAAGTGTCCCTTACATCCAGCACTAGGGATCCTTTGCTTCCAGGAGAAACAATTTTCCACAGGAGTGAGGGCCCTGCGTCCCACCTGTTCCTATTTCTAAAGGAGTGGGAAGAGATTGAAGATCACTGACTCCATTCATTTTTCAGCAAACCCTGACCACCTGCCTCACCCCAGGCTCTGTGCTAAATGTTGAGGGTTCAGAAATAAACAACATCCAGTCTCTGCCCTCCAAGGCCACTGGCTTAGCCCTGAAGGAGACACATAAACAGAATTATAATAAACCATGGGAGCACATGGGAGGGTCTCTATTTAAACCCTCAGAGAAGTCTTAGATAGTTTGAACGTCTGAATTTAATTTTAAAAGCTGCTTAGCTATTGGCTAAGTGAAGAATGGTGTAGGGAAATATAAAAAAGAAAGCTCATAGGCCTTAAAAAAAAAAAAAAGGCAGGAGTGAGTCTTCTTTTGAATACTTCCCCAGGTGGGAGTGGTGAACATTAGTCCAGAGGAACATAAAGAACCTTGGAGCTTCCAGCCCATCTGGACTCCAGAAATCAAAGTCTGTGTCTGGCTCCTGAAAGGCAGAAATACTTTAGTGTGCCCAGCTAAGGTTGCTGAAGGGCCCCGGGATTCTTAGATTTCCTTCTGCCTCTGATTTTCAACTCTGAACTTTATACAGTTCTATTAGGTAAAATTTCTTAGATAAATCAAAGTTAGGCATGTGTCCAAGTTTAAAAGTTTAGGGACTTGCCTGGCAGTCGTGGTTGATACTCTGTGCTTCCCATGCAGGGCAAGGGTGGTGGTGGCATGAGTTTGATGAGTTTTATCCCTGGTCTGGAAACTAGGATCTCACATGTTGCACAGCGTGGCCAAAAAAAAAAAAAGTGGATTCAAAAATGAAAGATATATATATACACATATTTTTTAAAGTTCATTAACAAGGAAAGTAGAAAAAGTCCCAACTCAAAGTGACTTGGAATGGGCAGAGATATACATACAAAATCTTTTAACTCCTATAGTATAAACTGCAAAGAATGCTTTTATTTCATATGCTCATACAAATGTCTTTTTTCCCCTAGTTGATGTGTGAAAAATTGGGAGCTCAACAAATGGTTTTGCCAGGCAAAAACCATTAATCAGAGTGAGATGGGGTTTTAGCTGCAAAAGATGAGCCCTTCAAAAGCCCCATCTGTAAAGCTATCGGCTCTTTCCTGATGAGGTGTGCAAAACTCCTAGGGTTCCATCTCCTCAGATGTACTGTGTATCTGCCATCCTTGCCCTCAGAGCCAGCCACACCCTAGTCTTTAGTGTTCTGTCGCTAAGAGTCAAAAAAGAAGACGATATGCTTTAGTGGCAAGAGCACCTGACTGGGAGTCAGGAGATCCGTGTTCTAATCCTGACTCTGCTACCAAATAGCTGTGTGCTTCTGGACAATTCAGTTGGCTTCTCTGCCTCCAGTTTTCTCATCTATGAAATAAGACAATCCATACTTTACCTACCTCACAGGGTTGTTGTGAGGATAAGGCCAAATAAGATAAAATTTGTGAATACGCTTTGTAAAGTGTGAAATGCTACACAAAGGCAAGATCTCATCAAGATCATGATTCCACAGAAAGATTTTCCTTCAACTATTAGATTTATTTCCTAAAAAGTCCCTAAAAAGCCCACTTCTCAAGATTTGGTCCTTGCACGAGTAGTAAATGCTTTACTTGGGAGCTTGTTATAGATGCAGAATTTGGGCTCCACCTGTGACCAACTGAATCAAAATCTGCATTTTAGCAAGATTCCAAGGTGATTCATATAAACATTAAGTGCAGGTAGGCAAGAACATACCTTAAACTGCTGTTTTCCTAATCTGTGTGCAAAAAGATTAGCTAGGCCTAATTTCAGAGATTCTGATTCAGATAGTTTGGTTTTTGGGCTCAGGAGCCTACATTTAAATGAAAGCCCCAGTTGATCCTGTAGCCCTAGGACCACACTTTCAAAAATGCTACACTCAGCCATCAAAATGTTGATCTCCATTATTTAGTTATGAATCTTAGTAGAATCCCAAATAATCCCTAGATCTAGTTTCTTAATTAGCCCAGGTTTGCTTTAGTTGGAATAGGTGCCTGTCATTAGTCTTTTGGGGTGGGAGAGGAAAGTGAGAGGTTAAAGAAAATTGTCCCATAGTCAGGATCAATGTTAACTTTGGAAAAGAGTAAAAATACACCCCTCTTTTGTGTTTTCAGGAGATGCATTTAGAAGATGCCACCAGATTCTGTCCAAAGGAAGAAAGAGAAAGCGAACAAACATCTTTCAGCGATCAAAACCCCAGGCAAGACCAGAAAGGGGGCTTTCGCAGCTCCTTCCGCAAGCTCTTTAAAAAGAAGTGAGTAGCCCTTAGACAAGACAGCATTGTAACTCATTTCCCTGTGGGCTAAGTCTTGAGGTTTTAACAGTAACAAGTAGCCTGGTTTTACACAACTGCTTCAAGCTCAGTGCCTGTACCCGGTAGCCACAATTCCTGCCAGGTGAAGATGTTTCTTATTGTGATCTCCTAGAGTAAAAGCACACTCGGCTCTGTCCTCTGCCGCCTCTGTCATTTAGCCCTGCCTCCTTGTTCCCAAAGTCCTGTGTCCTGGGAGGAGTGGGCAGAGGAGGTCTCCTGGGAAATCCCCATGGGCGCGAGGAGTGGGGTTGGGTGTAATGGGTGCACCATCAGAACCTCCCCGCCTGTGGAAGGTTTTCTCAGGCATCGCAGCTCTTCCGCCTGTAGGGACCTGTAGTTATCCTGGTTACTAGTGCACATTTGGGGGATATCTGCCTATGTTTTCCCTAGCAGAAACGATTGGATGGATTCGGCTTGGGTCCTACTTAAAACATCACTTTAATGGAGTCTCCGTACTCCATAGGAGGCAAAAGCAAGGCACTTCTTTCCTGTGGCCCTAAGATTCTCAGCCCTTGCTGTGTGGTATCTCCCACCTGTCATTTTGGTCAGCACTTACAAGCACTGTTTCACAGACTGGGAGGCATTGGCCAAATGCCAGCATGAAACGTAAGACAAAAGCACTGAGTGTTAGCGTTTGGCAGTGGGGGGATCTCCAGTCCAGCCATCACCCGCCGGGGAGACTGCTGTCCCTTTCTCCACCCGTCCTCAGGCCTGTTGTCTCCCCCTTAGAGTTGTTGCCTGGTGCTTCGTTTCCCTTCTTAGAGGAGCTTCTCACAGTGAGCCTTAAACAGCAAGTGTCCCTAAAATTTTAGTGGATGGAAAAGTTAAAGGCACTGTTGCTGACTTCATAGTTTGGAGCTCCCGTGTGAGGAAACACAGGAAATCACTTTCTCCCAATTTAGATACTGGTCTTGATGGAAGAACTGGGGCAGGCCTGGACTGAGGATTTTTGCGGTCGGTTTGTCTAATTCCTCTCCTAGAGGGAGGGTAGTACTGAGAGTAGTAGGTCTCTCTGATCGTTGGTCCCACCCATTGTTACTGGAAGAAGAGGCAAGGGGGAGCAGCAGTCCTGCAGAGACAGCCCTGTTCCTATTCTAGCCCGTTCGGTTTTGCTAGAGTAGCCCGGGCGTGCATGACTGCTGGAGCCCCTTGATTTGGGGGCAATGAGCTGAGAATTGAATCCCTTTCTAGGACCATAGATTTAGATCTTTCCTGACCCAGCACCTCCTGTCAAGTGTGACAGTGGAGAGACCTGGAGACAGTTCTCCAGCCTGACTTTGGTATGCAGGCTTCTGAATCCTGCTAAGAACTCCAGACTCCTAAGACCACTGCTTGAGCCTTTTATTTTTACTTATTTTTAAACCACAGTGTTTCCCAAGAGAACAACCACTTTTTGCCATTTATAATGACTGTGTGCTGCCTGTTGGAAAGCACCCAGTCATGGATCTGTTGCTGGTTCCTTTGCACATTCCCGTTCCAGGACCGGGAACAGTGGATAAGAGAGGAACTTTCTTAAAAACGCAGCTGCCTGGAACTGGGGCTGGCTGCCCCAGGAGGCAGTGGATTCTCCTAAGGAGGATTTGGATGACCCTGGTTAGGGAGGCTGTGAAAGGGACACCCACAGCGGGTGGGAGATCACTGCCACCCGAGTGCTTTCTAGCTTGAAATTTGCTTTATCTGTATTTTGACTTTGTTGTAGATCAGTCTGGGAGATCACATCTTTTTAATGCTTGAAACAAGAAATCAGTGTGGCCTGGGACCTGTCATTTTAATGACCACGTAGAAGGCCAGATTTTATCTTTCTATAACCTCCCATAGCCACTGGTTCATTGCCAAGGATTTGCTGTGGACTCTCTAAATTTTCATGTTAGATAATTACTTTCAGCCCTCTGGCAGATTTTGGGGATCCTTTCTGGAGGGTCAAATGGATCCCCTTAGTTCTCTCCTACTTTTATCATAGACAAGTCCCTCTTGCCTCAACCCAATTGCTGCCACCACTTCTGGCACTGCCTTTGTATTTAAAATCTGAAATGTTATACGGATGGAAGTAAAGTTAGTGCCATACAGTTGTTGCTCCCTCTGGTTGGCTTTCCTGGCTTTTTACATCTTGTGTAGGACTGTGAGCGCTGCTGTGTAATACTTTCTTGTCGCCTTGTATCCGGGGTGCTTTGGTAGGCCCTCTGGAGACTTGGCTCAAGGTCAAAAAGCAGCTTGAGTAGCTTCTCCTGAGTATTTTCATCCTAGAACCTTGGAAAGTTTGTTCCATTTTGCTAAAGTAGAGACAAAGGGCAAGAAGGCCCCAGCATAGCACAGAAAGGTCAGCAGCTCTCAACTCGGATGAGAACACTTGACTCTTCTCATGAATGAAGCATCCTTTGTCATACACGTGTACTGTGTGAGATGCTTGTCTAGGAATCGTGAGTGACTTGGTTGGTCCTAGCTGTTATGTAGGAACTTCTCAGACTGAAGCCAGGCATATAGACAGGTACAGGGAGGAACCAGAAAGAGACACTCTGCCCATCCTCCTCCCATGTGTTGGGAGGTCAGGCTGGCAGCAAGCCCTGTGACTTCAAGACATGGTTCATCCTGGGTACTGAAGTCAGGCTAGAGGCTGGCCTCAGAGGTCCAAAACGGATCAGAGCCAGAACAGCTGCCTCTGTCACACCCGGGGCTCACTGCCTGCCTCCCCACAGCCCTCTGGAGGCTTGTTCCTGTCTACACTGACACACTTTTTGTATCCATAGGGGCTTGTTTGGCTGGTGGCCCCACACACCCAGAATGCTGCTTCGGGATGAAGCTAGGCATGGAGCCAGATGCAACAGAAAACCTGAGAAAGGGTTCTCTTCCCTCTGAGGCTGGGAGGGCCGAATGCTCATACTCACAAGGATTGAAAAGGGAGAGTCAAGTTGACATCATAAAAAAAAAGTCATGAAAAATGCCCAAGATATCTGGGGGAGAGGATGATGCTCTGACCGTTTCTATCTCAGGCACATTCATCCTGGGTAGATACCAGGTCACATGTCCTTGAGAGCTGCCCAGAATTGGTCAAAATAAAGATGACATATCTTAAAGTTGGAAAACGTTAAGTGATTTTAAAAATTTTTTAATGAGGATTCTTAGAAGCCAGGAACAGAACAGACCTCATGTGATAGGTTGATGCTGGACTGAATCCTTGTCCCCCTGCCTTTGAGCAGGATGGAAGGTAGACCATTCCATTGTACGAGCATTGACCTGGAAGCTTTCAAAAACTTGAATCTAGACTGTCCTGAAGTCCGAGACCAATGCTACTTCATCCCTATGTGTGAATCTTAGACTTAGGCCAATACCTTGGTTGGGGGTGTGCATAGGGGAAGAGGGTTCTGTAAGACAGCTTAGGGGCAGGGATATACGTGCTCTTTTTATCCTCAACTCTCATGGGAGTGGAAGACAAAGCATATGGCGTCCAAATGATTAATTCTACTTCGTCACCCGTTTCTTCCTCTTTAGCACTTTGTAATTTACATGCCTCAGAGGGTCTCTTTCCCAGTCAGCACCCTCCCTTTACCAGTCCCATGGAAATCTCTTCTTTCTTTAATCACACACTGCGGAGAGAGCACTTCCACAGAGTCCCATATGACTGTCAGTGAGTCCGCTTTGCCGTCTGCCCAGCTTGGACTGTGGAGCAGACCATGTCATAGAAAGCACAACTACTCAAGAATCCATTGATAACTGCACCTCATGTTCTTCTCTGCCTCCTTAGAGCCTGTCTGAAGTTCTTCCTCCATTCTTACCCACTTTGGGATTGTCTCTCATTTCCCATTTTAATTCCCCATATAAATGGAAAACGGAAGGAGATGGCTGAAGAGAAAACATGTACTTAAACCTGATTATAGATGTTACTCAGTAGGTCATTTGAGATCAGTCACTAAGTTAAGGGTCTTCAGTGTTCTAGGTTCTGTCAGCAGAAGCTTAAGATCCAAATGTAAGAGTGACCCAGCTACCAGGTTTAGTGCCTAGGACATAGTAACCCCTTTACAAATCCACATCAAACGAGTGTGCGTTTGTCGCCCTGTTGATTGTCAGGACCAGCTTACGTGGCCGACAGGATGGGTGCTCTGCTGCTCCCTTTCTTCTCCATCTGCATGTTCCTGAAGCTTTCAAGGCAGACAGTCTTTCCAGTCAGCAAAGCAACCCTTTTTAGGTCAGAGGCTCCTGCACCACTGATTCCAGCCCTCCTGTTTTCCCCAGCTCCAAATAAACTTTACGGCTTACTGTAGTAAATTGGTACTTGCGTGACCTACCCAACTTGTGATTTTTTTGTCTCTGTCAGTTGAGGGGAAGGAAAGTTAGGGACAGGTGTGTTCCCCTCCCATCAAACATTTGGATGGCTGTGTCAGAAGGTGCTGGCAGCCATCCTAATCTTGCCCAGCAAGTGTTTGCCTGCCTGGCCCTTATGTGTGTTCCTTTGCAGTCAGCCAGAATGGCCCTAGCAACTCAAAAGCCATTTCTGTTTTATAAAGAAAGGGGATAAAAAGCAAATCCACTAGCTTTCCACCTAGATTCCACAGGTTATTTTTCAGTGATTTAGGTATGCATTACTCTAGAACCTGACAACCACACATTCACAAGGTTCCTAAAGTTGAGGTGTTCATATACCATGTAAGCATTAGAAAGAAATCAGCTAAAAATATCTTTAAAAGGGTGAAAATTAGCTTCTAGTCATGGCTACCATGGAATACTAGATCTTGAAAATGATTAGCAAGTTACCATTTAGTTAATTGTTAGTTAATATCAAGAAATGAGGAGCCATTCACACACCTTGCAGACACAAAGGTGGTTTGTGAGAAGAGCAGTTAAAAAAGAAAAATACTAAGCTGAGTTTGTGGACTTTGGAAACTAGACAGGGCGATTTTGGCATTTGTTTCAGAAATGGGAACTCAACTGGTGAAGATTTCTGTGGTCCTTGGGGCTGGTGGTGACATCAGAGCTTTCCCATTTCCAGGTAAACATGAAACAGTTGCATGTTGGAACCATCAAAGTATGACATGGTGGGCTTTGGAGAGATCAGATGTAGCTAAGAGGGGAAATGGAAGGCAAAGATTTTAAGTTTTGATGAATGTTTTCTGATGAGAAACTTATCATGTGGGGAAACAATTTGGAAGAAACAGCAGCCAGATTCAAATCTTGCTTCCTACTTCCTGCCCCCTCGCCCTGCAATGCTTTAGGTATTCTTAGTCTTCTGGATAACAGAAGATACGGGGAAAGAATGACATGGTCAAAAATCTATCTTCCTAACAGTTGGGGCACAAGTGCACCAACCAGGGATGATTTGAACTGGAGGTAGCGGGGAGTTCTGAGAGAAAGCCTGGAGCTTTAGGGTGGGGTCTGAGGAGGTGGTTTCAGGGGAGAATTGCAGGCGGCTTCTGAAAAGGAAAGAGACTTTCAGCCCAGCCAGCCATCATCTTACTTAATGAACACCCAGATCTACTGGGGTTGAGGAGAGAAAGTTCTTCCTCTATGTACTGGGATATAGTGGAAAAGGGCTCCTTACTGACCAGATGGAGGAAGTGTGGTAGACAGCTAAGGCCTTCATCTGTGAAACCAAATAACAGGGTCAGAGTTAAAAATAAAAATCCAATCAATCATTATGTTTCTAGACATCAGAATTTTAGTCTTTGTGTGGATCTAGATTCTTTCCTTAAATAAGGTAAAGGAACGTTTGCATTCTGCCCAATGATTTCAGTAAATGATAGAGTCATAATTAACGTATCTAATAGCAACAGTGAGGACGTTCCTAGTGTATCTACGATAGTGAAAGAATGTATCCTTTTGTGGATAGTGGAAGCATGCCTGACTCTGCCTCAGCATTTGGAGAACTTGCTCAGTTGTGTAGGAGCTTTGGACAAAGAACTTCATGTCTAACGTCACTGTCATACACCTTGCATGAGGTCTTTTGATATTGCTTCTTAGTCACTGGGCTAGTTTTTACCCATTCTAGCTCAGAGCTGAAGCTAGCCAAAGGGCCCCAGCCTAGCTTATCAGAGGTTATTTCCAGAAAGCCTCCTCCCTCTAGGGACTTCTGACATGAACAAACTGGAGAAGGTGCAGAGCTGGAATGGATTACCCAACTGGCTTAACCAAGAGAAAGGAAGAATACACCCTCGACTGGGGACTCAATTGGACTGTTTTGAGTTGTTGCCTCTTAATTGGGCTTGGTCTCCTATGTGGTGGTTGAGATAATAGAATCTCCTTAATCTGATTACTGTACTGATTTCTGCATTCTGCCAAATGTAGCATATGTGTGTGGTTGGCTTCAATAAATTTTTCATTTAAAAATGAAAACAAGCAAAAGCAAGAGTTTGTAATGTAATGCCCAGATTAAGTAAAGGCCCTTGATAACCTTGGTTGAGAGCAATGAATTCTATCCTTTAAAATTTAAGGGCCTTCTTAATTTGTGTAGTAGTTCCTTGATTGAATTGAAAATAGGATTTATTGAATTTTCTAATCCTTTCTCCCCCGTTGACAATGCTATTACATGATTTCTTACACTGTCATACACAATTGTCACAAGTGTCCCCATTAAGCACTAGAAAGGTCAACTCTTTATGTGCACTGCAACTCTTAGTTACACATGTCCTGAGTCATGAAATTCAAGGGAAGTAAACATTATTCCAGATCTAGGAGGCAACTGTTTTACAAATGCAAAACAATTTGGTTAGATAAAATATTTGAAAACAATTAAAACCAAATCAACCTGTACTTTATCTGTGTGCTGAGATTTTAGGTCCAGTGGATCAGAATACAGGGAAAAAACTAATGAGAATCCCTCAATGGATCCTTCACCCACCAAACAAGATTTCTTCAGAAACCGACTTGCTCTTGCAAATGAGCTTGACCAAGGAACAGCTGTGTAAAACATACTTAAAGTTGTATTGTCAAGTGGTAAGATGAGGATAAAAAGCTTGTATATATCTGTGTAGGAATATATATATATATATATTGATGTATAAATCCCTGAGGAAAACTAATATAAATACCTACATATGAAACTAAATCAACATACGAGACATTGAAGAGATGAAGATTAGTCTCTGGTTGAGAGCTGGCTCTTTGAACAACACTTGGGACAAGGGAAATGAAGACTTTTCACAGCATTACAAAAACACAATAAATTTGGAGGAAAATAAATGCTTGTAAGAAAACTTCCACCTTGAAGTCATTCCCCCAGTATAATATTGAGCATGTTCATATTTAACATGGATGTGAAATTTATGCTTCTGAGGTCTTTAGCTTATTCATTTCATCTTAGACTAGTATACACCATGCTAGGGGGCAGTTCTGTCATGCCATATGTCTTCCAAAAACCCCAAGGCAACACCTAACATCCCTTAAGGCAAAGCATCAGTTAACCCAATTGTATTACATGTTGCAAATACGAGTTGTGGAAAAATTTGTGCTTAAACCATGACAAAGAAGGTTCAAAGCTTAAAGACATGTTGATATGCAAATAGGAAAAGAACCTTAAGAGTAGTATTCCTCTTGTTCTATGGTTATGAAAACCAGCGCAGGGAACAGTAATTCCTCTAGAACTGGGAGGTCAAAGAAACATTTTCCCTCATGTGGGTTGTGGGTTGTGCTGCGGACAGGAAAAAGTCCAGAGTCTGTGTTTTATTAAATACTCAGGATTCAAAGGTCCACCAGTGATCCTGAGTGTCACTCACACTCACGACCACGTGGACTGAGAAGAAAGCATTGATTTAGCCACATTGCCTTAAAAGACGTTCTTCCGTCTGTAAAGAAGGTAGCAACAACGTCTATACTTTACTGGCTCACACACAGTGGTTGCTACAAACACCAAGTCAGAATGAAAGCTTAGGGCTAGCATTACCTTATTCTGTTTTCCAGAAGTAAGTTGAAAAGAAAGTTCTTACAGTACAGGCAGAAGAGTTATTGCAATGAGGCTTGCCTGGCTACGGGGAAATAAAATGTGCTCTGTTTCCACACAGATATGGCCCAGATGGTCCACGTCCTTGACATGCCTAGAGTTCAGAATCATAATAGAAAACAATTAGGTTTAAACAATCCGTCTCTATTTCTAGGCAGTTCTCTGTAATTTGGGGCATAGGTTACTACTGTTTATTGAGAATCTTGGTACTGCAGCTGACTTCTCCAGAGGGCTGTTCCTGTAGCGATGTACTGTTTGATAAAATAGGGGAAGTTTCACTTGTAAGTCTTACAGGTTTTCTTCTCCTTGTCTGATGACTAATCAGGAACCCATCTATTAGCATCTTGAACAAAAGGAGTCTGGAACAGTCACAGGATAACTGCCAGCTTTTTGGAATTTCTGATATTTAATTTGAAGCCAAGCTTTTCATTTTTCTGAAATTAATGAACTCCTTTGAAATTAGATTTCTATTATCAGGCCGCAGATGTTTGGCGGTCAGTGCTTAAAAGCAAAGTGTGAAATCGACTGGACACGAAAAGTGAAACAGGAGACATAAACTCGTAAATAAAATATTAAAAACAAAATTTCTTCCCCCTTCATATTATTATAGAAATGATCAATTACTGGGAAGGTTTCAGAAATATCACACTGCCGGGGTCCAGCCCCGGCTGATCCAGGGAGTTCGAAGCGGGGACGGCGTCGGCGAGGATCAGGATACAATAGCTTCAATTAGATATTAATTAGAGATGTAAAGAGTAATAGAATAAGGATAGCTCAGCAGGAAAATTCAGTGGAGAAAAGAGGCTGAGTAGCTTGGTTTACATGGGAGACCAATAAAACTTCAAGACAAGAAGTTTGCACCACTTACGTAGGCCACAGGTGTCCTTCCGTTCTCCTGAAGGAGAGGAGACACTGAGGCCTCCCGGGTTGGATCTTAGAAGCCCAGGCATAATTAGCAAGCATGGCGGGCTCCGCGCTCCAGATGGAGACTCAGCCAGAGTTTGAGAGAGAGAGAGACATAGGGAGACCAGTCTTTCGAGGAACTGATCCCAATTCTTTATTTTCCATGGTCTACTTTTATACACTGAGATGTTATGCAAAAGTCACATGGGGTCAGCAGTCCTGACTTTTATCAAAGTCAGGTGCTTCATACAAATGTATACAGAGGTCTTAGGGGTGTTACATCATCTTCTGGCCAGGGGGGCCTGCTGACAATTTACGACCCTCTCCTTGTGACAGCGGTCAGTCAATCAGGACACTTATTTCTCCAGGGGTGATTATTCTTAAAACAGATGCCACCCAAATAAAGTTACATTCCTATAGGGTGAGGGTGTAGTGGGTTTTAGTTAAGGAAAGAATTTACTTAGCCTAAGGTCTAACGTGATTTATATCAAAGGTTAATACTTATTTCTTCTACATATTCATTAATGTGTGTAAGGGCAGGGGATGTGGAGACTTAGCAACAAACATTGGCTCAACAAATGAAAAACCCTTCACCAATACAATTTCTAATCAGCCCACTATGCTTATACTAATGGTTTTCTAACTTTTCTAAGGAACCTGTTTTTAGAGGGTTAAAGCATCTCGTGCCTGTCACGGTTGGGAGGCTGTGAGCAATCACATGTGGCCGGACAAGCCTGTCAGGCAGGTTAGAGAACCTTCAGAGGAGTTTGTAGGTTGAAACACTCCTATCACGCCCAGGAGTTTTTATTAACTGGAGCTCTAAGTTAACTCCTTCTCCGAAAGAGGTGGTGGGGGACAGCCCCCCTTAAAGTCAGAGGTGTAGGTGAGAGAGCACAAAGTAGTAAAGTAGGCAGGCTCTGGTTATGGGGGTAGATGCTCAAGGATTTCCACGGGGACTCCTGAGGCTCGATCCTGCCTTTGCGTATGTCGAGCCTCCTTCCTCATGACCTTTGCCACAGGCAGAGTGCCTCACTCTGGCCCCTAACATCACACACCTCCCAAATTTTCATTTTGATAACATCCTTTGAAAAATCTTAATGCTACATTTGTAGCACAACTCCATTTAGTTGTATTTTAGGAACGTAACCTATAAAAACTAATTGTAATGTTGCTGTTCTCTGGGTCTCAATCACCTGATATCTGGATTTTTTCCTGGTAGCTTTCCTCCTGCTCCCATCAATCCCACAGGTCTCTAACATCTCATTCCCAAACATTGCCTGTGTGAAACTCTTTGACTGTTCTTATTTATCTACAGTCAAATTCCAAACTCCTTGACTTGACATTCAATCTCCCTCCCTCCAGTTCAGCTCGTTTTTCCTCTGGCTCCTCTCTCCCTATTTGCAGTGTGGGCTCTTATTATTTCCTGGCAAGCCATGCACCTTGCTCAGTTTCACTCCTGCTTCATGTCTTTACTCTGGCCTCCTTCTCTGCTAATCTTTAAGACCGAAATCTAAGCCTCTTCTTTCTGTGGTCTCCTGTGGTATAACTTGTCTATCTTTTGATGAATGTGTCTTGTCTTCCCAAGAAGAATGTAAGACTCTGCAAGAGCAGGAACCATACCAGAGCTTTTGAAATTCTTTCCACTTCTAGAATAGTAGGTGCTCAGTAAATGGCTGAAATCAACATTAATGGGGGTGCTCTAAAGATAGAGACCACAGAAATTAATTTCTATTCAGAATTTGTCAAAGAGTTTCAGGGTTGTCACTTTACTTTCCTGTCTTTTTTAAAAGGCAAATATCAATTGCAAAGGAAATAAAATACAGTTGTCATCAGAAGCAGGTAAAGGCACCACTACCACTTTGACAGCATCTGCATTCGAGAACATCTCTCCATGAAAGAGAACAGTTTGCTACTCTTCCAGGTTGTACTGGCTGATTTCATCATCTTTATAGGTAGCACTGTAAACTGAGGGAGGAGACAGGATCTTTAATGATATTGATTAATGGTATTTAACTGATGTCACACTAGGGATGAGGTCAGGGTGTGGAAGACTTGGGAACTGCTAAAACTTGTTGCCTCCAGTCCTCTGGAGAAGCATGGTTTACAAAGGAGACCACTGCCAGCTTCTGGAAGTGTTTGAGTGGATTAGCAGAAAGAAGCACTCCACCAAAAATGAAGTGGGTATTTCTGCCCAGGCTGGGAGTGGCTACTGGTCCCTTCTGCATTCTTGTGAGGTCTGTATGGAACCCCAGGCAAGGATTGCCCTGCTTTTCTGATTCCAGAACTGGAACCTCATAGAACCAGGAGTTTATGGACCAAATTTCTGGGGATCCATGTGGTGGGTTATTTCACCATAGTTTAAACTTCTTGAAATTACTGTCTCTTGCTTGCTCAAGGAAAACCCTTTGAACAGTGTTTCTATAGCACCTCCTGTCATAATCACTCACCTCCTTCAAGTCTGTATGAATATATTATCTTCCCTATGAGGGCACTTAGAAAATTGAAGATTCCTGGGTAACATTTCAGTTCCACTCTATTGTAATATTTCAGAGTAGGGCCCATGAGTCTGCATTTTAAATGCACTCAGGTGATTCTTTGGCCCATTGAAATTTGAGAGCCACTACTTCAATAAGTTGAATGAGTCAGTATATAAACCACAAAACTCAGTTTCTAAACACACTGACTTTTAGGACAGAAAAAAGGATTATTACTTACCTTGAGTTACAGAAAACTGACAGTTTATGAAAACCCAAATGAATCTTTTTGAATTATTTAATTTACCATCTGTGTCCTCTATCATTTGATGAGAAAGATATACATGATCAGTGTTCTTTATAAGAAACTGGTAAAATTGACTGTATATTCTGAATAATCAATTGCATGCACTTAGAACCATGATAAAATGAATGTCTTACATTAAGTTGTATGGTAAAATTAAGTCGTTTTCAGACTACATTTTCTCTTGAAATATCACCATACTAACCTTCCTTCCTGAGGCTAAAACAGGGATGCTCTGGGAACACCGGGGATTCTCATATCCTGAGAGCTAATTTGACTCTTTTACATTCCCCACTCAGCCTCGGAGCATCTTAATATCTGTGCAGAGGCCAGTGAGTCTCGCATGGTAGGGAGGGGTTGAGGGGAAAAAAGGTGAGACAGTTTTTCAAAAAGGACATAGATTAAAAGAAGGTTGAGAAAACTGATGGGAGAGACACTTCTATATTTTAAGGGAAAAGTTTAGAAATTGATGTGTGACACTAAATTTTAAACACATAAGAATGTAAGAATGTGCTGTAAGCAGTGCTGAAATACTGTTTTGGGAAATTATCAGACATTTGAAATAGTGTTTTTGTACTTAAGCCAAATAACTTGCTTCCCAAAATTTATTGTTGCTTTCGAAGAGCTTAGTGCATAATCTTTAATAAGTTATTAACTGTGTTAAATATCTTTGTAGAGATATTTTTATTCCTTCTTCTTGTTTCATTCCTTTCAGAGATAGTAGCATTCAGTGCTCCTAATCCTTAGCAGGAAGACTGACTGTGTAAGTGTTTCTTCCTCACGTATATAAACCTGTTCATCTGAAGATCGTGGTATCTACTGTAAAGGGCCGGTGTGGGTCCCATCTGTGTTTCTCAGTGGGCTGTTTCCTCTTAGCACTAGAGCCCATCCTCTCTTCTCACTATCATATTTTCCTTTACAACTGGGGCAAACCCTTTAGCATACAAACACGCTTTTTTTTTTCTCCCATTTTAAGCAAAAGAAACTTAATTGCTCTAGCTTTGTCTCAGTTCTCGGCTTCCTTTGATGTAAATAAAACCTGAAAGAGGAAACTCTTCCTTTCCTCCCATTCCACAGCACTCTCCTGACTGCTTCTGTCAGGGGCGCTGGTGATTTTCACCCTTGCCGAACAAATTCTGTCATTTTACCCCCCATATCTAGTAGCACTGGACATGCTGATCACTTCCTTCTTCAGAAATTATTTCCGTACGAGGCCTCAAGGACACAACAGGCTCCCCATTTTCACCTCCATTCCTTCCTGGTCTGTGTTGGTTCCTCCTCTCTCCTTTCTTTTAATGTTACAATGCCTGAGGGCTCTTTGCTTAAATTTCTTCTTTTTCCAGTCTGTATTCTCTTCTTTGGTGATCTTATCTGGTTTGTTGCCTTTAATATATAACATTTATGAGAATGACTCCCAATTTTATATCTTCAACCATGAACTCTCTCTCAAGACTCCAGACTCACATTTCCACCTGTCTCCTGGGCACTTCTCAGATGTCTTCTGTATTTATTGAAGCCCGGCACCCCACTCCAGTACTTTTGCCTGGAAAATCCCATGGACGGAGGAGCCTGGTAGGCTGCAGTCCATGGGGTCGCAAAGAGTCGGACATGACTGAGCGACTTCACTTTCACTTTTCACTTTCATGCATTGGAGAAGGAAATGGCAACCCACTCCAGTGTTCTTGCCTGGAGAATCCCAGGGACGGGGGAGCCTGGTGGGCTGCTGTCTATGGGGTCACAGAGTCGGACACGACTGAAGAGACTTAGCAGCAGCAAGCCTGTTTCAGCTTAATCTTCCCCAGTTCAGTTGTTGATAACTTTGTCCTTTCAATTGCTCAGGCCCAAAATCTGGAAGTCTTCCTTGACAATTCTGTTTCTTAAACCCAACATCAAGTCTATCAGCAATTTAGCTGTCGTCAGCCATATATTAGGGCTCCGACCTCTCCTCACTACCGCCTCTGCCATCACCCTGGCCAATCTGTTGTCTACTGGGCTAGCTGCCCTATTCCCACTCATAACCTCGAACTATTCTCAACACTGCAGCCAGAATGACAGCCAGGGTGATGTTAATATGTAAATCTGATCACATTGAGCCCTCTAAGGGCTCTATTTCTCTCAAACAGAAATGAAAGCCATTACAAAGGGTCTGGAGCCCCTTAAACCCCTGATGGCATCTCCTATTCACTCATATTCATCTTCTCCAGACACAAGTAGCCTTGCCATTCCTCAGATATATTAAGCACGCTCCTGTCTCCACACTTTTGAATCGGCTGTTCCCTGTGATTTGGCGTATTCTTTTCCTAGATACTTGCATGTCTCTTTCCTGTACCTCCTTCAAGGCTTTACTCAGTGTCCCCTCCTGCACGAGGCTGACTCTCCCCACACTGGTCAAGTTTCACTTCCCCTGCCTCTGCTTGTCATCTTGTCTGGCCTTTGTTGATAGCAGTTACAACATTCTTACATATATCTGTTCTTACTACTTCTTGTCTACATCTCCTCACTAGATTATTAGTCCCATGATGATACGGATTTTTGTCTGTTTTGTTCATTGCTTATATTCCTAACATCAAAACTGTACCAGATACAATAAATATTTGTTGAAATGTTGAATAGTCAGATGGGCCCTTATCAAATGTTTATAACTAAGGTCACTCAAAACCAATTTAAATGACAGTGAACATCAAGAAGCTGTATGGTACGTAATCAAATTATGGGAACTTCAGGATGAAATCAAACTGTTTAACAGATATCTAATAACAGGCAAACTCTGAAGATATATCCCTCATAACTTTAGTTACTATTAAACACTCAGTCTGTGAAAGGCACTGGGTTTTCACATCTTACCTTTAAAGCTCAGAACAGTCCCAGGCAGATCTATTAACCCTGTGTACTGAGAAACTGAGACTCAGATTACTTATATACCTCCTCCAAAGTCACACATCTAATGGGTCATGGAACCAGAAGGTGAACACAGAAATCTGACTCCAAAGCACCTGCCTGTACTCCACCAACAGTGGTTTTTCCCTTTCTACATGAGTCATGATGGTAGAGAAACCAGCTTCTAAAAATGGGCTGTAGCTTTCTTTCTTGTCTCCAATGACAGTCAAGAGTCCTAAAATAGTAGAATGGCTGTAAGGCAAAGTCTTCCTTGCCATCTGCATCTATCTGCAAAAACGTAGTCTCTGCTGAACCCTAGAGGCTCAAGTGCCCTGAATCTGTGATGAGCTAGTGACTAAGTAAAAAGGCAAACCACCTGGTTAAAATTCAAAAGAAGTGGTGTTTCAAAAGCAAATTTGAAATCAGGTCTGACGAATCAATATTAATGTTATCTTCCTATAGCTATTAAATTGATTACCTAGAATATACCCAATAATACATATTTAGATTTCACAGTGGACTACAAATGGAATTTGTACAAATTAATGATTTTGGGTCTTTAAACCAGGGGTTAAACACAAACAAAAAAACCCCAGTGAATTTTGACTGTTCCGGAAAGCAGTCCTCCAAATACCAGGAATCAGTTGCTTCAATTTTTAAATAAGGGCATTAGATCTCTTAGGATCACGAGTTTTCACATTCTGTAGTTCACCGTGAATGACCTCACATTTGCATAATTCTTTGCAGTGTGCAGCTGTAAGCTGTATCTTTTCTTGCCAAGCCTACAAAGACTTGCTGAATGTCAGTCTGCCATGTTCCAGTAGGTCTCAGCAAAACCTGCCTTTCGAGGAACTGTGGTATCTTAAAACTTCTTTTAGGGAATACAAATGCCTCAGCCCTCCCTCTGCAACTTATCCAAGTAACACCCAAGGTCACTAAAGCACTAATTTTCATCCCAGTGTCCTCCCACTCACTCTATTCATAGAGCGTGCAACAGGAGAAAGTATTCAACTTCTTTTATAATACTATGATACAGAAAAAAGCACCTCAAAGCAAAAGCATGATTAAGAGCAAACTATTTCCACAGAGTATGAGCTAAAATGAGAGTCAGTGATGACATTAAAATGTTGCTCTCTAAAATAAACACATGCAAAAATAATACACGTGTGGGCTATGTGTAAGGCATTTTTCTTTATTATTTTTCGGTTTATCTTAGTAATGCCAGAAAAATAACAGCCATTATTTTCACTTTAAATGCAAACCAAATACTGCTGCACACAGAGTACAAAGATCACCTACGAACACGGCTGGCACAAAGGCCGTATTAGATGTGTAGACCGCACTGTTTTTACATCAAAGTGAGACTGACAGAGCAATTTTTTGGACAATTATTTTAGCAAATAACCGTGCTACTAAACAAAGGCAAATACACATATATATACACAAACATGTTTCAACTAAAGTTATTCGTGTCACTTTGACAAACGAAGGCTTCTTCTCTGGTGGGTTTCACCAGATATTTGCACCCCAGAGTCCCCTGCCCTGATCCCGCCCCCAAATGCTGACTTGATCTGAAGAAAAAAATTAGAGATGTTCTTAATTAAAGGCACATTTGGCAGCTACTGAAAAGTGGCATGCATCTGGCACAGGTGCGCTCTCCCTAAAGCCACACGTGTGACTTCCATCTGCTATGCATCTTGTTTCTTTGAGTGGTAGTCCAATGTGATCCACCTTTAGCTAACTTGCTCTGTAATTCTGCAGCAGTTGGCTACTTAATGCACTATTTTCATTAAAGGCAAAAGGGAAATTTGCTCACAGTTGACAGAAAATGCACTTTTCGGTGTCAAAAATGGAAAATAAGGCATGAAATTTACAAAACAAGTTACAAGTGCTTTTGTTCAGATTTATCATATAGACTTCATGCTTTTCTTTAGAGCTCAAAATATTTCATTGGCTCATGTATAAAGGATTATGAAATGATTTTAAAAGTAATGAGATGCTTCAAAAGAAAAATATTGAATAAATTAAACTAAGTCACCACTTTCCCTTATAAATAATTTTACTGCATAATTCTTTCAGCCAAACTGGTATTAACCCTGTGATGCTTATTTTACTGGTAAAGATTAATGTGCAACTCCATAGGACCTACACTTATACAACAGTCATACAATATAGGTTAAAAGATAAGTGAACCTACCTATAGCAGCAGAATACCAAGAAAGAAATGGTTTATTTTTTCTTTCTGAATCTAGAGGGGAAAAAAAAATAGGTTTTCCTCAATATGTATAACACTAAATAAACTGGAATTATCCACCCCCCCCCCCCGCCATTTGCATTATGTTTTGCTGAGCCACTTAAAACTCTCAATTTAAGCTGTCATTAAAAGACAAACGATGAGGTACATGATTAAAGTGAGCTAAATTTGAGAATTAAGACAAGATAGTGATCATAGATACCAACTAATTTTTGGCTTAATTTTTAATGTAGGGAAAAACACATTAAGGAATTTGGAACCACAATGTAGCTGCCAACTGAAAAAGTATGGTTCACTACACTGCTCTGTTGACTGTAGTATAATTAGGGTGGCATGCTCTTCACTAAATTTAGATTCATTAAAACATTCTTGAGTTGTTAGAGCGTAGTAACCTACTGAACACATAATCTGATATCCAAAAACCTTTAATTAAGCAAACTTTTGACGTTTATACATTTCCTGATCATTTGTAGCCTTAAAATACATTTGGAGATGTGGAAAGAGTAAATAACCTGTCTTTCAATAACTTTAGAAACATATACTTTATTTGTTCCTGTTTTTAAAAGTACTTAGATGTGAAAGCCTCCCTTTCTATTATATTGGTTATTGGCCCATGTAGGTAAATTCAGCCTTGAAATATTTTCATTTTGTTGACCCAAAGATAATGAAACAACTAAGAGCATTTCCATTTCTAAAAGAAATGTTCCATGTTTTGGAATGTGGTTTAGGAAAGTCATGCTGCACTGTCTTGTAATGTCCTGAATTCAAAAGCAGAATTTTGTGGTGATGCATTTATCTTCTCAGCCACTTCTTGTCCCTGGATTAAGGAGATTTCAGTTACTACAAAGAGTTAATCTGCCAGTGAGTTAATGCTTCACATGTGAAGAAGGCAAGGATAGTTTTCTCACCACTGTTTAAGGGCATCCAATTGAAATTTTTCTAATCAGTTACCACTGCAGAAAATATTTTGACCCCACTTTTACACTTCAGAGTACAAATATCTTCTATCCACAATGCATATACAGCTGATGCACAGTGAAGCGGTCGCCTAGAACCACCAGGGTAAAAGAATACTTCCCTTTGGAAGAAGTATGATTAGAACTTCAAATCTGAGTTTTTCTTCTTTATGCAAAATCAGGCAGGTTGAAAAGAGGTCATTACCTTATTAGAAGGCTAACACACTGGCCAGAGGGATACTGAATGGGCTCCAATGTGACTTTTCTCAGGTTCTCCTTTGGAGTTAGGGTTGGGGTAATTAAAGAGAAGTGTGCATAAGACACATAAAGGGAAATCCTAGGGATGATGAGGCTGGTCTAATAAAAAGTCATGGAAATTCTGGAATGTGTATTATGATTAATTGTAGCAGCACTAGTAAGTAGGCGTAGATAAGTACTTGTTGAATGAATGGTCTTATGGATGCTTTGCAAACAAGAGTGGATTTGAAATAAATTTTGGGGGAGACTTTTGAAAGGAGACATTTTGTAAAAGTGGCTACCCTAAAAGGAATGGTACAAATATTAAAAACAAAAGATACAACTCTAACAAATAAATAAGAAAGGATATGACAGGATGGATTGCTTAATGATGATACAACCAACATTCTGGTCTTAAAGGACTATATATTGTACTATCGTGATGTACATTTAATGCTCTAATAAATATCACAGAAAATTATTAAAGTACTAGGTTTCCACCATGATGCAGCACTTCTAAAAATGCCTCTAATGGCATGGTTAACAGAACTGCTGAAATGTTACTTCATTATTCAGAGGACACATGCAGATACAGATGAACTGATGACTCTCTAAGGATGGAATACTGCACACTTCACAGATATTATAGTGGAGATTAATAACATTTTTTCTCTTCAACAAGTTGCATGCATTTCAGTCACAGTATTTGTTAGACTCAGAAGGTCAGTACATAGGTTTAATGAATAATCCATATTATGCTATTAATGATGTAGGTAGATGTTCTATTATGAATAGTTCTGATAGAGCAAAGACCTCAGGCAAGGTAGAATGTTTAATATAAACTTTAACAAACTGTAATACATGTTACCTAGGAAATTAAAAACCTTACAAAGCTCTGCTTAAAAGATACCCATCCTATTCTAACCAAATATTTTCCTACATGCTGAACTGCGACTTTAGATCATTCTTTTAAGAGGAATACATACACCCAGAACTAGAAACCAAGGCGTACCACAATACGTGCTCTTATGCTTAGTGTTGTGTGTGTGTTTCAACTGAAAGAAATAAGAATCAACCATTTACTCCATATAATAATTTAATATATGCCAGCCAAACAAAGTATTTGTATCTTTATTCAATTAAATTAAAACAGACCTGCCAGGTATATTATATAACATTCACTATATACACATGATTTAGGCAATGCAAGGTAATTCTAGATATGCTGATCACTCAACTATTAGTCAAACATGACCGGTGTCAGCGACGCCCAACAAGTGCTCCTTTCCCACCGGGTGACTGCATTTCCACAGTATGGTTAGAGGGACAGCTACAAGCCATGACATGGATTACCAGTAAACTTCTGTGGGAAAAGGGGGGAAATGACAATCTAGCATAAAGATTAACAGTCTCCTAAATGTAAATCATATGCTTGACAGTTAAACGTTTTTAGAAGAGTTCTTCTGTCATTGTTAATGACACAAAACTTCGTTTGAAGGCAACACCACCACATTCTGTTTGTGTAGGGAGGGTGGGTAGGGCGATGCTCTTAAAATTGGCATAATTATTCTTAAAAAAAAAAAAAAAAAAGTACCTCTTTGGTGAAGCCTCGGTACCCATTCAATTCACTGTAATAATCTGTAAACAGGACTGCAGAATGGTGCTGGGCCTTGATTCCAACAAGGGCAGGTACCACAGCCTTTCCTCACAGTCCTCTGAATGATTTTTAAGAAAATATTCTAAAGTAGGACGAGTAAAAGCAAAGGAAAACAAAGGAGGATTTGAAGATCCCTGTTTAAGATTTCTTTTTAAAAAGTGCATAATATTTTGAATTACAAAAACTGTCATCATGTGGGCCTGCTGGACACTAGACGGTTTTCCATCCCTTTAATGATACAGATCACTTCACAAAAAGAGGACTTCTGCTCACTGGCTGGCAAAAGGTTCCTTTCCTTGATTTTCAGGTGAAATCAGTTGTCCACTTCCTCTAGATCAATCTTTCCATATTCACTTTATAATTACATCTGTGTTAAAATTCATTGTCTTATGACTGCATCTTGAAGTAGAGTCGTTAGTGTTTGGAGTTCTCATTTTAACTCCTCAGTGCTGGCACACGCAGTGCATCCATCGCCAGCAATGGATCTGGGGCTAGGAAAATGTACATCCTGGTCCAGAGGAGCTCAGGAAGAATGGGCATTCTCCAACAGTGGTGGCCCGTCTCTGTGCATGGACGGGTGGGTGTGCTCCCTTTTGTAAGTTTTTGGAGGGAGTTTAGGGATATGCTGAGAAGTGCTTTGTCGTGGAGGAACAGGCGGCCCAGCAATGGAATGGAGGTCCACTTCTTGTGTCAGTGGTGGTGACGGCAGATGCCTTCTTGTTCCATGAGGAGAAGGTGTTTGAGGAGGAGGTGGTGTAAAGGGGGAGGGGCTGTTTGGGAAGAAGGCATTACTATGGTCACTTTTTTTGCCCAGAGGGGGAGGTTGGAGATGTAGTGGTGAACTTGAGAAAACATCAGGTGTCCTCACAGGTTCTCGTGGAGGTAATAAGGGAGGGCTTTCAGGAGGGTCTGATATAGAGGTCCGGTCTGATATTGAATACCGTGGTGAATAGGCTTTTGATGTGGGTTGCCTAGGAGGAATTGCTGGGGGGCTGTCCAAATGCTTAGACATCATCTAACATAAATGGAAAAAAAAAGACATTTATTAACAACGTATGTAGCACCATGAATATACTAAGAATTAAGCTGGGTTTTCAAATACGTTACTGGAAGAACTCTAGGTGTGGATCAGGGAGTTTTGCCATGTGCTTTAAATTGGAGGTTATGGCAGTTCATCCATTAAAAAAAGTATTTTTCCTTCAATGTTAAGTTTTTATTCTTCTCAAAATTTTGTTTGCTGCTGCTTACCTATCACTCAATCTAAGATCATTTCAATTTAGCATGTTACCTGTCAATTTCATAATGTTAAATTTACTATAATAGCATTTCATGGTATTCTGCAAAGAGCTTTGCTTTGCCCAGGTGCTCTGCTCTCTGGACACTTTGAGACCACTGAATCATGTTAACAGTTGGTAAAGAAAGGAATTTAAACAGGTAGGAAAAAAATAGCTATTATGAGCTGTTAAGGTCTCTTCTGACCTGGAATTTGCATGAAAATCCCACTGAAAAGCCTGTCAGATTCACCTGTTACAGGCTTAGATATGTAACACTTAGCACTGAGATATAGTTTCATTTAAAACGTGCCTTCATATAAAGCTTCAGATCTCTTTCTTTCTATCTTTTTAAAGAACTGCTTGAGACTACATTACTCTTAAATTATAGGTTAAACTTGTGTTTGGTTTTTTTTTTTTTGACAGTACCCAGATTTAGATTTATAAGTATTTTGAAAACCTACCAGAAAACTGCTTTCAGAAGAAAGGAAATAAACATTACTGCATGGTAAACCCATACTTAATTCTGGTTTAAACTCTATTAAGCCCCAATACCCTAAGTATTAACCTCATTCTGTTAGAACTCAATGAGAGATGAGCGCTTGATTATAATGGAACTGCAATGATTCCAGTCTCCAGATAACCAGATGTTTTACTTTACCTTAGATGGTGAAGATTCCGCTGGGGCAGACTCTGGCCGTCTTCGTGGAGGAACAGGAGGGGGGACAGGCACTTCATCAGTGCTCTTGGTTAAACTTATAGATGATACTGAAGCAGATCCTGTAGGATGGTACAATTTTGAAAAGTTCACAGGAATTTTATATCATCAATCCTGCTTATATTTATTAAAAGAAATGTACAGAAGTACCAAAAGCAGAATTCAATAAAGCAACACCCAACGGTACTTCCTTTATTAAAGCAAACTGCTATAAAAGCATGCAGAAATTTCTCAGCAGTTTTCAGAGAAAAAGCTGTCTAAGTTATTCTGTTGTTATACTTCTTGAAGAAAATAACATTTCCATTGTGAATCTATTACTGAAATTTCCTGGGAGAGAGCAAACTATCAAAAACTTTTGGAACGGTAATTTTTGTTAACCTTTTATGATGGGCTCATTTCCCGCACCCCCCGCCCCCACTCATGACTTAGTACAGAATTTCCTTGCCTTCACTGGATAGTCTTTGGGAATACTTTCTGGTCTTAACCACTCTCTCCAGTGTCTCTCCCTGCCACCCTTTGAAAGGATGGCAGGGAGAGACTCTAGTGTCCTGGGGAAGGATCTCCAGTTTGCTTAGGTATCAGCTCTCCTTGGTGGGGAAGCAAAGTCAGGTTCATCACATTCTAATCCAAAATTTTTCATTGTGATGAACGCATTTAAAATGACTGAGGCTATGCTGATAATAAAAACAGAAATTACACTAGAATCTAGTGAACCTGATTTAGGAGTAAATTGATGAACTGGCACTAAAAAGGTAAGTAAAAGCCTCTAATTGTAACCTATCTTACAAACATTTATGATAAGGGCTTAATATAGGCATATAAATAACTACACTTTGAAAAACATTAATGTAAGTTAACCTGTACATCAGCACAATGAAAAAGATGTGAAAAAACACTTAAATGATCATTCGAAATTGTATTTGGCAGGTTTTCTTTCCTTTAAACACTGACAGTTTTAATTTTGTCAATTAAATGTTATAACAAGATAGAACTTAGAGTACTTTGTGTATTGATATTATTTAAATGAGCAACATTCTGATCACCTACCTTTCTTCTTATGAGACTATGTAAGTTAGCTTATAACACTATTTTCCATTGTATACATTCTGAAATCATTTGTATGAAGGACAGCAAAAAACAATCTATTGGCTTAAAATTTATGGGATAGTTGGTGAATTGTTAGTTTACTTTAAAATTAAAAACAAATACCTACACTGGAACTTTATTTTGCTTATCAGTGATGAATATTTAGGTTATATAATACAGATAGTCACAGTGATAAGGTAGCTGTTCTAAAGTCAAATAAGTCATTTGCCTACAGCCTGTGCTGCCCCCAGCCTAAGTGTATTTTGTGACTTAGACACTGCATGTAGCTGCCAACATTCTCATATGCGCATGCATGCTCTTGCTTTTTTTTTTTAAGTTGGGCATTAGAACTCCAGAGTTGGAAATGAGAAATGGTTAAATGTGGAAGCCACCCATATAATAATGTTCTTTCAAAAGAGAAGAAAGGTTTTACAAAAAGCATGAGAATTATATAAGTTTAAGCAAATCATTTATGATCAAAAGATAGTACAAGTGAAGGCCTCACGTCTAAGATGCTGCAAAGCAAGGCACCAATGCTGCCAGACCCAAGACGAGTTTTAGCAGGAAAGGTTACATTTGGTTTAATTTTTAAAGCCAAAGCAAAAATTATGAGTCTTAAACCAAATATACTAACTTGGGCCATGGGGCAGTGTAACTTGGATAAAGACGGTATCGCTGCCTGTGAAAGGAAACAAGAAAAAGTAGATTTTTTTCTTTCATAAATATATTCAATTCATCTGTAAAAATTTATTTATAATAGAAATGTTATTTCTGTCATTCTAGTTTTAAAGAATGATAGAACAGTTTAGCAAAAGCTCATTATTACTTTTGAGAAAAAGAATTAAATTGCATTAATATCATTAGGAATTTCGAAGATTTGTTTTAGATTCACTACTTGATATCATAATAATTAAATGAAAAAGCATTCATGAGAAAACTACAATATCCTTCTATTTCAATGGAAGACTTCCAAAAAATGTATAAACCCAATTTGAGCAAAGAATTCAGTTGGACATACAGAAATATGTCATTCACTAAGGATAATTTTGAAAACCCAAACTTGTGAAAATAAGTAGTAAATAATGAATTTATATTACAAAAATACCATTATTATTATTATTAATATATATATACCTTAGAAAATGTTCTTGGGGCATGTGTTCATCACAAAATAACTACAGCTTGGGATATTACAACAAGCTGCAAGTGATGTAGCTTTTCCCCTTCTATATTTTTAAACACTTAAAATATCATTAAACATTTTTGGTGCTTAGACACATTATTTATACAGGAAACTGATAATTTTTGAATATCTAATTTCAACAATACTAATTCTTTTAAGAAAAAAATTGAAAATTATAAAATGCAAAGCCCTGAGAGCATTTAAGTAGAAAAACTGAGACAAAAGCTAGAGGATCTATACTGGTTCTAAATCAATACAGTCGTTTAGGTTACACCGCCTCACATTACCAACATTCTGAACAGATCATATCTAAGAGGCTAAAGCCATAACTCTAGCATGAGACTGAGCTGATTAATTCAGGTTTCTCTCTCTCATTTTGATTAGGGCTGTTGCTTTTTCTAGCTTCTTTGGTCAGAACAAGTATAATTTATGTCCTAGGTTCAGTCGGCAATTTGACTCCTTATATAGATACAGTGTTTTTGTTTCCCAGACAGCCCTGATTTCAAATAACTTAACCTACTACCTCCTTTCCATATATACTGATATTTATTTGGAGGCTATGGTTACTGAGGGTAGCAATCCAGCGAATTCTAATAAGTTATCTCTCAAAAGATTAAAATTCACTTTTATACTTTTGACATTAAATAATGCTGCTGCTGTGTCAAAGATTCTCTTCACTACAAATGAGATTCTCTTCAGTAACATAACAGGGATTTAAAGGGAGTATCTGCTCCAGTGCTTACTACTTATGTATTTTCCACTTTTTGGGGAAGGAAATAAGTATGCTTTTTGGGGATAAGAATCGAGAACATGGTCATATACTTAGTGCAATATAGGAGTAAAATCAAAACATAAGCTAATGACAGCTACCAACTGTAGGCTTTTAGAAAGAATGATTACACCTACACACACATACTTGTGCACACAGTTGTAGGCTGGGCTTTGGGCTAATGTATATACAGCAAAGGCTTAGATTTATGTGTAAACTTGGGGCACTTTTCTGATTTGTCACTTCAAACTAATTGCTTAGTCTTACTGCCTGGAAAATGCTATAAAAAATTCTTTCAGAATTATACATTATATATCTCAAGAAATATATACTAGGAATTCTTGTCAGCTAGGTACTGAACAAATGTATTGACAGTGACTTAGGGCTGAAATCCAGTTAATCAAAAAGTAGCATCCGCTGGTTAAGTACAAATCCCAGACAACAGATCAGTGATTTCTCCATTGTGGCTGCATGTTAGGCCCTGCTGGAAGGTTTTTAAAAATACTGATGCCCACATGCCAGTGCTGCTCTAGTACAAGCATGGACTGAGCATATAGGTATTTTTTTAAAGCTCTCCAGGGGATTATAACTTTAAGTCAGGGTTGAAACCACTGTTGGACGATAACCTCCAATTTATAATTGAGTCATTCTGAGAATAAAAATAATCATTTTCATATAGAAAAAAATTATATAAATCATGGATAATTTCTTAAATTCATAAAAGCCTATTAAATGCAAATGTATGAGATCAGAAACTAGTCACCTACAACAACCTGCTACAAAGAAAAGCTTTGCATTCCAGCTTAAAATATATCTTTTCTTGTTAAAGTTTTCCCTACTAAGGGATGGGGTAAAGCTCATGTCTAGCACACAGACCAGGCCAGACCCATGGCTCCCTTTTATCATCGCAACCTTCAACAGCAATGTATCAAGAGCACTTCATCCTCCTCTCTCCATGCTAGAGCCACAGATACAAAGCTGGTGGTCTTTCGCCTTTTCCCGGCCACTGTCATCATCACCTGAGAGATGGACCTGGTGAGGGCAAGGTGTGGAGCAGGGCTCTGAATGTGAGCATATGTATAGCAGCACTAGGTAGGTGGCCAGTTTCCTTTCCTCTCTGTGTTCACCACCAAGTTTTCTGTGACCATTCCTGCCCATTCTGTGGTCATCTTTGTGTGAATTTCTATTGCATTTATATCTTCACTCATTTAGCATTTTGTCAGTAAACTAAAACTATACATCGTCTCTGCAATCTTACTGAGAGATGAAAAAAAATCATAGTACAAACAGAATCAAAGCATTTAACCCTGCCTGGCTAAGCATTTAACTATGAGTTTCTTTTATTATGATTATTTTTTTTAATCTCTCAGTAAGATTGCAAGCCTTACCAGAGAAGATGTGTCCAAGCTTATTTAGCAAGAAATGAGATATTGACAGATATTGGCTGAAGAAATTAATCTTTGTTTTTAAAGTAAATTATTTTGGGGGAAAAAACTAAAAAAAAGCAAAACAACTAGTATAACTGATCAAAAAATTCTAGTCAAATTTCGCCTTTTGAAAACCTTAAGCAGTGTCTTTGCTTTGCAATGCCTTTCTACCTCTCCGTACTGAGTGGAACATGTCCAGATGACTTAAAAATGTAGGTACAGCAGCTCTCTCCTGCCAGGCCCTGAGGACAGCAAGGAAGTAGGTATTCGCTGTAGTGGCAACACAATGAGTATCAAGTTGGATGTGCTGGTGACCACTGGGCCCTCCCCCCATTAACACTAGCAGATCTGTTAAGCAGAGTGGGGTCAAAAGCAGATAAGGACCTTTAATATCCATAAATGAGCTTTAAGGAGGGGGTTACCTGAGCTTACAGATGGTTTTGTATTATACTGGCTTTCTTAATTTCAAAATCTGTTATTTTCAATTTTTACTAAGGACAAAAGGAATAGTAACAGGGGTTTCCTTTTATCACAAAGAAAGAGAAACTGAAAAAATCCTCAGGAATAAGATGACGAAGCCTAATTCCTGCTACAGTGGTTTCGCTTGTCCAGCTACTTTAAGTTAATATTATTCCACTGCCACATATGAGAAAACAATGATCCAGAGCACTGCATTCCAAAATGACTCTTTTCCCCTGTTTGACTAATCATTTAAAGATTTAGCACGAGTAGGGAATGAAATAAGTATCTCCTGTTTCGCCACATCTTTAATTTTTAGCTACTTAAATAAGAAAAACAGAATTTGCAGTCGATGGCTTTCATGGGATTTCAATAATTCATTCATGTGGGAATCTTTGTAACACAGACCATAGCCATCTGCTCGAGGAAAAAACCTCTTCAAACAGTTAAATGGGTCATAATAAATAATAATTTTAAGTCAGGTATACTGTAAAAAGTGCTGGTTTTATTTTATTACTTAATTTAGGAGGTTGGCGAGTTGGGGAAACAGTAATATTTTACCTGGTTTTACTTGAACTTATTAAAAATATCTGACAGCCTACTAGTAACATAACATGACTTCGTAATCTTCAGTAGCCAAATAAAGCCAAGATGTAGTAATTCTTAAAACAAACACAGTTTATGTGGTAGAAAAGATAAGACAAACTGATGGACAACTATAAATATATATTCAACACAGGAATAAATAAGTAGTATTCTGGACCAAATCTCAAAATAGTAGAACTCCATAGAGTAATTTTTTTTTTAAACAGATTTCTGAGTTGGAAAAAATCAAAAAGTCTAGTTTAATCCACAGAAGGCACCAAAAAACTGTTTTATCTAAAATCAGAAGGCTCACTAGCAGACTGAGATGACAAACTAGGAGTTAGGAGTACTATGCCAGTGCTTAACTACCTCCCCAACAGTGTCAGGATGCCTCTCAGTATTGGATCCTATTACGTCTAATATTAGGGGAGAACTTGAACTCTACCATGAGCTAAGACAGCCAGTGGAAAGAGCATGTGGAAGTGGTTGTGAAAGGGTTAAAAGCAACTGCATTCAAATTCTGATTTAATAATGAATAAATGAAAAAAGGTTCTGAGATCTCAGTAGAGCTTTAAAGCTCAATATGAAATTGATTTTAAAAATTAATGGCAACAGTGAAGGTAGCCTCTCAAAGGGCTAGGCTGGGCTGTACAGTTTGGTATCCATTAGCCACATGTGCTTATTAAGTGCTTGAATGTGGCTAGTCCAAATTGAGATCTACGTTAAGTATAAAATACATATTGCATTTTGAAGATTTAGGACAAAAACTGAGACTGTGAAATATCTCAGTAAATTTTTATACTGATTTCATGTTTAAATGACAATATTTTGTAATATACTGGGTTAAATAAAATATATTATCGAAATTAATTTCACTTAATTTTTGCATTTTAAAAATGTAGAAGGAACATTTAAAAGTCACATATGGGGCTCATAGTATAAGTATTTCTATTGGACAGCACTGATTTATAAATAGGAAAGGATGAGCGACAGTGACAAATCTGTGAGAGTTGTATGGCTGGGCTTGAAAGCACAGGAGTTTATTAGGCACCATATAGGATGCTGTTGACTGAACAAGGGTTAAGTAGAAGTGTGACTTTGATACACTGTAAAATTAGAAACTACAGGATTTGGTCAGAAAGAAATCATGTAGTGAGCAGTTTCAAATGTAATTTTGGAGGAAACATTTAAAGCATCAGATTGATTAGTCCATGCAGTTTTAGCAGTTATCTTCCTTTCCTCTGGAAGTCAGAGAGGCATTTTCAAATTTGCCAATTGAAAACAAATGCTCAAATGAAATTTCAATTACCAATTTAATTACCAGGCCTATCAGTAAAGTGTAATACATTTAAAGAGCCCTGTTCTAATTTATTTTATACTTTTATAATAATATATTTGGAAATGATATGTGGTTTATCTACAAATTTACCAAAAAAAAAAAAAATATATATATATATATACACACACACAGATTCTTTTTTACTTCTAGTACATATAATACTAACAGTTACTCAAAGCACTTAAAACTTGAACACCTACTTGAGTGAAAAGGGCTTGAATGATCAGAATCAAATACGCTGCAAACATCTGTGGTACTAGAAGCACCAGAAGCAGGAGGAGGTGTTAACGGTGTCCTTGGAGAATTTGGTGCAGATGCTGTACTTTCTGTTTCACTTTCAGGGATCCTACTATAACTAATTTTCCTTGGCTCTTGCTGCAGAGGTGTGGGATGTCTCATAGTACCTGGTCTTGGGTTTGATGGACGAACACCAGGAGATTTTAGGGGATAGTTGTATTTTTTTGGCTGTAGACATATCAAAAGAAACACAATACTTACAACACCGTTAATGGAAAAGAAGGTTCTATAAATGCCTGGTAAAATTCGATTAATATCCAGGAAAACCATAAACCACTAATACTGATTCAAATCAAAGTATTCAAGTTAAAGAGTTAACACCCCATTTCCATAAAGCCTTGGCTATCTAAATTAGTAGGGAATGAATTTCTTTAAATAACTGAATTTTAATCCTATAAATACCAGAGTATTTGTTATTTCAATATTTCTGATGGAAATCTTTCTAAGATACAGTGAACATTTCTCTGGCTTTTAAAATGGACTGTGTGAAACTAATTTAATCTTGGGATGAAAGCCAAGACCGTTGTTTTAAACTATGATACCTTCAGTTCAGTTCAGTTCAGTCACTCAGTCGTGTCCGACTCTTTGCAACCCCATGAATCACAGCACGCCAGGCTTCCCTGTCCATCACCAACTCCTGGAGTTCATTCAAACTCATGTCCATCGAGTCGGTAATGCCATCCTGCCATCTCATCCTCTGTCGTCCCCTTCTCCTCCTGCCCCCAATCCCTCCCAGCATCAGAGTCTTTTCCAATGAGTCAACTCTTTGCATGAAGTGGCCAAAGTATTGGAGTTTCAGCTTCAGCATCAGTCCTTCCAATGAACACCCAGGAATGATCTCCTTTAGGACGGACTCGTTGGATCTCCTTGCAGTCCAAGGGACTCTCAAGAGTCTTCTCCAACACCACAGTTCAAAAGCATCAATTCTTCAGCACTCAGCTTTCTTCACAGTCCAACTCTCACATTCATACATGACCACTGGAAAAACCATAGCCTTGACTAGACGGACCTTTGTTGGCAAAGTAATGTCTCTGCTTTTCAATATGCTATCTAGGTTGGTCATAACTTTCCTTCCAAGGAGTAAACATCTTTTAATTTCATGGCTGCAATCACCATCTGCAGTGATTCTGGAGCCCAAAAAAATAAAGTCTGACACTGTTTCCACTGTTTCCCCATCTATTTCCCATGAAGTGATGGGACCGGATGCCATGATCTTAGTTTTCTGAACGTTGAGCTTTAAGCCAAATTTTTCACTCTCCTCTTTCACTTTCATCAAGAGGCTTTTGAGTTCCTCTTCGCTTTCTGCCATAAGGGTGGTGTCATCTGCATATCTGAGGTTATTGATATTTCTCCTGGCAATCTTGATTCCAGCTTGTGCTTCTTCCAGCCCAGCGTTTCTCATGATGTACTCTGCATAGAAGTTAAATAAGCAGGGTGACAACATACAGCCCTGACATACTCCTTTTCCTATTTGGAACCAGTGTGTTGTTCCATGTCCAGTTCTAACTGTCGCTTCCTGACCTGCATATAGGTTTCTCAAGAAGCAGGTCAGGTGGTCTGGTATTCCCATCTCTTGAAGAAGTTTTCAGTTTATTGTGATCCACACAGTCAAGGCTTTGGCATAGTCAATAAAACAGAAATAGATGTTTTTCTGGAACTCTCTTGCTTTTTCCATGATCCAGCAGATGTTGGCAATTTGATCTCTGGTTGCTCTGCCTTTTCTAAAACCAGCTTGAACATCTGGAAGTTCATGGTTCACATATTGCTAAAGCCTGGCTTAGAGAACTTTGAGCATTACTTTACTAGCATGTGAGATGACTGCAATTGTGTGGTAGTTTGAGCATTCTTTGGCATTGCCTTTCTTTGGGATTGGAATGAAAACTGACCTTTTCCAGTCCTGTGGCCACTGCTGAGTTTTCCCAATTTGCTGGCATATTGAGTGCAGCACTTTCACAGCATCATCTATCAGGATTTGAAACAGCTCAAATGGAGTTCCATAACCTCCACTAGCTTTGTTTGTAGTGATGTTTTCTAAGGCCCACTTGATTTCACATTCCAGGATGTCTGGCTCTAGGTGAGTGATCACACCATCGTGATTATCTGGGTCGTGAAGATCTTTTTTGTACAGTTCTCTGTGTATTCTTGCCACCTCTTCTTAATATCTTCTGCTTCTGTTAGGTCCATACCATTTATGTCCTTTATTGAGCCCATCTTTGCATGAAATGTTCCCTCAGTATCTCTAATTTTCTCGAAGAGATCTCTAGTCTTTCCCATTCTGTTGTTTTCCTCTATTTCTTTGCATTGATCGCTGAGGAAGGCTTTCTTATCTCTCCTTGCTATTCTTTGGAACTCTGCATTCAGGTATCTGACTATGCGGTAATACAGTGATGCCATCAGGATTATTTACAAATGCATTTTGTAAATGCTATTTACAAATGGATTAAATTGCTTGAGTTCTCACCTGTTTATGCTAGTTTTATGACATTTTTTTTCTTACAGAGTGATTGTTTCTCGATGTCAGTGTATTTCACTGGAGCAGACTATATAGCTAGTTTCAATTTTCTGTTTTTAATCTGTCTTTTGAAATTGTTTTAGGCCTTGAGAAATTTTCTTATAGAGTAACTTCATTAAGCTTTAGTTCACAGACATTATGAGATTTATCTTGGTTACTTAGAAGCCATTTATGTTTCTTCTTGATTCCTGACTTTCTTATGAATAAGAGAGATTATATTCAGAACAGTGAAATGATGATACTGGATATAAATTTGGTCAGGCACTTACAAGTAATAGGAAATAATGTAAATTTTGTTTCCCCCTCCAAAAAGTATCTTTTGCCAAACCTGTTATTTTTATAGGTAATGATTTATAGTTAAATTCTCATGTCATTACTTTCAAAAAAGTTGTAAGTACATATATTTACTATAAGTGAATCGATATAAATCAGTCAAATTTCCTGCCCTTAAAATAAATAATGAATAACATTTTTCTTTGTCAAAACAAAACTAAAACTTGAAGAAGAAGAAATAATAATTTTATAAATTAATTTTATAAAAAAATAAAATTAATTTTATTCACATTAATGTTAGTGTTCATTTACTTGGAACTAAGTGGACTAATCCTGAGTGTATTTATTAAGGACTTATTCATTATTTTTATCCATTACACATGCACTTCATCCCTGAATGCCTTTATAGAAAACTATAAACCACCAGATAGATGTAGATAACAACCGCAAAAAATATTTAAATGTAAAGGAAATAATATGAATGCTTACAAATCTTGGAAGAGGCTTAGGGTTTCGTGGTTCTATTTCTAGGGATTTGTTGAAAAGATAATCCGTAAATTCTTTTTCCATGCTATTTCCCATTGGATTCAAGTTTTCAAAAAACCTCTAAAATAAATGCAAAGAATTATTATTGTTAAATAATTTACATTCAATTTAAAAGTCATGAAAATAACAAAACATTTTAACACAAAACTGGAATTATTTAAAGTTTTATTTTCCTTTTTCTCTTCTATGAAATAAACCTGACTCTTATCAGGTGGTTATAAACTTAATCAGAAATATGTATCCTCAAAGAATTCAACTTACTTTGATATCTGACTCTACTCGTAAACAGTAAGGCTGATTTTGGTACTGCTGGATCTCGCCTGTTATTTCTGCTACTTTCCTCCTTTTGCTAAAGTTTATAAGCTCTTTTCCATGCCGTTTTAGGACCTCAGGGTTGCCTTCTTCTGTTTTCAAGATATTAGTGAGATAAATTCCTGGAAGATATAATGAAATTATTTCAAGGATAAAAATGGAAAAGGCTAGTTTTTTTCTTTTTCAGTAATTATATTACACCGTACCATCTCAATCATCATAACCCAAGAATTAAAGCACAAATTTCCACTCTATGAAAAAAAACAGGCTAAGTAAATATCAAGAGAAAGGAAGACCAAGTTTAAGAAAATTAATAGATTTACAAGAAGAATAATCAATTTTCCATCTCCCAACAATAATGTCATGGTTTTGTTAATGGAACTTTTAAGAATAACCCATCATTTGACACATATTTTTCGCAAAAGAGGAAAATGTTAAATTCAGAGGATCATATTTTCTGCATAATTATCTCTTGGGGCCCTCAAGAGGTTATTAGGATTTGTAATTCAGAGGTGGTACTGTTTGGATAGGCTTACTCATGAAAATGTGAAATGATCTGCAATCCTATCAAGTACAGGACTACATATAATTTATGTATATTCTGGTCTTCAGTACTTCTAGAGTTATGGTAACCAGGTAGAGTTCCTATTTCCGCATCACTGCAGGCTGTGCAATGGATGAGGAGGAGAATGAACAGAAAAGCAGGCTTTTTAGTTCCTTTCTGTTCTAGCATAAAGGTTCTGGAGCCAGCTCTGCTGCTTTCTAGAGCCAGCTCTGCTGCTTTCTGTTTTTGTAATCTTGTACAAGTTGCTTAACCTCTGTGTGCCTTGGTTTACTCATCTGGGAAATGAGGATAGCAGGGTTGCTGTGTGAAACATTATGAGTTAATTTATCTACAGACTTAGAATAGGGCCTGACAAAAGCAGATGCTTAATTATCTATGGTTGTGATTGTTGATGCTGTTGTTGCTCTTCTTACCCTATCCTCTTATGTCTGCCTTTTCCTCTCAAGTACTATGATGCGTGGGGGGGGAAAAGTGTGTGAATATGAGTTCATTCACTCAGTACACATGTACTGAGTCTCTGCTGTATGCCAAGCACTGCTTTAGGTACTGCAGATACAAAGATGAACAAGATACACAGTTCCTCCCTAAGGAGTTCAGAGCTTTGAATGTGGGCTACTACAGTACGATTTGGTAAGTGCTATATTAATGAGTACTAATGCATAAGATGCTATGAGAACACAAACAAGGTGTGCCTAACTCTGCCTTGAGCTTTTGTTAGAGAAAAAGGCATCACTGATCAAAATATGTTTAAAGTAAGTCTCAAAAAATGAACAGAAGCTTAATAAGTAGAGTAAGATAGCGGGGTGTTCTAAGCAAAGCAGCCATTAAGTTTGAAGACATTGGTCTGTAGTGAAGCTGGAAGGCATACTCAGAATTGGCTAGACTTTAGGGGTTTGGTGTGTGGGGTGGAGGAAGAGGGGCAGGAAATGAGGACAGGCATAGACAAGAGGTTAGTAGTTCTAATCCCTTCTCCACAGCTATACGTTATGTACTGGATGAGAAGAATGAACAAAGTAACAGGCACTTACGTTCTAATCAGAGATAAGTGGTTCTAAATGAGTTTATGGTAGAGGAACTGCATGGCTTGTGGGATTCTAGTTCCCTGACCAGGGATAGAATTCAGGTCCTTCGCTGTGAGGGCAGCAGAGTCCTAACTACTGGACCACCAGCGAATTCCTGAAGCAAAACTTTTAAATACTAGAATTTTTGGCTATCTTCTTCGAAAGATTAAATGACTCACAACCAATAGTGAACAAGTTAGCAATAATGAAATATGATAGATATCAGTGCTTGTCTGGTTCTAGAAAGTATTCAGTTATTAAGTGTATTGGTTACTTGGTTATTTCTCAGCACGACTATGCATTCTAATAAGTCCAGGCTCTTTTATTTTTCATATCTCCTATCACTGCCTCCTTTACTTGCAGTCAGTTATATTCTCCTTCACACTAAGTCACTCCAGTATTCATGCCTGGAGAATCCCATGGACAGAGGAGCCTGGCAGGCTACAGTCCATGGGTTCACAAAGAGTTGGACACGAATGAAGTGAGTTAGCACGCACTATGCTAAGTTGCATGATCCACTTAGCTCAGTGTTCAGTCTGACAAACGTCCATGACAGTACACATGATTAATGACAGCCAAAATTAACTTTCCATACTCCATACTAGCCACAAATTGATGGCCCAATTGTGAAGAGTTTGTGGGTCAGGAAGAGACCCCCTTTTTTTTATTAAAGAGCTTAGGTTTTATTCACTAGGTAATTAGGAGATTAAAGCATCTTTACATTCTAGAACGATTTCTCTGGAGTTAAGAAAGAGTTAATACTAGAAGGAGGAAGCTCAGTAGTCCTCGGTGAGATAATGAGGGTCCACAGGGATAGAGTGGACTGCATAAATATTTAAGAGGTAGAACCCACAAGAACTGGTTAACTGGTTTGGGCAGAGGTTGGCACAGTGAGAATGAAGACTCTCAACTTTGTGCTTGAGGGTCTGACTGGGTGATGGTATAATGACTGACCTGGGGAACATGCAGATAAGAAGTTATGGGATATTGTAGGTGTTAAAAGTATACTTGAATTAAGTTGTGAAAATGCTTATAAGTAGCATTCTGAGACAGTCCAGAATAAAATTTGGAAATTATGACAAATAAATTGCTAGTTAAAAGGAGAACAAATGATTTGAGACATGGTATTTAGATTTTGTTGATCATAAACTATCAGTAAAAAATGTTTAAGCATGCATGTTTGTTTATATATATGTATACACACATATATGATAGAAAATGTACTGCACATATATATATATATGACCTGAATATTATAAACTGTTAAGGCTTAATTTAAAAAAAAAAACAAACAAACATCATTTTACATACCTGCTCTGAAGTCAGCTGTTGTAGGGAGGGGAAAAGCAGAGCATTATGACAAATAATGAAGAGGGGTGAGGTTTCTGGGAAAAAGTGGCTGCTCAGGGTTCCCACAACACTTTGTTGATGCTCTGACTTACATGTTTCTACAATAGTGGTATATTTACTACACAGCACTGTAACTTATTTTCCTGCTCTTTCAAGGGAGCTTATTGAGGATAAGACTGTTTTACTTGTCCCTCTATTCTCAACACCTAGTCCTGGTTCTGGCACATACAGGCATTCAACTGATGTGTCTGAATGAATAAACGCAGCACATTATTTCAGAACAGAAATGAAAGCATTTGCAAACTAGAGCAGGATATAAGAGACATATAGTCAATTCTAAAATGGCAGGAAAGCAAGAGTGAAGAGGAAGCAAACCAACCAGAAACAGGGGTAGGACACAAAATCAAAGCTGTGTAAAAGGAAGAGCAGAGCCGAGGCTGTGGGCTTAGAATTTTGTTTAGAGAGGTGAGACTTGGTTGAGGTAGGAATCTACCACGCATCCTATTACCTGAGAGGAAATGTTAGTCTGCCCATATATATGCATTCTATCTGTGAGTAGAACCTTTTAGTGTATGGAGAAAAATTGGGATGTAGACCCGTAGCCTGGTGTAACCTTGGAAGGAGAAACTGCCTGATTTTTATCTTTCTGTAAATAGAGCAGTGCCAGCCAAAAAAAACTGAGTAACAAATTCTGATAAGACGATAAAGAAATTAAGTGTCAGGTAGATACTACCCTTGACCCTCTTAATAGAGGGGAAAAATCTAGTAACAGGGACCACAGGATATCACGAATAGCACGATTATAAGTTTAGCAAGTGTACTGAATGACTACGTATATTTCATTTTTTTCTAAGCACCTGACATAGTTCCTGATACTTAGGTACTCAAGAAACATTTGTAGACAGGTTGAATGAAATAAACATCAGACCTAAGGTCCTTCTTAGGTTCCTTTGTTTATGAACTGGCACCAGTTACCACACTTAAAAGTAAATGCATGGACTTCATTGTTTTATCAGGAAGAGAAAATAAATGAACTCAACAATTTTATCAATAATTTATGGGGGAAAATCCTCAGAAGACAGAATAAATTAATAATGATAAAAAGTCATGAATGACATAAAACTATAAAATCAGGGAGAATAATTATGTTTCAGCTTTGTTTTGAAGAAAAACTCAGTATGTAAAACAAACAGTAAAAATAGAAATGGTAAAATATATTGCAAACAGGAGCAAATTCAAAAGTTTCATTTTAATAGACAGAATGCTAGTACTTTAAAATACCTAAATGAGACAACTGTGTAGCAAAAACACAAAACAAAACTGAATCAGAAAGAAAATTAGGGAAGAAATGAAAATGTTATTATAGAATTACATGATACAAAATATTCTAGGCCCAGATGATTTTTCTGTTGGAATATTTCAAAATTTAAAGGCTAGATCATTTTATGACATCCTGGAATAAAATAATATGGAAAGCTTCTAAACCTTTGTTACAAAGTAAATATAACCATAATAACAAAAGCTGATAAATATAGTATAAGAAGAGAAACCACAGAGCAATCTCATTTACAAAGATGGATGCAAAAATCCTAAATAAAATGATAATGCATAGAATTCATTTGTATATTTAACAGATTACTCCACTATGAACAAATTAAGGCTCAATGTTAATAAACAGAAAGTTTCAGTATTAGCAAACTTGTAATTTTAATTTGTTAAACAAGAAAAATCATTTGCTCTCAGATAGAAAATTACTTAAAACAGTAAATGTATATTGCCAATAAAAACGCAGTAGAAAACTATAAAGAGAAATTTTCTAAACACAGTAAACAGCATCGAATCAAGCAAACAGCAAAATTATACCTATCCCTGTTGAAATGGAGATTAAAACAGAACTTCTTATTTTTATTATCATTTAACCTTTGTTTGGGAAGTTATTAATGCTATAAGGCTTAACACAAATAAGATCAAAGGAAGAGCCACTATTATTATTCTAGATATGATTACATATTTAGAAAATCTCCTGAAATGACTAATTCCTGGAATTAAGGGAAATTGACTATTAAAAAAATAAATACCATTCATAATTAAAAATACCTAAGGAAAAAACTAAATATCATATATATACATCCTTTCCAAATTGATTGATCATTCCAGCTGTATTTTGGGGAATTACCCCCTCATTCCCAAGTTCATTTGGAAAAATAAAGAGACAAAATTGGCAAAGAAACTACTGAAGAAACAAAGACAAGCCAACTTTATCATATATGACAATATTTTAAATATAAAGCAGAATTTTGGGGGTTTTTTGGTCCTGCTACTTTGGCTTCTGAGATCTTAGTTCTTCCACCAGGGATTGAACCCTGGGGCCCTGGCAGTGAGAGCTCCAAGTCTTAACCACCGGATTGCCAAGGAATTCCCTAAAGCAAGATATCTTATCCTTGGTACTGCTGACCTTTTAAACTGGTTATTTCTTTGTTGTGGAGGACTGTCCTGTGCACTGAAGAATGTTAGCAATATTCCTGTCTATATTGAAAAATTAAAAAAAAATGTCTCTAGACACTGCTAAATGTTCCTTGGAGGGCAAAAACTGCCCTGGATGAGAATCATGGATTATAAAGTGCCAGTCATTAAGACTGGGGCACAAGGATAAGAAGTTAATGGGACGGACCTAGAGATTATTGTACTAAGTGAAAGTAGTTGGACAGAGAATGACAGGTATCATATGATATCATTCATATGTGGAACCTAATTTTAAAAAAGATACAAATGAACTTATTGACAAAACAGAAACAGACATACAGATATTGAAAACAAACTTAAGGGTTATCAAAGGGGAAATGCTGGAGGGAGGGATAAATCAGGAGCTTGGGATGAACATGTACTCATTACTATATATGATAGATAAGCAACAAGGACCTACTGTAGAGCACAGGGAACTCTACTTAACCTTCTGTGATAACCTATATGAGAAAAGGATCTAGAAAAGGATGATATGTGTATGTATATAACTGAATCACTTTGCTGTATACCTGAAACTAACATGACACTGTAAATCAACTCTACTTCAATAAAATTAAAATAATATAAAAAGAATTTAATGGGGAATATTTTTTTTTAAAGAAGGGGGTACAATATGTAAATGGGAATAAAGAAAACTTATTCAATAAACTAGGGTCAACAAATAAAGAATTGGTGGAGAAATAAATTTGAGTATTTCATGATATCTAAAAGAGATTTCAACTTGATTAAACAGTTAAATATAATTTTATAGGTCAAGTCATAAAGCCAGGAGAAAATATGACTGAATATTAAATTTCTAAACTGGAAGAACTTCCTAAGGTTAGAAACAATAGAAATCATAATGGGGAAAATGAACAGATTATAGAATTTAAAAAATACTGTATTTCAAAGAATAAAAACTAAAAGGCAGATTGGTAAAAATATCTAGCTCAAGAAATATCCAGCTAGATATAAATTATCTAGCTAGATTGGCTTTACAGCTCGAGAAAATATTCTCAAATCCAAAAAATAGGCAAAAATATGAAGATATTCATTATAACATTATTTAGGAAAGCAAAAAAGATAGACACAACACACGCGGACGCGTCAGGTCATAGGGTAATGGTTAAATAAACTGTCATAACAACTTTAAAAAACGTCATGTAGCCATGAGAAATGGTAATTATGAAGACTAAAAAAACACCATACATTTGGGACATGGTAAGTGAAAAAAGAAAACCCTGTGTACATGTCACACAATTACAACTATATACAATATGTATAGGACAAAGATTAAAAGCAAATACAAAAATGGTTATTAGAAAGCCTGAACAAAGATGTTAACTGAAAAAATACCAGGACATAACAATGTTACATGCAGTATAACTTAAAACTATATAGAAAATATACAAATAGAGATAAGGGAAAGGCTAGAAGAAAATATACCATATACTAAAAAGATTAAACACCACATATGTAATTGAGGTCATAATTTTTGTAAGTATTTAGAGGAAGAATCACCAGAGCATACATCCTAGCACAGAAAAGAAACCAGTGTGAAAGAGATACTGCTGCTGCTAAGTCACTTCAGTCGTGTCCGACTCTTGTGCGACCCCATAGACGGCAGCCCACCAGGCTCCCCCGTCCCTGGGATTCTCCAGGCAAGAACACTGGAGTGGGTTGCCATTTCCTTCTCCAATGCATGAAAGTGAAAACTGAAAGTGAAGTCGCTCAGTCGTGTCTGACTCTTGGCGACCCCATGGACTGCACCCTACCAGGCTCCTCCGTCCATGGGATTTTCCAGGCAAGAGTACTGGAGTGGGGTGCCACTGCCTTCTCTGGAAAGAGATACTAAAGATATAAAATACAGGAAATAAATGATGGAATAAGAGAGAGAAACCTATCAGAAGGGAGAAGATTTAGATGGTTGGTAGGTTTCAGTCTTAACAGAAAGAAAAGGCACTACTTTCTTTCCTCTTGTGCAGAAGAGAGGGAAAAAGAGTAGGTAAAATTTTGATGTGTAGAAAGAACGTGTGGGCCCTAAGGCACATTATTTTTAGCCATGTGAAAAAAACTGTATATAAGAAGCATGGTTATAAATATGGGTAAATATGGTCATGCCTCTTCTGCAGAGTGTCTGGTTTATTAAAAGTCAATAAAAAAGACTTCTATGAATATTAAAACCGAAGTAAGCATTATACAATACTGAATGGCTGCCCATTATGGAAATAAAAAGTAGAATGTACATATTAAGCTTGATCTTAAAGTCCTCACAGAGAAAAATTCTAAGGGGATTCAGGTGCTAAATATTTGTTAAGTATTTTCAGCTGGTATATTAGACATGTGTATACTCAGTCACTTAATGAAAAACTGTCTTAGAAACATGATAAAAATTTAAGAAGAAATGCTCACCAAAGAAAGGCACACATGGTGGATTAATAGACCTGAGTTTTGCCAAATATTTCTTATAGTGATCTTCACTTAGTTCATGAGCTTCTTCTAAAATTTTCTTTTGGCGACTTGGTATTTGCTACAAGAAAAAAAAATATTTAGGGAATATAAATTTAGAAAAGGAATCACAGATTTTGCCCCAAAATGCCAGGCTTACAGTAAAAAAGCCCAAACATAACAGTATCAGTTTGACTCTAAGAATGATAACACTGCTTCAAGAAGACTGTCTTCATAGACTCTAGTACAATCTTAAAGAAGTGTGTGTATGTAAGAAAAATCTAGTTTATCTTGCCATTCCTCAATTATCTGAGCATTTTATTATACATTATATTACAAATCAGATGCTGAAATCTTTTTCTAACTTAGGCTAGGACCTGTGAATGTATTTTAATGAGGTTGCCTAATTTAAAAAGAGCACACCAATTCAATAAAAATTTAGATAATTACATCATTTTGGCTGTTACTGAAAAGATAGATGTGTCTCTAAAGATCATAATTGTTAAAATCCTGATCCTTAGAATGGGGAATGGAAGTTCATTTAAAAAAACACCTTTGCAAACCTACCTCAAACGTGTGGTCTAGTCTGTAAACAGGGGATGAGTTCATAGCACTGACAACCTCAAGAACACCATTGAAGTTGTTGAGCTCTTGGAACACTTGTAGAATCTCAATTATTCGACTCACCACAGCTACTCTTTCTTCTAAGTTTTCAGTTTCTACAATACATCTGGGAATCAAAGACAAAAAGTGAATTAAAATGTTTGTAGTTTTCCCAACAAAGGTATGATTTAAAGAATTTACCAAATAAAATGGAGTGGAGGGTAGCTATAGTATAACAATAGAGAGTATGTATGCAGGGTGGCAGGTAAATAGTAGGTGAATAGAAGGAAATGCTTTCAGTCAGGCATGCTGCTCTTCTTGTTTTCCAGGCCAAATCAGTCAATCATTTTTCCTACTGTATTTGGTGAGTTTGCTCTCAGCACTGGAGTTCTCCTAGGTGGCTCAGCAGGTAAAGAATCTGCCTCCCAACACAGGAGATGTGGGAGACGCGGGTTCAATCCCTGAACGGGGAAGATCCCCTGGAGTAGGAAATGGCAACTCACTACAGTATTCTTGCTAGGCAAATTCCATGGACAGAGGAGCCTGGTGGGCTACAGTCCACGGGGTCGCAAAGAGTCAGACAGGAGTGAGTACGAGCACAATGTCTATCATTTTGTTGAATGGATGCTGGTCTTCAGGATGTGGGTGTGTTCTAGGGAAATTTATTCTCAAATTTTGTAATTCTCTGACTCTTATTCTTCATCTAATCGTAAGATTTTAGTGATCAATGCTCAATTTTTTTGATATGTAGGAATAATTAGCTACATTTCTAAGAACAGCTCTTGAGATAAGCACTATAATGTTAAAAAGTGACTTTTACAATTAAGCATAAAATTTTAAAAATCAGAAAGAATAAAGAAGTCAATGAAAACAAAAGCTCTTTATATTTAAAAGCCAAGAATCCTTGGAAAGTATATATATCCAAGTAAAAAGAAGCTATGCTCAAAAAAAGAATTCCTCAGTGAGCATTTATTCTCTATTTCTAACATCTGAGAGAATTTTTAATCTACTACTCACTTATCGGTAAAGAAAATAATATTTTAAACTTGGTTTTCAATGGCTGTTCTGTCCTGTCTGACTTTTTGCACCCCTATATATTACAGCCTGCTGGGCTCCTCTGTCCATGGAGTTGTCCAGGCAAGAATACTGGAGTGAGTAGCCATTCCCCTCTCCAGAGGTTTTCAATAATGTAATATTAAACAAATCAATCTAAGAAAAAATAAAATACACATATGGAAAAATAAATATAAACCAATATTAAATATTAACAAAAATGTAAAGTTGCAGATTACACTATTCTCTGATGAGGCTGATCTAACACAATGAAAACAAAACACTGCAAAATTATCAAAATAAACTTGCCTTATTATCAAATTAAATATGTTTATGCATTAAAACATTAGCCAGATGTCTATAAATATATCATCTATTGGTTAACTATTTTTCTGGACATTTTAAAAGGCATGATACCAGTATAATATATTTACATCTTTTAAAAAACGATTTGAGTCGCTATTAACTAGGTATACAAAATGAGGCCACCTGGGGAGCTTTTGTAAAAACCAGGTAGGTCTGGGGTGGTTTCTCGAGACGTGATTTCAATTCTAATGCACATCTATGGCCAAAAACCACTGTGGCAAGTGAACAAGAACCTCTTCCACTGAAAAGGCAGAAACTGGACCCCTTATACAATGTTAACGGTGAGAATGCAGAATGATGTAGTCGCTATAGAAAACAGTATGGCAGATCCTCAACAACAACAACAAATATTCGAAAATAGGACTTTCCCGTGATCAGCAATCCTGCTTCTAGGTATTTATCCAAAACTACTGCAATCAGTATCTCAAAGAGATATTAGCACTCCCATGTTCATTCCAACACTGTTCGCAGTAGCCAAATACGGAAACAACCTAAATGTCCATCTACAAATGAAAGAATAAAGAAAACAAGAAATAGATGTACAATGGAGTATTATTCAGTCTTAAAAAGGAAATAAAAAAATGAACACTGAGGACATTATGCTACGTGAAATAAGCGAGTGGTAGAAGGACAACTATTGCATGATTCTACGTATGTGAGGTATCTAAAAAAAAAACAACTTATAGAATCAAAGAATAAAATGATGGTTCCCAGGGGAACCAGGAAAATGGTGAGTTGCTTATCAATGTATAAATTTTCATGCTGATTAGCACTTATTTACACAAGATAAAGAAGTTCTACAGATATGCTGTACAACATTATGCCTACAGATAACAATATTGTATTTATACATTGAAAAAAATCTTACCACAATTAAAAAAACAAAAGAGAAAAGAAAAAGAAATGGCTGCCTTCTCAGCAATCTATTAAAAATAGGACAGAGATGGAAACTGTCTGTAGGTCTTATGAGTTATGTTTCCTCTTTACAGACATAACTTAACTATTATGATGGAAAAGAGCCTTTGCAATTGAAGTATAGTTATTTGAGTTGATAAAGAAGAAATCAGGAAGCAACACTTAGAGGGCAAACTCCAAAGTTTTACTTTTTAGAGGCTAAGAAGTAAAATAAATAAATAAAAGGAAGTCAGAACTTTCAGAGGAGTTATTTCTCTTTAGGAATTGCTTTCTGGTCTTTACCCACACTATAGCTCCAGTCATTCCCTATGTCACTGGTCTCTTGTTCTGATAATGCCAATATGATCTGTGCAAATTTCACATCACCCTTATAAAACATGGGTCAAGATCATAAAAAATATGGCCAGTACATAAAACTCTTATTTCCAGTTCCAATTAAAAAACTGTATTGAGATTCTGGACTTCTGACATGACAAGAAGTTATGCTTCCTTACTCCTCAGGGACACTGGTGAAAATTATATAAGTTTTAGCAGTCTCTAGAAATGGCCCTAAAAGTAAACAGCAAGTAAAGAAACATCTATTCAGGAAATTTACAATTCAGTAAGAGAGGCAAGAGTCTGCTTCCTCAGAGAACCTTGCAGAGGTGGGGGGTGGGGGGACACAATTAGACAGCCAAAACCAGGGGCCCCATCTCCTTTGACATCTAAAATGTCAAGACTCAATGGGGGAGAAAAAAACAGGGAATGGTAAACTGCCTGTAAGACAGATCTGATAAGTCAGATTAAACAACAACAACAAAAAAGATTTCAAAGGAGTCATTCTGAATTTATTCACAGAACTAAAGGGGAGTATGATTTAAAAAGCAAAGTGGTGGGGGGTGCTGATGACAGTGTGCATCAATAGGAGTGTCCTAAAAAACACAGGAATTGCAGAAGAAACCAAATGGAAACTCTGGATTTGAAAAATATGATAATTAAAATAAAAATTTTACTAGAGCGACTCAATAGTCAGTTTGAACTGGCAGAAGAAATAAACAGTTAAACTTATAGAGGTATTGTTTTTCAAAAATGAAGACAAAGTAAAGATTTTTCAATATAAACAAGAACTAAGAGAATTGTTGCTAACAGACCCACCATATAAGAAGTGCTAACTTAGGTTCTTCAAGCTAAAGGCAAGTAACCCCAGACAGCAGTGTGAATCCACACAAACAACACTGCTAAAGGTAATTAGTTAATTATAAAAAACGCTGTAAATGCCTATTTTTTCCTCAATGTTTTTTAAAACTGATTTTAAAAAACAACTGGATAAAATAATATGTATGTAATGTATTGTTGGGTCTATAACGCATAGAAATGTAACGTACGTGAAATACATTGCCAATAAGAGAGCAAAGCTGGGAAGGGCTAAGAAAATAATACCAATGCACTGCTAGATCTACATCGTTAATTATATGTAGTACATGTTACAATACCACAAAAGGGGGGTAGTGAAGAGAGCTATAGAGGAGTAACATTTTTATATATCACTGGAATTCGGGTATAATCTGAAACTAATTCTGTTATGATGCATGTGGCAAACCTAAAAGGCAATCATTAACAACAACAAAAACACTTAAAATGCTGTTTTAGAAAAATATTCACCAACTGTCAAAGAAAGGCAGAACAGAGGAACAACAACAAACACATGAGACACGGAAATAAAACTGCAGTGAAATTTATAACATCACTGACTGTTACAAAAGTAAGAAGATCGGTAAGACTTACTTCTCAAACCACAGAGTGAGATTAGTGGTGTGCCGGATCATTTTCAGAAGATTAGGAGAATTAATTTCTTTGTCTTCTTTTGTCCACACACTTCCAACTAATTCTGATGGCTGTACAGCTCTAAAATCATCAAGACATAATTCTGCATGATACTTTTCCCTCTAGTATACTGTTTTATCAAGTGAGATAAAAGGTTTACGAAAACAAGGTAAAACAAAAGCATTATAATTCTGCATTTTTTCCATTGATTTAAAAAAATTTTGTATGCATGTACCTGTGTACTCTTTTTATTGCTTTAGAGCAGTATTTTGCTTTGGGCATGGGTGGGGTTTCTTCACAGTGTCTTTCCCAGCACTTATAAATATTATCTAACAAATGAGGGTAAGAAAGTAGTTTGGGATAATTCTTTTAAATAATGATATAATAATTGAGGGTATAGTAATTGCTGCAATTCATAAATCTCCCCAAGGAAGGGAAAAAACTCTCTTAGGAGGAGTCTTGGGAAAGAAAAACAAAAGGTTCTAACACTGATTTTGGGAATAGTGATGATCTTTGGTGGGAAACCTATACATTTAGTTTCCTTTTCCATTTAGTTATTAAAAAAATAAACAGCTTGAAATCAAAAAAGTCTAAATTTAAAACTAGAAACAGGCATGTTTTTTGAGATTAGCAGCTATGCTGCTGCTGCTAAGTCGCTTCAGTCATGTCTGACTCTGTGCGACCCCATAGATGGCAGCCTACGAGGCTCCCCCGTCCCTGGGATTCTCCAGGCAAGAACACTGGAGTGGGTTGCCATTTCCTTCTCCAGTGCATGAAAGTGAAAAGTGAAAGTGAAGTCGCTGAGTCATGTCCGACTCTTAGCGACCTCATGGACTGCAGCCTACCAGGCTTCTCTGTCCATGGGATTTTCCAGGCAAGAGTACTGGAGTGGGGTGCCATTGCCTTCTCCGTTAGCAGCTATATCAATGTATAAAAACTAAAAAAGGTTAAATGGCTATGACTTAAGTTCATAATGACAATGGTGCTATCTCACTCACTGAGCCCTTACTCTGTGTGGGGCAATGTGCTAAGTGCTATAAATATATGGACTATTCTAAACCTTGCACAACAGCTCTAGGAGTAGGTGCCATCATTAACTCCATTTACTCTTGAGGAAACTAAGCAGCAGAGGAGTAAGTCACACAAGATCAAAGTTGCCCGAGGATACGAAGTTAGCAAATGACTTTAGTAGATTCACTAACTAGGGGCGACTGCATAGAGAGAGAAGCTATAAACCCAGCTAGAGCAAAGGTGATCAAGGAGTAAAAGAAGAGGCGTCTTCTATACAGAAGGCCTTCTCACAAGACACTTGGTGTACTATCTCATTATGTCTTATAATAATCCTACACGCCAGAAATCAGATTTCATTTTGAAAGTTAACTCATTTGAAATGATTTTTCAGCTTGAACATCAAATTACATACCGATATAGATCTGATTCAAGTAAAGTGAGTTGTCGAGCAATTTCTATTGGGTGTAAGGTGAGCAGGTCAAAAGTCTCGATGTGCCCAGGTCTGCTTATATGCCACTCAACCGTAGGAGGTGAACTCTGAAATGTAATATTATGACCTGGTCCATTGTCTCTGGCAATTTTTTTCCTTTGGATTATTTTAGTGATGGATTCAACCCATTTTTTCATTGCTTTACCTGAAATAACATTATATGAAAAGTAACATTTAAGTATTTTACTCAATATTTTATTTAAAAAAGTTTAAAATCATATAAATGATACCTGAATATATCTTTGTTATAAAAAGTTCAAACAACCAAAATTTAAAAATGAAGTTCCCCTTCACCATTTCCCTGTTTCCTATCCTAGTCTCATTTTTCTTCATGTGGCTAACCATTTATTAATAGTTTGGTATATATTCTTCCACATCCTTTTTAAATAAAATGATAAAGTAATTTATTTGCAGAAAATTTTCACTTCTATTGTTCTAAACTTTAGCTGAAAATATTATTTTATAATCCTCTCCAAAAAAGATATCTTACACAAATAAGATTTATAATGATAGGATCATACAACATTAGCTGTTAACCTAACAAACTGCATTTTATAAACCAAACAGCGCCATAGGACTGATTCCTTCCTTTTGTGTGTTTTTCATGTGGCTTTGTTTTGCACTAGGCATGAAAGTACTATTATTTAATCCCTTATTTTTCGATTCTCATTTAAAGTGTACAGTGGAAATAGAAACAAGTTTGTCGAGGACATTTTTAGAAATAAAAGGGGAACTGGAGATCATCAATCTTAGCTTGTCGTGTTACTGAAGTCTAAAGAATCAAAATTATTTCACCCATTTATCTAACAAATGGCAAGAGTTCAGAAGAGAACTCTTGTTTCTCCGGTCTCAGTTCAATAAACGCTGCTGATTCTCTGTATGTTATGCACTATTTACCTAACTGTTTCCCAGTCAACCTCCATTGTGGTGTTACTACAACAGTTTCTAATTGTCCTCTGGTACACATACTTTCAGATGTGTAAAAACAGCATAAATTGAGACTCTTTCTATCCAAGTCCAAAATAATCAGTAAGTTGATTTACTAAACGAAAATTCACTGGATCAACAGGATCATTATTAAACAATTTGTAGGTCAAAAACATTTGATGAAAAAATTTAACTTTTCCAGTTGATTATGCTGGCATTATTATAAATACCTCTAAACTACAGTGAGTAGTGATGTTAGTTGATAGTCACCATACTTTTATTACATATAAAACTAAGGCACTTAAAAAAAAGAAAATACCTCTTACGGTTCCAATAAATTCCTCCATTCGCTGCAAAAGATCTGCATCTCTTTCAAAATCATAGAAGTGGTGCTCTACCCAGTGCCGACATACATTTAATACTCTGTGGTATTAACACAGAAGAAGAATTGAACTATATGGGAACTCAAACATAAACATTTATCACAATGAGAGGTATAAATGAAAACACAGTAACTCAACAAATTAAATACAGATGACCCTTGAATAACAGGGTTTGAACTGCACGGCTCCAGGTGTAATTTTTTTTCCCCCACTAAATCTATACCACAGTGTAGTACCCTAGGCAGGTGGTTCAATCTGTGGATGTAGAACCAAGGATTCAGAGGGCTGACTGTAAACTGGATTTTCCACCCTGCTGACGGTCAGTGTCCCTAACCCCCATGGTGTTCCAGGGTCAACTTTAATCTTGTAAGTGGCTTATCACCTTCAAAATTCTATTTTAATTAACACTTACACAGTAATTTCTGATAACTTCTCTTTACTTCACTCATTTTACATGTTACTTCCTCCTTGCTTGGGAAAGATCTTATTTACTTTAATTCTGAAACAAAAGTTCAACGAAGACTTATTTACTTATTTATTTTAATGCTTACCGCAGCTGCACAGGCTGTATATATTCTTTTCTAAATCTCTTTAGTTCTGCACTCAAGGGTTGATCCCCATTCTCTATAGCGATGCGATCAGCTTCTGTTGGCTCAGGCTCTGGAATTTCAAACCTAACATAAAATAGAACAAACTAATGAAAAGATCAATTATATCAAATTATGCCAACAGAAAACTATAAATCTTTTCACTAGTCAGCACAATTAAGAAAGCACTGTAAAAATTACTAAGGATATACACAACAGTGAAAACAAATGAGGTATCTATAATGTAAAGACTAATTTTTTAAAAAGAAATGAATACTTGCTAAGATAAATAAAACTAGAAATGTAATAAGGAATAAAGAATATATGCAATGTCTAAAAAATAGGTATGATTATAAAGGTAAGGGAATGATATTAATTTTGGGCTTGTGTAATTACTCTAAATAAGCTAACATAAACTTTTTTAATGGTAAGTTTTGAAAAGTTGAGTGCCCTTTGGTTAGAAACACTTGTCTTGATTATAGTACTTGTTCACTCCATTCTCTTCAACATGTGGTATATTAAAAAAATTCTATTTAGAACATTTAGATCATTAAAAATTCAATTTCCAGAGCCTAAATTCTACATTTTTATAGTTCTTTAACCTGGTTAATTCTATAAATTTGAAATTTCACATACTGAGTTTCCATGTAAAAAATATTTTTATATTTAAATAATCAAAGCTAACATAGTAATATAAAACAAATGGTCTTCCAAGATATTTTCTTCTTAAAGTATTCTTGAACTAAAATGTAAAGCTCATTCAAAATATTTCTAAATCTTAGCTCAATCTCATTAAAAAAAGAACAAAGAACTTAAACATTTTAAAATGACAGACCTTTCTATTATAAGACTCAGTAGTTCTTGAGGTTTACAAAAGGATCTATATGTTGTAAGAAATGTCCGAACAAAATTGGGATCTATGAAGAAAAAGGAAAAATATCTTATTAAAACCTTTTATGAAGAATGATTAAAATTATTATTTACATTTCCAAAAGAGATTAAATAGTCAGCTCTTAAAGTCCCAAAGTGTTTTGACCACACAGGGTGCTTTGGACTTTGTAATCAATTGCTAGCTTTAGTTTCTTCCTAAATTAGTGGAAAAATCATTGACACTAAAATTTTACATCAACTTGTTTCTTGACCTCTGCACACTCTGACTAGCTGATATTAAAACTCATTATTGACCACAGGAATGCAAAGGGAAGAAAGGCAAAGCACAGAAGCAAGTTTCTACATGCTACCTGGATCTCAGAGCATCATCAGGTGGTTTCTCTCTTTCAAAAACACAGAGGCCACAGCAATAACCCATTACTTTTCCCTGCCATCCAGACTAATTTATCTAGGATTAGTTATCTAGATTTCTTTAAATCATGTCAACAGAGCATTCAACTGGAGATTAGATCTTATAATGTCGTTGATTAAGTTAAATTCAGTTTCTAAATTGTTTTATTTCCTAGAGGTCTTAATTAAAACCGCTAAAAGATGCTTACAAATAAACACCTGTAAGTTATTAAAACTATTCAATGTATGACAATATGTTGATTTGGCTCTGTTTACAACTTTTAATTACTTGCACTGCAAATAGACACAATGAGGGGGCTTTCCTGGTGGCTAAAGGCTGGACAAGACTGAGTGAGCATACACACAGACACAATTAGAGTTTCACCATAAGAGCCCAAGTCTTCAACTGCTTCCACGAAAAGGACCTACTTTTCATTCATACGTCCATGAAAGCACCTGCTTTTCATTCATCGTAAAGCAGGAAGCTGACCGAGTGTGCCCTGCCTATCCTAGTCTCGGACAGTATTCTCCCAACCTGTGGAGAAAGGCTGCTGTCACCAGCACGAGAGACCTGGTGGCTGGGGGACAACTTCCCATAACGGGGAAAAAAAACCACTCACCAGTCATTGTAACTCAAATTTCACCAATGTCCACATTTAGGTGTTAAGAGTCTTTAAAAAGGAGGAGGGGAGAATTCAGTAACTTGCGTTTTTTATTGGGAGTATCCTTTTCCTATTTCACATCACTATGGAATGGTAAGCTCTAATTTAATGATAAATTTATTGAGAGTAGCAACTAAATTTATTTTTGTTAGGCTACATACTATGGGTTCTTTATAAGAAATACTATATCTTTTATTAGCATAGAATATAGCAAGAATCAGAATTTATTTGCGTGGAAAACCTCTATTTAGTCTGACTTTTGTCTGATTAAGAATCACCCTAAATTTAGCCTGAAAGTAAAATAACTATATTAATTTCCCACCTGCCAAAATAAAATTCATGGATTTATCATAAAAATCTATTTCCAATATACTGGTATATGTGGTCATCAAGATAATGACCCGATTTAAATATCAGACAACCCTGAATTTAAGATTATAATACTTTAAGTTAGAGAAAAATTTACATAATAAAATATATTCATTTTAAATCCCCTCTTCTCCTTTAGCTTCATACCTTCTGAGGCTAGAGTGGGTTACTGATAAAAGTAATTTAAACAGATACAATCCTTTAGTAATTTCCTCTCTGTTGGTATTTTATTGTTTGTCTTCAGTTACAGAGTTCCTCAAACGTTAAAGACTAATGTCTCAACCAGAAGAAAAGATTTTAAAACAGAAGGCTGTACAAGATTTTAAAACAGAGATTTATATCGGTTTCATCACAATCCTCCCTTCCAAGAATCTTCTTCCTGTTCTGCAAATCTATATGTAAGGTGAGGCTACTCAAAACATCATGTATTTAGGAAGCAAAGTAGTGGCCACTGTAGAGATACTGAGCCAGACCTTACTTAGTACAGAGTGCTCCAAATATCCCAGAGCTGTCAAAATTAAGGGTGACCTCTCCCTTTCAAAAAAACAAAAGTTTAGTCTAAAAGTCTAAAATCAATATCCAGGTCCATTTCTTCTCAAATTCCACCTAAGTCAGGCTAAAAATTTGTGGGATATCAAAGCTACTTTTAAGTTGAAAAACAAAAAAAGCAAGCTCTTAGTAAATTAAAGTACGTTTTAAGAAAGTTGGCTATTTTTAAAGGTAAACTATTTTAGAACAGCCTTTGCAGCTTATACCAAAGCTTCTGGCCATCTCAGTACTCTACTAACTAATGAAGATGCTGGGAAAGTCACGGTGTGTCCCACTGCCACATCAGTCAAAAGGGATCGCATCAATTCCTGATGTCTGTTACGTAATGAATTCAAAGAGCACTCACATCATTCATTCCATGTCGTTTCTGTGAAGTGAGCAGGGTTGCTGCTGTTTGTCCCTTTCTACATAGGAGAGAAGTAACTGAGAGTTTTAAAGTCACACAGTGGAGTGACAGAAATGGAATTGGAATCTGGATGGTGTGTTTTCTGATTTATTGCTTTTTTCTCCCATATCACATAACCTCCTTGGATTAAAGGATTTTGTTAAGGTTTCCAAAGCTGTGAGATCTAACTATAAAGAGTGAATACACGAGTTATATAGTCACTATAGAAATTTACATAAATTATTAATTCAGAATAAAGCTGTAAACCGCTAATCTTGCTTGGTTAAAGGCACTGAAGTCACTGAAAAATTAGCAGTCTAATTGTGATTCTGTAATTCTTGTTAAGCCTTCTTCCAGATTTTAGGAAGGAGCAGCTGTACCTTCCTGTACACTGTACTCAGAAGAGGAGTTTTTCGAGCTGGCGGTGAAATAAACACTCCCACAAGCATCACTGTTGTATTAACTTCTGAAGTGACTCAAGTTTAAGTTGTTTTTAGCCTGATTAGAAATTAGAGCAGACTTGCCAAAAGGAAAAACCAGCAGAAGCTAAAAACAAACCAAGAAAATCTGGCAAAACTTTAAATACTTTCAAAAAACATCTTAAAGGCTGCATATATTCCCAGGCTTGAATTAATTCTGGCTCTATTTTTAGTCAAAAGCCATAGAAAATTGCTAATGAATGAAAAACTTATATTAAGGAAGGACATAACATCTATACTTGAAATTTTAACACAAAATATCACATTCCAGATGCTGTTTTTATTTCTATTGATTTCCCTGTTTCAGTGATAGTAGCACATATAATGCTACACTAACCACTGGAGACCTTTATCTTAATGATGAGATGAAAGCCCAAGATAATTAGATACTTAAAAAACCCATCAATAAGGACAGGTTATGTAATTTTGTAGAAAAATAAAGTACCTACTTCACATTTATCAGACAATGATAGAAGCTAAGTTTTACACTGCCTCTGATGGTTGCAGAGCAACAGTTATCTCCCTGTATTACAAAGTGATGTTTCAGAGACAGATGGAAGGCAAAAGCATTAAAAATACAAAAGCCATGCTATGCTGATTCGGTTTTAACCGAATATTTGTAAGCACAAATATTTGTGGAGAAAATGAAAATCAACTATTTTGATATTCTCCTCTTTTTGTTTCTTGCTAGTGAATGTAATTCCATAAACTTCTTTCTCAAACATAAATCCTAGTGGATTTCAATATGAGCAATGGTAGAAATGTCTTCTGTGGTTTTTCTTCATTTTAGGTACCACTCTTTTCTACTTGACTCTCAAAGCCCTGTACTAAGATTTCTATCCTACTCTGCTTCCCTGCCCTCTGTCTACCCAACCTCTCTGTATGTACAAATTATCTTCCAAGTTTACCATCGTGTCCCTTGTCTAGGCCCAGGTTATTTCAAGTAAGATATCTCCTATTTTCTGCTGGTCTTTAGCTGCCTGTCTCCCTCACTCTAAAGCTATTCTTTCATAATATTTTATTGTATATTTCTTGAAAATCTTAGGAAATCAGAATATAATTACTATAACGTTCAGAATACGGCATATTACATTTGAGGTGAAAAAGTTAATCCTTTTTTTCAACACATTTTTATTGGCAAGGTCAATACATTTTTATTGGCAAGGTCAATACATTTATGAAATATTTGTTACATAGAGTTATTTATGTAAACACCCCTCCCCCAACCACCATAGTGAAACACTGTTAATCAGGATGTCTGTTCATGTGATAATTCTCCCTTTAATATAGCCATTTAAAATGCCACAAGAAACAATAAGCTCCTTAACAAGGATTTATAAACAATCACTCTTGAATTCCTTAAAAAAGGAAACAGACGCTATGCTGACGCACAAACACTTAAAAAAAAAAATCAGAGTTTAAAAATAGTACAGCACTGCCCTATAGATCAAAAATTGTTCAAAAGTTGTTTTTAAGAGCTAAAACACCCAAACGGAGCTATAGAGAACACAAACTTCAAATAAATCTAATGCAGTTTTTTTTGCAAAAATATAAGGGCCTAAAATAGCAGTAAATATTTTAAAGAAAAATATGAACTGGCTTAAGTTGTTTTTAATACCATTTTCTTTAAAACCGAAGTTCACCATGCATGGGAAACCCCTTTTCCCCACACTTTAAAATGAAAAGTTCTTTTTATATAATGTCAGATCTAATAAGAGACCCCCTACCTCAAAGTCATCTCATTTCTTTAAAAAAGATGATCAAAACCAGACACACCGTCTCCAAACATTTCTTTACACATGTTGTTTCAAAGTCTCAATAATGAATTTATACTAAATTATTTCCTGTAACTCTGGAATAGAACTGAAATTCCTACTTGCATCTCCTCCTTTTTATGCATATTGCTTTGTGTTTTCTTACTGTAAATAAAGGTCTCTTCATATCCTTGCCAGATCCAGAATGATACATCTAACAAGACAATGTCCCCCCACACCATTTCAGATGAATTCTGCAGTTCTGATGTAGTTAGCAAATTACTGTTATGCCCAGAAACACTGGATCTGCAGCACCATATATTAAATTCTACATAAGACTCTGTTGTAATCTTTTGAGCAACAATTAAGCACTTTCCAATTCACCTAAATTTACACAGCAAGTAACACCAACAGATTGGATTTTGTTAAAAACTAAAATTATAATGACCAACATCTAACTAAAAACTAAAATCTATGCATTAAAATGGAAGTTATCCATAGTTAGAATTTATTACCTATTTCAATAAGAAAAAACAGTACTCTGACTATATATTAGACCCATGTTTGCCCAGAAGTGAAGAGCCATTTATATTCCTGGTAATTCAAACCAAGCAAGCAATTCTATTTTTACTGTTCAATATACATAATAAAAATTATACTATAAAGATGAAAAAAAATTCACCTTGTATGAGTCAGTGTAACATGGCAGAAAATAAACTCTATTATTTAAAGAGTCAAGAAACCCGATTTCTCATACTCTTTCCTGCAATTAACTGATATGATTTCTGGCAAGTCACATAACCTTCAAGGCCTTGGGTTTGGGTCTATAAAGTGAACGACTGAGCATTTAAGATCTAAGCTCTGTTTTATAAATTACTGTAAACACTTGAGTGATCAAGTTGACTGAAGCCACAGTGAAGTCTGAATTAAGGAAGGTTAAACAAGTTTTCTGTTTTTTGATGACAATGTCTGACCAAGCTATAATCTAAAAAATGTCTGTAAGTAGTGCTTATTAGTTACTGGATTTTTCTCATGTATTACAGCCAATGTCTTTTATTACAATTCTATACAGCATAATAAAAATATGCAGTCTAACTTTTAGCTTTTGTTTTAGTGCAAGCCACAACTTACACTGTATGTTCTGATAAAAAATACGTATCAAACTACCGAACCAAAATTAAATAGAGCAGACCAACAGTTCTTAAAACAAATGGTTAATCCATTATCACTGTGTGAGGACTCAGAGTCCAATTAAGCTGGAAAAGGTCTTAAAAAAATAGCTGTTTGAATGTTTTACAAGTTCGTACATGGTCTATTAAAAACACATTCTATGTTGCCAGTAATACATTTATCACAGACCTTACAGAAGTCAAACAAGCTAGTAATTAATACTTATTGGTATATATGGTAAACCACAGTTCATGAAAGCTGCTTGTGGATTTTAGTTACACTAGTAATATATTTATGACATAAGTTAAAATATTCTATTAATCTTCAAAATAAAATAGAAAAGAAAAATGTCAAAAAAAAAAACTTAGCTATAATACTCTAAACCCAACACTGGCTTTTTATTCCTCAAGAAATTAATGAAAGGAATTTTTTAAAAACTTTAACATTTTAAAAAAGTAAAAAGATCTTGTCAATTTAAATTTGGATACACTTAACTCTGCAAAGTTCTATAAATTTAGAAAGCTGAGTGCATATTAATTAGAAGTTACTTAAGTTATTCTGTTTAAAAGCTAAAGATTAATATAAATGAGGGTGACTATCAAAAGTAACTAATAAAACACCATAGCAAATGTGCTATGTCTATAGATTTGGTGAGCACTGTGTATATTGAGGAGAAGATTGCCAAGACTAAAGAAAAACTATCAGCTATGCTTGTTAAGTTTTGTTTAACTTAACAAAAAATAAATAAAAGGTCTCTAGAAAAGAAATATTTAATTGTAGTGCTATAACTACTATTAACAATCATAAGGTAGTTCTGTGAAATAAAGCAAGCAGTAAAGAATATTTTTATCACTAACAGTAGCGCTTTAAGGAAAACAATTATATTAAAAAATTTGAAATTTGAAAATATTTTTGAAATCAAATACCACTTGACTTGATAGGAAACACTGGTAAATCTTCTTTAGCACCTGCCACTTGTACTGCTCTACAGAAGAAAAAAGAGTAGAGCTTCTGTCTCACAAACACAGATTAAAATCTAAGGATTAATTATACTCTCAATAGTCTAAGAACCCAAAACAAAGGTATTTAAAATAAAATGATGAATACTTTAGAATGTTTAGGCTAAAAATTTCTGTGAATCTTCTAAGATACAAAAATCAGAATAATGTGGCAAGAAGAACAATTTGAACTTTCATATCCTTAAAAATGCCTTAAGAAGGACCAAAGAAATAACTGTTTTGCAACCATAAATTTCTGGTAATTGAATAAGATAGTTTTTAAGCTGTATTCTAGATCTTAAAGTTGATGGTGATCAGCTAAATAGATGGGTCGTATTTACTACTGAAATTGCACCTATCAAAATTAGTTTCACATGTAAAAAAAGATGACATAATAATGTATTTATTTTTCATGAAAATCCTAGGCAGCTTATTTAAATTTTCTATACTTGGATTTATTTTTTATTTTTGTGTCAGCAAAATGAATACCTGACTACATAAGTTTCTAAGTGAAAAATCAATAGTAAAATTGATTAATTAATAAAATCAATTTTACTAAAAAGAGCAAAAATCCCAGAGTCTTTTTTTATTATCATCAACATGTTTCAGTTACTGCCTGCTTACTACCAAATGGCATATGCTTAAAAAGCCTAAACTGCTTTTAAAATTACCTATGGGGGGAGAAAAACACTATCATTTTACAACAGAAAATATTAGCAAAAGAACTACCAAATAGAGTCCAAATAAAAACTAAAAACAAAACACGGGCTTATTTATCCCAGACATGTGGAGATAATGAAAGAGATCATATTTATAACATGCTTTGAGATCATGGAAACAAAATTATAATTTTACTTTTTTGCAAGGTGGCCCTGATAGTTTCCAGGCAATATGAGTAGTTCTGACCAGGTATTTAATAAATTAAACAGATTAACAGTGTTGAATACCATTCATCTTTATTACAGTGGATTACAGTTAACGGATATTCTTAAAAGTTTAATTGAACTGGTGCCAGAATAGTTTCCAGAGAGAACTAAGAGCCCATTTGAAGAACTTTAAAAACTGGGAAATTTCCTCAGAAACACACGTATCCTAGAGATAGAAATATATTTAAGCAAAAAGTCTGGAGATGGAGGTTAACTTATACATTCAACTATTTTAAGACCAGCACTTTTAAGAGTTATGTTTGATTTTATATATATCTTTGTAATAAAAGCATTCTTTGAAAGTAAGTTTACTAAGAGCTTTCACCTTAGTATTTCATTTATTCTTTCCAACAATATTCTAAGATAGCTGTTGTGATGTTGATTTTTGAGATGAAAACTACACTACTTCTGAAACCTTAAGAAACTGTGATAGAGTGAGGGTGTGAACCTAAATTTAGTGCTCTTTCCACAGTATTTTATAATCCTCAAAATTCCTACTATGTAGGGAAGCTGAGGAAAACTGGAGTATCATCTGTTACCTTATTAGAAGAAATAAAATTAAAGAATCGACCATTACATTTGTTCCTTACCTCCCAAACATTATATTTGATTCAGCCCACTTAGAGACAAACATGTCTCAACACTCTAGGAAACCTCCAAACCCCTATGTTTATCTCTAAAAATTGCCATAATAAGGTACATTGTTTTCTAAATAATATCAGTTGTAAAAAAATCCTGAAAATTTAAAAGACCCCAGGATTGCTAAATTTAATAAATTTTAGGAATGGAAATTAAGAAAAAGCAATGCTGTATATATTTGTACTACTGGTACAGTTTTGGTAATGGATACATAACATATATTAGAATTTTTACTTATTTTATAATCCCAGTAATGAAAGAGAAAAAAGACGTAAAGGAGTAAAACAATTTTTAGATCCTAATGATGACTGATTTATCACTAGTTTCAGTCTTATTTTTGCCACTGGCTAACTGGGTAAATTTAGCCCAGTAACTTTATTTGTAACTCTGATTGTCAAGTTAAAATAACATACGTAAATGTGGTAGAAAAATTATAAAATTTCATAGAAATATAAAGTGGCAGTCTTTTTAGTCAAAGGAAAATGAACTCTGACAATGCGGAGGTCTTTTGTTGTCAGTTTGCTTTCTATTTTAGGCACAATGACCTGTGCAACAAAGAAAAATCAGCCTGAAGGAGGAGAATAAAAGAGACAGGCAAGTTCGTATGTCTTACCTGCATACATGTGGTATGTGAGCCTCTCTATAAGTTTAATAACGGTTCCTGCCTTGATAATTGGAATTCCAGCTTTGGGCTGCACGTTTTCTTCAAATATGATATTTTCTTCAGAGTCAGGCTCTGCAAATCTATAAACGTCAGCACTAGGGAGCCTCATCTGCTCCTCCTTTTCTTCCTGCAGCATGGTCACATCAAGCATTCTTTCCAGGGTACTCCGGTACTGTAAAGATATCAATGCTGCCATCCAATTGTTCTTCTCTTCAGCTGACTTGGCAGAAAATATAACACTATTTTCATCTTTTAAAATTATTTCAAAAGCATGCTTGTACTCACTGGTGTCATCTTTGTCATTAATTTGTACCTTTCTCATAAAAAACTTTTCTTTAAGACGATATTCTGCATTGCTAGCACCAGGTAGTCTTGGCTGCCCATGATTTGATTTACAGCAAATCATTAAGCCATCAAAGAGAAATATGTGTCTCTCATGTTTGGCTCCTACACGTGTAAGAGTTCCTTCCATTATAAACTCATTGCAACACTGTCCAATGTCTTTTCCCTCCCAACCATCAATATTCTTCTGAATCTCGTTCATTTTCTTGATTGCTAGTTGTTTCCCCTTCATTTGCTGACTATAAAACCGACATGCAGATTCACTGGGATAAAGGAAAAAAACACTGTTAGTACAAAGATGACAGGGAATCTATAATTCATGAATATTAACGACAGTGCTAAAGCATATTTTTAAAAGTTGCACTGTGAAGGTTTTCACTGAATCTCCAAATATATTAGTGTTACAAAGTTGCACAATTTTGGAAACTAAAGCAACACATTAGAGACATTTTTTTTAGTGCTCTAAAAAGAACAGCTGACTATTGACAAAAATCTACCCTATATATTTAGCTACAGAATGATTATTTCTACCATGGCTACTAAATATTTAGAATGACAAGTATTACAAAGTAGCCCAATACAGTGAAAAAAAAAGTAAGAGATTAAAAAATTTATCTAGAAATGCTTAAGTAGACAATACCTAAAGCTAAAAACCATGCACTTATTATAATTAGGAAACTGGAAGCGTATTATCTGAATTAATGCCTCGAGTTACATAATCCCTAAAATAAAGGCCACTACTGATTTTACTTTGACAGAACAACGTTGTTGACATAAATCTACCCAATACATTTGCTCTAGCTCTCCTTTAGCTTACCAGTTGACTCTCAGGAGGTCTTGTCTGGGAGTATGCAAGGAAAATGCACAAATATGAAAGGTTTTTCAAACAATAACAAATTCTCTTGGCTTTGATGTCACTTCCTCTGAAAGACCAAGCTTGTCACTAAAAGTATTTTCTTCATTGTTTACTTGAGGAGGGACCAGGGATCCCTGAATTTATACCACAGTATTGAGGGTGAAAAGGAGGATTATTTTAAAAAAAAAGTGAAAATATTCACCTAAGTCTTCGTTTTGCAAGACTTTTAGAACATATTTTTTCCATACCACTCTGAACATTAAGCAAAGCTGTTATTGCTTGTTTCAAACATTCTTTGTCTTCTTGATCCTCACTCTTTTCTTCTAACTGCTGCAAAGTTACAAATGACAAATCTGAATTAACAGAACAGTTCTGGATAAAAATAAAACCCATTTTATTGATAAAGATAACACTGACTCAACTCTTTCTGCTGCAATTAAAATTTTAGTGTGTCATAAAATACATTATTCTTTTTAAAAGTCTTTTTCTTCTAATATGTATTACTATCCGTATGACTATGGAACCTAGTTTTCCTAGATTTTGAGTAAAACTAGTAAAATATATGTCAGTGAAACTCAAGCACATTTTCAATTACTGACTAAAGATACTACATGTGCCAGCAGAAAAAGTAAAGTAGAAACTGTTAAAAGATGTCACACCTTCTGACAGGCAGGAATGTGCATTTTTTCAGACAAATATTACTGAAAAGAAATGAGGAATATAAATTATATTTTTAACTATCACAGGTCTTGGAACAGCAGTAGATACATAGGTGAGATTTTTTTTTTTTAAGTTGTGTAATTTGGTCTTAGATTTCTGATTGCCACATTACTGTTCTCAGCAATAGAATGCTTAAGAAAGATGCTTAAAAATACAGAGAAGGATGCAATATAGTATAAAGGCAGTTGAAGATACAAGGCCTAAGATCAAAATTTGACTCTTACTTTCTGCGTGAATTTGGGGCAAGTTATTTGATTGAGTCCCACTTTTCCTATCTGTCAAATGAGGCTTATAAAAAGCCTGCTTTGCTTATTTTATGGGGTTGCTATTAAAAGTCAAAGCACTCTGAAAAAAATCAAAGTCCTTTGTAAAATAGTAATGTACAACATTATTGTAAACTGCTTTCCTTTATAATTTAACTACAGAATTAACATTAGTATCATGAAGAACTTTGTCAGTATTCACATGTGAAGATTTTGAGTAAAAGTAGCAATGTATATGTTAGTGGAACTCAAGCACATTTTCAAATACTAGCTAAAGATACTACATGTGCCAGACAGAAAGTCTGTACTTAACAGGATTGAGTCATTAATAATTACTAATAATCAATATGACAAGGTGGTGGTAATTCAAGCAAGCAATTAACTGAGGTATAAGTGACAATGATTCAGTAACCTTATAAATCTGTGGCTACCAAAGAGAAGTTAAGAAATAACATATATTAACAGAGTTTTCATGCAACATTTGAGAACACTCACTCTCTATCATAAATGAAAAAGACTTGAGAAATAAAACCATAAAAATTTCAAAGTAACTTAGAAAGGCTTACTTTTCAATGAGCTTCATTATCCATTAGCATTGGGTTGGCCAAAAAGTTCATCTGGGTTTTTAAGATATTACAGAAAAACCCAAACAAACTTTTTTGCCAACTCAACACTTTAAGAGCCTTATGTTCAAGAGGCGTTTCTTAAAGACTAATAATACATTCTTTTTTGTTTCAACTGATACAGGTTACACACACATGTGTGTGTGTCTACTAATGACCTATGAAAAGTAAACATATTCAATGCTCCAAACCATTTTTATAAAAATAATTTACTTAAAATATCTTAATGCTCAAATATTCCAGAAGTAACAAATATAAAACATCAGGTCTTATTATTCAGATTTCTTATATCCATTATTTAAAATTCACTGAGGCATAATCCACCCTCTCTGGAAATTTAGTCTCATTTGTGTTAAACAAAACAAAAATCTAGTCACAAAATTTCCAACATAAAAAGGGTTACGGAGGAGACAGTTTTTAAAGGATAAGAGACTTAAAAATAGATACATTAAAAAATGCAAATACTTTTTATTCATAGTGTTCCTCTTCACTATGGTCAGCTATATCTATATTAAAGAAAGCCAATGGCCAAGTTTTCATGAAGATAAAAGGTTTTTACTTAAGGGTAGGCTGAAAGCTGGATTCTGGGTAATCTTTCAAAGTATCTTCCATCTCTATTGGGCTTCCCTTGTGGCTCAGCTGGTAAAGAATCTGCCTGCAATGCGGGAGACCTGGGTTCAATCCCTGGGTTGGGGAGCTCCACTGGAGAAGAAAATGGCAACCCGCTCCAGTATTCTTGCCTGGAGAAGCCCATGGACAGAGGAGCCTGGCGGGCTACAGTCCACAGGGCCGCAGTCAGACACTACTGAAGCAACTTAGCACACAACAGAATATTAGAGTCCTTTATATTCTATCCTTTGATTTTTTAATATCATTAATTCAGGCAAAAATACTGGAAGTCATATAAGACACACAATTCTAACACACATAAAAAGAACTTTCAAAGTAACAGATTCATTTAGACATGCATTTGATTTTCTATTCTAAAAAATGTTTTAAATTTCTGAGTCATGTTCTCTACCATTAACTATAGCATTTCATGGGGCTTTCCTGGTGGCTCAGATGGTAAAGAATCTGCCTGCCATGCAGGAGACCTGCATTTGATCCCTGGTTGGGAAGATCCTCTGGAGGAGGGCATGGCAGTCTACTCAAGTATTCTTGCCTGGAGAATCCCATGGACAGAGGAGCCTGACAGGCTACAGTCCATCGGTTTGCGTAATATTTACCTTTATAGCATCAGTCAAGCATCTAAAACAAATTTCAATGTAATAAATGACTTTTCTTATAAGCATTCTTTGCTTCTTTTACTTAACACAGCTGATTTAAACTGGGCATTGGTGAAGAATAATTCAAGTTAACTATCACCAAAGGGGTAGCTTATTGTTGCTACAGAAATAAACCAAGGGCAATTAGTATGTAAATGAAACTTTACAAAGCAGCATCTTCTTGTTACCAAAGTGATATCCATGCTTTTCATGGGGGCCTATTTAATAACATTATCTAACAGCAATTTCATTTTACAAATGACTGTTTACTAAATAGTTAAAAAATTTTTCAAGTCCTGATGATATATTGCCATATATGAGAATATACTTAACCTTATCCAGAGAATCATATTCTAAAGCACAATGGTAACTCATAATGACCTATAGATATGACTAAATTTACATTTTCAAAAGAAAGGAGTCACTTTCACCAGTGATTTTGGGTGGGGAGGAATCCTTTAGAAATAAATAGAAGAGGCAGTAGTCAACATAGTATATTGTGTGCCCAAAGGAAACCCTGAGAAATTGAGCACTGAAGAATTGATGCTTTTGAACTGTGGTGCTGAAGATGGCTCTTGAGAGTCTCTTGGACTGCAAGGAGATCAAACCAGTCAATCCTAAAGGAAATCAGTCCTGAATATTCATTGGAAGGACTGATGCTGAAGCTGAAACTCTAATACTTTGGCCACCTGATGCGAAGAACTGACTTATTGGAAAAGACCCTGATGCTGGAAAAGACTGAAGGTGGGAGGAGAAGGGGACAGCAGAGGATGAGATGGTTGGATGGCATCATCGACTTGATGGACATGAGTTTGAGTAACCTCCAGGAGTTGGTGATGGATAGGGAAGCCTGGTGTGCTGCAGTCCATGGGGTCGCAAAGAGTCGGACACGACTGAGTGACTGAACTGAACTGAACTAAGAGGCTATACACTGGAAAAAGATAATTCACAACAGTATTCAGTAGATGAATAAAATTAACAATCGGTTTATACATAAAAAAATAAAGTGTTGAACCTGACACAATTTTATGAGTCCAACTCACAAACAAATTGTCCAATTCACAATCAAATAATGCCTTCTCTTAAAAAACACAAACTTGAATCTATATGCTTTTATTTCTAGAAATTAGTTTTCTCCAACATGAAATAATATAAAATGAAGGAACTGCCAATTACTTGATGATGGAGGCAGGCAGGACCAGAACCCAGGAGTCTCAACTCTCAGCCCTTTTCAATATACTATCCAGGGAACTGAAAAGACTGTAAATACCTGTTTAAAAAATATTCATCAAATAAAACATTCCATTCAAATGGTAAACTGCAATGCATAAGGATGACAAAATATATCATCGAGGAATAAACACTGTAGTATAACTAAATTGCTGTGCTGTACACCTGAAACTTACACACTATTGTAAACCAACTGTACTTTTATAATTTTTAAAAAATATATATTAATATAATTAAGATTTGGAAAATAAAGATTTATCTTTATCTTAAATATTATATGTACATATAAGATTTCATCACAAAATGTGAGAACAAAAGCAAAGACGGGAATCATGAAGTAAATTTCATAACAGGAAGGTCCTTCCTTTCCCTCCAAAAGTTATTTTTTGAGTCAAAAAATAATTTCATATATGCAGATAATTCTACAATACATAAAATTTCAACCAGTATATGATTTTAATGATATTAACAAAATTTGATCTTTTTTACTTAACCCTCATTTTCTCCCAAGACAAGTGAGGAGATGATCATTTTCAAAATGGTATATATTACATGAAATAAATAGTATAACAGTAAAATAGTATAATTCTTCAATAATTGTAATTTAAATGAAATAGTATCTTTATTAAATTAGTCAATGGTTGAATACATAAAAAGTAAATCTTAAAATATAAATTCTAACATGACATAGTTCACTATTAGGAAAGAAAAGCAAAATGCTCAAAGATTTTGAGGAAAGTCACAAGTCTTCTTAAGATAATTAAAGGGTCTTTTGTACATTTTTAGAAACTATTTAGAATATTAACAGTAGCTGACTGGAAAAAGACTCAAAAGGGCAGTCTACAGAAGACTTCCAGTAAAGTTCCAATCAGAATTAATTTAACAAATATTTAATTAACCATCTATCATTCATGAAAGAAAGTGAAAGTCGCTCAGTCGTGTCTCTTCTCAATCCCATGGACTGTAGACTGTCAGGCTCCTCTTGGGGATTCTCCAGGCAGGAATACTGGAGTGGGTAGCCTTTCCCTTCTCCAGGGGATCTTCCCGACCCAGGAATTGAACCAGGGTCTCCTGCATTGCAGGAGGATTCTTTACCAGCTGAGCTACCAGGGAAGCCCCTCTCATTCATAAGTAATAAAAATATGATAATGAGCAAGCGAAATCTGGTCACTGCTGTTACAGCTTAGAGTGTTAAAGAGAAGACAAACGAACAACAAAAGGATATAATGGGGAAACAGGGCATTCTGGAAATATACAGCAAGAATCCCTAACCTAATAAAGGGACAGAAGAATATAGCAAAGAAGGCTGCCAGAAAGAAATGACTATAAGGTTTGAAGGATAAGAATGGTTTAGCCATGGGGCAAAAGAGGTACAAAAAAATGTATTAGGCAGAGGAAATAGCTTGTTAATTCAAAGAGTTATTTAGGGCCAACATTGAGAGAAATGAGGCTGAAGAGTAGAACTTGGTGAGTGGGAAGGAGTTAGGGGTGGACAGAAGTGATGGGTCAAGATACTGGAGAAGTCAACAATAACCAAGCCAGGACTGTAATCCTTATTAGGAACTTGAACATTAACCTGGGTCAATGGGGAGCCATTAAGGATTTTAAGCAAATGGCAACCCACTCCAGCATTCTTGCCTCGAAAATCCCGCAGAAGGAGGAGCCTAGTAGGCTACAGTCCACAGGGTCGCAAAGAGTCGGACACAATTGAGCGACTTCACTTCACAATGCTATCAAATCTGCATTTTAGAAAGACAGCTTTGGTTTGGTTACCAGTCAACAGCAAATTGGGGGATGGGGTGGGGATGAGACTAAAAGGAGATTTGTGATAACCCAGATGAGATGATCGTGGCTCTAGAGTACTGAGAAGAAATGAACAGAAGATGAAATCAAAAGATCCTTTTCAAGAATGAAAAGGACCTATTTGGTCACTAGGGGGCTTTTCTGATGGCCCAGCGAGTAAAGAATCTGCCTGCAATGCAGGAGACACCGATTCAATCCCTGAATCTTGAATATCCCCTGGAGGCAGCAATGGCAACCCACTCCAGTATTCTTGTCTGGAAAATCCTATGGAGAGAGGAGACTGATGGGCTATAGTCCATGGGGTTGCAAAGAGCTGGATACGACTGAGCAACTAACACACACACACACACACACACACACACACACACACACACACACACACACACACACACACACACACACACACACACACACACACACACACACACACACACACACACACACACACACAAAGTGGATGTGATGTGGAAAATGGCAGAGAAGAGTTGAGGACTTCCAGGTCTCTATTTTGAGTAACCAAATGGATAGTGGGACCACTTCACCAAGTGAATGAACACAGAACGAGTGGTTTTGCTGGGCAAGATGAGGAGTTTTCAAGAAAGTGAATTTGATTTGCTTACACAATAAATAAGCACAGCTGGTCAAAAGACAGGTGGACAATAAACAGCCTACACTGCGCCATTTCCTTTTCCATGCCCCTCTCTTCATTTAATCTCTTTAATCTTACTGAAATCAGCATAAATTCCTGATTTTCTTCATGCTACTAAAAGTAACCTTTGGATTGACACATTTATTATCTGACAGCAAAGGGGTCACTGCTTTTTCTAGGTAAACTTCATGAGTAAATGATAAGATGGGACTGGGGGAGGGGAAGGGTGTGACAGGGTTCAGGACATACTATTCCCCAATCTGGCACCTTGGTATACTGAATACTTTAAAAGTTGAAGAAGTTTGAGAAAATAAGGGAAAATAAGGGAAAGAGAAGGTCAGTGACCTTCCCGGTTCTATTTTCTCAAGTTCCTTCAGTTTAAAATACTCAATATGTAAGGTTCCTGTGTCACGTAAAACTTACATTAAATAAATCTGTATGCTTTTCTCCTGTTAATTTTTGTCAGTTTCCTTTTCAGACCCAGCCAGAGACTCTAAAAGGGTTGAGGAAAAAACTGTCCTCCCCTACAGGTGCTTGGGAAAGGAAATAATTTGAAAAAATAAAAAAGCATATTGTAATGGAGAGCAGTATGGCTTGTTAATTGTATCTCAATAAAGGTGTTTCTTTAAAAAGTAATAATTTAATACTTTTAGCTAACTATATGCTCTTTAATTTTCTGTGTATCTATTAAAGTGAAAGTGTTAGTCGCTTAGTCGTGTCTGACTCTTTATGACCCCACAGCCTGTAGCCAGCCAGGCTCCTCTGTCCATGGAATTCTCCAGGCAAGAATACTAGAGTGTGTAGCCATTCCCTTCGCCAGGGTATCTTCCCAACCGAGGGATCGAATCCCGATCTCCCACACTGCAGGCAGATTCTTTACTGTCTGAGCCACCAGGGAAGCCCACATACCTATTAAAATGGGCTTTAAATGGTCTTAGCCATCATACTGATGGTAAGTTCAGTTTCCAGTCTGAAACATGCAGTTATCAAAGAAAGACTTGGCAAGATTATATGGTTTTAAAAAGGTAAATGGCAACTCTACTTAATGCTCTGTGGTAACCTAAATGAGAAGGGAATCTAAAAAGAGGGGATATAAGTATATGTATAGCTGATTTACTTTGCTGTACAGCAGAAACTAATATAACACTGAAAATTTTATTACACTCCAATAAAATTAATTTAAAAATAAAAAAACATAATTAAAAGAATCTGTAAAATGTAAAATATAATTTTTTTAATTAAAAAATTTAAAAATCAAAGTGACTATACATCGGTATGCATTGGTCCAAAAAAAAAAAAAGTAAACGGATTCATTAAAATATCTACAGCAGTTCTTAAGATTTTGCTAAATTGGTTTTATTTACCCCTTTTGTATGGAAAATTACAATTAATACAAACATTAAGTATATAATAAGAATTAAAACCGTCTATGAAAAAGTTTTTCAGTATTTCTGAACAAAAGAATGATAGAGACAGATAATGATAAAAGTATTATTATCTATTAGTAAAATAATTACCAGTTAAATATTACAGTGTTAGAAATTCTGAAAACTTTTTAAAACAGCGAAGCACTTAATGAAAGAAAAGATCTTACAACTTAGAAAAAGAAAGAAACTGAAATATAACTCAAAGACCAAAATGCTGGTGAATAATGTTACCAAGCTCCTTTCATTCTGACTTAAAACCAATTTTTTTGTAATAAGGCCAAATTTCTTTTTATTTTTAACTTAAAGAAAAGGAGAGAGTTTGGTGAATTTCCTGCTAAAAAAGTGGGATAAAACTGAATACAGTGTTTATTTGATGAAGTCATAACACAACAGCAAAAAAAGAAAAACAAGGATAGCCGTTTCCAAGTATCACTATTACGCTTTCATACTGAAGTAATCCTGCTGCTGCTAAGTCAATTCAGTCGTGTCCGACTCTGTGCAACCCCATAGACGGCAGCCCACCAGGCTCCCCTGTCCGCTGGATCCTCCAGGCAAGAACACTGGAGTAGGTTGCCGTTTCCTTCTCCAATGCATGAAAATGAAAAGTGAAAGTGAAGTTGCTCAGTTGTGTCTGACTCCTAGCGACCCCATGGACTGCAGCCTACCAGGCTCCTCTGTCCATGGGATTTTCCAGGCAAGAGTACTGGAGTGCGTTGCCATTGCCTTCTCCGGAAGTAATCCTGGATAACTGTAAAAAGTTTTTAGAATTCCTGCTCATCAGATAAAATTTGTGTAATGTTTTTGTATGGGAATATTTTAAGCTCAAGCATGTTATCTAGGTGAGGAAAAAGACAAAGGATGATTTAAGAACTGTGCTTATGCTTAGTCCCTCAGTCATGTCCAACTCTTTGGGACCCCATGGACTGTAGCCTGCCAGGCTCCTCTGTCTATGGGGATTCTTCAGGCCAGAATACTGGAGTGGGTTGCCATGCCCTTCTCCAGGGGATCTTCCCAACTCAGGGATTGAACCCAGGTCTCCCACATTGCAAGTGGATTGTTTACCATCTGCGCCACCAGGGAAGCCCAAGAATACTGGAGTGGGTAGCCTATCCCTTTTCCAGGGAAAACTTTCTGATCCAGGAATCAAACCGGGGTCTCCTACATTGCAGGCGGATTCTTTATCAGCTAAGCTACCAGGGAAGCCCCCCAAATAACCAATGCAACCGATTTTTAAACATGCCCAATATTCAAATTGTATTTTAAACAGGACTTAGCTATTTTTATCTTTAAATTTAGTAGAATACATTTTCTAATGTTAGCGGCTCTCTTGCCTACCTGTGGAATCTGAGTTGCAGCCCTTCACTGTATCCCCTCCTATTGTCACAGATAACAAAGCCACAACAAATACTGAAGCAGAGCTATAAAAATGCAAGAACTTCCAGTAATGGTGGTGCAGTAGTCTTGAGAACCATCTGCAGATAACAATTATTCAATCTAAACAAAAAATTAAAAATATTTATAGGCACTGGAAAACATCTAAAAGAGAGCATAAGCCAGTAGTACTATTGCTCTTAAAAAGTTACAACTAGAAAGTGTACAGTTGTGGGATTAGGGTTTTCCCCTAACCTCCCATGATAACAGTGAGGAAGAACGAAAGGAAGAGTTACAGGCTAGAGATGGAAGACAGCAGAATAGAAGAGGAAATGAAGGGGGAAATCTGGAAGTGAATGAACTACAGAAGGTTGAGACATAAAATCTGAGAATAAATTCTACCCAAACATCTGGCTGACTGCTAAACTCTGAATGCATGAAAAGACTCCAGTGAAGTAATGTGGCAGAGACCAAAGAGAATCTACTTTTGAAAGACAGTGCTATAATGGATAAAGTTCTGCTTTTCTTAAACTGAGTTTACTTCTCAAACGTACATAGCTCAGACAGCGGAAAGCTGAAGTCTTACTGGTTTAAGGTGTTAGGAAACAGAGCCTGAGTCTGACAGAGTGCATGGAAATTAAGGGGGAATCTGTAGGTGTAAGCAACCAGAGACTGTACCCCCAAATCTCAACATTATCTCTGCCCAAACATTTAGTCTGTCAAGTCATACATGTGTAGGGAAGACAGGAGAGAACTAGGCTAAAAGAGTAGCATACGGAAATCCTAAAAAGTGAACAGAGATATCAGCTGCTACACAACACAGAAGAGACAAATTTGCAGTTGAGGCCTAGGTGGCACAGTGGTAAAGAACCCACCTATCAATGAAGGAGACGTGGGTTCAATCCCTGGGTCGGGAATATCCATGGAGTAGGAAATGGCAACCCACTCCAGTATTCTTGACAGGAAAATTCCATGGACAATGGAGTCTAGTGGGCTACCGTCCATGGGGCTGTAAAGAGTCAAGACACGACTGAGCACACCCACACACAAATCAGAAAAGTTAACTGCCCACTAGAGTAAAAACCCAACAATCCAAAACAGAGCAAAAGACAAATCCACAAATGGAACTCCAACAGTCCTCAACACAACAGAATCCAGAGATGTTAGCCAGCAAAAATACTGGGAAAATGTGACCCATATTTGAGGGAAAAACCCAGTTAGTAGAAACTGGCTCCATGTGGCCCAGATGTCAGATTTAGGAAAGACTTCAAAGTAGTTTATGTGACCATATTCAAAGAATTAAAGGAAAACATGGTCTTCTTGAGTGCTCAGATAGGGAGTCTCTGGAAACTATAAAACAAAATCCAAATGGAAATTCTAGAGTAAGTATAATAACTAATAATTCTATTGACAGAGCAATAGAAATTACCACTTTGAAGAACAAAAGAAAAATGATTTAAGAAAAATGAATAGTCTCAGAGACGTATGGGACAACATAAAGTAGTTCTACATTGTAACTGGCATTCCAGAAAGAACAGAAATGAGAAAAATGGCAGAAAAAGGAATGCTGTAAAAGCAAGTTCAAAATCTTAAACAGAAAGGATTTTGAAACTTTAAACAGGAAATTAACCCTAAAAAATGTTAGGATAATCTCATTTATAAAATAAAATACCTTTCAAAACCATCACTCTGTTCTTATCAAAGAGAAAATCACCAAAACTATAAATGTTCCTCATAGCAGTTTAGTTGATTTAAAATTTTAAAAGTAGAGTAAAACATAAGTCAGCTGTTTGTTTATAATTGTTCCTGAATTATACTATTTTATGTTTAACTTTAGTCATCAACATCTGTGGTCAGATATACCATTTAGCTCAATGCTTTGAGTCCATGGTTTCTGGAAAAGAATTTCTAAATTTAGAAAGCTAGTTCAAAGGAATGGAAGCTAGACAGACCTCTTCTGGGCTTATTTTTGTGATACTCAGAGAGAAGCTATGTTTTCTAAATCTCCTCTTATTGCTGGTATTAAACATTGGCGTATGGGCAGTATAAAAAAAAAATGGTCTGAAGCATACAGCAACCAGATGGAGAATATTGAAAAAAACTACATAAGAAATCACCTAGAGTAGAAGATGTTTGATACCTTCCCGCTCCCCTAATGAAAAAGCAACAAACCAAAGCCATTAACAAACGCATACACGGTATCTGTAGCAGGGGGTCTGCAGAGCGTATTTCTTTACAAAAGAGTTTCTGGAGCACTATGTGAAGGCCACTAAGGGGTGTTTAAAGTGAATGATGTAGCACAATTTATATTTGCCTTTTCCATTTATATTATCCTGAAAAAGAAAAAAAACAAAACAAAACAAAACAAAAACCTGCTCTGGGAGGAAAAGTATCTCCTATTTTTAACATCCCTCAGTTCCTAAGTTTTCTATTCACTGCACCATTCAGATCTAAGTTCTTACCTGTAATCCTTTCCCACAATTCTGTACTTAAGCATTTGGGACTACAATTTTGGTACTATTTATGATGTTAAAGGGAAAAGTTAAGAACTATTCAAGTCAGTACACAAAAATCGAGGAATATTAGGAAATTAAATGTTACTATGTAACACAGGAAGCATCTAATCATATGAGCATTCAGATTACAATCTTTAGTGTCTCTTATTTTCTAAAGTAAAGCTTGTGACCAAGACAAGCACTGCACTGTTATTAACGAATTAACATCCATTGCAATATTTACTATTCTATTAGTTCTTAATCTTATCTAAAAGCAGAGGGTTGTTATGACGTGTTAAAATTAAACCTGGAAATGTTTTCCTTCAATTATTTTGCTCGTCTTGCACTTTTTATCATCAGTGAAATCTAAGAATGGAGGTTTTAAGTGTTAAATTTTATATTATTTTTTTTTAAGGGAAACCATACATGATAACCCCAACCTCAGTTATGTACATTAGTCCTCCTCAGGTGATTGTTAGTAATTCTGTATCCCTGTGAATTTTTACTATTTGAAAAATACTGCAATTGTTGGTTTTTCACTAAATTGCTGTCGGACTGAAATTAAATTTTAAAGTCTAAGATCAGGAAGCAATGATTAATTGGCCTATGCAAAAAATATATTTTTATGTGTTTAAGCAAGTCAGTATATACTAGAGAATCAGAAAAACAAAAATGGATATAATTTTTTTATAGTATACCAAAAACTAAATGTAATGGGTTGAACTGTGTTCCCTCCAAAGTCCTAACCCCTGGTACCTGTGAACATGATGTTATTTGAAAACTGGGTGTTTGCAGATATAATCAAGCTGAGATGAGGTCACACCGGATTACGGTCGGCCCTATATCCACTAACTGGGTATTGTATGAGAAAGGAAGGAGAGATTTGAATGCAGAGGAAACAGACAAGAATGTAAAGATGTGAAAAAGAAGACCAAGGCAACGATTGAAGTGAGGGCATCTGTAAGCCAAAGCCTGCCAAAGGTTACTGGGATACACCAGAAGCTAAAGAAAAGGCAGGAAGGATTCTTCCCTAGAGCCTTTAGAAAGAGTATGGCCCTGCCGACACCCAGAACTGTGAAAGAATAAATTTCTGTTGTTTTTAAGCCACTCAGTCTGTGGTGTTTTGCTCTAGCAGCCCTAGGAAACTAATACGCTAATGCACAAGTCGCAATATAGACTTGAACCTGCTTTTGAAATGAAGGGAGACAATTTATATCTCCTAGGTTATACGTATCCAGTGCACTGGAAAAAGAATAGGTAATTCTCTAGGGAACTGATTTGCTCAAAATCATCCTGGATAATTTTTTCTAACATTTGTCTGAGTTTACCTTTAGAGGATAAAATAATATATTTAAAGAACAAAGAAAAGGTTACTATTTTTGCTGAACTGAACAATGTGCTGATTTGGTAACCTTCAAAATACTTAGCCCCAAGAAACAACTCTAAATTTGTTTAATACAGCAAATTAATCTTCACATAGAAAAATCACATTACTGGAGCAATAAGGTTTTCAAAAGGATACAAAGGAAGTTGTTGTTGTTGATTTTAAATGAACTTTAATGTGAAAAAGTTTATTAAAGGTTTCAAAGACTTGACTCCTAACTTGGGCGGGGTGGGGGAGGTGGACGGGTAAGGGAGTTACTTCCTTTTTCCAGTTTCAGTGGCATTAAAGTCATACTATCAATAACTAAACTTTTATTTTCTGAATTTGTAAAGTTTAAGACATTCTAAATTTCCAAAGTAAATGTAATTATATACAATTTACAGGTAAACTATTCCTATAAACATAAATTCAAAGGAAAACTTACCTTATTTTTGCTATTCATCTTGTAACAAGCATTTATTAAATGTCTAAATGCCAAACACTACTAGGCAAGAGAATTCAAAAATACATAGGGTTTAGCTCCATTCTAATGACAAGATAGACAATAAAAATGAGACATGTTCTATAGAGACATAAAGAAAATTAAGCAGCTTAGTCAAAGGATCAGCCTAGAGAAAGGGAAACTTGACAGGGAATCAACATTTGAACAAACTCTTTGATAAGCAGGAATTTCTCAGATGAAAGGGGATGGTAGAGGTAGAAGAGAAATTCCAGGGAAATAGAAAAAAAGATAAGGAATTCTGAACATATTTGACATTTCCAGGGCTGCTTGGAAATTTTTTATGGCTAAAGCATAAGGTAAGTAACACCAAGTATTGAGAGATGAGGCTGAAAAAAGCTAAAGAATTTAGACTTTGTGTCCCAGTTCACAAGGACACTAAATGCACTTTTCAAACCAAGAGTTCCATGAGATACAAGACCTTATAGGAAACTGCTACAGTAACCTAGGAAAGACATGCTGAGGGTCTGGACTAAGGCCATGCCAGTGCAACAGGGGAACAGACTGGATTTCAGACTCATTTGTGGAATCAAACCATGATGCTCTACAAATAAGGGAGAGAGAAGAATCAAAGATGGCACTGAAGCTTCTGGTGAAGGGATCTGAGCTGATCAACAAAGAAATGGAATACAAATTCCGGCAGGCATGAAAGGGAGGTAAGTGGTGAAACACAAAGGGAGTAAAATGTTAGTTTAAGTTGAAGATAACCTACAAGACAAGAAGAAAAGTCTCCAGTAATGACAATACTCGGTATTTATATTTTTACTGTATGTTAAGTACTTTTACATGCACTGAACCCAGTGAGATAAGCATTTCACAGATTAGAAAACCAGGGCTCAAAAGGTGAGGTGACTTGTTGCAGGCTACTCAGCTAGTTGGCTACCAGTCTAAGATCAGAAAAGAAACATCAGACTCCTATCTAGTCCAATGAGCCTTCAAAGATCACTCCATGCCATAGATAAATTATTCCAATTGTCACTGATGTCTTAAGATTTTGCTGTTCCCTGCTGATTTTATTTAATCATTGTTGAGTCCAAAATCACCAAGTCCACATTGGAACTTGGAATTATGGCAATACCCAGATTAAAAAAATTTAGAGTTAGTGAGAATCATATTGTTGGAAAAAAAATCTTAAGACCATTAAGTGTTAGAAGGTCTTTCAGTTATTCTGATGGAAGAACTCTATGAAAGTTTTCCAAAGTAACCGCCAGAAATACATTACATTTTTTAAGGGTTTCATGGCCTATTTGGGTTTCCCTGCTGACTCAGCAGTAAAGAATCTGACTGCCAATGCAGGCGATGCAGGTTCAACTGCTGGGTCAGGAAAATCCCCCAGAGAAGGAAATGGCAATTCACTCCAGTATTCTTGCCTGGGAAATCCCACGGAGAGAGGAGTCCATGGAGTCACAAAGAGTTGGACATGTCTTAGTGACTAAACAACAACAAATGGCCTAATTAATTTGGGAATTAACTACTTTAGACTGTTTTATATAGATTGCTTTATTGCACAATTTTACAAAGCCTTTAATATTCTAATATATACGGAACATTTCTAGGAGTGTAATTAAGGATACAGTTTTTCCCAAATATACTTGACCACTGAACACGTGGAATCTTAGTTCACTGACCAGGGACTGAACCCAGGTCCTCAGCAGTGAGAGCACGAAGTCCTAACCAATGGCCCACCAAGGCATTCCCTCCCCCAGACTTCTAGAGTATCTTATGGGACTAGCAGTCCATAGAATACACTTTGAAAATACTGCTCAATAAAATAATTTAAGCAACATGCCAACAAATAGAAATGAAAGACAGTAAACACAAATAGTACATCAGTGCTGAGAAGGCAGAATAAAAAGGAGTCATGACAATTTGTGGAATTAATTGGGCAAAATTTCCTGCCCAATATACTGTTAAATTTGCAATGAAATTTAGGCAGTAATATGAACAAGGAATACAGGTGTTTACCAGTAGAAACCTTTAAATTGCTGATAGATACAATTATAAAATAAAAATTTCAATACAATAACTTAAAATTTTTTTTAATTTAATTGCCTATATTTGGGGAAGTAAATAATTTCTCTTACACTATTAAGATAGGTTTTAATAACCTTCTGAAGCTTCATCAAAGCTTCTTGTTCTTACTTATTGATTAATGACTGCTTCAAGGTTCATATGGTCTTTAATCCTTCAGAACTTCATTACAGTCTCAGGTAAAAAAAAATCCCATTATTAGAGATGCCATTATGAAGAAAAGGTCTATATAATAAACTTGTGTGCAAATGATCCATTTTGAGACTATGGTTTGTCATTCTTTACAAAGAATGATTTTATACACCAAATGCTTCTTCTTGATTATCCTCTTAAAATAATCATCCTATACTACTGGGCTTCCCTGGTGGCTCAGACGGTAAAGTGTATGCCTACAATGAGGGAGACCTGGGTTCGATCCCTGGGTCGGGAAGATCCTCTGGAGAAGGAAATGGCAACCCACTCCAGTACTCTTGCCTGGAAAATCCCATGGGCAGAGGAGCCTGGTAGGCAACAGGCTATGGGGTCACAAAGAGTCGGACACGACTGAGCAATTTTACTTTACTTTGTACTACTGAAGACCATAAATTGTATTCTGTTTGCAGCCTAGAATAGAGAGCTGAGAGCTCCATAACTCTACCTGGTGATTAAGTTCTTCAACTTCCTCAGTCCTTTCCTGATTCAAACAGTCCTGCTTAAGAAATCTAACTGAACTCCAAGTTCCTACAATGTAGAAAGACCTGGGAAGGATGAGAGTTCCTTCAGTTTACTACCTTTAGAGGCTTTCTATTCCATTGATTCATTATAGAGAGCCCATTTCTTCATGTACTCCTGCAAACTATACATCTGATTTCTAATAATACATGCTCCATAACAACATGATATTAAATACAATTTTTCTTTAATGAAACATTTTTTTAAAGCTAAAGAAATAATAATAGTATTAATGCATATCATATTTTGTCTTTATGGGGCTAGTTCATTATAGATAAATAAAATATCTTTATTATCTCATTTATTTAAAATTTTTGAGAAAACTTGATGTTTTTTAGGATATATTATCCATAATCCAAAGCAGACATCATTAGTTACATAAGATATTTAAAAGTAAATCACTAAGTTACACTATTGAATTATAACTTATACAGACTAACGTTCCCCTTCTCCCTAGTTAATTTCAGTGCATAATAGGAAAAGAGGGGAAAAAAGCAAAATCCTTTCTTTTCTGTCAGTACTTTTAAAATTGAGTATTTTGAACTATAATCAAATGGGAAATTTTTTACTAGGATTACTATAGTTTACTGTATCTAAACTAATAATAAGTAGTTTTTATAGACATAGTTGCAAACTTAAACTACAAAAATTAGGTGATTAATCTTCTTCATTACTTTGGCATTATCCAACATGTGGTCCCTTATCTAAGTCCCTGAATCTGCTGAGGTCCCAAGATGGAGACTAGGATGCACAAATCCAAGATTGTTTCCAAACAACTGGCCATGAAAGCAAGAAGTGCACAAGATAAAAATATCTGATGACTGCTTTAAAATTCACAATTAAAACTGGAGAAAACACGCATTGTAGATTCATATATAATTGTTCTTAACTAGAAAAAGAAAACAGATATAGACATATTCATGAGCACTCACATAATGATTCACAAATAAACTGGTTAAAAAACTGTATCAGACTTGAATATTTTGTAAGTAGAAGAGTCTTCTTACCTTCAGAAGTTCGAAGTAATGCAGACAGTGGTAAACAGGGGCTAGAAGTAGTCTGGGTAAAACATATTGAACAGCTTCTTTGAAACCTTCGCCTATTGACTAGAAAACAAAGTGATTTAATTTTTAAGCTTACTTTACAGGCATCTTATATCTTGATCTAAAAATTACTATACCTGCAAATAGAGCGCTGCTCCAGGCTTTGATAACTGACTAAGGAAACGATCGTGAAAACCAGGTCGTAGAATATCTCGAGCATATGATTCATATGGATCAAATGCCAGTTCCTTAAAAAACAAAAAAGGTAAAACATAAATAATCTTTCTCTATGGTAAAGAATAAATAACCTACCTCTATAAACACAGAAAGATTAAATTATGAAGACTTCTATCACTGTACAATTACATATTTTTTTAAAGCCTCAAAGCAAAATTACATAGCTATTAATTTTACTAGAGTAAACCTAATATTCTCAAGTAAGAAAGAAAATGAATTTTTTTCTGATGAGTAATGGGATTCTAGCATATTATGACACCTCTCACTAAAGGATTCTAGTAGAGTATTATGAACAAACATATGGGGGGATTTGGGATCTGGAAAATGAAATTTAGCCTGAATAATAAAGAGCATAGATAGCTATAACCAGATAAAGTATACACATTTAGAATACTGGTGCCAAGCATTTATTTTCTCATGATTACTCCTTAGTGGTAGACTTACTTTCACATCCTGCAAGCTGAAAGTAAATTGTTTATATCACCTAAAATCCACTGTTACAGTTTTCACAAAACAATTAATTTAATTCAAATTGCCAAAAAGTTTTACCATCATCAATAAACCAAACAATTCGAAAGGTTATAATCTACTAGTTCTGGTGATTTCTGAAGAAAAAAAGTGAGCATGTATTGTGATTTTTCTCAGGAGGTAGGATCTCCATTCTCCTCCATCCTGTGCCCTATTCCAGGTAAAAATAAAAACACAAAACCTCCAAACTATTATGAAAATAGTGTTGAAGATTCTAGCAAGAGCTCAATTTTATGAAGGGTAATTCTAGAATGAGGAGGAAGAGGACACCTAGTGGAGGAATGAAAAAGAAGTTAGGAGTGAATGACAGAAAATGCGATGTTTAACTTACCCTGCTATTTCTCAGACTTATTTTTTTAAGGAAAGATATATATATATATATATATGTTTTTTATCTAGCAACTATATTGAACCTACCTAATAGTTATAACAGTATACATTTTTCTGGATTTCCTATGTAGACAATTATGCTGATTACAAACAGAACAATTTTATTTCTTCTTTTCCTGTCTTTTGGCTAGTATCTCTATTAGGGTGCTCAATGTAAGTAGTGAGCGGCATTCTCCTACAACTTGGTCATTAAATGTATCTTTTATAGGTTTCTGATAGATATCCTTTACTAGATTAAGAAAGGTCCCTTCTATTCCTACTTTGGCCAACATTTTAAAGAAATTTCTGAATGACTTTAATTTTCTATGCTTTTTCTTATTTGTTGAGATTTTAATGATAATGTGAAATATATTAATTTTTTAAAAACTTCAACCATTTAAGATATGTCATAAAATATATCCTAAGATATATCATACCGGACACAGTGTTTTAGATTATAAAGAGGTTCATATTTTTCTTATATTATTATTCTTTCCCAGTTTTAATAATATATGTATATAATCCTAAAACTGAGTTGCCTTTTGTGTCTCTATTTTTGATCTTCCTTAAGAATCTATTTTAATATTTTAACAAAAATCTTGCATATGTTTATTGGGCTTACTTCTGAATACCTTGTGGTTTTAAGACTCATCCGCCATATTCACCTGACTTCTTGCCAACCAACTACCACTTCTTCAAGCAGCTTGACAACTTTTTGCAGGGAAAATATACTTCCACAATCAGCAGGAGACAAAAAATGCTTTTCAAGAGTTCATCGAATCCTGAGGCATGGATTTTTATGTTACAGGAATACACAAACTTATTTCTCATTGGCAAAAATGTGCTCATTGTAATGATTCCTATTTTAGCCTGAGCCTATAAGTTATAATGATTTAAAATTCATGGTCCGAAATAGCAATTAACATTTGCACCAACCTAGTATTTCTATGTCTCTGTTTTGGGTATATGTCTTATAAGGGCTTCCCTGGTAGTTCAGCTGGTAAAGAATCCACCTGCAATGCAGGAGGCCCTAGTTCAATTCCTGGGTTAGGAAGATCTGCTAGAGAAGGGATAGGCTACCCATTCCAGTCTTCTTGGGCTTCCCTGGTGGCTCAGATGGTAAAGAATCCATCTGCAATACGGGAGACCTGGGTTTGATCTCTAGGGGGCTACCCACTCCAGTATTCTGGCCTGGAGAATTCCATGGACTATATAGTCCATAGGGTCGCACATAGTCGGATACGAATTGAACGACTTTCACTTTCACTTATAAGCTGCATAAAACAGACCTTAAAACAATTAAGTACTTTCTTTAAATAGGCAAGTTTCAGCAGTTTGTGCATACTGAGTTACTAATGTAGTAGCATGACATAATTGGATTTATTTTATCATACTGTACAGTCGGCCCTCTGTATCTGTCTTCCACATCTGCTGATACAGAAGACTAACTGTCCTAGACCATTTTATATGAAGTTACTTGAGCATCCACAGATTTTGATATTGGAAAGGGGATTCCTGAAACCAATCCCCCAAGAATACTGAAGGATGACTGTATTTTGTTTTCATTATCACTGCTTTCTTTGTTTCATTATTTTTTCCTATTATCATAGAAATGATTAAAAATTGTTTCTATAGTTTTTGTGCACTGTTATAGGTAGTACTTCTGTTATTTGGTGATTTTCTTAAATGTTTCAAAAATCAAATACGGCTTGCTATTACTTATAAATTTTTTCTAAATTTTAAAGAGAGTTTAAAGTTGTTTAAACTTTACATTCTCTTTCCCTGGTACCAGGTTTTCCCTGATAGCTCAGCTGGTAAAGAATCCACCTGCAATGCCAGAGACTCCAGTTTGATTACTGAGTCTGGAAGATCCCCTGAAGGGATAGACCACCCACTCCAGTATTCTTGAGCTTCCCTGGTGGCTCAGACGGTAAAGAATACACCTGCAATGCAGGAGACCTCGGTTCAACCCCTGGGTTGGGAAGATCCCATGGCGAAGGGAACAGCAACCTACTCCAGTATTCTTGCCTGGAGAATTCCATGGACAGAGGAGCCCGGTGGGCTACAGTCCATGGGGTCACAAAGAGTTGGACACAACTAAGCGACTTTCACTTCCATGGGTTTTCACTTTCAAACTTTCAAAGTTGTTTAGTTTTTCTTATCTTCTGAAGACAAGCCCGAATCACGCACTGAGAAGTTTAGTTCACCCTTCAAGTTAAAAAAAAAAAGCATTCTGGTGTTAAGATTATGCAATAGCTTATAAAATTTGCTACTCTGTTTCCCACCATTAGTTCTTGTATTCCTTGACTTTCCTCTGAGTACAACTTTCCCTCTGGCTGAAGAACATCCTTGCTTTTGAGTCTGCTGCTGGGGCTGCTGCTGCTAAGTCGCTTCAGTTGTGTCCGACTCTGTGCGACCCCACAGACGGCAGCCCACCAGGCTCCCCCGTCCCTGGGATTCTCCAGGCAAGAACACTGGAGTGGGTTGCCATTTCCTTCTCCAATGCATGAAAGTAAAAAGTGAAAGTGAAGTCGCTCAGTCGTGTCCAACCCTCTGTGACCCCATGGACTGCGGCCTACCAGGCTCCTCCATCCATGGGGTTTTCCAGGCAAGAGTACTGGAGTGGGTTTTGAGTTTAGTTATGTATATTCCTTTTTTCTTTTTATACTTTATGACTTTTATGTGTTTAAAGCAACATTGAGGGGCTTAGTGAAGCTTAAACTCAGCATATTATTTTGTCTGAAAGTCTTGTTTTATAAACTCAACCCTGAGTTATAATAAAAGATACAGTTGATTTTAGAATGAGAACAAAGCAAGAGTGAGAAATTTCAGAATGACAATCAATGCTAACTTATTAGGGCTAACTTGTATATTTTAGCAGCTGAAGTATCAAGAAGGTCACCATTTTTCTACCCCTATGATCATCATCTAAACCTTAGACTTGATTTTCCTATTCTAAATAATAATGAACTTGTTCAGTTGCTAAGTCATGTCTGACTCTTTTGCGACCACATACACTGTAGCCCAACAGGTTCCTCTGTCCATGGGAGTTCCCAGGCAGGAATACTGGAGTGGATTGCCATTCCCTTCTCCAGAGTATCTTCCCTACCCAGGGATTGAACCCGTGTCTCTTGCAGTGGCAGGCAGATTCTTTATCACCATGCCACTAGGTCCTGGACTTCATTTTCTTTTTCTAAATAATAATGCACAGTTATCATATATTAAGTAGCTGTATGAAGGTGACTAGCTAAATATTTCAGGTAGGTTATTTAACTTTCACAAAATCCCGAGTCCTATTATTATCCTTATTTTACAAATATAGATAGGGAGGTTTAGAGATGTGAAGTAAATAGCCCATGGTTACATACAACTAATAAGTAGAAGAGTTTAGACTGAAACATAAGTAGCCTGACCTTAGGTCCAAGTTCTGTGGCCTCTTCATTGATAAGATAGCCAATTAAGTGTGAACTGTGGGATCTGAAGACAGCTTTGGGATCTGCTTGTTTTTATAAAGGATGAGAGACTCCTTTTTTTCTAAGTTTTATGAAATAACAGAAACAAATGCTGACAGTGACCCTTTGAGGAAGGGGCAATACAGTTGAGCAGCTAACAGTTAATGTCTATGTTAGCTGGAAATAAGAATTCATATTCCAATTTTTATTCAAATGTATTTGAATTAAATCTAGGCCTGTGAACTGCATTTAGGCCTTCTAGATGCACGATTTTTTGGTGTATAATTAAAGTACTCACCTCCGCTAAGTCTTCAAAGCAGCTTCCTACTAATGGATGGGGACTGCCTTCATCTGTCATTTCCACAGTATCTTCTATATGGCCCAGTAATTTTACACTAAGTTCATGTATATCCACTATACGACTAAATATATTTTCTACATCCTGTTGGAAAGAAAAACATATTAATTCAGTTAGGTTGTACAATAAAAAATTTATTTTGAACCAATAAGTCATTTTATAATCATGAAATTTAAAATGGCAGATACAGTGAAAAATTTTAACAACTTTACAAATACAAGTAAAAGACAAAGAATTCTTTTTGCAATGAAGTACAATTTGTAGGTACATTGCTCTAGGTCACTGGTTCTCAAGCCTTCTGGTCTCAAGAGTCCGTTATACTTTTCAAAATTATTGAAAACTCTATTTGCTTACTATATTAGAAATTATTTACTATTGCCATTTACTACACTTACCATATTAGACATTAAAATCAAGAAAATTATAAAAAATTTAATTCATTTAAAAATAACAATAAATAGTACTTTTATGAAAAGTAGCTAGTTTCTCTTAAACAACCAAAAATCTTGGTGAGGAGAATGGTACTGCTTTACATTTTCTAACACAATCTCTAATTCCTAGCTTAATTGAAGATAGCTGGCTTTTCATGTATATTTCTGCATTCTATCTCTTGTGATACATTGCTTTGGTTAAAGCATATGAGGAAAATCTAGCTTTAAAAGACATGTAGTTGGAAAAGAGAGGACTATTTTAATAGTCTATCCAAATAATTGTGGATACTCTTTCCTTTTCCTGCATAGTTATTTTTATGGAGATACAAGTTATATATCATAAAATTCACTCTTAAAATATACTATTCAACGATTTTCACATATTCAAAAACTATTCAATCATTACTACCATCAAATTCTAGAAAATCATCATCCCCCCTAAAAATACTGTATCCATTCTTCCCCTGCACACCCACTCCCAGTCTCTGGCAACTACTGATCCACTTTCTTTCTCTATGTATTTGCCTATTCTGGACATTGCATATATATGGAGTGATTATCTTTTTACAGTATTACACAAGTCAATATGTAGCTTCTTAAAGGTTAGTTGCAAGGTAGAATCTGAAACTATATAAACTTTGTATTATTAAATTAAAATCCACTGGTCTATTCTGAACTTTGAACTGATGTTTTGCCCAAGTGTGATTTTGTAGTGGAATTGCTAGGTAGTATGGCTAATTTATGGTTAATGTTATATGAAATTACCAAATTATTTTCCTAAGTATTTATACCAGATTACATTCTCACAGGTAATGTGGGAATTTTACATTCCCAAAAGCAGTTGCTCCACATTCTTTTCAACATCCAGTATTGTCAGTCTTTTTAATTCTAGCTTTTCTAATGAGTATCCAGTAGTGTCTCATAATGTTCTTAATCTGCATTTTCCTTATGACTATTAAGATGTGTGGGGGTTTGGCTCAGATGGTAAAGAATCACCTGCAATGCAAGAGACCCGGGATCCCTGGGTCAGGAAGATCCTTCAAGGGAATCGCAACCCTCTCCAGTATTCGTGCTTGGGAAACCCCATGGACAGAAGAGCCTGGCAGGCTACAGTCCATGGGGTCACAAAGGGTCAGACATGACTAAATGATTAACACCAGTGACTACTGATGTTGGTCATCCTTTGACATGCTTTCTGATCACTGTTGTATCTTCTTTTATAAAGTGTTGAATTTTTTGCCCATTTAAAAGTATCAAGCTGTTTTTCTTATTACTGAATTGCTGAATTTCTTTATATATTCTGAATACAATCCTTTGGTTAGATGTATTTGAAGTAGCTTCCACCAATATGTGGCTTATGTTCTTATTTTTCTGATAATGCTTTTTGAAGAGCAAAAGGTTTTTTTTGTCTTAATGCAGTCTAGGTTATTAATTTTTAATTTTATGGTTCTTGATTTTTTGTGTCCTAAGAATATCTTTGTCTACTCTTTATCTCTTTCTCTTTTTAAACAACTTCATTAAAATATGATTTATAGGCAATGCAATTCATCCATTGAAAGTAAACAATTCAATGGTTTTTACTATATTTACAGATTTGTACAACTCATCGTTTACTCCTTTATTTTTTAATGTTCACTCATTGTCATAACAATGACTGAACATTCCGTCTCAGCCTCTGTTGTGAGTACCACTTCTCCATCAGTCATCCATGATTATGTAGGTACAGTTTTAGAAATTACTAGAATGCAACTTGCTTAGACAATCTCAGCTATTCTTCCTTAGTACTTTTCCGGGACCCAATCAGGTTGGTTTGATTACTACTGTAAGATCAGTAATCCTTTAGATTTCCAGTTATTGGCTCCTTCCTTTGTGCTCCCCAAAATACTGTTGTCATACTTCTGTTATGGTAATCAGCACATAGCACATTAGCACATACTTCTGTTATGGTAATTAGTACTGTATTGCAATTTAGAGTTGACATCTCTGTCTTGACTAGATTGTACTTGAGAAAAGTAAATAGTTTTTGATTTATCTTGAATCTCCATTGCCAAGTATGGCATCTAACAATATAGGCAGCACTGATGCAGTGTTGGTTCAATGATGCAAATGAGTCAAATTAAACACAGAAATCTTCCACCTAAACAAGATGCTTTATTCTCTGGAACTCGTGGAAGATTCTGTGAATTCATTTATACTTACATAATCAATCTAGCTTAGATTTTGTCTTTTAATTTCTGGTGGTTAATCAAAACTGCTGTGGCTGGGGGAGGGGAGAGAGGCTCAACAGGGAGCAGATATATGTATAACTATGGCTGATTTGTATTGTGTGGCAAAAACCAAAATAACGTTGTAAAGCAATTTCCCTCAAAATTAAAAAATAAATTAAAACTGTTGTAGCAACTTCATTTGTGATCATAGTCATGATAAATTAAACCCTACAACTTTTAAAAAATGGACAAATTAGCAGTCATGAACTATACAAATTCAAATTTGAGTGGTCATGTAAAATTAACAACACATGTAATGATATACATTCACACAATGATACTCACATTAGCTGAAAACAATTTTGAATTGGAGACAAAGGGCTCTCTAAAAACTTTTATAATTAAATTAAGTTCCCTTATGTATTGTCGAATTTCTGCCATAAATGCTTTTACCAAATCATAGTAAGTCTGCTCTCCTGAGGTGGAAGGCTCTTCATCAGTTAAAGATAATATATTTATATCTTCCACATCTTGATGAAACATATCCATTAATACCTGCATAGTCAGAGATATAAAAAACTATAATAAAATATGAATCTATAGTCAAATTTGAAGTTAAACAAAATCTGTTATTTGAATACAGTTCTTAAATGACAATAAACAGACACACAATAACCTCTTCTTGGATATAATGCTACTGCTCCCTCTACAGCTTCTCTAAGACAAAATTTTACATCCGGTATCACAAACTGCCTCTTCTAAGTTCTCTGTCAATACTAGTATCTGTCTGTCTGTCTGTCTCTCTTGTTAATCTAGTACTTCTATTTTGTTCCCAAATCTTGTCTTGGATTTCTCTCTTAGTTTCCTCTGTTTCATACCCTTGGCATCACCATTTCATTCCAGGGCCTCACATAACTCATATGTGAATAACTCCCAGGTTTCTGGTGATTGATCAAAATAAGTCCCATTTTTTTCCCCAAGAAGTCTTCTTCTACTCCTCCTCCTCCTCTTCCTCCTCTTGCTAAACCTCATCTTTTCCCTCCTGTGTACTTCTACATCATTATCCCTATAACAATAAAATAAGATTTTACCTTGTATCACTTTCTGCTTGTTTCACAAATATAAGTACCCTTTCATCAAATCTACAGCCTCATTTTATGCTTCACTTGCATCTCTTCTCTGTGAGCTATATACATACTCAGAAATATTTTATTTATCAATTCATTTAAAAGCATCAAATATTTTATATTCATTTACTCTTTTAAAATAAAATACTTATTCATTAAAAAATAAAAAATTTGAAATCCTTCAGGTCAGGTGATTTTCACATTCTGAAAGAACAATAAATACTAACATATATTTAACGGGATTAGGTAACCAGAAAGAATATTTCAAATCAATGACAGAAAAAAGGGGATGAAATACTTCATTAGAAAATATTTTCTTTTTTGAAAGATCATTTTTATTAAATAAAAATACTGAGGTAGTATATAGTCCAATGCTTTAGACTTAGATCTGGAGTTCAAGTCTAGGTTTTGAAGCATCTCAGAAAATTCTGAACCAATTTCTTTATCTCTGTGAACTTCAGTTTCCCTTTTATAAAATGTAGATAAGAGTATCTACTGTAGAGAGATATCTTAGGGACCAAATGAAATAAGTCACATACATGCTCAACTTTCAATAAATGTTTGCTCTTAATGTTATCATAGTAAAACCATACTAGCAGTATCTAAAGAAAGTTAGGCACTGAAATAAAACTACCAAGAGTTTAGTATTTGTACATTTTCAAAAATTGTTTTCAAATAAATCCATAATCTTCTAGTTCTTCCAATCCAAATAAAAACTTAAGAAGTTCACTAATAAGAGATGAATTACTGTTATTAACCCTACATGCAACAATACAGAAAAGAAAAGCTACATGACATATTTAAACACATTTTAGGACTCTATATATAAATTTCATTTAGATAAAGTGATATCTGGAGTTTTTGCTATTAGATTACTAAAAGTATAACCTAACAGACAATATACAATTTTATTCTGTCTGAGTAGTATGTTAGCACCCATTTAAGTCACAAATAAAAATATAAGAATAGAACATATAGATCAGTATCTTACCTTATCAGCACACATTGCCACTTTAATATCTTGTTTTGTAATTTCATAATGCCGTATATTTCGCACATAATTCCCCACCAGCTTTAAAATGTCTGCAGAAATGTATTCTAATACTGCTACTATGTAAACAGAAACCTGGTGGTCAATTTTATAACCTAGGACCTCCTGAAAAATTAAAAGAAAAGCACTTTTAAAATTATTTACTATAGATTTGACAAGCTGATTTAAAAAAAATGTATACTGTTTAGCGTAACTTTTACCAAGGCCATTGTAAAGTGGTACATCTATGAATAATACACATATTGCTATTTGAAAATGTAAGGTAAGAAAAGGTAAGCCAAAATTACCTATGATCATGTAAAATACTTAAGAAGTACAGATAACTATAGAGATAATCCCTCAACTAGGAAGGGAAGCCCAAGTCTGTGGGAGGGGAAAATGCTCATTGTTATCTAATTCAGAATACCCAGAATTAATAATGACAAACAAGTTTCTTTTCCTTTAATTGGTATCTGGGAATATCTACTATCCTTATACCTCTATCCTTCTATCCAAAGGAACCTGGACTTCCTAAAAACTTAGTGGTACATTCCTGGTATCTAAGTTGTTTCTATGGAAAAAAAATTCCTGTTGTGTCCTGCTGGACAACAGTGGTCATTAAGGGCATATTAAATAGTACCACTATCCAATTTCAAAGAGAGAATGGGCTTTTGTGGGCCTGATCAATTCGCATAGGAAAACAGATTCTATTTTCTAAACAATCCAATTAAGGAAAAAACTTCAAAATAAGTTTATGTATTTTATAATAACCTTAAATGGAGTACAACCTACAAAACTTACTCACTACGTTGTTCACCTGACACTAATATAACTTTATAAATCAACTGTAAGAGAATCATAAAGAAGTGCAACAACTAATAGCTTAGTAATTTTCTGTAAGTTGCACTTAACATCCTCAGACCAGTTAGTAAGATACAGGCAGATATTTCTGTTCAAACAATAAAGGACAAAACATAACTTTTTGATAGTCTTAATCATACAAGTGTCCAGCCAGACTTGAATTTCCTAACACTATCACTTAGAGCCCTGTGAACTTGGACAAAAAGTTACTTAACCACTTTCTGCTCAGTTACCTCATCTACAAAGTGGGGATGATGATAATTAACTCTGTTGAATAATAAAACTTAGACATGATGTATAAAAGTATTAGCATTTTGCTTATATTATAGTAAAAAATTACTGATATCAGAAATATTATTAAGGTTTTAATTATTCTAATACCCATATTTTTAATGTGAGAGTTAATCAATGATGTCATTAAATAAAATACAAATAACATTATTAAAGTTTCCAGCAGTTATTTTTTCTATTAGTTCTGGAGAGATTCAACTGACTGACTAGACTAATAAAAATGACAAGTAAGACTACAGAGTAGGGCTTCCCTGGTAGCTCAGCAGGTTAAAAATCTGCCTGTAATGCAGGAGACCCCAGTTTGATTCCTGGGTCAGGAAGATGCCCTGGAGAAGGGACTGGCTACCCACTCCAGTAGTTTTGGGTTTCCCTGGTGGCACAGACAGTAAAGAATCTGCCTGCGATGTGGGAGACCTGAGTTCGATCCCTGGGTTGGGAAGATCCCCTGGAGGAGGGCATGGCGACCCACTCCAATATTCTTGCTGGGAGAATCCCTATGGACAGAGGAGCCTGGCAGGCTACAGTACAGTCCATGGGGTTGCAAAGAGTTGGACATGACTGAGAGACTAAGCACAGCAAGACTAGATAGTATAGGTGATCTTTATGGAATTTTTGTTCAAAGATGACACATGGCCCTATGGCAATCTTACAGAGGTCCCTACACTTCTAATGATGTGAAGGATTAAAATCTGAAGGATTTATAGGGACAAGTATGTCTAGCCAATAGAAAAAGGAGTTTTGCAAACTCTTTGAGGTTCTGGTAACATCTGAGATTAACAAAATTCACAATTATAACTTTCTTAGTCCTTTCAATTTGATGATTACTGTGGGTATGAAACTACTTTAAATCATGTTGCTGAACATATACTTTCCTATTATATCATCCCTCCCCATGACATAAACTCCTGGAAAAACTAAAAAGAGAGAATGTCACTCTTCAGTTGACTCTATTATCCATAATATATATTTCTTGTGCTTGAAAATCATGGGTTTTATTTTGCTTTTAAGAGGCAAGAAGGTAGTATTTCAGCTTTACCTTTAACAAAGGATGGATTTTTTCTACTGGGAGAGATAAAGGGTTTCTTCGCTTCCTCTTTTCAATAGCCGATTGGGCATCAGCTATTGCCCACTTATCAATTGGATGAGGGAAACTTTTTTGAACACGTTCCTTGGAAAATAGGAAAATAAAAACTAAGCAACAAATATATTAAATAGTGTTCTTCACTTATAATTTACTTTTAAAAATCAAAGAATACCAAAAGCAGGTGTTTCACATGTGGTATAATTTATACTACAAACATACCTAAACTAAGAGACAACTATAACTGCCAAAGTACTAGTTTCTTAATTAGGCAATTAAGAGTCTAAATGCTCCTTCTATTAATGGGGGGACATCATATTCTGAATTTCTACTTCACCATGATAAAGCTGATAATAAGAATGAGCAGAAGCTATTTAAAACATTATTACATAAATTTTCAAGGAACAAGATCTAAGTTCAAAAAGCAAATATCTAAATTCAACTTTCATTTGTCCTTTCTTTCAACATCAATTATAATCTAAAATACCATTTTGCACTTGAAACTTGTAAGAATTGTTTTTCTTTATCCATCATGCAAAAAGGTACTTGATTTCAAAACTATTTGTAAAGCATGGAAATCAAGGTTTACATTAGTAACAGCCAACTTTAATACACTGTAGTTTTATCATTAGAGTCTGCATCTTCCACAGGTCATTAATTTTCATCACGATACTTCATTTTAATGTCTAGCACTCATTCGGTTAGAATTCCCATTCAAAGGTAAAGAACTCATGTTACTGTAAAAGCTGAATTTCCCGACTTTAGTAAACTAATATAATTCATTTCAAACAAAAGGTACTTTCAACCTCTGAAGTTTCTAAAATCCACTTTCAGGATACCATAATTACAACCAGTAGAGGTCACTACTACATAATTTTAACACGTATTTTGAATTGTTCCATATTTAGCCAGTAATATGTAAAAATTATTAGGTAAAATTACAATAAATGTAAATTGAAAGTCCTAGCAATTGCTATTGAAAAGATCGTTATGTGATATTCTGTAGGAAAAAGGACACAGTAACTCCAGGACATGTTATGAACAAATTTATGAATTGAGAATAGTTTAACCTACTTAAGTTTAATAAATTTTCTCTTCATCTAAGGCAATGTCAGCTGTCAAATGTAAGAAGTGATCATTTTAATTCTAATAAAAAAAATTACTGTAGTTAAAAATGGAGTTAACAAACTTTTTCAAATGTCTAGTTGAAAAGCTATTTGCTAGGATACTATAACCTATATAATAAAGGCAATACAAAGGCCCAAAATACTGGGGGAGTTTGGCAAGCGAAAAAGGAATAATAAAGGAATGGGGAAAAGGTTGGAAAGGAACGTTCAAAACAAGAATTCTTTTCCTTTTTTCCAAGTCACTACTATACACTTGCTAATCCAAAAATTACGATTAAGAGATTTTGGACTAACTTTACCATAATTCTCAATTAAAAATTTCATATTGATGGGTTTAACCCATGGTTAACTGAATAGGTATAGGTATAACCATGATTACAAACCTTATAATAGTATAACCCTGTAGCTCACTGGCAGGCATGGAGGTGGGCAAACTTCAATGCATAGTAAGAAATAATAAATTCTTAATACATTGGAAAAGGAAATGGCAACCCACTCCAGTACTCTTGCCTAGAAAATCCCATGGACGGAGGAGCCTGGTGCAAGCTACTGTCCATGGGGTCGCAAAGAGTCGGACACGACTGAGCGACTTCACTTTCTTTCTTTAATACATTTTGGATCACACCCTTGTAATCACATACATAGTAAACTGAAACAAAGTTTCTTAAAATAAAACTTTCTTTTACTATAGGCAATGCACTGATTTTTCCTATTCATTTATAAAAATTTAGTTGGGCATAAGAGGTGATAACCGAGAGTAATACAGAAGCTGAACTCAACCTACCAATTCTAAATACACTTAACATACATCTTTGAAAAAAACAAACAAACCATTGGTAGAATTACAGAGGCAAACAGCAGGCAGCGGTTGAGGTAGAAGAGAAAGAAAACACAACAGCAATCCCTTCTCATCTCAATTTTATCCACCTAGTTCCAAGTTGATCTACTGTTTTGAAAAGAAGGGGAAGGAAAGTCTCAGGAACGATAAAAGAAAAGGCAAGAAAGGGAAAATAATAATGATGAGGAAAACATTTTTAACTTATTTATTAGTATACTACTAGACTGTTTATTTGAGAAGTACTACCAAAGGTCATGGGAAAGACTGATAGGGTTAAAAAGATGCCTTGATTGTGAAAAAGGCCAGAATGAAGGAAATACTTTATCTCTTGTCGTGGAAAATTTAATTATAATTCCAGAGCAAAATAAAATTTCTTTTTACAATTATCTTATATAATTTAAGGTAAAGAAGCCCAAGGAGAAATGGTCAATAAAAGACCCATGAATTAAAGTCTATTACTCTGCCACTTTCAAGATTAACAGTTTTGCTTTAAATTGAGACTCTCCACTTTGACTGACATTTAGTGGCCTTGGGAAAAATAAAATATAAAGAGCTAGGTTCACAATTCAGCTCTGTCTCATTAGCAGAACCTGTCTTTTCCTTTACATAATAAAGGTGCCTAGATAGATAATCTTGAAGATTAATTCCAATACAAACATTCTAGGCTGTATGAAAATTCTTATACATGCACTTGAGTGCAAATATTCAGACCCGGAGGCACTTTTAAAGTGCTATTAATAAAGGCTTAGAATGTGTAGGAGAATTTTTTTTTCTGCCTAGAAAGGTAGAAAATAATGAGAAATCACTTTGGAAATCTAAATGTGAGTGACAAACTTATTAGAAACTACAAAGATTCTTTAGGAATGAAGGAAAAGAAAAAAAGTTGAAAAAAAAAATGAAAGGAAAAGGAAAGCCAAAAAATAAAATTTAAGGATATAGTTCACAGGGTAAAAAGAAAATTCTAAGATGAAGGAAAAAGAAATAAAAGGGATTCAAACTGGGAAAAAAGTATTGTCATTGTTTGGCAATGACATCATACTATACACAGAAAATCCTAAAGATGCTACCAGAAAACTACTACAGTTCATCAATAAATTTGGTAAAGTTGCAGGGTACAAAATTAATACACAGAAAGCTGTTGCATTTCTATACACTAATGACAAAAGATCAGAAATAACAATTAAGGAAACAATCCCATTTTTATCACTGCATCAGAAAGAATAAAATACCTAGGAATAAACCTATTGAAGGAGGCAAAGGACCTGTATTTTGAAAACTGTAAGACGCTGATGAGAGAAATTAAAGAGGACACAAACAGATGGAAAGATATTCTGTGTTCTTGGATCGGAAGAATCAATACTGTCAAAAGATCATACAACCCAAGGCAATCTACAGGATTCAATGCAATCCCTATCAAATTACCAATGCAATTTTTCACAGATCTAGAACAAAAAAATTTTTTTTAATTTGTATGGAAATACAAAAGATCTCAAATAGTCAAAGCAATCTTGAGAAAGAAAAGCAAATCTGGAGGAATCAGTCTCCCTGACTTCAGACTATACTACATAGTTATAGTCATCCAAACAATAACGGTACTGCCACAAAAACAGAAATACAGATCACTGAATGCGGATAGAAAATCCAGAGAGAGACCCACTCACCCATGGTCAGTTAATCTCTGACATCCTGCTTTTGGAACTGTTACCTTAAGAATCTTAAATCCTAACAACTTTGTCTCTGATCCCAATCTATTCTATTTCTATCAGGTATTCTAGTGTTATCAACTCTCTGATCTTATTGGGAAATCCCTGTTCCCTCCATGTTTTTCCAATCTACCCGCCCCTCTCCTAACTGACAGAATAGTTTACTGGAATGTATGCCCGGTAGTTTAGACTTTCTGGATGAGAGTCTTGGCTTCACTGCTTACTAGCTATAACCATGGGCAACTTATTTAACCTCTCTATGCTTCAGTTTCCACATTAATTCATTCAAACTATATTTCCTGAGTGCCTTCTCAGCGCCAGACATTGTTCTGGGTGCTGGGGGTTTGGTAGTGAATAAGAACTTATGTTCTGGACCTCATACTCTAATACAGGAAAAACAGTACCATCTTCATGGGGTTATTAAAAACTTTAAATGAAATATAAACATAGAAGCGTTCAGAGCAAGCGCTCAAAGATCAGCTGTTATTAAATTTCATTTTTTCCCTTATCCAATTTGATTCTCTGATGCTCTTTTCAGCTGAGCTTCCTATTGGATATAACTATATATCAATTGCTAACTGCCTCAGGAGAACACAGCAGGGGTACACAGAGACACACCTCCTCCCCAGCCACTGTGTACCACAGTCATCATTACACTCTAGTGTGTTGTGTCCTGAAAAGGGTTGTAAAGCACTATTACTAATTTCCACAACCCTCTTGCCCTACTGTTCTGTCACTGTATAGCCATGGTGAAATACCATTTAACTGTCTTTTTTGAGCCCACACAAGGACCACAGAAGAAATATCATAGAAATGCAAAGACTTGTACACTATACATTCAAGATCTTCAAAGTCAAATGACCTTACATCATTGCCAGAAAACTCCTTTTATATTTCCAGCTCTATCTCCCATTTTCTATAGTTGGTACTTCAAACCTTCTTTTTTTCTCTTCTCAAACCTGACTCCTTAAGAACTCAATTTAGGTGGCTCTTCTGAGAATCCAAACTTAAGCCCCAAAGTCTGCATTATTAGTTTGCTTTTTTTTTTTATGGTTTCCCACATACCCTTTACTCACAGGACATCACATTATGTTATTGCCCATACATCTACCTGTATCTCCACTACTCTACAAGCCATAAAAAGACAGGAGCCATGTCATATTTGTGATATCTTCCTTCCTAGAATTTTGATGTTTCCCTCCCTTCCAATTGGTGGGGAGGGGTTCACTTCCTATCTAAAAATACACAGAGCACTGAAGATTGAAGGATTGGCTGAAATGCTTTTGAAATGATAGCTGACTTTAAGAAATAACAACAAGAAAAAAAGAAACACTTGGATATATTCCACTCTTAAATATATCTGTCATTCTAGCATCAAGAAGTAGTATTTAGAGGTCAATAAGAGTTGACTTTAGATTAAAAGCATATAATGGAATAGTTTGATGCAAAAACATATACAAGCTAGCAGACAGTCAATACAAAGTTAAAAGAAATCTAGTCATCATTTTAAACATACCATTAGACACTGTGTGGAACTGAAGAGCAAACACCTCCCCCCTATATTGACATTACAATAAACACACATATTAGATACAAGGCAAAACTAATCATACCTCTACATCTGAAGCACTTCGGGGTTGAGCTTGGCAGAGCATATTTAATAGCTGCAAAATTAATTCTTCAACATACTGAAGAGCATCATCACTAGACTCAAGAGTTGGATGAACTTGCCCCTGAACCTATAAACACAAAGTAATTAAAGGTTTGTTTAATCTGATTAAATAAACAAAGCAAGTAATTTTTTCAAGTGTGGGGTTTGTATTCAAGAACGTAGTCTGGCTTGCAAATACAGATTTCAATGTTATTTCCCTGGCCTGAATTCTTAACCTTTTTCCTAGTCACATGCACTATACATGCTTATTGACATGTTTCTAGAGATTCAGATACTTAATTACAAAATTTCAAAATTTTTTCCTTAAACTATGCCTATCCTAGAGTGTGGGAATACTGAGAGGGAGGGAGAGGCTGAGCTAGAGATAAACGATGCAGTTTACATGGTTTTTGTCCAGAACCAGTGGTAGTTAGAACACTGGCTCCATACAGTGCTTGGGCAAAACTGACCTCCGATGTGTCTCTTGTTAACTCTATCTTTCCTACCAAATCGTAACATTCAAGAGGCCTGTATCTTTTTTTTTTCACCAAAGTAACTCCAGCAACTAGCACTGTACAGGGCACATAATACAAGCTAATAAATGCCTTGAATACAAAGGCACCCTGTATCAAAGGACACAAAATAGGCACTTCTGACAATGAGAGACTGTCCATGCTTCAGGAAGATAACTTGGTGGTCACCTATTCATAAATGCCCCGCACTCTTTACCTTCGTTTTCCTCAACCATTTCTTTGAAGGCATCGCAGCCACCGCTCTTCATAAAACTTAAATTTTCATAACCGGCCGGCCAGTCTTTCCTTGCATCCCTTTGTCACTCATTATGGGTCAAAACCACTCCCTACTTTTTAAAATGGCAGCAAAATAAAATTCAGAAGACAAACGTTTCAAAAACGCTCAACTCTTCAAAGGATGGTAGAACTCTCACTGGATTAAAGTAGACAGCACTCACTAACCAAGAGCATTTAGTATGGTCTATCTTACTGTACACACTTCATTAGCTGAGGGCCTGACAGCCTCAGTGTACAGACAGATTTTTTTTTATCAAGTGTACCATATAATGAATTTTTTAACATACATTAGAAGTACACAGATATGTATACAAACACATATATGCACTTATACTTTTTAATTAGAAGCAAGTAACATTACAGCAATGCAAAACTGTGTGAAGGGTGCTACGTCAACTATAAATAATAATTTATTATTATTTTACAGGTAAAGAAACGGAGCCCCCAAAGGCGTAAATCATTTGCCCAAGAACTTTTTGTCATCTTTGGTATAGCAATTACCTACCTGACAATAACTGATCTGTTTACAGATCTCCCACCCTATTAGACGACTGAGTGCTTGAGCAGTTAAAATAATGGATGGAGTACAGACCAGAACCCAGATGCTTCTCAGCTTTCTATTCACCAGCCATAGCATTCTGTGTGTAGGTAACAGACTTTGTAAATGGATTCCTCTTCAACACTAAGCAAGATTTTAAAAACCTTTTTTTAAAACAAAACATGAACGGAACTTTTGACAAAAGTTTTACTTTTATACATATAACTGCATGCCCTCATTGGTTTAAACTGTTTTTGTAGACACCCTTTACCTTCAAGGTTGACTTAATCTTCCTTGAAAGGTGCACCCTAAAACTACATGACAGGCTTTTTTTGGTGGTGGGGGGGAGAAGGGGGCTCGATTTTTCATTTTTTAAACTCTCTCTTATCAGTGACACACAATCCCAACTGCTTCTTTTTATTTCTGTTTCTTTTTCCATTTGTTTCTTAGAGTTACATATTTTCCTTCACCCCTCAAATGTGGAGTCCATCCTTGTCTGTCTGCTCCCTCCTTCTGTTCTTTCCCCTAACTAATCTCACTTACTCCCATATGTTTATCACCTACATGAAAAGTTCAAGTGTTAGTCGCTCAGTCATGTCTGACTCTTCACAGCCCCATGGACTGATGACTCCAAATCTGATTTTTCTCCTCAGTTTTAGACCCATACACCAAATTCTGGGCTAGATATCTGCGCCTATCCTACCAAAATCTCAACTATGACATGGGGGATGGAGAGAGGAACTTATTATAAAAGTTGAATAAGAAGAACTATCTTACACATAGACCTATATCTCACAAATGAAAAACAACATAGACAGGCCCCAGTTTCACTAAGATAGTCCTGGAAAAGTTGCTATAATTGGGGTTACATTCCTATTTAAGGATCCAGCATCACATAAAATACAGCTACACATTTATAAAACCAGAGAAGATCAGTCCTGGGTGTTCTTTGGAAGGAATGATGCTAAAGCTGAAACTCCAGTACTTTGGCCACCTCATGAGAAGAGTTGACTCATTGGAAAAGACTCTGATGCTGGGAGGGACTGGAGGAAGGAGGAAAAGGGGACGACAAAGGATGAGATGGCTGGATGGCATCACCGACTCGATGGACGTGAGTTTGGGTGAACTCCAGGAGTTGGTGATGGACAGGGAGGCCTGGTGTGCTGCAATTCATGGGGTTGCAAAGAGTTGGACGCGACTGAGCTGAACTGATAGATGTTATTTCACACAGTCCTTCTATAAACTGTGGAAAATTCTGAAAGAAATGGGAATACCAGACCACCTGACCTGCCTCTTGAGAAACCTGTATGCAGGTCAGGAAGCAACAGTTAGAACTGGACATGGAACAACAGACTGGTTCCAAATAGGAAAAGGAGTACGTAAAGGCTGTATATCATCACCCTGTTTATTTAACTTATATGCAGAGTACATCATGAGAAACGCTGGGCTGGAAGAAGCACAAGCTGGAATCAAGATTGCCAGGAGAAATATCAATAACCTCAGATATGCATATGACACCACCCTTATGGCAGAAAGTGAAGAACTAAAAAGCCTCTTGATGAAAGTGAAAGACAAGAGTGAAAAAGTTGGCTTAAAGCTCAACATTCAGAAAACGAAGATCATGGCATCCAGTCCCATCAGTTCATGGGAAACAGACGGGGAAACAGTGGAAACAGTGTCAGACTTTATTTTTCTGGGCTCCAAATCACTGCAGATGGTGACTACAGCCATGAAATGAAAAGATGCTTACTCCTTGGAAGGAAAGTTATAACTACCCTGGACAGCATATTAAAAAGCAGAGACATTACTTTGCCAACAAAGGTCTGTCTAGTCAAGGCTATGGTTTTTCCAGTGGTCATGTATGGATGTGAGAGTTGGACTGTGAAGAAAGCTGAGTGCCAAAAAATTGATACTTTTGAACTGTGGTGTTGGAGAAGACTCTTGAGTCCCTTGGACTGCAAGGGGATCCAACCAGTCCATTCTAAAGGAAATAGTCCTGGGTGTTCATTGGAAGGACTGATGCTAAAGCTGAAACTCCAATACTCTGGCCACCTGATGCGAAGAGTTGACTCATTGGAAAAGACTCTGATGCTGGGAGGGATTGGGGGCAGGAGGAGAAGGGGACGACAGAGGAAGAGATGGCTGGATGGCATCACTGACTCGATGGACGAGTTTGAGTGAACTCCGGGAGCTGGTGATGGACAGGGAGGCCTGGCGTGCTGTGATTCATGGGGTCGCAAAGAGTCGGACATGACTGAGCAACTGAACTGAAGTGAAAAAGGAGACACCCACAACCTCATAGCTAACGAGCAATGCTGAACTGGGCCTCCTGGTATTTAGGGCAAAGCTCTTTCCACTAAACCATAGACTGTCAAACCTTGGAGGCATATGGGGAGTGTCTAGTAGCTCCATCAGCATAAGGAATAGAATGTCCATGAAATGTATCTATTTATATAGCGGGCCTCTGTATAAAACTTGGCTTTGAGTATGTGGTCATACTTTTAAGTAACACCAGCATACCATAAATGTAAATGCAGCACTATGAATCTTATCATCTGAACAAGTAAAATCATCTTACCCATTCAAAATGGGTAAAATGATCTTCGATTACACAAAAGATCCCATGTATTATGTAATATTATAAATATACTAAAAATCTGACATAAAGCTAAATTGCTAGAGGTAAGAAATATTAAGATTAAAAATATTTAATTAACAATAATTCTAATTAACTTTAAAAAATACCCAAGTGCTTTGAAAAAGTGATTTAGGTACCTCAAAACACATTTTAGAAAGTATTCAAGAAAATGTGAATCGATCAGATTACATTTTAAAAAATGTTGTTTTTCAAGAAGACCCTTGGAAATTATATAATTCTTCATTAATACAGCTCCATCTTTAGCTGCTCTTCAGTTTACACTTTACGCTGAAGGAATTCATACTATCTGCAGTTTGTGAAACATGGCATGCAGTTTTCACACTGTTCTCCGTGGCTATCATTCATTCTCTTGCCCTTTTGTCTACCTATTTGATTTTCAAAACCCAGATCTCATCTCATTTGGGAAGACTTGTTTGCTTCTTGTCTCTTTCTAAGGCAGTATTAATCTCATTCATTTAACTGATTTATTGAACCTATTAAATACCAGGCTGGATATATAGAGATTAATCAAAAATTTCCCCTGATCTATGGGCCTTATACTCTGCTCTATGCTAATCCTTGTACTAGGTATCACATTTTTGTTACTGGGTTTGTCTTATTGAATTATAATTACTTGTTCCCTTGTAAATTTCCTCTACTGACGCTCCCATTAGGCAAGGCCTTGTTTATCTACTTACAGAATCATTTTCTCTTTGTTTTTCACACTAAACCTCTGACATTCAGGGAACACTCAAAGCCTCTGTGTTATAGGGGTAAAAGTAATAAAATATCTTTTCCTCTGAATTAAGAGTGAAAACGAGTGGTAGTGAAGGCTACAGAGTCTGGTTGATTTCAGGAGCATGAACTTTTAAAGCAGAAATCATTCAACATAAAGGCAGTCAGAACTAAAATCAACATTTATTATGTAGAATCAATTCAACTGTATTTAATTACTGTGTTGAAATGCTAATGTTTTTAAAAAAAACACCCCAGACCATGATAGTGCTTGTAATTCAGTCACATATAGTTAAAATATTAAGGTTGACATGTTGTATGATACATGATGGAGAAGGCAATGGCACCCCACCCCAGTCCTCTTGCCTGGAAAACCCCCTGGGCGGAGGAGCCTGGTAGGCTGCAGTCCATGGGGTCCCTAAGAGTCAGACATGACTGAGCGACTTCACTTTCACTTTTCACTTTCACGCACTGGAGAAGGAAATGGCAACCCACTCCAGTGTTCTTGCCTGGAGAATCCCAGGGACAGGGGAGCCTGGTGGGCTGCCATCTATGGGGTTGCACAGAGTTGGACACGACTGAAGCAACTTAGCAGCAGCATGATACATGAAATCTTAGAAATTAAAATTCAAACGGTTTTATTCACTGATGGTTGAACTGAATTGAACTGAAAGTCGCTCAGTCATGTCCAACTCTTTGCGACCCCATGGACTATACAGTTCATGAAATTCTCCAGGCCAGAATACTGTAGTGGGTAGCCTTTCCCTTCTCCAGGGGATCTTCCCATTGATGGTTACTAAGAGTCAAATAAAACGTATCAGGTAAATAAATCGAACAAAGGATTAGGCTTAAATAGAAAATAATGCATGATGTGAACTGTTCATCTAAATTTCTAGAGATTAACCTTTATCACATCTTAAATCTGTCAAATTAGGATCATAAAGTTCATTTACACAAGAGACTAATAAATTATTTTAATTCCTTAAAAACAAAATAATACTTCAAAAACCTCTGACTGGAAAACAAGGGCAATGATAAATGTTTAAAGATAAGCAGAGAACCAATTCCTGAAATACAGACTTTGTTTTTTATTATTTCAAAGAAGATGGCTGTTAAAGAGATTTCTTTAATGAGCAGGCAGAAGTAGCACTTCCTATACAGATAGTATAAAACAAAACAAAACTTCTCTTCCATAAGATAGCAGTTATAGCTAAAGTGTTCCATTCCATCTAAATGGTACTCAAATGAATCTAAATGGTACTCAAATGATCCAAGACTATAGAAAATGTCATATTGCCAAATTTTATGATAGCCTTCAGAAGCTATCTACAACTGATATACACTAAAGGTGTGTGTGAGAGAGTACTTACAACATGCATCACATATTTATCAGTGTGTGGAGGGGGCATTAAAAGAATGAAGAAAAAAGTTCTTTCTCCCCCTAAACTGGGACTCATCCAGAAAATTTTTACTGAAAGTCTACTGTGTATAAGGTGCTATTTTAAATGTCAGAGATCGAACAGTGAACAAGATACACAAAATTGCTCTCACTAAGCTTATATTTTAATAAGAGGGATCCAGCCATTTGCTTTTACTTTTTAAAAATAGGATCTTATTTTGAACCTCAGTCTACTGAAATGAGACATCAAGTACACATAAATAAACAAAAGAATTTTTTTCTTTATTCTTTTAATGCCACCCCAACACATAGATAAATATGTGATGCATATTGTAACTGCTCTCACACACACACCTTTAGTGAGTATCAGTTGTAAACAGCTTCTGAAGGCTGTCATAAAATCTGGCAGTGTAACATTTTCTGTATAAATAAATACAAAAATATATATTTGTACTGTAGTCACTGTAACTAAAGTATATGCAACAGTCTTTAAGTATATCTAAGCTTTCCTATGAATTGAATATGTATTATTATTCAATGTACACGAAATAGTCTACCTACATACAACTAATCAATACCTCCCATAAGCACATAAGTGGTGGCTAATGCAGAAATACCATTAATATCTTTCCTCCAATAAAGTAGGACCGTATCCTATCTATACTGCATGCCTTATAGCGTAGGTTGACAATCACTGTTCCTATCACTGCCTTTCCATGAGAGTGCCTTTCAAATCACGAGCATTCACAAATCAACTTTTGAAACTCAATTCATTATTAAGTGGGAACTGGCAACATATTCAGATGGTAGTTTAAGTTTTTCTTCTTAAAATAACTTTTACAATCTTACTGAAGTTTTGCATTTAAAATTTTCCCTATACAAATATACGAAATGTTCCTCAAATTCGACAGAATCAAGAGAAATGTGAATTAGAGAATATTTTATTAGCAAAAATTAAATGATCAATAACACCTATTGTTGACAGGAATGTTCAGAAAAGATTATTCTGTTACCTTGCTGGCAGAAATGCTGATAACAGCTTTTTGAAAAGTAATCCAGCAACCACTATCAAAATTAAAAATAAATTCTATGGCCCAGAAAACACACCCCTGGGATTTATCTTAACCAAATAAAAGAATATACATAAAATGATTTTACTTCAGCACTGTTCATAGTGGTAAAAACTGGAAAGCAAACATCCATCAGTAAGAGAATACTTGAATAAAGTATGCAATATTACTGTTACGGACTTAATTGTGTCCCCTAAAAATTCATATCAGGAGTCCTAATTCCTACTACTTCAGAATGTGACTATACTTAAAAGCAGGGTCTTTATTAGGGTGGGCCTAATTCAATATGCCAAAGACTTTGACTGTGTGGATCACAATAAACTGTGGAAAATTCTCAAAGAAATGGGAATACCAGACTACTTGACCTGCCTCTTGAGAAACCTGTATGCGGGTCAGGAAGCAACAGTTAGAACTGGACATGGAACAACAGACTGGTTCCAAATAGGAAAAGGAGTATGTCAAGGCTGTATATTGTCACCCTGCTTATTTAACTTATATGCAGAGCACATCATGAGAAACGCTGGGCTGGAAGACGCACAAGCTGGAATCAAGATTGCCAGGAGAAATATCAATAACCTCAGATATGCAGATGACACCAGCCTTATGGCAGAAAGTGAAGAGGAACTAAAGAGCCTTTTGATGAAAGTGAAAGAGGAGAGTGAAAAAGTTGGCTTAAAGCTCAACATTCAGAAAACGAAGATCATGGCATCCAGTCCCATCACTTCATGGGAAATAGATGGGGCAACAGTGGAAACAGTGGCTGACTTTATTTTTTTGAGCTCCAAAATCACTGCAGATGGTGACTGTAGCCATGAAATTAAAACACGCTTACTCCTTGGAAGGAAAGTTATGACCAACCTAGATAGTATATTGAAAAGCAGAGATATAACTTTGCCAACAAAGGTCCGTGTAGTCAAGGCTATGGTTTTTTCAGTGGTCATGTATGGATGTGAGAGTTGGACTGTGAAGAAAGCTGAACACCGAAGAATTGATGCTTTTGAACTGTAGTGTTGGAGAAGACTCTTGAGAGTCCCTTGGACTGACTGCAAGGAGATCCAATCAGTCCATCCTAAAGGAGATCAGTCCTGGGTGTTCGTTGGAAGGAGTGATGCTGAAGCTCAAACTCCAATACTTTGGCCACCTCATGCGAAGAGTTGACTCACTGGAAAAGAACTCTGATGCTGGGAGGGATTGGGGGCAGGAGGAGAAGGGGACGACAGAGGATGAGATGGCTGGATGGCATCACTGACTCAATGGACGTGAGTTTGGGTAAACTCCAGGAGTTAGTGATGGACAGGGAGGCCTGGCATGCTGCAATTCATGGGGTCACAAAGTGTTGGACACAACTGAGCGACTGAACTGAACTGAACACAATATCTAATTTATTTGGAGAAGAGTGGAGAAATAGCTCCAGAAAGAAGAGGCTGAGTGAAAGCAAAAAGAATGCTCAACTGTGGATGTGACTGGTGATGGAAGTAAAGTCTGATGCTGTAAAGAACAATGCTGCATAGGAACCTGGAATGTTAGGTCCAGGAATCAAGGTAAATTGGAAGTGGGCAAACAGGAGATGGCAAGAGTGAGCATTGACATTTTAGGAATCAGTGAACTAAAATAGACCCGAAGGGGCGAATTTAATTCAGATGACCATTACATCTACTACTGTGGGCAAGAATCCCTTATAAGAAATGGAGTAGACTTCAAAGTCAACAAAAGAGTCTGAAATGCATTATTTGGGTGCAATCTGAAAAACGACAGAATGATCTCTACTGTTCAATATCAGAGTAATCTAAGCCTATGTCCCAACCAGTAATGCTGACTAAGCTGAAGTTGAATGGTTCAGTGAAGACCTAGAAGATCTTCTAGAACTAACACCAAAAAAAAAAGATGTCCTTTTCATCATAGGGGACTGGAATGCAAAAGTAGGAAGTCAAGAGATACCTGGAGCAAAAGGCAAGTTTGGTCTTGGAGTACAAAATGAAGCAGGTCAAAGGCTAACAGAGTTTTGCCAGGAGAACGCAAAACACCCTCGACCAACAACACAAGAAATGACTCTACACATGACCATCCCCAGATGGTCAATACAGAAATCAGATTGCTTATATGCTTTGGAGCCGAAGATGGAGAAGCTCTATACAGTCAGCAAAAACAAGACCGGGAGCTGACTGTAGCTCAGATCTTGAACTTCTAATTGCAAAAATCAGACTTAAATTGAAGAAAGTTTGGAAAAGCACTAGACCATTCAGGTATGACCTAAATCAAATCCCTTACGATTATACAGTGGAAGTGACAAATAGATCCAAGTGATTAGATTTGATCGACAAGAGTGTCTCAAGAACTATGGACGGAGGTTACAGACATTGTACAGGAGGCAGTGATCAAGACCATTTCCAAGAAAAAGAAATGTAAAAAGGCAAAATGGCTGTCTGAGGAGGCCTTACAAATAGCTGAGAAAAGAAGAGAAGTGAAAGGCAAAGGAGGAATGAAAAGATATACCCATTGAGAGCAGAGTGCCAAAGAATAGCAAGGTGAGATTAAAAAAGGCTTCCTCTGATCACTACAAAGAAATAAAGGAAAACAATAGTATGGGAAAGACTAGAGATCTCTTCAAGAAAATTAGAGATACCAAGGGAACATTTCATGCAAAGATAGGCACAATAAAGGACAGAAATGGTATGGACCTAACAGAAGCAGAAGATATTAAGAGATGACAAGAATACACAGAAGAACTATACAAAAAAGGTCTTAATGACCCAGATAACCATGATGGTGTGATCACTCACCTAGAGCCAGACATCCTGGAATGCAAAGTGGGCCTTAGGAAGCATCACTACAAAGCTAGGTGGTGATGGAATTCCAGCTAAGGTATTTCAAATCCTGAAAGATGATGCTGTCAAAGTGCTGCACTCAACATGCCAGCAAATTTGGAAAACTCAGCAGTGGCCACAGGACTGGAAAAGGTCAGTTTTCATTCCAATCCCAAAGAAAGGCAATGCCAAAGAATGCTCAAATTACTGCACAACTACAGTCATCTCACACACTAGCAAAGTAATGCTCAAAATTCTCCAAGTTAGGTTTCCACAGCACCTGAACCGAGAACTTCCAGATGTTCAATCTGGATTTAGAAAAGGCAGAGGAACCAGAGATCAAATTGCCAATATCCACTGGATCACAGAAAATGCAAGAGAATTCCAGAAAAACACCTACTTCTGCTTCATTGACTACACTAGAACCTTTGTGTGGATCACAACAATCTGTGGAAAATTCTTCAAGAGATGAGAATATCAGACCACCTTACTTGCTTCCTGAGAAATCTGTATACAGGTTAAGAAGCAACAGTTAGAATCGGACATGGAACAACTGATTGGTTCCAGATTAGGAAAGGAGTACACGTCAAGGCTGTATATTCTCACCCTGCTTATTTAACTTTTATCCAGAGTATATCATGCGAAATGCTGGGCTGCATAAAGCACAAGCCAGAATGAAGACTGCTGAGAGAAATATCAATAACCTCAGATATGCAGATGACACCACCCTTATGGCTGAAAGCGAAGAAAAACTAAAGAATCTCTTGATGAAAGTCAAAGAGGAGAGTGAAAAGGCTGGCTTAAACCTCAACATTCTAAAAACTAAGACCATGGCATCCAGTTCCATCACTTTGTGGTAAACTGATGGGAAAACAATGTAAACAGTGCAGACTTTTCTTAGGCTCCAAAATCACTGCAAATGGTGACTACGGCCATGAAATTAAAAGACGCTTGCTCCTTGGAAGAAAAGCTATGACAAACCTCGACAGCATATTAAAAAGCAGAGACATTACTTTGCCGACAAAGGTCCATCTAGTCAAAGCTATGGTTTTTTCCAGTAGTCACGTATGGATGTTGAGAGTTGGACCATAAAGAAAGCTGAGTGCCGAAGAATCGATGCTTTTGACCTGTGGTGTTGGAGAAGACTCTTGAGAGTCCCTTGGACTGCAAAGAGATCAAACCAGTCAATCCTAAAGGAAATCAACCCTGAATATTCATTGAAAGGACTGATGCTGAAGCTGAAGTTCCAATACTTTGGCCACCTGATGCAAAGAACCGAGTCATTGGAAAAATCGCTGATGCTGGGAAAGATTGGAGGCAGGAGAAGGGAATGATAGAGGATGAGATGGTTGGATGGCATCACCAACTCAATGGACATGAGTTTGTGGAAGCTCCAGGAGTTAGTGATGGAGGGAAACCTAGCCTGCTGAAGTCCATGAGGTCTCAAAGAGCCAACAGGACAGAGTGACTGATCTCGACTGAATTTATTTGCTGTGAAGTTGGAGGTAACAGCAAGCACTAAAGCCCAATGAAGGAGACTGTTCAGAGAAACAAATAGCAAGCAGAGCCAGCAGAGGGTCTGGAGATGAGATCAGAGATAGGAGTGGCCAGATCACTTAACGACTTTTGAGGGTGATGGAGCAGCAGTTAGGTTTCTACAAGGGTACATTGCAACTTTAAGTTCAGGAAAAAGAAAGTTCATTGCCACGGTTTTAGATTCCACATTGCAAATAAGAAACTTGTGGGGTCTGATGTCAAAGAAAAATGTTCATAATATCTGAAAAACCTTTTCCCTTCCCAACTATTTACAGCCATGAGGCTGTATTTCCTTTATACAGTTCAACTAAAACAGCATATCACAACCAACTGAATGAAGAGAATCTGTTCCTTCTTTTTCTAATTTTTTATGTTTTGGCCTTGCCATGCAACATGCAGGATCTCAGTCCCCTAGCCAGGGACTGAATCTGTGTGCCATGCAGTGGAAGTATAGTCTCAATCACTGGACTACCAGAAACTGTGTTTCTTTTATGAAGTCGAAAAAGAGATTTGCAAAAATGTAAAAAATGACACTAAATTTTTTGTTTGGGGAAATACATTTTATAAAAAAAATTTATTGTTAATACGTAAGGAGTTAACTATTTTAAAATAAATTTAAGTGTTTTTTTTTTAAATATAAATTCATGGGCATAACTCATATACAAGGTGCTCTTTGAGACCCTCAATAATTGTTTAAGAGTGTAGAGGAGTTATCAGATCAAAAACTTGAGAACTACTGACTTATTCGTCAAAGATGTCCTGGAGTAGCATTCCCCAATCATCATTAATAACTTCTGAGGACTTCTTACCAGGCTAACTAGAGAAGATCTGTTTACAGATCTTCTATAATAATAATAATTCAGTCAGCCACACACATCATCCTGTTTACCCTCCAAAACCCCAAATCATAAACCTGTTAGTCCTACGACTTTCACAACTTTTAGAAGGGAGAGGCAAGCTTCCAAGAGAAATCTACACTGAACAACAATGCATAACACAAGTAAGAGTAAAGCTGCCCTGGTTAAACAGAGTGTGGTATCCCCTACCTCTAGTTCATCAATCCCCTCAGTTTCCATGAAGGTCCCTCTAAAGAACTACCTAGAATCACAGAAAACACAGTTTTTAAAATCTTTATTTTAAACTGCTGCTCAAATGTGCTACTTACAAAGTTTCAAAAAGGTTTTGTCATTGTTTCAAAATGATCATGTTCAAACTCACCATCCAATAGACACTCTTAAATCGCTCAGTCATGTCTGACTCTGCGACTCCACAGTCCATGGAATTCTCTAGGCCAGAATACTGGAGTGGGTTGCCTTTCCCTTCTCCAGGGGATCTTCCCAACCCAGGGATCGATCCCAGGTCTCAGATGTACAGTACTAGTATCTATGTGTGTGTGTGCGTGCAAACTCAATCGTGTCCAACTCTTTGTGACCCTCCTGGATGGCAGCCTGCTAGGTTCCTCTGTCTGTGGAATTACCTAGGGAAGAATACTGGAGTGGGCTGCCATTTCCTACTCCAGGGGATCTTCCTGACCCAGGGATTGAACCATGTCTCTTGTGTCTCTGCATTGGCAGGTGGATTCTTAAACCACTGCTCCACCTGGAAAGTCCGTTAGTATCTATACCTATGGAGAAACACAAAGTTGTTTAAATCTCGTAACAACTCTCAGACTCATGAGAATGTCTAAGGATTCTTGATAAATTACTTGAGGACTGGTAGATGAGTGGAGTTCATCTAAAAAGTCTTCCTGGAGAAAGAGACACTATGATTAGGCAAGCAGGAAAGTCAGCTCAGTTACGAAGGGCTAGAATGAGGCATGTTTCCCAGATTATATGAACTAACAACCCGGCAGTGTGTGGCTCTTAAGCACCTGAATTCTGCAGGCCACGTTCAAAATTTTTTATCTGAAATAACTCTCTTTTGAATTGGGGGCAGATTTACATTTCCTACTTTAGTAATAGGTTCCCTAATCTAGGGCAAATTTAAAAGATGAAAATAAGCCCAAAGACTTAACTGGAATACTTGGTTCTAAGACAAAAATTATTTCAGTTCCACATAAACTGAGATTGACATAGGACAGAACTGTTTCACAGTTCAAAGAAGATAGAATTAAGAGTTTTTACAGTGAAGCATAAAAATGATTTTAGAAACATTACAGCATAGTTGGAATAGGCCACTGGCTATATAGAAGCCTAGGCAGGAGCAGACCAAGGGCAGGCAGGCAGGCAGCAGTGCTTTCACCATCTATTTTTAGTGTTTAACAGTGCTTTCCACACATCTCACAGTTGGTGTCTAAAAAACTAGATGTTTATATACAGCTACCTATTTGGCTAAGCAAACTCCTATGAAAGAAACAACACAGATTAACTATTTTGGGCAAAAAGTAAAAAAAAAAAGATCGCTTAACTATTAAAGTGAAGGGCTAAACAATGGCTCAACTGGTAAAGAATCTGCCTGCAATGAGGAAGACCTAGGTTCGATCCCTGGGTTGGAAAGATCCCCTGGAGAAGGGAAAGATTATCCACTCCAGTGTTCTGGCCTGGAGAATTCCATGGACTGTAAAGTCCATTGGGTCAAAAAGCCCAAGGAGTCAGACACGACTGAGTGACTTTCATTTTAAACGAAAAAAAGAGACTTTAGTATTTTTGTAAATATTAAAAGGAACATCTATTAGCCTATTAACTTAGACTGGTGAAAGCAAGACTGTCTCTTCCCTTACACAGACTTTGGCCAGGGAGATTTTTAAAGGGGGCACGTGGGGAGGAGTTGGGGAGGGAGGGCAGATAGCTTTATCCTTTTCCTATTACATGTCTTTTTCTTATCACTGCCTTTGAATTTTCTAATAGGTGTAACATGTCTCCAGGAAATAACTAACCTGCCCACTGTACTCTGTTTTACATAAGTTTATTCATGAAATTCTGTCCCACATTTCACTAGCACATATTTTTAAACATCTATCTTCTTCCTCATATGCTTCCTTTGTTTAAAAACAGAAGAGAAAAGACACCCATAAAGGGAAATGTCCCCTTTACACAAAACTTCAGTAATGCAAAATGTGTAAGTTCTGGAGATCTAATATACAACATGATGACCATACTCAATAATACTGTATCATATTCTTGAAATTTGTTGAGAGACATCTTAAGTGTTCTCACAACACAAAAAGAGGATAACTGTGTGAGCTGGTGGAAATGTTAATTAGCTTGACTGTGGTAATCATTTACAATGTAAATATATATCAAAATATCACATTATATACCTTAAAAGTATATACAACTTTTCTCACTTATACCTTAATAAAGGTGAGAGAAAAAGAGAAAACAAAAACACCTATAAATCATACTTTTAAAAGCCAAATTATCTGCCAGGCTAAATTTATGGGTTTTTTGGTACATGGTAAAATAATTAGATACTATTTAGCACAGAATCAATTTTTAAGTCATTCCAAAAATAGTAAGCTTTTTATTATCTGAAGAAATGTTGCCAAGGAGATCTGTATTTGAAAATCACTAAAAATATATGAGCTGAAATAAATTTGTACTTTCCTTCAAAAAAGAATTATCAGAAATAAATTTACTAAGAACTACCTATGAAAGTGAAAGTGAAGTAAAAGTGAAGTCACTCAGTCGTGTACGACTCTTTACAACCCCACGGACTGTAGCCTAACAGGCTCCTCAGTCCATGGAATTTTCCAGGCAAGAGTACTGGAGTGGGGTGCCATTTCCTTCTCCAGGAGATCTTCCCAACCCAGGGATCGAACCGGGGTCTCCCACATTGCAGGCAGATGCTTTACCGTCTGAGCCACCAGGGAAGCCCCAAGAACTACCTATACCTACCATTAATTAACTATGTAATCTTGGATTAAGTGATTTAATTAATTTCTATCTGGGCAAAGAGAAGAGGAATTAATTGGATGATCTGTAAAGCTCCTTTTAAGTTCTAACATTCTTTGATTATTAGATTATTTTCTTAAGTTCAAATAACTGTGAGGATCTGAAGGAAGACAAACCTAGGAAGAAAAGTATGTGTATGCATGAATTTTAAAAGGAACCAAATAACTGAGGCACTAACCATGGCTCAATAGTATAAGAAACTTTGTATATGCAAATATATGCAAATTGTATGTGCAAACAAGAGAGGATAAATCTAAATTTATCTAGTAGATAAGTAGAAACTGCTACTTATCAGCATTTTTCTAATATTTTGTGATAGTTAACAGGGATCATTAAGGCAGAGGGTCAGGAACCAACAGCATCCACACCACTTGTTAATGCTTAATAATGTTCGAGAACGGATCTAAGGCACAAGCCCGAAGTAAACCCCTGAAACATTAATGATGAACCCATGATTAGAAAAGTTCAAGTGCTAAACATTTTCACTTTCTGAAAATTAAAAAGTTTATATAAGCTTTAACTATTCTATATTAATCACAATATGGTAAGAATGCTCTGGTTCATAAACCAGGAGGAATATTTGCAGTTCATTTATCTGATAAGGAATCTGTATTCAGAATATATAAAGATTTCTCACAAATTAATAACAAAGAACCCAATTAACAAATGGGAAACGAATCTGAATAGACATTTCTCCAAAAAAGATAAACAAATGGCCAATATGCACAAGAAAGGAGGTCTAACATTATTACTTTAGGAAAATGCAAATAAAAACCACAATGAGATATCACTTCATTTCCACTAGTATGGCTAGAATCAACAAGATCATTAAGCACTGGCGTGGCTGTGAAGGAACTGGACCCCTCACACACTGCTGGTGGGAGTATAACGTGGTGCTGCCACTTAGGAAAGCAGTCTGGTGGCTCCTCAAACAATTAAACATGAAGTTTACCACATGCCCCAGCAATTCCACTCTGAGAGAAAGGAAAATACTACATCTACACAAGAAATATTTAAACAAGTGTTTATAGCAACATTATTCTTAATAGCCAAAAGATGTAAAATAACCTGAATGTCCATGTATTGTTTTGTTGCTGTTAGTCACTAAGTTGTGTCAAACTCTTCTGTGAATCCATGGACTGTAGCCCTTCTGTACATGGAATTTCCCAGGCAAGAATACTAGAGTGGGTAGCCATTTCCTTCTCCAGGGGATCTTCCCGACCCAGGGATCGAACCCATGTCTCCTGCACTGGCATGCAAATTTTTTACCACTGAGTTCATCAGGGAAGCCCACCCATGTATTGACACATAAAATGTAGCATTATCCATACAAGCTTCCCTGGTGGCTAAGATGGTAAAGAATCCGCCTGCGATGCAGAAGACCCAGGTTTGATCCCTGAGTTCGGAAGGTCGCATGGAGAAGGAAATGGCAACACACTCCAGTACTCTTGCCTTGAGAATCCTATGGACAGAGGGGTCCATGGGGTCTCAAAGAGTCAGACGCAACTAAGTGACCAACATACATACACACATGCAATGGGCTAATAACTGGCTATAAAAAGGAATGAAATACTGATGCATACTACAACATGGATGAACCTAAAACGTTCTGCCAAGTGAAACACATATTATATGATTCCATTTACATGGAATGCCAGAATAGGCAGTTTTATAGAGACAAAGTAGACCAATGGTTGCCTGGGGCTGGGGAGGGGTACGACAGAAGGAATCAAGGTTTCTTTTTGAGGTGATGAAAAGGATTAATAATTAAATGTAGTGATGGTTGCACAATTCTGTGAATATACTAAAACCCACTAAATTATACACTGTAAGTGGCAGACTGTATAATAACACAAATTACACCTCAAAGTTCCTGTCAAAAAAAAAAAAAAAAACCACAACACAGAAAGAAAATGAATAAAATCAAGAAAATATAAACAAAAACATATATTTTCATTGCAGGAGTTAATTTCAGTAGTATGTCTAAAACAACCGAACAATTAGATAATACAGAAAACAACTTTACATTTAGCATTATGTGAATTCTAACAGCTTTCTGGACACTAATCCTAACTAACCTAATTTGAATTATACTTTATTTATTTAGAAATTATTAATAAAATTTGTTCCAAATGTTGAAATTTCTGACAAAGCAACATTTATATTAGGAATATAAGGCTATTTTTTAAATATATGCTTTTAAAAACCAGAGTATGTCTCCTTCATAAAATGTTCAACTAATTTCTTACTTTTAACTATCAGAAGCACAAAAGAAACAGGAGTTCTCAAATTATTAGCACAGAACTCAAGAGCTTTCCCAGGAGGTACACAAGTACCACCATAATTCTACTCACTGCCTTTGGGAAAAAAACTTAGTGATCTGGCAATATATTGAACTTCCGTTTAAGATCTTTTTTTTTTTAAGTACTGCTTCTATTTTTAAAAAGGAAGAAGAGTTCATTTTTGAGCCAAAAGATTAGGCTATGTAGATTCTGGTGAGCTGAGACTGGTGGGATAGAAGAAGAGAAAGAAGAGATTTTCCCTTTTATTTCACATGCATCTGTATTATTTTAATTTTAACTTGAATAGTGAATGATTATTACTATTTAAAAGGGAACAAGATCCCACAAAGTGATTCACAAGGAAAGTCTCAATCTTTTAAGTTCTTTTTTTATTTTTAAGAAGGCTATAAAATCAATATGAAGATGGCCGTAGTTACCAGTATATTCATTATTAAATGCCCATTAAAAAACTTAAAAAAAAACCTTGTATTTGAAAATAATTTTATTTTTAAACCTGTACTTTTGCTGTAACCAAAGTATGCAGACTAAAAGAGCTTAGTATTATGAATTGCTAAAAAGCATAACATACTCAAACTCTGAAAAAGAAACCACAGAAGAAATGTTTTGGCTTAATATTTTGGCAAGATATTTTTGTTCCAAAGTGGTGACTAAATGAAAAAATTAGGAATTACTTAACGGTAGAACAACAAAATACATTCTGTAAAAAGCTGGGTCCTTTAATACTTTAATAATTCTAAAAGGTAGAATTCACTCCATATACTATAACTATTAATAAAGTATCAATAAGTATTAAGTTATGCTTTTATCAACTTAATAATTGTTCAACCTAAATCCTAATAGAAGACAAAAATCTAAAAAAGCAAAAGCAAACTGGAATTGGTTTATTATACAGATCTGAAGTTATTTCTGGTTACTTATACTTTTCCTACCCTGCAAAGTTTTGAACTTCCTCAGGTAAAATGCTAATGTAACACAGATAACTTAAAATACAGTCATAAAGAGATTTCACTGAATTCAAGTCTTGGTAGTTTTCCAGCATATACATTAAAGACTGAAATATTTGACTCCAAATTTCAAATAGGGTCAAAGGAATGAAAAATTACTTTTGCTAATAGAATCTGAAAATATAAAGTACCCTGGCTTAGAGGGGGGTATTAGATAAATATAAAAAAATTTTTTTTACTTCACTGGAGACCTTCTTAAAGTAGTAGTTTCATTATGAAATAATTTTACTAAAACTTCCAAGTAATTCCTATTTAAGGCTAACAATACAATATTGCTGGGGAAATATTTTTTTCACACACAAAAAATCATACACAAATGGAAGAGAAGATTTGTAAATAGACTGGCTTGAATGCAGTCAGAGAAAAACACCACCTTACCTAGATTAGAAAAACAATTAAAATGACAGAAAATTTCTCATCAAAAACCATGGAAGTCAGAGGAAGTCACGATAATATTCTTTTAAGTGCTAGATGAAAAGAGCTACCAACTCAGAATCCTATATTGGTGAAAATACTGTTATGGAATGAAGAGGAAATATAAACATTCTCAAATGAAACAAAATTAAGAAAATTTGTTGCCAATAGACCCACCCTAAAAGAATGGCTTAATCAGATCAGATCAGATCAGATCAGTCGCTCAGTCGTGTCTCTTTGCGACCCCATGAATCGCAGCACACCAGGCCTCCCTGTCCATCACCAACTCCCAGAGTTCACTGAGACTCATGGCCATCGAGTCAGTGATGCCATCCAGCCATCTCATCCTCTGTCGTCCCCTTCTCCTCCTGCCCCCAATCCCTCCCAGCATCAGGGTCTTTTCCAATGAATCAACTCTTCGCATGAGGTGGCCAAAGTACTGGAGTTTCAGCTTTAGCATCATTCCTTCCAAAGAAATCCCAGGGCTGATCTCCTTCAGAATGGACTGGTTGAATCTCCTTGCACTCCAAAGAAGTTGTCTAACCAGAAGGCAAACAGTGAAGGAGGAATTTCAGAACATCAGGAAGGAAGGAAGAACATGATGAAGAAATTATTGGGTAAGTACAACAGGCTTTCCTTCTCTTCTTCATTTTCCAATTATGTTTGATGGCTGAAGCAAAATTGTAACAATGTCTCGTGTGGTTCTAAATGTAGGTAGAGGATATATTAAGGCAATCATCTTATACAGAACCACATAAAGGAAGGGAGATAAATTTCTCTATGCTTCAATCAAACATAAAATAATACCAATATGCTGTGATAAGTTATACACAATTAACCCTTGAACAATGTGAGTCTGATCTGTGTGGTTCCACTTATAGGGGGATATCTTTCAACAGTAAATACTGGGAGCTTCCCTGGTGGTCCAGTGGTTAAGAATCAGCCTGCCAATGCAGGCACATGGGTTCAGTCCCTGGTCTGGGAGGATTCCACATGCCCTGGGGAACTAAATAAGCCCATGAGCCACAGCTACCGAGCCCGAGCTCTACAGCTGCAAGCTGAAACTGCTGCGCACAGGTGCGCAGAGCCTGTGCTCCACAGCGAGAAGCTGCTGGAAGGAGAAGCCTGCACATGCCGCACACAGTGGCCCTGGCTGGCCATACACAGCTAGACAAAGACTTCACACAGCAGTGAAGACCCAGAGCCAAAAGTAATTTTTAAACATAAACTTAAAAAAAAGTAAATACCATAGTACTACATAGTCCATGGCTGACTGAAGCTGGAGATTCAGAGCAATAGTGGAGACTGTGAGCCAACTGTAAGTTATGCACAGATTAACCCCCCGCCTTGTTCAAGGGTTGACTGTATACATCATGTAATACTCAGAACCACTATACAAAAAGCTATACAAAGAGATACACAAAAACACAGTAAATAAATCAAAATGGAATTCTAATAAATGTTCAAGTAACCCCAGGAAACAGAAAACAGAAAACAGTATCTAAAATGGCAGGCTAAGCCATAACACAGCAATAATTACACTGCATGAAGATGGTCATAGCAATTAAAAGCAGAGATTTGCAGAGTGGATTAAAAAAAGTGACCTAACTATGTACTACCTAATGACAGTCACTTCAAATACAATAATATAAGTAGATAAAAGTAAAAGAACAGAAAAAGATACATCATGCAAGCCTTAATCAAAAGAAAGCAGAAGTGGCAACATTAATATCAGATAAAGTAGATTTCAAACAAAGCTAGTGGAGGTGATGGAAATCCAACTGAGCTATTTCAAATCCTAAAAGATGTGAAAGTGCTGCATTCAACATGCCAGCAAATTTGGAAAACTCAGCAGTGGCCACAGGACTGGAAAAGGATTGCATTCCAATCGCAAAGAAAGGCAATGTCAAAGAATGTTCAAACTACCGCACAATTGCACTTATCTCACACGATAGCAAAGTAGTGCTCAAAATTCTCCAAGCTAGGCCTCAACAGTACTTGAACCAAGAACTTCCAGATGTTCAATCTGGATTTAGAAAACACAGAGGAACCAGAGATCAAATTGCCAACATCTGTTGAATCACAGAAAAAGCAAGAGAATTCCAGAAAAACATCTACTTTTGCTTCATTGACTGTGCTAAAGCCTTTGACTGTGTAGATCACAACAAACTGTGGAAAATTCTTCAAGAGATGGGAATATCAGACCAACCTACTTGCTTCCTGAGAAATCTGTATGCAGGTTAAGAAGCAACAGTTAGAATCGGACATGGAACAACCGACTGGTTCCAAACTGGGAAAGGAGTATGTCAAGGCTATATATTTTCACCCTACTTATTTAACTTCTATGCAGTGTACATCATGTGAAATGGTGGACTGGATGAAGCACAAACCAGAATCAAGCCTGCTGGGAGAAATACCAATAACCTCAGATACGTAGATGACACCACCCTTATGGCTGAAAGGGAAGAGGAACTAAAGAGCCTCTTGATGAAAGTGAAAGAGAATAGTGAAAAAGCTGGCTTAAAACTCAACATTCAAAAAGCTAAGACCACAGCATCTGGTCCCATCACTTCATGGCAAATAGATGGGGAAACAATGGAAACAGTGAGAGACTATTTTCTTGGGCTCCAAAATCACTGCAGATGGCAACTGCAGCCATGAAATTAAAAGACACTTGCTCCTTTGAAGAAAAGCTATTGACAAACCTAGACAGCATATTAAAAAGCAGAAACATTACTTTGCCGACAAGGGTCTATATAGTCAAAGCTAAGGTCTTTCCAGTAGTCATGTATGGGTGTGAGAGTTGGACCATAAAGAAAGCTGAGTGCTGAAGAATTGATGCTTTTGAACTGTGGCGTTGGAGAAGACTCTTGAGAGTCCCCTGGACTGCAAGGAGATCCACCCAGTCAATCCTAAAGGAAATTAGTCGTGAATATTCATTGGAAAGACTGATGCTGAAGCTGAAGTTTCAATACTTTGGCCACCTGATGCAAAGAACTGACTCACTGGAAAAGACCCTGATGCTGGGAAAGACTGAATGCAGGAGAAGAAGGGGGCGACCGAGGATGAGATGGTTGGATGGCATCACCAACTCGATGGTCATGAGTCTAAGCAAGTTCCAGGAGTTGGTGATGGACAGGAAAGCCTGCGTGCTGCAGTTCATCAGGTCGCAAAGAGTCAGACATGATTGAGCAACTGAACTGAACTGAAAGTAGACTTCAAAGCAAGGAAATTCACTGGACAGAGGGACATTATCCAATGTTAAAAAGGCCAGTCCATCAAGAAGACAGCAATCCCAAATGCATATCCACCAAACAACAGAGTTCTAAAATGTAAGCAAAAACTGATAGAACTGAAAGGAGAATGCACAAACCCACAGTAATAGCTGAACAATTCAATACCTCTCTCTAAACAATCAGTACAACTATATAGAAAATCACAAAGAATTTAAAAGAACTCAACAATACCATCAGTCAACAAGAATTAATCAACATTTATACAACACTCCATACAGGAAGAGAGGAAAACACATTCTTATCCAGTGCCTAAGCAACATAAAACAAGATAGAATATATCTTGGACTACAAAACAAATCTGAACAAACTGAAAAGAAATGAAATCATTAAAAATATGTTCTTTGACCACAATAGAAACAAACTAGAAATCAATAACAGAAAGTTAACAGGAAAATCTTCAAACACTTGAAACTTTAACAATACACTTATATGTAAATAATCTATGGATCAAAGAGGAATTCTCAAAGGAAATTTAAAAACACATACAATTGAACTGAAGGAGGGACTTCCCTGGTGGTCCCATGGCTAAGACCTAATTCCCAGTGCATGAGGCCTGGGTTTGATCCCTGGTCAGGGAACTAAATCCCACATGCTACAACTAAGAACTGGCACAGCCAAATAAATAAATCCAAAAAAATGGGTGCAAGACCTAAATAGACATTACTCCAAAGAAGACATACATATGACCTACAAACACATGGAAAGATGCTTAACATTACTCATTATTACAGAAATGAAAATCAAAACTACAATGAGGTATTAATACCTTATACCATCAGAATGGTCATCATCAAAAAGTCCACAAATAATAAATGCTGGAGAAGGTGTGGAGAAAAGGGAACCCAAATGTACTGTGGGTTGTAATGTAAATTGATACAACCACTTGGAGAACAGTACAGAGGTTCCTTAAAAAAACTAAACATAGAACTATCATGACCCAGTGATCCCACTAAAGGGCATATACCCTGAGAAAACTGTAATTCAAAGACTCATGTACCGCAGTGTTCACTGCAGCAATGTTTACAATAGCCAGGACATGGAAGCAACCTAAACATCCATCGGCAGATGAAAGAATAAAGCGGTTGTGGTACATATATACAATGGAATATTACTGAGCCATAAAGAGGAATGAAATTAGGTAATTTACAGTGATATGGATGGGCCTAGAGTCTGTCACACAGGGTGAAGTGAGTCAGAAAAAGAAAAATAAGTATATTAATGTCTATGTATGGAATCTAGAAAGACAGTACAGATGAGCTTGTCTGCAGGGTGGAACAGACACACGGGTGTAGAGAAAAGACACACGGACAGTAGGGGAAAGGGAGGGTGAAATGAACTGGGAGAGTAAGACTGATGTATGTATACACTACCATGTGTAAAACGGACAGCTAGTGGGAAGTTGCTGTTCCAGCACAGGGAGCTCAGCTAAGTGCTCTGTGATGACGAGAGGGCTGGGATGGGGAAGGGAGGTTCAGGAGGGAGGGGATATATGTACACATGCGGCTGATTCACTTTGTTCTACAGCGGAAACTACCACTTAGAGCAATTATGTGCCACTAAAAGAATAAATTTTTTTAAAAAAGAACTACAGGAAAATGAAAATACAACATATTAAAATCTGTGAGGCATAGGTAAAACAGTGCTGAGAAAGAAATTTACAGCAATTAAAAAAAAGGAAAAACTCAAATCAATAATTAACTCTCAACCTCTAGAATCCCTCTGCAAAAATGCAAAATAAAAGCAAAGAAAGAAAAAGGAAAAAATAAAAATACAAGCAGAAATCAATAAACTGAAAATGGAAAAATAGGGAAGAATCAATAAAACAGCTGGTTCTTTTAAGAGATCAAAAACTGAAGCACCTAGCAAGACAAAGGAAAAAAAAAAGAGAGAGAGAGAGAGAAGATACAAATTACCAACATAGGAATAAATCAGAAATGAAATGTGAATGTGTCTACACACCCTGCAACTACAAAAAAAAAAAAAAGGGAACACTATGAATAACTCTTCACAAACAACTGACAATTTAGAAGGAATGAACCAATTTCTCACAAAACAAAAACTACAACTTACCCAACTTTACTTATGAAGTTAATAATTTGAATAGTCTTACACCTACTAAATAAAATGCATTTGTAAATTCAAAACATCCGAAAAACTCTCCAGATCCAGATGGTCTCACTGAAAATTGTAGCAAACTTTTAAAGAAGAATTAACATCAATTTTCCACAATCTTTTCTAGAAACAGAACTGAAGGGAACATTTTCAAATTCATTCTATTAAGCTAGTATCACCCTGATTTAAAAAACAAACAAACATAAACACAGTATAGAAAACTACAGATCAACATTCTTCATAAGTACAGATCTTTAACAAAATATTAGCAAGTCAAATTTGGAAATATACAAAAAGAATCATCCATTATGATCAAGCAGAGTTTATTCCAGGGTTGCAGGTCTAGACCAATATTATAAAACTAATCAATGTAATCCACCACATTAAAAAGCTAAAGAAAAAAACCATGTAATTCATCTCAATTGAGGTAAAAAAAAAAAAAAAAAAGTAGTATTTGACAAAATTCTTCACCCACTCATGGGGGAAAAAGTATCTCTCAGAGAAAGAGAAACGGAATGGAACTTCTTCAACTGGATAAAGAGCATCTACAAAAACCTACAGTAACATACACTTGAGAGTAAAAGACTGAATTGTTGTTGCTGTTTAGTAGCTAAGTCACACTGAATTCTTTGCAAGCCCATGGACTGCAGCCCACCAGGCTCCTCCGTCCATGGGATTTCCCAGGCAAGAATACTGGGGAGTGTTAGTCACTCAGTGTGTCCAACTCTTTGCAGCCCCTGGACTGGAGCACGCCAGGCTCCTCTGTCCATGGAATTCTCCAGGCAAGAATACTAGAGTAGGTTGCCATTTCTTTCTCCAGGGGATCTTCCCAACCCAGGGATCAACCTGCCTCTCCTGCAATGCAGGCAGATCCTCTACTGCTTTCAGATCCCAAAGAATGAATTCTTTCCCCCCAAAATTGGGAGAAAAAACACAAAATGTCCAATCAACATATTCATTAAACATACTGCTGAAAGTTTTTGCCAGTGCAATAAAATAAGAAAAGGAGATTAAAAAAAAATAATAAATTTGAAAGGAGAAAATAAAACTGTCTCTATTTGTCAATTAAATGATTATCTAGGTAGAAAATTGCCAAGAATCTACAAAACAAAAAGACAACAAATAGTGAGTTCAGTAAGTTCATAGGATACAAGACAAACACATAGAAAAAATCCACTGTACTTGCAATGAACACATGGACATAAAAAATAAAATAACCCACACACCCGAAACACTAGGTACAAATCTAACAAAACAAGCATATAAGACTTGTATCCTAAAAATGGCACAATACTCATCAGGAAACCAAAGATCTAAAAACAAATAGAGAGACATTCTATGTTAATGGAATGAGTGATTCAACAATCTCAGAATGTCAATTCTTCCACTCCCTAATATTAATACAGGGGTTTAACATAGTTCCTACCAATATCCCAAGCAAGATTTATTGTGTAGATATTGACAAGATCATTCTAAAATTTATATGAAGAGGAAAAGGAACTAGACTTACTAAAACAATTTTGGAAAAGAATAAAATGGAAGGAAATATCCTACCCAATTTAAAGACTTATTTTACAGCGATAGTAGTAAAAACTGTATAGTACTGGCAGAGAGAGAGAAACACATGGAATAAGACAGAACCCAGAAATAGATCCACAAAAATATGCACAATTTTTAGCAAAAGTACAAAAGCAATTCAGTGGAGGGACTGCTTTTCCAACAAATGGTGCTGAAGCGAACGGACATGTGTAGGCAAAAAAAATGAACTTCAACCTAAGTCTCATATCTTATGCAAAAATAACTCAAAATGTATCTTAAAGGTAAAATGTAAAACTATAGAGCTTGTAGGGAAAAATACAGGAGAAAAATTTCAGGATCCATTGATATGCAAAGATTATTTAAGACCTGACACCAACCCATTAAAGGAAAATACCGATAAATTGAACCTCAAAACTTAAAAACTTTTGCTCTAGCAAAGAGCCTAGAAAGTGGATAAGAAGGTAATGTAAGAAGTGGGCAAAGTATTTCCAAACCACAGGCCCAACAAAGGATTAGTATCCAAAATATATATAAAGAACTCTCAAAACTCAACAGTAAAAGAGCAAACAATCCAATTAGAAAATGGGTAAGAGACACAAAGAAACACTGCACTCATATATGATATGACATACACACATTTTTGCTACAAGTGTTTACAAAACAAAAGGACAGAAAATGACCTCACTGGTTCTCAGTAAGGGACAAGTTAGCTTTTAGACCTGCCATTTGCAGTGGAACCATCACCAAGATGCAGATTTTCATGAAGACCCTGACAAGGAAGTCCATCACTCCCGAAGTCAAACCCTCGGATGCAACAGAAAATATAAAGGCCAAGATCCAAGATAACAAAGGAATTCCTCCCGATGGGCAAAGCCTGGTCTTTGCTGCCAAGCAACTGAAGATGGATGTACTGTGACTACAATGCAAAAGGAGTCCACTCTTTACCTTAACGTTTTAAACTTTGTGGTGGTGCTAAGAAAAGAAAAGGAAGAAGTCTTACATCACTCCCAAGAAGAACAAGCATAAGACAAAGAAGGTTTAAGCTGGCTGTTCTGAAATACTATATCGTGGATGACAATGGCAGAATCAGTCACCTTCATCAGGAGTGCCCTACTGAGGAATGTGGTGCCAGAGTTTTTATGGCAAGCCACTTACACAGGCATTACTGCGGCAAATGTTGTCTGACCTATTGTTTCAACAAACCAGAAGGCAAGTAATTGCATATTGGTTAATAAAAGACAGAGACACTAGTTTGATAAATTATAATACAACTAAATAGTAGTATACAGCCACAGAAAATAAAGGTGATAACCTTAACTGCTATGGTCTCCAAAGTATATTTGTGTGTGTGTGGGGGGGGGAGGGTAGTGGTGATAAGGGTACTAAAAAAAGAGTGTGCTCCCCAAAAGAAAGAAAACACACACAGACACACCACATACATGTATACACACACAAGCTAACCACAGAAAAATCTTTACTTGTAAATTGTTTGCCCCTAGGTAGGTTGTAAGAACAGTAGAGCAGATGAATGAGATGAAAGATTTTCACTGTATAGTCTTTTGAGCTTTAAATTTTGTGACTGTGTTCTAAAAGTTTTATAAAGTGTTGTTTTTTAATTTAAAAAATGAAATAGGATACGTTTCATATTTGTTATATTCAACACTAAAAAATATATTAACTGTCAAAAATGTAAATACGAAGAACATTTTAAAAATTACCAAAGACTGAAATGAGTTTATAAATTAATTGTATTTTCAAGAATTTGCTACTAGAGATTACTAAATTTTGATGAGTTTAATAGCAAACATGTAAGTGTACGATGTAAAGTAGCAACAAAATTAAGAACACTTTACTATACAATATAAAATATAAAACAAGAATGTTATGTAAATTTGTTATTAATTGTTGAAATGCTTGTGTGTGTTAGTCCTTCAGGCCCATCCAACTCTTTGTGACCCCATGGACTGTAGCCCACCAGGCTCCTCTATCCGTGGAATTCTCCAGGCAAGAATACTAATCGTGCTTCTGCTCAGTCTCTAAACTGTGTTCGACTCTTTGCAATCCCAGTGATTGTAGTCCTGCCAGGCTCCCTCTGTCCACGGAATTCTCCAGGCAAGAATATTGGACTGGGTTGCTATTTCCTTCTCCAAGGCATCTTCCCGACCCAGGGATCAAACCCTGGTCCCCCACATTGCAGACAGATTCTTTACCATCTGAGCCACCAGTTGAAATGTTAAGGTAGAAAAAACTTTTTAATGGAAGTTACCTTTTCAAACGTATTTCAAACTTATAAACTCACTGCTATTCCTATAGATTATTTGTTTGATGCTAGAGATTATTTGTTTGATGCTGAGGACACATTTTCCGACAAATAAATGGACACTGGGGCATCCCTGGTGGTCTAGTGGTTAAGAGTCCGCCTGCTAGTGGAAGGGACATGGGTTCAGAAGATCCCACATGCTGTGAGGTAACTAAGCCCACATGCCACAACTACCGAGCCCAAGCGCGACAACTGCAACAGCCTGTGCTCCGCAAGAGAAGTCACCGCAGTGAGACGCCAGAGCCCCGCAACTAGAGAAGCACCACTCACTGCAAACAGAGAAAGTCTGCGTGCAGCGAAGACCCACGGCAGCCAAAAATAAATAAATAAATAAATAAATAAAAGAAGATTAAATCTTAAGAATCTCAGAAAAGTCTACTTAAATTATAAAATCTAAGTTCTAAAGTAGAACTTTGAATTCTAGAAGATGAGAACAGGAAATTCTGTGGTTTTTGAAGGAAGAAAGAAAGGAAAGCAGGAGAAAGGAGGAAGGAATAAGAGCATATTACTCCCCTTTCTCATATATAAAGTGACCTCAGTCAAAATTTTCAACTATGAAAATGTCGTATCAGGGTCTCACCTTCCTCTCTCTATTCCTTGTTATGCAGTCCCACATACCCCAATGCAACACCTTCCCACAAAGCCTTGCCCCCCTCCAAAATACACTACATGTACTTAACCCACTGTCCCAGCTACCACCAAGACTCTCAATCTCTCATGAACAGGTGTGATTTCAGCTTACAAACAGTGAAAAAAGCACTCTAAATAAACTAAATAACATGTAGCTTAAATCTTCCTGAGGTACAGCTGACCATATGACAACTTGAGGATTAATCCACGTGTAATGTAAGAGCTGGCTTTCCATATCCCCAGTTCCTCTGCATCCGAAGACTCAACTAACCAGCAACAATACTGCACTGTAGTATTTACTACTGAAAAGTATTCATGTATGAGTGGACCCATGCAGTTCAAACCCATGTTATTCAAGGGTCAGCTGCATTTGTGATTTTTCTAAGAGTATACTTGCTAATTTAAATGAAAGTACAATTCTCAGAATTTCAGAGACTACAACTTTAAAAAATGTAAATATTTAAGAAATACTGAAGTAGCCTTTATCTATTTTAGGAGTACTTCTTACCCTAGCCTTATCTCCCCAAAGTTCTGTTATATATGTGTATATATTTAGAACATAGTTAATTCAACCATTTATCCAATGATTTAAAAGATTTACACATTTGTGTCACATTATTTTTTTGAAGAGACTATGTTCTTTAAATGATATCTATTTTTGGAATTGTTTTATCATTCACTGTATTATGGGCTTCCTAGGTGGCACAATGGTAAGAATATGCCTGCCAATGTAGGAGATGCAGGTTCAGTCTCTGGTTGGAAAGATCCCCTGAAGAAGAAATGGCAATCCATTACAGTATTCTTGCCTGGAATATTCCATGAATAGAGGAGCCTTGTGGCCTACACTCCATGGGGTCACAAAGAGACACAAATGAGCACGCACACACAATCACTGTATTATAAGTACTTGGATGGAAAATCTAAGTTATCATTTTACTACCCTATGAAGTCAATCCAAGATTTTGCATATAGAAGCTCCTCTGGGATTAACTCTAGTAACTGGGCTCTCTAGGAACAGAGTAACAAGAGGTTTGAAATTACCTTTGACTTCTTAAATCAACTGAAGTGAAGTGAAGTGACAGTCACTCAGTTGTGTCCAACTCTTTGCAACCCCATGGAACTCTTCAGGACAGAATACTGGAGTGGGTAGCCTTTCCCTTCTCCAGGGGATCTTCCCAACCCACAGATTGAACCCAGATCTCCCACACTGCAGGCAGATTCTTTACCAGCTGAGCTACAAAAACTACTTTTTATTTAAGAATTTTAAAAACCAAATATTAGAACACAATTTAAAACAAGTACAAATTATCTGTATTATCAAGTCAAGTGGAACTTAGGAAGCATTACTACAAACAAAGCTAATGGAGGTGATGGAATTCCAGCTGAGCTATTTAAAATCCTAAAAAATGATGCTGTTAAAGTGCTGCACTCAGTATGTCAGCAAATTGGGAAAACTCAGCAGTGGCACAGGACTGGAAAAGGTCCATTTTCATTTCAACTGTAAAGTGGACAAGACCAAAGAATGTTCAAACTACTGTACAACTGCTTACTTCACATGCTAGCAAGGGTATGCTCAAAATCCTTCAAGCTAAGCTTCAACAGTATGTGAACCATGAACTTCCAGATATATAAACTGGGTTTAGAAAAGGCAGACACACCAGAGATCAAATTGCCAACAATTGATCATAATTGATCAATTGTTGGATCACAAAGAAAGCAGGGGAATTCCAGAAAAACATCTACTTCTGCTTCATTGACTATGCTAAAGCCTTTGACTGTGTGGATTACAACAAACTGGAAAATTCTTAAAGAGATGGGAATACCAGACCATCTTAACCATCTCCTGAGAAACCTGTATGCTGGTCAAGAAGCAACACTTAGAACCTTACATGGAACAACTGACTGGTTCAAAATTGGGAAATGAGTATGACATGGCTGTATACTGTCCCCCCTGCTTATTTAACTTATATGCAGCGTGTATCATGCAAAATGCTGTGTTGGATGAATCACAAGCTGAAATGAAGACTGCCAAGGAGAAACATCAACAACCTCAGATATGCAGATAATACCACTCTAATGGCAGAAAGTGAAAAGGAACTAAAGAGCCTCAGGATGAGGGTTAAAGCGGACAGTGAAAAAGATGGCTTAAAACTCAACATTCAAAAAACTAAGATCATGGCAACTGGTCCCATCACTTCCTTGCTATTAGAAGATGAAAAAGTGGAAACAGTGACAGATTTTACTTTCTTGAGCTCTAAAACCACTGCTGACAGTGACTGCAGTCATTAAACTAAAAGACGCTTGCTCCTTGGAAGGAAACTATAACAAACCTAGGCAACATATTAAAAAGCAAAGACATCACTTTGCCGACAAAGGTCCATACAGTCAAAGCTATGGTTTTTCCAGTAGTCATATACATTTATAAGAGTTGGACCATAAAGAAGGCTGAGCAGCAAAGAACTAATGCTTTTGAACTATGGTGCTGGAGAAGACTTGAGAGTCCCCTGGACTGTAAGGAGATCAAACCAGTCAATCTTAAAGGAAATCAATCCTGAATATTCATTGGGAGGACTGATGCTGAAGTTGAAGCTCCAATACTTTGGTTACCTGATGGAGAGGGCCAACTCACTGGAAAAGATGCTGATGCTGGGAAAGATTGAAGGCAAAAGGAGAAGAGGGCAACAGAGGATGGGATGGTTAGATTATAGTAAAGGACAGGGAAGCCTCTCATGCTGCAGTCCATGGGGTCGCAAAGAATCAAACATGACTTTAGCAAATGAACAACAACAAAACAAATTATTTTTTGTAGAAAGAAGAAAACTTGATTTTACATAGCACAATGGACAAATCTCAGGATATAAATCTGAATCTTACTGTATTACTGCTATGTCACACTGGCAATTTTCACAAATTGTTACAAGAGTGCACCAGGACAGACCCAAGCTATACAGACTGACAGAGGTTTTGTTGTTATTTGCTTGGTTGTTTTTTAGCTCCTGAAACTCAAGGAAATCTCTGTCAAAACACTGTGGAAACACAAGTTAAGTCAAAGAGACTTCAGTGATTATACACACCAAGGAATACTTTGTTTGAAAAAAACAACAGCTTTGGAAAGTCATTCAACAAACATACTAATATAGCCTTCAACAATCAAAAACAAAACCAAATAAAAACAAACAACACAACAGCAAGCCCTGGGAAAAGGGAAGAATCTACTTTCAACAGTTACATTACACTATTCAAATGCCCAGTTTAAGAAAAAAAAATCACATAGCATACAAAACAAAAACAAACCAAGACAGAATTGCACATTGAAAGGAACAAAATTAACTGAAAGAAACTGGCTAAAGAAGCCCAGCCATCAGACTAACTAGATAAAAACTTTAAAACTGATTTGAATATGCTCAAAATGCTTTTTACAAAAAGTAAACAGGGCCTAAGGGACCTGCAGGATAATAAGCAGACCAAAACATGCATTGTGGGAATATCAGAAGGGGAAGAGAGAAAGGGACAGAAAGAACATGTAAAGAAATAATGGCTGAAAATACCCCAAAATCGATGAAATACATTAATCTACAAATTCAAAAAGTTCGATAAAATCTACATAGGATAAATTCCAGGATACTTGCACCAAGGCACATTATACACCACTGTCTAAAAACAAAAACAAAACCATAAAAGCAGCAGGAGAAGCAACTCTTTTCATACTGCTCAGTTCAGTCTCTCAGTCGTGTCCCACTCTTTGCGACCCCATGGACTGCAGCACGCAGGCTTCCTTGTCTATCACCAACTCCTGGAGCCTACTCAAACTCATGTCCATCAAGTCTGTGAGGCCATCCAATGATCTCATCCTCTGTCGCCCCCTTCTCCTCCTGCCTTCAATCTTCACCAGCATCAGGGTCTTTTCCAATGAGTCAGTTCTTCACATCAGGTGGCCAAAGTATTGGAGTTTCAGCTCCAGCATCAGTCCTTCCAATGAATAGTCAGGGTTGATTTCCTTTAGGATGGACTGGTTGGATCTCCTTGCAGTCCAAGGGACCCTAAAGAGCCTTGCCCAACAGCACAGTTCAAAAGCATCAATTCTTCGGTGCTCAGCTTTCTTTATAGTCCAACTCTGACATCCATACATGACTACTGGAAAAACCGTAGCTTTGACTAGATGGACCTTTGTTGGTAAAGTAATGTCTCTGGTTTTTAATAAGCTGTCTAGGTTGGTCATAGCTTTTCTTCCAAGGAGCAAGCATCTTTTAATTTCATGGCTGCAGTCACCATCTGCAGTGATTTTGGAGACCAGAAAAATAAAGTCTGTCATTGTTTCCATTGTTTCCCCATCTATTTCCTATGAAGTGATAGGACTGGATGCCATGATCTTAGTTTTCTGAATGTTGAGTTTTAAGCCAACTTTTTCACTCTCCTCTTTCACTTTCATCAAGAGACTCTTTAGTTCTTCTTCACTTTCTGCCATAAGGGTGATGTCATCTGCATATCTGAGATTATTGATATTTCTCCTGGCAATCTTGATTCCAGCTTGTGCTTCATCCAGCCCACCATTTCACATGATGTACTCTATATAGAAATTAAATAAGCAGGATGAGAATATGCAGCCTTGATGTACTCCATGGAACCAGTCTGTTGTTCCATGTCCAGTTCTAACTGTTGCTTCCTGACCTGCATACAGATTTCTCAGAGGCAGGTCAGGTGGTCTGGTATTCCCATCTCTTTAAGAATTCGCCACAGTTTGTTGTGATCCACACAAAGGCTTTGGCATAGTCAATAAAGCAAAAGTAGATGTTTTTCTGGAACTCTCTTGCTTTTTCGATGATCTAGTGGATGTTGGCAATTTGATCTCTGGTTCCTTTGCCTTTTCTAAATCCAGCTTGAACATCTGGAAGTGTATGGTTCATGTACTGTTGAAGCCTGGCTTGGAGAACTTTGATCATTACTTTGCTATCGTGTGAGATGAGTGCAACTGTGCAGTAGTTTGAAGCCCACCAGGGCTTCCCTGGTGGCTCAGAGGGTAACACATCTGCCTGCAATGTGGGAGACCTGGGTTCAATCCCTGGGTTGGAAAGATCCCCTGGAGAGGGAAATGGCAACCCACTCCAGTATTCTTGCCTGGAGAATCCCATGGACAGAGAAGCCTGGTAATCTACAGTCCAAGGGGTTGCAAAGAGTCGGACACGACTGAGCGACTTCACTCACTTGTGAACATTCTTTGGCATTGCCTTTCTTTGGGACTGGAATGAAAACTCATCTTTTCCAGTTCTATGGCTGCTGGTGAGTTTTCCAAATTTGCTGGCATGTTGCATGCAGGACTTCCACAGCATCATCTTTTAAGATAGGAAATAGTTCAACTGTTCAAGAGTCCGTAATAAGGTCAGCAACTTATTTCTTACTAGAAACCATGGATGCCCAAATACAGTAGGATGCACATTTAACTGTTGAAATAAAAAAATTGTCAACCAAGAATTTTGCATCTGACAAAACTGTTCTTCAAAATTAGGTATAATTTAGGATGTTGTCAGATAAACAAAAGTTGAGGGAGTTCAATATCATAAGACCTGCCCTACAAGAAATGCTAAAGATAGTCCTTCGAGTTGAAATGAAAGGACACTAAACAGCAACTCAAAGTCATATGATGAAATAAAGGTCTCTGCTGCTGCTGCTAAGTCACTTCAGTAGTGTCCAACTCTGTGTGACCCCTAGTATAGGTGAATACACCAGCAAATATAAAAACGGGTACTACTATATATATATTTGGCTTCTAACTCCATTTTGTATTTCCTATAGAATTTCAAAGACAAATGCATAAAAAATAATTACAAACCCATGATACTGGATACACAATGTATAAAGATATAATTTGTGAAAACAACAATATAAGGGGGTAAGACTGAGCTGCATAGGAGCAGAGCTTTTATATGCTATTGAAGTTAAGTCCATATCAGTGCAAACTAAATTGCTATAAATTTAGGAAGTTAAATGTAATTCACAAGGATTACCACAAAGAAAATTTCTAAAAAAATACACACAAAAGGAAATCAAAATGGTTCACTATAATAAAATGGGGGTGGGGGAGAAGAAGAAACCAGTAAAATGAGCAACAAAAAAGGTATAAAGTTTCACAACAACACAGAAGCAAAATGATGGCAGAGGTCCTTCCTTATCAGTCACTTTTGTTGTTGTTCAGTTGCTAAGTCGTGTCTGACTCAGAGACCCCATTATAGCCTGCCAGGCTCTTCTCACTACTTTAAATTTAATTGGGTTAAACTTCCCAATCAAAGCCAGAGACTGGCAGGACTGATTTAAAAACATGATTAAAGTATATGCTGACTATAGTGACTCAATTTATACACAAAACTATAGTTTCAAAATGAAAAGATGGAAAAAAGATATTCCATGAATACAGAAAGTAAGAGTGTTAGTGTGGCTATTCTGATACCAGAAAAAAAAGGCATTAGGTCAAAAACTGTTACAAGAGACAAAGATGGACACTGTATGTTGAAAAAAGGGTCAATTCATCAAGAAGATAAAACAATTACAAAGCATATATTAACATATACACACTACTATATATAAAATAGATAACTAACAAGAACCTACTGTATAGCACTCAGAACTATACTCAATAACTCGTAATAACCTATAAGGGAAAAGAATCTGAAAAAGAACATGTATGCGTGTAAGCTTTTTCACTCTCCTCCTTCACTCTCATCAAGAGGCTCTTAATTCCACTTCACTTTCTGCCATTAGAGTGGTATCATCAGCATATCTGAGGTTGCTGATATTTCTCCTGGCAATCTTGATTCCCGCTTGTGATTCATCCAGTCCATCATTTTGCATGATGTACTCTGCACAGAAGTTAAACAAACAGGGTGATAATACACAGGCATGTCATATTCCTTTTCCAATTTTGAACCAGTCAGTTGTTCCATGTAAGGTTCTAAGTGTTGCTTCTTGACCAGCATACAGGTTTCTCAGGAGACAGGCAAGGTGGTCCAGTATTACTCTCTAAGAATCTTCCACAGTTTATTGTGATCCATACAGTCAAAGGCTTTAGCACAGTCAACGAAGCAGATGTTTCTCTGGAAATCTTTAGCTTTCTCTATGAGCCAATGAATGTTGGCAATTTGAACTCTGGTTCCTCTGCCTTTTCTAAACCCAGCTTGTACATCTGGAAGCTCTCGGTTACTGTACTGCTAAAGCCTAGCTTGAAGGAGTTTGAGCATACCCTTGCTAGCATGTGAAGTGAGTGCAACTGTACAGTACTTTGAACATTCTTTGGCATTGCCCTTCTTTGGGATTGGAATGAAAACTGATCCCATGGACTATAGTCTGCCAGGCTCCTCTGTCCATGGAATTCTCCATGCAAGAATACCGGAGTGGGTTGCTATCCCCCTCTCCATGGGATCTTCCTGACCCAGGGATCAAACCTGGGTCTCCTGCATTGTAGGCAGATTCTTTACTGTCTGAGCCACCAGGGAAGCCATATGTACACACACAGAGTAAAACTATTTTTATTTGCAGATGACAATTCTATATATAGAAAAATTCCAAAGAATCCACAAGATACCAGAGCTAGTAAATTAATTCACCAAAGTTGCAGAAGAAAACCAACACACAAAAAGCAGTTGGGTTTCAAGATAAACTGAACTTCATTAAAGTTTAAAGCTTTTGTGCAAAGGACATTAACAAGAAACTGAAAAGTAGATTTTTGGTTGTATTTGAATGAAAGAAAATATTTACAAGTCATATAGCCAATAAGGAGCTAACATCAAGAATATTACAATGATGCCCTAAAATTTAACAACAAAAACTCAAACCACATAGGTTTTAAAAATGGCAATGGATCTGAACAGACATTTGCCAAAGAAAATATACAAGTGGCCAACAAGCACATGAAAAGATGGCCAATATTATTAGTCATTAGGGAAATACAAGACATAATACAAAGAGGTATCATTTCACATAAACTAGGATAGTAATTAAAAAAAAACAGAAAATAACAATGCAAGAGAGGATATGGAAAAATTGGAACCTTTGTGCACTGCTAGTAGGAATGTAAAAACGGTGTGATTGCTGTGGAAAGCAGTATGATAATTCCTCAAAAAGTTAAACACAGTTAAACATATAAACCAACTGTTAAACATATAAATGTTAAATAAGTTAAACATATAAACCAAATGACCCAGCGATTCCCCTTCTAGGTGTACACCCAAAAGAATTGAAAACAGGAACTCAAACAAATACTTGTATACCAATGTTCACTGCAGCATTCCTTACAGTAGCCAAAAGATAGAAACAATTCAGGTGTCCATCAACAGATGAATGAATAAACTAAATGTGGTATATACACAAAATGGAGTATATTCAGCCTTAAAAAGGAATTAAATTCTGATACATGCTACACCATGGATGAATCTTAAAGATATTTTGTTAACTAAAATAAATCGGACACAAAAGGACAAATATTATATGACTCAACTTACATTAAATACCTCAAACAGCTAAATTCATAAAGACAGAAAGTAGATTAGAGGTTATGGGGGCTGAGGGAGGAGGAAGTTAGGAGTTATTGCTTAATACGTACAGAGTTTCTGTTTGAGGTGATGAAAAGTTTTGGAAATAGACAGTGGTGACAGTTGCACAATCTTGTGAGCATAGCTACTGGCACTGAATTGTACACTTCAGTTCAGTTCCGTCCCTCAGTTGTGTCCGACTATTTGCGACCCCATGAATCGCAGCATGCCAGGCCTCCCTGTCCATTACCAACTCCCGGAGTTCACTCAGACTCACGTTCATCAAGTCAGCAATGCCATCCAGCCATCTCATCCTCTGTCATCCCCTTCTCCTCCTGCCCCCAATCCCTCCCAGCATCAGAGTCTTCTCCAATGAGTCAATTCTTCGCATGAGGTGGCCAAAGTACTGGAGTTTCAGCTTTAGCATCATTCCTTCCAAAAGAACACCCAGGACTGATCTCCTCTAGAATGGACTGGTTGGATCTCCTTGCAGTCTAGACTACTTAGAAATGGTTAAAATGGCTAATTTTGTGTTTTATATATATATATATGGATATATGTAAAATATATTCTACCACAGTAAGAAAAAGTTATTAATTATATGTAAAGAAATCAGAATCCTATCAGTCCTTAAACTGTGAATGCAATTAGCAGTAAGTGCATTCCATTACAAACTACTGAGCCATACATAGAAATCAACTCACTTGCAAATGGTTTAGATTGTAATAAAATAGAAGATGGGACTTGTCTATATAAAAAGGAAAAAATTTTGTTTCAGGAATTATAAAAGAATAACTAGAATTTAAGTCAGCTTATTACAAAAAGTCTCTTTTAATTTAAAACTTTTATTTTTTAATTCTAAGACTTGTTTTATTTTTAAAATTTTAAAATTTAAAATTTATATTTTTATTTTTAACCCTGAATCAAACTTTCTATAAAGTACAATCAGAGTGCTTTAACACAGATGGGAAGATAACAGATTTTTTTTTATCACCAGATATAAGTTTCATAAAAGCAACAATTGAGGTTTTAGTTTTCATTTGTCCAGAATGTCTGTCATATAATACTCAATAAATCTGGTGAATAAAACCAAACTAGTCAAAATCAGCTTCCCTCATAGTTCAGTCAGTAAAGAATCTGCCTGTAATGCAGGAGACCCAGGTTAGATTCCTGGGTCTGGAAGATCCCCTGGAGAAGGAAATGGAAATCCACTCCAGTATTCTTGCCTGGAAAACCCCACGGACAGAGGAACCTGGCGGGCTACAGTCCATGGGGTGGCAAGAGTCGGATATGACTTAGTGTCTAAACTACCACCACCAGTCAAAATCAGTAGGAAAGCAGCATTAAGGAAACTCTTTTCAAAATCATCTTCCCATTATAAAGTTAAAATATCTACCGTAAAAATAACATCTGAGTAATTCAGGGCCTATAAAACTAAAACTTTAAATTCCTTCTTTTCTCTGGTATATGCCTCCATCCCCAACTCCAACAGGTAATTTCCAGAACCTGACTTTATGTGTACCTTCTTGTACTGATTTGTGCTTGTCTACCTGAAGCAGCCCAGCCTAGAAAGGAAAGTCCACAAGCACTCATCTTCATAACTGGATGGTTGGCCTATTCAAGGTACTCCTGAAGTGCTTGAGGTACTCCTGATTCACTAGGTCATACTGTAGGTATCGTTTGCATGTTTTCTTTCATCTTTATTGCTTTGTTTGTCATTTGGTACATTAAGGCTGAATACGAAATCAACTTGAATAGGAAATGCAAACTTTATTTGATAACTATTAAAGCAAACCATGGGTTTCCCCGGTGGCTCCGCGGTAAGAATTTGCCTGCCAATGCAGAAGATGTGGGTTTGATCCCTGGGTCAGGAAGATCCCTTGGAGGAGGAAATGGCAACAGAGACCAGTATTCTCACCTGGGAAATCCCATGGATAGAGAAGCATGGTGGGCTACTGTCCACAGAGTCGCAAAAGAATCAGATACAACTTAGCAACTAAACAACAACAAAGCAAACTGTGTACTATTAATGACAATCAAGTTCCGACTTTCGGAACTCATCCTAAGGTATCTTTAAAAAAAAGAAAAAGCATAAGGAGCTTGGGGGAACAAATTACCACTTTAAGTGGGGGGAATACTGTAATTCGATTGTCCTGAATCAGGCAATTTATAGCCACAGAGATGACCATGGCTGGCTATGAGATTCAGTCTCTCAGATCTCTGACTCTAGGGAAAAATAACTGACTCTGGGCCCCAGCTGCTGCACTCTGAAATCCATCACTTTGCACAGAGGCCGTGCTTCTCACTGGCTGCTCCCAGTAAAGAACACCACAGGCATACACTAAGATGGCCCTGATCTTGGAAGATGAGAAATTTCTGTGATAGACAACTTCTGCTCAAGAACTTCTGAGGTCCCGGTTAAATTTCCTTAGAACTACGACTTTCACCCAAAGTTCCTTCCTTCCTTACCTTTCTCCTTCACTTGGAGTCAGACTTGCATCAGTCTGATGATTCTCCTTGCCTCCTTCCTCATTTTCTCTCACAAGCACTTCTAATAAACTCCTTGCATGCTTAATCCCATCCTGGCATCTGCTTCTTCCTTGAAGCATTGCATTTTTTTTAAAATTTAGCCATTTAAAAAATTATTTCTAAAGCATCATGTTTGCTTCCCTATTTGCTAAAATAGGATACACCAAACATGACAATTCCAATGCCTTTGTCTGCTAAAAATCTCAACTAAGACATACCTAACTCATCAGTAAGTATATTCTTAAAGGGACAAGATCAGAGCTACATACAATTCAACATGTGTACTGAGCACCTGCTATACATGAGAAACATGCTAAGCATTAGAGGGAATACAAAGGTGATGTGGTTCCTATCTTGCTCTCAAACAACTCCCAATATAGAGGAGGAGAAGCCACATATACAAACTTTAAAGGGCAGATTTTCATTAAGTACTAATATTGACACATAAAGTACTAAAGAAATTAATGGTGGTGGTTTAGTCACTAAGTCGTGTCCGACTCTTGTGACCCCATGGACTATAGCTTTCCAGGCTCCTCTGTCCACGGGATTCTCCAGGCAAGAATACTGGAGTGGGTTGCCATTTTCTTCTCCAGTCTACTAAAGACATTAATAGATCCATTCTACTTAGGGGATGGAATTGTAGTAGAAAGCCTATGTAGAGGAGACAGCATTTGAAACATACACGGAAAGACAGAATCTTCAGGTTGTACCTGCCTATAATTAATAAGGACAGTCCAATAAAGATGCCTTCCATGCTTACATACTTGGCTACCCTCAATGTTTAAACTCCTCCCATCACAATTCTCTCACTCCGTGCTACTCCCAGAATACTGATGGTTTCTTAGTTTCCCTCCAAAGCATTCCCAGTATTCCCCCTTTCATCACTATTGCCACTAAGACTCCTAAGCCAGAATCCTGGGAATCAACTTTGAATCTTCTCTCGCTACCCCATCATTCAACCACCAATCTACTTCTAAAGCTAAAATCTGTCCACTCTTCTTTACCCCACAGCTACTGCTCTAGTCAAGAACACCACGATCCCTTCCATGAATTGTGGCAAAAGTCCCCTAACCTGCCTTCTTGCCTACAGTTCTACAGTCATTTAATCCATGCTCCACAGAGCAGAGATCCTTTAAAATTCATATCTAATTATTAATACCTGGTTTAAAAGTCTTCAATAGGTCCTCACTGCTCACAAGATAAAATCCAATACTTTCATTCACAAGAGCTGACTCCACACTTCAGACTGAATAGACTCCAGCTACTCAGAATTCCTAATTTGCTGAGCTCCTCTTGGATTCCAGTGGCTCTGTGCAACACCAACCCTTGGAAGACACATCCTCCTTATCCTCACCTGGTCAACTCTCACTTCCACTAAAATGTTACTTCCTTCACTCCCAAACATAAGGATACTAGAATAGTCTCCTAGCTTCCTATTGCCATCCCAAGATCATTTCTTCTCAGCCTTTTCCTTCATGATCTATGCCATCTTTCCATTAACTATTGCCTTTAAGATGGGGATCAGATCAGAGATCAGATCAGTCGCTCAATCGTGTCCAACTCTTTGTGACCCCATGAATCGCAGCACGCCAGGCCTCCCTGTCCATTACCAACTCCCGGAGTTCACTCAGACTCACGTCCATCGAGTCAGTGATGCCATCCAGCCATCTCATCCTCTGTCGTCCCCTTCTCCTCTTGCTCCCAATCCCTCCCAGCATCAGAGTCGTTTCCAATGAGTCAGTTCTTTGCATGAGGTGGCCAAAGTACTGGAGTTTCAGCTTTAGCATCATTCCCTCCAAAGAAATCCCAGGGCTGATCTCCTTCAGAATGGACTGGTTGGATCTCCTTGCAGTCCAAGGGACTCTCAACAGTCTTCTCCAACACCACAGTTCAAAAGCGTCAATTCTATGCGCTCAGCCTTCTTCAAGTCCAACTCTCACATCCATACATGACCACAGGAAAAACCATAGCCTTGACTAGACAGACCTTTGTTGGCAAAGTAATGTCTCTGCTTTTCAATATGCTATCTAGGTTGGTCATAACTTTCCTTCCAAGGAGTAAGCATCTTTTAATTTCATGGTTGCAGTCACCATCTGCAGTGATTTTGGAGCCCAAAAAAATAAAGTCTGTTTCCACTGTTTCCCCATCTATTTCCCATGAAGTGATGGGACCGGATGCCATGATCTTCGTTTTCTGAATGTTGAGCTTTAAGCCAACTTTTTCACTCTCCACTTTCACTTTCATCAAGAGGCTTTTGAGTTCCTCTTCACTTTCTGCCATAAGGGTGGTGTCATCTGCATATCTGAGGTTATTGATATTTCTCCCGGCAATCTTGATTCCAGCTTGTGTTTCTTTCAGTCCAGCATTTCTCATGATGTACTCTGCATATAAGTTAAATAACAGGGTGACAATATACAGCCTTGACGTACTCCTTTTTCTATTTGGAACCAGTGTGTTGTTTCATGTCCAATTCTAACTGTTGCTTCCTGACCTGCATACAAATTTCTCAAGAGGCAGATCAGGTGGTCTGGTATTCCCATCTCTTTCAGAATTTTCCAGTTTATTGTGATCCACACAGTCAAAGGCTTTGGCATAGTCAATAAAGCAGAAATAGATGCTTTTCTGGAACTCTCTTGCTTTTTCCATGATCCAGCGGATGTTGGCAATTTGATCTCTGGTTCCTCTGCCTTTCCTAAAACCAGCTTGAACATCAGGAAGTTCACGGTTCACATATTGCTGAAGCCTGGCTTGGAGAATTTTGAGCATTACTTTACTAGCGTGTGAAATGAGTGCAATTGTGCGGTAGTTTGAGCATTCTTTGGCATTGCCTTTCTTTGGGATTGGAATGAAAACTGACCTTTTCCAGTCCTGTGGCCACTGCTGAGTTTTCCAAATTTGCTGGCATATTGAGTGCAGCACTTTCACAGCATCATCTTTCAGGATTTGGAATAGCTCAACTGGAATTCTATCACCTCCACTAGCTTTGTTCGTAGAAGGCCCACTTGACTTCACATTCCAGGATGTCTGGCTCTAGGTCAGTGATGGGGAAGGAAATGGCAACCCACTCCAGTATTCTTGCCTGGAGAATCCCATGGACAGAGGAGCCTGGCAGGCTACAGTCCATGGGGTCGCAAGAGTCAGATACAACTTAGTGACTAAACCACCACCACCATAACCTTAAAATCATTACTGTGTTATGCAGCAGGATAGTTTCGTCAAATGCATGCAAGTGTATGCAGAACCCCAGTATGTAAGTTTTGAGAGCTAAGTTTCTCAGTCTAACACAAAGGGCTTCAAAGCCTTCTTCATTTCGCCTCCTTCTCCCCTAAGGCAGTTATTCCCTAAAATCTAAGGTGCAGGACAAATTAGAACACCGTTTTTCTGTATCACGCTGCCTACCTACTCGAAGGAAGCAACACAGTGCAGTGGGAAGAGTTGTGTTTGAAGCTAAACAGACTTAAGTTCAAATCTTGGTTCTATTAGTCAATAAAATAAGAAAAAGAAACAAAATATCAGACTGTCTCTATTTGCAGATGACATAATTACGTAGAAAATTCTATGGAGGGGCTTTCCTGGCGGTTCAGGGTTAAGACTCCATGTTTCCAATGCAGTGGTGTGGCTTGGATCCCTGGTCAGGGAACTAAGATCCCACATGCTCCAGGGAGTGGCCAAAAATAGATAAAAATTCTATGAAATCTGCAAAACAACTTTGAGCAAGGTCAAAGGATAAAGGATCAATATATAAAAATTAGCTACATGTTTGTTTAATTCAGATATATGATCTTTATTAAACAACTTTTTGAGTTTCATAATGCCTTTCTTTTTCGTGAATTTTTAGCATACCAAAGGACTCACTGATGCTTATTTAAGGACTTCCAATTGATAACAATATAAAATTTCTGAAATTCCCTCTCTTTTCCCTTAGAAGTCTCTCCCTTTCATCTCCCATTTGGACTAAATTCTCTCTAGGCCTGAGCACATCTGTCACCCTGCAATTCCTCTCTATTGCTCTCCAAATTTTCACCTATTGCTATATACCCATTAACAAATAACTGTAAAATAAAAAATTTTAAAACAATTTACAATAATATCAAAAAACAAAATATTTCAGATTAAAGTTAACCAAAGACATGTAAGACTTCTACACTCAAAGCATTTCTGAGAGAAATTTAAGTCTAAATAATGGAGACATATACTACATTCATGAATCCAAAGACTTGCTATAGTTAAGATGCCAATTCTATCCTGTTATCTACAGATTAAATGAAATTACAATTAAAATCTCACCAAGATTTTTTGGTAGAAATTGACAGGATGGTTCAAAATTTATACTGAAATACAAAATCTAGAAACAATAAAATAATTATTTTAAAAGAAGGAGGGCTTGCACTACCTAACTTTAAGACTTACTATAAATCTACAGTAATCAATAGTGTGGTATTGGGGGAAAGATAAACAAGACATCAATGGACTAGAAGAGTCTAAAACACATACATATTTACTTTAGATATTATATATTTAAATATACATTTACATAAACATATAATATATATTCATTTAATTTTCACAGAAACAACACAATCCAACAGGGAGAGGAAAGTCTCTTCAACAAATAGTTCTGAAATAACTAGATTTGAGCAGAAAAAAAAAAAATCTCAATTTCTACCTCATATCATATACAATTAATTTGAAATGGATCATAGGTCATGTAAAAGCTAAAGCTTTTAGAAAATAGCCTTGGGACCATGTGTGCATGACTTGGTGGCAGGCAAGGGGTTCTGTGACAGAGCACAGTGACCTTAAAAGAAAAAAACCTGATAAATTTGACTCCATCAGTATTAAAAACTTCTGTTTATCAAAAAACACCATTAGGAAAATGAATAGACAAGCCACAGACCAGAAGAAAATATTCATGAAACATATATCTGATAAAGGACAGTTAACTACGATAATACAAAGAACTCTTACAACTCAATACTATAAAGAAAAACAACCCAATTTTTTAAATGGGCAAAAGATTCACACAGATACTACACAAAAGAAGACACACGAATAACCCAGAAGAACATGAGAGCTCAATATCATTAGTCACCAGGATAATGCAAATTAAAGCCACAATGAGATAACACTACACACCCATCAAAATTACTAAAATTAAAGACTAATGACATCAAATATTGGCAAGAATGTAGAGCAACTGCAACCCTCATACACTGTTGGTGGGAACATGAAATGGTACCAACCATTTTGAGAAAAGGTCTGGAAGTTTCTTATAAACCTAACAGACATTTACTCTCTGAGCCATTTCTCCTGATATTTACCCAAGAGAAATGAAAACACTTCTACAACACGAGCTATAAGTAAGAACATTCATGGCAGCTTTATTCTCAACAGCCCCAAACTGGAAATCTCCCAGGTATCCATGCATTTAATAAACTTTGACATATTCATATGACAGAAAAAAAAAAAAAGACTGAATTCTTCATTAAACACAACCTCAAAAGCCTCACCAAAAATATATACTGTACAATTCTATTTATATGGTATCTACAACAGATAAGATTCATGTATGGTGATAAAAGATCTGAAGAGCAGCTGCTTCTGGAGGCTGGGGGTAGGAACTGACTGAGAAGGCACATGAGGAAAATTTCGGGAGGGCCGGTAATGTTCCATAGCCTGGTAGAAGCTTCAGTTGTATTCATTTGCCAAAACTCATTAAACCGTACAATTAACATTTGTGTATTTCTCTGTACATAAATTTTACCTGAAAAACAAAAAGAACTGTAAACAAAGAGTGAACTCTAAGTTAATGATATGCAAGCTGAAGTGTTTAAGGGTAAAGTGTACTGATGTCCACAACTTAATTTAAAATCCTTCAAAATGTTAAGATGGATTGGTGGATGGATAGACATATGATAAAGCAAACAATAAAATACTTGTAAATTAGAGAATCCAGGTGGGTATACGAGTATTTACCATGCAACTCTGAACTTTTTTGTGTATCTGAAATTTTTCATAATAAAATGTTGGATACAAAACTTGATTACAAGACAAATAAATATATTCTAAAATGAAGGGCAAAGTTTTTAAAATAATGTATCATAGGGAGTAGCTGCCTCTTATTATTTGGTTGGAGCATTGTCACTGCTGTGATGTCTGGACCTCTCTGCCACTGCCTTCTTCCTCTCTACTACAACACACATCATAATCCTTGTGGAAACCATCCTCATCCATGCACGCTATCCACCATTCAGCACACCAGTCCAGAGCCCCTGTTTCATCTTCCTCATTTCTAGAATCTTAAAACTCCAAAATGTAATTATCAATATCTCTAATCAAAATTCTTTATCTGCTCCCCTTACCCTCCTCTTACAACTCATTGAGATTTCTAATCCATGGAGCTCTCATTTACACCTCCATTCTCTCTCTTACAGCTTAACTTTCAATCTTCTGAAATACCACTATTCTCTTCATCTCTACTGCAGCCACAAGCAAACAACAATCCTTCTCTACCCTTTTACCTTAACTGATGGGTGCTGCAGGAAGAAAATCTCACAACCAGCAGGCCAATGAATGCTCTTCAAACCTACAATGCTCTCCACACTCCGCACTGCTCAGCAATCCTTTCTTATTCACTGGTTGGCTCCTTCTCCCAACTCCACAGCAGCAATTCCAAAACTTAAGATCCTTACTCATTTCTTTCCTCACTCTACGTAAAGCATCTTGTCTTTCATTACGAAAATTGAGGCTACCTAGCATGAACTCCGGAGAAGGCAATGGCACCCCACTGCAGTACTCTTGCCTGGAAAATCCCATGGACAGAGGAGCCTGGTGGGCTGAAGTCCATTGGGTCGCTAAGAGTCAGACACGATTGAGCAACTTCACTTTGACTTTTCACTTTCATGCATTGGAGAAGGAAATGGCAACCCACTCCAGTGTTCTTGCCTGGAGAATCCCAGGGACAGGGGAGCCTGGTGGGCTACCGTCTATGGGGTCGCACAGAGTCGGACACAACTGAAGCGACTTAGCAGCAGCAGCATGAACTCCCTGCTCCTCAACCTACAAACCCATTTTATCTCATCCCCTCCCACCTCAGAAGAAAGGATGTTATCACTCCTGCCAGAGGTAGCATATAATCATTAATACTGTTTTAAAATGCAGACTCTGTAACCAAGTTATCCTTTCCAAACCTCAGTTTTCTGTCTTATAAAATAGACACAATGATAGTATCCTGTGAGAATTAGAGAACACATAAGGCACTTAAAATAGTACTTGGCAAATAATTTGAGGCAAATACTAGTATCTTCACTATCATTCTCCATCAGTTACTTCCCCGAAGCATCCTAACATAAACAAGTTTCCATCACATTTAAATAAAAAACAAGTGTCTTCCGCAACTTGAATCCCCTTCATTCACAAGCTTGAAGGGGGAAAAAAAAAATCTGGAAAAAAAAAAAAATCTATTCTTGCTACTCATTTTTCATGTTTTTCTATCTTCTTTTTTTTGTTTGTTTTTCTATTTTCTATTCTCACACCTAAACTGCCGGACATAAGCACCTGAAAAATAGTAGTTAGATTTAACAGCTTAAATCTAACTACTATGTTTCAGGTACTTTATTTGACTTTTCTATAGCCTGACACAGTTAAAACACTTTCCTTGAAACTCATCCATTCTCAGCTTCTCGGACACTAGGGTCTTATTCTTTCTACCTGACTCTTTCCTTCTTAATCTCTTTCACTCACTCCTTTCCCTTTGCTCTTTCCCTACATTCTATTGTTCATTTTATTCCTCCAGTTCTGATGCCAGCCTAATTTCATTCTTACTTCTTATCATTTTCAGTGAGTGGCCTCATTCACTTTTTTAAAAACACCTTCTTTGAGGTACAATTAACACATAATAAATTACAAATATCTGAGCTGTATAACACGTTAGAATTTTAATACGCTCCTGAGGTGGCTCACTGGTAAAGAATCTGCCTTCCAATGCAGAAGTCGCAGGAGACACAGGTTTGATCCTGGGTCGGGAAATCCACTGAAGGAAGGAATAGCAACCCACTTCAGTATTCTTTGCTTGGAAAACTTCATAGACAGAGAAGCCTGGCAGGCTACAGTCCACCAGGTCAAAAAGAGTTGGACGTGACTGAGCACACACAAGAATGCATGCATATGCTCCTGAAACTATTAGTACAATCAAAAAGCAAATGAACATAAATGCCTCTCCCCAAAACAACTACTGACTTGTTTTCTGTCACTGTAGATGCATTTTTCTATAAGTTTACAGTACGTACTATGGTGTTTGGGGCAGTAGGGGGTGTTACCAGCTTAATTATTTTGAGCAATGTTGTCTCATGTATCAATAGTTCATTCTTTTTTACTGCTGAGAAGTATTCCAGTGTATGGCTATATCACAATTTGTTTATACATTCACCTGCTGATGGACATCTGGATTGTTTCCAATTTTTTGCTGAACAGAACTGCCATGAGCATTCATGTGTAACTCTTGAATGGACAGCTTCATCTATCTCATGGCCCCACCCACACACCTAAAAGTCCCAAATCTGTTCACCAGATACCAACAACCAACTGCCAGTCCTACAAGTCCACCTGGATAACCAGAAGGGACTTTAACAAGTTCAAAACTCATCTTATAATGCTACTCCTTTATAGCACTATAAAGGAGTACTCCAACAGGTACTCCTCCTACATTCTCTATCCTGACTAAAGGCACTCAAACCAGAAACTTAAGAGTCCTCCTAGGCTTACCACTTACCCCAATCACTATGAGTTACTAGATCCTGTCAATTCTGCCTTTTAAACATCTCTCAACTATATAAAATCCATCTCTACACTTTCATCCTAATTCAAATGCTCCCTTAATTCAAATATATATCATCTCCTGGCTGGACTATTAAACTAGCTTTCTAACTTTTCTCCTTACCTTCGGTCTCATTCTTCTGCAATCCATTTTCTATTCTATGGCCAAAGTGGATTTTCTAAAATTGAAATCTGATGTTATTCCCCTATTTAAGGTTCCTCAATGACATCTATACCCTCAAAATAAAAATCATTCTCCTTAGCTTAACATTAAAAAATTTGCTATAAACTACTTTTCCCTCCAAACTCATCCTCTGCCACTTCTCATCATGTTAGAACTTAGTCATTTCTGGATAATGTCAATTCCCTTTTAACTCTTACTGTTGAGGGCAATACTTGGTCTGCAGTAGGCATGACAGACTTATGCAATAGATAAGATCGGACTTTAACAGATGGGATCCATTGAGACCTTCTGGGAATTTTCAGGAAAAAAGGTAGTCCTGTCTGGCTGAAGCATAAAGTATATGAAAGACCAGGATAGGCAATCCATTCAGAAAAGCAGGATGAAGGCAGATCACTGATCGACATCAAGTCTATTTCAAAGAATACACACTTCATTCTATGCCCTCAAAAGACATCGATGGTTCTGAACAACTGTGTGACATATTCAGAAGTGTCCTATAACTTCTGAAATCTGAAAAACAGTAAAGGAGAGGTGGGGCAGTGAATTCAGTTAAGAGGCTATAGCAGCAGCCTGGGAAAGGGGACCCAAGTGTAGTTGGAGTAGGAGGGAATTGATTATATGACCATGTCAAGGAAAATGAACCTACAGGCTCTTCCTGGGTGTGGACAGTCAGAAATGACATCAAAGTCTTGAGCCAGTCAAATGAAATAATACAGCCATGAAGAGAAAAAAATTTGTAAATAGTAAGTGGAAGGGAGGGAGCTGATGGTTTTCCTTGGCTATTCCCTACCCATTCATTCAAATTTAAGTGCCAACTAGGTGACAGACACTGTATACATAGAGGATGAAATGAGGGTAAAATATCATCCCCATTCCCAAGGACCATCCAATCTAATTGGGGTGGTGAACTTAAATAGGAAAAAAAATAGGAATTGTTAAGTGCCTGGCTAGGGTGCTAAAAGAACAGACTAAAAGAAAGACTATCCAATTCAGGCCTGAGGATTTGAGAAAAGATCAGAGGTCCAGTGAGCCCAGAGGATGAGCAGTGTTAGGCCAGGCCAAACGCAGTCCAGGTGAAGAAAAGAGCATATCCAAAGAGCCCCAGGCTACATAACACAAGTTGATGCATCCGCAAACTACAATAAGGCTAAAGGAAGATACGGAGGTAGGCACATGAAATATCTAACTTGTCTTTGGTGGCTTAAAATCATCTTTAGTGGATATCTTAAGTGGGAATTGGAAGAAATCTCACACATCAACTAGACTGCGTACATTTTCACCCCCTCCCATCACTTCTACTGCCATGCAAGGGTATCTCTGCTTAAAGTCAAAGCAGGGTTATGTAAATAAGCAGAGAGGACTGGTGGGGTCTGTGGTCAATCGGAGACAGATGGGCAGCCATTTACTCAGCTCCAGCAGCTTACTGCCCTGCTTGAATGCTGGCCCACTGTGGAGAGATCTTCCCATTCTCCAAGAAAAGTTCAAGATTCAGATTTTATGTAGTAACACCCATTTAAAAATACTAGCAATTACATTAAAAACAAAAAAACACTATGCCAGCCAAACAAAATGTTTCTGTGGACAGATTTCCGCAAGGGCCACCAGTGTGGCAGAGGCAGGCCTGGTCTGCTAACTCCTATGATGTTCGTCTCACTGCTTCATAGGACCCTCAACTGACAGGGTTTCATGGTGATTCTCCTGGCAAAGGAGCTGCTTGCCTCCAAGCAAAACAGTCCCAAACTGATAGTGTTTTATGAGTTCTTTTATATATTTTCAATAATTTTTCTGTCTCCTCTCCACCCCACACCCACCTTGGTCAGGATACCTGCTTCCGGAATCACTGAGACTTCCTACCCCCCATCTACTACAAGCTAAGACGGCAGGTAAAGCGAAAGTAAACAGGGTGAGAGCCTGACAGGATTTCTAAAGAATAAGGTACGTAAGGCATATGACACACCTTTATTTTTCTTAGAAAACAGTATCAGAGATGTCTGTGACTAATCAGACATCTGAACAAAAAAGTCAGTAAGTTACACGTGAAATATACCAGCAAATTCTGCTAACAAACCAAACAGCTTCCACTGTAAGATAGCAAGAGAGGGAGAACAGGACAAAAGGGAAAGTAAAAGTTGCTGGCCTCTGAAAAATACCAAACACCTTTTTAAAAGCATAAATGTTTAGGAGAAAGGGTATCCTATAATCTCAAATCTGAGTGAACAGCAAAATTATTTTTTAACCAGATACCATGAAACATTTTTTGAGCAATGACGATTTAGATACCTATTAAAAGAGTAAAGCTACTCCTGTATTTATAAGGTAAAACAAAAATACTCTGATAGCCTTCATTAATATATTCATTCAGACATCAGTTGCTGATGTTTTAATGTATTTATTAAGTCACAACATTGCTTTAGAAGCTTTGAAAATGTAACATTTCGTAATTATACTAAAACGTGTAAAAGTACAGATCACGGGGTATATAACTTTAGATAACAATGTGGCAAGCTCGAAGAAACAGAACTGCTAAAATTTCTAATCAACAAACCGAATGACAGGGCCAAGGTTTTGAGAGAGAAAGAGAGAGAGAGAGAGAGAGACGGGGGAGTGGGGGTGGGGGAAGGTGGGGAGGAGGAAAGAAAGGGAGGGAGGGAGGAAGGAAGAAAGAAAGAAGGAAGGAAAGAAAACAGTGGTATGGGCACCTGCCCCTGTAAATCGGAGGTATGGGGGAATTCAGGGGAATGAAGAGTGATTACGGAGGGCGAGCAAAGCAGGCCATCCATGTTCCTGCTGGCAGGCGAGCTCCGCAATTACTTAGGGCAAGCGTTACGGCCAGAGCATTCTTGAACCCACTAGGACGAGCATACTGGACACATAAAACCGGAGGCTGACAGCAGCTCCGAGAAAGCACAGAGAAGGCAGAGAAGCGGCCTGCTTTGACCTCCAATGAAAACTGAGGCTCCTCCAACTCTCGTCTCTGAATCAGGGGCAGGGCAAGCTCTCAGCGGTTGGATTCTTCGGACAAACTCTCCCTGGCTCCCTGCGGCCTTCCCACACGCCACACGGGGTGACTGTCAACACCGAGAGCCAACGAGTGCGGGGGAACCTCTCCGGGTGTGCCGTCCCTTCTGGGAGGCGGTGAGACCGGGAAGAAAGACGGCCCCGCGCGCCCCGCCTCCCCAGCCCTTCCCCGACCCGGGCCCGGTGCTCTCGCCCAGGCTGCAGCCGGGGAGCGGGGTCTCGTGCGCTCCTCACCTTTTTCAGCGCAGGCACCAGCAGCCCCCGCCACTTGGGCGCGTTCTCCTCGCTGAAAAACTCGTACGGCAGCTGCTGCGCCTGCATGGTGCCCCCGGGGCGCCTCCGGGCGGGGAGAGGGGCGGCGGCGGCCGGGCCGGGGAGCCGCGAGAGGGTGAGCTCGTAGCGCGGAACAGGGCCGCGGTCCCACCGGACGGCCCGGCCCCCTTGGGGCGCCGAGCAGCCGGGCTAGCCCCGGAGAGGGGGCTGGGGGGCGAGGCCCGCGCCCGGCCACCCACCCGACACAGGCACCAGCCGCGGAAAGCGAACGCAGCCCGGAGGCGGCGGCGGCGGCATCCCGCACCACCGCCCCGGGGCCGGGCCCCCTTACCCCTCCCCGGCCCGCCCTCCGCCGCCGCCCCGGGTTGCCCTCCGCCGCCGCCCCGGGTTGCCCTCCGCCGCGGTCGCCGCCCGCCCGCCGGGACTGCGCTCCCGAGCCCGGCCTGGCCCCGCGGCGGAGCCGGCGGCTGGGGGAGGGCTGTGGAGGGACGCTCCGGCCCCGGCGCCCGCTCCCCGCGGCACGGACCCCGAAACGCTGGCGACCTGGGGCGGGGCGGAGCTGGGCGCGGGGTCTAGCGGGGGAGGGGGAAGGCCCGAGGTCGTCGTTGGGGAATCTGGCTGCCCTGAGACGCCGCCGCGGCCGCCGCCGACGCCGGTGTAGCGCTCGAGCTTCCTACTAGCGAACTGAACCTGCTCGCTACTGAGCATGCGCCACCGGGCAGGGCCGGTTCGCTCCGGGTTTTCCGGCTCCCCAGCAAAGGAGGAGGGAAAGCGCCGAAGAGGGAAAGCGCCAACGAGGGAAGCGCCGGACTGTGGCTGCGCCCCCGAGGGCTGCAGGGGGAGGAGCGACAGGGCCCGAAGCAGTAGAACCCCCAGCCGAGTGGGGCCTGCGGGGTGGGGCGTGAGCTACGGTGAAGCTGCCCCCATTGTGTGGTTGGACCGACAGGGATCCCACCCCTCTCTTCGAGTCCCTGGGCCTTTCGTTTCGGAAAGGGGTGTGTATTTGTGTACTTTGTTCCCGAACATGAAGATAAGGACTGCCCAGAGCATGCAATGTATAGTAAACAGACTGGATAAAAGATAGGTGCCTTTCTCACGAAACCTACGTCTTAATATTTCTCGGGTAATAGTAATCGAGGTTTTTCCAGTCGTTCTTTCCACATCACCAAGAATAAAATGTGTACGTGTAATTGATCTTGTTTGTTTTTAAATTCAACATGTTCATCTTTCAAACCCATTTCAAATATGAACTCCAATAACCACTTACCTCCAGTGGAAATTGACACCTCTCTTGCAGCTCCTGGATCCCAGAACACCTTACTGAGGCCCCTCTAAGGGTATTTGGTTTATCATGTTTTGTATCGCTACGAGCCTCTTTCAACTAGATAACGAACTCCTGGAAGGCATGGGGCTCTACCCAGAATAGGCACTTAATGTTTGTGGAATGCTAAAAGAGAATTATCTATAAACTGTTCCTCCATCCCAGAGATGCAGGTGTTTGCTTTTAACAGTAGCACTGCGTGGCTGGCGCTGCATGGTTTACCACTAGCACTTTTTTAGCTTAATCTCATTTAATCCTCATAGCAATCCTATTGTCTTTGCTTCACAGTTTAGGGAGCTAGGCTGAGTTTAATTTGATATTGTGCCCTACTATTTCAGAGAATGATAACCAGAATCACATAGATGAGAAACGTTTAAGCAGTGGTTCTTAATCTCTACCAAACCTCTTTGAGAATCTCATAAAAGTCTTGAGTCTTTTCCTTTAAAAATCTACACATGATTTACATTTAAACATTCTCCACACTTTCAAAGTGTTCAGAATGACATTTTGAAAATCATCCACAAGTCTACTGGGTAAGACGATGTAAAGTACCCATAGTTGAGACAGGGTTTAGGGGCAGGAGAAAGGGTTTGGAGAAAAACATGACAGCCATTTAAAAATTGCCAATGATATGGGGGAAAAAACCCAAACATGATATGTCATATAGTTTTGTGTGGTGGCTCAGAGGTTAAAGCGTCTGCCTGCAATGTGGGAGACCCTGGTTCGATCCCTGGGTTGGGAAGATCCCCTGGAGAAGGAAATGGCAACCCACTCCAGTATTCTTGCCTGGAGAATCCATGGACGGAGGAGCCTGGTGGGCTACAGTCCACAGGGTCGCAAAGAGTCGGACACGACTGAGCGACTTCCCTCACTCACTCAAACTAATGAATTAAGATCAAGCCCCTGCCATAAATTATTCCTTGGCTTCCTACTGCTCTTAGAATACTTTTCAAACTTCTTACCGTGACCCACAAAACCTGCATCTGGATCCTGTTTACATTCTCAACCTTTCCTCACCGTTCTCAATGTTGGCTCACCACATTCCAGTCACTTTGGCCTGCTGTCTATTCCTAGAAAACACCACCTCCTTCCCGCCTTAGGGGCTTTGCTTTTCCCTCAGCCGGTAACTGTTCCCTCATTCTGCTCCTAACTGTTCACTTGGCCTGTTATAAACGTCATCACGTCCAAAAGGCCTTCTATGATCACACTAAGTAGTTCCCACCTATATTTTCTCCCATAAAACTTGGCTTATTTATTAATATTTCTTCGCTAGTATAAATTCTGGCCTTTAGTTATTTTTTCAGTGTTGGTCTCCCCCTCTCCCCCGTCTGAAATGTAAACTCCAAGACCAACAATCTTCCGAGTTCACTCTAGCTCATCATCGTATCCCAAGGAACTACAGTAGTTGGCATATAGTAGGTTCTCAATAAGAGGGAATGAAAGTTGAATGGAGGAAACTTCCAGGAAGACTATGTGATTAGAGTTGTCCCAAGAAACGGGTGATCTTCGGGAGTGTGCAAGTAAAAACCGTACATTCGCTCACTCGGGACTACGAGGAGAGATAAGAGGTGGGACTTGATGACCTCCAAGGTCCCCTTCAACTGCGAGGCTCAGATTTGACTGAAGAGGTAAACAAGACTAGAAACATGGATTACAGCCCGGGTGGGCATGTTTAGCGTCCGGGGCAGGTTTTCACTAGCAGGGACGTTTTGGCTGCAGACTGACAGTAGACAGCTGGAGAGAAACTGCAGAGAAGAGACTCAGCCCTCCGCAGCTGAGAGACCTAAGGGAAGTGGTGGGGGGCTCGACGCTGCTAAGGTCAAGGAACAATCGAGTCCCACTACATCGTCTGCTTATATTTCTTGAGCCAAATCAAGATCTATGGGCGTGCTGTGAGAGAAGACGACCATGGTGAACTCAGAAACTTGCTAGTGTAGACGCGAAAGCCCCGTCTACCCCTTAGCGTTAACCTCTAACAGAGGACCCGACGCGCAGGCGCAAAGGTTGAGTTTGTGGCCCTCTTCGACTTTAAAGAGTCAGGAGCCAGAACGGACGTGACGCACGGGGTCTCATCCAGGCAGACAAGCCGACCCGAAGGCGGAGGTCCAGGCAGGCTAGCCGAGTTCTGAGAGCGTCGAGTCAGAACAGGGGCGGGGAAAGAGGCGGGGAGGAGTTTTCGGCCAGCGGCGCGCCCCCTGCAGGTAGGAGTGCAGCACTCCGCGCTTTGCCCAGTGGCCCAACGCAAGGCAGCCAGTGTTCCCTGCCTGGGTGCAACCACAATGATCTTCCTGAAACATACTTCAGATCCAGCTCCTCTCCCAGAGCCTCCACAGCCATCCCAGAATAAAGTCCAAAGTCCCTAGTTTGGTATTCATGGCCTTGCACAATCAGGCCTACTTATCTTTCCCGGTATCAGTTCAGTTCAGTTTAGTTCAGTCTCAGTCGTGTCCGACTCTTTGCGACCCCATGAATCGCAGCACGCCAGGCCTCCCTGTCTCCCAGGGAGACATCACCAACTCCCAGAGTTCACTGAGACTCACGTCCATCGAGTCAGTGATGCCATCCAGCCATCTCATCCTCTGTCGTCCCCTTCTCCTCCTGCCCCCAATCCCTCCCAGCATCAGAGTCTTTTCCAATGAGTCAATTCTTCCCATGAGGTGGCCAAAGTACTAGAGTTTCAGCTTTAGCATCATTCCTTCCAAAGAAATCCCAGGGCTGATCTCCTTCAGAATGGACTGATTGGATCTCCTTGCAGTCCAAGGGACTCTCAAGAGTCTTCTCCAACACCACAGTTCAAAAGCATCAATTCTTCGCGCTCAGCCTTCTTCACAGTCCAACTCTCACATCCATACATGACCACAGGAAAAACCGTATGTCTCACTAAAAATGGACTACTAATGCCTCCTATAAACCCATTCTGTCTCTTGTTTCTTGCCTATTCTGTTCCACCTGCCAGAAATGCCCTTAATCATTTTCCTCCAATCCCACTACAGCATCCCCCCACCTCCCCAAGATACATTCACTTTGAAACTCTTATCCAGGCTGCAGACCCCAGCTTTATATGCTACCTTCTCTCAGAAGTCTTTCAGCCCCCACTTAGGATTCCTTACCTGAAACTTCAGAGACCAACAGGCATAAGAAACAGCAGTTTCAGCCATCAATAGAGTTAAAGTCTTCTCTTCCAGCTGTATATGCTATCTTCATGTGTCCCCTCCACCTTTCTTCCCAATCTCCACTTTCAATTCCATTTTTCCAAATACTGTCTTGAGAAAATATCTCAGAAAAAGTAGATATTTTCTCTTTCTGATAAAGCCATTGGATACCCATCCTCTATCACTTTCAGTAAATATCTTGATTCTCTGTCTCTCTCCCTACCTGCCTCTCTCTTGCAAAGATGGTGGGGAGCAATGTAGGTACAATTAGAATAAATGATCAAAAGTCTCCAAGATAAATGGGGCCATTCCTGGCACTTTTTTTTCCCCAGGATTCCTGCAGAGTCCAATTTTTGGCAAAAGTCTCTTTCCAGTTGATTCAAGTTGTAATGGCTCCTCAAGCCGATTGCACCCCAATCCAATACAACTTTAATCGAATTCCCAGCAGTTTGTCATGGGACTTGAACTGGTTTTAAAGTATATATGGAACAGAAAAAAATTTTTCCTCTGTACGTGAGCAGAATAGGGGAAACTGACTTACCAGATATGAAGACATTGTATAGCCAGAGTAATTAAAACAGTGTGGTACCGGAACATGAACAGACAAACCAACCAATGGATCTATAGGAGGCCAAATATATTGAAAATGAATTCATAACACAGCAAGCCTTGCAGATGAGTGAGGAAAGGATATACTTTTCAATAAATGAAATATGCACAATCGATAAATATTTATATATATAAAGAAATGAAATTATATCTCTAACTCCTACCCTGCACAAAACAATCCCATGTGGATAAAAGACTTAAATGTGAAAAACAAAATTATAAAATTATGAGAGGAAAATAAATAATATCTTTATGATCTCAAAGTAGGAAAATATTTCTCAAATAATACACACAGAACACAAATCACAAAGGAAAATAATGATAAATTTAATTTTATTAAAATTAAGAACCTCTGTAAATTAAAATAAGGCATAAAAGAATTAAAAGGACAAGTCATTAAGCAAGAGAAAGTAGTTGCAACTCATATAACCAAAAAAGAATTAGTATCCAAGACAGATGGTTTACTTCAGAGGAAATGATGGTTAAATGTTCACCTCACTAGTAATCAGAGAAAAGCAAGTTAAAACCACAATAAAATATTACTTCACACTCATTGAATTAGCAAAAACTTAGAAGTTGAACAAAACTTAAAATTGTCATCCACTCCTATGTGAAAAATAAATGATTACAACCAGTTTATATAACTATTTCTTTTCTTGAAATGTGGATATGGGCATGACCTGTATAAACTGGCATAGATTTATTCCCATGGTATATGTATCCCAGAAAAGTTCCTTACTCTATCATTTCATATAGCATGAACAGTAGAATGGGGCTTCCCCGGTGGCTCAGTGGTAAGGAATCTGCCTGCAAGACAGGAGACATGACTTCGATCCCTAGGTTGGGAAGATTCCCTGGAGAAGGAAATGGCAACCCACTCCAGTATTCTTACCTGGGAAATCCCACGGACAGAGGAAACTAGTGGGCTACAGTCCACGGGGTCACAGAAGTTTCAGATACAAATTAGCAACTAAACAACAACAACAAACAGTAGAATGGGCAAATAAATTGTAGAATGCTACAGAGCACCAAAAATGAATGAGCCACAGTATATAATCCTCCAAAATTCATTGAATCCCAATCTCCAGTATGAAGGTGTTTGGAGATTGGGTTTTGGGAAAGTGGTTAGGACATGAGGGTGGAGCCCTCATAAATGAGGTCAGTGCCCAAATAACATACCGCAGAGAAAGCGCTCTTCCCTTCTGCCATGTGAGGACAAGAGAGAAGACAGTTCTTTCCCAACCAGGAAGCAGGCTTTCAGCAGACCCTGAATCTGAAGATGTCCTTCCAGCCTCAGGAACTGTGAGAAATAAATTCTTGCTGTTTATAAGCCATCCAGTCTATGGTATTCTGTTATAATAGCCCCAAAGAGCTAAGACACATATCAGTATAGGTGAATTCTTTAAAAATAATACTGGTAATATATAAATGTGCCACGACCTTCCAAAGGAAAAAAGAAAAACAGACCACAAAACCCCTGAGCAAGACAGGAAACTTCCCACTATATGATTCATTATATAAAGTGCAACAACAATGACAAAATCAACAAGTAGAACTGCCTTGCATGCAATTTACTGTAATACCCAACCTTTAAGAAGGCCCTGTGAGCCTTACTAGGCTTCCCTGGTAGCTCAGCTGGTAAAGAATCTGCCTACAATGCAGGAGACCCCGGTTTGATTCCTGGATTGGGAAGATCCTCTGGAGAAGGGACACATTGCCCACTCCAATACTTGTGGGCTTCCTGAGTGGCTCAGTAAAAGAGTCCTCCTGCAATGCAGGAGACCTGGGTTCAAGCTCTCGGTCGGAAAGATCACCTGGAGGAGGGCATGACAATCTACTCCAGTATTCTTGCCTGGAGAATTCCATGGACAGAGGAGCCTGAGGGGCTATAGTCCTTGGAGTCTCAAAGAGTTGGACATGACTGAGCGACTAAGCACACACACATATGTATGATTTTCCCAGTAGTCACGTATAGATGTGAGAGTTGGACTATAAAGCAAGCTGAGTGTTGAAGAATTGATGCTTTTGAACTGTGGTGTTGGAGAAGACTCTTGAGAGTCCCTTGGACTGCAAGGAGATCCAACCAGTCCATTCTAAAGGAGATTAGTCCTGAATGTTCATTGGAAGGACTGATGCTAAAGCTGAAATTCCAAAACTTTGGCCACCTCATGCAAAGAGTTGACTCGTTGGAAAAGACCCTGATGCGGGGAGGGATGGGGGCAGGAGGAGAAGGGGACGACAGAGGATGAGATGGTTGGATGGCATCACAGACTTGATGGACATGAGTTTGAGTAGGCTCCAGGAGTTGGTGATGGACAGGGAGGCCTGGCATCCTGTAGTCCATGGGGTCGCAAAGAGTCAGACACAACTGAGCAACTAAACTGAACTGATGAGCCTTACTTCCTGGTATTCATGCCCCAGTATAGACACCACTCCCATGTTGAATAGACAATTGTGTGCAATAGCCACCTGCAAAAATAGGATTTTGCAGAAATTATGTATGTGGCTTCTGAGGCTAAGTCTTAGAAGACATGACCACTTGAGTGTCTCTCTCTCTACCCAGATCTCTCCTCCTGGGAGAAGTCACTGCCATGTTGTGAAGACTCTCAAGCAATCCTCTAGGGGAAGCTCTCATTGACAGAAACTGAGGCCTCCTGCCATCAGACTCAGGACGGAGGCTTGGACCATCTTGGAAATAGATCCCTTACTCCCAGTAAAGTCTTCAGATGAGTGAAATCTCATTCATATCTTGACTCCAATCTTTTGAGAGATTCTGAGCCAGAAACACTGAGATAACCCATTTCAAAATCCTTAACTCTCAGGAACTATGAGATAATAAATGCATGTTGTTTTAAGCCACTAAATTTTGGGGTAATGGGTTATGCAGCATTAGAAAACTAATATTTTTATGGATTCATAAACGAATGGTAAAAGTATAACAAAATATTAAAATAATAATAAACTCCTAATGGTGGTTATGAAGGATGTATGTATATGGAGAGATCTTTAGGATATATTGTAAATTGCAGGAGAAAAATATTAATAAAAAGTGTTTGCAGCTGGGGAGGTTTCAGACAAGGTTCTAATGAGATACTGGTAATGTTCTATTTCTAACCTGAGTAGTAGGTACACCTCTCTTTATCTTATTCTAAAATTTAAACACATACACTCTTTGTGTTACATTACAAACACACACTACACACAGAGGAGGGGTTGACGGCTACAATAGGCCAATAGAAAGAGAGCACAGTGGCTTCATAGACAATTCTGAACTGAGTGCGACAGTCTCAGAAATGCACTTAAGAAATAAAATCAACATGCTTTTGTTTTAATATTTTGGCTGCATCTTGCAGCCTGTGAGATCCTAATTTCCCAACCAGAGACTAAACCCCCCTCTCCCCACCCTGCTTTGGAAGGCAGAATCCTAACCACAGGACCATCAGGGAAGACCCAAAATCTACCTGCTCTTAATTATAGATCAGAGTTGGAAAAGGCTAGTTTTCTACAAGATCACAGTTTAAAGACAAACCATATGAAGCATCTATAGTGATTGCCAGTTTCCCTTTTCTGCTCCTCTGCCCAGCAGCAACAGGCTAACATCTCCAAGGTTTCTTAGTCTCAGATACCAAGGGTTGGAAAGACAACTGAAGAATAAGAGCTACATTTTGGTTTGAACTCAGGTCAGCCAACTCAAGTCCTTTATTGCTTTCTGTTGCCTTAAGCAAGTTACTTATCATCTATTAAAACAACTTGTATAATTTGTGTCCAGAGGAAATAACCTCATCAGTCAAGCACCCATTGTATAAGAAGTTCAATATCTTTTTTGTGTGTTTTAAGATTTCTTTATTTAATTTTGGTTGCACTGAATCTTCGTTGCTGCGAGAGGTCTTTCTCTAGTTGCAGGGAGTGGGGCTACTCTTCATTGCGCAGGCTTCTCATTGCGGTGGTTTCTCTTGTTGCAGAGGACCGGCTCTAGGTGCATGGGGCTTCAGAAGCTGCAGCCTGAGGGCTCAGTAGTTGTGGCACATGGGCTTAGTTGCTCCAAGGCGTGTGGAATCTTCCCAGATTAGGGATGAACCTGTGTCTCCTCATTGGCGGGAGGATTCTTATTCACTGTATCACCAGGGAAGTCCAGAAGTTCAATATCTGAATATAAGTAGCCATGATATGTATTTCAAAGGTTAATTAAAAAAATTTTTTTAATACTTTGCATTTAAAAATTCAAGGAAGTAATACATCCACATGATTGATGAAGCGTCTTTTCTACCATCAGCTATAGTGCTTCCCTCCAGTCTCCTAGCAGATAACCATTTTTAGGAGTTTCTTATGTATTCCTCCTGAGTTTGTTGATGCAAATGCAAATATAATATTTTAATAGAAAAGTTTCAAAACCAGGACAAAGATTCCCATGTACCTTTCATGCAGACTCACCAATGTTAACATTTTGGTTCATTTGCTATATCATTTCCTCTCTGTCTCTCTCTCTCTCTGTCCTAGTTTGATTATATATAATGAAACACACACACACATACATAAGTGTGTGCGTAGTATTTCTTCAGAATTACTTGAGACCATTTTGTACACATCATCCCCCTCTACCCCAACCATTTTCCAGTGAGTCAGTGTGCATTTCCTAAGAACAAAGACTATAGTTGCACAATCATAGTCAAATCATTAAATTCAGAAAGCTAACGTGGGTACAATGCTATCATCTGATCTATAGATTTTCTTAAAATTTCACCAATTGTCCTTATAATGTTCTTTACAGAGATGGTTCTTCCTGGTCTAGGGTCCTGTGCAGGATCATATACTGCATTTGGATTTTGTGTCTGTTGAGTTCTGGAATGGCTCCTCAGTCTTTGTCTTTTATGGTATTGCCTTGTCTTTTATGGTATTGCCATTTCTACAGCTGATAGGCCATTTTGTCTTACAATTTCCCTCAGTTTGGGTTTGTCTGATGTTCTCCCATGGTAAGATTCAGGTTTTTGCATTTTGGATATGAAAAGCAAATATGTGTGGTATCTATCATTCTGAGTGTGTCACAGCATGGGGACATGACAGTTTGTCCTGTCATTGGTGATACTAATTTTGATTACTTGGTTAAGGTGGAGCCAGCCAAGTTCCTCCAATATAAAGTTATTTTCACTCTTTGTAACTAGTAACATGTACAAATATATGTTATTTTTAAAAATAGCTTTGAACGCATGCATGCCAAGTCTCTTCAGTCGTGTCCAACTCTTTGCCAGCCAACGAACTGTAGCCCGCCAGACTCCTCTGTCCATGGGATTCTCCAGGCAAGAATACTTGAGTCGGTTGCCATGCTCTCCTCCAGGGGAATCTTCCCAACCCAGGGATCGAACACAGGGTCTCCTGGGGCTCCTGACTTACAGGCAGATACTCTACTGCTGAGCCACCAGAGAAGCCCCCAAACAGCTTTATTGAGTTATAATTCATACATTATGCAATTCACCATTGAAAGCTTTCAAATCAATGTTTTTGTTTGTTTGTTTTTAGTATATTCACAGTTATTCAACCACCACCACAATCAATTCTGGAATACTTTTTATCACCCCAAGAGAAACTTCATGTTCGTTAGCAGTCATTCCCCATTTCTCCCCTACCTCCACAGCTCAGAACGACCAATAATCTACTTTCAGCCTCCACAGATTTGACCATTCCATAAAGTTCAATAAATATAATCATACAAAATATGGTCTTCTGAGTGACTTCTTTCACTTAACATAATGTCTTCAAGTTTCCTTCATGTTAAGCATATATTAGTATTTCATTTCCTTTTATTATTGAATAATATTCCATGGTATGGATATTTTATTTATCCATTCATCAGTTGATGAACATTTGGATTCTTTCTACTTTTTGGCTATACTGAATAATGCTATTATGAACATTCATGTACAACTTTTTTTTTTTATGTACAACTTTTTGTGCAAACTTATGTTTTCATTTCTCCTGAGTATGTATCTAGGAGCAGAATTGCTGGGGCATATGGTACCCTATGTTTAATCTTTTGAAGAACTATCAGACTGTTTTTCAAAGTGGTGACACCATTTCATGAATACATTTCAACCAGTAATGTATAAAGTTTACAATTTCTCCATAACCTCATCAATATCTTATTATTGTATATCTTTTTTACTGTAACCATCCTAGTAGATATGGCATCCTAGCATGCTAAGTCACTTCAGTTGTGTCCAATTCTTTGCAACCCTATAGATTGTAGCCCTCCAGGCCCCTCTGTATATGGGATTCTCCAGGCAAGAATACTGGAGTGGGTTGCCATTTCCTTCTCCAGGGGATCTTCTCGGCCCAGGGATCAAACCTGTGGTTTTTCTGTCTGCTGCATTGGCAGATGGGTTCTTTACCACAAGTGCCACCTGGGAAGCCCCAGTAGATATGGAGTGGTATGTCACTGTTCTTTTGATTTGCAGTTCACTGATGGTTAATGATGTTGAGTATCTTGTTATGTGCTTTTTGGCCTTTCATATATCTTCTTTGCGGAGATCTCTATTCACATCCTCTGTTCATTCTTTAATTGCGTTGTCTTTTTATTATTGAGCCATAACTGTTCTCTGTATATTCTGGATACAAGTCCCTTATCAGATCCATGATTTGCAAATATTTTCTCCCATTCTATCATTTCTCCTTTTACTTTATTAATGTGTCCTTTAAGGACCAAAAAATTATAATTCAATTAAGTCTAATTTATCTATTTTTGTTGTTGCTGCTTGTGATTTTGGTGTAATATCTAAAAAAGGCTTTGCCTAATCCAAGGTCATGAAGATTTTTCCCTATATTTTCTCCTGAGTTATAGCTTCATTTCTTAGATTTAGGTTTATGATCATTTTGAGTTAATTTTTGTGTATGGTGTGAAGAAGGGGCCCAATTTTATTCTTTGCAGATGAATATCCAGTTGTCCCAGCATGATTTATTGAAAAGACTATTTTTTTCCCATTGAACTGTCTTGATGTCATTGTTGTTGTTAGTCACTCAGTCGTGTCTAACTCTTTTGCAACCCCATGAACTGTAGCCCACCAGGCTCCTCCATCCAAGAAATTTCCCAGACAAGAATACTGGAACAGGTTGCCATTTCCTTCTCCAAGGGATCTTCCCAACCCACATAGCAAACCTGCATCTCCTGCATTGGTAGGCAGATTCTTTACCACCGAGCCACCAGGGAAGATCAAGAATACTGGAGTGGGTTGCCATTTCTTTCTCCAGAAGATCTTCCTGACCCAGGGATCCAACCTGTGTCTCCTGCACTGCCAGGTGGATTCTTTACCAGTGGCTTAATGGTAAAGAATAAAAGTCACCAGGGAAGCCCTCTTAATGTCATTACTGAAAATTAATTGACATAAATGTCAGGGTTTATTTTGGGACTCTGAATTCTATTCCATCAAACTATTTAAGTTTATGCCAGTGCTATATTGTCTTGATTACTGTACTTTGTAGTAAGTTTTAAAATAAGGAAGTATGAGTTCTTCACATTTGTTCTTCTTTTGCAAGATGGTTTTGGCTATTCTGAGCCCCTTGTGATTCTATATGAATTTTATGATCAACTTTTCAATTTCTGCAAAAAAGGGTACTTGGATTTTGATAGGGTTTGAATTGAATCTATAGAATAGTTTGGTGAGTATTGCCAGCTTAACAATATTGACTCTGCTGATTCATGAACATGAGCTGTCTTTCCATTTATATAATTTTAAAATTCTTTTAATAATGTTTTATAGTTTTCATACTTTTTGCTTCTTTTCTTAAATGTATTCCTAAATATTTTATTCTCTTTGACTCTATTGTAAATTTTTAAAATATCATTGTCAGGTTGTTTATTGGTGGTATATAGAAATATAATTGATTTTTTAAAATTTATCTTGTAGCTTTATACAGTGCTAAACTCCTTTAGTATGCCAAAAAATATATGCTCTTACATTCCCACTTTATTAACAAATTATAGCAAATACTGTTTTGCACTTTTTTTCTACATTTAATGATTTATCTTAAAAATTCCTCCAAATCCATACATAAAGAACACTTTCATATTTTTATAGCGTACATATAATTTTATTAAATAGATATACAATAATTTATCTTATTAATCTTCTTAGGGACATTTGGCTTTTCTGGGGGTGGGGGAGACATTTGCTTCTTTCCCCTAACCTTTGATTAGAAACAGTGGTGGAATAAGTAAAATTATTTTGCTTGTATTCAAATATATCTGAGTATAAATTCCCTGAAGAAGGATTTCTGGGTCAATGGGAACATATATTTATTTTAATAAATATTGACAAACTAGAGGGCTGATTATTTAATATTCTCAATGTCTTTGGGGGTGCTCATTAGGAGTGGTGTAGTAATAATAAGACAAAGGAGAAAATTTTAGTTACCTAAGAGTTAATATTCCTATCATGTTAGTATCCATAAGGACTATGAAACAATGTTTTGAGTTTCTCTGAAGTCATACCTTATACCTTGAGGTGGTAATGCCTTCTGAACTAAATAAGACAAGTGATTTTTAAAATACTATTGTCTTATTGCATGTTCATTCTATAAAGTGTGTGGCTTAATTACAACATATAAATGTATTACGCAAGCAAGCCACTGTCAATTCTTCATATATCAGGGTTGTTACCCTACTGAGAGCTTAGATGATCTGCCAGGCTAGTGGAGTGACCCCAGATTTTATTAGATCAACACACATGATCTACAAAGCACTTGTTTTCTTCCAAGAATGTATGTAAAGAAAATGTTAGAACAAATCAGGCCAGTTGGTCAGTTGGCATTTCTTAAAAACTGATATTGTTTGTAGGCTTTACATCCATATCATGTTTTTAATAAAAAAGAATTGTAAGGACTTAGCACATAATTTGTTTTATAGGTAACACTGATGCTAACTTGTATGAGAGACATGGAGATGCTGTGTATCTCAGATGCCCCTTCAAGAAGGGACTTCTTCAGACTTCCCTGGCAGTCCAGTGATTAAGACTGCCCTTCCCCTCCAGGGTGTGTGGGTTCAACCTCTGGTTGGGGAACTAGGATCCCATATGCCGCATAGTGTGCATCCCCCGGAAAAAAAACAAAAGGACTCCCTCTAAGGACTGTGAAGTTAACTGACAGCATCTAACTGTTAACTCCTTCAAGTTTCCTTCAGCTTTCAAGCCAAGGTCATACTCTACTCGAGGTAGCCTTAATCAATGGCTCAGCAAGATAGTGGAACAAAAGATTGTCAATCTCCACCCAATGCAGAACTCCCCTAATGGGCAGTCTTTGCTCTGGAGCTCCCCATTGCAATGCCTGAGCTGTTGGCAGATCTGCCTTGTGGTCTGAGGGCTTCTCTACCCAGACCAGCTTCCTCCTTTTTCCTTTCACAGATGTTACTTCTCAATAAGCCTCCTGTACTCTTAACTTCATCTCAGTTTCTGCTTCCCAGTAGACTCAACTGATACATTTGTATAGGAAACTATTTTATAGGACATCAACAGATATTTTAAATCCTGATGCATCCATATAAGCTGTTGAAATTCATTGATTTCAGGAATACATCGATAATTTTCCAAACTGACTACTTTCTTGTAATATGTACAGAAATTGATATAGCTCTGAAGCTCTAAGAGCTTGTAGTTTACCCTAATTTTGATCATGCTCCTTAAGCAGAGTTTACTTATGAAAAATACAGCTAAAGTATCCAAACTTCCTCACATCTATTCTTCCTTGACAGCTTCTGACAGAGAAGAAATAAAGAGAAAAATCTCTTCATTTTTTTGGCCAATAGACTACTAGCAACTCTGAAAAAAGAAAGAGAAAGAAAAAATTACAAAAACAAAATAACATATCCTGTCAACCCTTGTGCAACAGTTGATTTCCCTAAATCTTTGAAAACTACTTATACATGCATGATTTATGAAGACCATGCCAGGAAAACAGTTTCATAAGGGTTATATTAAAATTTTCTCTCCCTGAGGCAGAAGAGCTGCTGCTTCTGAATTGTTTTCCTCTTAACCTTCTTTGTGGAAAAACAAAAAAGTTTGCCTTGATTTACAGTGTGTATAGTTTTTGTTTTCTTAACTCTAATGTAGAAGTTAAAACAGTAAAACCAAGGGATGGAAAGCAACAGGGACAACTAATGAAGAACTGAATTTTGATTTGCTCAGCTGATCAGGCAAAAATAGGTTTTCTTACGACTGAGATTTCAGGGGACACAATCCTCATGAAGTATGCTGTTATAATATTCCTTTTAGTTGTTCATTAATTTTGGTTAGGAGAATGTGGAACGTATTCGGAAGGTGAAAAGGAGAAGAAAAGAACTGAAATGGAACCCGTGTGCTGAATAGTTCTGGCTCAGTTCTTGTATGGCTGTTCCTGGTTCTTGTTAACTTTTATTGTCATTTGGAATTGAACTTTAAAATTACATTTCTACTTGACTATTGCTGAGTAAAAGAAAAGTTTTTTTTTTTTTTTTTTTTAATATAGTTGTCTTCAATTTTGGTCCCTTGTTTAACTCATTTGTTCCAGTACTTTTGCTTTTAAAATTCAGTGACTTTGATTCTGTTTATAATCATTTTATATGCAGACCATGATGGTTTTGCCTCCAGGCTTTTCATTAAAGTGGGTGGAAAGGGACCCACGCGACTCCTGGACCCCATAACCACTCTGCCTTGACCAAAACTGCGAATGCTGCCACCCGTGATGTCGAATCCTGCTGAATCGAGAAGCCATCTGCCAAATTCATAAGAAGCTGCTACTATATCCGCGGGCCCCAGAACCTCACCACCTCTGCCACAGGGGACCCCAACAAAGCAGATGCTGTGCACACTGCCTTTCTCCATAGAGGACGCAGCTCCAGGTCAAAGCCTCACACAAGTGCTTCTATTTAATGGAAACCAAGTCACATCTTGAGCACTCACCACAAGAGAGCCTGGGAAACAGCTGCTGATCTTCCACGTGTGCATTCATTCTAGAGCAGACCAATATGCATATCTCCTACAGTATTCTTTTTTTAACTAATTTTTATTTATTTACTTTTGGCTCTACATGGTCTTCATTGCTACGCAGGCTCTTCTCCAGTTGCGGCTAGAGGGGCTACTCTGGAGCTGCAGTGTGCAGACTTCTCACTGCGGTGGCTTCTCTTGTGTGGAGCACAGGCTCTGGGGCGTATGGGCTTCAGTAGTTGCGGTTCCCCGGCTCTAGAGCACAGGCTCAATAGTTGTGGTGCACAGGCTTAGTTGCTCCACAGCATGTGGGATCTTTCTGAATCAGGGATCAAACCCCTGTCTCCTGCATTGGCAGGCAGATTCTTTACCACTAAGCCACCAGACAAGCCCTCCTACAGGGCTTTAGCAGAGCTAGAAAGTCTCCTTCAATTTCTTTTTTTTAAATTGTTATAAAATACACATACATAAAATTTACTATTTACCACTTTTTTTTTTAATTTACCACTTTTAACTGTACAGTTCAGTGGTGTTAAGTGTACTCACATTATTGAGTGACCAATCTCCAGAACTGTTTCATCTTATAAAACAGAAACTCTGCACAAATGAAATAACTACTCCTCATTTTCCCCTTTCCCTCGGTGCCTGCCAACCATCATTGTACTTTCTGTTTCTATGAGGTTGACTTCTCTAGTTAACTTACATAAGTAGAATCACACAGTATTTATCTTTTTGTGACTGGCTTAGTTCACAGAGCATAATGAATTTGACGTTCATCCATGTTGTAGCATGTATGAGAATTTTTTTCCTTTTAAAAGTTGAACAGTAGTCCATTGTATGTATATACCATGTTTTGTTTATTCATTTAGCTGTTAGCAGACACATGGGTCCCTTCTACCTGTTATTGTGAACGATGCTACTATGAACATGGATGTGGAGATATGTTTTTGCCATCCTTCTTTCAATTATTTTGGATATATACCCTTCCTTCTATTTTCTTCCATCTAAGAGTTTTAAAATGGCAAGAGATGCTGAATTTGATCAATTTTTCAATTTCTATAACAGGTTATGTTTTTTAAGAAGTCACAACATTATGTCCAATCTCCCACACTTGACACCTTTTCCACTGAGTTTGTATCATCTCTCCTTGAACCTGGAAAGATCTTTTGATTGCCTGGACAAATTGAGTATGCCAGAAGTGATACTATATTACTTTTGAAACTGGATCATAAAATTTCCATACTTTTACTTTCTTCTCTTGGGATGTTCATTTTTGGAATCTTTCAAGCCATGCTATGAGAAAGTTCGGATTTACCCATGGAGAAAGTACTTGGAGAGGCATGCAGTGATTTTCCACCTGACAGTCCAGCTTAGGTCCCAGCCAGTAGCCCCCACCAGGTGCTAAACAAATGAGTAAGGATACCTTCAGATGATTCTGTCCCTCAGTCATGAAGTCATCCTTGGCTTCGAGTCTCCTCTGCCCATCTCTAGACATTGTGGAACAGAGACAAACGGTCTCTGTTACGCTCTGCCCTGATTACTGACCCTCAGAATCCAGGAGCGTAACAAAATGGTTTCATGCCACAGAGTTTGTGGTTGGTTACACAGCAATAGATAACTGATACCACATCTTGTGATATGGTCATTTGGTTATTTTTCTTTCATTTGTGGATGTAATATTTAAGTACTCAAATATTTTAGAATAAACTGTTCTTGCTCATGTTGTATCAGTCTGTTAATAAACTTCTGGATTTAGTTTGCTAAGGTGAGGGAGATAAGAAGATGATTATTTTAAAACAAAATTGGCTTTCTAAGGGGAAAGGCAACATAATTCATACCAGAAGTGGAAATATTCATACTGCTCCCTTGTATTTTCAGGAAAGTCTCCTACTATCTTTTCTTCTTTCCTTATTTAGCTTAAATTCCATAATTACCACTCTGATTACTCCCTTGAAAATACTTTGCATTGCCTTGCCTCTCTCTTTTTTCCGCACTTGCCTTGCAAAAGGTCTGGCCTCAGATAATCCCAACCATCTACGAGTTCTGTATCCGCACATGCGTACTTGCGCGGTGCTATAGAACCATACAGTTGCCTAGCAGGCATCACCTTCATTCAGGACCACACACCTCCAGAGGACACTATCACTGGGAAGTCTACTGAATCCCTTGTAAATTCTATACATCCATCTTCAGAGCACCTAATTTCCACCTTTCCCTCTTTACTAACACTTTATTTCTCCCATCCATTTCCACTTCTCTTTTGCTCTTAATTTTGACTTTTATTAATAAAATCAAAATCATCAACCCAGAGCTCCCTCATCTTGCCATATCCTTCTCCTATATCTGAATGCACAGACCTCAGTCTACCACCCTGAGCTTCTACTCTCAAACTAGTCTGGTTACGGCCAAAGAAAACTAGCACTTTAAGAGCATTTCTAGCCTCCCAGATTCCTTACTTATATTTTAGTTTATGAAGCGGGTGTTAGTATCCCCATTTTTCCAAGGAGAAAGTTGAGATCCAGCTGCTTTGCGCATGCTGCCCTCCATCACCCAGTGCAAAGCGGTCAGCTGACTCCAAGGTCAGCACTTGTTCACTCCGTCCGTTTCCTCGTGCCAAGAACTGGGTGTAAGCTGCTGTTTCAGATTTATCTTTTGGAAAAATGAGACTGTTCAAGAGAGGAAAGTTCCAACAGCTTCATTCTTTAATCTTTTGAAGGACACCGGTGTACAAGGCTGTTGTCAGGTCCAGCTGGGGCTACCAGCAGGCTCTGACTTGAAGAGATCCCCTTGCTCAATCCAATTCTTGTTCTTCAGCATTTTGTTTTTAGGAGGTAAATATGACCATTAGTCATGATTCAACTCCTACCTTTAAAACTCAGTACTAGAAAAAAGGATCCTTGGCCTAAGTTCATGAACCCAAAAGCAGGTTTCCAAGTTTGTGATCTATGCAGGTACCACTCTCTTCCTGGGCACCTTAAATGCTCTAAAAAATAAGACCAGCACTAAGTCTTCCAAAAATGAGACCCGTGCTAAATCAATTTAGCATGCTATAAAACCCTCAGAAGGAGAAAAAAAAAAAAAACGCTGTTTTCTACAATTTTGCAAATCTTTTAAATTTTGAAATATTAGGACATTTTCTTAAAGTCAAAGAAATAAATATGTACACATGGGTGCACTTTGGAATATCTTTAATTATATGTTTCTGTCGTTATATAATTATCATGGAATGCAGGTGAGCCAAAGACTGGACATACTTCTCCCCAGGGCTCTCAATCTGGCACATCTGATCTAGGCTTTTATTCTTTTTTTCATTTTAATATTTTCTTTATTTATTTTTGGCTGGGCCAGGTCTTAGTTGCATCATGTAGGATCTTTTGTTGTGGCCCATGGGCTTCTCTCTCATTGCAGCACATACAGAGATGTTCTGCGGCCTGTGGGACCTTAATTCCCCAACCAGGGATCAAACTCTTTTACCCTGCATTTCAAGGCAGATTCTTAACCACTGGACTGCCAGGGAAGTCCCTGAGCTTTTATTCTAAAAGCAGCAGCCCAGCTGTGTGTAATTAGTTGCTCATTCCTGTTTGGTTCTTTTCCACCTCATGGACTGTAGCCTTCCAGGCTCCTTTCCATGGAATTCCCCAGGCAAGAATCCTGGAGTGGTTTGGTATTTCCTTCTCCAGGGGCTCTTCCTGACGCAGGGATCAAACCTATGTCTCGTGCCCCTCCTGCATTGGCAGGTGGGTTCTCTACCACTCAGCCAACCAGGAAGCCCCTTGGGAATTCCAAAGCTCCTTGGAGATGAGAGCTAAGGAGCTGGATACTGCAGACCAAGAATGTGGGTCTACACTGGCTTTGTTTGGTCGGTCCTCCGTTCCTAGCTCTATAACCTTCACTATGACAAAGGGGGATAAATGAGTATCCTGCTATGGTATAAGAGTGTGAAGTAGTAGGAGGTGGAGGTAAAAATTTGTGAAATCGCTTGTGGCAAAAAATTCACAAAGCGTGTGGTAAACATTTACAAAAAAAATTTGTTTCCCAGAACGGCATCGTTTTGGCCTTACCAGTTTTGCTGAAAGTAATGTTTATAATACACTTGCAACATAAGGAAGAATGAAAGCAAGTCCAGTTTCTCTGGGTCATCTATTTCTTTCCCACCTGACAGACAGGCTCTGCTGTCAAGATGCCCAGAACTTCACTTCACCCTGGCTGTCTCTATGATTTCCCTCCCTATTCCTTACCCAAGTCTTACTTCCCTAGTTCATTACCACCTAACTCCAAATGCCTGTTTCATCAGAGATTCTGATTTCACTGAACCATGTAATCTTCCATTTGTCTGCCCAGTCTCCTTCCCTACTTCTTCCCGTGAGAGTTTCCCTTTAGAGAACCACCCTCCCTGCATTGCATACACATTAAGATGATCTGCTCTTCCTTGGTTGAAAGGATCTTCATTATGAAATTCACATAAAAAGTTAGAAACTGTAGAGACGATCTTTTTTCCCCCCATATATTTACTTTTTATGGAATTTGTTAATATTACAGAGTTCTTGCACTGCCAAACCATGCCTGAGAATTCAAAGAAAGAAATTTGAATTTCAACGGGCAGCCTCATCCACCTATTATACAGGAGATTAAAACTTGATTCATGTTGATAACATTACAACTTTTTAAAAAGTTACAACAAGGGTTGGAATTTTTAAATCTCTTGCAGGTCTTCAGATTTCTAGGACAGTATGCCATGAAATAACAGTTCCACATAGTCAACTCAGTTCATTCCTCAATAACATAACCCCCAACAAAATTTCACTGGGAAAAAAATGCATACTTTTTAGGGGAAATATGTGGCTCAAAGTCCAAGAGATTATTTGCTAAGATTTTTGGTTCTCAAATGAACACTTCAGTTTAACCAAGAATCCCTTGTTTCTCAGTCATCCAACCTCTCCCTGGCTGGCTCATTCACCCAAACACATCAGAATGTAGGCATCTTGCCTGCCACTTCAAATAATGCCAACATTGTGGCCCAGATGCGGCTGGCAGGTCCTCTCAGGTGATACCACAACCGTCCAGAGGAGTGTGACTGCTGAACTGACACTTGTATCAAGACTGAACTCCTAGAGGAAAATGCCCCCACGTCAGGATAGTTCTACCCACCGATTTGCTTCTCTCCTGCCAGTAGAAAGTCTGCAGCGCCTGCCTTTGGCAGAGGGATTTATTGTAGAGAAATCCAGACTCTGCATCAGATGGTTCCAGGCCACTTTGAAAGATTTTTATTGAATCAAACATACAAAACTAGGAAATTATCAGACTGTCTCATTAAATGGAAAGACTTTTCAGTAATCTTGGGTAACTTCCTCATGTCCCTTTGCAGAACGGAACATAACTGGATAGTTTAAGTTGTAATGATTAAAACCAGAGTTCTATATCACCCGTCTTTCACCTCTGAATCTCAAAATGAATAATATAAAGACATACCAGTGGGTTGAGAGCAAAGCTACTGCATCTGCGTGTATGCTCAGTCGCCAAGTCGTGTCCGACTCTTTGCGACCCCACAGACTGTAGCCTGCTAGGCACCTCTGTCCATGGGATTTTCCAGGCAAGGACACTGGAGAGGGTTGCCATTTCCTTCTCCAAAGGATTTTCCTGATGCAGGGGTCAGACTTGAGCCTCCTACATTGGCAGGCAGATTCTTTACCACTGAGCCTCCTGGGAAGCCCAATTACTGCATCTACAGAATGTCTAATACCTTCAATGTTTGGGCACATGTGTATTGGGAATCTTTGTCAAACATCATACAAAGATCTGGGAATCGTAAATGGATTTTAGGTTAAGGCTCTGCTCACATTGCTTTGGACTTGTAATGACGGGTCAGTGAATCCCTTGACCTGAGCAGAAACCACACTTTTTCTACCTCAGTTTTCTATACTATTTAGACCTGATCTAGAGGAGGCTTTAGGAGCTCCTAAAGTGGAGTCCCTGCATTTACTGGCCTTAACATCAAAACCTATTTGGTTCCACTCAGTCAGTCAGTCAGTCTGTTCAGTCGCTCAGTCGTGTCCGACTCTTTGCGACCCCATGAACCACAGCATGCCAGGCCTCCCTGTCCATCACCAACTCCCGGAGTTCACTCAGACTCAGGTCCATCGAGTCAGTGATGCCATCCAGCCATCTCATCCTCTGTTGTCCCCTGCTCCTCCTGCCCCCAATCCCTCCCAGCATCAGAGTCTTTTCCAATGAGTCAACTCTTCGCATGAGGTGGCCAAAGTACTGGAGTTTCAGCTTTAGCATCATTCCTTCCAAAGAAATCCCAGGGCTGATCTCCTTCAGAATGGAAGGGGCTGGCAAATTCACTAGACACTTCACAATTCCAATATAGATTTAAGGTTACTTAACCAAGCAATATGCTCTAAGAACTTATTCCAAGTCAAAGTTTAAAAAAAAAAGAAAAAGGTCTTAATATGGAACATGGAAAAAACACTACCTGAATTAAAAATTACTAAAAGAAAAAAGATTAAATCTGCCTGCACCCCTTTTCTCATCTGGTGGATCCAAGCTTGGTTGAATTTAATTTGTGGTTACCTCAAAAGACAACCAAAAGTTGAAATGATAAATCAGAGAGAGAGAGAGTGAAGTCGCTCAGTCGTGTCTGACTCTTTGCAATCCCATGGACTGTAGCCTACCAGGCTCCTCCATCCATGGAATTTTCCAGGCCATTTGCTTCTCCAGGGGATCTTCCCAACCCAGGGCTTGAACCCAGGTCTCCCACATTGCAGGCAGATGCTTTACTGTCTGATAAATCAGAGCCCTAGACAGATTATCTGAACCGAAAAATTCTTTTGAGGTCCACTTATTCCAGGAAGTCTAAAGCAGCCACAGAGTATTCCTCAGGGATGGAGCACAGGACAGGTTAATTCAAGTCACTTAGATCTTCACCTTGTACAGAAAGTTAGATGGCTGACTTTCTGTAGGATTTCTGGTAGAAATCCAGTAGAGGTGCTTTCAGGTTTCACATCAACACTTAATAGCTGTAACCTTTTTATCCAGAAGTTGGGATTCACTTGAAGTCCACATGACCCACAATGAGCACAGCAGATCTGAGATAGTCAACCCATATGGAAGGCTCAATATTTCTAGCTTTCTACATGCTTAGCCGGAGAAGGCAATGGCAACCCACTCCAGTACTCTTGCCTGGAAAATCCCATGGACGGAGGAGCCTGGTAGGCTGCAGTCCATGGGGTCTCGAAGAGTCGGACACGACTGCGCAACTTCACTTTCACTTTTCACTTTCATGCATTGGAGAAGGAAATGGCAACCTACTCTAGTGTTCTTGCCTGGAGAATCCCAGGGATGGCGGAGCCTGGTGGGCTGCCGTCTATGGGGGGGCACAGAGCTGGACACGACTGAAGTGACTTAGCAGCAGCAGCAGCACATGCTTACCACTGGACTACAGGGATGGGAGCTGTGTATTTCTGGTGGCCCTTGTGGTGTTTTCCTTGTTGTGGTCAAGAGAGAGAGGTGTTTTCCTTTGAGGACCCTTCAAATGATGCCCATTTTAGCTCCAAATCCATTTATTTCTCAGAATGACCTCAAGACTGGAATGGAGAATCTATAAAGGAGATAAACTTGGGATCCACCACAACTGCATTGATTATAAAGAGAATTGGTAGCAAAGAAACATTTTTTCCCCCTGACCAAGTCTCCCTTAGTCTACCTTACTATTGCACAAAGTTTTACAAGACTGGCTTATGGTTTTACATCTAGAAGAAACTGACAAGTTATTTATTTACTTATTTATTTCTGTAGGGTAAAACAATTCCTGCTGCTACTGCTAAGTCACTTTAGTCGTGTCCGACTCTGTGGGACCCCATAGACGGCAGCCTACCAGGCTCCCCCGTCCCTAGGATTCTCCAGGCAAGAACACTGGAGTGGGTTGCCATTTCCTTCTCCAATGCATGAAGGTGAAAAGTGAAAGTGAAACCGCTTAGTTGTGTCCGACCCTCAGCGACCCCATGGACTGCAGCCTACCAGGCTCCTCCGTCCATGGGACTTTCCAGGCAAGAGTACTGGAGTGGGGTGCCATTGCCTTCTCTGAAACAATTCCTAGCCCCCTATATAAAGCAGAGTGGCTGCAGCAACACTGCCTCTTTAAACCTGTCTTACAACATTTCTTGTTCACATTCTTTTAAAATCTATATTGCTAAGATGCTAAGATAAGCAACTTTCTTAGAAAAAGAAATCCCTTATGCAATGTTATAAAAATAACTTTCACTAGAGATGGTGTCTCTGTATAGCTATTTTCTGATTTCAGAGCTGCAGTATGCAGTCATTTCTTCCAGCCAAACTTCTTTAGGCTTTATAACACTCTGCCATTAGGCCCACAGAAAACACTTAGTTCAAAATCCTAATTTTATAACTAATGCAGATAGAGCCTAAAGAAAAGGCAACTTCTTGCTTAAGGTCAAACAAGTCTGTTGATAGTGGACTTAAAATCCTTGGTCCTAAAGTGCTCCTAAAGTTTAGATGTGATCTTGCCTGGCATTTCAGGGAAGGTCTGCCCTTTTCAGATCTGGAGATTCCAGGACCAGATAACAATATGAACAGTATCTGAATTTAGTCAAGAAAGATGTTGGTAATTTCTTCCATTCTGATAAATTTTTTTTTCCCTTTTAACTATTTGTTTTAAAAACCTTTCGTGTGTGTGTGTGAATAATCCGCTCCTTAACAACCCATCCTCCTATGTTTACACTCATAGTTCTCAAAGTGTGATTCTGGAACAAGCGTCACATGAAAGCTTGATAACAAAGCCAGTTCTTGGGAACCACCCCAGAATGGCTAAATTCTGGGGACGGCATCCAGCAATCTGTGTTTTAACAAGCATCTAGGTGATTCTGCTGCACACTGACATTTGAGAACTGACTTAGATAATCCCTGATTAGATTAATTGTAACATTGGGGTTGCAATATGGTCAATTTCCATAATTCATTGAAAATTTATTATCTGACATCCTTCTTCTTTTTATTGAGATATAATTGACAAATAACATTGTAGAAGTATACTTACAACATGCTGATTTAATATTTATATTGCAGTATGATTACATCTATATATATATATATATATATATATATATATATATATACATAGCAATATAGTGTTAGCTAACACCTCCATCAGGTCACATAATTATATCTTGATTGTAGTGAGAGCATTTAAAATCTAGTCATTTAGCAACTCTGAAGTATATTATACAGTATTGCTCACTATAATCACAATGCTGTATATCACATCTTCAGAACTTATTTTCTAACTGCAAATTTGTACCCTTTACCAACATCCCCAGCCCCTAGTAACTACCATTCTACACTGTCTTAAGGAGTTCAGCTTTTTTAGATTCCTCATGTCAGTGACATCGTATACTGTAGTATTTGTCTTTCTCTGACTTACATCACTTAGCATAATTCCTTCAAGGTCTCTCCATGTTGTCACAAATAGGAGGATTTCTTTCTTTCTTATGGCTGTATATTTCATTGTATGCATACACCACATCTTCTTTATCCATTCATCCACTGACAGACACTTGGGCTGTTTTCATATCTTGGCTATTGTGAATAATGATGCAATAAACATGAGGGAGTAGATATCTTTTTTGATATTCTGCTTTCATTTCTTTCAAATATATACCCAGAAGTGAAATTCCTGGATCATATGACAGTTGTATTTTCAATTTTTTGAAGAACTTTCACATTGTTTGCCATAGTGGCTGCACCAATTTACATTCCCACAAACAGTGCACAAAGGCTCTCTTTTCTCCACATCCTCGCCACACTCATTATCTCTTGCCTTTTTGATGATAGCCATTTTAACAGGTGTGAGGTGACAGCTCATTGTAGTTTTTGCTTTGCATTTCTCTGATGATTAGTGATGTTGAACATCTTGTCTTATACTTGTTGGTTATTTGTATGTCTTTGGGAAAATGTCTATTCAGTTCCTCTGCCCATTTAAATGGGATTTTTGTTGTTGTTGCCGTTATTGAGTTCTATGAGTTTGGATGTGAATCACTTATCAGATATATAGTCTGCAAATATATTCTCCCATTCCTTAAGTTGCCTTTTCATTTTATTGATTGTTTGGCTGGCATTCTTCTACTAATCTTTCCTTTGCTTTGGCCTGAATTTCTTTTTTTTTTTTTTGTCCCAAACCCCAAGACTTAACAGGTGCTTAACATGTATTAAATCACTTTTTGCATGGCTTCTCTGATGGTCCAGCGGATAAGAATGTACCTACCAATGTAGGGGACACAGGTTCAATCCCTGCTCTGGGAAGATCTCACGTGTCTTGGAGCAGCTAAGCCCAAGTGCCACAACTATTGACCCTGTGCTCTGGAGCCCAAGAGCTGCAGCTACCGAGCCCATGTGCACCCTAGAGTCAGTGCTCTGTACTAAGAGAAGCCACCACGATGAGAAGCCTGCCCACGGCAACTAGAGAGTAGGCCACACTCTCTACAACTAACGAAAACCATGGCACAGCAACAAAGACCCAGAGCAGCCAATAAATAAATAATTTTAAAAAATCACTTATTGCCTTGAAAACCCCTATAGGATAGGTATTTTTATTATTCCAGTCTTACTGATGACTAAACTGAGGCAGCGAAAGGACTGGTATCTTACTCCAGGTCACACTGGAAAGTAGTGTAAGCAACCCACGCTCTTAACCACCACACTGTAACGCCTTTCTAAATTTGTACTAGTAAATATAATTAATTAAAGATCTTGCTCTATAATTAACTTATTATTTAGTTTATATTTTCAGGGAGAGAGCAGAAGCAATGGGATATTATGGCAAGAGCCCAGGAATTTCGAATATCAAGACCTGAGAGTTGGTTCTAACTACAACTCAGGTATTACCTTGGGTAAAACTGTTCTGAGCTTCAGTTTCTTCATCTGTAAATTAAGTCTAATAATAACTTCTCTCCCTACCTTATAGGCATGAATATTAGATAACATAATAGGTATGAAAGTGCTTTGAAAGGTAGACATATAATCTTAACAATATAAAAAAATCTTTTAAAAATTTGTAAAATGAATTCACATCGCAGTTTTAAATATTCTAGACTCTTCAATTATTTCTTTTAAAGTTTATTTAGGACTGCATTTTTCAAACTGGCAATTTTCTTCTCTTCCTCATAATCATTTCTATACTAGACTTATTAAAAATTTTATACTATTATATAAATAAAGTATCTTTTATATGCTTCTCCCAAGGGCAGGTTTTAACTTCTTGCCGTGTTTCAATTTTATCTGCAATACACAGGCAACATAATCTGTTGCTCTGGTGGCTCAAGCACTTGTGTTTTGCATATTTCATACAAGACAACAGAGAAAAAAGAGAAGTCGGCCAGATGGATTCTCTTTCCAGGCAGAGAACTAAAAAAATTTGCATGACCACGATCTCTTCTGTAGACAACAGATACTTGTTTTCAGGACTGAAAATTGGTCACAGGGTGACAACCCATCCCCAAATTCCTGAGGCAGTCCTGGGTTTACGATCTGAGGTTCTTAAACAGTTCTCAAGAGGCAATTATTTCCAAATTTAATCAACCTCCAGAAAATAGCTAATTAAAAATAATCATATAAAACAGCGGGCTTTTTCTTCAAAATTAAACACACAATTTCTTTTACTGACTATTTAGACAAGTCTTGCAAAAGCTCAGCCACCTGTTTGGAGGGGTGGGGAGGGGATGGTGAGGAGGTGTGAGAGTTCCTAAGAGGTGACTGTTCTTGGCAGCCACCTCCACCCTAGTCCTTCCTGGAACCTGTCATTGTCGGCTTCTGCTAAGATATGACTCTGTACTTGGTAGGTGAAGATAGCCAAAGAATTTTTTTTAACCTCTTTTCGAATCCCTTTTCCATACTCTTGTTTATATTCTTTAGGTGACACAATTACCATAAAGTTCCCCAAATAGTGTATGGCACAGAGAATGGGTTCAACACACGCCATCCCCTCCCCCTCCCTTTCCCTACCAGCCCATTTCCCCAGGCTCTGCCCTACTCCTGGGGAAGTTGGGTGTGGTTCCCAGAAATTTTGGTTGGGGTTTACATTTTAGTTTGCACTGATGAGTTAACACATCCTTTAGGCCTTTATCAGTAGAAATCCAAGCAGAATTTTTTTCTCTCAAAATTTAAACCCCACTAAATAGAATGCCACAGAGTAAAATTAAGTGTGCAGGGGAGTATTTTTCTAAAATCAGCAAGTTCTCAAGAATTCATGAGTATAAGAGAGATACTCAGGAAAGCAATACAGCAATCCTCTCTTAACTGAGACGGTATCTTCTAAGACCCCCAGTGGTCTGAAATCACAGTATTACCGAACCCTATGATGGCTCAGTTGGTAAGGAATCTGCCTGCAGTGTGGGAGCCTTGGGTTCCGTCCCTAGGTTGGGAAGATCCCCTGGAAAAGGGTATGGCAACCCACTCCAGTATTCTTGCTTGGAAAATCCCATGGAGAGAGGTGCCTGGGGGGCTACACCCCATGGGGTCGCAAAGAATCAGACATTGTAGACTATACATATTTACCTCTGATAAAATTTAATTTATAAATTAGGGACAGTAAGAGAGGAACAAAAATAACTAATAATAAAAGAATAATTATAATAAACTGAAATTAAAGTTAGGTAAATGTGGTCTCTCTCTCTCTCTCTCAAAATATGTTATTTTACAAACTTAATGCCTTTTCCATCTTTACGAACCACTTACTATGCACTGTGGGCTTCCAAGGAGGTGCTAGTGGTAAAGAACCTGCCTGCCAATGCAGGAGCCATAAGAGACGCGGGTTCAGTCCCTGGGTTGGAGAACTCCTGGAAGAGGGCCTGGTAACCCACTCCAGTATTCTTGCTGGAGAATCCCGTGGACAGAGGAGCCTGGCGGGTCACAGTCCATAGGGTTACAAAGAGTCTAACATGACTAAAGCAACTTAACAGGCACCCACCATGCACTAGGGCTTCCCTCATAGTTCAGTTGGTAAAGAATCTGCCTGTAATGCAGGAGACCTCACTTCGATTCCTGGGTCAGGAAGAACCACTGGAGAAGGGATAGGCTACCCACTCCAGTATTCTTGGGCTTCCCTTGTGGCTCAGCTGGTAAAGAATCCACCTGCAATGTGGGAGACCTGGGTTTGGTCCCTGGGTTGGGAAGATTCCCTGGAGAAGGGAAAGGCTACCCACTCCAGTATTCTGGCCTGGAGAAATCCATTGACTGTGTAGTCCATGGGGTCACAAGAAGTCAGACATGACTGCACAACTTTCACTTTCACCATGCACTGTGGCCGTAACTTTTGCAAGTTTGAGGCGGAACAGCAAAGTTAGCATGAATTTCTGTTTTCTTTTTTCACAATTTCACAGATGGAAGATTAACTCTTACTACAGATCTTAGCACTGAAAGGACAGTTCTGGTTTTTTTTTCTTTCCTTATTAAGTGGAGAAGTATCATCTTTTAACTTAAAGAAAACACTCTTCAGCTTTTCTTTGGTATATTCAAATTGTCAGCATTACTACTCTTATACTTTGAGGCTATTACTAAATAAGGGTGACTGAAATTCAAGTACTGGGATACTTGGCAGCCAAGCTGATGACCGAGATCACTACTAGGTGATTATCAGGCAGAGACACACTGGACAAGGGGATGAATCCCGTCTTGGGTGGGGCAGAGCAGGTGGCCACAAGATTTCATCCCACTACTCACAACAGCCGACAATTTATTTCTGGAATTTTCCATTCAGCTTTTCATACCACCATTAACTTCAGGTGACTAAACCCTCAGAAAGCAAAACTGTGGATAATAGGGGACTATACTTTGGGGTTGAGATTAACATTCTCTGCTAGTTCAGTTTCTTTCCTGATGAATGCTATTCAATAGCTAGCGCAAACAAACAAAAACAAAACATAGTGGAAAATATTTTAAGATTTTCTTGAGAGTTGTGGATTTCTCAGGTTGACAATCCCCAAATGCTGAGGAGGTGAGCTCTGGTTACTTAAAAAGAAAAAGCAACCCTTAATTCTTGAAGCAGTATATATGTGTGTGTGTGTGTGTATACACACAAACATATACATTTAGCCATGCCACGTGGTGTGTGGGAATCTTAGTTCACCTGACCAGGGTCTGAACTCACACCTCCTGCAATAGAAGCATGGAGTCTTAATCACTGGACCATCAGGCATGTCTTGAATTCTTGAAGCAGTCTTTCATTGTACCATTTTATTTTGTAATATATCATGACTCTTATTTTTTTAAATTTTATTTTCACTTTAAAACATTTTCACTGGTTTTATTTTTATTTCATCATATTGTTTCATAGAACTCAGTGCAGGAATACTAGACATAAAGTTCCATGAATTTTGACAATTGTATGTACCTGTGTGGACGAACAATGCTGTCTTCCATTTCAGGAAACAAAGAATGTTGCTTGCCATTCAGGTAAACAACCAATTATGCCCTGCATCAAGTCATCAGCCACCGCAGTCCCCCTAGTCAGCATCCTGAGGGGATTTCAGGATGAAGATAGACTAAGCACTGGCTCCAGACAGTTAAAATGCATAGCAAAGCAATAATTGACAATTCAGACTCTTGTTGTTTTCCATACATAGAAAAGTACTAAAATCATTAACTTGAAATGTCAACTCAAAAACAACTTTTGTGTGTGTGTGTGTGGGATTAACAGCAATCTTTTGCTGTTTGACTAAACATTTGTTTCTGTTTTTTCCAGGAAAAATTCTTATATATTCCGGCTCTTCTCTTACATCTTTGGAACGATTCCTCAGAACTATGTGAGAGGCTGGTTCTCAGGCTGAATAGTCCTCAGTAATGTCCCCAAATAAAACATAGTTCTCAACTTTTCAGTGCTGCAGCTTTTTCAGTTGGCACCTGGGTAACACCAATCAAGATATAGGGCATTTTCATCACTCTGGAAAGCTCCAATGTGTCCTTTTTCAATCAATCTTCACTCCAGCCTAACTTTAGGTAACTGCTGTTAGGATTTCTATTATCGTAGGTTAGATGGAAACACTTGCTTTGAACCAATGTAAATGGAATTGTGCAATATGTACTCTCCTTTTTGCGTCTGGATTCTCAACATAATGTCATGGAAATGACAAGTCTCTTGCTTGCATTGTTCATGTATCAGTAGTTTGCTTCCTTTTTACTTTTTTAAAATTGTGGTAAAATTTGTCATTTAATTATTTTTAAGCATGCAGTTCAGTGCATTCACCGTGTGATGTGGTCTTGCCAGGTGGCTCAGTGGTAAAGAATTCACCAACTGATATAGGAGACACAGGTTCGATCCCTGGGTCCGGAAGATTTCCTGAAGGGAGAAATAGCAACCCACTCCAGTATTCTTGCCTGGAAAAATCCCATGGACAGAGGAGCCTGGCGGGCTACATTCCACAGGTTCACAAAGAGTCAGACATGACTGAGCAGGCACGCACACATGTGATGAAACCATCACCACCCTCTACTTGCAGAAGTTTTTCAACAACCCAAACTGAAACTCTATATCCATTAAATAATAACTCCCTATTCCCCAGTTTCTATTAGTAAGCACTATTCTACTTTCTGCATTAATTTGTCTATTCTAGGTACCTCATTTGGGAGAAAGCAATGGCACCCCACTGCAGTACTCTTGCCTGGAAAATCCCATGGGCGGAAGAGCCTGGTCGGCTGCAGTCCAGGGGGTCTCTAAGAGTCAGACACGACTGATCGACTTCGCTTTCACTTTTCGCTTTCATGCATTGGAGAAGAAAATGGCAACCCACTCCAGTACTCTTGCCTGGAGAATCCCAGGGACGGGGGAGCCTGGTGGGCTGCCGTCTATGGGGTCGCACAGAGTCGGACATGACTGAAATGACTTAGCAGCAGCAGCAGCAGTAGGTACCTCATTTAAGTGGATCCCAGTCATTATATGACTTTTTAAATACCTCAAACAATATAATTATGCCTTTAAATAAAAACCTGCATATGTACACATATGAAAAAAGTTGGAAATTGAATTTTCTAACATGTCTAAAAATCTTATAAAGGGACAGTTTCAGTAGGTTTTAAATATACTTGTTAAAAATAAGAATTTGACAATGTCCAATTAATTTCTAAGAATAGCTGTTGACTTTAGGGAAAATGGAAAACTTTCCTAACCAGATTCAACAAAACACTTACATAATTGTTAGTAGGACTGAAAAATAAGTACTATGATTTAGCAAACTTAAGTGAAGTCACTCAGTTGTGTCTGACTCTTTGCAACCCCATGGACTATAGCCTGCCAGGCTCCTTTGTCCAGGGGATTTTCCAGGCAAGAATACTGGAGTGGGTTGCCATTTCCTTCTCCTTAGTAAGTTTAGCCAATAATGTATTTCAACATACTGTTTTGAAGTAGTTTTTAGCTTTGATAGAGTTTAAAGAACATATTAGGGAAAAATGAACACAGAACTAGACTTTGTTTCATTGCAAAGTGTCAAATAAAAAGTTACATTTGTGGGGAGTTCCTTGATGGTCCAGTGGCTAGGATGCCATGCTTTCCCTGCTGAGGGCCCAGGTTCAATCCCTGGTTGGGTAACTAAAATCCCATAAGCTGTGTGGTCAAAAAGCCAAAAAATAAAAACAAAACAACTGTGGCATATTCAAATATATTGCTCTTATTAATTATATTATTATCCCTAATAATATTTTTCATAAGAGCAAAATTTTTGTATCAATAATAGCTAAAATAAATATTTTATAATTTACCCAATTTAGCTTGGTGTTCATATGTGTATTTTAACAATACACATATGAACAAGTTGGTAACAAGTTGGTAAATATAGATATATTAGGAGTAAATGCTAAAGCTTCTTTAACTCATATATTAAAAATACTATTTAATGTGTAATTGATAAAAATTATTAATCAGACATTTTACATTCTCTTTTTTCATAGTGTCTTTAAAATCCAGAGCATGTTCTACACTTAAGTACCTTTCAGTTAGAAAGAGCCATATCTCAAGGGCTCACATTATGGTACTTTATTGGATAGGATAGCTCTAGAGAGCTTTAGTTATTATTTAACTTCCTAATTCTCAATGTCATTCCTAACTTTGCCTGTTTCATTCTGGACTAGATTGTTGAAAACAGGCAAATGTAAGATATTTTTCCAGCAATTTTTCAAAAGAAACAACAAAAATCAGGAAGAAATAATCTGTTGAGAATAGTATATCCCTTTTTATGTATGTATGGACTTCCCTGGTGGCTCAGATGGTAAAGCGTTTGTCTACGACTCGGGAGACCTGGGTTCAATCCCTGGGTTGGGGAGATCACTTGGAGAAGGAAATGGCAACACACTCCAGTACTCTTGCCTGGAAAATCCCATGGACAGAGGAGCCTGGTAGGCTACAGTCCATGGGGTCGCAAAGAGTCAGACACAACTGAGCGACTTCACGTTCATGTTGCATGTATGAGTTAAAAGTCTAGAGTTTTTAGACCTTTGCATTTAGAATTTTATCCTTACTTCTTCACCAAGTAGAACCTACACTAGGAAAATCTTAGTTTGGGTGCAGTAATTTCTATTTACCCATTTCCAAAGTAGGATTTTAGAGAGAACCCTTCTGCACTGCTGGTGGAAATGTAAATTGATGCAGCCACTATGGAAAACAGCATGGAGGGTCCTCAATAAACTAAAAAGAGTTGCTATATGATCTAATAATCCCACTCTTAGGCATATATGTGGACAAAACTATAGTTCAAAAAGCTACACGCACCCCTATGATCATAGCAGCACCGTTTACAATAGCCAAGACATGGAAACACATAAATGTCTATCAACAGATGAATGGATAAAGAAGTTGTGGTGCATACCTATAATGGAATACTGCTGCTGCTAAGTCGCTTCAGTCGTGTCAGACTCTGTGCGACCCCAGAGATGGCAGCCCACCAGGCTCCCCCGTCCCTGGGATTCTCCAGGCAAGAACACTGGAGTGGGTTGCCATTTCCTTCTCCAAGAATGGAATACTACTCAGTCATAAAAAAGAAATAATGCCATTTACAGCTACATGAATGGGCCCAGAGATTATTATACTCAGCAATGTAAGTCAGAAAGAGAAAGACAAGTATCATATGATATTGCTTATGTGGGGAATCTAAAATATGACACAAATCAATCTATCTATGAAACAGAACCAGGGACTCAATCTATTGAGAATAGATTTGTGGTTGCCAAGAGTGTGAGGAGTAAAAGCGGGTTGGACTGGGAATTTTGGATTAACAGATGCAAACTGGTATACATGGAATGGATAGACAGCAAGGTCCTACAGTACAGCTCAGTATCCTGTGATAAACCATAATGGAAAAGAGTATGAAAAAGAATGTATACATGTATACACAGATATATAAAACCGAGTGGCTACTGTACAGTAGCAATTAATAAAACATTGTAATTCAACTATACTTCAATAAAAAATTAAAAAACAGGACACATATGAATTTATCTATGAAATAAACTCACAGACATAGAAAACAGACTTGTGGTTGCCAGGGGGAGGGGGCAGTGGATGGTTTGCAAACTATCATATAGATAATGGATAAACAACAAAGTCCTACTGTATAGCACAGGAAATTATATTTAATATCCTGTAATATGACTGCAGCCATGAAATTAAAAGATGCTTACTCCTTGGAAGGAAACTTATGACCAACCTAGATAGCATATTGAAAAGCAGAGACATTACTTTTCCAACAAAGGTCCGTCTGGTCAAGGCTATGGTTTTTCCTGTGGTCATGCATGGATGTGAGAGTTGGACTGTGAAGAAAGCTGAGCACTGAAGAATTGATGCTTTTGAACTGTGGTGTTGGAGAAGACTCTTGAGAGTCCCTTGGACTGCAAGGAGATCCAACCAGTCCATTCTGAAGGAGATCAGCCCTGGGATTTCTTTGGAAGGACTGATGCTAAAGCTGAAACTCCAGTACTTTGGCCACCTCACACGAAAAGTTGACTCACTGGAAAAGACTCTGATGCTGGGAGGGATTGGGGGCAGGAGGAGAAGGGGACGACAGAGGATGAGATGGCTGAATGGCATCACTGACTTGATGGACGTGAGTCTGAGTGAACTCCGGGAGTTGGTGATGGACAGGGAGGCCTGGCATGCTGCGATTCATGGGATCACAAAGAGTTGGACACGACTGAGCGACTGAACTGAACTGAACTGAATAAACCATGATGGAAAAGGAAAAAAGTAGGATTTTAGATAAATATGCTTTTAACCAAAATTATGGTATTTTAGCCACCATTCACTGCTATTGATGTGTCTCAATTTAACCAAGTGAGTGGCAGGTACCCATTTTATTTTAACAATTTATCACCTGAACCGCATGGTGCCTGTCAAGGTTGTATATAGTATTTAAACAATGCAGATGCAATCTAATGTAGCCTTATTCTCACGCTTAAGGTAAATGTAGTAGATAATGTCTAAGAAAGCCAATTATGAAGCTAATTTCTATAAACATAGCTCAGGCAAATAAAGCCCTCAGGTAAGAATTCACCTTGAAATTAGCCAGAAGAGGTACAGACCCAAGAGGCTGATGCAAATTGACTTGGTTGATGCAAACACAGGCTACAGATGAATCTCTCCTATTTGTTTATTAAGCCTGGAAGGACAGTAGAAGATTTTGGCTCTGGTTTTACTTTTATCTATGAGATTTACTGCTGCTGCTGCTGCTAAGTCACTTCAGTTGTGTACGACTCCGTGCGACCCCATAGACGGCAGCCCACCAGGCTCCCCCGTCCCTGGGATTCTCCAGGCAAGAACACTGGAGTGGGTTGCCATTTCCTTCTCCAACGCATGAAAGTGAAAAGTCAAAGTGAAGTCGCTCAGTCGTGTCCAACCCTCAGCAACCCCATGGACTGCAGCCTACCAGGCTCCTCCATCCATGGGATTTTCCAGGCAAGAGTACTGGAGTGGGGTGCCATTGCCTTCTCCTGAGATTTACTATTGTCAAGCAAAAATTATAGAAGACTGTTCATTGTGAAGCCAGTTGTGCATTTTAGAGCTTTTAGAGAGCATCATGGTTCCCTAGACCAGTCTCCTGCACTTGGAGGAAACTGAGGCCTGAGGTGTGTGGTTTGAGCTGATTCCCAGGTACTTTCACTTCCTACCCTGTGCTCTCCCACTAAGCAACTGAAGGCCAGCAATGAGCAGCATTCAAAGGAAACACAGAAGTGGCAATAACACATGCAAAGCTTATAATTTTTAAAAAGCTCACAATTAAAGGAAATACACATAAAAAACCAGAAGATATCATTCTTCATTTAATAAATTGGCAAAGATACAAACTTATAACAAGGCTTTTGAGACTTTTGAGAAATGGAAACAATTGACTCAGCTGACTGATGCCTGAAATTTCACAAGTAGAGATTTACTTCTTTGGCTTAAACTTTTGCCTTGTTAAATGTTGAAAAAGAAGTAAAATGTTATGCTTTACTAATTACAGATACCCCAAGAAGAATGACTCCTTCAAATCCTTTCCTGGGAACAGATTAGGGTAAAGGAAAAAGTAAAGCTGCCATAGGTCTGGGTGCCTTATGAGTGCAAAGGTGATTGTGTACAAAAGTTCTGGAGACAGAGGCAAATGGTCTGCCTCACAGTTTACTGATGGCTGCCTCCGATAACACGTTGAGTTGCTGAGGAGATAGGTTCAAGATGTTACAGTCGTTTGAAGAAGAGCTCCCAGGGGGAAAAAAATCATTTGATCTTTTTCTTTCACTCTTTATTGCTGGCATTTTGGTTTGGGATTTATTTGGGAGCCTTCTTCCTTTTTTGCCTTTTTAAAATGTAATTTAAACAGAGAGGTTCTGTGTCTTAGAGATGCTCACTAGAAGCTGGAGATGAATGGTGAAGGTATCACTTCTAAAGTTGTTTACTTACCCAAACCTGCCAAAGGAAGGCTTATAACAATGCTGTTAGAGAAGTGGGTACCTTCTGGCCACGTAGCCAAACGGCAAAAATGGAAAACTAAAAGGCATCTGTCTTAGTTCCTTTAGATTTATGATCCTTGAATAATATTTTTATAACAACCTTGCCTCACTCCAAAATGGGCCTGAGGCATGTCTGACTCCTTGCAACCCCATGAACTGCAGCCCACCAGGCTCCTCTGTCCTTCGGGATTCTCCAGATAAAAATACTAGAATGGGTTGCCCTCCTCTAGGGGATCTTCCCGACCCAGGAATCAAACCCAGGTCTCTCACATTGCAGGCAGAGTCTTTCACAGACTGAGCCACCAGGGAAGTTTGCCAAAGGTCTATAGGTTTTGAGGTTTTTGTTTGCTTCGATTCTTACATTATGTTATTTCATAGCAGATCAAGCCAACTAAGTTTATTAGCATTATGAACACTTTTATATTTGGGTGATAGTTTATTGTTTACAAAGGATTTTAAAATCATGTTTCGCTTGACTCTTTCAACAGTCTTGTAAGCTAAGGAGGCAGGGTCTTATCAGTTGGCAGGTGAGGAAACTGAAAATGAATGTTCTAACTTCAAAGTTGTTAAGTGGCAGGTGGATCTAAGGTTTAAGCCCAGGCTCTCATCCCAAGCCTCTTGTTCTCACACTGCCTCTCAATAAAGCAAAGGGGGAAAAAAAACATTCTTCATTCCATTTTGGTGATGAATTCTGCCAACTTTGTTGCATGAAATTAACCCCTTTTAAGTGTTCCCCAGCTCTTCCTGCCTCAGGCAAGACCCTGAATATGTTTCTCTTGTCTTCTTCTCTGGTACCCTTTCGCACCACAGCCCCCTTGCTGAACCCATCACTCCATAGGCATCATCTGGTCTCTGCTGGTTCCCTAGCAGCAGAGCAAGCAGGCTGCCCATCAAGATCTAAGGACCCTCTTTTCTGTAGAAAAGAGATGTAGCCAAGACATGCCTGCCCAGACAGACAGCACACTGCCCCCAGCCTCCCTTGCTCCTGGTTGAGCTGACAAAGCTCCAACCGATGTAACAAGAGTAAGGGTGATGTGGGCAAGTTCCATCTCCCTTACTTAAGAGGAAATTCCTGGTCTTGGACTTTCCCTCCTCACCCTTCCTTTTGGCTTACTTGGTGATGATGAGCCTGGCCTTGAAAGCTACATATAAAGGATGTCAGAGCCCCCACCAACACAGGTCCCTGAGTGTTTCTGTGGAACAGAACTGTGCATTCATTTGGAATTCCCAGCTTTGACTGTTATGTGACAGAGTAGCCAACTTCAAGGAGAAGGCAATGGCAATCCACTCCAGTACTCTTGCCTGGAGAATCCCAGGGACTGGGGAGCCGGGTGGGCTGCCATCTATGGGGTCGCACAGAGTCGGACACGACTGCATCGAGTTAGCAGCAGCAGCAGCAGCCAACTTCAAAGTAGTTTGAACCACTGGATTTTGGAGTCTCCTTATTAATAGATGTTACGTTTTTACTCCAGTGAAGGCACTTTGGCTATTATCCCTTGACTGGTCTTCCCTTAATTGCTTCATCATATCTATATGAAAGCTCTTGTTCACTGTACATCAATACCAGGCTATAATGTTTAATGAGACATTGCGGACAATCTGGGGACAAAGGAAGGAATCACCGTGAGACACCAGCCTAGCAGATCAGTCTCCTTCAGTGCCGGCATCAGCCCCACCTTGCTTTGCTTTATTGCTTTCCCTTCTAGGCTCCACCCTGTAATGAAAGCACTTTAAGCCTTTCTTTATCTGATGTAAGAATGGTCAATAGTGGAATATCAATTTCCTTTATGGGAAATCTTCTTCTCCCTGACAGAGGGCAAAACCCAGTGGCAAATAATGCGATGTCAGTGTATTTCTCAATGTCTGTGTTATTTAGTCATAAATTATACCCCTTATCCTCGAGAAGGGAATGGCTATCCACTCCAGTGTTCTTGCCTGGAGAATCCTATGGACAGAGGAGCCTGGCGAACTACAGTCCATGGGGTTACCCTGTATGAGGTCCATGTCAGCCTAAACTAAGTCCAATCTATTCTTTTTCAGTCTCTCTCCATTAAGAGTTCACAACCTTCTGAGGTCCAATCTCACACCAAGTTACCTTGTTACACTACGTTGTGACATTTTGCTTTTTCTGAACTCTGAAGATGTTTATTTCCACTTTGTGAATAAGAAAATATACCAGAATGACTTGGAGATAATTTGGTACAACTCTTATGTTCTGTTTGGCTCAAGTCCATCCCAAACCAAGAAATCCATTCATCACTCTAATATACTCCTTGTAAGCACACTGCACTTAAGCTCTAAATGGATAAAAAATATTTAATAAATTTTAATACAAGTTTAATAAAATCGAAGGGTAGTACCATCAGAAATGGGTAATGATACCACTTTCTTTTCTAGATGGATAAATTATCTCAGCAGACAAACCCCAGGACTGTTTCACTGCTCTTGGCTAACTAACATTGGACTCGTTGACACAATCTGCTAAAGAGAGAGAATTTGGGTGTGCTGAGGACAGGCTAGAAAGACAAGAAAGCGTGCAGCCGCAAGTCAGACTCTTTTCCTGACCTCACCCCTCAGATAATTTACTCCTCTTCAGAAAGAGTGGGTGAGCTAAGGTGGAAGAAAAGGTGGAGGCTCACTCTCCACTCTCTCAAAAGACTGTAGATGCTACTTGAGGGATCAAGAAAGGAACACAGGGAGAGGAAGAAAATGGTTTCTCAAATATTAGATATTTTCACCTTTTCCCTTCTATATGATGTTGTGCTTTCTAAGAAGAGAAATTATGATAGACTTCAGGCTCTCTGCATGAATAGCTTCAAAGAAATCTGAGGTGATAAAGAGAACTGGAGGGGAAGCCACAGCAGAAGAGAGATTTCAACAGGTCTGTGTGGACTGCGCGTGTGCTCAATTGTGTCTGACTCTGCGACCCCATGGACTGTAGCCCATGGGCTCCTATGCCCATGGAATTCTCCAGGCAAGAGTATTGGAGTGCCATTTCCTCTTCCAGGGGATCTTCCCAGCCCAAGGATTGAACCCTGGTCCCCTGTGCCTCCTGCACTGAAGGTGGATTCTTTACCACTGAGCCACCAGAGAAGCCCCTGGTCTATGCAAGACAGCAAATGGATGAAGAGAGGCTAAATGTAATATGGAAAGAGTTACAGCATGGAGTATGGGCAAGTGGGACACAGCTCTGGAGAAAGCAGAATATGCCTTGAAAAACCTAGGGGAGATGGCTTGGAAATGCCTGGTAGGAAGAGGAAGTAAGGGAGCTGGAGAGACCAGAATCCATTCCCATCTGCACGATGGACAGACAGCCCTGCCCACCTGCCTCCCCGGCGCCACACAGCCACACCTGGCAACAAGTGTTTCTCTCTCCACCCAACCCTGACACTAAGTAGAGGGGTCCCTCTAATGGAATGGCTTTGTAACAATAGAACAAAGCCCCCCCCCCGCCCCACCCCAGCGTTGGCATTAGGAGCTCTAGTGTGGTTCTCAGCTGTTTGCCTTTAAGAGAAGCCATCACCAACTTTGTTTGCATAGGCAGATTTATGAGAAAAACTCGGAAACAGAAGAGACCATGACGGAAACGAATTTAGATGAAAGAGAAAGAAAATATGACAGAAAGGTTATGAGATATGGAGGATTAATCCAAGTGGCCCAACACCTGACTCAAAAGGGAAAACAGAGAAAAGAAAACGATAAAAACAAATAATATGAGCATTTTCCAGCTCTGAAAGACATGAAGGAAGGAAGAAGGGAGGGAGGGAAGGAGGAAGGAAACTCATACCTGGATTCCACTTGGTAAAAATTCTGAAGACTAAGCATATAGAGGAGTGCTAAAAACTTTGAAAGAATAGAGAAAACGGACTCAAGCAAAAGCAAAAACAGGTAATCTGTGAAGAAATGAAAATCAAATTTACCTGGTATTTCTTGTCAGTGTGATTGGATGCTAGAATACTGAGAAACAATGCCTTTAAAATTAAGAGGGAATTTTCCACCCCCCTTGGCTGCACTGTGTAACATGTTGGATCTTAGTTCCCTGACCAGGGATTGAACCCATGTCCCCTGCATTGGGAGCATGGAGTCTTAACCACTGGACCACCAGGAAGTTTATGGGAAGATATTTCTAATACAGAACTCTATACACACCTAAGATGTTAATCAAATGAGAGTTAAGCATTTTTTTTCTTTTTTTTTTGCATCCCAACACAGGGAAAAAGGGAATGTAGTCATATCTTTCTATTCCGATGTGCAGTGAGCAGTACTATAGGGTCCTCCATGGTACTCCTGGTAAGATCACCCCACCTTTAACTTTCACTCTCTCCGAAGCAGGTGTGGTGGATTAAAATTGCCACAAACTTTCCCCTCCCCCTCTTTTCTTTCCCCTCCTTTTCTTTCATTTAGGAAACATCGATTGCAGGCTGCCAGCAGAGTCAAGGCAGAGGACACAGAAGAGGAGAATTCGAAGGGATCCTCATCTTATTCAGAGTCCAAGTCTGAGTTCTCACAGTGGCCCCCAAGGCCTGCCTTGACTGCATATTGTATTTGAACTTTTAGAATTAATCTACAGAGAGGAATGGGAAACAAGTCTAATTGCAACACTAACTGTAGAACACTGCAGAACAAAGCTATTAACCCCAATGCTGCAAATTACAGCGGACAGAAGTTAAATAGGAGGAGGAGAGATGATGGTGTGATAAACGTCTCTCACTTTATGAACTGAGAGTAGCTGACTGATTAAAAAGTCAATTAAAGGTCTAAAGGTATCATCCAGCAGAGGAACTAAATCATACTGAATCTGTTTGGAAGGGAAAGAAGGTGGAAATGAGGAGTCAAAGTGATCAAAATCTTCAGTCAACAGACAAAAACAAAGTAGTAATAGCAATTCAGCTTAAAATCAATACTTTCGTATTGAATAATGCCACATGGCATTAACTGTTATTATTACCTTATAAGTTCACTTAACAAAGGCATGAATGTGATGAACTTGTGTTAAAGCACTGTGCTGTCTCTCTTCAAAGGTGGCCCCCAGCACAGCAGCCTTCTGCTGTTCGTGCTTCTGTGTTTCCCCTGCCACACTGAACCTGGGCTGGCCCTGGGACTCACTTTAACCACCAGAAAGTGGCAGAAGTGACAGCCTACCTATTCTGGGCTGAGGCTTTAGGAAGGCCTGGTAACTTATTCTCTTGTGTATCTTGCAGCCTTGAGCTGCTGCTGCTGCTAAGTCGCTTCAGTCGTGTCCGACTCTGTGAGACCCCAGAGACGGCAGCCCACCCATCCCTGGGATTCTCCAGGCAAGAACACTGGAGTGGGTTGCCATTTCCTTCTCCAATGCGTGAAAGTGAAAAGTGAAAGTGAAGTCGCTCAGTTGTGTCCGACTCCTAGCGACCCCATGGACTGCAGCCTACCAGGCTCCTCTGACCATGGGATTTTCCAGGCAAAAGTACTGGAGTGGGGTGCCATTGCCTTCTCCAGCAGCCTTGAGCAAATGGGTATTAATAGAAGGCCTGCTGGAGGTATTTTGTGGAGAGCTCATCAAGAGAAAGGGCCTGGTGTTATAGGGGTGGAGAGAGAGGCCCACCTGAGCCCAGCCTCCCAGCCAGACCTGTGAGTGGAACCATCTGGAGGGTCTAGCCCCACCGCTGTCTGACTGCAGCAGTCAGATGCCCCACGGGAAACCGGTGAAATTGACATTCTGCTGGGCTCCAGCTCACCCACAGGATTGAGATAATAAAATGGCTTTTGTTTTCAGCTGCTAAGTTTTGGGGTGGTTTGTTAGGCAAAAAAAGATAACTGAGACAGGCACGTTTAATCTTCTTCTCTCAGGTCCCCCACTTCCTGCTTAAGTTCCAGAATATCAATCCCCAAATTCCAAGAACTGAAGAGAGGGAGAGGGTGAAGAGGAGAGATAGGAGGACAGACAGGAAAGCAAGATGTACAGTTGTTGCAGGGGAGAAGTGGAAGCCAAAAGGCCCCCGAGGTAGGGGAGTCAGAAGCTCTTTATACTTGCAAATGTCCAAATTCAAATTTAAAGGTTTTGTGTTTGTGTGTTTGTGTTTGTGTGTTTGTGTGTGTGCCACTGCTATGAAATAGCCCCTCTCTGCCCTCTCGTTTTCTTTCAGTGCTTTGTAAGGACTACGACCCACAAAGTGCTTTGTGCATGCGTGCTCAGTCACTTCAGTTGTGTTCAGCTCTTTGCGACCCCAAGGCCATAGACTGCCAGACTCCTCTATCCATGGGATTCTCCAGGCAAGAATACTGGAGTGGGTTGCCATGCACTCTTCCAGGGAGTCTTCCTGACCCAGGGACTGAACCTGCAATTCCTGCTTTGCAGGCAGATTTTTTATTGCTGAGTCACTGCGGAGGCCCATAAATTGCTTAATACAAGCTGAATTTTTTGTAAAAATTAAGGAGCTGATTTATTTCTGGACACCTCCTAGGGAAAAAAAAAATCAGAATTCCAAGGAGAAGCCTTATTCACCCCCTTCCCTGTGATTCACTCAACCCAGGGATTTGCCTTAAGCATCAAATTATGAATAGACATGACCTGTGCTGCTCCTGAGCAGAAGATTCTAGGAGCACTGCAGGCTTCCCTCAGGCCCACTGTTCTGGTAGGGCACAGACCCCGGAAGCTCCTCCTTTAGCACTGCAAGCTTCCCTCAGGCCCACTGTTCTGGTAGGGCACAGCCCCTATGGAAGCTCCTCCTTTAGCCTGGATCCCTGAACCAGGAGACAAAGGAGTCCATTATCAACCCACTACTGGAGTAGACCAAAACAGCCAAACTACAGCCACCAACCAGTAACATACTGCTGCTAAGTCATGTCAGTCATGTCCGACTCTGTGCGACCCCATAGACGGCAGCCCACCAGGCTCCGCAGTCCCTGGGATTCTCCAGGCAAGAATACTGGAGTGGGTTGCCATTTCCTTCTCCAACCAGTAACATGAGCAGGAAATAAATATTTAGTGTTGTAAGCTACTAAGATTCTGAGGTTGTTACACGGCATAATCTAAGGAAAGCCAGCTCATGAGAATCCCAAACTCTAAAACCTTTCGGAGGGGAAGAAAGAAATTTGGTAACTTTCAAAGGGTCCAAAGTCAACAATGTCAGACTTGAAGATCAGCAAGCTACTGCAGCCCTGTCTTCAAAATTTTGAGAGGAAGTTATCTGACTCCAAAATCTATAACTGATAAAAACTATGAAGATACAATCATATATACAGAGACTTGAACGCTTCCCATCCATGTGTTCCTCACGAAGCAAGACAACCATATAATCATGCATATATATTTATGTATATGTGTATAGAATATAATGGAATAATATATATGTACATTTATTCCATTATATATACATTTTTTATTGGAATATAATTGTTTTACAATGTTGTGTTAGTTTCTGCCATACAATGAAGTGAATCAGTTATACATAAACATATATCCCCTCCTTCTTGGATTTCCCTCCCTCCCACCTCCGTTCCATTATAGTTTATCCTACCAAAGTAAAAAGAAAGAAACCTCTTTCCTGTTAGTGAGAGTATGTGCTGTGCTGTGCTGTGCTTAGCGGCTCAGTGGTGTCTGACTCCTTGCCACCCCATGGCCTGTAGTCCGCCAGCCTCCTCTGTCCATGGGATTCTCCGGGCAAGAATACTGAAATGGGTTGCTATGCCCTCCTCCAGGGGATCTTCCTAACCCAGGGATCAAACCCAGATCTCCCGCATTGAAGGCAGATTCTTTGCCATCTGAGCCATCAGGGAAGCCCAACAATACTGCAATAGGTAGCCTGTCCCTTTTACAGGGGATCTTCCTGAGCCAGGAATTGAACTGGGGTGTCTCTGCATTGCAGGTGGATTCTTTACCAGCTATGCTACCAGGGAAGCCCGGTGAGACTACAGGAAAATAAAATATGTAAGTTCATTTATTTCTGGAGAGGTTAGTGAAGCCTATGAAAAATCCTAAAAACTTTCCCTCTCCACCACTCCTGACCATCCAGCAAGTGCAGAGCCTTAACCACTGGACCACCATGGAAGTCCTGTTCCCACCTTTTGATTCAGCGATTTCATTTGCAGTAATTTATTTGAAGGAAATCAGTGTAATGTAGGCAAAGATTTGTTATATGTAATAGTGATAACTAGAAACAACCTAATGTACACACTAGGCATTAACTATAATGTAATTTAAAAAATTATCACTTTGAATAGTTCATGAGTGTTTCACAAAATAGTTAAGTCTATACAATAAAAAAAAATCAGCCTTTTCCCACTCCTATCTTCCTGCCACTGAATTTCCTTCTTGAAGGCAACTGATACAGTTTCCCTTTCAGTCTTTCCAGAGACATTCTTCCATAATATTACATATAATAATATATATGCCTATATTTTTATTTCTTTTGTGGTATCTTACTATCCACACTGTTCTGCCCTTGGCTTTTTACCCTTAATTCTTCAATATGAAGAATACAGTTGTTCAAGATGAGCACATAGAGAGCTACTTTTAAACAACCACAGAGTATTCCTTTGATATGAACCCCTTAATTTATTTAGTCATTTTGAGAAGATCGTGTTTGCAGAAGATTTATAGAAAAACACTTAGTAACATGCATAGATGTTCATGCTTTATTTAAGGCAAAAAAAAAAAAAAAAGCAGCAGATTACAAAGTGGTTAAGAGAGCTATAGTCTACAAATCTACAAACAGTCTATTCCAAAAGCTCAGGACACATACACATATTCACATGAAAGCCTGGCATTTGCCATTACAAATTCCTGGAATAACACAACCACTGTGCCCTTTGTCCTAGTGAGTTGGTCTCTGTAACCAGGGAAACAGCCCTGGTTCACGATCTGAAGAAATACTGGAGAGATAGTCCAGCTCAAGATAACAATCAGGGTTACGTTGTCCTGTGGGTATGTGGTGCTCTCTCTCTCTTTTTCCCTGGTTTTATGACTTTGACAAGCAGCAACTGGTTTTCATCCACATTGTTCGTATGTTTTTAAAAGTGGTGACAGAGACATAGGCAACCTCCATATTGAACTTGTATGATAATCTTCATCCCCATTACTTTTTCTGGACGGCTGCACATAGATATCATATGGGACATTTATTTTTATTTTTAATTGGAGTATGCTGCAGCCAGCATAGCAGGTAGGGATCGAAAGTGGTCAACACACAGCTTGGGAAAAATAGAGACAGAATTAAAGTTTGAAAGATGGGACCAGTTGACTCAAGACCTCTTGGATCGAGAGCCCTGTTCCTCAGAGCCACATCCCTTTTACTTTGTGTCTTGGCAAGCAGAAAGTATCTGTTGTGCCACGGTGAAGTCAGCCTCCTGTGTCCCTGGTCATGTCTCCCATTTTATTGATTACTTTAAACTATCTGTGTTAGTTTCTTGTACAAGGGGTATCACCTGGCTGGAGGCCATAGACCTGCATATGCCTTGGGAGAACATCTTGGTGTGTACACAAGCAACGTTCTGAACTTGCACTGACCTGGCATTCCAAGGTCCACACTATGTTTTTCTTTAGCTTAGCAGGGTATGATGACCCCAACTAATCAACCCAGTGTACTCTTATTTTGGTTATGCTATATTGCTATATTTTGCTTTTATTCTTTTCCCATGGTGATTTTCTCATGGCTTAGCCAGAGCAACAGGTGGCTATTATATTAAACCCTGCAGGAGGATAATTGCTTTACAATGTTGCCTTAATTTCAGCTATATGATGAGAATCAGCTGTTTGTACTCATATATTCCTTCCCTCTTGAGTCTCCCTCCACCTCCACCTCCTAAGCTCAGCCTCTCCTGGAATGCGATACTTTTTATTCATTTGGTCCACAAAACTTGGTGTCAGCATGCACTCCTGGAGTGTTCCCACCTTTTTTGAGGCAAATTTTCCTCATCTCCTGGAGAGTGCCTGAAGGGCACTCTTCTTGAAGCCCACCCCATGGTATACTTGTGAACCCTGATTCTCTGGTTTGCCTGTTAATTACCTCCTCCTTCTCGCCATCCTTCTTTGTGCGAGCAGTTTTGCTGAGACTGGGAGGGAAAGGTGATCGTAACACACTCTTCTTTTCCCTGCTCATTTGTGATGCCAGCCAGCACTGTAGTAGAATCATCCAACCCCAAATTTCCCTCCTGCTTGAAGTCAGTAGAAATATATCAGAGAAATGGACTAATCAATAACAGTGACCAGAGGCCCTTCAGTTCTGCAGAAACTAAAAAACCAATCCTGATAGGAAAACTAGTTGGATCTCTGGGATGAGGTTTTAGAGATCAGCCTGACCTGCCTCATCAGAGTTTTTCCTTTTGGCCGCACTCTGGCTGGCCACTGGACCATTCACTGGGAAGCAAGAACAGAAAGAGAGGAGACCAGTTTAGACCATGATAGTCTGAAAAGCCTGCCATAGCTGGAACCTTATTTCTGCTACCCACAAGTGATGGTCATGTGGAAACAACCATCCTTTTCTTCAAAAACAAACAAACGAACAAACTTTTTATTTTGGAATAATTCTAGATTTACAGAAAAGTTGCAAAGACATGCCTGATGTTTCCTGTAATGTTAACACTACATTACTATGGTACATTTGTCAAAGAAACCAACATTGGTACATTATTCTAAATTCCAGGCTTTATTTGGGTTTCACTAGTTTTTCCATAAATGTCCTTTTTCTGTCCCAGTATCCAGTCTGGGATCCCTCATTGCATCTGGCTATCATATCTCCTTGGGATCCTCTGCTCTGTGACTACTTCCTTGTCTCTCATGACCTTGACAGTTCTAAGGAGTACAGACCAGGTATTTTGTAGACTGGCCCTCAGATTAGGTTTCTCTGATGTTTTTTCTCATGATTATACTGGGCTGTGGGAAGACTATCAGAGGGAGGGACCCTTCTCTTCACACCAGATCAGGGGGTACATGTTATCACCATGACGACTGATCCCTGGTGATAGTAATGTGGATTACATGGGTAGCTGGGCTCTGCCAGGTTCCTCTAAAGTCACCCTTTTCAGGCTTAAATCTTTGGAATAGAGTCAGTGTGTAACCCACACTTAGGGGAGGGGAACTGAGCTCCACCTTTTGGAGGGAAGAGTATCTACATATATTATTTTGAATTCTTCTGAAATGAATATTTGTCTCTCCTTCTCTATTTGTTTGTTCCATCACTTATTTATATATTAATATTACAAACATCCTTTTCATTTGTCAAAATAATAAAATGCTCTTATTTAAGTAAAGGGGTTAGGCCAGTACTTATGCTTTCAATAAAGTTGAATGTCCCCCATGACAGAGAATATAAAATCTGTGTGTGCTAAGTCGCTTAGGTTGTGTCCAACTCTTTGTGACCCCATGGACCATAGCCTGCCAGGCTCCTCTGTCCGTGGGATTCTCCAGGCAAGAATACTGGAGTGGGTTGCCGTGCCCTTCTCTAGGAGAACTTCCCAACCCAGGGATCGAATCCACATTGTTCCATCTACCTGCACTGGCAGGCAAGTTCTTTACCGCTAAAACCTTCTAGGGGCCCCTAATGGACATAAGAACAAGGAATATTAAAAAGCATAGTTTAATCTCAGCTCTGTCACATATTAGCTATATAACCTAAGACAAATTTCTTAATCTCTCTACTCAGCTTTCTTTTAAAAATAAACACAGATTAGCTGCTGAAAGTACTATTATATAGAGGCATAAGGAATCAGTGAGACAATTCACTTTAGACATATAGCATAGAGTCTAATAGTTAATATTTAATAAATATTAGCTGCCATTTATTACCTGATTTCCCCTTCATGGATCACTGCCTTGTCGTGCTGAAGGGGCTTGAGTAAATGAAGGAGGCTATGAGCCATGCCGTCTAGATATGCGGGTCAGGAAGCAACACTTAGAACCCTGTATGGAACTACTGCTGCCTATAAATCTAGTGGGGGTGATGGAATTCCAGCAGAGCTATTTAAATTCCTAAAAGATAATGCTATTAAAGTGCCACACTCAATATGCCAGCAAATTTGGAAAACCCGGCAGTGGCCACAGGACTGGAAAAGGTCAATCCTTATCCCAATTGTCAAGAAGGGCAGTACTAAAAAATGTTCAAACCACTGGATAATTGCATTCATCTCCCAAGCTAGTAAAGTTATGCTCAAAATCCTCCAAGCTAGGCTTCAGCATTAAGTGAAACAAGAACTTCCAAATGTTGAATCTGGGTTTAGAAAAGGTTTAGAGGAACCAGCGATCAAATTGCCAATATTCGCTGGATCATAGAGAAAGCAAGGGAGTTTCAGAAAAACATCTACCTCTATTTCATTGACTACGCTAAAGCCTTTGATTGTGTGGATCATACCAAACTGTGGAAAACTCTTAAAGAGATGGGAATACCAGATCATCTTACCTGTCTCTTGAGAAACCTGTATGTGGGTCAAGAAGCACCAGTTGGAACCCTATATGGAACAACAACTGACTGGTTAAGGATTGAGATAGGAGTATGACAAGGCTGTTTATTTTCACCCTGTTTATTTAACTTATATGAAGAGCACATCATTTGAAATGACAGGCTGGATGAGGTCCAAGCTGGAATCAAGATTGCCGGAAGAAATACCAATGACCTCAGATATGTAGATGATACCACTCTATTGGCAGAAAGCAAGGAGGAATTAAAGAGCCTATTGATTAAGGTGAAGGAGGGTAGTCAAAAAAACTGGATTAAAACTCAATATTAAAAAAACTAAGATCATGGCAACCGGTCCCATCACTTAATGGCAAATAGAAGGGGAAAAGGTGGAAGCAGTGACAGATTTCCTCTTCTTAGGCTCTAAAATCACTGTGGATGGTGACTGCAGCCATGCAATTAGAAGACAGTTGCTTCTTGGTACGAAAGCTATGACAAACCTAGACAGTGTGTTAACACTTTGCCGACAAAGATCCATATAGTCAAGGTTACGGTTTTTCCAGTAGTCATGTATGGATATGAGAGCTGGATGATAAAGAAGGCAGAGCACCAAAGAATCAAATGTTTTCGAACTGTGGGCCGGAAAAGACTGCTGAGAGTCCTTGGACAGCAAGGAGATCAAACCAGTCAATCTTAAAGGAAATCAACCCTCAATACTCTTTGGAAGAACTGATGCTGAAGCTGCAGCTCCAATATTTTGGGCACCTGATGCAAACAGCTGACTCATTGGAAAAGACCCTGATGTTGGGGAAGATTGAAGGCAGAAGGAGAAGACGGTGACAGAGGATGAGATGGTTGGATGGCACCACAGATTCAATGGACATGAACTTGGGCACACTCCAGGAGATGGTAATCGACAGGGAAGCTTGGCATGCTGCAGTCCACGGGGTTGCAAAGAGTTGGACACGACTTGGAAACTGAACAACAACAAAATTACATGATTTACTTATATTAATAAGTAAATATGTACATATGCATATGAGTCTACACACATATACATAAAGAGTCAGTGGTTGATGGTATCCTTATGATTTTTTTTTTTTTGCTTATTTGTACATTCTAAGGTCTCTGTAATAAAGTTATCATTTTCCTACCAACAGAAAAAATAATAAAAGTCAGTTTCCAGATTACTAATACCTGACACTGCTGAAAGTGTGGAAAATGACCACTTTTTCATTCCAGGCCTGGGAGGAAAAGTTGCTAAATCTTTTCTGAAGAATGTCTTGGCAAGACGTATCAGAAGCATTAAAATTTTGCAGACCATCTGACTCAGCAATTCCATTTCTAGCTATTTATCCAGATGAAAGTGTTGTGTGGCATATATGCACCAAGATTTATTCATACAAATGTTCAGTACATCAATTATAAAAGCAAAAATGGTAATAACTAAATCCTCTGTATGAATTATGGTCCTGTGTGGCCAAAAGAACATTTTGTAGAAGAGTGTTTAGTGAATTTTTTAAATGTTCACACTACATTTAAGTGACAAAGGCCAGTTATAAAAATTATGGCCAGCATAATTTTATTTTTGTAAAACATGCACACACACATACACAGAGTTGTTTTAAAAATGTATCTAAAAGGCAAAAATTATTTTCTCAGGGTAGTTGGATCATGAGTGACTTCTTATTTTCTTATTTGAAGTTTATCTGTATTTTCCAGATTGCCTACAAGAAACCTAAGTTATTTTTAGACGTAGAAAAAGCCAGTGCTATTTTTAACGTGCTCATCATAGAGAATTTGGAAAATACAAAATATTATATAGAAGAAAATAGAGTTACTCCTAATTCTACCACTTAAACTAATCATCATTAACAATTTGTTGTATTGCTTTGTCTTTTGCCACTCTGCCTCCCTAACCAATTCAGGATCATAACGTATGTGATGTTTTCTAGCCTGCCTTTTTTTTCACTTAAGATTATGTCATGAACATATCCCTAAGTCGAACAATTTTTAAAAGGGTTAAAAAACAAAAACAAGCTAGTGAGGTAGATCTGCAGGAATTTATATACAAAGATTCATTATGAAGTGAAGGAAGCAAGTTGCAAAGTAGTGTTATAGGATGCTCACATAAAATATTCACCAAGCAGTTAATTTGGGTTATGTCTTATGAGGAGGAGCTGTATGAAAATGTTTTGAGGTTTAATTTTTAAAAATAATATCATATCATTATTATCTCTGTAATCAGAAAAGTAACATAGATCTTAAAATAAATGAAAACCTCATTTTAAAGTGCTGTACAATATTCCACTCCACCCTGAAATTCTCCTGTTGGACATTTAGATTTGTTTCGACTTTTTTGTTACCATAAATAATGCTAGGATGAATATCTTTGTTTTCAAGCCTTTTTCTGAGCTCATTATATTCAATGATGAATGTGATTTCTAGACCAATTTATGTGTACTATCTTAAAAGATTTTGCTTGAAATGTATGGTGGTGGTGGTGGTTTAGTCACTCACACATGACTCCTGTGGCCCCATGGACTGTAGCCCACCAGGTTCCTTTGTCGTGGGATTTCCCAGGCAAGAATACTGGAGTGGGTTGCCATTTCCTTCTCCAGTGGATCTTCCCGGCCCAGGAATTGAAATGTATGCTTGTATACAAATGTATGTCTGTATATCGAATAACAGATTTAACTCTCTTAATAGAAATCACCAGGGGCTTCTCTGGTGGCTCAGATGATAAAGAAACAACCCTCAATGGAGGAGATCTGGGTTTGATCCCTGGGTTGGGAAGATCTCCTAGAGAATGGAATGGCTACCCACTCCGGTATTCTTGCCTTGAGAATTCCATGGACAGAGGAGCCTGACAAAGAGTTGGATATGACTGAGCGACTAACACAACAACCACAACAATAGAAATCAAGACCCCTTAGTTTACGGCTTTGAATTTACTCAGAGATTTCTCATGAGAAAAAAAATGCATTCTCTTTGGAAATGTATTCCAGATTCTTACTCGAAAATAATTTCTCAGTCCCAGTAGAAACTTTGTAACCTGGCTGAATACTCCACAATAGAGAATTAGAGGCAATAGATCAATGTTCTTGACTCATTAAGCTAAACATGACTTGGGCCAATTCACTGGTGATATTCTAATATGGAATTGAGAAAAGAGACTGTAAATAATAAAAAAACATAAAACTTAAAAAGTCATCAATCCTTGGTTTTATCCTCTATTCTATTAAAAAAATAAAGTCATGCTCTTTTTAAAAAAGTAAACTTTATTGATATATAATTCATATACCATAAAAATTATACAATTTTAAAGTACACAATTGGATGTTTTCCAGTATATTCACAGACTGTGCAACCACTTTCTAATTTTAGAACATTTCACCATTCTTGCTTTGGGAAACTGTTCTCCCATTTTATAATTATTGTACACACAAACTGCCTCAAATCCATTATCAAACAAGGCAATGAACAGACACAAGTAGTTAAAACAAAGTTTTGACTACCTGTTTAATCTGTTTGACATTTCTTTGGGTCCCTTAGTTTTTTCAAGGCCCTGGCTTCCTTATCTGTAAATATCAATTGGAGTAATCTCACAAAAGGAGACGGCTTTAAATTTTACCTTTTTATGTGGCATTCAAACTGCTTGCATTTCATGGTAATCTCAGTACCATCACTTTGGTTAGAGCCCAGCCCTGCAAATTCAGAAGAGGAATATGCAGATGTCTTCATTTACAGATGCAATGAGATCTACGGACAGAGAGACCAAACACCTAGCTACAGTTTGAGACCAGATATTTAACTAAGGACACAGTGTTTTCCCATAGTTATTTAAGGTTGGCCTTAGAGAACTTACAAATATCAGGATATAAGAATTCAGCAAAAATTAAAAATGCCCCACAACAACAAGGGACTTAGTTTCAGACCTTTAAGTGCTTACCACCTTTAAGTGCAAAAATAAGTGAAAAGTTTGGTGGAAATTTTCTGAAATGTTTAGATCCAGCTCTGCTACTTTTCTGGCTATGTCTCTGAACCTGAGATTTCTTACTTGTACAGTGTGGCTAACAGTACCTACTTCCCACAGTGTTTGGTGGAATATGTTAGAGAGTGTTTATATAAAGCATCAGTTATAATGTTTGACATCCGATAAGGGCTATTGCTGTTGCTGTTCAGTTGCCAAGTCGTGTTTGACTCATTGTGACTCCATGGACTGCAGTATGCCAGGCTTCCCTGCCCTCCACTATCTCCTGGGGTTTGCTCAAATTCATGTCCATTGAGTTGGTGATGCCATCTAATCATCTCATCCTCTGCCACTGACTGTCATTTAATTCCCTTGGACCAGTTAATCTACCAAGAACATAAAAGCCAACAGAAAAGAGGTAATAATACACATGTGGAAATGCACAAGTTGGTGAAGTTAAGGATGAATTGAAAAAGCCATAATTGGCCTCCACAATGTATCAGTGATTTGTATTTCAACATATGCTGGCTGCTTTATATTTAGAATGTTGATTTTAACTATTTCTTTCCTTTTTACTACATAAGGCTTGAGATTTCTAACATTATTTAAAGCTTCTCTCTAGGTTTGAACCCATCAATTTCCTAAAATATTCAATTGCATTGGTGATTATTGCTCCCATATGGGTCTAAAAATTCTGAAAAATTAAACAAACAAACCACACTGTGAATTTGTGCAAGATAAGGTAACTGGTGGATAGCAAGTTGAGATAAAAGTACTGTAAATAATGTTCTGGAGCCGTACATACTGCGAGTGCCGGAAAATCTCCTGGCGATGTTGCTTGATGGAGTCTTCATGGGATCCTGGCCAAGGATTTACTTTAATCCTTAGGAATTGTGCAATTTGAAAACTGAAGTTTCAATTTCACTTGCACTTAAGAGCTATTCTCTCAGCCATGTGTTGTCTTCTTTGTCAATGTTATTGATCAGAGGGCATGTTGTGTGCACTTAATGGGCAGCGATGGTGTTCTTCCTCTTCAGAGTGGTGTCCAGCTCCTCTATCTAAGGTGTGCCATCATCCACAGCAACGAGGAGTTTAAAGTGCTTACCGAGGTGAAACGAAACAAAACAGCAGCTGCAGAACAAACCTCAAGCCCGGTGTAAACTATCTAATACCTCACATATCTTTGGTTTGCTTATAAAGCGAAAACTGGCCTCTTGCAAAGCAATTGCACCCCCAGGATCTTGCATTTGCCGCTAAGGAGCCAGCTCTCTGAAGAGAAAGGAGATCTCAGAGTGGATCAGAAAGGTGGAAGGTCAGTGGACTGGTTTCTTCTTTGTGAAGCCAGTAGAGCAAGATCCTTAGCTATAGGCCATTACTCTGTCCTCAGACCTGAGAAAAGGAGGGTGGAAGAGGACGCAGGAACAGGACGAGAGAGAGGTGATAGTCGTTTGTGTGTGTCACTTCACAAAATAGATCAGCCAGAGGGATCCTTAAAAACACCAAGCTTGAGGACTCCTTATTACAGACTGAAGGGCCAGAGAGAGAAGGGAACACTTGAAAACAGTAGAGTTGGCAGTAGACCTGGCTTTGGAACCCACCAAAGTATATGTCTGCCTCCCCATGCCGTTCTGATGCATGCTCCTTGTAAGAAATGATGGTCAGGCATGGCACTGGTCAAGTTTCAAAGTGGACATGGGGGCATATTTCCACTTCCACTTCTCGTGGTGCCCTTCACTCCCAGTCCCTAAAGAAAGACGCCATGCCTGACATTACCTTCCAGTCACCCAACAGCCCCACCCACTGTAGCCCACACCGCCCTTTTCTCTACATTCTGATGACAAACAGCTCTAGGGAAAGCTGTTCCTTGAAACAAATTCACACCAAAATTCTAACTGGTACTTTTTCTCCCTAATAGCTTCTCAGTGGGGTTATTTTGGAACCCAGATGCATTTCTAAATGTTAAGGCAGAACGAAGAAGGGATTTTTATCTCTTCTAAGCCAGTCAGTCTATAAGGTAGACTCAGTCATGGTTTTGCTCTATTTCAAGGCATAAAGTGTTCAGGATGCAGGGAAAGGTAAGCTGGTGAGTAGCAGGGCAAATGGGAAGATGCCCTTTGTCCTAGACTGGAGGTACTGTGAACCATCCAGGTATTAACCCAGCAAAGCTCTCTGAAATTTGGGGAAATAATAGCCGAGGTTACATTTGGAATCTGGAATTTTAAATGGAAGAAGGGACTTCCAGTGGACCCCTTGAAGCCAACTCATGGCTAAACCCCCACAATTTAGAGGGAACATCTAATGGAGTCAATTTTGGTGAGAGTTTTTGCTAAATTGGATTACACTGAAGAAATAACAGAGTGTATGACATCCAAGGAGACATTAATCATTTAAAAAAAAAAACATATTTTAGAGAGTTATTTGAATTCAACCTAAGATTACTTCCAAATTTAGTTTACATAAGATAGTGCTGGTATTTTACAGGAGGTTCTTATGTAAGACAAAATTAAATCAGGATGGTTTTCTCTGACTAAAAGACTACAGGTGGTAGGGGGAGGAGATTAGCAAAATCAGGAGAAGGGAAATTGAATAACGACTAGGTCTTTGTCAGAGCAGAGTGGAGTGATGTGTACTTGGTAAAGGAAGAAACTGGTGATAAAAGATAGGGATTCAAGTCCAAGAAAAGTAGCCACAGTGGTTGTGTGGCTAGAGAGGAGGATAATTAGGAAGGAGGAAGGGAGGGACGGTGGAAAGGAGATCTTGACAGGAGGACGGTTGCTGGACGAGTGACAGATACTGATTCTTTCTCCAACTGGCACCTCTGACAATTTCCCGCCTTTCCTTTTTTTCTCTCAGTGCAAGTATTTCTCAAAGATTAGGATGGACTTTTCTTCTCACTCACAGCACTTCCTCACTGCCTCAGGAATAAGAGTTGTGTATACAACCTCAGTTGCCAGAATACACAAATTAAATTAAGATTTATATCCCAATACAAAATAAAAAGTTTAAAGTTTGGAAAAATAAAAACAGACAGAAAAAAGCTTTGCGTCTCTAGCTTGGATCTCTTGCTTTTTCTCTAGTTGAGTTTTCCATGGCTAATCATCCTGGGCTGTTTAACCCACACAATATTAAATTTGTTTTGTGTATTCCCATACCTGAGATGCTTTTTTCTGGGACTTCCCCTGGTGTTCCATTGTTTACAAATCCTCTTTCCAATGCAGGGAACCCAGGTTCTATCCCTGGTCGGGGAAGTAAGATTCCACTTGCCTCTGGACAACCAGGTCCACAGGCAACTAAGCCTGCGTGATGCAACAACGTGCCCATGCAGCCACACTGTTTTTAAAAAAGTGGTTTTTTTCCTTCTTCTTCAAAATTTAGTTGTACTTCCCCAGCCAACTCTTCTATCTCTGATGATTCTGACTTTCAGGAAATCTCTCGAATCCCTCAGAGTCATGGTCAGATTATTTCATGGTGCTTGTGTTGGTGTCTTTAGGTTTTCTGGTGAGGTCTTAATTTGTGCCTTTTTGGCTAAATCCCACTAACTGGATTCGTCTTCGTGGTTACATATTCCACTGAGGGCTTTACAATTCTGTTTCTTCCTTGTACTTGACAGTGTTTGCTAGGTAATATGTGGACATTGAAAACAGTGCCAATAGACTAAGTTGTGTACACAGAAAAACTTGACGTTTTTATTTGCTAGAAGGTAAGCTCTTTCTCATGTTAGAAATGCAAGAGCTGCCAAATGGAAGATAGGAGCTGTTGAGTAAGATGAGTTCTCCCCGCTCTTTGGGAGGGAACATGGCAACTAGTGTAATTAAACAACTCTATTTATTTCAAGGGATCACATATTAAACTGTAGAAGTTAATATATTCAAAAGTTCTAGAAGGTATTAAAAATAATAATCAATATTTACATAGCTCCTCATGTTACCAAGCATATTAACATAATTGTTTCCCTTAATACTTTTAACAACTTCAGGTTGTTAAAAATTCTCATTTTAGAGTTGAAGACACTGATGATCAAAGGTCATGACCTGTAAGTGGCAAAGCCAAAATCTGACCTCCGGTTGGATGCCTTTCAGGTTAAAGGAGAAAGAGGGCAAATGTGGAAAGACAAGGGTACCAGTTATCTTGAAGAGTCAAAAGCGCTAGAGATCTTTGGTTATGAGCAGAAGCTCATTTCAGTGTAGATCAGTCTTTCCGCTAACATCCAGAAGATGACCTAGCTGATGTCTAGTGAGTATGATAATGAGTGAAGAGCACTGGTTAAAGAACACTCATCAGGACCCAAACTGACTGCTTATTTATTTTTTTTTTGGCAGGGTGACAAAAGAGAAAATGAGTAGTCTGGCATCTATCCAGTTATCTAACATAGATGTAAATATTTTTCTTGCAAAAAGAAGGAAATCACCTATTGGATCACTGTGAAGATATCAAGCAAATTTCTAGCTAGAATGTACTCATAGATTTGATAGAATACAATGTCTGGACCATTTCTTCATTATGGTGTTTTAGATTTCCCCCATAGGGTGGTTATACATGTTTTATGAGAAGATGATTTCCCCTGGGAAGTAGAGCAGCGTTGACTAAGATAAATAAGAATCAAAGACAGAGGCCAATGGGTAACTGGGAAGAAGGATTTTTAGATTCCCTAGAGTATATTCTAGGCTAAATAACATCTGACCCCCAAATTATAATCTGAAAAGATACATGTAAAAAGTGTTTAAAGCAGCACTATTTACAATAGCCAAGACATAGAACCAACCTAAATGTTTATCGACAGATGAATGGATAAAGAATGAATACAATAAATGTGGTATTCCATACAATGGAATGTTTTGTTGTTGTTGAGTCTCTAAATCGTGTCCAACTCTCTGTGACCCCATGGACTGCAGCATGCCAGGCTTCCCTGTCCTTCACTAACTCCCAGAGTTTGCTCAAATTCATGTCCATTGAGTTGGTGATGTTATCCAACCCTCTCAGCCTCTGCTGCTCCTCCTCCCTTGGCTTCAATCTTTCCCAGCATCAGGGTCTTTTCCAATGAGTCAGCTCTTCACATCTGGTGAAGAGGTGGCCAAAGTATTGGAACTTCAGCTTCAGCATCAGTCCTTTCAGTGAATATTCACAGATATCCAATGAATATTCAATCAACTATTCAGTTCAGTTCAGTTGCTCAGTCATTTCCGACTCTTTGAGACCCATGAATTGCAGCACGCCAGGCCTCCCTGTCCATCACCAACTCCCGGAGTACTCCCCCATAAAAAGGATGAAATAATGCCATATGCAGCAACATGGATGGATGTAGAGATTACCATACCAAGTGAAGTAAGTCCAAAAGAAAAAGAGAAACACCATGTGATATCAGTTACATGTGGAATCTAAAATGTAACACAAATGAACATATCTATGAAATAGAAAGCTTTCCCTGGTGGCTCAGCTGGTAAAGAATCCACCTGCAATGTGGGTGACCTGGATTCAATCCCTGGGTTGGGAAGATCCACTGGAGATGGAAACTGCTACCCACTCCAGTGTTCTGGCCTGGAGAATTACATTGATTGTGTAGTCCATGGGGCTGCAAAGAATTGGACACAACTGAGCGCCTTTCATTCATTCATCCATGAAATAGAAACAAACTCACAGAGAGAACAGACTTACCGTTGCCAAAGGGGAGGGGGCTGGGGAAGAAAGGACTGGTGGTTTGGGATTGTTTAGTTGTTGTGTCTGACTCTTTTGCAATCCCATGGATTGTAGTCCACCAGGCTCCTTTGTCCCTGGGATTTTCCAGGCAAGAATACTGGAATGGGTTGCCTTTCCTTCTCCAGATGCAAACTATTACATTTAGAATGGATAAACAACTATCCTGTTGTATAGCACAGGCAACTATATTCAATATCTTGTGAAAAAACAATAATGAAAAATAATATATATATATAAAACTGAATCACTTAGAGGTACAGCAGAAAGTAACACAACACTGTAAAGCAACTATACTTCAACAAAATTAAAAAGAAAACTTTATGCCTTACTTAAAGTTTGCATATAAATTGAAAACATGTTTCTCCACTGAACAGTATACAATTTAAAAACATACTGTTTCAGTTATCTATTGCTGCGTAACAAATCCAACCTGGAAAGTAGTGGTTTAAAACCACTGGTTTATTATTTCTTATAGTTTGGTAGGTTGACTGGGCTCAGCTGGGCAGTTATTCTGTTCTACCTGATGCTGGCTAGGGATGCTGATTTGGGGACCTTCAGCTGGTGGCTACACTGAGTTGGAAAGCCCAGGAAGGCTTCACTCACATGACTGGCTCCCTTGGTGCCCCTCTAGCAGCCTCTTCCTCTCCATGTGGTATCTCATCATTTAGTTGTATCTAGCTCAAGCTTCTTTAGAGCATGGAGGCTGGCTTTCCCAGAGAGAAATGACAGACTTCTCTGTCTGAGGAAGAAGCTGCCAGACCTTTCAAGGACTAAGCCCAGAAATGGCACAGGGCATCTATGGAAGACATGGGTCATAAGATGAAGAGAGGGAGCGAGACTTCATCTCTTGGTAAGAGGAGTGCAAAGTGTCATGGTAAAACTGATGTAGGTTGAGAGAAATTGTTGCAGCTACCATTGGAAATAATTGACCACACTCTTTTTACATAAGTGCTATTAAAAATAATGAAAGCAGAAAGGTTAGTTCAGAAAAAAATAAAAGAACTGAAGTATATTTAAATAGTGACTCATTCATTATTTTATCAATTGTTTTTCTCTCTGATCATTAGTCTAAGTTTGGTCTTGAGCCTTTTCGTGTTTTTAAACCTATAACAGAAACTAGCTTGGGCTTGAAGATACAAGAACATCTTGCGGCTTAAGTATCGTAAAGGGCCAGAAAAAAATATTTGAACTGGAGGAAAAACAATCTTAGAGCCTCAAAGTAAAGTTGTAAAGATGTTCTCAGAGATAAACATCAAGCCGGTCAGACTGGAAAAATTTTTGCTAGTTTTCCATTTGTAAAAATTCCCAGCCCCAGGCAACAAAAGGAATAGTTTGCTACATCAGCTGTTCAGATATTCCAACTGATAGGAAATTAAATAACAAATTCTGGAATTAACATATGAAGATGACAGTTTTTCTCACTTAAATACAAAGTAATAGTCAATAGACTAATACCTGAGTTGAACAAAAATTAGGAGACAGAAATAGTTCTAACTTTTATTAAAATAAGCTAAAGAACATATTCAGGTTAAGTGATATATTCGAATATAAAGTCACCAAAGTTTTTAATCCCATTCTCAGGTTTTACAAGTATCTTAAGATAAATAAAAAAATATTATGTATATTTAACATAATACAACTAAAACTGTTTGCAGTACATTATATCTAGAAGTCTAAATTGTCATTATGCTATCTATCAAATGCTAATTGAATCACAGCCATAAGTTCATGTGATTTGAAGTAGACCTGCTTTTATACAAACATGTCCTAAAATCATAAGTAGACACACAACATCTTCAAAGTAACAATATTTAGAGATACAGTCAGTGACTAGCGTTCAGGACAGAAAAGAAGAATTGTAACTTTATAAATACAAGTCATTTATATGCCTGTTAAATAGGAAAAAAAATTCTTGGCTTGATTATAAGCTTTGAGGATAAGTTAAATATAAGGTTGACTGAGCCTGTGTCCCTGTTGTTGAAATATAAAACAGATAAAATTCAGTTCTATTTGTAGAATTCCATTGTTATCATTTACTGAAACTACCAAAAGTTTTACTGAAGTTAGAAATGTACTGAATGTTCTTTGCCTTAATGGATATCTTAAATTAGTATTTCACAGCATATGTCATTTCCAAGCTAATTAGAGTTAGATTAAATCAGCAAAGAATGATTACATATTACTCTGCATTTTGAAAGCACACCTGTTTGATTTACATTAATTAAAAACAATCCAGTGATAATTAGCTTTAAAATTTAATTTTGTTTATCAAATTGACCTCTGTTAGGTGGTTGTCTGTAAACTGCTATTCACTTGATAGAACTAGCAGGGGGCGGTGTGTGTGTGTTTGTGTGAGTATGAAAGAAAGGAGGTGAGAGAGAGAAAGAGGGAGATCTCCTTGCTCCTGGCTAAATCATAAAGAGCAAAATGTATTTTGATATTGTTAACCAGTCTCGAGAAAGACTATTTTAGTGGAAGATACATCCAAGACACAAATACCATGCCCCACAGAGAATCACAGAAGTTTAGAGCTGAAGGGGAGCCTAACGTATTATTTCATTTATCCACTTTCTTATCTTACAAATGAGAAAATGAAGGCAAAAGAAAGTTACATATTGTGACAAGGCTACACAGACCTAGAACCAGTGTCCTAACTTCCAGACCAAATGGTATTTCTATTATTGTCTAAATTACCACTCTTGACTTTTCATCTTCTGTCAAAACAAGAATGACATTGTTGAGTTAATGATTCTAGTAGAAAACACATACACATATATACCCAGCATACTACTTTAACTTGCAAGTGTTAATGTCTTAATGACATCTTAATGTCTTAACTATATGCATTAAAATCTATACACTTGTGATTTCACTATTACCTTACACTAGTACCCCAATTTTCCAAGATTCTACTGTTTGTGGAATTTTAGGATCATTCCTATTTTGGGAGTATGTTTTAATTTAAAATATATACTTATATTTTTTGGAGAATTCTGTGCCATTCAAGTTGTTCCAAAACCAGGATTGGAAGTTGCTGGTGGTAACAAATGACAAAGAAAGTGCCACCTTTTAAAAAAACTGTAATTCTACGGCAAGTATGAACAAGGACCTTACAACATGTTCGGAACTGAAAATTGTTCATCTTATTAAAAAGAACATATTAATTTTCTTATGTCCTGTAGTTTGGGGAATGTGCAAGAGCACTAAAAGACAGTGAGAGAGCTCCTTAGCAGAGGGACATTCTCCCTGCTCACTTCTTCATCCCTGCACTCTGCTGTTTCCCTTTACTCAATCACCTCCCTAATCCAAAGCATTTGACAGCTGCCTCTTGAATACCACTTTTTAATGGTTCAGTCTTGTTAAAACAATCTTTAAAAAGTGACCCCCCTCAAGGGCTTTGTGGTTGGAGCAAGTCTGAACAACTGCATGGATATATCATCAGGACCGAAATGGGGACTAAAGACAGAGTCCAAGCAAAGAGGCCTACGGGGCTGATAAAGTTGAATCAGATGTCCTCTCTAGGTATTATGTATTATACTTTCTTCTTTCCTGAAGCAGCAGCAGCACTAAGAATAAATAAGGTCTGCATTTTTAATTGTAAAGTGCCCTGAGAAAGGAAGGAAAGAAAGAAGAATGAAAGAGAAGGAAGGGAGGAAGGAGAAAGAAAGAGAAAAAGAAAGAAAGAGAGCAACTTGGAGAGTCTCAGGTATGTGTGTGTGGAAAGTGAGAAAACCAGGGCACCAAGAGCTCACACTAATGTGGAGAAAGGAGTATTCAGATGGTGTCACTCACCATGACGGTGTCGTATTTGGACAGCCCTGGGAAAGAGCTCTGTAAGTAAATTAGAAAGCCTGGAAGCTGGCACGGGTGAGACAAGCCCCAGGTAAGCCAGCAAGTGTGCAAGGCTGTAGAAGGAAACGCGTGGTTATAGAATCACGTGGGCTTCTGCAAAGAGCAAGCCTATTTGCTGAGGAGAACTTTTACAAAAGTCATTACTTAATTTGGGGACGAGTACCGCTGTCTTCCATGCAGCTGAGAAATGCAAGGGAGCCTGCAAAGTACAGAGGTGAGAAATCCGCACTCTGTAAAGAGTCGCACTTCGAGATGTGTGCCCCTGAGCGACCTAGGTGTCTGAGGTGCTCCACGGCCTGGGCCACCCAGGGAAAGATAAGCATGCAAATGTCTATCAGAAGATTCCTTTTCTTCAAGGTAATATGACTACACTGGAACATTTTTCTAAGCATTAGATGCTTTCACCTCTCCTCTCTCCAGTGATACCTAAATGATGGATTTGTCTAAGGAACAGAATGGAGAGAGAGATGCTAGTTTGAAAGGATTCTTAAACATGAGCAAAAATTAAGGGAAGACAGTTATCCAACCAACCTCTGCCCAAAACTCCATTGTTGTTTGAAGCAGTTATAAAATGGATAATGGGGTCTTGCGCTGTCTTAATTTCTGCATGTAAGCTCACATTTAGGTGAGCTTGAACAGCATGAGTGGTTTGGCAATAAGAAGGCTTAAATGATTAAAAAAAAAACCCACTATGAAAGCTAAAAATAAATCTTTAATCAATGTTGCTTTTATCTTTTATTCCTCATTGTTCTTGTACCTGTGGTATCATCCTACTAAAAATGCAAAAAATCTGAAGAGACACATTCTGATAATAAGATGAAAATAAAGAAGATCCTAAGCAGGCTATATTCACACTAAGAATATTAAATGGTCAAATAAGCTCACCTCAAATATCTTTAGTTAGCACAGAACTATTGTTTAGATGTCATAACTCCTCAATAAAGAGATGCACCCAAGTACTTGATTGAGATTCTCTGAAAGTTCACAGGGCCATGTTTATATGTGCAGCAGACTTTTAGAGATGAACATGAGGTGGAACTGTGCTTCCTTAATAACAATTTATGCTTGGTGTCTTAGTGTCAAATACGAGGAATTTCTGGAATTAGGTGTATTTGCAAAATTTGACCATGTTTAGGTATGCCAGACCCCGAAGCAGAAAAAAGTTAATGAAATCATCTTAACATTTATTGATAAAGATGCCACTGTTTTGTGCCTTTATGCCAGTCAGTGATAGACAGCCTCATGTTATTATTTTATTTTTATTTATTTTTTCCTCATGCTATTATTTTACATGAGTTCCTTACTAGCAAACTAAAAGTACTTTCGAACAGTTTGTACCATTTTTAGATGTCCAGGATAAAAGGGATCTACTCTGATGCTTCAAAATTTATAATTATAAATATGTACTTACACGTATGTATGTGTGTGTCAAGTTTACTTGGGAAAACGTCCCAACATAAATTCAACTCACTTATTGAGGTGTTTTTTTGTTTGTGTCTTTTTTTTGACAAGAGACACAAAATGAAGTTAACTGAATGATAATCTTTCTGCTCTCAGAAGTGTTTACAAACTTGACCTGACCATGATGCCCAGGGCAAGTTTATAGAGTGTATGGATGCAAATGTTTGGAAGAGAGTGTTGACAATGAGATGTTTAGAAAATACACCCAGGAGGATAGGTTTAGGTACTGAGATGGCTTAATCAGGAGGAGAAAAGGATAAGGAACTGTGATGCACCAAAGGACAGGAGAAGGCAGTCAGTTATTCTAGGGTGTGATGTCACAAGGATGGTAATTCCTCGCAGTTCATCCACTATTTTCTATGTAAATGTACGGCATGTTCTCTAGCTAGCTTTAAAAATAGAATTGTCAATGTCTTATGAGACAGAGAAAGTAGAGTCTGCCCTGGAATTAAGGGATAAACCTAGATGACATTTCAAGGTTCCCTTCCTACACCAACATAAAAACACAGAATAAAATACCAGGATTAACTCAACAGACCTGGTTGCAACAAGAGCCAATTAAAATGCAGAAATATAATGCCATTTCTTACACAAACAATGGCTAGGCAAGCAATCTGATATTGCTCTAAGACTGTATGTGGTCAGCTGAAGTAAGATGGTATATGTAAATCTTTTTCATAAATCAAAGGATAAGTTCACAAATTCTCAATACAAGTTGCTTCAAGAGGGGCTGCTCTGATAAAATCGAAAATCTCTCCTCCATATGTGCAGTTTCAAATGCTGTTAACATTTATAGAAAATGTTCTAAAAGATAAACTTGGCATGTAAAAAACACAGGCAGAGGAATCAGTAATGATCAGAGCAAAACAATTCTAGAAAGCATCTTAATTTTCATATGGCTCATTTGCATCTGAAACACTGAGACTCCCTATCTCTCTGGTACAAAAATGTGTATACGTATTAAATTACTTTCCTCTTGAAAGAACTAAATGTTTGGAAGATGATCAAATTTTAACTGGAGGACTTGTTTTCTTCCATCAGGTGTGGGGGAGATGTGGCTTCCTGGTATGAGAGGCAACAGTTGATTCTAACAGCAGAACAAGACAAAAATAAGAAAGTAAATTGAAAACAATTCCTATTGGTACAGTTTGATTTCAAGGTGGTAAAACAAAAGGATACATACAGTACAAAGATGTCAAAAGACATCAATTTAAAAAATTAAACAGAGTTACGTTTCTAAAAATTGTGGTTCTGATACTTGAAAATTAGTTTATATTATTCATTATAGGATACTCAGGGACGTACTATGATCTGTTTCAATGAATTCATTTCTGAGTATCTGGTCAGGGTTTAAAAGAAAACTTCCCACCAGCTATTAAACAAAAAGCGCAAGAGTCTACATTTTACTCATCTCAGATTTTTAACTTCAGATATTAATTTTAGGATATTAGCAGAACAGCAAAGATCTAAAATCTCTTTACTATCAACTTTAAACAATATTTAGGCTTAAGGAGATTGTTGGTCAATCACTCAGAGATACAGAATCTTTATTTTCTGATATGGTAAGATGTCTAAGAAAAACGTGCATGCTCAGAAAGAAAATCAAAATTTGGAAGATGTCTCTGTCTTTCTCTTGGCCTTGCTCTCTAGGGCCTTCTGGTGTGCCGGGCTGCCCTGGGCCTTCTCCATCTCCGCCTGATGGAGGGAGACGGTTAGGCATGGTCTCGTGGGGGGCGCTCTGGAGGGGCTGACACACAAGATGGACAGGCTGCAGCTGGCTAGGACAGAGAACATGACATCTTTGTAAACGAAATTCTCTAGATGCATGCTGCTCTTGGTGTTTCTTTTCCTTCTGTTGTCCTGTGTCTTTGGGAAGACTTATTCAGCTGAGTTATGAAGTATTAAAGAAAGGGTAGCACAGCTGTGAACTGGAGATGTAAGGGACAGCAGCATCCCCACCCACCTGGGGGCGAGCGCAGTGGAAAGTGGCTCAGGGACCAAGAGGCAGGGTGGAGCCCTGCCCATCCCCTCTCCCCACGACAAAGGTCCAGGAGCTGGTGAGATGTTTTTGAGGGGACAGTGTTTTTACACACAATTCACACTATTTCAAATTTGAACAAACCGTAATTTCTTGGTTAAGTAAACAGTATTGGGCTTGAACTTGCAAGCATGTAACTTGAATAGTTAAAGGGCCTATGTAATAAAAATTTGGATTTTTATCTTGGATAAAGATTTGGGATACACAGACGTCATCTTAACATTTCATCTTACTGATCAGTTTGACCCTTCTCTCCCAAAAAACTTCTATTTTAACTACTGAAAGAGACTACTTTCTTCCTTTATGGCAAAGATGCTAATGGGAAGATAGGTGAACAGAAAAGTAGATCAGAGGTGGAGAATTAAGCAAACGCAAAATGTGATGAGTGTCAGTTTTCTGAGAAATGGAAACTTATCATCTTGACTTATCAATAAGCAATGTTTACCTACTTACTGAGCTTCCCCAGTGACTCAGATGGTAAAGAATCTGTCTGCAATGCAGGAGACCTGGGTTCAATCCCTGGGTCGGGAAGATCCCCAGGAGAAGGGAATGGCTACCCACTATTTATTTGAATACTATTTATTAAGTACCTTCGATGTGACAGATATTATTTTAGGTGCTAGGGATGCAGGTGAGGGGGGAAAGAAGTCTAAACCCAAAGAAACCTACTTCCATGGAGTTTGTTTCCACTTCAGTGTTGTCTGAAAGCAAGTAAATGGTAGTTGCCTAATAAGCCATAGAATCAACATCTATCTTTATATTCACCATATTAATCTATAATATTGGCATATTTTAGGACAGGATTGGTTCTCAGATATCTGAGTTTCAACTTTTTGAATCTGTCCAGAGCTTGTCTTTGGCTACCAGGAAAAGCCTAGGAAAGGCAGACTAAGGTGCCTGCCATGGGTGAAAGAATAGAACAGTCAAGTTTCTTATTATACACGTGGAGGCTACAGAAAGGTACAAGGATTCTTCCATAATGCCTGTTAAAGTCAGTTCAGCTGTAATCCGGGCTTAGTTGTATGAAACTGTTGTGTCTTGGGTACATGATTCGGTGGGGAGGATATCCAATCAGTGTAACAAAAGAACTGTGCAATAACTTTAAGTATACTTGGAATAAGATTTTGCGGCAATCTGGAAACTTTCAGTTTTATGGTTTTTATTGCATCAATCACAATTTCTATTAGACAAACAAACATAATTAAACCAGTGCAAAGAAAAGATCTTGGTGCCCGCCTAGTCTCACTTTGAGAGGTAGAGAAGGAAAATAATCATTTTTATAGCACTTTAACTTTGGAACCGAGGTACCTGCTGACGCCTTCTGTTTCTTCCTTCATTACGTGCTTTTCTTTTAATTTGGTCCTCTTGAAAAGAATCAAAGTAGGGGCTCTCCAGGAGTTGGGCACAGGTTAATCTGTCATCTGGATTCATCTTCAGACACTCCTTTGGAAGACGGGAAGAGCAAAGAAGATATTAAAAAGAGGAGCCTGTATTGTTACTGTACCCTAAAACTCTGAATAACAACTTGGTAGAGCAAACACAAGTTTAGAAGATCTTCGAGTTTGTATAGTATCCAGAACCTGAAACTTGTTAATAACTGGAATTGCTCTTCTTTTGCCAATTCAAAGTCTTTTGAGGGCAGACTTGATGCACAGTCAATGTTTTGAAGGGGGTCAATGTAGGTCAGGTGTGTGTCACTTGTAAAGCAAATAGCTTGTAGGACTTCACAAAATGTGGTCCCTAGGCCAGCTACCAGAGAAGGCAATGGCACCCCACTCCAGTACTTTTGCCTGGAAAATCCCATGGACGGAGGAGCCTGGTAGGTTGCAGTCCATGGAGTCGCTAGAGTCGGACACCACTGAGTGACTTCACTTTCACTTTTCACTTTCATGCATTGGAGAAGGAAATGGCAACCCACTCCAGTGTTCTTGCCTGGAGAATCCCAGGGACAGAGGAGCCTAATGGGCTGCTGTCTATGGGGTGGCACAGAGTCGGACACGACTGAAGCGACTTAGCAGCAGCAGCAGCAGGCCAGCTACATCAGCATCACCTGGAAATTGCTAGAAATACAAATTTCTTGGTTCAACCCCAAGTCTACTGAATCAAATGCCCTGGGGGTAGGGCCAAACAATCTGTGGGCTTTTAATCTGTATTTAACAAGCCAACAAAGTTGGGGAATTAGACTTCCAGGATAGGATCTGCAGAATGCTGGGTTAGAGCAGGTCAGAGCAGTGAGAGGCAGAAAGCAGGTGAGGTCCAGTGGAGCAGTGGTAAGGGCAATCTAAGAGTTCAGAGGTGTGGGGCTCTTGGTCTCAGGAGGACTCAGACTGAAGGAATCCAGTACGCTGGATAGAACCTGGGCAGTGGCCAGCACGAGTACAAAGGCTGGTCTACACCGTTGACTCTAGGTCACTCTGATGGCTCTACTTCCTAGATCAGAAGAGTTTCAAACTGTGGTGTTCATCATAATTACCTAGGGAGAGGCTTAAAGATATAAACTCCAAGGTCCTATTCATAGAGATTCTGCTTCTGTAAATCTGAGGTTATTTACTGGAATGTGTATTTTTAAATAGCTCATTCTGATGAGTAGTCATTTTGATGAGTGGTATGGAAGCCATTGCTATAAATATGACTTAATTGGTTGTTAAAGATAGATACTCATACTGGTATCTCCATCCCTGCCCCATTAAAGGCTTTCAGTATCCATGGTGAATGGAAGAGTCACACTTTCTAGCATGGTCTCAGCCGGTCAAGCAAGAATGGCAGACTGGTCATAGATGAGCTTCTTCTGCTTTTTTATTAGAACTTGTTCTTTGTTTGACCCTGGTACAGGGGCTACATTCAGTATCGACATGGTTCTGATTTTGCCTGATCTTCTACTGATTTATTTAACAAGCAATTTAGAATTTTAGTGAACCCAGTGTATCTAAAAGGTTATCAGTTCAACATGTAATATTTTAAAAATTATTAATGAAATATTTTATATTCTTCTAAAAGGTAATTTTCATAGAAATATAGAACATCTCAATTCTAATCAGCCATAGTTCAACTGCTCAGTAGGAACATGGCTAGTGGCCACCCTATTGGATAGCATAGTTCTTGATTTTCCAACTTAAAGGGAATACATTCATCCTCATAAATTTCCATAGTCTGAAATACACTGACGTAACTGTCAAATTTCCTAATGAATGCAAAAGCATGGTGTTCATCATAGCTATAATCATTCTCTTTTATCTTCTACTAATTTTAAAGGATATATTGGAAAGATTTAGTGTTTAAACCACTGATGTTCCTCTAATTGTAATTATTTCACAGTTCTTTAATAGTTTCAATGACCACATTTTTACATTGGCTTTATTTGACCTACTGTCCACCCATCCCAGAGTTACCAGCTCCAGTTATTATGATTTCCAGTCAATACGGTTATAATTGATTCTTAGGTACCTTCATGAAACTCAAAGCCACAGGATGAACATCTGAGAACTTTTCTTCAAGAGTTTCCTAAAAAACAGAGTAAAGCATTTCAATGTTATATAACAAGAAAGTAGCAGATATTTAAAATATATTAGTATTAAGAATACTTTGGAGAAAGTCCCTTAATACGTTATATAATTCCTTTCAAAGATTTTTTAAAATCTTAATTTTACATGATTTTACACTATAGTGTAATAAAAAAAGCTGAAGTTATTTTCTTAATTTTACAATGTCTTACAATTGGTGTTTGGTAAATGCTCATTCTAAATGTCCCCTTCAGTACCATAAAATCTACTTATAGGGATACCCAACCTACTTATAGGGGTGCTTTGAACATTAATGAAAACACACTGAACTGCATGAATAAGAGCACTACAGAAAGCAAAGGAATGATGAATGCAAAACTCAAATAGTAAGCAAGGAACAGAATGGGACTGAGGAAGAGAATGTGGGGAGGGGGAAGCTTCCAAGTTAACGGCACCATTCTCCTTCTTTTTGTCTGTGCTGGGTCTGCGCTGCTTTGCGAGGGCTTTTCCTAGTTGCAGCCAGTGGGCACTACTCTTTGCTGCAGTGCCCGGGCTTCTCTTGGCGGTGGCGTCTCTTATTGTGGAGCGCGGGCCTAGGCACGCAGGCTCAGCAGTCGAGGCTCATGGGCTCTAGTGTGCGCCTCAGTAGCTGTGGCGCTCTGGCTTACCTGCCCAGAGGCATGTGGCATCTCCCCAGACCAGGGACTGAACCCATGTCTCCTGCATTGGCATGCAGGTTCTTATTCACTGCATCACCAGGGAACTACTGTATTTTAGTCTTTAAACTAAACATGTTTTATGAATATTATTTTTAATTCAACCTCTATACTTGTAATTAAACATTTAACCTTTCATTATATGTGTTAAGAGTCTTAACAAACATAATAAAATAGAAGTCCAGTATATAAATCAAGGTATTATATGAAATAAATTGAAGATGAACAGGTGTTTAGAGAAGCCAGGGCCATTTGAACCCAATGGTTCACAGGTGCCATAAATCATGACCTGGCTTAACAGATTCTCCCTTCCTCCACATCACTCTGTCTTCAACACATTGGGAGCAGGGCACAAGCCTTCCCTGATGGTCCTTTCATTGTATAGGCAGAATAAAGCTGGGTTAAAACTCAACATTTAAAAAACTAAGATCATAGCATCCGGTTCCATCACTTCATGGCAATAGATGGGGAAGAAAGTGGAAGCAGTGACAGATTTTATTTTCTTGGGCTCCAAAATCACTGCAGATGGTGACTGCAGCCACGAAATGAAAAGATGCTTGCTCCTTGGAAGAAAAGCTTTGACAAACCTAGACAGCGTATTAAAAAGCAGAGACATCACTTGGCCAACCAAGGTCCATATAGTCAATGCTATGGCTTTTCCAGTAGTCATGTACAGATGTGAGAGCTGGACCATTAAGAAGGCTGAGTGCCAAAGAATTGATGCTTTCAAACTGTGGTGCTGGAGAAAACTCTTGAGAGTCCCTTGGATAGCAATAAGATCTAACCAGTCAATCCTAAAGGAAATCAGCCCTGAATATTCATTGGAAGAACTAATGTTGAAGATGAAGCTCCAATACTTTGGCCACCTGATGCAAAGAGCTGACTCACTGGAAAAGACCCTGATGCTGGGAAAGACTGAGGGCAGGAGGAAAAGAGGGCAACAGATGATGAGATGGTTGGATGGCATCATTGACTCAAAGGACATGAGTTTGAGCAAACTCTGGGAGATAGTGAAGGACAGGGAAGCCCGATATCCTGCAGTCCATGGGATTGCAAAGAGTCGGATGTGAAACTTAGCAGACCAACAACAACAGACCATGTGGAGTTTTAAAGTTCAAAGCCCAAACTCAGGTAACACAGATAAGAAATCAATGACCACAAAGACCACAGCGAGGGTGTAGAGGTGATCACTGGGGTTTGCAGTTTTGATTTCAATACAGTAAAGATCGTTTTGTGGAATGACCTTCCACGTGAAAAGACATGTTGTAAAAAGATGGTTTGTATTGATTTGAGGTTTCAGAAGCTGAAAAAAATAGAGAATGCATCTGTTTTTCAAAATAAATATAACTAAGTACTTTTTATGAGAAAATAATTATTTTATAATTATTTCAGGGAAAGGTACTTGACTGTTTTGATTAAAAGGCTCACCATATTTATGAAGGAAAGAAAGATGCTTTCAATTCACATTTAAAATTAAGTTAATCTTTGGATAGGGCAAGAAAACTTTTAAAGCCTTCTCCTGGTTCATTTTATGTAGTTTTTACATGGTTTATTCGACCTGTATCAGTATGTCATAAGGAGAACAGGAGTTCAAAGCACAAATATTAAAAGAGAAACAACCACCCCTTTAAAGAAAGTAGCAGCACAAAGAGCGAAACACCAAAATCAAGCAATTTACCATCTCTTCTGGTTCAGGAATACTGATGCCATGGAAAAACTGGTTACTTTTAAAGATAGATTGATGTCTTGGGATTAGCTTTCCTGTAAAATACAAACCACATAACTGACGATTAATTTTAGTTAAAGACAGCATCGTGCTTCAACAGTTAATTTCCGAGGTCCAGATGTAAAAGAAAGACTGAGCCTGATCATTTCCTCTAAATTTGGGAGAAACTGGTCCCTGCAAAAACTATGCCTTCTCAGGTAAGATCGGTGCTGCCAACTCTCTTTGCCACACGTGGCTTGCTCTGTTATTTGTGCGTGCCTGCTCAGTTACGTTAGTCGTGCCTAACTTTGTGACCCTATGGACTGTAGCCCACTAGGCTCCTCTGTCCATGTGATTCTCCAAGCAAGAATACTGGAGTGGGTTGCCATGCCCTTCTCCAGGGGATCTTTCTGACCCAGGGATCGAACCTACATCTCCTGCACTGCAGGTGGATTCCTTACCCACTGAGCCACCCGGAAAGCCCCAGTCTGTCATTCAGCTGCCATCAGAGGAGGAGGTAAGCAAGTGGTGTGGAGAGCTTTACATATATGATCTCATTTAATCTTATAACTATCTCATGATGGTTGCAATTTCTTTATCTCTACTGTCCCAGTGAGAGAATGAGGCTCAGAGGCTTGATAACCTGCCTCAAGTCACACAGTCATTAGGTGACAGACCTGAGATTCAAACTCAGATCTGTCTAATATCTGCCTAATGTAAATTTCTACAGTCCTTAGAGGAAATCAGTTAAACAGCATAAGCTTAAGGTGTGGCCTATAGTGAAACACTACTCCACATCTTCCAGGGCTTGGAATTCTCCAGAAGAAGGTGTGGGAACCACACAGGGAATCAGACAGCAGCAGTTCCCTTGCCTGGCAGCCATGCTGCCAGGAGAGCCTACAGGAAGTGATTACTAAATAGCCATCTTGTGCGTGGCTTGCCTCTTTGTTCACACCCAGGCTGAGGTGTAAGCTTGCAGCTGATCTTTTGGGTTATGTTCTCTTCCAACCAGGTGGAAAGGGCAAGAGTTGAGAACAGTGACATGGGATGAAAGCTCATGAGAGAGAGCACTGCAGTCCATTCTCATTCTTCAATTGTTAATAACTAGTTGTACGACTTCAGGTCATTCATGCAAGCTCCTAGAGCCTCAGTTTCCTCATTTGTGAAAACAGGCACAATGAAAAATGTTATAATGTTCTTAGTGGATTTTTATTAAGACTGAGATGGTGTGTGTGAGAGCAATCTGTCAATCTTACATATAGAGGAGTGGAGTTGAAAGCTGCAATAGAGGCTGTATAGCCTGCAAGACCTAAAATATTTACCATTTGGCCCTGTATAGAAAAAGTTTGCTGATCCCTGTGCTAGAGGAAAGGGGGGAAAAAGCAGAAACTGCATTTGATTAAGTGTCTTCAGAGTAAGCTCTATGCAGCTGACTCACACCCTTAGCCCCATCTTAGCCTGATAAGGAAAGTAAATGTATACTTTATTGCACAGCTAATTGACTTGACTTGGAACGGCATCTGAAACTCCTCACTGAGAGGAGTTAGGGCTCCACACATTGAGAAAAGGGTTGGGCTTTGGCTACAATCCAGAACAGCCGCCCTCAGCGGCACTTTGGAGACAACAGAAAGCTCTTGTTCATTATAATGACATACTACTACTACTACAAGTTAGCAACTCTGTAAGCCATAAAATGTAACTTATACCCAATGTTCTGATTATCAGATAAAGTTGGTCCACATCTGATTTTCCAGGCCAGAGCGGCTGGCCTGTCAGCAGCTCTGCAAAAACACAACCAGTAGCCCATATGTCGACTGAAGAACCATACTGGGTATCCCCCACAAGAAGTTCGGGAGCTCGGTACCATCTTGTAGCGACGTAGTCAGTGTAGGCATCTCCTGGAACTGCAAATGCATCAAGAGCAGGTCAGGCTCTCTGAAGAGATCAGCGTCAATAATTCTCAGAAGCCACGTTTCTCCTAACGCAGTGACGCACTAACCCAGGGAACTGTTACACTGTGTACTCAGAGAGTAAATTCCCCTTCCATACTATTAATATAAAATAGACAAGCAACAAGGATACACTGTGTAGTTCAGGAGATTATAACCATTACCTTGTAATAAGCTATCAATATAATGGAGTATAATCTGCAAAAATGCTGAATCACTATACTGCACACCTGAAACTAACATAATACTATAAATCTATACTATAGTATATTAACATAATATATAAATTTTTTAAAAATTCAACTTCCAAAGATACCTTAGCTATTTATTAACATCTATGTAATCCCAAAGAGAGAGGCCCAGGGTGAGGGCATGGGGAGAATTTCTGTAGTGCAGCTTTGAGAATAAACCAGCTTCCCAAAGCACCGTCAGGTCCTGTCAACAAACTGACTACGCGCACACCCACCTTGCAATGTGTCTGTTGTTAACACATGTTTCCACTTGCTGCAGAGTTTTAGATTCAGGGGGAGATAGTTACCTGTCCCCCCATTCCTTTGGTTCCTCTCTCTCTGGGATGACTTCTTTGCTTCTCAGCACTGTCTCTGAATCCTCTCTGTAATTTACAGTTCACTCTCCCAGTCTCATCAGCTCCATGAAGATTTTCCCAACCACTCTAGATCACGTTAGTATCTCCCTCCGGGGAACCATCTGCCTCTTCGCTTTAGCACTTTATTGCCAATCATCTTGTGTTAGTCTTTTGTTTCTTCTACTTCGGATTATAAGTACATGAAGACCAGAAATGCATCTTTTAGTTCTCTTCCTTTCCTATGCGCACAGCACATAAATGTGGCTGCGTATGAACTAATGTACTGACTAAAAAATTAAAGTGAAATTTCCCTTTCTGAATAATAACACTATAACAATTAGCATAATTCAATATCTAAAGAATTTAAACTATATCATTTCATAATTATCTGTATTGCATAACTTAGTAAAAAACTTGCTACTTACTCAGAATTCGTGCAAACCCAAAGTCACAGATCTTGATTATTCCTTGCTTAGTTATTAGAATATTTTCAGGTTTTACATCTCTGTGAATACACTGTAAGAAAATATTTAATTATTTCCCTGAGTCATCAAAACAACAAAGCATAATAAACATTAACTATTAGTTTCAATGATAAACACAGGCTGTGAGATAAACACAAATATGGTTTTCCTTCTTTTTTTCTAAAACCTTAAATTAGCAATTTTTAATTTGTAAATCTTGTCATAACAAAAAAGTTGCTATACTAGGGAAAAAATTAAAATAATTATTGGATGGGAAAACTGAAAAAAAATTTTTTGAGAAGGGTGTATTATATAATTATTTCTTCCACTTTTTACTGAGCCCTATTTGAATAGTAAGAGGTAGAACCCTGAATGAAACAAGAAAGTCCTAGTGTATAGCATAGAGAACTATAGTCACTATCCTATGATAAACCATAAAGAGAAAGAATATTAAAAAATAATATATATGTATAACTGAATCCCTTTGCTGTACAGCAGTAATTAACACAACATTGTAAATCAACTATACTTTAATTAAAAAAAAAAACAAAAAACCCTGAATGAGATTATACCCAGAGTGCCTCTAATAAGAACAGCTGTCACCCAAGAATCACAATTCAGGTTGCATAAATATTACAGATTTGAGAAACTGGAAAAACATTCAAATGACAACAAAAAGAAAATGCATCAGAGGGACCATCTTATTTACCCTCTGGTCAGGATGTGTGAAAGGGAGCTGAGTTCACAGACCAGAGCTGTCCTAGGCCAGCTGGAACCTATGGCCACCTATTAACAAGAGATACCAAAGATTCAGCCTCAGGAGACGAGTATCCTCAACAGTGAGCTAATCTGCAACCATGAACAGCTTTCTTGAGGTGTGACCTCATGATGGAGTCGCTCCTGGGAGACCAGGTTGCCACTGGGAGGCACTCTCCCCTTAGAGTCCTCTCCAGTGGAGAACTCGCAACTTGCTGCACCATCCCAGGACCCTCAGTGAAGCAAATGCTCCTTTCCGGCTGTGAGAGGGCCAAGCTGGGGGCGTGCATGACGGTGGGCTGAGTGAACCCCACCCACTCTTATCCCAGAAATGGCTACTGCGTGCTGTGGATGCCCCAGGAGAAAACAGCTCAGGCCCTCGTCTTCAGAACTTTAGCTTTCCAGGTTATTCTCCCTCCAAACAAGCAAATAGGTTAAAAACGATCTTGCTCTTCTTCTACAACTCAGCCCTCACACGGAGCTCTGGACTTCTCAGAGCACTTCCACATGAATTAGTGCATCCTTGCAATGATCCTGTGCTGGCAGGTGGCAACCGCTGGACTCCTGATTTAGTACCACAACAATCAGCTCCCTCTGCCTGACTTCTCTGTTGTGATGTCAGTCCCTTTAAATATTCCTTTCAAACTGATGATTTTGAAAAAAAAAAAAAATTTTTTTTTTTGCTCTTATAATAGCTATCTAAGAAGAGAAAATGTTGAATGCTAAATTCATTCTGGGTCATGGAAAAAAAAAATCCGGCACTCATACTGCAAGCTTGTTTGTATTTAGTCTCAATTACTGTCAACTGTTTCATCATTTGTATGGCCATCAGCTAGAAGAAACCTTTTAAGGCCTCTTAAAAGTCCGAAGGCCTTAGATGGTAATTTTTAAAGCTACACTGTTCTAACATAACCAACATAGTTTTCATCCTACCTTTTAGGCAACACATTTATGAAAACTGGATTAACACTGAGTCATATTCACCTATAATAGCTACTGATTTAATAAGAACAGGTTATGTCCTTCAGATGAGGCTGCAGCAAATTCTAAGTTTCTGAATTATGTGTGGTACTACCAGGTAAATGGACTTATACTGCTACCTGTCTAGTGGCCTACTGAAATATGCAAATCCCTGTGAAATTTACAGCCACTTGTTTTCCAACCAAAATATACAACAGCTAATGAAGTACAGACAAGTCCCAAAGAAACAGAGAAAATCATTTAGTGTAGGTACAGGTAAGAGAAGCTACAAATAAAGAAGAATAGATGGGAGTACTGGAGAAGGAAAAAGAGAGTAAAAATCACAGGAACAGTAAGAACCAGAGCATGGAGAACAGAAGATGCTTTGACATACAGCATTCACTTTCTCCAATGCAAAATTGCACTCAAGTGTAAACTCTGTATGCCTCTTGCAATCAACTTATTTTCCACCAAAGAAAAAGAAAGTTGTAAGTCAGGGGAATCAAAACATTTTAATAAACTTGGGTTTCATACACAGCTTTTAGCAAACATTGCTTAAACTGGGTTATGCTGGCTGATGTACAATCTCATTTTTACAGACTCACAAGCCAGTAGGAAGAGGTATCCATGGTATTTTAAACTTGATCCTTAATTCTAAGAACCATCTCCAGAAACTTCCCTGCCAGAAGCTGCCTCTTTACATAAGCCTGAATGGACATCTGAGAAGGTTGTTCTTTGAGCCTTATGGACAGACACTCATAATCAGAGAGGAAAGAAGCCTCCTTGACAACTAGGACACTGATATCAACAAGACGATAATGGATGTTATAGCCAGACACACTCACATTTTGGAAGTCACTGTAATTTTGCCATTTTGATATGGAGTTTTTTTTTTTTTTTTGCCACACTGCATGGCTTATAGGATCCTAGTTCACCAACCAGGGATTCAACCGGGAACCACAGCAGAGAAAACACTGAGCTCTAAACATTGGACTGCCAGGAAATTCCCAGACATGAAGTTATTTTTCTCTAATTGATACATCAAATACATAAAAATTCATGAGTTGATAATGATGTTAAAGGGTCACTTCAGTTACCTCACTCTAGCCATATCATAGGGTAAAAAAGAACAAAATGAGTAGGTATTTTCTTAAGTCCAGTGCTTCTCAAAATTTAATGTGTACACGAATCTCTTGGAGATCTTGTTAAATATGCAGATTCTGACTCAGTAGATCTGGAATGAGCCTGAGAGTCTGAATTTCTAATGAGCTCTCAGGAGACCTTCACCAACCACACTCTGAGTAACAAGGCCTTAATCCCTTACTACCTTGACCTTGGCTGGGATAACTGCTCTGGAGATAAAAGATAGTCATGGTCACCACTGTGAATCTTCAGCAACAACATGGGTGGGATTGCCTTTCCTATTTGAGAGTATCATGAGGGCTCCTTTAAAATAAGGAGGGTATAAAGGTTTTAGATGTAGTATTGTAACAGCTTATATATGATTTAGACTGTTTCCCTTTGCATATGTTTCAACTAATAGGTTTATTTTAAAAAGATACACAAAGGTTTACCATAGTGTAAGAAAAATGGGGTAACCAGAGTTCAGAAGTAATTTTCTTGTCAGAGAAAGAAAGTCTGTCTGAAAAATTATCCATTTGTAATAAAGGTCACGGGTTATAAGTGGGAGGTTTTCAATATTTTAAGGTTTAAGGTATAGAACATGTTGTTCCAAGCAGAGGAATGGTGGCAGTTGCACAGAGCTACAAGCACATTTGGGTTCACTCTAAACAGTAAGTCATAATCAGGTAGGTAAGTTGATTGATGGACTCATTCATTCATACATTCATCCAGTTACTCCATAAATGTTTCCTGAACACCATATATAAAAAGATCCAGACCAGGCATTAAAGAGATACATACAAAGATAAACCATCCACAGAGACTGCATTCAAGCTTATAATCTGATTATATAGAGCAAAGATCATGGCATCTGGTCCCATCACTTCATGGGAAATGGATGGGGAAACAGTGGAAACAGTGTCAGACTTTATTTTTTTGGGCTCCAAAATCACTGCAGATGGTGACTGCAGCCATGAAATTAAAAGATGCTTACTCCTTGGAAGAAAAGTTATGACCAACCTAGATAGCATATTGAAAAGCAGAGACATTACTTTGCCAACAAAGGTCCATCTAGTCAAGGCTATGGTTTCTCCAGTGGTTATGTATGGATGTGAGAGTTGGACTGTGAAGAAAGCTGAGTGCCGAAGAATTGATGCTTTTGAACTGTGGTGTTGGAGAAGACTCGAGAGTCCCTTGGACTGCAAGGAGATCCAACCAGTCCATTCTAAAGGAGATCAGCCCTGGGTGTTCTTTGGATGGAATGATGCTAAAGCTGAAACTCCAGTATTTTGGCCACCTCATGCGAAGAGTTGACTCATTGGAAAAGACTCTGATGCTGGGAGGGATTTGGGGGCAGGAGGAGAAGGGGATGACAGAGGATGAGATGGCTGGATGGCATCACTGACTTGATGGACGTGAGTCTGAGTGAACTCCGGGAGATGGTGATGGACAGGGAGGCCTGGCCTGCTGCAATTCATGGGGTCGCAAAGAGTTGGACACGACTGAGCGACTGAACTGAACTGAATACACAAATAGTTATGGTAAATAAAATTTTTTAAAAATCATTTTAATTACCCATAAAACTCCAGCAGCAAACTTAGGTGAACTTGAATACCTCTCAGAGCATGGTGGAAAGCAACAAAGATGTGGATTCAATTCTGCATCATCTTTAGCAATTATTTGAAAGCACAATTTGCATCATGAAAAATATGTATCTTGTGAGCAATATGTCTCTATATTCTATATACTTTATCAATAAAAAGTCAAAGCTTCTGACTTACTCTAACAACAACAAAAACCTCACTTTCTTTTTTTAAATGGTTTTATTTAGTTTTGGCTGTCCTGGGTCTTCGTTCCTGGGCTTTGCTCTAGTTGTGGTGAGCAGGGCCTGCTCTCCAGCTGCCGTGTGCGGCTTCTCGTTGTGGTGGCTTCTCCTGATGGGGAGCACAGGCTCCAGGGCTTGTGGGCTCAGTAGCTGCGGCTCCTGGCTCTAGAGCACAGGCTCAATAGTTATGGCACATGGGCTTAACTGCTCCTTGGCATGTGGGATCTTCCCAGATCAGGGATCGAACCCATGTCTTCTGCACTGGCAGGTAGATTCTTTAACCACTTAGCCATCAGAGAAGCCCTTCACTGAGTTTCTTCTTAACACCAAGGGAAGCTTTCCTTAAGTACTGAAAATTAGTTGCATGATTGTGTACTCTTTTTCAGCAATCCTAGATTACCAGGATAGATATTCTGCTCTTGGCATCAAAACTGACCATATGGTAGTCTGTATCCTTGCCTCAACACTGCCTCTATGTAGGCACCAACTCAAAAGGTTATTTTTTTAAAAAAACTATCATTATAGCAAAAGCACCCAAGAGCTTACTTAAAGATGCTCCCACTGGCCTAAGATGGGACAACCTGAACATCAGAGAGAACAATGACTGCAAAGGACTGAAGCACATCACATACATAAAATCATAATGATGCCCTACACCCCACCGAACCCTTCACTCCTCAAGGTTGCTGGGAGACACTCTTGGAGACACCAGTTCATCACTGTGAGTACCGACATCTAAAAGGAATAATCACATATTTATCTTACTGTACTTTACAGTAACCAGGGTCCATGGTAAATTCTTCTCCATAGAATTCCAATTAATAAATGCAGAAGGAATATTAGAATTAGAAAATTGCCACCTTTTAACTTTAATGAAATACTGGAGAGAGGTAATAATGATCTCTAAATGCTAAAACTAAAAAAAGATTGACAGCAAAAGTGCTAAAGAAGGGGATCGAGTGAACATCTCTTGAACCTACTAATCTATTTTAAGACAATCCAAAGTGGGAAAGACGGCCAGACGTTATATACGCCTCAGGTAGCTGACACAGTAAGAAGTGTACAGTACTGTATGTGAAGCCTTCCTGTCTAAAAAGACTGAACCTGAGTGTGACAAGCCTCTGGATATAAACACCAATTTACAGTAAATACAGGCAAAAGAACAAGTTAAAAAACACACAGGAAGCAACCAGCCAAAAGGATTTCTATAACACAGGAGAAGTCAAAGCATGGTTCTAGGTTGGGAAGCTTCAGTATCAATTGGTAAACTGTTAGAACTGCAGATTCTCAGGTTTTATCCCAGACCTACGGAATCGGAAATTCTGGAGGTGGGCCCAGCAAAATGTGTCTTGACAAGAACTCCAGGTGGTTCTGATGCATGCTCAAGTTTGACACCCATGGCTCTGAAAAATTCATGATGGAAAAAAGAAAAAAAAGATAGAGGAAAGGAGACCTTTACAGTATAAAAGACTTAAGAGACGTTAAAAACAAGAGAAAATCAAGTGCCACGGAGGGTTACACTACTGATATTCTGAAGACTTATTTTAACCCAATTTAAAAATAATCATAGTACTGATTATTTAAAAATAATCATTAGTACTGGGGCAAAAGGAAACTTTTAAGTTCATACAAACTTTTAATTCATAAGGAATGAATAATTTGATTCTTATAGAAGTTGGAAAAAAGCCATGAATAATGCATTACTTTTCCTTGTATTCCGTAACTTTCTTTTGTTTTGCTCCTCTGGTTCTTATTCTCCTTCCACCATTAGCTCTTCAAATAGACCCCTGAGCCGTTTAGGAGAGAAGAGTCATCATGAAGAAATTAGCAAAGACATTAGGGAATGTTACTTACATTGTGTTTATGACAGAAGTTGAGAGCTTGGAGTGTTTGCCATAACACACTTTTGATCACTCCATCAGCAACTCTGGGGAAAAAAATAACAAAGGAAATGAAAACTCCTAAGATGTGTTTTCAGGAGCAGAGCTGGGAATAGAAATGGAATGGGTGGGGCTTGTCACAGCCAGTGGATGCAGTACAAAGGGAATCTTGGAAATGTTCTTTTTAAAAAATGTTTTAACAAAAATTGATTTGCTACTTTTTTCATTATAGCTATGTAACTTTCCTTTTTAACTTGAAATTTTTAATGCTTATCATGAAAATTCAAACAATATAGAAAAGTAAAGAAATAAGACATGTTCATTCAAATCTTGCTAGCCCAAAATAATTGCTGTAACTTACAGTGATTGTCCCTTTGGGAATCTCTGGTTCTCTTCCTCTCTCTGCATTTACTTTTTAACTTTAATATTAAACAAATGCATTCATAAGGTTTGATATTTTTAAAGTTAAAAGAATATCCATGAAGAATTCTCTCATATCTGCCTAGCCAATCATTTCATCCTTGGCAAATTCCCCTGCCTCTTTCAGAAACATTGTATGCATTGAGGTACAGATACATATATACAGAATATGTATACATCTATCTCAGTGACCAAAGATCTCATTATATAGATGTATCATAATTTAGTAAGTCCTCATTGACAAGCAATTAGGTTTGATCCAAGTTTCATTTCTAGAAACAATGCTTCAGTGAATATCCTATCAACTATCTATGGCAGTTGTGCAATAATCTTTTTAAGGTAAGTTCTAGAAGTGGGATTTCTGGGATCTATGGGAGGCACATGATATATTTCGATCCTGCAGGTATGAACTTCAGGTAGAACTGAGACCTGGTTTTGCAGGAAAAAAGGCATCCGTGAAGAGTGACCTTCAATTCATTGAATTCATGCTGGTGGTAAACACTCAAGCATATGCAAGAGTTGTTTTTATAACTGTTACTTACACCTGGTAAGATGCAGCTCCAATACTCTGGCCACCTGATTCGAAGAGCCGACTCATTGGAAAAGACCCTGATGCTGGGAAAGATGGAGGGCAAGAGGAAAAGGGGATGCATAGGGGATGAGATGGCTGGACGGCATCACTGACTCAATGGACATGAATCTGAGCAAACTCCAGGAGATGGTGAAGGACAGGGAAGCCTGGCGTGCTGCAGCCCATGGGGTCGCAAAGAGTCAGACACGCCTAGTAACTGAACAGCAACAGCACTTGCACCTGGTAAGCAGGCAGGCACACAACCAGGGGGCCAGGGAGGAACAAGAGCCCAGGAAAATGGGAGTCTGGGAGCTTCTCGCCTCTGCAGATTTCCTGTGTGGAAAATACTGGGGAGTATTTTCCACTTGGGGATCTGGGCAATGTGTATTCGAGAGTACTTAGTCTATTTTGTGTAACCATTTCTATAAATTGCAGCAATTACATTCCCTCTAACTTTTCTATTGATGCACTGTTTCAGGGCATTTCACAGAAGAGTCATGGCTTCGGTTCAAAACAGAATCCTTAGCACAGATTCCAGGAAGGCAGATTCCATTTTAGGCAAAACAACATTTATAAAAAATAACAACTACAAACAAATACCACAGATCTTACAAAGATAGTTATCAAAGAGAATACAGATTCACACAGAGCTCATTCCAGAAACACAGACTGCTGTAACATTATTTAGCCACACTCAGCAGTTTTTCTAAGTATTTTGTGAAATAAAACCTATAGAAACCAACTGATACTCAATGCTTCGTATACTGTGGGTGAATGACAAACATATAATGGAAGAATTGATAATCATGAAGGTCTGAAAGCAAAAACTAGACATCCTGGGACTTCTCTGTGGTCCAGCATGCTTCCACTGCAAAGGGCATGGGTTCCATCCCTGGTCAAGGAACTAAGATCCCACATGCAGCGAGGCATGGCCAGTAACTAACCCTGAAGCTGGAGAAGACTGAGGGCAGGAGGAGAAGGGGGCAACAGAGGATGAGATGGTTGGATGGCATCATCGACTCAATGGGCGTGAATGTCAGCAAACTTCGGGAGATGGTGAAGGACAAAGGATGGCACCTGGTTGCTGCAGTCCATGGGGGTCACAAAGAACTGAACAACAACAACAAAACTAATTGTTTTAAAAAAAAACAACAAAAAACATGGTATCCTGCTTCAAAACCAAAGGTGTTAGGGAGGGTGGCAGGGTCAGGGAATTCAGACTGGGTTGCCCAGAGGCTGCTCTTTCAGCCACTCAGGGGAATCCTGGCGCTGACATCAGAGCTCATTATCTTTTAGTTTTATATATAACTTGATGGGGAAAACAATTTCATTATCAGTGCCCAAGATGAATCAAGCCCTTCTCTGTAAACCCTTGTTATCCTAGAATAAAATCCAACCTTTATTGTGGCCTACCGGCCTCTTAATGATTTCACTTCTGTTCACCCCTCTCCCCTACCTTTATCTCCTGCCACATTCTCACTGACCTCCGCTCTGGCCCGTTAGTGTCTGCTCTTCCCTCAACAGTCCACCAAAGCTCTGTGTTTACTCTTCATCCTATGCCCCTCACCAGGAATTCTTTAGCTTCTCAGTGTGTTTTATTCTCCTCCAAAGCCTTGAAACTCTGTAAGGGCTTTCTTTACCTTGTCCGTTACTGTAGCTCCAGGGCCTCGAACTGTAACTGGTACCCAACAGGTCCTCAACTAAGCTTCCTTCGCTGGCACTCTCAGAGGCTATATAAACTCACACCCTGTAATAAATCCCTTTTTGCTTAAACTAGCTAGAGTGAATTCTGTTGTTGAATCCTGATCAGTGCAGAATAGGACACCAGAATTGGGCATGGGAAGCAAAGTCGAGGCCTTGGAAAGGCAGGCTATCTGACTGGTTGGATCTGAAGGCCGGGGGATCTAATTACCATCAGTGGCTGTAACCCTGGTGAATGGATACCCAGTGATGAACCAATTAAGTACATAATCGCGTGTGGTCATCTGTAATAAAGTGCCTATTCAGGGCAGGGTTTTGCTGGACTGAAAGTGATCAAACAAAACGGGAACACATAGGAAAGTAATAAATTGGGGTTGGGCTGGTTGTGTCTCACTTCGCTGGAAAAACTGAAGAAAACAAAAGGATAGCTTTAAGTAAGGCTTTGATGCTTTGGTTCGAGGCACAGTTAGGAGACCGGAAGTTTCAATGTTTGCCCTTATTTCTTGTGTTTTTAAGACTTGCTCCACTGACCACTGGGATTATCCCAGAAGTGACTGAAAAATCGGACACTGAGAATAGTCCTGCTGGGTGCTAAATGACAAAACAAATTGAATTTATGTGAAGTTAATTAATTTCTCAGTTAATTAACTGAGACATACACTTTGAGAAATGAAATGCGACACTTGGGAGTATTCACGGAACTAAGAGCATCCCAACCTCCTGCCAAATATCCCTTCTTTTTTACTTATTTACTTTTTGGCCACACCTCATGGCATGTGGGCTCTTAGTTCTCTGACTAGGGATCAAACCTCTTGCAGTGGAAGCGTGGAGTCTAAACCACTGGACCTCTAGGGAAGTCCCAAACGTCTCTTCTTACATGAAGTAGCCCTCAAACTTGTATGGAGACTGGTCTTGCCTTGTGGAGGGCCCCTCACGATCTCACTCGAGGCAGCTGTAAAACATGGGTGCTGTCAATTCTCCTCAAGGCTCCTTTCCCTGCCACCCGTCAATGTCTCCAAACTTTGACTAAAGTCAGATCTCAGCATGTTCCAAAGGGCCTACTACAAAGTCAAAGAGAAGAAAAGAAGATTTGCACAGCAAAGAGAACTATAAAAAGTTGCCAATCTATACTGGAGAATGTACGTGGAAATGGATTTCCTAGTGTCGGACCAGAAAGGAGGAAACACGATGTTACACTCGGCTGATTATAAACAGTTATGGGCACGCTTCCTATGGAGCCTGGCTCAATAAACTGCTTGGAGCAGCCAGGAGTGAGAGAAGGTGATTGCTGAATTGGTTGATCAGAATCTGGGTTAGATGGGTGCCTGTGCCAAATGAAATTGCAATGCTGGAAGTTCATTAGTAAAATGAAGAGGAAGAAATCCAAAGTTTTGGGGAGATAGGAGTGTTGGAGAGGATTTATCACATGCAACATGCTCATCTACTTCCCAGCTATGTCACCTCAAAGTATTAATGGTAGCAGTAATCTATGAAAAGTGAAAGTCATGTCCTACTCTTCCATGGAATTCTCCAGGCCAGAATACTGGAGTGGGTAGCCTTTCCCTTTTCCAGGGGTCTTCCCAACCCAGGGATTGAACCCAGGTCTCCAGCATTACAGGCAGATTCTTTGCCAGCTGAGCTACAAGGGAAGCCCAAGAATACTGGAGTGGGTAGCCTATCCTTTCTCCAGCAGATCTTCCTGACCAAGGAATCGAACTGGGGTCTCCTGCACTGCAGGCAGATTCTTTACCAACTGAGCTATCAGGGAAGCCTGTGTTTGTCCCCAAATCTGCAGTACTGCTTTCAGTTTTCTATTTGGTGCCAGACACTTCTACTAGGCTCCTCCTACCACAACTGCCTTCATTCCTTGGCTCAGAACCTACTGGTTCTTCTTCCATTTTCTAGTGTATCTATCCGAGAAGGCAATGGCACCCCACTCAAGTACTCTTGCCTAGAAAATCCCATGGACGGAGGAGCCTGGTAGGCTGCAGTCCATGGGGTTGCTAAGAGTCGGGCAAGACTGAGTGACTTCACTTTCACTTTTCACTTTCATGCATTGGAGAAGGAAATGGCAACCCACTCCAGTACTCTTGCCTGGAGAATCCCAGGGACGGGGGAGCCTGGTGGGGTGCTGTCTATGGGGTCGCACAGAGTCGGACATGACTGAAGCGACTTAGCAGCAGCAGCAGCAGTGTATCTATTTCCACTATCCAGTTAGGAAATGGGGAAACAGCCCCCAGGATGGATTCATGGACCTGACAGGACTACCATGGGATGGATTCAGGTTAAATTTCACTGGGGACTCTCAATAAGCTTCCCATCCCCACAAAACTGCTGAACCACAGTAACTTTCAAAGTTACTGGTGATTGGCTTTACTTCAGAGCATGATTCAGAGATTCCTGAGAGATTGGGTAGCTCTCTTTTCCCAGTACACAACTATCCTGGTAAATATTTGGTCACAGGCCATTCGGGAAGAGGCTGCTGCTGCTGCTGCTAAGTCGCTTCAGTCGTGTCCGACTCTGTGAGATCCCATAGACGGCAGCCCACCAGGCTTCCCCGTCCCTGGGATTCTCCAGGCAAGAACACTGGAGTGGGTTGCCATTTCCTTCTCCAATGCATGAAAGTGAAAAGTGAAAGTGAAGTCACTCAGTCGTGTCCGACTCTAGCGACCCCATGGACTGCAGCCTACCAGGCTCCTCCGTCCATGGGATTTTCCAGGTAAGAGTACTGGAGTGGGGTGCCATTGCCTTCTCCGGGGATAGGCTAAGAGGAAGAATTAAGTACACACACATGATGTCAATGCAGGGCTATTCCCCAAGGATAGCTGCCTCCTTCACGAGGCCCTGGGTCTTGGCTATTATGATGTGCTTATACACTAAGTCACTTCAGTAGTGTCCAACTCTTTGCAACCCTATGAACCATAGCCCACCAAGCTCCTCTGTCCATGGGATTCTCCAGGCAAGAATACTGGAGTGGGTTGCCATTTCCTTCTCCAGGGGAATCTTCCTGACCCAGGGATCAAACCTGCATCTCTTGCATCTCCTGCATTGGGAGGCGGGTTCTTTACCACTGGGGCTTCCCTTGTGGCTCAGCTGGTAAAGAACCTGCCTGCAATGAAGGAGACCTGGGTTCGATCCCTGGGTTGGGAAGATCCCTTGGAGAAGAGAATGGCTACCCACTCCAGTATTCTTGCTTGGGAAATCCCATGGACAGAGGAGCCTTGCAAGCTACAGTCCATGGGATCGCAAAGAGTCAGACACGACTGAGTGACTTTCACTTTCACTTCACTTTCTTTACCACTAGCGCCACCTGGGGCTATTACGGTGGCTGAAGCCAAGCCTCTAGTTTATGTAGAAAAGAACTTTAGAGACCTGCCCATCTATCTTGTGTGGGAGAACCCATGGTCAGATCAAATCATTCTGATCACCACGCTGGCTCTGTTGTCTATTACAGGAACTTCTGGACATGCAGTACTCCTTCCTGGCCTCTGTCACCCAGGGACCCCATCATTCCTAGGAAACCAGGATGTCATTTCAAAGGAAGACTCTCCCTGCTTCAGCATGTGGGACATGCTGCTGCTCTTCTGGCTAAAGCACTTCTCAGTGCTCATGATTCACTCCCAGCCCTCCACCAACCCACACCCATAGCTTTACAGGAAATTACCTATGATCAGTTTGCTGAGAAGGAAATTAATTCTTTTATATGTCCATCACACCTAGGTAAAGACGAATTTAAAAAAAATAAATTGAAACCTGATTTACAGACGTACATGCTGTGCTGTTGCCAGCCAGAAGTGGAGAGCAGTAGTTTTAAAAGACCATTTATAATTAATTGTTCCCTTATATATCTAATTCTTCATTAGATTTTAAATTTCTTGATGGTAGGACTGTTCTACTATGTATAGTGCAATGACAGTGAAGGGAATCTTTCCTGTTGGTAGGTGGTAATTTCTATCACATTACCAATTAACTTACCTCCTGGACCTATTTTGAACAGAGAAGCATTTTAGAGAATGGGAATGTATTATTTCAAATTTAATCAGATGACACCAGTTGCAGTTGTTTCTTCCATATATCAACTTGAATCAGCCACAGGTATATGTATGTCCCCTCCCTCTTGAACCTCCCTCCTACCCCCTTTTTTTCTAATTTATTTATTTTTAGTTGGAGGATAATTGCTTTACAATATTGTGTTGGTACATGCAGTTTCTTAACTGCAGCAAATCAAACACAGTCTCAGGGCTTACTCTGCAGCTATTGATCTAACAAATGCTTTTCCCTCTATTAAAAAAGTAGAGGAAACCAGTTGCTTTCATTTGGCAGGGGAAGCAGTACATTTTCACCATCTTACTTCAGTGTTGAATTAGCTCTTCTTTGTGATATAATTTAGTCCTCAAGTCTCTAGACAATCTCACCATCTCACAGCTCATCCCGAACATCCATTACCTTGATCATCTTATATCTATACACCAGTTATTTCTTCGAACTGTGAATTTACCCTGATAAACAATGAAGCTGAAGCTCCAATACTTTGGCCACCTGATATGAACAGCCGACTCACTGAAAAAGACCCTGATGCTGGGAAAGATTGAGGGCAAGAGGAGAAGGGGGCGACAGAGGATGAGACGGTTGGATGGCATCACTGACTATTAGAGTTTGCGCAAGCTCTGGGACAGTGAAGCCTGGCGTGCTGCCGTCCATGGGGTTGCAAACAGTTGGATTCAACTTAGCTACTGAACAAACAATGGTCCCATAGGCTTGGTATGTATGCTGTTTAGTTGTTTACCTCTGGTCGCTATTCATTGGCTTTATACTCTTTGGGATGTTGAAGATTTTGGGAAGGGAGTGAAAGCAGACAAATATTTTAAATTAATCATAGTTCTCTGGAAGTAGCCAGCATTTCATAGAAAGAGTGGTGGGCCTGCATTGTTCCTATCTGCATTCCTTCATGTAGATCCAAGTCTTAGGGCTGACCCAAAGCACGCTGTATACCCTGGCACTGCTAAATACACTAGTAAAACACACTGTGCTATGCTTAGTTGTTCAGTTGTGTCTGACTCTTTGCGACCCCATGAACTGTATGTAGCCCACCAGGCTCCACTGTCCATGGGGATTCTCCAGGCAAGAGTACTGGAGTGGGTTACCATGCCCTGCTCACACTAAACACACCAAATATACTTTCCAAAGGAAAGCAGTGGAGTTCAGAGATCTCTGTGGTTGCTAAATACATACAAGACAAATGAGTTACTCAACTATGCCTTGTTCTTTCTTGCATCTGTGCATTCCACCAAGATCGCCCACCCAGCCAGTTCTTCCCCTTTTCAAAGTCTCAGCCCAAATGTGTCCTTCTCCGCAGAAACTTCCCTGATTCCCCGGGACCAACAGAGACTGGAGCTGTTCTTCTGTATCCGAAGCATTGTTGGTAACTCAATTTTCACTGTCATTTGTAATGGCTACTTTGAGTATCAGTTTCTTCATTAGATTTTAAGCTTCTTGAGCACAGGATTGTGCCATTATATCTTTCTAGCCTCTGCACTAGCAGAAGTGTTCAGTAAAATATTTCTGAAGTGAATGAATGAATCAAAGCATGCTCCACACTAAGGAGGCTATTAGGATGAATTAGATATGAGTTCTGCACTCAAAGGAAGAGAGAGTATGCACTTAAACACCTGTAAGGTAGTAAGTGCCAAGTACCGTAACAGGGATGAAAACAAAATTTCACGGATATTCAAAGGAGGGAAGCAATACCATTCAGAAAAAGGAATCTCACAGATAGTCAGAATGTCTAGGATTTCACATTCTAGAGATAATGATACAGATAGGGAAAGAGGACACAAAGTTAGGAGGAAAAGCATAAGCTAAGTCCTACAGGCAGTAGACTTCCTTCCTTTCACAGAAGGAAGAAAGAGATGTTCAGTTCAATTAAACTGGTACATGGATTGAATGTATTATAGGTTTTATTTTCAGGGCCTTGAACAATGCATGATATTAAGCATCCATGTCTAACTTTATGAAAATGTATGTTAATTTATAAATTAATTTATATTTAAATTAAACAACAAATCTGTCCTCTAAAGCCAACATACAAAACCCTATTTAGCTCAAAGTAAAGTTGAAATATGAATTAATTCATTCCTTTAATTCATTCCTTTAACTGTTTTTTAAATTATTAAGAAAAATTTTTTTTGGTTATGCCTTGAGGCATGTGGGATCTTAGTTCCCCAACCAGGGATGGAACCCACACCCTCTGCACTGGAAGTACAGGGTCTTAACCACAGGACCACCAGGGAAGTCTCTAAAATTAATTTCTATTTTAAAAGTAAAATTAGAAAATTAGAGATGCCAAGGGAACATTTCATGCAAAGATGGGCACAATAACGGACAGAAACGGTATGGACCTAACAGAAGCAGAAGATATTAAGAAGAGGTGGTAAGAATACACAGAAGGACTATAAAAACAAGGTCTTAATGACCCAGATAACCATGATGGTGTGGTCATTCACCTAGAGCCAGATATCCTGGAGTGAAGTCAAGTGGGCCTTAGGAAGCATTATGACAAACAAAGCTAGTGGAGGTGAGGGAATTCCAGTTGAGCTATTCCAAATCCTAAAAGATGATGCTGTGAAAGTGCTGCACTCAGTATGCCAGCAAATTTGAACAACTCAGCAGTGGCCACAGGACTGGAAAAGGTCAGTTTTCTTTCTAATCCCAAAGAAGGGCAATGCCAAAGAATGTTCAAACTACCGCACAACTGAACTCATTAAACATGCTAGCAATATAATGCTAAAATATACTTCAAGCTAGGTTTCAACAGTACATAAACCAAGAACTTCCAGATGTACCAGCTGGATTTAGAAAAGGCAGAGGAACCAGAGATCAAATTGCCAACATCTACTAAATCATAGGAAAAGCAAGGGAATTCCAGAAAAACATCTACCCTGCTTCATTAACCACACTAAAGCCTTTGACTGTGTGGATCACAACAAACTGTGGAAAATTCTTAAAGAGATGGGACTACCTGACCACCTTATCTGCCTCCTACAGAGATTTCCATACAGAGAAATCTGTATGCAGGTCAAGAAGCAACAGTTAGAACTGGACATGGAACAACAGACTGGTTCAAAATTGGGAAAAGAGTAGGTCAAGGCTGTATATTGTCACCTTGCTTATTTAACTTATATTGAGAGTACATCAAGAGAAACGCTGGGCTGGAAGAAGCACAGGCTGGAATAAAGATTGCTGGGGGAAATATCAATAACCTCAGACATGCAGATGACACCACCCTTATGGCAGAAAGTGAAGAGGAACTCAAAAGCCTCTTGATGAAAGTGAAAGTGGAGAGTGAAAAAGTTGGCTTAAAGCTCAACATTCAGACAACGAAGATCATGGCATTCAGTCCCATCACTTCATGGGAAATAGATGGGGAAACAGTGGAAACAGTGTCAGACTTTATTTTTCTGGGCTCCCAAATCACTGAAGATGGTGATTGCAGCCATGAAATTAAAAGACGCTTACTCCTTGGAAGGAAAGTTATGCCCAACCTAGACAGCATATTAAAAAGCAGAGATATTACTTTGCCAACAAAAGTCCATCTAGTCAAGGCTATGGTTTTTCCAGTGGTCATGTATAGATGTGAGAGTTGGACTATAAAGAAAGCTGAGCACAGAATAATTGATGGTTTGAACTGTAGTGTTGGAGAAGACTCTTGAGAGTCCCTTGGACTGCAAGGAGATCCAACCAGTCCATTCTAAAGGAGATCAGTCCTGGATGTTCTTTGGAAGGACTGATGTTGAAGCTGAAACTCCAATACTTTGGCCACCTCATGGGAAGAGTTGACTCATTGGAAAAGACTCTGATGCTGGGAGGGATTGGGGGCAGGAGGACAAGGGGACGACAGAGGATGAGATGGTTGGACGGCATCACTGACTCGATGGACGTGGGTTTGGGTGGACTCTGGGAGTTGGTGATGGACAGGGAGGCCTGGCGTGCTGCGATTCATGGGGTCGCAAAGAGTCAGATACGACTGAGCGACTGAACTGAACTGAACTGAATCTTTTAAAAAATTTGATTTGCAAAATCTACATGTGTATGTATGAAATGATATTAATTCTTCATTTGGCAAAGATTCACCCAATTTGCCACTTCTTTTTTAGTTTTGTTTACATACTTTTTGTCAAAGGGACTCTCTAAAACTAATATGACATTATTTGGCAGTTGAAGTTGCATTTCTTCTTCTTTAAAAAATTTCTTGGTTTAGTTGAACTTTCTCAACTATGGCTGATTCATGTTGAAGTTTGACAGAAAATAACAAAATTCTATAAAGCAATTATCGTTCAATTGAAAAATAAATAAATTCACAAAGGAAAAAAAAACCATTGGCATTCTGATTAGATTTTTGTGCAATATATAAATCAGGAAGGAAGCCAAAATATAATAATGAATACTTCCATCCAGAAATATATGTTCATTTAAATAAAATCCTTTGTGTATCTCAGTTTTGTAATTGTTTTTAGGCAAAGTTTTAACATCTTTTGTATCTTTATTCCTAAACACTTTTATTGTTGACATTTGAATGGGATCCTTTTCCATTAGATTTTCTACAGTACTGATTGATACAAAAGCTATTACTTTTTGTGTACAGAATTTAGAGTGCTATACATACAAACATATATATGTACATATATATATATACACACATACACACAGATATATGTATATATATATATATGAAAACTGAATTCCATTTGTTTTAGTAACTCTAGGTAATTCTGTTAGACTACAATAATATCATGCAAATAATGGAAATTTTATCTTGTTTTCCGAAGTTTTAAATCCTATTTGTTTTTCTTAGTACATTATGCTGGCTAGAGTTCTCATGTTTTATTTCTCACTTTAATGATGGTTTCTCTAGTGCTTTATCATTGAATATAAAATTTGCAGTCAATTTGGAGAAGTTGTATGTCTGTATGTGTGTGTGTGTGTGTTTGTGTGTATAAAAAGTATTTTAGTTCTAGTTTGCTAAGGTTTTTTTTCCACCAAATAATCAGGAGAAGATGTTGAATTTATCAACTGACTTTCCAAATTTTATCAAACATGTATTTTTTCTCCTTTAACTTTAGTGAATTATATGAAAGAACTATGGTTCATTCCTTGAATTCGGACAATCTAACATATAACTTTGAATCACTCTGAAATACATATAGCTTTGAAATACATTGTAATTTGTATTTGCAGTAGATTTGTCTATTAAATACTATACATTATTCCTCTAAGTTAACATTACCTTTGGTTAATATTCATTTGCCCTTTGAGCACATCCTGAGATTGGAGAGAAAGAGCCAGCAGATGCAAACAGGCAGAAGGGGGCTCAGATCTGAAATTTGCCATCGTTAATCCCACACTTCAATATTCTTGCCTTTAGAACCCCATGAACAGTATGAAAAGGCAAAAAGATAGGACAATGAAAGATGAATTCCTAGGGCTGGTAGGTGCCCAATATGCTACTGGAGATCAGTGGAGAAATAATTTCAGAAAGAATGAAGAGATGGAGCCAAAGCAAAAGCAACACCCAGTTGTGGATGTGACTGGTGATGGAAGTAAAGTCTGATGCTATAAAGAGCAATATTGCATAGGAACCTGGAATGTTAGGTCCATGAATCAAGGCAAATTGGAAGTGGTCAAATAGGAGATGGCAAGAGTGAACATCGAGATTTTAGGAATCAGTGAACTCAAATGGACTGGAATGGGTGAATTTAACTCAGATGACCATTATATATACTACTGTGGGCAAGAATCTCTTAAAAGAAATGGAGTAGCCATCATAGTCATCAAAAGAGTCTGAAATGCAGTACTTGGATGCAATCTCAAAAATGACACAATGATCTCTGTTCGTTTCCAAAGCAAACCATTCACTATCACGGTAATCCAAGTCTATGCCCCAACCAGTAATGCTGAGGAAGCTGAAGTTGAACGGTTCTATGAAGACCTACAAGACCTTTTAGAACTAACACCCAAAAAAGGTGTCCTTTTCATTATAGGGGACTGGAATTCAAAAGTAGGAAGTCAAGAGCTACCTGGAGTAATAGGAAATTTGGCCTTGGAGTACAGAATGAAGCACGGCAAAGGCTAATTGAGTTTTGCCAAGAGAATGCAGTGGTCATAGCAAACACCCTCTCCCAATAACACAAGAGAAGACTCTACATCACCAGATGGTCAACACCGAAATCAGACTGATTATATTCTTTGCAGCCAAAGATGGAGAAGCTCTATACAGTCAGCAAAAACAAGACCGGGAGCTGACTGTGGCTCAGATCATGAATTTCTTATTGCCAAATTCAGACTTATATTGAAAAACATAGGGAAGCTTTTCATGAAGATGGCGCCGAAGGCGAAGAAGGAAGCCCCTGCTCCTCCTAAAGCTGAAGCCAAAGCAAAGGCTTTGAAGGCCAAGAAAGCAGTGTTGAAAGGTGTCCACAGCCACAAAAAAAAGAAGATCCAGACATTGCCCACCTTCTGGCAGCCCAAAACACTGTGGCTCAGGAGGCAGCCCAAATATCCTTGGAAGAGCGCCCCTAGGAGAAACAAACTTGACCACTATGCCATCATCAAATTCCCCCTCACCACCGAGTCAGCCATGAAGAAAATAGAAGACAACACACTGGTATTCATTGTGGATGTCAAGGCCAACAAGCACCAAATTAAACAGGCTGTGAAGAAGCTCTGTGACATTGACGTGGCTAAGGTCAATACTCTGATCAGGCCTGATGGAGAGAAGAAGGCATATGTTCGACTGGCTCCTGACTATGATGCTTTGGATGTTGCCAACAAAATTGGCATCATCTAAACTGAGTCCAGCTGGCTAATTCCAAATATAAAAGTTTTCACTATAAAAAAAAAAAAAAGAAAAGAAAAACATAGGGAAAACCACTCGACCATTCAGATATAACCTAAATGAAATCTCTTATGATTATACAGTGGAAGTGACAAATAGAGTCAAGAGATTAGATCTGATAGAGTGCCTGAAGAACTATGGATGGAGGTTTGTGACACTGTACAGGAGGCAGTAATCAAGACCATCCCCAAGAAAAAGAAATGCAAAAAAGCAAAATGGTTGTCTGAGGAGGCCTTACAAATAGCTGAGAAAAGAAGAGAAGTGAAAGGCAAAGGAGAAAAGGAAAGATATACCCATGTGAGTACAGAGTGCCAAAGAATAGCAAGGAGAGATAAAAATCACTCAGTGATCAATGCAAAGAAATAGAAGAAAACAATAGAATGGAAAAGACTAGAGATCTCTTCAAGAAAATTAGAGATACCAAGGGAATATTTCATGCAAAGATAGGCATAATAAAGGACAGAAATGGTATGGACCTAATAGATGCATAAGATATTAAGAAGAAGTGACAAGAATACACAGAAGAACTATACAAAAAAGGTCTTAATGACCCACATAATCACAATGGTGTGATCACTCACCTAGAGTTAGACATCCTGGGATGTGAAGTCAAGTGGGCCTTAGGAAGCATCACTATGAACAAAGCTAGTGGAGGCGATGGAATTCCAGCTGAGCTATTTCAAATCCTGAAAGATAATGCTGTGAAAGTGCTGCACTCAATATGCCAGCATATTTGGAAAACTCAGCAGTGGCCACAGGACTAGAAAAGGTCAGTTTTCACTCCAATCCCAAAGGAAGGCAATGCCAAAGAATGTTCAAACTACCGCACAATTGCATTCATCTCACACGCTAGTAAAGTAATGTTCAAAGTTCTCCAAGCCAGGCTTCAACAGTATGTGAACCATGAACTTCCAGCTGTTCAAGCTGGATTTAGAAAAGGCAGAGGAACCAGAAATTGCCAACATCTGTTGGATCATCAAAAAAGCAGGAGAGTTACAGAAAAACATCTACTTCTGCTTTATTGACTATGTCAAAGCCTTTGATTGTGTGGATCACAATAAACTGTGGAAAATTCTGAAAGAGATGGGAATACCAGACCACCTGACCTGCCTGCTGAGAAATCTGTATGCAGGTCAAGAAGCAATAGTTAGAACTGGACATGGAGCAACGGACTGGTTCAAAACCAGGAAAGGAGTACATCAAGGCTGTATATTGTCACCCTGCTTATTTAACTTATATGCAGAGGACACCATCAAAATGATGGGCTGGATAAAGCTCAACCTGGAATCAAGACTGCTGGGAGAAATATCAATAACCTCAGATATGCAGATGACACCACCCTAATGGCAGAAAGCGAAGAGGAACTAAAGAGCCTCTTGATGAAGGTGAAAGAAAAGAGTGAAAAACCCAACTTAAAACTCAACATTCAAAAAACTAAGATCATGGCATCTGGTCCCATCACTTCATGGGAAATAGATGGGGAAACAATGGAAACAGTGACAGACTTTATTTTGAGCTCCAAAATCACTGCAGATGGTGACTGTGGCCATGAAATTAAAAGACACTTGCTCCTTGGAAGAAAAGCTATGACCAACCTAGACAACAAATTAAAAAGCAGAGATATTACTTCACCAACAAAGATTCTGCCTAGTCAAAGCTATGGTTTTTCCAGTAGTCATGTATGGATGTGAAAGTTGGACTATAAAGAAAGCTGAGTGCCAAAGAATTGATACTTTTTAACTGTGGTGTTGGAGAAGACTCTTTAGAGTCCCTTGGACTGCAAGGAAATCCAACCAGTCAATCCTAAAGGAAATCAATCTTGATTATTCATTGGAAGAACTGATGCTGAAGCTGAAACTCCAATACTTTGGCCACCTGATGTGAAGAACTGACTCATTTGAAAAGACCCTGATGCTGGGAAAGATTGAGGGAGGGAGGAGAAGGGGATGATGGAGGATGAGATGGTCGGATGGCATCACTGGCTCAGTGAACATAAGCTTGAGTAAGCTTCCAGAGTTGATGATGGATAGGGAGGCCTGGTGTGCTGCAGTCCATGGGGTCGCAAAGAGTTGGACACGACTGAGCAACTGAACTGAACTAAACTGAATCCCACATGTAATGAACCTGGAACTAGCCAGCAGAACTTCAGTTTTCTAGATTACTTACCCGTTTGGGTTTCTTTCCAGCTCATTTAAAAGTGTGTGATCACAGTATTCAAAGACTAAATGCATTTTCCTCTTTCTCCTGAACACCTCAATGAGGTTCACAAGATTTGGATGTTTTAATTGCTGCAAAGGAATTGAAATACAAAAGTTGGTGATTCACTTCTTGTAATAGTTTCTCCCAGACCCCTTACAATTTTAAGAGCCAAAGGCTTTGCTCATCTTTCTCTGTGCATTTCTTGCCGAGAAATTATTATAGTTACTCAAAAGAGGAACTACTCTTAGTAAGTACCAAAGAATCTTAAAGCTGGAAGAAAGAATTTATCTAACATACCCCATAGTAAAGGGTAACTAAGCTGCTTGAATCTCTCTGGAGATAGCAAAGTACAACTTAAAATATAAGCACTAAAATTAAAAATGCTTTATGAATTTAGTGGAAATTCTAAGTATACAAGTTGTAAGATGATCTGAATATAGAATGGTAATGGAATTATTGAGTAAAAGACTATAAAAATCATCTATACCCATTTAGCTTATATACTGTCATAGATTTAATGTAAATGGCTGCATTGAAATCCGGCTTGGATTTTAGTGTTGTGCTCAGAAAGACTAGATCTCAACCCTCGAATCTGAAATAACTGCATATTCCAGGAATCCTTATGGTTAGTCTGTGTCTAAATTTATCACATTTTCAGCTCTCTTCTTTGATTTTCTTGTTCTGTCTTATGCTGAGATGTTTAATGAGTTAAATTCAATTCCCAGACTGAAGCATTTCACAAGGCTGCCTTTCACAAGCATTTCACAATGTCGCAAATCAAAGGAAAAACCCCGATTAAGTAAGATAATATCACTAAAGTAACTACATAATTTATCACCCAACCAGGGTAACGAGTATAAACCAGGACTGTCCCAGGCAAATCGGCAAACGTGGTCACTCTGCCTATAGGTAAGTGACTGTATAATTTCACACGTGAACTACCACACTTTTGAAAGAAAATGCTAGCCAGACAAAAAGGGATGCTAACCACATGGAACACTGGGACAGAAGCTATAAACCAGGACATCTCATCACTCCTACTTTTGAGTCATCTTCCTGTTGTTTTCCCACTACAGTAGACGAATTAACTTTCCAAACCCTAGACACCATTTACTCAGAAAGATATGCAGTATTTTGTATATTGTAGAAACTCAACAAATATTTTGCAGGCCCGGTAGAGAGGCTTAAAGTACCGTGACTTATACAGTATACTCTCTCTTATCTGTAAGCATGGCTTGATCAAAAAAAGAAAAAGAAAAGAAAAGAAAAGAAAACAAAAAACCAACCAACCAAAAAAAAAAAAAAAATAACCCAGAACAAAAAGTATCACCCTGTGACTATGTGCCTGCTGCTCAACAGTGTGGGGAAAGAGAACACATTACACATTAACTATACACCCGGGGCACCAGATCAATGTGTCTCCTATGTGCTCCACCAGCTAAAAGAGCAGAAAGGCAAACAGTGGACGGAACAGGTCACACAGGTGAGCCAGATGCTTCGTGCTGAGCCAAAACTGCAGACTGGGAGCTAAGAGTCTCTATCAAGAGTCAGGGATGCGCAGGTACTGCAGCTGGATGTGCTGGCAAGGTTTTCAGCTCTCTCTCTGAGTGGATTGGCAATTTATATCTTCTTTGCAAATCAAATGAACTTAGATCAGAAAACAGTGACTTGTGTAAAGAAAAACAGGTAGTGAGGAGGAAATCAAAGGAAATTTAAATAGTAGGAGTATGTGAGGAAAGTAAGGTAGGTTTATCACGGAAGGGATCTCTTCAGGGCGCAGGTGGGTGAAACATACCAGAGGCAGGAGAGACGCACCTTCAGAGAGCCATCGTGCTTAGTTCTCAGTGGTGTCCTTCTTTCTGCGACCCCATGGACTGTAGCCCGCCAGGCTCCTTTGTCCATGGGACTCTCCAGGCAAGAATACTGGACTGGGTAGCTATTCCCTTCTCCAGGGGATCTTCCCAACCCAGGGATCGAACCTGGGTCTCCTGCATTGCAGGCAGATTCTTTACCATCAGAGAGCCATCACTGGAGACCAAAGTGAGTTGGAATCTGGCTATTTTTTTTACCTTCAAGTGCACCCTTAAATTGGACACTTGTAACCCAGGAGGTGCTACCTGAGCATTAACTGTACTTGAAGGGTTGGTGGGAGTGGGTGCATAAAAAGCTTTCCTATTAGAAAACCACCCACTGCCAGGTTCAGACACACCCAGTTCATCTGTGATGAGCTGTGTGTCTGATCAGCACTCTCTGCTGGCCACGAAGTTAACAGGGAACTGTTTTTAAAATCATGATGGATGTGCTCTTGAAAACTCCGTGCATATCAAGTCATATTTTAAACAAAATGCCAAAACTTTTTAGTTGAGGAAACCTGCTACAAATGTTTTTAAAGGGAAGGGAGTTTTATCTCCTTTTAAAAACTAGATTTCTGGGGTTTTCCTGTAAACAGGTGACATATGCCAAAAAGCCAAGGTGAGCTGTGTGTTCCTGAGGAAATCACACTTTTGTTACTCAAAGTGTGGTCCACAGACAAGCAGCATCTGTGCCATCAGGGAGTTTGTTAGAAACACGGAATCTCAGGCTGACCCCAGACCTAGACTTAGAATCTGCATTCCAACAAGGTCCTCAGGGCATCCCGGTGCACTGCCTTTTGTCTCAGTTTCCTCCCTATGTCGCATGAGAAGCATCTCTAAGCTCTCTTACGGCTCTAAACTTGTAAGATTTTTTAGGATAGGAAAAAATTTGCATAGAAAACTTGTGAATCTTCCATATTAAATCCTATGTTGTTTTAAAGCCTTTAAAAACAATGTAAAGGCTTTGTGTAAAGTGTGTATACATAGCTGGGGGTGATGGTCAATGTGTCTTAAGAACCAGTGAGCTCAGGCGGGCCCAAACCAGATCGATGACTACAGGCACTCTGATGCAGCCCTGTGGGTCCCTCTGTACCACAAAAAGCCCTTTTGGTTGCTGGTTTATGGGGAGAAGGACTTGGCTGGGGGTTGGGAGGAAAGGCCAGGGCTGAAGGGGAGGATAAACACTGGGGATGAGGGGACTTAAGACACTGAATATTTACCAACCAGAATGAGTTTTTAACAATCAAAATTTGAACAGTCTATGGCTGTACTCATAATATCACTTAAAGATCAGAGTGGCCAAAGCCCAAAGTGATGATCTATTTACAGAGTTGCTGATACAGAGGAATTTAAGTCCAACAGAAAAAAAAAAAGATCACTTTAAAATTCTTTGTAATTTTCCAGTACTGTGATATTATAGATGTACAGAGGAAGTTAACCTACCTTTAACATGCGTATTTCTCTTAGAGCTATTTTCTTAACGACAGGATCATCTTCGGATTCCACAAATTTTTTAATAGCTACCACTTGTCCCGAGGTTTTGTTTCTGCATTTGAATACAACCCCATAAGACCCCTCCCCAATCTTAGCTAATTTTTCATACTTCTCCATTGGTGTTGAAGTGATTTAAATTTCTGTACTGATTGACTTGCAGCGCAGTGTTGCACCTGGAAAATAAGATGGCTTGGCTTAATCACTTTACCAAGGATAGGGCTCTCACAGTTTACCACCTAAAATTAATTTGCCCTGGATGCCAAAGGTTTATTTCCATTTAACCTTAAATATACTAAAAAATATCTGGAGATTGTTTTGTTAATTCAGTAAGTCCTATGTAGTTATTCCAACTACTGCAAAGATTCCACATATACTTCTTATCATGGGTTTGTGTGTACTTCAGTTGAGCTAAAAGAATTTGTGGAAAGGAATATTATCCAATCTATTGTTGTCATTATCCTCAATAAAATGTTTAAAATATGATGCTGTAAAACCCAGCTGAAGGAACACTGCACACTCTGGTGTATGGTGTTTTCTGGTCCTATTCCAGGTTAATACTGCTGGCTACGAAGTGGGAACAGGGCATGGTATGGATACAAAGTGCTCTACTGCCACCTGGTGGACAGAAGAGAGACGGCTGCTGAACAAAGCGGTCATTAAAAACACTAACAAAATCTTTCTAGAGTATCGTTTCTGACCCCTGCTGCTGCTGCTGCTGCTGCTGCTGCGTCGCTTCAGTCGTGTCCGACTCTGTGCGACCCCACAGATGGCAGCCCACCAGGCTCCCCCATCTCTGGGATTCTCCAGGCAAGAACACTGGAGTGGGTTGCCATTTCCTTCTCCAATGCACGAAAGTGCCCCTAGGGTTTACATGTATGGAGGAATGGATCCTTAAATTCTTAGATCCTAAGGAAAATAATAAAAAGCACAAAAAATTAAGGCAGCTCTAATTCTTCATGAATGCTTTCATATCCATAGAGACTTCTATGATAATACTATTTTTGATTTTTCTGTCTTGCATCATACATCCATCAATTTTGTGGTAACTGGTTGACACGCTAAGTAACACATGAAGCCAACACAATTAGACATATACATCTAGCAATGAAAGATACACAAATTCTAAATAGTCTCAAAAATCCCACCCCAGAATCTTGATGATATAATCTCACAGTAATAGTTAGCAATTAAACAACATTGTTCCAATGAAATTACAGATCATCTGCACAAATTTTTATGAAGTAGGTGTTATTTGTATTCAATTATACAGATGAGAAAGCAGGCACAGTAAAGGAAGCATGGACTGAGAACTCAGGCAGTAGGGTTCCAGAGACCACAATTTGACTCACAACACTACACTGCCTTTTGGTGAATTCAAAAGAACGCGCAATTTGAAGAACAGCTTTATCCAGGTATTCAGATTAATAAAATGTCAAGTGAAAGAGCCAATCACTTTAAAAACTTCTCATGTTTCAAATGAGGACAGTTTTTTTTTTTTTACTTCACCATTATTGTCTTTTCCATCTAAAGAGTATCTCAGTGGAGAAAGAAATCATCTACTCTTGCTTGCAACCATAAAAATACACAACTGGGAAACGTATTTAAGAGGTAAAGGAGTACTACCTTTTAAAAATTTGTGCTTTTACAAATGCCATTTCTTTGTTGTTGTTTTTTGATTTTATTTTCTCCTATAAAAGGAAGAAAACTTAAGCACACACTCAAGTAACACATGGAAAATCCATCACAGGTTATAGCCTGAAAACTCTGTTAATTACACTGTATTTAAAAATAGGAATTATTGAGACTTTCCTTGTGGTCCAGTAGCTAAGATTTCACGCTCCCAATGCAGGGAGCTTGGGTTCAATCCTTGTTCAGGGAACTAGATTCCACATGCTGCAACTAAGAGTTTGCATGCCACAGCTAAAGATCCTGCAGGCTGTAACTAAAAAAAATCCCGCATGCTTCAGCAAAGATCGAAGATTCCATGTGCTGCAACTAAGACTGAGCACAGCCAAATAAATAATCAATAAAACAAATATAAAAAATTTTAATATAGATATTATTATCTTAAAGGCATTTAGGTATAGGCATGCATACATTTGTCTTTCTGTAGCCAAGTAAAGGGCTTCCCCGGTGATTCAGTAGTAAAGAATCTGCTTGCAATGCAGGAGACATGGGTTCGATCCCTGAGTTGGCAGATCCCCCGGAGAGTGAAATGGCAACCCAGTCCAGAATTCTTGCCTGGAGAATCCCATGGACAGAGAAGCCTGGTGGGCTATAGTCCATGAGGTCGCAAGAGTCAGACATGACTTAGCAACTAAACTACCACCACCAGCCAAGTAAAGGGTGATCGGGAGGAGGACAGGAGAAATGGCACTTGCTTTAGAAAGTTATTGGCATAGAACATTGAAGATTTATGACTTTAACCTACTTAATGAGCATTACAGTTACTGAGGGAAATTTTGAATATGCCAAAAAAACTTAATTATGAAGTTTTAGTCTATGTGTTATTTTGTTTCCCTCAAGTAGGTGATCTGATCTACTGATCTATGATTTTCCTTTTCTTTCAACAGGTTCAGCAGCAAAGACTGATTGCTAAAAATAATATCTAGATCTCTGTCACATCAACCAAACTGTTGAATATGATAATATAAAGCACCAGAAAATAGTACTTTACTAGTAACATCACTGACTCGGTGGATGTGAGTTTGAGTAAGCTCTGGGAGTTGGTGATGGACAGGGAAGCCTGGCGTGCTGCAGTCCATGGGGTCACAAAGAGTCGGACACGACTGAGTGACTGAACTGAACTGAGTAACATGCCCATATTATCTGTTTTCCAAAGCCCTTATATGTTCATAGGAGATGAATCTGAGTACATAGGTAGGCGTTAGAACAAGGCAGGCATTTCACAAAGGAATTTATGGCTCTAATTCCAGCTTACTAGGACTCTATCAGAGTTTATAGAAGCTATAATTCCTATCTCTGACATGAGGTTCAGGTCAGATATCTCACTGTTTGATGAACATCTCTAAATGAATGGACAGAAACATCTCAAAATCAATACATTCTAAATCAAATGTCTTCTTTCTAATCCTCTACCCTTACCCAAAGTTCCCAAACCTGCTCCGCACAGTTCCTAAATGGCTTGTCAAGATATGCACAGTGAAAACTGAGGCAGCCAAGGTCAGGGGCAGCAGCTTAAATGGAATCTCTCTCATGTACCTTTCACAAAGCTACGGAAGTCAACCAAAGCAATAAAACCACATAAATCCAATACAGTCAACATTATAAGGAGACAGAGGGGTCCAAACTTAAATAGAAAGATAAACACCCAATTCTGGAAAAGATACCTCTTGAGCTGCCCTTTTAAGCCCTTGCAGAGAGCAAAGATGGGAGTGGGGTGAGGTCTGGAAAAACTATAAAGAAGAGAAAAGAGTAAAAGAAGGGTCTAAGATAGACTTAGCATCACTCCTCAGAAGAGAAAAACACATTGCAAGCACAAAAAGTACTGAGAGTGTCCTGGCAGATCTGAGCACTCACTACAGGGATGAGACTTAAAAGTACAAGGGCATCTAGGAGGCATCAGTCAACTTGTCCTACTCTTGGGGAAGAGAAGGTAACAGGGAAGGGAGAGACTTATTCAGTCTTTGTTGGAGACTAGGTAAGTGAAGGGGAAAAGAAACAAGAGGATAAATTTGCAGTTCTGCAAGACAAGAGGGAATTCTGAAACAGAAGGCTATGTAAACCTTCCTCCCACCACTAAGAAAGCACAATCCATTAGACACTGCACTTCAGCACAGCAGCACGGCAGGCTTCCTTGAACTAGGATGGCTGTCAATTACTCTAAGCCTAAACCTGCCCAAGAAATAAAATAGAAAAAAGTAATCTCCCCACAAAGTTATTAGTAGAAGAGAACAGAAATGAGAATAAAACATCGCAGCTGATAAAAATCATTCCAGGGAGTTCCCTGGAATAGTGCATGCCAAGTCGTTTAAGCCGTGTCTGACTCTTGCTGACCCCATGGACGGTAGCCCGCCAGGCTCCTCTGTCCATGGGATTTTCCAGGCAAGAATACTGGAGTAGGTTCCCATTTCCTTCTCCACTGGAATAGTGATAAAGGAATAACAAATAGGTTGAGGGAATTCCCTGGCTGTCCAGTGGTTAGGATTCAGAGCTTTCACTGATATGGCCTGAGTTCAACCCTTGGTTGGGGAATTGAGGTCTTGCAAGCAGAGCAGTGCAACTGAAAAAATAAAAAAAACAAAAGAACTTTCCAAAAAACCTAACCATGAAGCAGAAGAAAACTAACACAATATCTGATTTAAATATCCTCTAACAATGATTTGGAGATAGAAAGAACCACTTTAAATTGCTCAGCAGTGAAGAACCTGCTTGCCATGTGGGGGACCTGGGTTCGATCCCTGGGTTGGGAATATCCCCTGGAGAAGGGAATGGCTACCCACTCCAGTATTCTTGTCTGGAGAATTCCATGGATAGAGGAGTCTGGTCAGCTACAGTCCTTGAGTTGTAAAGAGTCGGACACGACTGAGCGACTAACACACATACAATGTTGATAAAAAAATAAATTGATAGTTGATTTAACTCAGGAAAGAGACAGAAAAATGATCTCATAAATAGAGACTAAATAACAAGATGCCAACAGGAGAACAGAAATAAAAATTTAAGAAGGGAAATTAAAGAAAGGCAGACTAGCAGGTTAGAGGCTAAAAATGAGGGGGAAAGAAGGGAGCGAGTTTAGAGAGACAGCAGTTGAATGGAAGATAGGCAAGGAAGATACAACAAAAGTTAACTAGAGTTCCTTAAGAAAGAAAACAAAATAATGGAATAGAACCAATATTTGAACATAAACCAAGAAAAACTTCTGGAAATAAGATCTGAATGTACATATTGAAAGGACCCATCAGGTAATTGGCTAACTAACTCAGAACAACCAATTCAGAGACATATTTGAATAAAATTATTAAGATAAAGAAAACACTCTCATAGCCTCCAGTCATAAAGACTAAATAACTTCAGTGTAACAGAATTAGAGTGACGTCAAACTTATCAAGAGCAACGTACAACGCAAAGTGAGAATGCAGCAGCATTTTGAAGAAATTCAAGGGAAGAAAGTGAAAGCCAAGGATTTCAACTCAGCCAAGCTGTCCTTCAAGGAAATAGACCAACAGTGTAAAACAAGCAAGAATTCCAGTAATGTTATATTCCTGAGCTCTTCTCAAAAAATCTGAGAGGGTAACTTTCACCCAACCAAGAGCTGATTGGGAAAACTTCAGCAAAAGGACTTATAGTGAACATTTAATGTATTCAGTGTATTCAAAGACTTTGTATACATTTAAAATATTCAAAGACTGAAACAAAGGGAGGTACAAAAGTGGAAGAATAAATATATAAGTAAAAACTTGTAGATGTTACCAGTTTTGATAGTGTAGGAAGTAATGCAACTAAAAATTTGTTAAAAGAATGGGGGAAAAGGGAAGCAGAATAAGTTCATGGATAACTGAACTGCTGCTGCTGCTAAGTCGCTTCAGTCGTGTCAGACTCTGTGCGACCCCATAGACAGCAGCCCACCAGGCTCCCCCGTCCCTGGAATTCTCCAGGCAAGAACACTGGAGTGGGGTGCCATTGCCTTCTCTGGGATAACTGAACAGGTAGGAATCAAAAGATATATTAAGAAAAAACAAAAAACAACTGGGGGCTTCCTTAGGGGCTTGGTGGTAAAGACTCCGCCTGCCAATGCAGGAGACACAAGTTTGATCCCTGGTCTGGGAAGGTCCCACATGCTATGCAGCAACTAAGCCTGTATGCCACATAGAGCCTGTGCTCCGGAGCCCAGGAACCACAACTACTGAGCCCATGAGCTCCAACTACTGCAACCCTCACGCCCAAGAGCCCATACTCTTCAACAAGAAGAACCACTGCCGTGAGAAGTCCACGCGCTGCGATGAAGAGCAGCCCTTTCTTGTCGCACCTAGAGAAAAGCCCGCACAGTAACGAAGACCCAGCACAGCCAAAAACAAACAAATAAATAATAAATAAATAAAATTATAAAAAAACTTGACAAACCAGAGAACAAAAGGTTAAATAAGAAAACAAGGACTATGAGAATTTTTTTTTTTTAAAGTATTAGTCTAGGGAATTCTCTGGCAGTCTGGTGGTTAGCACTTGGTGCTTTTACTGCCGTTTCACTTCCCGTCAGGGAACTAAAATTCTGCAAACTGTGCAGCTCTGCCAAAAAAAAAAAAAAAAAAAAAAAGGCATTAGTCTAAAGGTAACTACTGAAACAAAAATATAAGCTTTCCAAAATACCAAAGAAATTGAAAAAAAAATAAATCTAACACAGTACATAGAGAAATTCAGAAAATTTTACATTCTGCACATAATAATTATAACATAAAACAATATGGCAGAATAGAAACGAAAATAAGTTGTATCAGTAAATATGAGTGGGCTTAAGTCATTTATTAAATGAGAAAAATTTTAAGTATGGCTCACAAAACAAGATCCAGTTATAAGCTATATGCAAGAGACACACCTAAAATAAAGTGATTCAGAAAGGTTAAAAATGTAGGAAATAGAACTGCCTTATGATCCAGCAACCCCACTGCTGGGCATACACACTGAGGAAACCAGAAGGGAAAGAGACATGTGTACCCCAATGTTCATCGCAGCACTGTTTATAATAGCCAAGACATGGAAGCAACCTAGATGTCCATCAGCAGATGAATGGATAAGAAAGCTGTGGTACATATACACAATGGAGTATTACTCAGCCATTAAAAAGAAAACATTTGAATCAGTTCTAATGAGGTGGATGAAACTGGAGCCTATTATACAGAGTGAAGTAAGCCAGAAGGAAAAACATAAATACAGTATACTAACGCATATATATGGAATTTAGAAAGATGGTAACAATAACCCGGTGTACGAGACAGCAAAAGAGACACTGATGTATAGAACAGTCTTATGGACTCTGTGGGAGAGGGAGAGGGTGGGAAGATTTGGGAGAATGGCAATGAAACATGTAAAATATCATGTAGGAAATGAGTTGCCAGTCCAGGTTCGATGCACGATGCTGGATGCTTGGCGCTGGTGCACTGGGACGGCCCAGAGGGATGGTATGGGGAGGGAGGAGGGAGGAGGGTTTGGGATGGGGAACACATGTATACCTGTGGCGGATTCATTTTGATATTTGGCAAAACTAATATAATTATGTAAAGTTTAAAAATAAAATAAAATTAGAAAAAAAAATGTAGAGACAGGAAAAGGTATATAGGACAAATGGAAACAATAAGAAAGGAATTTGTGATCTTGGTATCAGACAAAGTAAAATTAAAGCTAAAAAAAGTATTAAATATGACAAAAGGGGGCAGGTTTTAATGCTAAGAGCAAAAATTCATAATGTAGATGTAACAGTCTCAAATCACACAGCAATTACTGTTGTAAAGCAGAAACTCTAGGGCATGCAAGGAGACATGTATAGAAACAAATTAATAATGAGAGACTTAAATACATCACGCGGTAAAAGACAAGGCCAGTGAACACAAAATATGTAACTCTGCAGAAGACCCAAACAATGCAAGCAGTAAAGTGAACCTAGAGGAGAGATATAAACTGAATTTTAAACTCTGATAATACGGAATGGACCTTCTTATCAAGCACACAGGGACTAGTCACAAAAACTGTTGTTTCTGTTCAGTTGCTCAGGCATGTCTGACTCTTTGCGACCCCATGGACTGCAGCTTGCCCAGGCTTCCCTGTCCTTCACTATCTCCTGGAGTTTGCTCAAACTCACGTCCATTGAGTCAATGATACCATCCAACCATCTCATCCTCTGCCGCCCCCTTCTCCTGCCCTCAATCTTTCCCAGAATCAGGTTATTTTCCAATGAGTTGGCCCTTCTCATCAGGTGGCCAAAGTATTGGATCTTCAGCTTCAGTGTCAGTCATTATTATTAAGTCACAAAGAAAGCATCAGGAAATCTCAAAAGTAGAAATATTATAAATAACATTCTGGTCATAAAATATCAAACAAGAAATTGGAACAAGAATTAAAAACATAAAATAAAAAAAGATCTTCTACCTAGAAGTGAAAAAGTCTTCTATTAAATACCTCTTGGGTAAAGAGGGAAACACAAACTAAACTAATAAAATTAAAAAAAATGATTATGAAAATACAACATATCAAAATCTAGAAGATACATTTAAAGTAGTGGTTCTCTACTAGGGTTGGTTTTGGCCCCCAGGGGAATTTTTCAGGGTCTGGAGACATATTTTTATGAGTATGCAGAGACCAGGAATGCTGCTAAACATTCCTCAAGGTGCAGGACAGACCCCCATGATAAACACCACTCTGATCTAAAATAATAACACAGTTGAAGTACCCTGTCATAAAGCAGTAAAGAGAAGAAAAGCCAGAGATCAAAACAAACATATAGAAAAAAGATAGAAGGCTAAAAATTAACAAATTAAGTTCAACATTTAAAAATATAGAAAAGCAAATACAAAATGAACCAAAGTAAAGCACAAAAAGGGAAACAATAAATTAATAAACTGAAATAGAAATTAATAAATCAAAGAAAACATAAAACAGTAAATCTAATTAATAAACCTAAATCCTGGTTCCTTGAGAAATTTAAAATAGACAAATCATTACCTAACTTAATGAAGGAAAAAAGGAGAAATAACAATATGTAAAATAAAATCACAAGAGGGAATAACCATCAAAACAGAAGAATTTTTAAAATATCATGAGACTATTTTGTAGGCATTTATGCAAATGAATATGAAAACTTGGATGAAATGGATAATTTCCTCAAAAGACAGAGTTTACCAAAATTTGTCCAATTAGGGATTGAGAATCTAGACTGGTTTAAGTATAGGAAATAGAGGAAGTTTTTTTTTTCTTTTTTTTTTAATCCCACAGAAAAGCACAAGAGGTCAGACTTTGACCACTATGGTGGGGTAAAGAGATTGGCAAATTTTCTTCCTAAAACACAAGGATAACACTAAGCAAAACTGTCCAAGAAACAAAAACAAAAATACAACAGTTTTCAGGATCTGGAAACTGAGTAGAAGCAAAAAGCAAATGGGGAAGTATTTATTTATGATACGCTGCTAGAAGGCTACTTAAGAACAGTGGGGTCTGCGGCTTCTTGCCTGAGGCTTCCATCATTCCTCCGCTACCCCTGCCCCCAGTTCAATGAGGGCAGTAATAAGGCCAGTGTGGACGGGTCATGAGCCAGCAGCCTTGCTCCCGAGGCGGTGTGTTTGATATACCTCAGAAGATGAAAACCTGTGACAACGTCAGTGAAATTCTTATGAATTGATATGAAACAAATGGGAAAGAAAACAGTTTTTCAAGCCTTAAAATGAGGTTCTCATGCGGGTGAGGTGTAGACCAGCCAAGGGATTTATGGGAAGATCCTAAAAATGAGAGAACCACAGAGGGGCTAGATTAGCTTTCCACACACGGGGAAGATCAAAGAAAGTCTTTAAAAAAGTTAAAGCTTGGCAGGTTGGAGGATTGATTGAATTTTGAATCCTCTCTCCAACCCACATACTGATTTCCTAGAAGAGGTGGAAGACTTATGGCTAGAGATGTCTGAGTACCACCACTGCCCAAATTATTGGCGACCACTAAGCTCTGCAAGACAGTGGTGACTTCTAGAAAGCCAGACTAAAAAACTAACACACTGAATAGAAACATTAGCAGCCACACATATGGGAGGAGATGGACTCTGAAATACAGGCAGAATGCAAAAACAAAAATCAACCCATTAAAAAAACCAACAAAAACCCAGGGGAGAAAATCAGAATCCAGAATTTCTGGATAATATTTATCTAAAATGTCCAATTTTCAATAAAAAATTATGCAGCATGCTAAGAAAAGGGAAAGTGTGACCTATACTCAGGGAAAAAGTCAATAAAAATGAATTCTGAGCAGATGGATTTTGCTGACAAAGACTTCAAAATCAGCTTTTATAAATATGTTCAAGTAATTTAAATAACGAAAAGAGAATATGACAACAATGACTCAGATAAACAGGGAATCTCCACAGAAGAATGAGAAGCATAAAAAAGAACCAAATGGGAATTTTAGGGTCAAAAGATATAACTGAAAAATTCACTAGATGGATTCAGTAGCAGATTTGAGATGGCAGAAGACAGAATCAGTAAATCTGATAACAGGTTAATAAAAAATGACCAGTTGGAAAGAGAGACAAAAGCCTTAAGATGAACAGACTTCTGGAACAAAAATCAACAGTACCAATATACATGTAGTGAGATTTCTCAGAAAGAGGGAGTGAGACAAAGGGGTAGAAAATTACATTTGAAGAAATAATGGCCAAAACCTTTCTAAACGTAATGGAAAACACTAACTACAGATTCAAGAAGCTTAATAAATCCCCAAGTAGGATAAATGTGAAGAGATCCATACTTAGATAAATCATAATCAAACTTCTGGAAACCAAAGATGAAGAGATCTCTCAAAAACAGTGAGAGAAAATGATTCACATACAAGGGAACAGCAACATGCTCACTGACCAACTCTTCACCAGAAAAACAATCACAAAAAAATCAATAAAAGAAAAAACTCGCTCTTTAAAAAGATCAATAAAATTAATGGACTTTTATCTAGATGGACTAAGAAAAAAGAAAGAAAAATTACCAAAATCAGAACCACCCTATAGAAGAAGAAGATTAACAGAGAATATTATGAACAACTTTAAGCAACCACATTAGATACCTTGGTTGACCAAATGCCTAAAAAGACAAAATATCAAACTAACTCAAGGAAAAATAGAAAATCTGATTACACCCTTAAAAAATAAAAGAAACTGAATTGGTAATTAAAAATCTACCTACAAAGAAAAGTCCAGGCTCAGATGGCTTCACAGATGAACTCTACCAAACACCGAGAAGAATTAATATCAACTCTTCACAAATTGTTCTAAAAAATTGAGCAAAGAACATTTCCCAGCCCCTTCTGTAAGGCCAATATTAACCTTGATACAAAGTCCGAAAAAGAAATCACAAGAAAACTATAGATCATTATTCTCATAGATTTAAGAATCCTCAACAAAATTAGTAGAAACATATAAGGTGGATGTATGCCATGACTACAAAGGATTTATCTCAGGAATGCAAAGTTATTTTAATATCTAAAAATTAGTAATGCAAAACATCATATTAATATGACAAACAACGCAGCATCTCAGTAGATATGACAAAAATCCAACATCCATTCACAATAAAAATCTCAACAAACTGTATTAGAAGGGAATTCCCTACAGGAGATCTGTGAAAAACCTACAGTTAGTAGGCTGCAGTCCATGGGGTCGCACAGAGTCAGACACGACTGAAGCGACGTAGCAGTAGCATCATCAGGCTTAATCGTTCTCTCCTAAGACTGAGAAAAAGATGTCTGCTTTCACCCACTACTTAACATTGTTTTGAAAGTTCTCATCAGTGCAATAAGTCAAGTAAAAGAAATTAAAAGGATGTGCCTCGTGGCTGGGCCCAGGGGTGGACCCAGGTCCCCGCAGTGAAAACACTAATTCCTAACCACTGAACCACCAGGGAATTTCCAAAATATTTATAGTATCATTACTCATAGGAGTCCTAAACTGAAAGCAAACCATCAATTGATGAATGAGTATCCATGCAATGAAATACCATTCATTTCATTCAATTCAAAATACCAGTAATAGAAAAGAACAAAGAAATTAACACAATACTGTAAATCAATTACACTACAATAAAAATTAAAAACAAAATAGAAAGGAACAAAGTACTGATACATGCTATAATATGTTAAATATTTTTAAAAAACCCCATAATGCTATGTAAGAAAAGCCACACACACATAAGGAACACACATGATCGCATTTACATGAAATTTCTAGGAGAGTCATATGAGCCACTAAGAAGGACACAGGATCTCCTCTGTGATACTTATGCCAAAAAATGGAAACCTGAATATAATTATAAGGTAATAGTAGACAAAGCCAAACTGAAGACCATTCTACAAATAACTGGCTTGTGTTCTTAAAATATCAAGGTCATGAAAGGCAAAGATCAAAGTACTGTTTCAGACTGAAGGAGAGTGAAGAGAAGCAAAAAATGAAATGTGATGCGTGATCTGGAATTTGGTTCTGGAATGGGGAAAATCGTAACTATAAAGAATCATCCTGGGATATCTGGTGAAACCTAAATACTGATTGTAGGTCAGATATCAGATTTCCTGATTTTGGTAATCTTTACTGAGGTTATATAAGATAATGTCCCAGTTCTTAGGAAATAAACACTGAACTGTTTAAAGGGACAGGATGTCTACAATGTACTCTCAAACAGCACAGAAAAATTAATATGCATATATATACAATACACACACAAAGAGAAAGAAAGCAATAAAAAATAGAGCAAAATGTAAACAATTAAAGGATATAAATGTATAGGAGTTCATTGTACTATGCTTTCAGGTTTGAAATTATTATACCAAAATAGAGCTATTTTAGGAACCTATATATAGGGGGACTATAGTGTCAACTCACTTTTTTTCTGCCTATCTAGTTCAATGACAGCAAAACATCTTTCTCAAACATCAATATAATCAGAGATCGTCCTTTCTCAAAAATGGCTATGGCTTCTACTGTCACAGAATAAAGTTCAAATTGTAGTATGGTATTTACAGTCCTTTCAACACTGGTCCCAATGTACCTTCCCCGCCAGTGCTTCTCAGATTTTTTCCCCAAACACTGTCAAGTCTCTAAGTCTCTGCTTACATGCTGCTTGGAAGGTTTGACCCCCAAACCCTTTTCATCTTTTGCAGTTCAACTCAAATGCTTTTTCTACTTACCATTTCCCTGATCCCCAAAGGCAAGCCCTTTCTCACCACACATACTGAGTTAACAACTTCTTCACTCCTTTTTTACACATTACTTACTGCACTTGAGGTACTTTGCCCACTGTCTGGCACACAGTAGGTGCTCGACCTGTCTGTTTCAGTCTTATCGTAATTTTATTTGCTAACCTTTCCACTAAATATGTACCTTTCTGCTTTAAACAAAAGCAGTAATACATTTTGGTTGTTAATATAGTACCTGGGCAGGAAATCAATATTAAACAGTGAGACAGTTATCTGCAGTGAATAGAAGCAACTGACAGAGAATATTTTTCAGTCACTAGTCACCTTCAATCTGAACCTATGTACCTCTTGGCTAATCTACCAAATGTTTGACTATTAAAGTTAATGAAGTTCTGTGTACAAAGGCAAAAACAGGTACAGGCTTGGGCCGACTGGTGAATATGACACAGACAGGTAGATACTTGAGTGGATCATTAAATTCTTTGAAAATGTTCTATTTATCTTCCTTAGTCTTGAGGATTTGCAAAAGGATGCACATACAAACTAAGACAACATTTGGGGGCAGATTATTTGCCATGATTGTACCACGAGGCAGGTCACGAGGGTTCAAGCTAGCCTTTAAAGACAATACTGAGAAAAGGAAAACAAAATTAAGAAAGGGAGAGGAAATGGGGTGAAAAAACATATTAATTTCCTAATCTAAAAGTTTATAGGAAACTGGTAAATCGTGGCATTATGAATAGGGGAGTAAGGAGACCCTTTGAAGACCAAGACAAGTTACAGATTCTACACGCTAAAAGTCACAATCCGCCACACTGTTATTATTTGCAATGCAACAAACATGTATTTATATTTAATAAAACTGACCGGAAAAATGGGCTATAAAACCATTCTCCGTCTGTCTTATAAACATCATACCAAATCGCAGAACTTCAGAAGTACACACACCCGTTTAAAAACCTGTCTTCGTGACAATACAACAGGATTAACTAAGAGCACCCCAGGAAACCAAAGACCACATCATTCACATAATCCAAGAAACGAACTTTGTGTAAAAGCCTCACATTTCATGTGAACACATAACAGATCTGAAAGTCTGGCATAATCCACTTGATTTCCAGGCTTCTAAACTAGCCTCGACCATACATTTAATGACAGTCCAGCTTCTCGGCACGCCAGGGGTCGATGTTCCCAAGCACAGCCGCTCCGCTGCCCCGGGGGCCCACACCGGGTGGGTCTTACAGTCGGCTGGTGCCACCCATCGCCTCTGGGCCCTCGCCCATCCCTGTCTGTCCCTCCGAGGAGGCCAATCGGGAAGGCTCCCCCGCTCCCCTTCTCTCAGGGAACCTTCCCTTCTCTGGAAACCTCCATCCAGACCCCGTTTCTCTCTCCATCGCCCCCGGCACTGACCCACCTGCCTCCCAACCGCCGGACTTAGGGCTCAGACGGGGCGATGGCGACACAGCCTCTAGCGGCCCCGGCGCAGCGACTACGGCGCTGGGCGCTGTGCGCAGGCAGCCCCCGCGCGGCGTCTCCCGGGCAACCGGACGCTCAGGCCGCGCAGGGCAGGGCGGCTTCCGGAGCGGGTTCCCCCGGCGCCCGCCGCAGGGAAAATCGCGGCCTGGGTTCAGCATCTCGGTGGGTCACCTGTGGGCCAGCCCTTAACAGCAGAGTGTGGACGCAGCCGCAGTTTCTCCTCCCGGAACCTTTGTTAAGCTGCCCTGAAGGAGGCACTCGGGGAACGTTTTAACTTTTCCAGAACATTGCGATCACACCAAGTACTGTTCCTATCCCAGGCCTCAGGAGCACTAAAAGTTAGCATTGAAGTTACAGTAGGCCGTTTCCCTCCCTGGGCATAGACCTTGAGGTGGCCAGATCCTCTATTCTTAATCGTTCCTCTTTGGTTCTGCCCTAGTGTCCACATAGCTTCTCAGCAGATTTAAGGCTTTTCCGAAACAAGTAGCTTTATCTATTAGTTGCGGTCCATCGCTGCTGTTTTGATAATTCAGCAAGCATTGTTACTATTATGTGGGGCTGATTCACAGTGAAAGACATGTTTGCCACCCAGTAGGGAAGCGAGTCAAGCAAACAAGTAATGTGATGAATGCTATATGGGGTCATAGGTACTAACACTGGAAAAAGATAATTTTTCTAAAGTCTACTCGTTTACAAGATGAACGTGGGAACACTAACTCTATGTTGTTAATGAGCACATACACACTTTGGCCTCAGTAAAATGCTCCCCAATCATGCCCAGATTTAGGATGTTGATTATTCTGATTCCCTCAGAGGTAACTCTTCTTCCTTTTTCTTCTCTATCTTCAATTCTCCACTTCCTTCATTTGCTGAGACATATCCTCTAATCTCTGCCCATCTTTAGAAACAAAAGACAGAAACAAAAACAAAACTAGAAACTTTTACCTCCTTCGCCTTTAAGACCAAACATAATCCCACTGAACTCAAATCTACATAAGCTTGTATCAACTTATTTTTCTATCATTTTTACCCTCATCATGCTATATAGGTAATTTTCCCAGTAAGGATTCAAGAGATCACATCACCTTAGGTACAGACCCAACGCCTATTTTCTGTCTTTGGCCACATCACACGGCATGTGGGATCCTAGTTCCCCAGTCAGGGATCAAACCCTGCACCCCTGCATTGGAAGCATGGAGTCTTAACCACTGGACTGCCAGGGAAGTCTTTTTTTTTTTTTTTTTGCCAATGGCTATTTTCATCATGGTATTTAATCTCTGCAGTTTCTGTAACTGTTGACTATTAGAACTACTCTTCTCAATAGGAAGCTCTTTACAAATAGGCCCATCCCTGCTTGGCAGTAGCATGTTAGCATGTCTTGTTACTCTGCCTCACACACCCTGAGCTCTACTTTATTTAACGTCACTATTCCTTGAATAAGCATTTTTGCATATGCCTACAGCTCCCTACCCTGATTTTTTTCTGCACTTGATAAACTCATCTATTAACAACCTGGTTTATATATAACATTCTATAAAGGCTTTTCTTTTCTCAAAGCAGAATTAGGCACAGCCTTTTGTATTGTTCTTCAAACCTATTTATTCATCCAAGTGTGCTCCTGGAATATTGGGAATGATGATCTTCTGTCTTCTCCCCAGTGTCAGTAAAGCACTTGGACCCACTGTGAATGATCAATGTTTGTTAGCTAAACAATTATCTCACCAGAGGAAACTTGGAAAGTCAAGTCTTTGTAATGAGTTTTGACTAGATGTGTTTCATAAGGTTTAACGGTAAAATCAATTATATGCAAATCCTTTTATTCTTACACAAAACACTTTGAATAAGGAAAATCTTTTTTGATAAAGTGAAAAATTAAAAGACAGAAAGTTAATTTCTTTTGCTGCAAAGAGACCATGAAAATCAGATTCTGAAATCCAATTCCTGGAGAAAGTAAGTGTAATTTCAGGGCAGAAATGGCTCGAGTGTATTTCAGAGGGTAGTGGATATATTCTGTGTAGTATACAGCTTAGCATAGTAGTTGAGAGTATACACTCTGAACTAAGTGCCTAGGTTCAAATCCTAGCTCCACTGTTTCCCAGCTATATTCTTGGGCAAGTTATTTAATCTTTCGGTGCCTTAGTTTCTTCATCTGTAATACGGCATTAACGATACTTACCTCATTGGCTGTTTTGGGGCTTCCATGGAAGAATCTATGGAAAATATGTGGAATAGCACAAACACATTCATTGGGCACTTATTATTATATTCCCTCATGTAATACTCTTTAGTGTTTACCCACTATTTAGTATAGCACACTTTCATCTACGGTAAAAAGTGATGCCTGTCCTTTATTTCCTGATCTCTACTGAAATCAGTAACACACTAGCAAGATGAATGATGCCAATAAGGCCTAGAAAAATTGGTATCATTTTCAACATCAATGTCCAAGAAACTAGCTCACAAGAATAGACAACTCTGAATTTCAATGAAATAAAATCTTTCCCAACATTTCAGTTAGGGACTCTCTTCCTATTTACTAAATAAAGATTCTCAATCAAAAGTTGGTAGGTGGAGCTCTCAAATTTGCATTCCTGAGTGTCACCACTGATTATTCTTTCTCAGTCAAGGGATACTTGGATCACACTCAGAAACACTGATTTAAGTTCAACATTGGGCCAGTGGTTCTCATGAAGCACTGTACATCAGAGTCATTTGTATAACTTTATAAAAATATGGCTACTGAGCCCTTCCTCAAAGACTGATTCCAGGGGTCTGTAGTTTTAAAAAGCCCGTGTGTAACATACAACCAGTTGTATACTTTATCTTCTGGAAATATTTTGAAATGGTTTGACAGTTAAATGTGAAGGTTACATTTTTTTGAGATGTGACCCTTTATGTAATTTACAGGATTTGGAAACTAGAAATACGTGGCCCAGGTAAAGGATCAACAACCTGATCAATAAATGCCAAGGACAGAATATTGATTTCTTAAAAATCTTTTCCATGAAATCTGTTTTTCAACAAACTGATGATCATGTTATACTGATAAAGATCTGTTTTTAAAACAGTCACTGTGTTAGTCACTCAGTCGTCTCCGACTCTTAGCGACTCCATGGACTATAGCCCACCAGGCTCCTCTGTCCATGGGATTTCCCAGGCAAAAATACTGGAATAGGTTGCCATTCCCTTTTCTAGGGGATCTTCCTGACCTAGGGATCGAACTCGGGTTTCCCTGCATTTCTTTAACGTCTGAGCCATCAAGGAAACCTTAAAACAATCATTATTATTAATGCTAAGATTAGTCACAATGTATTTGGGCAAAGTGATAAATATACACGACTGCTATGATTTTTAACATCTCTATGATTTAGAAGTCAGTTTTAGATAAGGAAACTGTTCTGGAGTCAAGATTATCCAAGGTCATAATAACAGGCAGAGAAGCATTGACAAGAGTTGAAATGTCACCCACCTCTCAGTCCCCAACTCGTTTTTCTTACATCTAACTTTGCCCTCCTTGCCTTCAGAACTGCATTCCCCAGCATTCTCCTTTCCTTTCTCTACCCAGGAGTCAGCAAACTCTTTCTATAAATGGTCAGATGGTAAATATCTTGGCTCTGTGGGTCATGTACTTTTTTGGGGAAAACTGTCTTTTTTTTTTTTTTTGGTGAAAGCAGCTGTAGACAACATGTAAATGTATTTGTCCTAGTAAATTTCACTTAAGCAGGACTGGGCCCAGGAATGCAGTTTGTTGACTTCTCCAACTAAAAAATTATGAATGTTGTGATTTTCCTGATCAGAAAGTTGAAGAGCCTTCAAATGTAGGAATATTACTCTTTTATGAAATTTAGATGACAGATCAAATAAAAATATCAAGATCTGAAGGATCACAATGGTTACTTAAGGATTTAATGCAGAGTAATTAAAAACACTTTTCTCCTTAATATGTTTTAATCTTACTATATACAGATTAAGCCAGATGACAAGCTACTATACAACAGCATGTTAAAAAACATGTTTATTTTACACTATGTACAATCAGGAACATATTTAAAAGCATTGTCAATTAAAATAAATGAAGACCATAAATCACAATTTAGTTTGTTCTTTGTGTATATACTCACATTAAAATATAAAGAACATATACCAAAAAACAGCCAAAAGTGTGCATTTTTCTAAAACTTGGTATATACACATTCCACTGGGAAAAAAGCAATCAAAAATGACTTTAACCAAAACTAAGTTCCTGTGATGTGTAGTAACCATTATATTGTTTCTATGAGGTAGTAACTAAATTATTTTGGCCAAGTGTTAATACTCTAAATCAAAAGAAACATGAAAATGATCATAAAATAAGGCCAACAAAAGTAAAAATTCCACTAGAAATTTGAACTGATTCCCTCTATGGAATGTTATAGTTCTTCAAAGTGATTATATGACATGTTTAGTGTGGACTCTTTGATAATGCTAACATACTCTGTGCATACTGTAACCCAGACAAAATGCAGTGCTGCATCACGGTACCGCTATTCTGTGACTCAAAAAGTGTTCAAAGGTATTGTTTTTAAGCAGAGACAAGCAATCTTATAGGATTTTCCTGAAATAGAAAAAAGACCAGTTACTACAACAGGGGGTTAATTGGTTTGTTTCACATAGAAAACAATCCAAATACATTTATAAAAGATGTTGTGGAGCCAAATGCATATTGACAATGTCACAGCTTACTTTTGTGACTTAATACATCACATATCAATACTTTGTGCAAATATAAACACACCAGTGTACTTGCATTAAAATTAAAAACAAGATTATAAAATGATTACAGCCTCCATTACAATTTTAAAAGTTACAAGATTTATCTTCATATTACTAAATTACATATAATAAAAAATACAATAGTGTTAAAGGTACGGTTTCATTGCCAGCATCCCATTTTGTAATATAGCCACACCCAAGAATATACTAAAGAATTCTTAAAATATTAATCCCAATTGCATTTTCAACATTTACATCTGTACAGATAAGACACTTACTTGTACATCTCATAAAAGTACATTATCTACATAAATTCTTAGTGTGTGTCTTCAGCAATATGAAGTTTCACAGAAAAATACTGCCTATATGTACAAAGATTACATAACAATGAAGTAAGCACTTGTGTGGTTCAATATGCTAAATATATCCATACCACTTAAAACAAAAAATTGCCCCATCTTGTCTCATGCCACAATAAATTACAAGGAACTGAAGCCAGGTAACTGCGCTTCTGCACAGCTTCAAGCGTCCGATAATGTTGCAGTGGTAGTGTTCTTTCTTCCTATAGTTCACTGTCAGAGCACACTTCTCAGTAACTGTTTTCATGACCCGCCAGGATGTACAAATTGCTATTTGCTGTGGGGTTATCGGTTGGCCTACTTTCCAAAACCACGACCCTAAAATAGTAAACAAACACATAAAAAACATATAACAAAACAAAGTTATTCTTACAAACTAATGTTACCAGAAAATTTTTCCACTGCTTCTTCATTATATGCCTCTAATAAATGCTGCTTATTTGCTATGTGGGCAGAAATCATTTGCAAATCACTATGATTAAAGAGGCAGTTCTAGCTCTGGGAAGTAATTTTGCTGCCCACCACTCTCTTCTAAGCCAGTGTTGTTCTAAGAGCCAGAGGGGGTAAAACCTGTAACTAGGAATAAGTAGGGGGAACTTAATTCTTATTATGAATTCTAAAAACAATATGTAGTTCAAGAGTCTTATTATGAATTCTAAAAACAATATGTAGTTCAAGAGTCAGAAAATAAATCAAAATAGAACCCCAGATCCTATTTGGTCCTATAACTAAAAACTTCTCTGTTTGCTAGCATATGGTATTTCCTCTCTTGTGTTGTAAATCATATTTGAGGTATTATGTTTAATGCAAAACTAGTACTGACAACATCTATGTATTCCTGTTACTTGGAAGATCAGGCTCATTGTCAAAGGCTTCATGACTTTCTGTGAATACTTATAGCATGAAAAATATAATCTTGAATATATTACTGCAGAAATTCCAATTCTCTTGAAAAATAAACTAGTTTTATGCTGGATTTATAAAATATGTTTAGAACTATGTATTTAATACAACCACTTTTCCTACCTGTCAGATCCAAGTAGTCTGAAAATTCTTGTGCTATCTGAAATTTCTTGTGTTACCTGTTCAATGAAAATACCAATTTAACTTCTGAAATGAAAGATACAGAATTTTATATGGGCATTTAATTTATAACTCTATAGAAAAGAAATATAATTCCCAAGATGGAAACGGAACCCCTGTATGACCATTAACTTTCTCAAGTCAGCGCACAGGTATGTCCGTTTGTTAGTCTAGGAAAAATATGGATTATTTTGAATCAATCATAAAACATGAAAGTAGTAAAAGGAATATAGGCTCCCAGGGAAAAATTTAAAAGCAAAGCACCTAGTCCACTTTATTTATCAGAAACCTCTTATCAGCTACCCTAATGCTGACAGCAAGGCTCTCGCAGCAATAAGGCCGTCGCATCTGGTCCTTCCACTTAAAAGGCTGCAGTGTAGTGCGATGGGCCAAACTCATGATCCCAGTTTCAGTCCTAGTTCTCCCACCTACTAGTAGTGACAACTGCAAAAGGTATGTAACTTGTTGGAAGTGGTTTATCTTCTGCCAAAAGGGATAGACAGTATCTACCTTTCAGTGGTATCTTGCATATTCCTGTAAGTTATAGTGGGTTTAATGCCTAGTTAAGGAAATGCTCAGTAGATAACAATTCTCTTTCCCATTTCTTTACTAGTCTCCTGAAATAATATTTTCTGATGGCATACATCTTTAAAGAAGTCCGCAGTGTGACCAAGTACCAATTGGGGAGTTAAGAATAAGTCTACAGAAGAAAGATAAACCCACTGTTTATTGCTTATTAAATGCAAAACATTCCCAATTATTATGGCAGTAGCCTGCCCCCAGAATCTGGTAGGCTGAAAAAAAAATTTGATTTTGAAAATAAAATTATTCTGGAAACAGCAGTGATTCTTGACTTCTTTTGTAACTCAGCATGCCTAAAGGATCTAACATGCTCACTTCAATAGTAGCAGTTCATCATCACTGATTGTCAATGTATTTTGGGATTTGCCTACTTAAAGGACAGACCATTTTTGGAGGGGTTGTATTTAGTAAGGGGTATCTAAGCAGTCTGAAAAAGTGCCTCAGGATATTTTGGGACGAACTAATTTTTTTTAAACCATTCTCTTCTATCCAGCCTACGATGCTTTTCTTTCTCTGTCTGGTGTTTATAGCTGTTGACGATTCTTATCTCTAGGTTCCATTCCCTCAGGTGATTAAAAAAAAAATCTTCCTGAGAGGTGAGCCCTCTTGTGGGAGTAACTCTTGGAAACATACTGGCAGCCACCTTTCTTGAATACATACTATAGGCTAGGCATTATGCCAAGCACATTACTTATTTCCTTTCTTTTAGCAACCCTATGAGGTAAGTACTATAGTGTTATCCTTAATTCACAGATGAAGAAATACAGGCAAAGAGAAGTTAAGTGAAGCGCCAAGGTCACACAGTTACTGAAGAGGAAAACTGAGACTGAACCCCAGGATCTTCTCTGAAACCCACACTCATGATCATTCTACCAGTACCATTTACTGGTCAGGAGAAATGTTCTCAGCTTAACGCGTAACAGTTTAAAACACAAATAAGCTATTTTCTTACTCAAGGCACCTAATGTTTTCCTTTCCCTCCAATGCTCAAGTAGAAGTCTTACTACTGAAACTGGCATGGGGTTACTGAAAGAACTCAGGATGATTTTACTTGCCTATAATATTTTAAGGGACAAGTACCAAGTCTTGCTCATGTTATAACACCAGCACTTTCTGGCATAAATGATGAACTGAATTGAATACGTTGTATGCTGCTGCTGCTAAGTCACGTCAGTCGTGTCTGACTCTTTGCAACCCCAAAGACGGCAGCCCACCAGGCTCCCCCGTCCCTGGGACTCTCCAGGCAAGAACGCTGGAGTGGGTTGCCATTTCCTTCTCCAATGCATGAAAGTGAAAAGTGAAAGTGAAGACGCTCAGTCGTGTCTGACTCTTAGCGACCCCATGGACTGAAGCCTGCCAGGCTCCTCCAGCCATGGGATTTTCCAGGCAAGAGTACTGGAGTGGATTGCCATTGCCTTCTCCAGAATACGTCATATGACTTGGAGTTAAATTAAGGAAGGAAGGATAATGAGATAAGGGTACCAGAAATAGGAGGCAAGTTGACTTCCAGGGAAACCCTTTACTTGGAGCCTACACTGGTCATTTTTCTGATATACAAAGTAGGAAAGGTGCTTCAGGGACAGAGCGAACCCGCATCTGCACTCTTGCTCCAGGTGATGGTCTGGGAAAGTTGAAAGAATATCAGAGCTGGCTCACTTTTAGCAGTATTTAGCAAGCTCCTGTTCTGAATATAAGGGTGCTTATCTGGAAGCACATAAAATAACGCACTGAACTTGTTTGACTTAATGGACAGAGAGAGGGGGCTATAAAGTATGCGCTCTTCAATTTATCACTGAATTGAATACAGAAAATGTTAACATTTCATTGCACCAATCAGGAATTTTCCAAAGTTAAAAAAAACTCTGTGATGTAGAATTTGCCAGTGCTTCAGGACTATTTAATGATTGTAATTTTTAAAAAGATCACTTACCTCGTTAGACCTAAAACTTCTACCTTGCATTCCATGTTTCCAGAAAGCTAGCACACTGTCTTGTAGGCAAACTAACAGGAAGAACAGCTGAGTTACTGTTAACAGTACAAAGTCCAACCAATAAGCGTCACTTCACCCCTCTTTCTACCTTGAATAACAATATTTCAATGAATAACTATTAGTCAGTCCAGATTTATAATGGCATCTTTACCACACCACGTACTACACATTATAAACTAAACAGCATAAATACATTATTGAACTGACTCATATTTTGGTAAGAAAAAGAAAATTCACTGAAAATATTTTTTTGCTTTAGGAAGTTTCATTTTGTGAAAATATTTGAAACATATACAAAAACAGGAGAATGACATAAAAACACATATCTACCATTCAACACTTAAATACTAACATTTCCCCATATTTGTTCTTTGTTTTAAATAAAAATGAATACTGCCAGCATCCCTATATGCTCCTCCTCTAGTTCCATTCCAACCCTTCCTTCCTCCCTCCCCGAGATAACCACCTTACAGATCTGGTATCTGTTGTTCTCATGCTTATTTTTACTATTAGAACACAGTGAGTTCACATGATCAGTGAACTTTATATTGTATGTTTCCAACTTTCATATATTTAGTGTGAGGAACCAAATGATGTTTCTAATTCTTTTTGTTATTACAAACAATGCTGCAATAAACATTCTTGTGCATGTGTGCGTACTAAGCCATTTCAGTTGTGTCCGACTCTGCCAGGATCCTCTGTCCATGGGATTCTCCAGGCAAGAACACTGGAGTGGGTTGCCATGCCCTCCGCCTGGGGGTCTTTCCAACCCAGAGATGGAAGCCATGTCTCTTATGCTTCCTGCACTGGCTGGCAGGTTCTTTACCACTAGCACCATCTGGGAAGCCCTAAACGTTCTTGTACCTCTCCCTACATACGTGGGCAAAATTGTCTCTGGAGTGGATACCTAGAAATAGAATTACTGGGATATGTGCCTTCTAAAAATTCTAGTTTTGCTTTCTGTACTTAAATATTTAATATATATTTTGGTGTATATTCAGTGAATATTCTTAATTTGTTTCCTGCAGATAACGAACTGTACTGGCATCATTTGTTGAACTGAACATCATTTCCCCACTGACATATGATATAAATATCCAATTACATGTAGGTCTACTTCTGAGCCTTCTGTTCCATTCTTCCATTTATCCCTGTGTTGATCCCACACTGTCTTAATCACTATGGCTTCACAGTAAGTTTCAATATCAAGCAGGGCAAGTGTTCATCAAAATTTACTTTACTATTCTTGGCCTTTGGCTTATCCTTATGAATTTTAAGATCAGCTTATCAAGCAGCACAAGAATACCTTACTGGGTTTTTTTTTTTTTTTTTTTTTTTTACTGCAAATGCATTGCATGTGTGGATTAATTTGTGAACTAACATCTTTCCCATATTAAGTCTTCCTATACATCAACACAGTGTAGCTCATTTGTTCAAATCTTCTTTTATGCTTTTAAAAGATAACTTCAAATTTCCTAGATAATGATCTTACACATGTTTGACTACATTTATTCCTAGGCATCTTACTGGCATGTCAGAAAGCTCTCCATCTATGTTATTCATATCTAGCAATTTTGAATTTTCTTATTGGTTCTAATAGTTTAGAGTTGTATATTCTCATAGATAATCATACCATCAGCAAAAAAAGATATTTTGCTTATTTCTTTCTAATCCTCACAGTTCCCTTTTCATAGTCTAATGAGACTATGTTGTAACATGATGATAGCAAACCTCCTTATCTCATTATCTAGTTTAATGGGAATCAGTTTAACCATTGAATGATATTTTTAATAAGCTGTACTAGATGAAGGACATTTCCTTCTACTGATAATTTCTAAAAAGTTGTCTTTTTAAAAAGCCAAGAATGACTTAGATTTTACTGAATGCTTTTTGTGCATCTACTGAAGAGTTATGTAAATTTTGGCTTTTAATGTGCTATACATAAATAAATTTTCTGCTGCTGAACTACCTTTGCTTTTCTGAGATAAAGTCTACTGTTTGATGATATGGAATTCTATTTGCTAGTATTTTATATAAATTTTCCAAAATCTGTTTTCATGAGATTGGGAAACTTTGTTTTCTGTGTAATTTAATTGATTTCACTATCAACAGTGCTAAATGAGTTTGAGCAAGCTCCGGGAGTTGGTGATGGACAGGGAAGCTTGGTGTGCTGTAGTCCTTGGGGTCACAAAGAGTTGGACATGACTGAGTGACTGAACTGAAGTGAGTGTTACTGATTTATTCTGCATTCCTTTCTTGTCTACAGTCTGAAGCAGTTGGTATATAGGACAGGGACTATTCCTTCTTTTAATAGTGGATAAAAATCCCCTATAAAGCCACCAGGCCTTATGTGGGGAGTCTTAATTAGTAGGTGCTTCAAACAACACGCCTGGCTCTGGGTCCCCATCTTCGGCGGGACACCGCTGGTTTTCTTTACCACTCATGAGGGCGTATCACTTTGAGTTTATGTTTTTTTGCCTTTTTTTTTTGACCTGGCCATGTGTTTTTAAGTATGGATTCCATTTGAACATTTTGAGCAGATGTCCCTCAAAACTGACTTATTATCATCAGTGTCTGCTTGTTGGAGAGAGGCATTCTAATTGGGAGAAAGATTAAAAATAGGACCAAGAATAAGACAAATGAACTATCTGCCCTTGGGCCTTACCTTCTGCTAATGCACATACATGCAAGGATCTTTACTGATAAAGAACACCAGAAAAACCAGTGTACAGCTAAATTAACTGCCATTCATATTCATCAGCATTCTCTCTATTATGGTCATTTTACCTTATTTTTCCTGAATGCAATCATTTTAGAATACTGATTCTGTAAGAAATCTTTTTCCAGAAAAAATTCTTATCAAGCATAATGTAAAAATCGCAAGAAGGAAATTCCATATACTTAAGGATCTGTGATCAGTAGACACAACAGCAAAAATAATAGATTATACTAAATTGTAAAGCACTTATTGGGAAACCCTACAGGAGTCTCAAGAAAATGGAAATTCATAACTAGGTTATGAATAACAATAGTTACTTATTTTGAAAATGCCCAACCTGTAGGGAAGATGACATTATTTACTGATTATATCAAAGTTGTTAAACTATTTTAGGGAATATGTAAAAGCAAAGACTGATACCTCATATTCATTATATCCTATATTAAAAAAAATGAGTCCTTAGTAATATATTTTTATAATTTCAAATAACTATTGGACAAATTATTCTAAGCAGCTGATAATGCAATCAAACAAGAAACATAAAACTCTGACTTACCTATTGATTCAATCTGGAAATCAAAAGTGAGTTCGGATGATAATTTTCTGCTAGATTTTAATCTTCCTTGGAGATTTACTATTTTTATACAACCTATAACGGAAAAAAGTCACTTAGAAACTAAGATAAAAGAAATCTTATTAAGATAAAGATATTCATAAACAAAAACTTACAGTCCAAGCATACAAGAATGGTATCTCTCTCCAGCTGCGTTACATGAGTAACACTTGTCTGTGGGGTATCTACAACACAAACAAACTTGATAAAACTTACAGGAAACAGTAATATTTAAAGCAGAGACATTAAAAAAAGAATTCTGAATATAACTGAATTTGAAATATATATTTTTGGTCATACACATGCAGCGGTTGACTCAGATGGGTTTGGGTTCAAACTCTGATACAAGAGCTAACCTGAGTGAGTGCTTAATGGAGGGTTAGCTATTGTCATTACTGCCGGTAATGCACTATCCTATTCATACGTGAGATTCATATGTGAGATCTATATTATGGCAATGATTAATTTCGGATTTTAAGCTCAGAAGGCCAAGGGCTATGCTTTGTAAATCATTATATGTGGTGCCTAGCACATGCAATAAATATTTACTGAATGAATGAATCAGAAAGTTAATCACTTTGAATACAAATGAGTTAAAAAAATACTGACATATTTTGAGAAGTATGAAGCACCATAAAAATGCAGAGGCATTATTTTTATAATAATGATTTATCTAAGTTCTAACAAACCTAAAATATTTAAATGATTTAGCTTTCCAGGAAGAGAGATGTAATATATCCTAGACTTTGTATGAATATCAAAGCTAAAACTGTTGAGCTATTGGCCTTGTTTCTGGAGAGTGGTTCTGAAGTCTAGTCTACCAGTCTAGTTTTTTACTTCCCATAGTATTTAGAATCCTAATAAATCCAAGGGCAGCTGTAGTTCAGACTTTCACACATATTCTGTGACTAGCCAGGGTTAAGAAGGATATGGAATAGGCCTCCTATAAATCAGGCCAACCAGATCTTTGTAACTCTTACACATTTGGTGAAAATTAGTCAAGAAGCCAGTCTAGCATTACTAGATAGAAAGCCAGGAAAATGAGATTTACAAATGGCTTATAATAATTAGTTTCCAAACACTGAAGTCATCTGGAGGTCTACTGATGTCCAGCTGCCACCTCCAGATATTATTTAAATGGGGGTGTGTGTGTGTGACTTGATGTATCAAGAGTGTTAAAATCTTCTCAAGTGGATTCTACTATGCAGCAGAGTTTAGGAAACCACAGCTTATAATTTCAGCTCATACAAAACCTTAAACATACTTTCACCCTCTTACTCAACCTCATCATCTCAAAATCAGAAATGAATTATATCTGTTGTATTTAACTTCTAATAAAGGGATTTTATTATGCTAAGATAAGCGATCAAAAGTTCCTGGGATGGAAGGTACAAAACTCTTGTGTCAGGAAATGAGAGGCTCTTCATTAAACAATTAGTAGAAAAGGATTTAAAATTAAAATGGTTGGGAGAAATAAGACAACTAAAATTCACTAAATAAAATATTAGTCAACCAACAATAGAAGGGAAGAAATTAGAAAGCAGGAGTTAACCCCATGTCTGAAAGGGTAGACACTGTCTAAAAAGGGAGAATTTAACAAGAGAATTTGAGGAAGCCAAAGAGAAGCCCCATATTGTTGCCAAGGGCTGGCCATGCTTTCTTTCAATAGAAAGCTCTCCAAGTTCCCTGGGCTTCAGCAGCCATGAGACTGTCTTTAGATTTCTGTTGAATGTGTCTAAATGTGTGATCATTTTTTTTTCCCAATGCCAAAACCTCAGTCTCTTAATTTTTTTCCTTTAGTGAACACTCTTTCAGGCTTCCAACAAATTCCTGTCTAATCAATATTTGTTGGCAAGTTGGATCTTTAACACTTCTCTAAGTTGTCAAAGACTGAGCAAAGGGCCTTCGCAAGACCTTTAAAAATTACCTTCAAAAATGGCCATGCCTATTTTATAGCAAAACATTGTACAATGTCCTTTTTTAGGCAAAAACACAAAAGGAGCTTCATAACAAACACAGTGTTTTAAAAACAAAGATAAAAAGACCTTTAAGGTCATTTTTTTAAAAGTGTAACAGTTTAATCAGATTAATTTACCACAAAACCCAAGTTTTGCCAATGTGTATGGATTGGAACAATGCAACTGAGGGTTTCAAACTAATCAAATTTCTGTTAAGAACTCATTAATTGGAGATATTATTTCCTAAGGTACAAGCTATGAAGGAAGAATGTGCTCAACTGGGAAATGGAGATCAAAATTTAGGAAATATGTTAAAGAATTATTTTCAAGCACCCTCAAACACTTTGGAGGTGCTTTACTATTTACTTAATATTTTGTATCCTAATTACAAATGATTAAAAATATTTATTAAAGTTACCAGGTAGTACCTGTGTATCAATTACAAAAATATACTGGAAAATATACTTAATGCAGCTTTTCCTTTAAATCAGGTTTTCTATTAGCCTCTTGATGAAGGTGAAAAAGCAGAGTAAAAAAGCTGGCTTAAAACTCAACATTCAAAAAACTAAGATCATGGCATATGGTCTTATCACTTTATGGCAAATAGATGGGGAAAATGTGCAAATAGTGTCAGATTTCATTTTCTTGGGCTCCAAAATCAATGTGGACCGTGACTGTAGCCACGAACTTAAAAGATGCTTGCTCCTTGGAAGAATAGCTGTGGAAAACCTAGACAGTGTCTTAAAAAGCAGAGACATTATTTTGCTGACAAAGGTCCATGTAGTCAAAGCTATGGTTTTTCCAGCGGTCATATATAAAATGTGAGAGCTGGACCATAAAGAAGGCTGAGCGCTGAATAATTGATGCTTTTGAACTGAGGTGCTGGAGGAGAATCTTGAGAGTCCCTTGGACAGCAAGGAGATCAAACCAGCCCATCCTAAAGGAAATCAACCCTGAATACTCATTGGAAGGACTGATGCTGAAGCTCCAACACTTTGGCCACCTGATGCGAAGAGTCAACTCATTAGAATAGACCCTTATGCTGGGAAAAACTGAGGGCAAGAGGAGAAGGGGCGACACAGGATGAGATGGTTGGATGGCGTCACTGACTCAATGGACATGAGTTTGAGGAAACTCAGGGAGGTAAGTGATGGACAGAGAAGGCTGGTGTGCTGCAGTTCACGGGGTTGCAAACAGTCGGATACGACTTGCACTACCAACAAGGTTTGCGTATATATATATGTGGTTCTCCACGTGTGGTCCCTGTAGTAACATCATCAACATCCTGGGAACTTACACATTGAAAATCTCAGGCCTCACCCAGATCTACTGAATGAAAAACTTGGGGGTTGGACCCAGCCAAGTGATTCTGACACACACTCAAGTCTGGGAGACACCAGAATGTTTTAAATGTGTCAAACAAATTAGCTATTTCAAAGCAAGTCATCTTCTCTTTTTCCAGTTCAGTAAGTTACTCAAGACTGGATTTTTATGCACTGTACTTGCCTGATGAAAGATATAGTAAATTTATTACTTACAAAACCAGTCTATGCACTGGCCTTAATAATGAAATAAAAACCACAAACCTGATTCTGTAAACCACGAAGAGGTAGAATTTGGATTGACTGTTTCAAATCGAACCACCTGGTTGAAGTCTCTCCCTTTACTGACACCAACACAGACTAAAGGGTACTCCTGCTCAGGAACCACCAGCATCTCAAACATTCTAAGTGGGCATGGTATAGGAAAATCTATGTGCTGGAAAAAAACAAAATATATTACAAAAGGAAAACAAAAGCCAAACAATTTCACGGGAATGCCATTAGGAATGCTTGGTTTTATGAAAATACATAACAGAGTACTCTCTACTATAAAGACTGCTTCTTCTCACAGAAACTCAGGGTATGCAGAAAAAATCCAAATTATGAAGCATCTTATAAAGATTTTAGGTTCAGCACTGTAATTTTTAAGTTAAATACTACACATTTTAGCATCAGAATTGGAAACAGATCCAGCAACTGCATGGCTGGTCTGAGAGTCCCCCCACCTCCACCCTTTGAGGTAGTCTCTTGTTTGCTAATTGGACACTGCACTTCAGTAATACTCCTCTGCCTTCTTATCCAACTGAGCAAACATGGGTGAGAAAACTGAAATGCTAATTAGCAAGCGACATTCCTTTTAGAAGCGTGGACAGGGGAAGAAAAAAAAAAAACCACAAAAGAAATTAGCCCTGTATTTCAAGTGATTCTGTTCAATAAATTAACTTAATTACAATGCAACTGATTTTCATTATACATAAGCTTAAAATTATTTTTATTTTACTACAAAGAGATTAAATTCACATTCTGAAACTCTGGAAAAATAGAAAACATTCACTTCGTTAGTAATCGGGGGAAAAAAATCAAGGTAACTATACACACCCACCAGAAGAACGAGAATAATAAGGGTTACTCAGAGAAAAGTAGACAAATGCTCGTAACACTGATGGTGGCAGAACAAACTGGTATGACCACAGTGGTTAACTAAATCATTTATTAACGCCAAAGATATGCATCTCTTAGAACCCTGAAATAACACTCCTAGTTATACAACCTACAGAACATGACTGTACACGCACACAGGAGACATGTGCAAAAGTATACGCGTTCCATTGCTAAGAGTAACAAACAAACTGCAAGTAACCCAAATGCCTAAAACAGATAAAATGATGACAGTTTCACACAATCAGAAATTAGAGTGCAATCAAAAGGAACCAACTATGGCTACATCCAACAAGTACACAAACACAATGTTGCACAAAAGAAGTCAGGCCCAAATGAATATGATTCCACTTCCATACTGCTGAAACATTAGGTAAAATGCTAATGTTTACGGCTATGTGCTATGGTAAAAATGGAAAATATGGGAGCTGCTTTGTAGGGGGGATGGTGCCATGAGGAGCTCTGGGGTGCTGGCAATGTTCTTCCTTACAATAAAAAGCTTTTTAAAAAATATATTAGTCTTACACATATTTTGTTAGGGCTACTTATAATTTATTTTTGTTGCTCCTATAAATGGGCTGTTTTCATTATATTTCCCAATGGCTACTGTTAGTATCTTTAAAAGCTATTGAAATTGATATTTTTTAATTCTGTAGTTTACTTATAAATTCTAAAGAAAATAAATTATAGAGAAAATAAACAGGTGAAATGGGGCTACCACAAGCAATTGCCTTAAAGTGTCAGAAGATGCAGTGTGATCCTCAGACTGGAAGGTGAAACTCTGCCCACACCTGTTGTTCCCACATTGCTCCTTCCCCGAAACTGCCTAAGTGCCTCCATCCCAGAGCTCTAGACATGCCTTCAACAAACATTCTATGCCCATGCTCGCTGGGAGCATCCCTATGACCCGGGGATGTGCTTTGGATAAAATCTGTCCTATTTTTAATAAAGCAAAACATTTAAAATAATTCTCTTTGAAATGTGGAAACAACAGTAGGACAGGAAGAAAACAATGCTTCTGTATTTTTTTCCTCAGTGAATTAGAAAACCAACAGATTGTGACTACTTCTACTTAGCTTCCAATAATAACTAAATAATATGTATAAGTCACTAGCAGAAGAGCGTTCCCATAAAATAGTTTTAAAACCAGTTGCTACTGATGATAGTCCTTGAGGGAAATAATTATCTCTTACTCATTTTTTTCTTTTAAAATTAATTTTTTATTGAAGGATAATTGCTTTACAGAATTTTGTTGTTTCCTGTCAAACCTCAACATGAATCAGCCATAGGTATAGATATATCCCCTCCCTTTTGAATCTTCCTCCCATCTCCCTCCCCATCCCACTCCTCAAGGTTGATACAGAGTCCCTGTTTGAGCTTTCTGAGCCATACAGCAAATTACCATTGGCTATCTATTTTACATATGGTAATGTAAGTTTCCATGTTACTCTTTCCATACATCTCACCCTCTCCTCCCCTCTCCCCATGTCCATAAGTCTATTCTGTATGTCTGTTTCTCCACTGCTGCCCTCTAAATAAGTTCTTCAGTACCATTCTTCTAGATTCTGTATATGTGTTAGAATATATTTCTCTTTCTCTCTCTGACTCACTTCATTCTGTATAATAGGTTCTAGGTTTATCCACCTCATCAGAACTGACTCAAATGTGTTCCTTTTTATGCCTGAGTAATATTCCAATGTGTAGATCAGTCCTGGGTGTTCTCTGGAAGGAATGATGCTAAAGCTGAAACTCCAGTACTTTGGCCACCTCATGCAAAGAGTTGATTCACTGGAAAAGATTCTGATGCTGGGAGGGATTGGGGGCAGGAGGAGAAGGGGACGACAGAGGATGAGATGGCTGGATGGCATCACTGACTCGATGGAAATGAGTTTGAGTGAACTCTGGGAGTTGGTGATGGACAGGGAGGCCTGGCGTGCTGCAATTCATGGGGTCGCAAAGAGTCAGACACGACTGAGTGACTGAACTGAACTGAACTGAACTGATATGTACCACAACTTCTTTATCCATTCATCTGTCCATGGACAGCTAGGTTGCTTCCATGTTCTAGCTATTGTAAATAGTGCTGCAATGAACAATGGTATACATGTGTCTTTTTCAACCCTGGTTTCCTCAGGGTATATGCCTGAAGTGGGATTGATGGGACACATGGTGGTTTTATTCCTAGTTTTTTAAGGAATCTCCATACCGTCTTCCATAGTGGCTCTATCAGTTTACATTTCCACCAACAGTGCAAGAGCGTTCCCTTTTCTCCACACCTTCTCTCTTACTCATTTTTATCTGTCTAATTAAATAGCACTGTACCTGATTTGTAATAAGTACATGAATATCTGCCTCAATTTATGACTTTTATTTATATTGAAAATAAAACAGTGTAGTGAAGCAAAAACTTAGAAAATGTCATGAAGAGTAAGAATACAGAAAACATAAGAATGTTTTTGAATACATCTGGTAAGACTTATAGTATAGAAACATCATAAATACTAATTGAGATAATATCAAATATAGAAACAAAATACACTCAAGAGAAATTTCAAAGCAGAGAGACAAAGAAAGGAGAATTGGGTTTAGATGAAAGACAGTAAAGTGCATGTTGCTCAGGGAGTTTAAGGAAAGTGGGAAGAGTGAGAAGTCTTAAAGGAGGCCTACAAGTAGAACTGTATGTAAGGCTAACATCCTAGAATCCTGGCAACAGGCCTCATCAGTCAGCACCAAGCTCCCTGGTACCCAGAAAAAAGAAAACATGCATGGGTAATTTTTAAGCTTCCCATGCCGTCAAAATATATATTCTCTCTTGCATGCTCTTTTTTGTATATTTATTTTTAATTGGAGGATAATTACATCACAAAAATATGGAATGCTTCATGACTTTGCATGTCATCCTTGTGCAGGGGCCATGCTAATCTCTGTATTGTTCCAATTTTAGTAATAGTATATGTGTTATCGAAGCAAGCACCTGTACATTCTTAATACAAAAAGTTCCTTTAATAGAGAGAATCTTTCACTATGTATTAAGATAAATAGTTTAACATATCGGGTAACACATGAAATTCATTCATACTAAGGTTTAATCAAACTATTAGTATCCGTGAACAACTGATGTAATGAACTATTTTTCATTTTGATAGAGGTTAGTAAAGAAAGGAATAGGAAGGACATACTGTAACAGACTAAGGATAAAGACAGGGAAGGGAAGGGCTGCAGAAAAATAATTATATACACTTTACCACTCCATCTAGGATATGCTGTGCTTTTGTCAAACAGATAAGAACAAAGAGAAATTTAGAACAAAACCAGGTGGACAGAAATGGGCTGGGTTCAGAAGTTCTGTTTTGCACAATTTATAAGGTTATTTTCCCTTTCAGCTTTTTGTTTAAAGAATTTTTGTTTCAGTGAATTTGTGGAAATATTACTTCAATGGGTGGTAAATTCTTGAAACTCTTTATTTCATTTCTTTAGTCCTAGTTAATTGTGAGGTTAATAAATACTGATGTGAAAATTAAAACTAGATTCCCTAGTCACTCATAAAATTTTAAATAACAGGAAGCCAATACTTTAAACATCTTAATTCTATATTACGTAATTTAGGAAGAATCCACTCCAACTATTTTGATCCCAATTTCTATGGAGATAGCAAATGCTCATGAAATACTAGTTAATCTATACAAAATAGCGAGGAAAACAGCATAAAAAATTCATCTGGTATTTCCTTGGAGTGACAGAGTCAGCACTTCATACATTTTCAGTTAGCTTTTCCTCTAAATTTAAATTTCAGTTGAGTAATATTAAATGTTTTAAAAAATATTCATTAGAGGGACCTCCCTGGCAGCCCAGTAGTTAAGACTCCACGCTTCCCCTGCAAGGGGCACAGGTTTGATCCCTGGCCAGGGAACTGAAATCCCCATGCCATGTGGCACAGCCAAAAAATGCTTTTTTTGTTAAGATTCTAGAGACACAAAGGCACAAAAATCGATCCATGGGAAGGCCTAGGTGAATTAATAGGATGGCAGATATTCCAAACAAATTATTTCCCCTTCATGATGGTTATTCCTTGACTTTTTAAGCCAAATGCCAATCTGTAGACTGTCCCTCTGCTACAGTGGAACAGGTCAACCAGAGAACATATTCAGACAAAATTTTACTGCTCTCTTAGTACCTCCTGTTCTTGATATCAGACTGTGTATGCGATCCAGTATTTCAGACTTCCACTGTCACATCCCTGAACTATCTATCTAGTCTCTTTTAAAACTTCTATCAGGCCAATGGAGTTTTTTAAAAATAATTAGGCAGATTTTCACCACTCTGCCATATAATCCAAAATCATTACATTGTCTTGAGAATTAATTGGAAAAAAAAAAAGTTTTCTTGAAAGAAGAGGAAAACTGATAAGCTTTTATATAAAAAATGATGTAGGCTGACATTCATGCTTACCTTAATTAACATAAATTTCTGCATTGGTTCAACCCATTCTAATAGAACAATGCTAGTTTGAAGTGCCCCACATAGGTATTTATGGCCTGTGTAAGGATTTCTCACTGTCAAGGCAAAAAAGTATATGTAAGTTTTCTTATAATGCAAAGTTTTTACAGTAATAGCTGCCTGCTCCAAAAATAAACAAACGAAAGGTGGAGGCCAGTTCAATTTGTTAATTTGATTGCAGAGTGAAAAAGAAATACTGTTTCAGATAGGAGTGCAAAACTCTCATCACTTCCAGGATTTTTATTTGTATGCTCAAAAACTGCTGGTTATTATGGGGCCAGGGGGTGGGAAGAAGAACTTTAGGTCTTACGGTAGCAGAAGAACTTTAGGTCTTATGGTATCAGAGAGATTAACTGAGACAGCAAGATCCTGAAGAAAGGTTTAAAGCAGATTTGGGGAAATGTTCCCACATGGATAGCTGTAGCACATTTAGGGTGATTTGGGGTGCTCTTGGTAGTACTTATCAGAGGCAGTACTGCCTTGGTCCTCACTAGATGGAGACATTAATCACGATGCAGGTTTACAAATAAAAAAGCTGAATTGCCTCAGAGGTTTTTAAGGGAGGAAAGAAAACAATTTTTTGCTTTTCCTAGATACGAATCAACCAGCTAATTGTTACAGGGGTTGAGGAGGACTTTAAGGCTTGCGGTATGTGAAAAGGAGACTCTGACTTGCACATCACAAGCATTAAGTTTCATGTATTAAAGGTATGAGAGTAAATAACAAGTATACTGAGTGAATAAATGCAGTCTCAAAAGCCATTACTAAGCAGAATGGTGAATGATTAGTAACAGGCCCCTTAGAGAACAGGGTATGGTAACGTGCTGTAATAACATCATTCTCCATTTATTTAGTCAATAAATTATTTGGGAAACAACTATGTGTGCAAAGTTCTACATTAGGTTTAGTTTACATGAAAATAGAATGGGCAATACATTTATTTTACTTAAGGGAGAAAAGTAAACTATTACTGGCAGGATATTCTGGAGTACTACGGTTTTATACTAGATTGAAAAATGGGCCTCACAGCATCCTCTTATCCACTCTGCAGAACAGGAGAGCTGTGTGAATTTGGATGGTTTACTTACCAACACAACACTTCTGACACCACTTGGTTTCAGGGATTTTTGCTGATACAGCAAATTTCCTAAATGGAAATGGAAATGAATATATAATACATGTAGGTGAAGTTAGTATATGAAAATACTACTGTTATAGAACAGTGGAGAAAAGATGAGTTGTTTAAAAACTGGTCCGGACATAATGGGTTATCTATTAAAAACAAGAATAAACTGGATACCTTTCTCAACCCCTCTCTAATCAATTCCAAATGGATAAAGAATTTAAATATGAAAAAACAAAACTATAAAATATATAGATTTTTGAAGAATATGACCACAGGATTACTTTTAAAAATGCAAAAATAGATTATACAGGAAAATAATAATAAACTTAGATTTTGTTTTTTCACTGATGTATCCATAGCACCTCAAACTATGAGTGGCATTCAATTCGTTGAATGTATTTAGTAAATTATTAACTTTAGTTTACCAAAAGACAGAGCTGAGAAAGTAAAAAGACGAGCCACAAATTGGGAAAAGAACAGGACTCTGTTCTGATAAAAACGGTATCCAAAAGTTAATACATTAAAGTTTATGTGCCTTCCACTGTTTGGGAGCTGTATATGACTTTAAAGCTTGGTGGTCAGTTTCCATGCCCACAGGAATTTAAGATTTATCAAGTTAGAAAGCAGAATGGAGTCATGCTCTAAGGAGGCAGAAAAACAACAGCAGAAAGTGGCAGCTGGGAGAAAAAATGGGGCATATAAACTATATACGAAGAAAGAAACTTCCTGATACCCTTAAGTCCAACTATAGATACTATAGTACAAACATAATAAATCAAGTTCATTACCACAACTAATTAATTCATCATGAAAAGACATAGTTAAACTCAGTGTAATCTATTTTAAGAAGACGGAAATGCTTGCAGTATATTTTAAAAGGATTTCCTTTGAAAAGTTAATTTTTAAAAAGCTTTTGTGCGCAAAGTGGCAAATCTTAGCTATACTGTAAACTCAGTAATTAACGACAAATTTTTAAAGTACTTAAAAGTTAAGGTTCTATATTAGTTGCTTTACAACTAATACTGTAAAGGAAGAATGGTTACATTACAGAAGTATTGTAAAGTACAATTTATACCAGACTCAGAAGACTTTTACTTAACAAATAAGGTCCAATATAATAATAACCAAAATAATAATAATGACTAAACAGAGGAGTAAACATAATTAAAAATCCCTGTAAGTAGAAAAACAAAACACCTAAATTTATAAGTATCTTCTTATAAAAATCTTCAATTAATAAGTCACTTAAATTTTCTAAGTTTAGAAACTACTTTGAAAAAAATTCAATTCATTCAAATTGACACAAGTAAGTCAAAAGCACTATATGTGATATAAAGTTACAAGCAAATTAGAGGAAAAAAAAATTAGTTTTAACATTGTAGAAAAACAGTTCAGAAAGAAAATGTTTGATATAAGTGGAAAAGTATAAAGTAGAAAATTTTAGAATATGATAGACACTTCTGAAAATATGTTACTTTTTACAGTTTTCTTCATTACATATGATTTCCACAAAGCCAAGCTGAGAGCTTTTTTCAATTTCTGTAGTATATCTATTTTTTTTAATAAATGCATTCACATATTATCTCTAAGGATGAAAACATAATTAAATGTACAATTACCTTGGCAGTATTCTGTCAGGAAGTTTGTGTGCTGGAATAGAAACGGGTAACTTTTGCATTTGTCTTGCATAATCAAAAAGCCCTGGTAAATTATGAGAATAAAGCTGAGAAGCTTTACCTGTAGAGAAAAATAAAGGTGTCACAAAAGCTGATAACATAAATAGGAACAACAACTGTAAGGTTTTTAAAAACTAAAAGACTTACCAGATATTGACAGTAAGCAATTGTTCATTACATACAACCATGTACACCTTCGGGGAAATAGCTGATAAAAAAAAGCACAAAGTTTACAGAGAATAATAGATAACGGCAGTGTAAATATTCACATATTAACCATGTAGCTGTCATATCATTAGGCCAGTTTTTAAAAAGAAATTTATTTTTAATAGAAAATCATTTTATAAGGTATTTAAAACAAGATGCTACATGTACATATTTATATGGAAGAAAAATAAATTAGTGTAATTTCATTATCTAAGTTCCTACATTATATGATTAGCTCTATTCTCCTTATGGTACAGACTATGTAATCTCAAACTAGATGAGGAAAAGGACATTTTCAGACAATGTCTATTCCTTTATTTTGGTTCTTGAGTTTTCAGTAATTAAAACTCTCCTGTGTACTTCCAAAAAATGGTCTTATCTGGGCATATGGACATGCCTGGCTTCTGGAGCAGAAGAGAGGAAAAAAGATCACGGTGTCGTAAAACATAAGAGTATGGAAACACTAGGTATGGAGGAAAAAAGGCTGAGAGAAAATGCTGAAAACCTATAAATCATAAAGGACATATATACAGAATTCATTACTGATCATCAGCATGGTACACAAAGCTCTGGGGTGTGGCACCTGCTTACTCACCCACCTTCATTTATTGTTATTATTCTATGCTCATTCTGTACTCTAGCTGAACTGACCATTCATAGTTCCCTACTCGTGTCATGCAGTTTGTTTCTCTTGTCTGTCTGTCAACCTTCTATTCACCATCATTTATGGTCCATCTTAAATGTCTCTCCTCTTCTCTCCACAGGTGGTGCTAGTGATAACCACCTCTGGGGGTTACACTTTATACTCACTCCTAGTGTGACATCTAACTGGAAGTACAATATGTTGCGGTTACTGGTTTATAGGTCTATTTTCTCTGTTAGATCATGAGCCACTTGAAAGTGAGCACTACTCCTGTGAATAATCACTGTGTGGATCACAACAAACTGTGGAAAATTTGAGTACGTCTCCAGCACTGAGTAAACAGGACATGCTCTAGGAAGGTTTTCTAAACAAGAGACAGCAGCAAATCACAGCACTGAAACTTATTCCTTATTTAATGTCTAGGTATAATAAATTAAGAATATTTTTTTTAAAGGGAGAAACACAGAGTAACATACCTGTTCCATTGATGTTTCATGAAGTTCGTTGAGATTCAAGGTATAAATCCCCTCTTCAGCACCAAATATCAAGTACTGATCTGAAATGACAAAATAATCCACTGATTTTGATGTATAAAATTCTTTTACAAAAGACTTATATAATCTAACATTTAGTGTGTGTGTATATATATACATATATGCATTAACATATGAAAAAAGAATTGCTATCGTCTATAAAGCAGTATTTCTTATTTTAATGCAAGTAAGTAGTTAGAAACTGTAGCTCAAAGAATTGATTTATATGCAGTTATCAGCCTCAAAGCACTGAAGAAAACTTTTAGGAAAACAGGTTCTGAAGAATGGCATGTTAGGACTCCTCATTCATTGGAGAGTGCTAAGGACTGATAAGAGAATCTGCAACTCCTTTTCTAAATTCCCTCTTGGAGAGGATCACGTGCAAATGACACATAGAATGTAATCCAGGAAAAGTTGATGAAAACTCAAAATATTTTTGCAGATGGTCTGTTATAAGCATAGCATCAAAAAACCAAGATCTGACTACTGCCTCTTTAAAAGGTTAACTAAACTTGGATACCTGCTAGGGTGTTCAGTATCTTCTAGAAGACGTTACAAGTCTGGTCATGGTCCTGTTCGATCACATTTTATGATCATATCAAAAAGTAGGTGAAGAACTTCTCCAGACTAAGCTGAAGCATCCTACAAACAACTTAGAGTGTCAAGAGCATTCCTCAACTGCCCAGTGTTTAGGGTTAGTACTGGGAAATTAAACTTTGTGCTCAGACAGGACTGAACGGGGTTCAAACTGCAGCTCTACTACCGACTGTCAAACAACGAGCCTCTCTGAGTGCTGTTTTCTTTACCTGTGAAATAAAAGTACCCACATCTTGGCTATTTAAAAGATTTAGCAAACCTGTGTGTGTGTGTAAGAGACATCAAGCATGTGCACATGTGTGTACATGTGTATCTATGTACATCTTTATACAGAGAGATGGCACAGAGTGTATGGTTTCAATATATTGATATGGTGCTGCTGCTGCTGAGTCGCTTCAGTCGTGTCCGACGCTGTGCGAGCCCATAGACAGCAGCCCACCAGGCTCCGCCGTCCCGGGGAGTCTCCAGGCAAGAACACTGGAGTGGGTTGCCATTTCCTTCTCCAATGCATGAAAGTGAAAAGTGAAAGTGAAGTCGCTCAGTTGTGTCTGACTCTTCGTGACCCCATGGACTGCAGCCCACCAGGCTTCTCCGTCCATGGAATTTTCCAGGCAAGAGTCCTGGAGTGGGGTGCCACTGCCTTCTCATGGTGACTATACAGTAAAATTTTAATATCCTGTGTCACCTCAAACACTGCTAATAACAAAAGAAACATATTTACCTTGAATGTTTTTTTAATTATAATAAATTTATTTTTCAGAAAGATATGCATAAAGTGATTAAAACTGAGTGCTGTTCTAGCCTCATGAAAACACCAAGCAATCAGAAAGATAAAAACAGATAGTACTACCTCTTGTGTCTGGATTTATCCATGATGTTGCACAGTGAATTTTCAAGGGACATCCATTAAAAACCTTTGAAAAACAGGCACCCATCTGGAAAAACAAAAAATAACTAAATGAATCTATCAAGTCCTACTCACTTGCCTTACAGTGATATCAAGGAGGTTCCAGGCACAAGGACTGTTAGATATGATTTTACTTAAAAGTCACTTTATTCTTCCTATCTTCTCAAATAAAGCAGTAATAGCAATTAATTCTGCACAATAATTTGCTTATAGAAGTATTACTTACATATCCCACATTAAGACTAATACAATATTCTCTGATAAGGAAAACCATAATCTCTCTACAAAGGTGAAAATTTTCTTACTTGGTTTCATGAGCCTAAAACTAGTATTAATCACTGAATATCATATTACAAAGTGGAAGAGGTACAGTTGATTTGAAACTCATATATGTACTTTAATCTCAAAACAGAGAGATGCACTTTACAAAAAAAAAAAAAAAATTGAGCGATCTGATTATTCTCCTTGGAGGAAGTCAACAAAAAGCTTTATTCTTTGATGCTAATATTTATTTATCAAGCTCATTTACAAACTTTTCAGATAATAAATATCTTATAATGAAATATAATATCACTCATTTGAATGTTTTTTGATCTTCAAAGAGTAAGATGTTAATTTTGAAATGACTGTTCTGGTTAGAATAAATAACTTGGAGGGGAAAAAGGATACAGAAGCATTTGATCAGAAGAACGGCACTGTGGTCATTTCTTTTTTCTTCTGGCCATGCCACAGAGCTTGTGAGATCTTAGTTTCCCAACCAGGGATCAAACCTAGGCCCACGGCGGTGAAAGCACCTTGTCCTACAATGGACCACCAGGGAATTCTACTGTGCATCATTTTACAGCAGAAATATTTTCTTCACAAACACAGAGACAATACAATGAGTGATTATTGTTGACTACAGTGGATTAAAATTATTAACACAAAATAATCAAAATATTTGATCTTAAAATTTCCCTTTTATGTATAGAAACCGAGCAACCAGTATTTTTAATATTTTAGTTCTCCAATAAGAACAACAGCCTGGCAATACCAGTGCATGGCAGAAGGCCAATAAGACACGTCCCTATGGTGTAGGGCGGAAATTCTATCACTTAACTAATCCTGATGATTGTCCTTTAAGATAGGTACCTCAAATTCCTATGTTAAGGTACTGCGAAACTCCTAAAAATCTAAATGACAGAATGAGGTACAAAACAATCAAACCAGTCCCAACCTAAAGCTAACTTCTACAGTTGATCCACAGTTATTAGTTCTTCCCTGTCAACTGCATACCCGATAAAGGAGTTTCATCCTGTAGGCCAACAATAAATTTCACCCCCTTCGTACATATGTATCTCCTAGACTTGGAAACCCTTTACACTCAAAACTTCTTTTTGTAAGATGAGGTATAATTAGTCAGATTTTTATACTAATAGTAGAGTTGAAAAGTAAAAGGGCTAAAAAGTAGACTTGAGAGGTTACAAACTAGAAAAACTATGGACCCTTTCTAAACTAGTGTTATATGAAGTTTCAGGCTATAGACTGAGATCAGCAAAATGTAGTTCTATCCATATTTAACTAAAATTAAACTGAGTTAATATAATTTTAAGGGGTTCCCTGGTGGCTCAGTGATAAATAATCCACCTGCCAATGCAGGAGCCATGGGTTTGATCCCTGGGTTGGGAAAATCCCCTGGAGAAGGAAATGGTAACCCACTCCAGTCTTCTTGCCTGGAGAATTCCACGGACAGAGGAGCCTGGCGGGCTACAGTCCATGGGGTTGCAAAGAGTCTGACACAACTGAGCACAATATAATTTTAATCCTAAAAAAGACAGCATGGTATATATATATATAGATAGATAGATATAAAAAATGACAAGGACTATAATACAGACATCTAAGGTCTAGTTTTAGTTCTGGTTAGAGCTGGGTGGCGGTTTGTGATTTTGGTGACTAGTATCTTTGGGTCTCAGTTTTGAGTGAGTGAGTGATAGCCACTCAGTCATGTCCAACTCTGTGACCCCATGCTCCCACTGGGTCAGCTTCCAAAGGAGCTGAATGCTCCTTCCCCAGACTTGGGGACTGAAGAGAGAAAAGGAGTCAGGAGCCATGAGTTCTCCATGTTTTTAAGCAAACAGGATTCTGGACCCAAACTGGATCCAAAGGGTCTCAGTTTTACCCATGGACAAAATAAAGTTAGGGCCAGATGCTCCTTCAATGCTCCTTTTAGTTCTAAAATTCTGTTTTTGGTAACTCTGCGTTTTTCACATTCCTTCAAAAATATGTACAGAACATTAGTAATTTTCAAATAAAGAAGTTATAAAATATATAATATATCGTAATTCTTTTGAAAAGCTATACTTTTCAAATATAACCAATTAGTATTTATATTAGCAACTTCTAAGATTTTTTTCAATATAATGGGGGTTCTTTCAAAGAGGCAAAAAAATCCAACCAAAGGCACGTACTCAAGAAATTATATGTCACTGTATTGAGTTTGAAAACTTAGCCTATTTGATATTTATACTTACATGCACTTTAGGTGTTGGGGGTAGGCCATTACTAATAGGCTTCTAGAAAAAGAACAGATGCATGATTATACTTCTTTTTGTTTGGTATATCAACACTATTATTTCAAACTCATGTGTTGTCCCAATAAAATACATGAATACATTTCTTTGTCAAACAAAACATTATAGGTAATATTGAAGATCCCTATATCCTTTCACAGTCCACTTAGTCCTAGAACCTGCCCCCTCCACATGGTTTATTGTGTACCCTTCCAAATCTTTCTCTAGGCAATTATATTACATTAGAAAATACTCAGGTATTTGTATATCCTTCCAGACCTGTTTGCCATTGGCTTTAACTGCAGCACAGTATGAATATAACAAACTTTAGCTACTTCCTGTTGTTGGATGTGTAGATTATTTTCTATTTTTTACTACAACAGCAATGTGGAAATCATCATCCTCGCGTATCCTTTACTACACAATGTGTGAATGGTTTTTTTCAAGAATATGCTGTGAGAAGTGAAAACACTGGAACACGGGGTCTGTAGCTTTTGCACTTTAGTGGATACTCACTGCTAAACTGCCTTTCCAAGTGCCCATTTTGTATCACTCCCATCAGCAATGTATGAGTCTTGGTTCTTCACAGTCTCACAGACAATGTTATCAAACTGATAACAGTTTTTACAGGACTAAAAAAATTTTCCCCTTTGTTTCTCATTAACTTGCATGCCTCTGACAGCTAGGAAGGTTGAGAACCTTTTTAAAGAAATGTTTACTGGCTAATTGTATTTCCTCTTCTGTGAATTCTCCCCTCCCTGCCTTGCTTTTTTTTTTTTAAACTGAGTTATTTATTTTTTGGAGCTGTTTATATAAATTAGACTTAAATACTTTACTGCTATATATTACAAATGTTTTCTCCTAGTCTGTAGATTTTTAACCTCATTTACCAAGTGCTTTGTCCACTGAAGTTTTAAACTCTGATGGGCTCAAATGCATAAATCATTGGTCAGAGTATAATGATAATGTAAGGAGAGCAAAAACAATCACATCACTCATCTGTGACAACATCCTCAAGAGTTCCAGATATTTTGCCAAGGGGCTACATTCCTGGGGTGTATGATTTACCCCTGGAGAATAAATCATTTTCAATTTTATGATTTATCCCTGGAGAAAGAATCTCCTTGGGAGAGATTATAATTTAAACATAAGCTTCTGATAGTCTAGTTTCTTTTAATCTTAATAACAGCATTTTAAGGCATGACCTTATAAATTTTTCTCAGTTTAATATAAATCAGAATTATTTAAATGAGATAAAAATTTAAAGCTACTATTAACTGATTTCATATACATGAAACAAATGAAATATTCTATATAGTACTATTTATATGAGTAACTTTTAGACATTTCTAAAATTAAGACTATGAAATTTTACTTTGGAGATATGTTTATGAGGATGTACATACTGCCATCAATTTCTGATCATTTTTTTTCATTCTGCAAATAATTTATGTACATAATTTTATATAGATGTCCCTAAATTATCATATATCATCTATTTTAGCAAAACATTTTTAATTAGGGAGCTCTAAATGTTATAACTGTCGGATTTAATTTAAGTACTGACAGAAGTGGTTGTAAATAATTTCAAGAAGCTGCACAAACTGTAATCACATTGCAATATACCATGGATACTATTTATCCTATGATACAGTCATGACACACTTATTTTAGAATTACTGAGACTGTTAGTTTAACTACTAGTTCCTTATCCTAATAAGGTGATAGAAAAAGTGAATTTAAAATATATAAATTTTAAAAAGTACTCATTTCTCAAAGGTTATTATACTGTTACAGTCATTAAGCTGAATTTTTAAACTACTACATTAGAAGGATTGCTAAAATTTAAGCTGATGAAATGAAAATGGCACTTCTCAGTTGGAGAGACTACATAAACCCTATGATTTCTAAAAGACATTTCACTTTTGTTAAAAATGTCCTAAGTTTCACAAATTACAATGCATAACGCCAGTCAAATGCTTTAAATGAATCATAAAAATCGTATGTCACATTCTATAGTGAAATCTTATAAAATAACAGATACAGTACAAAAACCTCTAGCAATGTGTTTAGTGTACAAAGTTATTATAGCTATATGCACATAAACATATTAAATGGTCTATGAATTTCTAGAACAATAAAAAAACTAGTATACACAAAAAATTCCCCCAAAATACTGACTTACGATCTGTTGACATCTGCTGAATTGGGAATTTTAAGGATTTTTTTGTTGTTAAGCTCTATGATGATGGACATCATAGAATGTCTTCTGATGATTAAGTGTAAATTCTTTACAAATTCTTAATCTCCTTGATAAATTCTATTGATGTTCTGGTAGTTATGTCATAGTGTTTTATCTAATTTTTCTAATAGGAACAGTTGCTAAGGCTAATTTCATCTTTCCTGAAGTGGTATCTTATATCTACTAGAAATAACCTTAATTTTTCTTCCTTGTTCGCTATTTTCTTTGGTAAAAGTAGTAACATCACAAATTATGTGACAGAAATTTGTCCTAAGGTAGAAGGTATGGCTTTCCTTCCATAAGTTCTTGAGACGATAAAAGGAGTGTATAAGAATCATTTTCTTCAATGAGAATAATATTTCTCAACAATCACAAAAATATTAAGTGTTTACCCATATGTAGAAGCCCACATTTTATAATATGCAATATAACCAATTGGCCTAAATAATTTGAAGAGTAGAAAGCCTTCATTCATGTTTACCACTGCAAAGTCATTTTTTTCAAGATTTAAACAACCTATTATTAACATAATAAAATATAAATATACTAATTATAAAATATATAATTGCTATTGTTTCATTAATTAAAATTGCAAAACTAATTTAATAGTCAAAAAGGAAACAAATACAAGTAGAGCTTATGAACATAAATACCTACTGGTACATCTTTCTTTTCTTTCCTTGAAAGGTTAGTGCCTCTATATTCATTCTGCTGTTGATATAATGAACCATCTCGTTCACCATTTAGCTGGAAGGAGTTCACCCCATTTCCTTCAATAAGATATGTTTAAATATATTAAAAAAAAGGATTAATTTCCATGAAAGTTTTCATTCAGAAAATTATCAAGTAGGAAAAAAATATATTATCTCTGAGGCAGTTTCAGCCTTCATTTGGGATTACCCAATCAGAATATTTAGTAGTGTAACAATCATATAGATGTTCTAGTTTTATCTCTATTTTTTTCATATAGGCAAATTAAAATTCAGGTTGTATCTAAGTACATATATTTGTGCTAAAAAGAAAAAAGTACTGAATACATAACTACTTTCAGGAAAGGGGCAATTTATAGTTTGTTATCCAAGGAGCATTACTACTCTTTTTTTTAACTGCTTCTTTTGCATAAACATAAGACACTTCACAGTATTAAAACAGCACCTTTGAGGATTAATTTGGAGGCAAATACCTAGCAAATACGGACAATAATTTTTCTAAAAATGATTAAACGAAATAAAACAAACAAGTTCGACAAGGCATCTTCTCCTTTTTCTCAAAATGAAGTAGCCTAGGACCAAAACACATTTTCCTTGTTTGTTCAGAGTTTAATTTCTTTTGTTGCCACACTCTATAGATAAATGACAAATTGGGAACAAACAATTCTCCAAAAGAGGGAAGGCTAGACATGAAATGAGAAGCAAGGGACAAAATATCTCAGCCTGGGTCACAGGTAATCCTATCATAAAAACACTTCAAACTATGAGACAAAAAGCAAACTTCATCTCTCTAGAGCCACTGCTTCCTTCTCTTCTCCTCAAAGGAATTTCAAATCATCTTTTAAAAGAAGGAGTCCTTCTACTTTTCTCCACACATTACGAAAACCTGGCAACACTCTCATTTCACCCCCTCTTCCTCATTACCTAAAGCCACAGGCTTCTGAGGCGGTAACCTGGGAGGTGGTGGCCTAGGTGGTACTTGGGATGGCTTTGCTGGGCTCTCTGATGTGGGACACCTCTTGATTGTTCCTTGATTATCATCCTCAGTAGAATGAGTTTCCTGTGGTATGAATATGGACTTAGGCTGAAAAAAATACAGAAAAGACCAATGACTAAACAAGAAATCGCTCATGTTTCATTAAACATGAAAAATATTAAGTATCTTCCCTGAAGTAAATATTATTATATATCACAGGCTTTCAAACTGTGTTTAATAATTGAGTTTCAAGCATATTCAACTATCTGATTCAGATAATCTTAATATATATCCTAAAAATGTACACAAAAATGTTTTCTCAAGAAAAAAGACCTTGTTGTACTCTTTCTATTAATTCCTCACAAGCCTACCTACTTAAATCTGCCAAATAAAAATATTCTGGTCTTTATGATCTCCAATTTAAATGAGTCTCTTTTTATTTTAAACATGCAGGCTAATCAAAGTTCAATTCCTTTCAAGGCTAATCTCTAAACTGTCTCTTCCAGATGACTTTAAGTCTTTAATGCTAATGCTTAATCTTCCAGACGCTCAACAGAAGATGCTGATTAAAATTTTATTAAATCAGAGAACACAAACTCAGCAATATAGGATACCTGAGAGACTTTCTGTGTAGACAATGGAAAACCCTCCAGTCAGCCAAAGGTTTGCAGAATTTATAAATTTTTATAATGTGTCCCTTATTAGGGAGACTGAGCCATATTTATCTCTTTGAAATTCAGATCTCTATATTTCTAACTATAAAACTAAACAAAAAACAATATTACTTATGTGTGTGCATCATGATTTTTTTTAAAGTATAAAATGAAAACAAAATATAGTAGTACATTGGATATCTAGACTGGTTGGACTCCAATTCTCATTTACAACTCCTGATTTCAAACCTAATAACAACCCATTTTATAAACAGTTCATTTTATAGTTAAAATTTGCTATGCATATGAACTTATAAACTTAAATTACCATATCTATCAACTTATTTTACTTATAAAATATCTATCAGTTGGGATTATTATTTATGATTCCTTTTTTTTTTGGTCATGCCACACAGCTTGTGGGACCTTAGTTCCCTCACCAGGGATTGAATCTGGGCCTTTGCAAGGAATGTGCCAAGTCCTAGCCGTAGGATCACCAGGGAGTTTTCTAATGATGCTTTGTTTTATTTGACAAAAAGATTTTGTTGCTAAAATTTTATTTTCAAATTACTGTCCTATTTTGTATTTTTTATTTAAAAGTATCTTCTGAAAATTAAATATCTGTAATGGTAAGTCACTATCTTTTTTACCCATTCTCAGGAAATCAGTTACTTGTAGATTATAGATTTAGAGAGAAAATCTTATTAAATACATGAGTTTTCTAACCCAAGTGAAATAATCATTTTTATTTATGAATTTCTAGAACTTATTATTTAGAATTAACATCAAATAATAAATTGGAAAATAAATTGGAAAAAAAAAGACAAAAACAACTACAATCATCTACTTATATCATGATTAGTAACTTCAAGATTTTTCTTTGTGAATCCCAAGTGAAAATAAGCTACAGAGTAAATACTAATACAGTATTAAAGTGGCAGAACAATAAGATACACATACACAATTCACACTGAAAAAGAAATCTTTTTACCTTTGGTGGCAAAGGAGGTGGAACTTTGGCTTTCATGGTTGAACTATAAAAACATAAACACTTAGAATCAGAACTCTCCATTTTACAAATAAATCATTATTAAAATATGATTCATTTTTCAAAAATATAGATGATTTATATATACAGGTTTCTTTTTCTAAGATTAGTGTTTTCCAAAATATTCTGTGAAATAATCACATTATGCTGAATGAAGTATTATTGAGAAATAACTGAGTTTATATGCTTTCTTGTTTCCAAATAATATTTAGTAATTAAAACTGGAAAAGATAGCTATAATTCCAATTTATATCAATCAAAAGGTAATTAATATAAAAACACAAGCATCAATTGGTTTAAGGAAAGACAGTAAAATGATATAAAAATATATCAAGATATAAGCTTCATTTTTATCTACTATTAGGAAATATCTCTGATGAAGCTCATCAAAAGCTTCATGCTTTTTTCATTTACATGCTCTATGAAACTAATGGCAGAATTTACTTGATTGAAACTGAGATTCATTACAACTCAGGACTGAACTAAAATTAAATGGGGAACACATGTATACCTGTGGCGGATTCATTTTGATATTTGGCAAAACTAATACAATTATGTAAAGTTTAAAAATAAAATAAAATTAGAAAAAAAAAAAAAAAAAGATTATTGAGCATAAATTCTCAGCTAAGGAGACTGAGGCCCAGAGAGGTTAAGTGACCCAGCCCAAGGTCGCATAGTGGTGAGGTAGGAAAGAAAATCAATGTTCCAATGGCTTCTCAGGTGTTTTTGTCACTCTATCAGGAAACTGCATCCCTCTTTAAAAAAACAAAAACAAACTCCCTCTCCTCTCTCAAAGAACTAACATCAATAAATACGGAAGGGAAAAATATTCTCCCCTTAAAAATACAGTTGTAAAAAAAGAAAAAAAAATTGTACCCAAAGGATTTGTTTACTTGAAACATATCAGATGAAATTTAATCAACCATATAGTAAGACTCTTTGTAGTTACAGTAATAATTCTAGCAGCTACCAATTACTAATTTATAACATTAAACCACAAGATATGTCTACTGTCTCTGTAAACATTTTTCAGTTATTATTTTTTTTAATCAACTCCTGCTATGGACTGAACTGTGTCCACTGAAAATTCGTAGGTTGAAATTCTAACCCCCAATGTGCTTGTGTTTGGGCTTCTAGGGGGTAACTGAGGTTAAATGAAGTCATATGGGTAGGGAGCTGATCCAATAGGATTAGTGGCTTTGTCAGATGAGGAAGAGATCTCCTTCTCTGTGTGTGTGTGTGCACAGACTGCGAAAAGGCTGTGTGAGGACAAAGCAAGAAGGCCACTGTCTACAAGCCAAGAAGAGGGCTTCACTGGGAACTGAATCTGCAGGTACCTTATTTTGAACATCCCAGCCTCCAGAACTGTGACCAATCTCTGTTGCTCAAGCCACTCAGTCTATGATATTTCGTTACGGCAGCCTGAGCTAAAACATATTTTGGTACCAAGAAGTGGGGTGCTACTGTAACAAATACCTAAAAATGTGGAAACAGTTTTGGGACTGAGTAATAAGCAAAGACTGTAAGAGTTAAATATGGACGCTGAGAGTGAGAGGTCAGTGAGAAAACAGGAGAGCTGGTGAGAAAGCTTCCATCTTCTCAGAGAACACACAAATAGGCATTAACAGAATGTTGGTAGAAATGTGAACATTAAAGGCTATTCTGGTGAGGTTTCAAAATGGAAATGCAGTTACTGGGAAATGGAGGAAAGGTAATCCTTCATAAAAAGTGGCAGAGAACTTGGCTGAATTGTGTTGTTCTAGTGTTCTGTGGAAGGAAAATCTGCAAGGGATGAAACTGGATAAGTTAGCTGAGGAGATTTCGAAGCAAACTGCTGAAGGAGTGGCTTGGTTCTTTCTGATTGCTTCTAGTGAAATAAGAGAAGAGAGATGAACTGAAGAAGCAATTACTAAGCAAAAAGGAGCCAGAACTTGAAATCTGAAAAATTCTCAGCCTATCCGTATTAGCTCAGAAATGGATGGCATCAGAAAGCATGTACTGGAGAGAATACTACATTTATGCCTGAACTATCACTCAGAGAAAAAAAGAATTCATGGGATTGTACCAGAACAAACACTGGCAGCTTGAATAGAAGATGGACAAGACAAAATGAAGGGAGGCTGTAGACGGGATGACAGAGCTTTCCAAACATGTATGCTTCTTCAAAAAAAGGAAAAAATAAATCCTAAAGGTGATCTAGGGATCATGAGATCGAAATCAGATTGACTTAGATGATATTTAGATGAGTCTTGGACTTTAGAGTTGATGCTGGAAGGAGTTAATAAGACTTTTTGGACTAAACTGTGTCTCCTCAAAATTTATATGTTAAAGTCCTAACTCCAATGTGACTGATTATATTTGGGGACAGTGCTTTTGGGAGGTAATAAAGCTCATTTAACTGCAGTCATAAGAATGAGGCCCTAATCCAATAGGACTGGTGGCCTTATAAAAGAGGAAGAGAGATTTCTCTGTCTGCACGCACACACTGAGGGAAGTCTAAGGATGTACTGAGATGGTAGCCGTCTCCAGCCTGGAGGAGAGCTCTCACCAGGAGGTAAACTGACCAGCAGCCCAGCCTCCAAAACCATGAGAAATAAATCCCAGTCTATGGTATTTGTTAAGGATGCCCGAACTAATACAACTAGAACAGAGAAAAGGAAAGAAACTCTGGTACAACCCATGATACTACATGATAAAAGACAGTAAAATTACTTCACTATTAAGCCGTCAGATTTACTCAATCAGGCTAAATGACACTCTTTCTTTTACTAAAAAGGGAAACAGAACTTACTTTTTAGATTCATCATCTTCTCCTTCATCATCTTCTAAATGTGCCACGTGCCCTCTACGGATGAAAAAGGGTAATTTCACTGTTACTAAATGGACTTTACCAAAAAGCTTAAGAAGAAATTTTAGACAATGCAAGAAGAGCTAACACAGGACAGAATTTTATTTCTGTATCTTTTTAGGATTCAGAATATTAAAACAACAACAAAACACTCTTAGGCTATATGATAGAGAAGGGGGCAAATGGACTTGACTCATCTGTAACATAAAATATTATAAACTTAATTAAAAATTAAAGTTACCGCTGATGTAATTCTTCTTCAACAGACTTCAGAAGACTCCTTAGGAGAAAAGTAAAAATTAAAAATAATGTGAATAAAGCAAAGAAATATCAAGTACAATTTTTTTTATCACATTAACCTTATATATAAAATTTTCAAATAAAATACTTTTATTACTCACTAAAAACTTGCTACAATGATCATCTCTATACCATAAAACATCATTTAACATCTATTTTCTGCTGCTCATGTCTTTATACATGTATTTTAAATGAACAAAATAAATTCTAGCGTTTACTGGAAAAATATCAATTCAAACAAAGGACAACCCACCATGAAAGGTCACAATAGAGCTGACAAAGCAATAATTGCAGGGTCACACTCAAGGGTTTCCAGGATTTACATTTTTACCTGGACTATTTTACCTGACACCTGAAATTATATTTTCTTTTTCTTAAGAAAGGTGACACACTTTAAAAAACATCATGCTCTCAGGCAATCCTCCGAAATGAAACTCAACAGGTTGGATCTCTGCAAAAGCACGCATGCATGTGATGTGAATACATGAATGTAGTAGCACTTTGCTTCCACAGGAGACACTCACTTACCTGAAGGATCTGTTCTCCAGTGGTGTACTGGCAAACACATTTACACTTTTGGGAGACTAAGCCTCTATCAGACCAGGTGTGAGGGTTTTACCATTAGGAGCAATTTATAAAACTTTGGTATTCAGGAATGTAAGAGAGAATTCACAGCATTCCTGAAGGTCCCTTACTTCTTTTCCCTGCCCATTCATGCAGCATACCTCCTGTATTATATTCTTTAAGCATAAAAACTCAAGAGCCTTCTTAAAGCTAATGAGATAGAAATACGGTTACTAATAGGTTACTGTGGTAAAAGTGATTCAGCAGAAAATTTACTCTCCTCAAAAGTTGTAAGGTAGTACCTTCTAATCATTTCCCTTTCCTATTATATAAAGTTGAAAAAACTACCCTCAGAATTATCAAAGCATAAAACCAGAGAAAAATGAAAGGTATGGTTAGCTGGTACAAACAATTAACAGAATAGATTTTAGCCATCAAATGTTTTAATTAGGATAGTTAAATAACAATTTAAGTCTTTTAAAATGACAAAATTTTAAGTCTGGAGTTGTAAATGATATAGGAAAACCATAAACTAATTGCAAACCTTATTTTGCATGTGAAAAAAATTGAGGGACTTTGGTCAAATGTATTATCTATTCACAAAGCTCTTCAAGGACTAGGTCTAAAAGAGACCTGTCTAAGAGACCAGGAGGCAGTATAGCAAAATGATTTCAAGCTGTGAAGCAGCCTCTCCACTGTAAGTGATGCGGCCTTCAATCAGTTACTATGATTTCCCTAAGCTTCAGTTTCCATATCTGTAAAGTGGGAATTACAATAGTATCTAGATCAAAATGTCTATCTGAAAATACAATTAATTAATATAGGTAAAATGCTTTGAATAGTAATTTAGAGTACAGTAAGTATTCAGTCAGTGGGGTTTAAAAAATTATTATTATCAATTAAATTCAGTTCAGTTCAGTCACTCAGTCATGTCCTACTCTTTGCGATCCTATGAACCACAGCACACCAGGCCTCCCTGTTCATCACCAACTCCTGGAGTCCACCCAAACCCATGTCCATCGAGTTAGTGATGCCATCCAGCCATCTCATCCTCTGTCGTCCCCTTCTCCTCCTGCCCACAATCTTTCCCAGCATCAGGGTCTTCTCAAATGAGTCAGCTCTTCACATCAGGTGGCCAAAGTATTAGAATTTCAGCTTCAACATCAGTCCTTCCAATGAACACCCAGGACTTATCTCCTTTAGGATGGACTGGTTGGATCTCCTTGCAGTCCAAGGGACTCTCAAGAGTCTTCTCCAACACCACAGTTCAAAAGCATCAATTATTCGGCACTCAGCTTTCTTTATAGTTCAACTCTCACATGACCACTGGAAAAACCATAGCCTTGACTAGACGGACCTTTGTTGGCAAAGTAATGTCTCTGCTTTTGAATATGCTATCTAGGTTGGTCATAACTTTCCTTCCAAGGAGCAAGTATCTTCTAATCTCATGGCTGCAATCACCATGTGCAGTGATTTTGGAGCCCAGAAAAATAAAGTCAGCCACTGTTTCCACTGTTTCCCCATCTATTTGCCATGAAGTGATGGGACAGGATGTCATGATCTTAGTTTTCTGAATGTTGAGCTTTAAACCAACTTTTTCACTCTCCTCTTTCACTTTCATCAAGAGGCTCTTTAGTTCTTCTTCACTTTCTGCCATAAGGGTGGTGTCATCCCCATATCTGAGGTTATTGATATTTCTCCCGGCAACTTGATTCCACTTGGGCTTCCTCCAGCCCAGCGTTTCTCATGATGTACTCTGTATATAAGTTAAATAAGCAGGGTGACAATATACAGCCTTGACATACTCCTTTTCCTATTTGGAACCAGTCTGTTGTTCCATGTCCAGTTCTAACTGTTGCTTTCTGACCTGCATATAGGTTTCTCAAAAGGCAGGTCAGGTGGTCTGGTATGCCCATCTCTTAAGTAACACTACTCTAAATTAGCAATTCTCAAGGTATGGTCTGGGAACCCTGGAGGTCCTTTAGGCTCCTGTAAGAGGTTTGCAAGGTAAAACTATTTTCATAATCTAAAGCACTTTAAAAAAATACAAACTCATTCACTCTTTTTCTTTCTCTCTTTTATTCTTTCATTGAGAATGAAACTCAAGAGAGTTTTCTGGAGACTATGAGATGTGAAGGGCTTCCCTTGGTGGCTCAGATGGTAAAGAGACTGCTTGCAATGTGGGAGACCTGCGTTCAATCCCTGGGTCAGGAAGATCACCTGGAGGAGGGCATGGCTACCCACTCCAGTATTCCTGCCTGGAGAATTCCATGGACAGACGAGCCTGGCAGACTACAGTCCATGGGGTCCCAAAGAGCTGGACACGACTGAACCACTAACACGTGCTCTTTTCATGTTTTCATGAGATGTATATCAAAATAGATTAGGAACAGACGTGAGAATCCAGCTATGTTCTATCAAGCCAGATAGTAAGGATTTCTGCAAAAAATATAAAACAATGCCACCTTTTTTCCTAATATTATTCTGCTTCAGAAAAAAACAGCTATTCTTCATAAAACAATGTTGTTTGTGGGCCTCAACAAAATGTTTGCTGTATTATACTGCCATATGTAAGCTGCTTTTAAGTCTCATGAAAAGAATCAACTGGTATTACAAAGAAGGTACCATTAAGAGTTGGCATTTCACCTCATTCTTAAAGATGAGGAATTTTTTAATACACACAAAAAACGTTTTTAATGATAACACGGAATGAGTACATTACTATTTGAAATAAAAAAATATTTTGAAGCTTTCAGTACTACAAATATTTATCTTTGTAACCCATATATACAAAAGCTCATTGAAATCATTAATAATTTTTAAGACGGTAGAGGGATCCTGAGACTAAAAATTTCAGAAGCACTGCTGTATTTTCATCAAATGAAACATAATGTCTTCTAAACTCTACAGTAGGCTTTCACACCATCTTGAGGGGTTAGTCACTAAGTCGTGTCCGACGCTTACAATCCCATGGACTGTAGCCCGCCAGGCTCCTCTGTCCATGGAATTCTCCAGGCAAGATTACTGGAGTGGGTTGCCATTTTCTTCTCCAGGGAATCTTCCCAACCCAGGAATCGAACCCGGGTTTCCTGCACTGCAGTCAAAGTCTTTACCAACTGAGCTATAAGGGAAGCCATCTTAGAAGATCTTAGAAGATATGAAAAAAACTTTTTCTTAAGCATATGACAATATTTTCTGAGCCATTTCTTTTCCAGTAGAGAATATTAGCATTTTAAAATAATTAAAAGGAGAATTTAAAATGTATTTTTATTTTCAGTTTATCATATTTAATTGGACTCATATGGCATTTCACTTTTTAAAATATTATCTTCCTGGGATTAAAGGTTCTATAAAATAAGAGAACATGAAAAAGCAGATATTCTATGGCTAGGGGCTCATATATTTTTAATTCATTTATAAATCTCCTATGATGAGTTAAGATATTTTGTTAATAAAGTTACAGACTTCATGAAGTTTTAACGAAAAGGAGAAAACATGGTTTGCTTTTCAGCCTTTATAGAAGAGAAAATGAAATACAGCTACATTTACATAAAGGTTCATTTATACTAAATATTGCATCTTGAATGCGTTGGAGAAAAATATGATATTGATTTAATCACAAGACTGGATGCAACATAATAAATAATGTCACTATTCACTAGCCTACTTAAATTCCTTTTATGGAATTTTGAGACAGTAATGAATAAAACAAATCAAAAAAGATGTCCTCACATATTAAATAGTCAATCTAAAATGACTAAAAAATTTGGATGAAGAGTTTAAAAATGGTACAATCTGTAAACAGATCATATACTTAACTGATAAACTGAAGAAACAGACAGAGAAATAAAAAACCACCACCGAAGTGTATGGAATATCTGAATTAGCTGCTTGTTACTATAATCTTTCAAAACTGCCTAACTGGCTCAAAACTGTAAGTATTACCCTGATTATATTAAAACACAAAGCAAAAAACCTATTTCTTTAAAACCAAAAGGCAATTTTATTCTTTCACTCATACTCATTTACTCTTACAATCAACATTTACTGAGTAAATACCATAAATAAGGGCAACTAATGTGTTTTTACTAAAAAGGTGCTAAATGTTTTGCAATGATTATTCCCTTTCATCCTTAACATACTATGCTGCTAAGTCACTTCAGTCGTTTCCAACTCTGTGTGACCCCATAGACGGCAGCCCACCAGGCTCCCCATCCCCAGGATTCTCCAAGCAAGAACACTGGAGTGGGTTGCCATTTCCTTCTCCAATGCAGGAAAGTGAAAAGTGAAAGTGAAGTCGCTCAGTCGTGTCCGACTCTTAGCAACCCCATGGACTGCAGCCTACCAGGCTCCTCCGTCCATGGGATTTTCCAGGCAGGAGTACTGGAGTGGGGTGCCATTGCCTTCTCGTACTATGAGGTAGGTACTATTATAATCCCCATTCATTAGAGAGAACTGAAGTAGATTTCTCAGAGTTACACAGTTATAGCAAGAAAGAGTTCTGACTCTGATCTGGCATTTATTACTGCTACACTCCAAGGTGGTGCTAGTGGTAAAAGAACCCACCTGCCAATGCAGGAGGTGTAAGAGATGTGGGTTCGAGCCCTGAATCGGGAAGATCCCTTGGAGGGGCACGGCAACCCACTCCAGTATTCTTGCCAGGAGAATCCCATGGATAGAGGAGCCTGGCAGGCTGCAGTCCATAGCGTCACAGAGTCGGACACGACTAAAGTGACTTAGCACACACGTGTGCACTGCTATACTTAATTATGCCAGGAATTTCTTTTCACTGATTTAAGTCTTTAGAAGAGAATTTATTTTTAGAACTTTGGCTCTATATTAATAGAAATCAGAAATAATTTTTCTTTAAAAAATAATATCTTGTTGGTTTTTAACAGAAAAGTTGACCCCAATAATAACAGAATTCAAAAGAAAACAACTAAGTCAAAATACGTATGTACTCTATTAAAAAAAAAAACAAAAAACTCTCTTAGACAGTTCCTATGTGGTCTGGAATAGGTAGAAACCCATAAATGGAAATCTGTCTGCCTGATCACCTATGGAGAAAGCAGAAAATCCTCTGAGTTTTAAAACACTGCCTCGTCACAAGAATAAAGCAGACATATCAGTACAATAAGAGAAGTGCTACATCCATGCTCATGTCACATGTATGTATATATTGGCCAACCTACCTTGCCAGTGATTCGTTATATAGAATACAGTTCCTTAAGCAGGGATCCAATTAATCAAAAAATGAAGGTTGGGCAAATTATTAACATTTTACCTAGCCAACGTTAACTATATAATATGAAAATGTTTAACAATCAAAAAAAACCCCACAATCAGACAAATGAGAACCAAGGAATCTGGAAACGCACTTAGTGACAGGCTATTTTGGGGGTATTTTTGCAAGTATATAATATAAAAATATATTTCAAATAAACTAAAAAAGGTAAATGAAATATTTTTCCAAATTATCCAATCTCATAAAAATACATCAAAATTTGTTAACAAGATTCTTAAAACTAGGGACCTGAAATTAAGACAAAAATAACACAGAAACACATCAGAATTTTTTATTTGCTAACCCATTATGAGACAGACTTTCCTTTGTTGCCCATCAATAAATCAGGACAAACTATAAAATAACACATTGCTATTATTTTGACAAACTTCATTTTTCTAGCAGGGAAATTTTGGACTTATTTTAAATTTTAGGAAACATAAGGTATAAAAAACAAACCAAAATCTTGAGCTAAATTATAACTAATGCATTTCTCTAGCTTGTCATTCAAAGCCTTCTCTGAGTTAAAAAAAGAATATTTAAATTAAACATTGAGTTTATAAAAAAAGAGACAAGATTTTGCATTGCTGCTGCTAAGTCGCTTCAGTCGTGTCGGACTCTGTGCGACCCCATAGACGGCAGCCCACCAGGCTCCCTCGTCCCTGGGATTCTCCAGGCAAGAACACTGGAGTGGGTTGCCATTTCCTTCTCCAATGCATGAAAGTGAAGAGTGAGAGTGAAGTTGCTCAGTCGTGTCCGACTCTTCGCGACCCCATGGACAGCAGCCTATCAGGCTCCTTCACCCTTGGGATTTTCCAGGCAAGAGTACTGGAGTGGGGTGCCATTGCTTTCTCCGAGATTTTGCATTACTATCTCTAAATCTGAGAATCTGAGTTGCTTGTCTTTTAGTCACCTGCTTAACTTAAAATATGTCTCAACCCTATAATTTCACTGAAAATGTATTTTGAAATTTTAAGTAGTTCTGATTATTGAAATAATAGCCACACAGCTGGGAGATTTTGTCAATTTAAAGTATTTCCCTATAAATTAGCTTTTATAATGATAATTCATCCATGAACTCAGGAAATGAGACTTTGAGAAACAGCAGACCCTGGCTGGTAACATGCTAATTCAGGCCTATGAACATCTTAGATTGTCACCCTGTAAGCTAGGTGCCGCTTCACTGCGGGGCTGCACCAGCTACACAGGGCCTGGTATAGAGCTGACCTTGAATTAACTGTTGGATTTACTTCTTGCATAAAATATATGATAACTTCAAAAACTTGAGACTCATTTTAACTATTTATTTTCTTAAAAGAAAGTTAAGACAAAGATTTCTAAACAGTGTGACTATTTCCATCTGTTTTCACAGGCCAACACATCTGAAAGATGCACTGGAACAAGTTTTATAAGGAATAAACATGTCAACTCTGCAAATAAAAGCAATACATTGCTGAAACATATATTTCTCTTCAGTTGGAATGTACTTAGCTTTCCCTAACAGGTAAGGTCTACAAAGTAGCTTGACATAAAAAATTTAATGTGATTGTCCCCATTATGACAATTATTGAGTAGATGATTGGCAAGGCAGTAATAAAAAAAAGTTTAAAACATATTATAAAATATAATCTACCAGACTAGTATAATTTACTACTGTAAATATTTAAAATAAAATTAATAACATATTTAAAGGCAACTTAATTATTCTTAAATTTAAATATAATTTTAAAAGGATTTTACTTACTTGTTTGCACCTAAAAAGTAACTACTTTGGTGTCCTTGTCCATATTCTAGTTGTAGATCCTAATGGTACAAAATAAAATATTTAGCAAAATGGCTGTATATCACAAATCATGATACTATAATAAATATTTTTTAAAAAGAGAAACCTCAGACTTCAAATAAATCTGTATTGCTATATGTTCTTAAAAAGGAGGCAAAGTAGGACTTCCAACAATAAAAGATTTCAGAAGTTTGTAGTCTTGCTTTATACATTTTATGATTTAAGTTACCAAAAATATTCTGGCAATTAGTTTGAATAATATATGCAAGTTTCATTTATGGTCACTGCTACTATAATTAACATTTGTAAAAATAAGTTTTTGGAAAGAAAAAGCTTAAATAAGGTATTTATGCTCAAGCTATAAAGAAGCAAAAATGATTACAAAAGAGAACAAGCAACAAAAATCTTGGTTTGACTTTGTAAATAAGATCTGGATTCATTATGTATATACACACATTCACATATTTCTACTACTGCCTCAACAGGTAATAATTTTTTAAAGATTAAAAAATAAGGTGCTTTTTTAAAGTAAATTATACATGTGAACTTGCACAAGATTATAAACTGCACTTAAGGACTTTTAATACTCTTGTAGAGTTACACAGCAAAGCTTCACATGATAATTATTAAGGTAGGTCAACTATTTAAACACGTCCACTGAATGCTACAAGTTGTAGAGCTAAGAGCTGAAATATAAGGGAAATAATAATAAGTATGCTCGACTCATATGCCTTCTTGAGGAAAAAGTGCCTTCCAACAACAATGGAAAGTACAAAGTTTCATTTTCTCCCAGGGTATTTCAAGCACTGTTTTAATGATTAAGGGGGGAATATTTAACATTTTAAATGAATGTTATTTTCATTAGAATACATTAGTGTACTCAAAGTGCTTTCTAATTTTACAAGATATTGCCAGATGCACAATGAGGACTTAATGCAAAAGTTACCTTCTTGGAGCAGCCTTCCAAGACTGTCCAGGAAGATAGTGTGACCTTCTTCATGACTCCAAAGTATTTAACACATATGTCTCCTTTAGCATTTACACTGGCTTTTCATTAATTTATTTATAAGTCTATAAAAATAATAGCCAGGCTGTAAGCTCCTCAAACATAGGAAAATTGTTAAATCCATCTTTTTTCCCTATAGCCTAGGGTCTAGCATAGTACCTGGCACACAGTAATTAGGCCCTAAATAAATGCTTGTTCAAATGCCATTTGTTTATTTTCCTGTTAATAAATAATATTCAGCCTTGTTAAGATATACATAGATCACATAAATATTAAGCTGGGAAATATGAGACTTCTAAGCAATACATCACATTTAAGTGAAAAGCATTTTAACATTTAAATACTCTAAGACCTGTCCAAAAAAATATCTGATGAAAATAAAAGTCAAAAGCCTGGTTTAGACAAGGCTCAAATTTTGTCTTCTTCAATAACTGTTTTCTTCCATGCATAACATATGTACTTACCAGTGACAGAAAAGATAATATATCATAAACAAAAAAGATTAGTGAACTGTCACACTAGTATCACATAAAATCCTAATGAAAAAGGACACTTGTTCTCTTTAATTTGTAACGATGTATTTTAATATGATGAGATCACTACTTTCATAAGACCACCACACAGTTATTATGCTGTACTATTTAAGGGGTCATGTTACATAGGAACTTTTAAGCTTTGGTAATTAGAAGAGAAAAATACTAATATCAATGCATACCTTATTGAATTCAACTTTATTTTCTTTAGCTACATGTAATTGGGCCCTTCTAAAAGCCAGACCAGCAATCTCTTTAGCCAGTATAATCTCTTAAGCCTTTAATCATATGACAGCTTTCGAAAGCACACATTCGTGCAGAGTGGCCATGGCTTGTGTTATATAAATATAGCAGGTCCTAAGAATAGCTAGCTCATCTGCTACATGACAATTACCAGGTTGATGATAATAATTAAAAAAGATCAGCTGAGATATTTAGAAAGGTAAGAGAAGAATTTAAAATAACTAATGAAATATTTTAATAGAAAATGGAGCCTAAGTTCACATACAGAATAACACTCAGGCTGGGGAGAATCTGTTGATAGATCCAAGTCTGATGATTAAATGTGCCATGTATTAAGCCCTACCAGGAAAGCTAAAACTGAAAGGGTTTCATTCTTTAGTAATTCCGCCTCTGTAAATCAAGTTATATTTTAGCATCCAAAGTGGGGAAAAAATGTGCTGGGCATGTTATCAAGTAAAAGGACTACACTAAGTTCTTCTAATAAGCAGTTAATTTAATTCAACTATTATTTACCAAGCACTTATTAAATGGCAGGAATTCAGAGAGCAAATCAGAGAAGAAAAATGAGAAAGAAAAATGAGAAGAAATAAAAAGGAAAGGAAGAAAAGTGAAGCTTGGGTAAAGTTAGCAGTCATTCACGTATCTTTAGGGCAGTCTAAGAAAGACTGATCTAAAAAGCTTTCCAACGGGACCTAGAAGCTATTCTGAATAGAAAAATGCTACCAAAACTTTTGGCAAAACACTCAAATAACCCTATAAAGTGATAATAAGTCCATTCTTTATAAGCTAAATAAGAATATATTTGAACATGTCTGGATAGACATAAAAAATTCAGTAGCATAAATCAGGCACCAACTTATTAATGAATGACAGTATTTAACAAAGAAGCCAACCAACATAGATTGAAAACATGCAATAGCCCAGAACAGATTCAAACTAAACATTCAGCAAAAAATTTAAGATGGTCAACCTAGGCCCAATTAAAATATCTTTTGGGGTCAGAAAGTCCTAAGTGTTTTAATGAATAGGGGAAAACTTCTGAACTAGGATAAAGGCTCTAAGAAAACAAGGGCCCTGCAAGAGCTGAAAATAAACAGAGGATGTGATGTGGAACACTGGAAAAGGAGACTATATCACCAAGAAAATCTTATTATTGTTTTTTTTTAAACTTAGCTGGAGATTACAAAGTCTATCTATAACTGATGAGGAAACAGCAGGAAGTCTAAAGAATTATTACAGTTAGCTACAAAAACAGAAAAGAAATACTTTAGCCATATATTTTAACCAAGAAAACAGAAAATAGAATTTTTTTTCTCATCAAAAAAATGAGACAATATGGTGCATAAGTGAAGTGTTAGGAAATACTTTTTAATGTGGTTGACAATTTACATATGTAAAAGGGACTGAACCCTAGATAATTCTTGTTTCTTAAAAAGAAAAGCAAGTAGGGTTGGAACACTGAATAAAAGCAGAAGAAAGGACGCAAACTGAATAAATATGGAATGAATATCAGTAGGTTATTATTTTCTCTTTTTAATTTTGTTGAAGTATATTTGAAACAGGTTAGGTGTATTTTCCAGCAAATGTCCTATCATCATGCAATTATAAAACGAGTCCTCCCTAGAACTGTATTTATATACAAAAGGTAAGTAATGTGACCACACAACAAAACTTTATAGTAAGTAATAGTTTAACAGATTTAAAATGAACAAAGCTGATCTGTTTCTTTTCCATAGTAAATTTATTTATAGACTTTATTCAATTTGACTTAACTCTGGGGTAATCTTATAGCTCAGTGGTAAAGAATCCACCTGCAATGCAGGAGACCCATGTTCTTCAGAGCAATGATTATGTTACTGCTGATGTTCCTCCACAGCAATTAACATAGTGTTCTACAGAGACAGCTGACCCTTGAACAACAATGGGTTTAAAGTGTATGCACGCATACTTAGTTGCTCCAGTTGTGTACAACTCTGTGTGACTCTATCGACTGTAGCCTGCCAGGCTCCTCTGTCCATGGGGTTCTCCAGGCAAGAATACTGGAGTGGGTTGCCATGCCCTTCTTCAGGGGATCTTCCAGAGCCAGGCGTCAAACGTGTGTCTCTTCAGTTCAGTTCAGCTCAGTCACTCAGTCGTGTCCGACTCTTTGTGACTCCATGAACCACAGCACACCAGGCCTCCCTGTCCATCACCAACTCGTGGAGTTTACCCAAACTCATGTCTATTGAGTCAGTGATGCCATCAAACCATCTCATCCTCTGTCGTCCCCTTCTCCTCTTGCCTTAAGTTTTTCCCAACATCAGGGTCTTTTCAAATGAGTCAGCTCTTTGCATCAGGTGGCCAAAGTATTGGAGTTTCAGCTTCAACATCAGTCCTTCCAATTAACACCCAGGACTGATCTCCTTTAGGATGGACTGGTTGGATCTCCTTGCAGTCCAAGGGACTCTCCAGAGTCCAAACTCTCAAGAGTTCAAAAGCATCAATGCTTCGGCACTCAGCTTTCTTTATAGTTCAACTCTCACATCCACACATGACTACTGGAAAAACCATTGCCTTGACTAGATGGACCTTTGTTGGCAAAGTAATGTCTCTGCTTTTGAATATGCTGTGTAGGTTGGTCATAACTTTCCTTCCAAGGAGTAAGCGTCTTTTAATTTCATGGCTGCAATCACCATGTGCAGTGATTTTGGAGCCCAGAAAAATAAAGTCAGCCACTGTTTCCCCATCTATTTACCCTGAAGTGATGGGACCAGATGTCATGATCTTAGTTTTCTGAATGTTGAGTTTTAAGCCAACTTGATCACTCTCCTCTTTCACTTTCATCAAGAGGCTTTTGAGTTCCTCTTCACTTTCTGCCATAAGGGTGGTATCATCTGCATATCTGAAGTTATTGATATTTCTCCCGGCAATCTTGATTCCAGCTTGTGCTTCATCCAGCCCAGTGTTTCTCATGATGTACTCTGCATATAAGTTAAATAAGCAGGGTGACAATATACAGCCTTGACGTACTCCTTTCCCTATTTGGAACAGTCTGTTTTTCCACGTCCAGTTCTAACTGTTGCTTCCTGACCTGCATACAGATTTCTCAAGAAGGAGGTCAGGTGGTCTGGTATTCCCATCTCTTTCAGAATTTTCCACAGTTCATTGTGATCCACACAGTCAAAACTTTTGGCATAGTCAATAAAGCAGAAATAGATGTTTTTCTGGATCTCTCACGCTTTTTCGATGATCCAGCGGATGTTGGTAATTTGATCTCTGGTTCCTCTGCCTTTTCTAAAACCAGCTTGAACATCTGGAAGTTCACGATTATGTACTGTTGAAGCCTGGCTTGGAGAATTTTGAGCATTACTTTACTAGCATGTGAGATGAGTGCAATTGTGCGGTAGTTTGAGCATTCTTTGGCACTGCCTTTCTTTGGGATTGGAATGCAATCCTTTTCCAGTCCTTTGCCACTGCTGAGTTTTCCAAATTTGCTAGCATAGTGAGTGCAGCACTTTCACAGCATCATCTTTTAGGATTTGAAATAGCTCAACTGGAATTCCATCACCTCCACTAGCTTTGCATTCCAGGATGTCTGGCTCTAGGTGAGTGATCACACCATCGTGATTACCTGGGTCGTGAAGATCTTTTTTGTACAGTTCTTCTGTGTATTCTTGCCACCTCTCTTAATATCTTCTGCTTCTGTTAGGTCCCTACCATTTATGTCCTTTATCGAGCCCATCTTTGCATGAAATGTTCCCTTGGTATCTCTAATTTTCTTGAAGACATCTCTAGTCTTTCCTATTTTATTGTTTTCCTCTATTTCTTTGCATTGATGATTAAGGAAGGCTTTCTTATCTCTCCTTGCTATTCTTCGGCACTCTGCATTCAAATGGGTGTATCTTTCCTTTTCTCCTTTGCTTTCTGCTTCTCTTCTTTTCACGGCTATTTGTAAGGCCTCCTCAGACAGCCATTTTGGTTTTTGCATTTCTTCTTCTTGGGGATGGTCTTGATCCCTGTCTCCTGTACAATGTCACAAATCTCCGTCCATAGTTCATCAGGCACTCTGTCTATCAGATCTAGTCTCTTACATCTCCTGCACTGGCAGGCAGGTTCTTTGCCACTAGCGCCACCTGGTTGCATCCACTTAATATGTTGGCTTTTCTTCAGTAAGGACATACTACACTACCACATGATATGCTGTTGGCTGAACCTGAAAACACAGATGCACAGGATGCCCAACTTTACAGTTATACTCGGACTTTTGACTGCTGGTGTCCCCAATGCCCTTGCTGTTCAAGGGTCAACCGTAATTACCTTTCAATATATTTTTCACTGGTACATGGGCTAAAATGCCTAGTACAACTAGGAAAATCAGCAGTAGCTGAACAGATGTGTAATATATTCTTTTAACATAAAGACAGCATCTTGTAGATGGGATATATTCATTTATATGGTTATAGGCAAAACTCTTACTATTATCGAATTTTGCTGAGTTTTTTACTTTGCTTTTTTAACTCAGAAATCTTTCAAAATTGAAAGACTTTTTTTTTTTCTAACAATGCTAAAATCAAGCTTTCTTCTTTTTGTTTCATATATTTCATATATATTTTACATATTAAGATTGCCTGATTAAAAAAACCTCTATTATAGTACTGAAAATTGAGGTATAGTAATATTCTGAATTCATTTACAAAAACCATAAGATGAAAATACTTGCAACCAGAAATCACTGATGACAAGTAAGGTGGTGAGGTCTTTAAGAGGATAAATACTTCTTTTCAGTCGCAAAAGATTTAGGGCCATCATCTTGGTGCCAACACTCTACTAAGATAACAGCCAGACATGTTGGGTCCATCAGGTTTTTAGTGGCCAGCAACAGGTATTTGTTATGAGTTGAAATCCTGTTCACAGTGCTAAGAACTATGAAAGCAGGAGACTGGAATAATTATGGATACTTCACACCAAAAAACAGAAACACTGATGTGAAAAGACACATGCACCTCAAAGTTCTCAGCCGCACTATTTACAACATCAAGACGTGGAAGCAACCCAAGTGCCCGTCAACAAAAGATGTGGTACATACACATGATGAAATAATGCTCAGTGATAAAAAATGAAATACTGCCATTTGCATCAATGTGGACTGGCCTATAGAATATGATGCCTAGTCTAAGCAGAATCTAAAAAACAATACAAATTAATCTATTACAAAACAAAAACAGACCCACAGACACAGAAAATAAACTTATAGTTACCAAAAGGGAGAGAGAAGGAGGAGAGAAAAATAGAAGTACGGGATTAACTGATACAAACTACTAAATATAAAATAGATAAGCAAAAAGGATTTGCTGTATAACACAGGGAATTATACCTGATATCTTATAACAACCTATAATGGAATATAATCTTTACAAAAAACCTGAATCACACCAGAAACTAATGAAATACTATAAATCAACTATACTTCAATAAAACAAACATACACTCAGAAAATAACAAGCATGGAGGATGTGGAGAAAATTGGAACCCTTGTGCAATGCTGGTGGGACTGTAAAATGATGCAGCTGCTATAGAAAACAGTATGGTAATCCCCCCCAAAATCAAGCATAGAATTAACACATGATCCAGCAATCACCCTTCCAGTTATATGCCCAAAAGAACTAGAAGCAGAAACTTGACACATTTTTGTATACCCAGGTTCACAGCAGCATTATTCACAATAGAGTCCACTGATGGATTAATGGATAAACAACATGCAGCTATACATACAATGAAATATTATTCAGACTTCAGACACATGCTACAACAGAGATAAATCCTGAAGATGTTACGACATTATGCCAAGTGAAGTGAGCCAGTCACTTCACTTATATTATTTGTAACAAAAGGACAAATAATGCATGATTCCACTTACATGGAATACAGAATACCCTTACATAGAGTACAGAAAAACTCAAAGACATAGAAAATAGAATGGCAACTGCCAGGGGCTAGGGATGGGGGAATGGGAGTGTTATCAATATAAGTGGATTTTTAAAGGTTGATTTTATAAATGGTAGGATCTGACAAATACTTCATTCATTCCTCTTCTTCCAGAACTACCCACAAGTTGAATGGCTCTAAAGCTCTTCTCGGTTACAAGACCCCTTGTCAACTGCCCCACTATCATAACATAAGTGGTGTGGGAGGAAGTTCGAGGGAACAGAGCCAGGATAACTCACTCAAGTTACTAGGTGAGTTACACACAGGGCAGAGAAAAAGACTGCAGCTCTAAAATGGTTTCTCGTTTTGCTGTTTTTTTTCCTGGAGAATATAAATACATAAAATAGTCATTTTAAGCTTTTGAGTCTATGGTTTTTTATTTCCACAACAAATTTCACTAACTATCATTCTAGCCTACATATGCCTAATTTTGAAAACATTTTCTATCCACAAATCACTGGCAGTGTTGTCTTCAGACATTCCATCTCACCTGTCTCCTCAGATGATTAATTCTGGCCTCATGTCTTCTGGCCTCTCTGGGCCATTTACTGACTCTTCCAGGTGGGAAGATCCCCTGGAGAAGGCAATGGCAGCCCACTCCAGTACTCTTGCCTGGAAAATCCCATGGACTGAGGAGCCCGGTAGGCTGCAGTTCATGGGGTCGCAGAGTCAGACACGACTGAGCGACGTCAGTTTCAAGTTTCCAGCGTTTCAGCTGCTGCTTCCCTGCCTCCAGTGCTGGTTCTACCTCTTACCGCAGAAGAGGCAGCACCGCTGTGGTAACTAGTCTTCTGCACTTTCTTTCTTCAGACCTAACTGGGGAAAACATGCAATCCCATGGGTTCATCTATCATTTCCTCTTTGATGACATGAATCATCCTTTTCTGAGCTAATCTCATAATTAGTAGTAGTATAACCACTCCATAATTTCAGCTCTTTATCTGCCATCTCTCAAAACTGTGTCAATGACTGTTCCCACATTAATTCCCACGAAACATAGGAGTCATTTGTTCATTTTCTTCCTGAAAAACATAGAATGATTCCTACACAATACTGAAATCAGACTTTTAGTTCCTCCCACAAACCAGATCAATCACATTAACCCCAAAGCTTTTCTCCTTCTTTGATTTCCATAGTATCTATTATATGTTAGACTCTCCTCAACAGTCACCACCAGAAGAAACTCTGGCAGGGCACTGTACATTCTGTTGCAAGGCTAAGAGTTTACATATACAAGTATTTTCCGCCTATCAAGATAGCAACTTTCCTAAAAGGGAAACTGTATCTTAAGTCTCTTTTATGTTCTACAAATGTTATTTGGCATAGATTTAGAAATTTTTATAAAGAATCATTTAAACTAACCAGAACTAAAACAGGTATGAAAGGAAGGAAAGAGAAGGAAAATTCAATTGAAAAGGCAGAAAAGTAGATCAAGAAGTAAACGCTGAGGCAACTTGGGGCCCTGGCCAGCTACAAAAATCGAAAAAGCTACTTAATAACAACTGTTAAAAGTACTATTTATTTAATATTTGCTAGGCTTAATTTCTCATCTTTTCTTACCTAATGGTAAGATAGTATTTAAAACCCATGTATACCTGTGGCGGATTCATTTTGATATTTGGCAAAACTAATACAGTTATGTAAAGTTTAAAAATAAAATAAAATTTAAAAAAAAAAAAAAAAACTTCAGGGAGTCCTTATAACCCAAATTCTTGCCTGAGAAAACTGGATATTACATAATATTACAAAGTTAAAATTTCATCTGAGATGGATTTCATTGTTAATTAGGGGTAATTTATTTTTTAAAATTATATATATTTTATTTTTGTAATATATGGATATGTATATACATGGATGGTTTATAGTTCACTAAAACAAGTCACATTATTCACACTGGGCATGTTTATAGGGAAATGCAATATTTAAAGAAAAAATTTATATCTGAGTGAGAACAAAAATGTTTTTATAACAAATAAAAAAATTAATTTTTACTGTAACATTATAGTATCTTTGAGTAAATACGTTTACCTTATAGAAAAAATTGCTATAATCCTTAATATATGGTAGGTTGCTTACTGGCAGGAATTTATAAAACAATGCTTAAACTGATTCATTAAAACTGAACAAAATGGTTGATTTAAAAAAACCTAAAAACAGTTAAGACTAAAACAATGCTGACAAAGAAAATCAGAAGATGGGAAATACCAGGTTAGATCTTGCAGTGTAGTATACTTCTTCTGAACTGTCCAAAAAACCATCACTGTCGGGCTGTTCAGCAGAGACCAAAAAACCCAAGTTATTTACACTCAGACTAAAAGCCACAAATTCACAAAGGGAGACTTTCACAAGGGAAGTCAGTCAGTCCTGCTAACATCATTTTATTAAGGTAAATGCAAAGTCAAATCCAATTAAGCAGCTTCTAAAAAAGCAGCGGTGCAACAACTTTGCTATATAATACAGTTACTAAATTAGTACAGAACTTAAATGCATGCAATGCTAACTTAAAAAGAGAAGCAGAAAATAACAACTGGCATTTATAAACATCAAGATTTACCTTCTCCATCCTCTCCATAAAGGTCAGGCTGAAGTACTATAACATGATCATGTTAAGAATTTTTCTTTTAACATTCTTAACATGTTAAGAATTTTTCTTCCATGCTGGTATACTGAGAGCAACTCTTTAGATTAAAAGCTAAAGACTCTCTTTGTATGCCATTAGTCAGGTGGATTAAAATAAGCATTAAATTTAAGAAGAAAGTTCCCACTTCAGTTCTGAGTATTCATTAAGTTACTTTCTTCTCATTATTAAGCAAGAAAGGGAAAAAAAAAAATGAAACATACAATCTGGAACTTTGGTTAAGTAATTTCATTAAGATTGATTTTGTTTTTTAAGTCTCATTTTTTATTCCTCTGTAGACTATTAACATCTCAAATGTTTGCACAGCATTTTGCTTCCGAGATTGCACTTAATATTTTATCATATATCTGGAAAGCAGTATATAAAAAATTAACAAAAAAGAATCATGAAAAGAACATTTTAGCAATCTTTAAATAAATGATAAACTTAATCTGCTATGTACACCTAGTCTCTCCTGAATTTCAGTTACTCCAAGGAGACTGGATTCTACCTTGATGTTTAGAAAAGTGGCTGACACTCTTAAAAAGTTGCCCATAAACTTAATGAGAAGACATATTAATACTATCACTGGTCCAAAATTCTAGTTTAAGACTGTGGCATTTATCCTAATAAATATATCTGCAAAAAGCCCCTCAAAAATTGCAAAGCAAAAATGAAAAAAGAAAAAAAAATCATTAAAGACATTTAAACAGAGAATGGTACAAACTAAGTTTCTCCTAAAGTAATTTTGAAAATATTTAATCTCAGCAACACAGATTTATTTATTTTGAATTTTAGAATTACTTACCTTTTTATTTCCCCAAAGGCTTAGAAAATTTTACTAACTAGCTTTTGTAGTCAGTGCCAACAAATCAGAAAGACTAATTAAAACATTTATTTTCAGTGTTAAGATTCCAAGATTACACTACTTACAAGTTCATGATGTGGTTCTGTCTCCTTCCTTAAGGGTGGATCAAATTTTACTTGGCCAACTAAAAAAGATAAAAAGTAAAGCTGTGATCTGTTTCAACATTCTTAACAATAATTTAAAAAGTTACTCCATAGCAAAACACATTTAATCCCATCATCTCTTATAGACTGATTAACACCCAAAGATTTAAATAAACAATCTGTTAGCTGGAAGAAACCTAAGAAAGTCTAAGCTGTTAAAGCTTAATCTAATAACCCAAAGATGATTAGCAAAATTATGTCAGGATCTAACTTGCTACTTCATTGTGACCCAGCATTAAATACAGACAATCTTAACTTAGGACTTTATAGACAGACAGCAATTCAGGCAGAGTATTTCTGAAAGCCAGCCTGCAAGGTGGTCTCTGATAAGTCCTGCCTCCTGACCTTCATAAACTTATGTAGTCCCTTCCTACATCCTGGGGTGGCCTATGTGATAAGAAGATGGCACAGTGGTAGCATACAGCTTCTGAGATAAGGCTTCTGTCCTGGGTGCTCTCTCTACTGGATCACTTGGCTCTGGAGGAAGTCATGTTGAACAGCACTATGGAGAGGCTACACTGCAAGGAACTGAAGTCCTGGGCTAACAATATGTGAGTAACCCTGAGAGCAAATGTTCCACCCTGGTCAAGCCTTTGGGAAACTGCAGCCCCTGATGACACTCTGATTGTAGCTTCAAGACAGACCCTGAGCGAGAACCACCCAGCCAAGCTGTCCTGGATCCCTGAATACGTATGAGATAATAAATGTTTATTGCTTTAAGTTGCTACATTTTAGGGGTAATCTGTTAAACAACGATAAATAACTAGCACACCTCTACAGCGAAAGTACCACCGAAATATGAGAGCCGACATGAACTGACTATACTACATTCACCTTTCCCCCTGCTCTTCTAATTTAATGAATGACTCACTACCTTTATCTTTAATTTCTGTATCTCATTGTCATTATCTGCTTTTATAACCTGGTACAGCATTCAAGACCACCGAGATAAAAGCAGGGGCACAAATATAAAACATGAAAAAGAAGCAAAACAGAGAGTCACAGATATTACAGCTCAACTAGTAAGAGCCTGAGTTTCAGCCAAAACAACAATTCTCAATCAAGGCAGGGGAACGAGTGAGATTTCAAAGCACACTTATTTTGTAACTGTTTTGATTTTAGCTTAGTATGTATGATTACTGTGAATGTTAACAACAATGAAAGGAGATCATGAGATTTGAATATTTAGCAATAGGAAGCACAAATAAAGAAAGTTGAGAAACGGCCCTACAAAACACACAGTTGTAATGTGAAGTATGTATATGCTTTATAGCTGTTATGAACTAGATATCTAATTCTGGCTCTTGGAGATAAGCAGGCTCTTCAATAATGGGTTCCTCATGCCTGTTCACATATGATCACAAATCAAAGATTACAAAATAGTTTTTAGTAAGATATTAAAACATGTATATACATACATACACATATATATACACATACATATATATATATATGTATCTCACCTTGATAGAGGCCTACTGAACAACTCTCACCTATACCTGTCACCAAATAGCATAATAAAGTTACACGAGGACAGTTCCATGCATTATCTGCCTTGTTATTGTCACATATGAAATGCCCGCTTTCATTGGACCACATAATTACTGAGCACAGGGGCACAGTGATGCTTTCTTTTAATTAATTAATTAATTTTAATTGGAGGCTATTTATAATATTGTGGTGGTTTTTGCCAAACATTGACATCAATCAGCCATAGGTGCACATGTGTTCCCCATCCTGAACCCCTCTCCCACCTCCCTCCTCATCGCATCCCTCAGGGTCATCCCAGTGCACCAGCCCTGAGCCTGTCTCATGTATCGAACCTGGACTGGTGATCTATTTCACATATGATAACACACGTTTCAATGCTATTCTCTCAAATCATCCCACCCTCACCTTCTCTCAGAGGGGCCAAATGTCTGTCTTTACATCTGTGTCTCTTTTGCTGTCTCACATATAGGGTCATCGTTACCATCTTTCCAAGTTCCATATGTATGTGTTAACATACTGTATTTGTGTTTTCTTTCTGACTTACTTCACTCTGTATAATAGGCTCCAGTTTCATCCACCTCATTAGAACTGATTCAAATGCATTCTTTTTAATAGCTGAGTAATATTCCATTGTGTATATGTACCACAGCTTTCTTATCCATTCATCTGCTGATGGACATCTAGGTTGCTTCCATGTCTTGGCTATTATAAACAGTGCTGTAATGAACACTGGGGTACATGTGTCTCTTTCAATTCTGGGTTCCTCGGTGTGTATGCCCAGCAGTGGGATTGCTGGGTCATATGGCAGTTCTATTTCCAGTTTTTTAAGGAATCTCCACACTGTTCTCCAAAGTGGCTGTACTAGTTTGCATTCCCACCAACAGTGTAAGAGGGTTCCCTTTTCTCCACACCCTCTCCAGCATTTATTGCTTGTAGACCTTTGGATCGCAGCCATTCTGACTGGTGTGAAATGGTACCTCATAGTGGTTTTGATTTGCTTTTCTCTGATAATGAGTGATGTTGAGCATCTTTTCATGTGTTTGTTAGCCATCTGTATGTCTTCTTTGGAGAAATTTCTGTTCAGTTCTTTGGCCCATTTTTTGATTGGGTCGTTTTTTTTTCTGGAATTGAGGTGCAGGGGCTGCTTGTATATTTTTGAGATTAATTCTTTGTCAGTTGCTTCGTTTGCTATTATTTTTTCCCATTCTGAAGGCTGTTTTTTCACCTTGCTTATAGTCTCCTTTGTTGTGCAAAAACTTTTAAGTTTAATTAGGTCCCATTTGTTTATTTTTTCTTTTATTTCCAATATTCTGGGAGGTGGGTCATAGAGGATCCTGCTGTGATTTATGTCAGAGAGTGTTTTGCCTATATTTTCCTCTAGGAGTTTTATAGTTTCTGGTCTTACATTTATGTCTTTAATCCATTTTGAGTTTATTTTTGTGTATGGTGTTAGAAAGTGATCTAGTTTCATTCTTTTACAAGTGGTTGACCAGTTTTCCCAGCACCACTTGTTAAAGAGATTGTCTTTTCTCCATTGCATATTCTTGCCTCCTTTGTCAAAGATAAGGTGCATGGATTTAAGTGATGCTGTCTTAAGACTAACTTTCATAACAAGGACAGAACCCCAACTGTCACAGGTATTCACCACCCTTATACTCTGTGGGAATGCATTCCCAGAAAGAGTCACAAAGTCCCTCTGGAGATTCACTCTTCACGCCTTACATTGGTGTCACTCTTCTGTTCTCTGCAACTTCCCTAAAGTTATGACAGTTTCTGCCACAGGACCTTCCAGCTTCTGTTCAAATAACTGCTGGACAATCACCCCGGGCTGCAGTGCTATTTATGATGTTCTTAATAATGTTGAAGATTCCTACTTATCTGTAACCGTCTATTGGTCTTGATCTCTGTTTCTGCTACTATCTCCTTGAACATATGTCAAGTTACAAACCATAAATTTATGTTTTACTATCCAGATGAAAGGGCTTCCCTGGTGGCTCAGTGGTAAAGAATCTGCGTACAACACAGGGGATCCGGGTTCAATCCCTGCGTTGGGAAGGTCCCCTGGAAGAGAGCATGGCAATCCACTCTAGTACTCTTGCTTAGAGAATTCCATGGACAGAGGAGCCTGGTGGACTGCAATCCATAGGGTCATACAGAATTGGACACAACTGAACTGACTAAGCAGCAGCATCCAGATGAAAACTCCCTCTTAGTTCTCTGAAACAGCTCTGACATGATCACTTGCTGACCCATCACTACTATTAGGGTCAAAACTGATCCTACCATGGTAGACAAGAAGAGCCCCAGAATTACTTCCTCTCAAAGCAAGTCTTTGCTTACCATATTCAACTGAAGGCAAAAAGGTCTTTCTAAAAGGGAAAGAGTAATAACTTTTCTGCAAGTGAGTCAGTTTTTACATATATTGCCTTAACATCATTTAGCTTAATAAACAGAAAACCTCAGTTACATGAAGAGACATCATGTAATTGTAAACAGAAAACATTATTAAAGGAACAAAGATATACGACTACTAAAATAAGTTATTTTTCAAAGCCTGTCTTTATCGTCAATAGCACGACTGCCTATACTTTATAACATCTCATATAAAATCATAAAACATCCTAAGAAAGCATATACTAGAACATTGTACAAGATTTTAAAGGCTCAAATATCAAACCCACAAGTTGTAAGAAGTGGTGATTTTAATCCCATTGCTACCTCAACATACTGGAGGGACATGACACTTTTCTTACTGGTAAATGGTGAGAAAATGTCCATCACGTATCACCTGCTCCCACCAAAAATGGGGCATATCAGTATCTCAGAAAAACTAGGGTAACAGTATTTAGCTAAATAGAATATATGCATATGTAGTTAGGAGCGGATAATCACTGATACAAACTATTAAAGAAGGACCCAGAGGTAACTGCACTTTGCAATAAAGGGCCTGACAATACAACTTAAAAATATAACTGGATAACATAATAGAAAGTACTTCAGATTTTCAATACTACTGAACACATAAGGTTTTCTGAATCAACTACAAAGGCATCTCTAATCACCTTTTGTATTATTAAAGAAATGACAAAGACATATTGTAACTACTTTCACATATTAAAAAATAATGGAGGACTTCTCTGGTGGTCCAATAGTTAAGAATCCACCTGTCATACAGAGGATATGGGTTCGGTCCCTGGCCTGGAAAGATTCCATATGCCACCAAGCAACTAAGTCCTTGCACCACAACTACTGAGCCGGCATGCTCTGGAACCCGTGCTCTGCAACAAGAGAAGTCACTGCAATGAGATGCCCACGTACTACAACTGGAGGAGCCCCCACTTGCCACCAACTAGAGAAACCCCACACGCAGCAACGAAGACCCAGCACAGTCAAAAATAAAATAAACGCATTTTTTAGAGTTTAAAAAATAACGGGGAGCTTTCCTAGCGGTCCAGTGGTTTAGAATCCACTTTGCAATGAAGGGGACGTGGATTCCATCCCTGGTCCGGGAATATCCCACATGCTGCGGGTCAACTAAGCCCGTGTGACACAACAAAGACCCAGCAGAGCCAAAGTAAAATAGTAATAATAAATAAAATAAATAAAAATAACAGGTTTTTTTTTTTTTTTTTTAATGGGGAATGCTTGCATGCTAAAGTTGTCATTTTTAGAAAAACACTTTTGAGGAGAAATTAGCAAATTTAAACCACGTGGCTTCAGTGGGAGCTATAAAGGTAATTTAACATGGTCACAAAACTGACTATAGGCAAAGTATTAATCCCAGTCCTGGGCTTTTTGCCAAGTAGATTGTGCTTATCTTTCAAGAATTTCCATCTTATATGAGCATTTCTACGTAGCACCAGCACCAAAATCTGCCAAGAACTTAATACACAGTGTAAGGTGCAGCCACCATTCCAAAGGACAGTTCACAAAGGACTTTCAGGGTGAAGGTCACACACGTGTACCGAGGTGTTTCTGTGGAGCCAAAGACCTCTGGGCTGGAGGCTGAGAGATCTCGGGCTTGTTATTAATCAGTTGTATGACTCCACCCGACAGGTAGATCTATTCATCTTTGCATTTCTTTTTTATTTTCTATTAAATGGTGATAGTGTCTGTCCCTACTTGCCTTACTTAGCTTTTAAGTTTGCAGCCCTCTCTTCTTCTGGACCATCAGCTTCTTTGTAACCTGGGAGCTTGTCAGAAGCAGAGAACCTCAGATTTCACCTCAGAACTACTGAATCAGAAAGGGCATTTTTGCAAGCTCTCTAGGCAAGTGCTACCAAAAAGGAAGTTTAGGGAGCGCTGCCTTGATTCCTTCTATCCTGCCTACTCTAGGAATTTTATTCCTCTTCCCAAACAATAACACAAATACACATCCCCAGCCACCACCAGAAAGCTCCCAGGAGCAAGAAAACAAAATTCTTACTGTCTTAATTAAATTCTACCTTTCAAAGCATCGAAAACATAAAAACTATTTGGAAGAAAATGGAGCAAAAATAATGGCAACTAAATTACAACTTGAAATCTTATTTTTCATTGTTAAATTACAAACTCTATACAATATATACTTACAGTTTATCTCCGAGCGTGTTTTTTCCTCTCTCACATTTCTACTTGTTGAGTGAATCCTATGTGGGACAGCAACAAGAGGCTAGGAAAGAACAAAGTCAAGGACAAGTCACTGTCTTGTCCACAGAATTACCTACATATGAAAGAAAGCTCTCACTTTACATAAAAATGGGAACAAAATACAACTTTATTATTAGTATTTTTAAATGGCAACCACAAACTTAAAACTCTTTTCTCTTCAAATTGGGAGCTAAAGATTAGGGATAAACATTATCCACAGCAGGTTCCCAGTGAGTTTTCTTATGAAAGTGTTAGTTGCTCAGTTGTGTGCAACTCTTTGAGGTCCCATGGACTGTAGCCTGCCAGGCTCCTCTGTCCATGGGATTCTACAGGCAAGAATACTGGAGTGGATAGCCGTCTCTTTCCCAGGTGATCTTCCCGACACAGGGATTGAACTCAGGTCTCAGGCATTGCAGGCATATTCTTGTAAGTGAATATAGGAGTGTTCTTATGAGTTGAACATAAATAAATATTAAAAAATGAATATTTTGACAATACAATAGGTGTTCAAAGGCTGCAGCAAGCTTTCCCTGCTTCAGAGGAGAAAACTGTAATTAAAAAAAAATCTGCCTCAACTTCTTATATCAAGGATAAAATAAATGAAATGAAATAATGCTAAAGGCATTAATGATTTATGGTCTTCTTACCTAGTAAACACAACATTTCCCCCACCTTAATGTTTTTTCTTATAGAAGCAGCACTTTATTTTCTTTCCTTTTACTTTATTAAAATCTCTCTATGTGTACTGCCACATTCAGAGAGCGGTATCCTGGCGGGAGGGGAAGTGGGGGTGAGTTCTTCTTACTGTTAATACTAACACATGGACATTCTCCAATCTTTATGGAGTAAAAATGGCTCTATCTGAAAAGCTTCTGCAACTTCATTCTATATACTCTATGCCAGCATCTATTTCACGTGCCAAATAGGTTTTTCTCCCTGTGTGTGAAACATTATCTTTGAAGTTATTAGCTGTGAAGAAGATATACTCATATATCTATCTTTTTGGAAAATGTAATTTGTAAACACTTGAGCTCCAATTCTTAAGACTCTATAAGGTAAATCAAGAACAGGACCCAGGTTAACTATTCTCAGTGTAGACATCTCTCAGGAAATAAAGATATATGAATCTGAGAGACCCAAATATTAAAACACCAGTGGGTAATAAAACAGAAGCAAAAATAACTTTAAAAAGTAAGTATTTAAACTTCAAACATACACAGTGAGTTGTAGTTTACAAAGTGCTTTCATATACCTTAGCCCATTCTGTTCTCAAACTTGTGAAACAAATCTTTATCTTCATTTTATAGATGAGGACATTCAGCTAGTTAGCTGCAGAATGAGAAAAACCCTGGACTTTTGAAAACAATATTTGGAACAAAAACAAGCAAAAATAGGTATCACGTTAGATTAGTAACACATACTGCTATTATCAGTGAACATGGATGAAATCCGCCCTTTCTATGAGAATCGTTTTACTTTCCCAGCTTCAAAGGTATAAAGTTATTAAATCTTACAATGTTGTGCCTAGTAAATGGGTTAACATATAGAAGAAAATACTATCAAGTAAAAACCAGAATCACAATTACTTCAATGTGCAGTACTTCTAAAACAGAAATTACACGGGAACCGTACAGGAAAAGGGGACTTTCTTCCATTGTGAATAATGTATAATAAAGAAAAACTAAAGACTGAAGTAGAACTAGTACACATGCTAAATATTTTCAAGAGATTTCAGTTTCCACAATATATATATAGTATCAGCAACTGCTGAAATACTAAGCACATTCAAATACTTAGCAATTACAAATCATTTGCATATAATAAGACTGTTGGATATTACCTTTTATGCATAACATACACTGTAGTATATATGTATAAATTATTATAAATTTCTTTGGGGAAAGTATGATCAAAAAGAAAAATAAAAAGATCTTAAACTGTGGTCAAAAGAAAAGCTACCCCCATCCTTAACCTATAATTTTAATACCAGTAACACAGTCTTGATAAGCAGAAATTTATTTCTCTGCCATATGAGAAAATCTCAGAGGAGTCTTTATTCTACAGCTTGCTTCTACATTTGGTTTATTATTTCTCCACTTTAAACACATTTTAAAGGACTTTATAATCCAGCACAAATAAACAGAATGAAGTGAGGGACAACAGCGCAGCATCTACTGCACAGCATCTAATGCACTGAAGGAGTACAGGCAGTCCATGTGCTGAATCTTGATACACATGAATTTCAGTTACTATCATATAGTTAAATTATACTAGTCCTCTATAACATGATTCAAATTTTAGTCACTAATATATTAATTGTATATTATGAATTATTAATTATATGTTATTCAGTATATTAGTATCTTATCAACATTCAGTATATTGATTGTAATTGCATAAGACAGAAACTTCACTGTGAGCTCTTCAGTCCACAGATGACTATAGATTTATGTGTGTGTTAGTCACAGTCGTGTCCAGCTCTTTGTGACCCCATGGACTGTAGCCCACCAGGGTCCTCTATACATGGGATTCTCCACGCAAGAATACTCGAGTGGGTTGTCATTTCCTTCTCTAGGGGATCGCTCTTCCTGACCCAGAGATTGAACCTGGGCCTCCCGCACTGCAAGCAGACTATTTACTGACTGAGCCACCAGGCAAGACGACTTATAGTCTACTTATAATAACATATGTACATCATGATCAGTGGCTAATCACATCACTACTTTCAAAGTACATCTGTGACTGATGCCTGAGCATCTGTTATTCAATTCATGCACAGGCAGCAAAGTGTATAGCTGTGTTGTTTCCCTGTCTCCCAGGGATAATATACTCATGTGACATTTTTACAAAAACTTGTTAACTGAAAGAAGGAATTAGCCAACAAAGATAAAACTGCTGCAAAGAAATAGAAAGTGATCACTCTGGATTAATGCTGGAAATGAAATTACAAGATAAAACAGACGACAGTGAGAATGCTGACATTGCTGCTGTTCAAGAGACTGCAGACATACAGCCATGGTAACTTAGTGAGGATGAAGCTGATGCAAGTGAAGAAAGAAGTTCTGATAAAAAGGATGAAGATGCCCTAGAACAAGGGGCACCAGCAAAAAACTGCACATCACAGGAATATGGAGATTATTTCATACATTCAAAGTTCAAAGGATAAAATGCTAGAGGTGCTCTGAATGTAGGAAAATGACATTCACCAAAGCATAAAAATAATCTGCTCTGTGTCATGAAGTTAAATGACAAGAAGAAGGCAGACACCGTGCAATCTACTTAATAAATAGACTACTTGATAGTGAAATAATCCACCGAAGTAGTTTTTTATTTAAACAAAGAAAAGAAACAATTCTCTTAGGTTATAATATATCACAGTGTACTAAATATTAGTTGTACTATTTTTCATTTACATTTAAAATGGACAGTAAGAGAGATTTTAATCTTCTGACAAAAATTTTTTAAGATCACAAAACAATTATAATTTTCCTTATGGACAATTTAGATTGCTTTGCAGGATTTCAGCTCACTTGATCATTTTTACAGTCCTTTACTACCATCCAAATCAAGGCAACACCTATATATTAAATTAAAGAAGAATTTATAAAGCAAAACAACAAAACCCAATTTCTCCCTAGTATAAAGTCAATAATATTTAATAATTTTTAAGTTTTTTAAATTTCCAAATGCCTTTCCAGACCTTTAAACAAAAGGACAGTGGCTTATTTACAGTTGTATAAATATAAGTTAGAACAGTGGTGAATTGATAGAAAGGTTCTCTGACCTAAGATAAGCTGAGACCATCTTTCTGACCACCAAGAGCCATAGTTTCTTCAGTATCATCACTGAAATTTACACCATTTAAAATACCTTCTAAAAGCCAATCAAGTTCAAGACTATCCACCTCAGCTACATACTCAGTAACAGAATTCTGACAGGTAACATATATGAGTTGATCTTTGGTGTCACAATTATTAGCTGAGTTAGGAATGCTAAATATGCAAACCAAAGTGAAAGCTTCCTTTTATATCTATTCTCCCATCACACTAGGGTTAATTAATTCTCTAATTACACTGGATAAACATAGCAGACAATTAGGGTATTAGTCACCAACAAAGTCAATCCTATACTTTCCACTAACCACTAATAACTCATCAAGTACTGTACATGGATTCTTACTACACTTGATCTTAGCCAAAAGGCCGAGAAGCGATTGTACATGGATTCTTTTGGAGAAGAAAACAGAACAGAAATTTTGTGTATATTCTAACACCTTGTATAGGTGGTTCCCGTTTGCGTTCTCTTTTACAATGGGTTATTTATTTGGCAACTTCATCTAAAATGACTACTTTAAAATAACTAGAGTAATTTCAAGAAGTGGATTAGATGATTCTGCCTTTACTATTGGACTTCCCTGCCTGCAATGCACCCTTTACCTTTAATATTTTCAGAAAACAGTCTTCCAAAGAAGGCAACAGAAAAAACTCAGCTCATGACTTCTCTAGGATAGGCAAAATCAAGGGGTATTTCTTCCCTCAAGAGTTTATTTAAATTAGACCCAGACCTTTAGCAAACTGATTCCAAGATGTATATACTTATATACACAAACATTACATATACCACTTGGTAAAAACGGTAAAAACAGTTCCTACCTCAGGATCATCATCATCAAAATCATGGTAAGTGGAATGATCTGGATTATTCACTTTATCCAACAGTTCGATTGCCAAAGACCGTGTCAAAGGCTGTGTGACAAATGGGTGCTATAAAAATAAAACAACATAGTACTTATTAGAAGTCTTGATTAAGTGACATCTTACCTCTTGAAAAAAAAGACATTTTTCAGGGCAAAAATAATACCTGCAGTAACTTTTCAGCAGTAGGTCTTTTCTTTGGATTTTTGGTAAGTGCCATTTTCACAAAATGATGAAAACTATTTGACCTAAGAAATTTTGAAAATCAGATTTTAAAATTTCAATTCTGTATTTTGCTCATGACTGTAAAAGTAAATAGCACAAAAATACTTACCACTTCATCTTATCCTTTAGTTTAGGAGGTTGAAAATTGCTTTTTGTCATTAGAAATAATGCTCTGAAAAATCAACAATTATTACACAGCATTTTAAGACTGCATACTTTAGTATAAAACATTAATTCTACTACTACTGTTCCCAAATAAGGTGAAGCAAAACTAAGAATGCTATTTGGTCACAACATGATAAATAGTACTGGGAGGGGGATGGGACCTCAATTTAAGCACAGCATTCTTCAGGTACGACGCACTGACCTCATCGGGTGTAAGTCAAACATAGGAGGCTGCAGCTCAGCAAGTTCTATGGCAGTGATCCCCACCGCCCAGAGATCACACAGCTGATTGTACCCCCCTTTCCTCTCAACAGCTGCGACTTCTGGAGCCATCCTGAAGGAAATATTCCAGAAAAGAAAAAACTGTTTACTGTATTTTAATCTTATTCCCACCAGACACATGGAACCATCACTGTGTAAGCTGAGGCCTACTTAGACCCTGACATCTGAAAAGTAAGTATGTAGTACTTAATGTGGCTCCCAAGATCGCGACATCTCATAAGATGAGACCGTTACATCTTGTAAGACCCTCCCCATCCCAAGCCCCTACTGGTTTCTCATCCATTACTTTGCTAAGTTAGCTATTTAGTATAAAGGTTTATAACAATTTACAAATGTAATAGAGCAACATGTACTAAATTTGTCCAAACCCCAATCTTTCTTCCTCTGTATATGCAAAATTCTATAGAGAAATAACATACTGTAATAAATAATTTATCATTTTAGCTCTTCCTTTTTATATCAATAACTGTCATCTGGTCTCTGACTGTTTTCACTTGACCAAAACTATTTACCAGGGCACCAAGAATCTTGATTTAGTACTTAACTAGTATTTACTATAAACTTAAATGGTGTGTGGAAAGTTATAAAAATGAGGGTCTGCTTTTTTTAAAGAAATGTATTTACTAAGAGGAAAGTTACCTAAATTCAGTAAATTTTTTGTTTCTTTCAACTTTATTGTAGCCTTATTCTATCTCTATAAATCTATATTTTATTAAATACACTGATTTTCAAATATAAAAAATTTCAAATCCTAAGCAGTAGTTCTGAAAATAACTACATGACATAAACACTTCAACTCTTACATATCAAAAGTATGATTTAAAAAAAAAGTATGATTTATCTAGGCAGCCTTACAAGAATGTTTATTTTCCCGGTATTATTTCAGGAAAGTCAAGGAAGTCAGTCAAGTTAACAAACAAACAATAAAACTCCTTCTAATTTTTTAAACCCTTGATCTTAAGATGGTTTTTAACTTTAAAGTAGCTCTTATGACTATGCAAATTATCATAAGAAAAGTGAATTTTTAAGGGTGACGGTTGTAACTTTATTGATGGCTGTGGAAATGCCCTATAGAGGATGAAGTGCACACAGGCGGCACCTTAACGAGCTCACAGGTGATGCTCCCTCTTCCTCTACAAAAATATGAGTGGCAGATTCCACCCTATGCACTTCTGCTCCTGCCAATTAGGCTGCATCCTTACCACAGCCAACTGAGTCATCTGTGAACCTGTTTGTTACATTTGTTATTATGAATATGTAATTTAATTAATTATAAAAACTAATTTATTATGAAGGTAAAAAGAATAAGTTGTCATGAAAATGAAAATGTATGCTTTAGAAAAGATTCTTGAAGACAAGTTTCTAAAGATGAAAAACCAAAAAAATCTGGCAAACCAGGCTAAGAACAGGACAGCTGTGAAAGATTAGGAAGGCTACAGACTACATGATTCCATTTGCATGACACTGGGGGAAAAGGCAAAACTATAGAGACAAAAATTAGAGCAGGTGCTGCCAGAGGCTAGAGATGGGCAAAAATAATTTATGAAAGGGAACAAAAGGAAACTTTCCTGGGCGATGGAAACCTATGTTTCACATTGTGGTGGCATTTTTCACAACCACAGAGTTTCTCAACATTCATAGAATCGTACACCTAATAATGTTACATTCATACCTCAACAAACCTGACTGGCTAGGCTCTCACTAGACTTTAGAGAAACACAAACTAAAAAAACATGGTTCAATTGCATACATCTAACTAGTCATCTGCACAAAGAAAAGGCCTTGATCCTGTATCAGAAGACTGTCCCCTGCCAAAAAAAAAGTACTCACCTTAAATTGAAATAAAATGTTTAAGGTACATGTGCAGTGTATTAATTTTGAGATTTGCCAATATCACAGACTTTTTCGGATTAACTGAAATAACCGCCAACCTTAGTGACAGTGAATGAGAGATTCCGTAAATATTCTACATCCCTAGAGTTTAGGTGGGAAAGACATGATATGAGAGAGAGTTGAAGGAGAGTCGGAAGAGAATCATGTTAGATTCTGGAGACTGAATGAGAGCTCCTCCAGATGTTTAAAATCAAACTGAGGAGACAGGGTACCTAAAAAGAGTTGTAACAGATAACTCTTTAATCTCTTATTCCTCTCGGAAATCAACCCCAAATAATGAGAACAAAAGGAGAAATATAAACATATCGTCTTTGAAAAATCTAGAAGACATATTTGGACAGAAGTAAAATAATAGTAAATGATGTGGCAAATAGGAGGAAGGACAAATCTAAGAGCGTGTGAAGGACGAGACCAACAAGCAAGCCAAGAACCCCAATAAGTAAAATTTAATGTAAGCCAATTATCATTTTATTGATGACTAGGTTCCTTCCAACTAGTTGGTTCAAAAAGTTTTGAGCAAGAGAATACTGTGAATAATATAATGTTGAAAAATTTGTCAGAATACGGACTGACTATGAAAATATATATAATATGTGTAGGACCGAGAGTTGAGGGTTTTTGGGGGGCAAAACTTGAACCATCAGGTTTGTACCAGGTCTTCTAAAAGCCACATCAATCTTTAATGCCTTTTCCACTTAATGAAAAATAACATGGTAGAATATTCAATGATTATGTAATTCATCCACAGTGTATATACCTAAATTACTTGGCCTGTTGATGACCTCCTTAATCTGTTTTACACCATTCAGTCTATTTTTAAATAAACACTGCATACAATAATGATAGAAAAACAGAAAGTTAAATTATCAGTCAAAATAAAATTACCAATATGGTGTACCAATGAAAGACTTCCGTTTGGCAATCGTAGCTGTTATCTGAGCGGACACCCCAAAATCAGCTATTAAAAAAAGAGAGAAACATTTAGAAAATAAAACTGAAAGTAAAATTAAAGTAACATGAAAAAATTTCAGTAATTATTTTAATTAATTTCATAGAAATGAGACATTCTCAAACATCACTCTAAATTCTTTAAGTGGACTAGCATTAAAATATCACAAAATACGGTGCATGATAGCCATGTGGATTCCCATACATCCCCACGTGAATCAAACGACAACAGAAGTCAAGATCAATAATTTTGATGAAGAAACAACTGAGAGACTCTAACCTGCCAGACTTAATGTTATAATTTCTAATTCCCAGGACCTGAAATTCAAGGAAAGTCGTTGGAAGGGACCTTAAGTAGGAATATATTCCATTCATTTCCTGCCATACACGTGACAGCTGACATAAAAAAATAAATAAATAAATCTCTACTGGCAAATCTACCATGAAACGACATTGAAACAGACTTTTTCTAAAAATCTTAGAAAATTTAAAAAATCTTTTTGTAAAAATCTTACATTCTAATACCAATATCAATCACTATCAAGAAATGTATCTTTGTGTCAGTTTATTTTTATGTTGCTATTTAAGTATGTTGAATTCTGTATTTTCTAGTTTTTTAATGAATGATTTATAAATCTTTACAAACTAAGATATATATTATATATATAGGAGGTCTCTAAGGCACATAATATTGACACTAAACATTAAATTGCAGATGGAAACTGTTCACTAAGCCATCAATAGATAGCTGCTTTTCTCATATATAGAGGTGACTTAGGAAATTTTTTTTATGCAAATTATTGTACTTTTAAATTTGCTTAGTCCTAATGTAGGCTATAGATCAAAATAGTTTTATCTTATTTTTAGAAAATAAATATTTGAATTTTGATTTTATAGTGGCAGGCAGTTCAAAATAATCGTTTCAAACCTAACAGACACAGTTTTATAAAGTTACTATATTGTACATGTTTTCTATCTTAAACTTCCAAATTAAGTTAAAATTTAGGTTTTGAACTGCTTTAATCATAAGGTGACAACCAAAAGTTACAAAATAAAAGCCCATTTAGCATCTAAATCGCATTCTTATGTAAGTTAATACTGTGTTTTATTTTAAAAGCTTACGTAAGTAGGTAGGATTTTTGGCCTTATTGATTTTTTGCTTTTTGGTTACAAGGTAATTTTATACAGATTTCTTACTAGAAGTCCCATTTCTTTAGGGTTAGAGGTGAAAGAATTTTCAAGGTATATTATTTCACTATTCATTATATCATCAATCATTATTTATAACAAATCTGTCATATATGAAGGACAAATCTGATTCCCATTAAGAGAAGAGGAAACAGATACAGAGAGATTATATATGTTATGTCCTGCAACGAAAATTTCTGCCTAAAAATATATAGACACTGCTGAAAGGGGAAACCTAATCCTACAGAGTAAAACAAACTTACTATGCTTTGAAATAAATTTGTGTAAGTGATGAAACTCAAATTTACTTACCTAATTTTACATGACCATTATCCGTTAATAGAATGTTAGCTCCCTTCAAAGTGAGAACATTTTAGTTAAAGTAGGAAACATTTTATCAGACCGCACATATAATACATTAAACATACACATTTAAAATAACAAATGGCAGCCTCAGACCTAGAAATACTTATGATTTAAAGTATGCCCAATTAAAATGTTAAATAGAAATACTGCCTCTATAGGCTGCACCCGCCTCCTCCCTGGGCAACTTTTAAATGAGAAAGCAAAAATAAGCAGCCTGTATGGTTCAGGATGCAATCAATTATATAAGAGTAAGTTTGGGGAAAAAATATCAGGAAATCCCTTCCCACACCCCAGAGAGGAAGAAATAACCAAAATCTGCACCCCCTGATATTACTGCAGCTCTAAGAAGAAATGGGAGAGATGAGAAAAAGGAAAGAAAACTAGAGTAGTGATTTCAACTTGAATTAGGCCCTAGCAATCTAGACTTTTGCAAAGTCTTCGATTTGTTCTCTCCAGATTAAATTTTTTTAATTACCGTTTATATCATGTCACCTGTAGTTATGATGCTTCCTTCCTTCCATTCATCCATCCATCTACACACCCATTTATCCCTCTCTCCCTGAGAGACTACCAGCAACCAGACGCTATTTTAAGCTCTGGGGTTATAGTAACAAAAAAGTTACAGCTCTCATGGAGCTTACATCCAAGTAGGAATGAAAGAAAATCTAAAAATGAACACACACACACACACACACACACACACTACACGAATGAATGAATGAACCAACAAATGGTTCAAAGACAGACAGAGGTAAGTACTCTGAAGATAAAGCTGAAGAAAAGTCCTCTCTAAGGCAGTGGTAATTACACAGAGATTCAGATGAAGAGAGGGTAAGAGTCATGCTAAAATCTAGAACATTTCAGTAACAGCAAAGTCCTGGGACCAGAATGAACTTGATATGTTCCAGGAACTGCAAGTTTAGTCTGGTTAGAACAGAATGAGTAAAACGAAGAGACGTGTGAAATGAGGTCAGAGAGGAAAGCAGGGGCCATATCATGCATAACTTTAATGGTCATGTTAAAAAATCTGAATATATATGGAGTATCACGGGAAGCCAATGGTAGTTTATAAGCAGAAGGGTGACAAGATCTGAGTTTAAAAGGTCACTTTGGTTGTGAGGTAGAGAACTTCCTTTGGACCACTCAAGAATGGGAGCAAGAAGACCAGTTAGAAGGCTATTCCATAAGTCCAGGTGAGATATAATAGCGACTTAGACAGGGGAGAAATAGTGGCAATGGCCAGAATCTACCTAATCAGGCCCAAACTCTGGAGTCCAGCACACAAGTTTTTGCATAATGGAGCACCAAACCTCCTGGCCAACCTGATCTCTTAACACTCTCCTACATTTTCTTCTCTTCAATCTGTAAGATGCGGACTTGACAATCCCTGAAATGACCCCAAAATTCTGATCTCTGTATCTTTGCCCACACTGTTCCCTCTGCTTAGAAAGCAGTCCAACCTCCAACAAAAATCTATCACTTCTTCCAGATCACTGAAGTGCCAATGACAGAATCTTTCTTGATTTACTTATCTTCTTAGGATCCCTCCTACCTTTGTATCCAAGGCTCTTATGTCTTTTAAGTGGCTTACAAACCATACTTAAAGCAGAGGATCTCAGCAGGTGATCTGAGAGTCCACTGAAATTTCATGCACAATTTGAAGGCATGTGCATAAGGGTATTTTCTGAGAAGAGAGTCCATGGCTTTCATCAGAGACTCAAAGAATATGTGATCCACCCCTCCTCCCAAAAGGGCTAGAACCCTTCTGTAAGAGAAAACCTCAGGAAACAGAAGGGGGAATGAAAAAGCAGGAGGTAAGGTGGGTGAGGAAGAAGAAAGGAGATGTCAGTTATCTTTGGAAATAAGCTGAGTCCTACCATCGGGGTGTTTTGCCAAGCATGTATGGGGCACCTGCTCTCCCCTGCCAATTAAAGACTAGCAGAAAAGGTCAAGGTTTAACTTACCCATCTTGATACATTATTAAAGACAGTTCCTTAAGACTGCCAAAATTAACTAAACATCTTACAGAAAAAAACCTGAACAAACATTTTGGCCAGCCAGAAACTTCCTAAAGTCTGTAAATTAATGGAAGTTATGGACCTAATTTACATTTTATAAATAAATAACCACAAACAAGATAAAATGTGTTATTAAAACATGAATCCACAATTGTACTCTTTAAAAGGCATGAATTTGATGGTATGTAAACTGTATCTCAATAGAGCTGCTATAAAAAAATAATGAAAATCTTCAAAGTATCACTCAACTTTATTATAGTAACATATTAAGACAATAAATTCATTAAATAGAATAATTGAGACAATTTTGCTCAGTTTGATCAGAATATTTTAAGAAGAAGAAGAGGGCCATTAAATAAACATATGATATATACCTTTATATCTCTGTGCATTTTTCCTTTACTGTGAAGATAGTATAATCCCTGGAGTTTCAAAAAAAAAGTCAGAAACAGTAGTAAGACTTTACTACAAAAAACACTCTAGGATTTAAAGTGGTTAACTGAGTAGTAGTCTCTCTTACTTATTTACTCATCACAGAAAGCTCTAGGGATAATCACTTTATTTTACTGGAATATCCAAAAAGATAAAAGAATCAAGAAAATGAAAGAGGCAGAGCTCACTCTGAACTGCTAATTTTCCTAAGACAAATAATTTTCACTAAACTCTGCTCAGTTTGAAATAACATTTTAAAAATAAATATCCAATTAGTATCAGAATGAGTTTCAATTTCATAAGAGCATTTAATTTTCAAGACTTTCTTTGGTACTAACAGATATATAAAAATAAATAAGTAAATCCAATTTTAGGAGGTATATTATCATACTAAAGCTTTAAATAGTTTATTTGCAAATATAATGTACAAATTCAAGAATTTTCCAAACTGGAATATTTAATCCTTATTCTACTTAACAGCTTATGCACAGTAATCAAACATTTAGTTTAATAAAGAACATTACTTTTCAATTAGCATTGAATTTACCTGTAGTGTTTCTCTGCTAACATACGCTATTTGCAGTTCTGAGAGAGGTCCCGTTACTATGAGAGGAGAAAATTAATGTTAATAAAATTACTCGAAGTGTGTTTTTTCAATAAAAGACAAAGTTGTTAAAGTTCCACTAAGCAACAGACTTAATATATTTAAGCTCTACTAAAATGTAAGGTCCATGAGGGCAGGAATTTTAAAAATCTGATTTGCTCATTGTATCCCCAGTGTTTAGAACAGTGCCCGGCATGGAAAGGCTACTGAGTAAATGTTCACAGAATAAATAAAACAGTGAAACAGTCAATGAAATTAATTTACATTTTCATTTTTTACACCTGATCATAACACCTCTTAAATGTTAAAGAAAGCACAGCCAAGATGTCTAACTAGTTTTTATTAAAACTTTAAAAAAAAAAAACTGACATAACATGTATTATTGGCTAAGTTAAAAACAATACTTTTCCCCTAAAATTATTTGCTTTATAGATATAAAAGTACACATGTTCACTATAAAAAATTTCAATCAACAGAGATAGGTCTCTTCCTGATCCAAACCACTATTACCCAATAATAAACAAAATCAACAGTGTGGCCTGTCTCTACCAGATGACTTTATGCACAGATGTTTCATACAGTGCAGGTAGGCAGTGCACACACACAGAAACATAAATGGAACCATACTACACAGACAGTTCTGGGACTTGCCTTTTTCACTTATCACGACATCTTTCCATCTCTCTCTCTCTATATATAGAGAGAGAGAGATACAGTTTAATCATATTGTAATATTTGAATAGTATTTCCTCTGTGTGCATCTGCTATGAAAAACTATGAAAAACATTCAAACAGTTTTTTTCTTTTTCACTATTAAATCACTTTAGAATATAAGAAGTAAGTTAGGTAGGAGAAACTATTCCAGAAATTGAATTAAATCCCAACGATGAAATCATATACTAGATAGTGATTTCCCACTTACACAAACTTAAAACGTTTTGTAAAAATGTGTAGTTCAGACTACTTGTATTTTACAACTGTGGGAGAGAAGAATCTATTTCACTTAGATTCTTTTAGGGACAAGGATAAATTTCAACGTCTGAGGATAAACCATATAGTAACTAATTTCTGTGGTTTGTAAGCCTATTCTCATCCAGTAAGAAAGGCCTTCTTGACAAGTCTGTTCCCACAATATGACAAATAACATAACTTGAAAACCCTGAAAGTAACACCAGGTAAACATTTTAAAATAATTTTTAAAATGTCTAGCTAAGCTTATAAATAGTAAGAGACTTGCTCAGAAGCCAAAAGCAAAAAGAGAGATGAAATGAAAAGCAGAATGGTGAAAATATCAAATATTCTAGCTGTCTCTGAGGAGAAGGCCAATCTTAATAAGCTAGGGCTTTAGTTTTATCCCCTACATGGGCACAGAAGAAAAGGTTATAGGCCTGCAAAGGAAGAGTTAAAACAAACACCCACATAAAACCAGAATCCTCAAAGGGCTACATCTTCATTAAAATAGCAGATAAGCACCAGGAGATGACTAGGGATGTGTCATGGCCTGGGATCTGGACAGGGGAAAAAGATATCTTCTCTTGGAATTCATAAGGTTGCTTCTTCACTGAGGTTTAGAGTTCAAATATATATCGAAAACAATGAGGCCATTGGAGCCCTGGGGAAAATAATCCAATATTGTTGAAAGGACACTCTTTAAAGTCATATGGAACTCCCACTGAAGATGATCTCAAAATTATGAAATGAATGAGAAAAAAATTCAACATAAATATTTAACAGAGTGTAGAAACTTGTTAAAGAACATCAAACAGAAAGATAAATGTTCAATGAAAAACAGAGACCAAAAAATCTATTATGTTGCAACAGTATAAAGTTCTAATGTTAGTTCTGCAAAGAAAAGTAAACAAAAGGAGAGAAGAAGGATTTGCCCCATTGCCCCCAGCCAAGTGGTCAAAAATATGTCCATGAATTCTTTGATACAGCCCCCTTAAGAGTGGCAACTTCATTCCCTTCCTGAGAGTGGGCTGGACAAAATGACTTGCTTCTAAAGAACAAACTGTAACGGTAGTGACAGAATACAACTTCTAAGACTACACCATAAAAAGCCTATGGCTTCTTCCTTGCTCTTTGGGATCATTTCCTCTGGGAGAAATCAGCTGCCATCCTATGAAGAGACTCAAGCTGTCCTATGGTAAAATCTACATGGTAACGAACTGAGACCTCCTGCTAATACTGATGTGAGTGAATTATCTAGAAAGTAAATCCTTCAACCTTAGTCAAGCCTTCAGAGGACTACAGTTCCAGACAAGAGTTTGACTACAACTTCATCAGTGACCATGAACTAAAATCACCCATTTTAGCAGACATTTGGTTCTTCCTAAAACCTCCATAAGACTTTCGATCCACACCGAAAGGATCTTGGTATTTGTTGATATTTGGTCCTGCCCACAATGTCCTCAAGGCATTTGGTCCATGCTAAAAGATGACTGATATCAAGTCCTGTATAAAACCATGTGGCATGAACCAAACACGCTCACTGCACAGGACCAAACTGCAAGGACTTTCAGCATGGACCAAATGTCTTACGCATGTTTTGGCCTGTCCTGTAAGGCAAATCACCCAATTAAGCCACTCTTAATTCTTGACCCTTAGTAACTGTGAGATAACAAACGTTTGTTTTAAGACAATGAATTTTAAGATCACCGTTGCACAGCAACAGACAACTAATATGGTTCACCTTTTAAGAAGATTTAAATGCAAGAAAAATCACACTGAGTAGATGATGGAATTAAGGACAGTAAGAAAAAATATAAAAATTCACTTAATGGTGCTTCAGAAATAAACAGAAATAATTTTTTAAAAGCTGCTTTAATAAAAAAAATTGCATAATGGATCAAAATATAATTTGTATATGCCAGCAAAGCAACAAACAAAAACCCCATAAGCACTGTGGTTATTAGAAAAGTAGAACATCTCTCTGACCAACGAAGGTAATTCAGCGTATTTTATACTACTCCCAATGGAATGACAACACGATGAAAGAGAGAGAGAGGAGGAAACAGACACACGCACACACAGAGAAATGGAAGTACACGTCTTATATGGTTATGTGAGTAGACAGCACTGTAGACCACAGCCAAAGAGAACTATACATTGCCATGAGGAGGCTATTCGATAGAAACCTAGGTGAAATCAAAGGAGTGAATGCAGAGAAAGAGGGTTTGGAGCTGTGTATAAGCATGTATATTCTCAGCATGTATGTCTGACAGCACGCAAGTTAATACAAGATTATTTCTTCCATAGATTCTTCATAAACAGATCAGTACCAACAAATTTATATTACTATGTTATTTCCATCAGAAGGTTGATATGGAAAGATAACATGACAACCTATTTCTGTAACAACTGTCTTTCTTGCTTCCTAATGAAGAAAGCAGAATCAGACATCTAAGACCAATCATATATATCTGATGAAATTATGAAGCAATCTAAGACCAAAAAATAAGTATGCTTCAAAAAACTAAAGATGCAAAAGAACGGATGAAAAATTACAAGACAAGAATAAGACAAAAAATTGAAGGAGACCTGAAACAGAATCAATTTTGGAAATGAAAAATACAGTCACCAAAAATTAAAACCTAATGGATGTACTTATCACATGTACACGATCAGTGAACCAGAAGATGGCTATGAGTATCCTCAGTGTTCTGAGGGACTAAAAACTGGAAAATATGAAGGTGACTTTAAGAGACATGGAATGGAAATTCTAGAAGGAGCAATCAGAGAAACTGAAGGAGAATCTATTTGAATAGACAGTAATTAACCATTGTCAGATTTGATAAAAGAACTAAAATCTCATATGTAAGCACTTTAAGTCCCAAGCAGGAAAAGTAATCTACACTTAGATACTAGAAACACCAAAAATGAAGAGAAAAATCTTAAAAGCAATTAGAAAGAAAGGAAGATTACCTGCAAAGGATCAACAGTTAGCAGAAGGTACCAACAACTACACAAACTAGAAGACAATGGGCCAGTATCTTTGAAATGCTGACAGAAAACATCTGTCAGTGGAGAAAATGTGCCTATGTCTGCTTAATCTATCATTTAAGAATGAGGATCAAAGACTGAGTTTACCACCAGGAGACTTAGTTGAAAAAAACTTAAGAAAGAAGGAAATTAAATCAATAAGTAACATAGTAGAGAAATTAGTCCAAATGAAGACAATAAAAGGGGAAAATAGCTTTTAAAATTTATAACCAACTTCCAGAAACACTATGTTCTGTAATGCAAATGGTGCCAAATATTTTTCAATTTTCACTGAACCTTTGACATCAAAATGTTATTAATAAAAAGGAAAAAATTATCAAATAGAAAGAATAGCCACACTTAATAAAAAATATTATCAGAAAATAAGTAACTTTTCATAAAGCAGAAATACTCAATATTCTCATGTTTTTCTTTCTGACTTTTTTTTTTTTAAGTTCCCTGACCAGGGATCGAACCCATGTCCCCTGCAGTAGAAGCAATGAGTCCTAGCCACTAGACTACCCGGTAAGTCCCTCTTTCTGGCTTTCGAGGCTCTCTGGATCTGATCCCAGACACACCCCAGACATTGAGAGTGATCTCGAACCACACCTTCATGTCACCGTGCTGCTGCCTCACCCCCAGGAGCGCACATCTCCCTCTTCTTTGTACCCAAAGTTCACCAATCTTTTAAAGACCAATTTAAAGCCCACTTTCTTCATTATACCTTCTAAAGCACTTCTGGAAAATCTATCATTTCCTGTTTCCTATTCCAACTGAACTAACTATATATAAAATGCCTTCTTTAGAATTAGCAAATAATTCCACTGCATGAAGCTTTCTAACTTAGAAAGCAAATGCTCCTTTTGCCTGTATATATCTTAAATTTCCTTATGTATCCATACAGTATAATGATAAAACATACTTTCCACAAAACACTGATGTTTAATATAGTAAATAACTGCATTTTAAGAAAGTCTACTTAATCTCTTTAACATACAACTTTTGGTCTTACCATGATAAATATCCTGTAAGGAACCACCTCCGCAAAACTCCATGCAAATCCAAAGTTTATCTCGCCTATAAAAAGAAAATAAGCATTATCACATTTTCATGATTAAAACTACTTGAAGTAACAAGTATTGGAAGGCTGTATGTTAATACCTTGAAAAACCACATAAATGCAATGTGCTATTTAAGAGAGAAGCTAATCTCTATGAGTAAACGAATCTTCGATACTTATGTGCTACTGTAACTCAACCTAAGGTTTTAATTCTTAAAATACACCTTTTGCAGGATATAAAGATGTCATCCAGCACATTCAAATGAGAGAAAATGTCCCTTTAGTTAAAAACTTCCCTTCCATCAGTTATCCATCTACCTTATGACTGTATTATAAAAGTTAAATGCTAATTAGAAGGTTCATACCAAAAATTATATAGAAGATTTATCACACAGAATAGCAATACATCTTAAACTACATCACTTTGATGGCGCTCTTATCAACAAAACAGACAAAATGTAAATTTTACCCTCATATCTAGACTCAACAAAGATCTTTCAAAATTAACCTTTGTTAAAAATTTATCACTTAGAACAAAAGAAAAGAAAAGAAAAACTATCACTCACTTGTCTTTAGTAGAATTTCTCTCTCACATTTACATTATAAGACAGCATAATCATAAGTCACAGGAGAAATAATTAGCAAAGAAATAATTGCTTATTCCTTTGTTCATTCCTTTGTTGAATCATTAATTACTTCATCTCAAAACGTACCAGGAAATGTACTATTCTTGGGGGCCAGAGATGAGCAAGCTCAGTCTAACACGGAAGATTCTGCCTTCATAATAGAGACATAATAGAGACATATGTCTGTCTCTCTCGCCCCTGTATCGATAGTGCCTAGGTATCCAGCAAATGAGTATTTATTCTATAAATGAATGAATACATGAGTGAGTGAAAGAATAAACAAATTGATTAGATCCAGGGTCAGCAAACTATGGCCAGTGGGCCAAATCTAACCTGCTGCCTGATTCTGCACAGACCAGGAATTATGAATGGTTTTCATATTTTTAAATGGTTGGGGGAGGGTTGTCAAAAGAAGATTTCTTGACATGACAATTATGTGAAATTCAAATTTTAGTGTCCGTGTAAAGTTTTACTGGAACATAGTCAAACTTGTTCACTTACATATTATCTGTGGCTGATTTTTGTACTAAAAGCAACGGTGAGCTATTGTGATAGAGAGAAACACACAAAATCCACAAAACTTAAATGGTTTACTATATGGTCATTTAAAGAAAAGGTCTGGTGACCCCTTGACAGAATTATAGTTTGATTAATGGACAATCCGGCCTTGTATAAGTTCTGCAAGAACCTAGAGGTAAAAAAACTAGCAAAGTTAAGGGATATTTAAGAGAGGAAAAAACATTTGAGTTGGGTCTTGAAGTTAAAGTAGGAACTCACTGCCAAGAGACATGGAAAAGGTCTGTGCAAAAGAATGAAAATCTGAAAGAAGACCCACATTTGAGAGACTGTGGATGATTTAGCATGAGCTGAATTCAGGCTACCTGAAGAGAGAGTGCAAGACATGAAGCTAGAATGGGCTGAGGTCATACTGTAAAACAACGGTCTGTTTGTGGATGCCTTGGTTTAGTTCCCTTCACCTGGAAGGTCTCTAGTTTGTCAGTGTCTCTTAAAACGTGGCACCCAGAGTTAAGTACTATTCAGAGTACAGCACGTGAAAAGTGAAAGGCGTTCAGGCGTGTCTGACTCTGCGAAATTCTCCAGGCCAGAATACTGGGGTGGGAAGCCTTTCCCTTCTCCAGGGCATCTTCCCACCCCAGGTCTCCCACATTGTAGGCAGATTCTTTACCAGCTGAGCCACAAGGGAAGCCCTCAGAGTAGTACATGAACAGTATACTAACAAGTGGACACGTATGGCAGTGCTGGTATGATGAAGCAGACCTGAGAGCTGAGCTGACCTGGTTGGGTACAATGGACCATGGACCATGTAACAAGCGAACACAAACTATTAAAGAGTGTGGTCAGCAAACAAGAGTACAAACTGCCATGATTCTACAAAGTTGAAGAGAGTGAAGCCCAGCGAAAGAAATCAGGACCTCACATTTACAGGTGGTCCACGCACCGACGAAACTGAGACATGGCAGCTGATGGTAAAGTATGACCTAGCTGGGCTTCTTAAGTGGCTCAGTGGTAAAGAATTCACTTGCCAATGCAGTACACGTGGGTTTGATCCCTGGGTTGGGAAGATCGCCAGGAGAAGGAAATGGCAACCTACTCCAGTATTCTTGCCTGAGAAAGCCCATGGACACAGGAGCCTAGCAGAATACAGTCCATGGGGTCACAAAGAATCAGACATGACTTAGCCACTAAACAACAAGAAGTGAGGTTACTAATGAGCTTATGCTATGCTATGCTAAGTCACTTCAGTCGTGTTCGACTCTGTGTGACCCCATAGACGGCAGCCCACCAGGCTTCCCGTCCCTGGGATTCTCCAGGCAAGAACAATGGAGTGGGTTGCCATTACCTTCGCCAATGCATGAAAGTGAAAGGAGAAAGTGAAGTCGCTCAGTCGTGTCTGACTCTTAGCGACCCCATGGACTGCAGCCTACCAGGCTCCTCCGTCCATGGGATTTTCCAGGCAAGAGTACTGGAGTGGGGTGCCATTGCCTTCTCCACTAATGAGCTTAAGAAGTAATTTTTCCACTGGTGACATGAATAGCTATGTATACTGCTCAGAATTACCACCTGGCACCTCTCTGCACCTTTGGTTGCACAGAGAGGTGTAAGGCTCAGGCAAGTCCATCAACTAATATTCTTTGAAATGATGCTTAGACTATAATTCAATATGTATAATGCAGGATTTCATAGCCTGATCTCTCTAGACTGAATCCTTTCTTTAGGACAATGGTTTTCAAAGTATGGTCTGGGGCCCTCTAAGAGTGCCAGAGATCCTTTCAGTGGGTCAGCAAGGTTAAACCCATTTTCATAACAACACTAAAAATTACTTGCCCTTTGCACTCTTTTTTGAGAATACAGTGGAGTCTTCCAGAGGCTGCAGAAGTGAGATGATGATGTAAGTCCTCTGATGGCTACTGGGATATGTGCTTATGTATTCTTGTTTCAAATGCGTCTCAATTTTATCTCTAATATAGTAAGTATCAATAGATATGATCCATAGAAACCAAAGCTCTTTGGGGTACTCAATAATTTTTAAGAGTGCAGAAAAAAATGAGCTTTCAGACCAAAATGTTTTGAGAACTACGGCTCTAAAATATTTTCACATCTGTTGCACATGAATCTGATGTAAAATTCCTGTTGCAAGTGATTATGCAAACAGGCAGCAGGGACTTCTCACACCTTACAAAAACTGGCTGAACGGTTGTTCTGGGATCTGCTTAGGATAAACAGAAATAACATGTAAACTGCTTAGTAAAGGACCTCGAATTTAATAAGCCCAATAAACGTTAAGCCATTTCTACTTCTTTTCTTATATTTCATCTTGTTGGGCAGTTATTTACACTGCTTACAATGCTCCTAGAACTCAGAGAACGTGTAAATAGATAAAACTGCCCTTTTCTAAGAGGAAAAAAAAATAGGAGAGAGATGGGATTGATTTGATGTAACTTCTTACTAAAGTTGTGTTAATCACCACTTCCTTCTTGTAAGTGCTAATTATGTGATTAATTATCTTAGATGCTTGTTGGGGACAGATGACCGACAAGTTTAACGGTCTGTATTTTCTAAAAATCACCTTTTCCTTTCCGAATCGGTCAATGTGATCACTGATCTTTTGACATCTCTCCTTTTCGTCAAAAGGCACTCACTGACAGTGGATGGCCATCGTGTCTGCTATATTTTCAGTACAGTAATGAGATATACTTTATATAAATCTAAAAAGGCTTGGATTCAGGTAGTGTCTAGTGTTCTGTAATTATCTACTCATCTATCTGTGCTTTAATTCCTTCTTAATAATGCTTTTCCTACCCTTGCTACTTTGAAAACAATTCTCCTTTAGTAAGGAAAATGGATGTAGGAAATGAGTTCTCTGCTTTTTAACATATTTCAGTATCACACCATCCTCTCCTTGAAGTTGGTCTACTCCTTTGCCTACCTTGCTTAAAAGTACAATTTTCTCTTCATTCTATGTGAAATGACTTTCCAACTTACACACTGAGGGAAAAAATTGTAATAATACATTTAAAATTTTACTTTTCAGGAGGTATAAATACTTCACCTTTATAACTCTCTATTTAGTTAACTCTGCTATTATAAAAAATGTTTGAATATTCTGAGTTTATTAGAAAAATGACTTCCATCTGTTCCATGAATGTCCCTCTTGTGATGGTGAATCTTCATTTGCTTTTGGTCATTCACCAAGCCATCTGTCTAACAGGAAAGAACTTGAATCACATTAGTCCACTTTATGCAGGCCAATAAATTATAAAATCTTTGTCCCTGGGTATTTGGGACTGAAATACAATTAATCACTGAGGTAAATATATGTGTCTCTTAATTCCCTGACTCAGCAAATCCTTAGAATTCTTCTTTCTTATCCTCTAAAATCACTGTTCTATTTGACAAGGAATAGAAAAATAAATAGGGGCAAAATTCACTATTCTCACCTTCTAGTTCGGTGTTTACTAGAATATATATTTCACTGAAGAGTTTATCATTTCTATCAATACAACATACCTTTTAACCTTCCCACACCAATTGAACAAACTAAGCATAATTATTTATATATTTTGCCCAAATATAAAAATATTTTAAAAGAAAAAATGTGAGCATGATCACCAAGGATAAACAGCTCTTGAATGTCTGCTACAAACGGGCACACCAAGTCGTTCCTCCCACCCCATGTGAAAAATGTAAAGTTCACTAACTGCTGGGCGTTTTAATTTAGGATGACTTATTTTAATGTGAGCTGAATTTAAAATGTTTTGGTTCATTTTTAAACATATGCAAAAAAAAAAAAAAAAAATGACTGCCTTTTGTATATGGAACCCATCCACCTGCTTCCCCTTTAACAATGAGGGGTAGCTATGTATTCAGGGGATACAAGGTGACCTATTTCTCTGTAATTCTACCTAACAAGCCCCAGTTTGGCATAATATCTGACCAAGAATGGACCATAGGACAGCAGCTCTATGTGAAGCACGCTCCCTCAAAGTTAACGGCTGGACAGTGAAATAAGTTTTAGAAATGTCATATATTAACCTTCTCTTGGAAATTAACAATGCCACTGATATTTAAAGGGCTCTGAGAAAACCAGTGGGGTTGGGGGAGACAGAGTACAAGGAGAAATGGAAGGAGGAGATGCAGGAAAGGGAGGAAAGGGTGGGGAAACGAGGACGGACGAAGAGAAGAAAAGGGGGAGGAGGGGAGACGGAAAAAGCTGGGAAGGGGAGAAGGGAGAGCAGGAAGAGGAGAACAAACAGCAGAAGGCGCGAGGGAAGACAAAGATAAAGAGGAAATACAAATTCTCTGATTTGCTTCGCCCCCAAATTATTTTTTCCATAAACCCACATATGAGCACCCCTCAAAACAAATGTTCGGTAGAAATACCTGAGCAATACTGGTGTAATAAAGTACCTTGTAAGGTAGTTCCATCAAATCTCTCACACTTAAAGAGGACTATTAGGGATTACCCAGTGAAATTCGAATGAAATATCTTAGTTTAACTGATAGTTTTGTATTAATGCTAATTTCTTAAGTTTTGACAAATGTCCCAGGGTTATGCAAGATGTTAATATCAGATAAAGCTGAGGGAACTCTTTGTACTATCTTGGCAACTTTTATGTAAATCGAACATATTCCAAAATTAAGTTTCTTTTTTTAAAAAAAGATGTGTGTGCTAGTCGTTTCAGTCATGTCTGACTCTTTGCAACCGCATGGACTGTAGCCTGCCAGGTTCCTCTGTCTCTTTCTCCAGGCGAGAATACTGGAGTGGATTGCCATGTTCTGCTCTAAAAAAGAGTAACTAGGTATAAATTAAAATGACTTAACTGTAATTTTAATTTTCATAGTGTGAACATTCAAAAAGGCATTTTTAGTTAAGATTCTGTGGTTTCCCTGGCAAGTCCTCTCTCTGGCTCTAGAAAAAAAATTTCTTCCACTTTCTGTACAACTCAAGAGACTACCATCTCTTTCTTGGATTACTGTAATAAATATACTGTATAAAATTAACTGACTCCTTGTCTTACTCTCCTTCACTCCAAGTTCCTCCCCCACAGAATATACTATCTCTGAGTTAAAGCCTTCCAACAAATATGCTCTACACTTATAGCTCTTAATTAAGGCATAAAAGGTTTCTTTCTTTGCCTAAATCTCCTCGGCCTTACCTTCTGAACTACACCCTTTCCCCTTAAGCTTTAATGTGAGATTGTTAGCTGTCTCCTGAACACTTCATGATTTTTTCATGCATGCATTTCCTTTGTCAGAAATTATAATCTTCTATACACATGCACACACCACAGTAAATGTTTACTAACCCTTTAACACCATTTGGGAATCATATCATTCAAAGAGCTCTCTCTGATTCGCTTTAGCAAAATCAGATGCTCTACCATCTTAACCACTTTGTAACTGACATCAAAATGATTACTGTACTTAGCATATTGTGTGTCAGTCATTTCTGACTCTTTGCAACCCAATAGCCTGTAGCCTGCCAGTCTCCTCTGTCCATGGGATTTTTCAGGCAAGAGTACTGGAGTGGGTTGTCATGCCCTTCTCCAGGAGATCTTCCTAACCCAGGTCTCTGATGTCTCCTGCACTGGCAGGCAGGTTCTTTACCACTAGCGCCACCTGGAGGGCCTCACCTAGCATGCTGCTGCTGCTGCTGCTAAGTCGCGTTAGTCGTGTCCGACTCTGTGTGACCCCATAGACAGCAGCCCACCAGGCTCCTCCATCTCTGGGATTCTCCAGGCAAGAACACTGGAGTGGGTTGCCATTTCCTTCTCCAATGCATGAAAGTGAAAAGTCAAAGTGAAGTCACTCAGTCGTGTCCACCTAGCATAGCATGTTGCAATTATTTGCTCATGTTTGTTTTTTCTATTTGATAATAAGCTCCTTAAAGGCAAGGGCTGTTTTATCTATCTTAACATCTCCAGAAATCAATACAGCACTCCAGACATTCTAAGAAATAATATAAAAACACTTTGTAAGTGGTGGTGATTTAGAAGTATATTATTACTGTAAATTAAATTATGTTCAAGTACGTTAGATTTCAAAGGTTTAAAATATCTCATCATCTAAATAAAATTGTTTTTACAAATCTGGCTTTGATCCTCCAAAGGCTTATCTTTTGAGGAGCATTTGCTGTTATTCAAAGGATACGCTGGGCTAAGGAAAGCTCAGAAGCAATCTGAAGTCAAAATCATAATTTGCTTAAAAGAAACAATAGTTAAAAGAAGCTTAAAAGAAGTTCTTCTAGGAATAAAGAATAGGCCTATAAGTGATTTAAATCTGTTGTTTTATAAATATATACACAGAAATACATAGATAAATATATATACAAAACCAGGACTATTTACTTTAAATTTCCAAAGAAATGTTTTATATAGTCAGCTGTTATTGCATAGTATGCATAATTAGGCACTCAATAAACACAGGCCTTTAAAATATTTTTTAAAATTTTGTATTGGAGCATAGTTAGTTTTGAATTAGCTTCAGGTGTAGAGCAAAGTGATTCAGCTGTACATATATATATATTTATTTAATAAACATGAATCTGAGCAAACTCTGGGAGACAGTGGACAGGGAAGCCTGATGTGCTTCAGTCCACAGGGATATAAAGAATCAGACATGACTCAGTGACTGAAAAAGAACAATAACAATTCTTTTTCAAATTCTTTTCCCATTTATGCTATTACGGAATACTGAGTAAAGTTCTATGTGTTTTATAGTAGGTCCTTGTTGGAATAAACACAGGCTTTTAAGGATATTGAAGAGCAAATAAGGAAGGCACCATCAAGAATATTAGGCTCCTGTTTTATAGGAGGCTCAGTCTTGAGATTTCCTTGGGAAATAATCATAGCTCACTATAATCCTATTATAAAATATGCTTCTGAAATTAATTATATGCTGGTCATCTATTCAGTAAATTCAAGGGTTAAGTGTAATTTTCTGGAGGGGAAATTTATTAACAAACTACATTAGTTCAATTTCCTCATTTTTTGGCCTAAATTTGTTATACTAGGCTACAATGGCAACAAGATAGAAGAATGTCACTAAGAACAATATATATTTTAGAGGGCTTGTATCAAGTTCAAGCAAACAAGCTCCTTGCCTTCTGTAAAATCATTCAGTAATGAGAAAGAATCCAAGAAACCATGTTTCCTTGGAGACTAAATCTGTCCTTTCTGGACGATGTAATGCTGCTGCTGCTGCTATGTCGCTTCAGTCGTGTCCAACTCTGTGCGACCCCATAGACGGCAGCCCACCAGGCTCCCCCGTCCCTGGGATTCTCCAGGCAAGAACACTGGAGTGGGTTGCCATTTCCTTCTCCAATGCATGAAAGTCAAAAGTGGAAGTGAAGTCACTCAGTCATGTCTGACTCTTTGTGACCCCATGGACTGCAGCCTACCAGGCTCCTCCATCCATGGGATTTTCCAGGCAAGAGTACTGGAGTGGGGTGCCATTGCCTTCTCCAGGACTATGTAATACCTATACCTAAAAAAATGCTGGCGAGGTACCTGCAAAGCCAGGTTTAAATCCCAGTGCCTACAATGAGTAGTTGGATAACCTGAAGAAGTCATTTATCCAGTACTCCATCTTCCCATCAGTTAAAAAAAAGCGTGGGCTAAAGTGACAAGACCTCTTAGTCCCTTCCAGCTCTAACACCCCACAAGGCTAGTGATCATTATCCCAGAGTCTGAATTTGGATGGGTCTAGACTTTACCTAGGGAAGCAGGGAAGAATTTATTGAAGAAAAGAGAAAGAGAGGATTAATTGCTATTTTATATTAATAACTACCATTTGCTTTCATATTACTTTCATCAGCTATACAAGTTACAGAATAAAACTATCTATTTAAACCAACAGTACTGGGGATTCCCTGGTGTTTCAGTGGTTAGGACCTCGAGCTTCCACTGCAGTGGGCATGGGTTTGGAGCTAAGATCCCACATGTGTTGCCGTGTGGCAAAAAGAACAAAAAAAGAACAAAACCCCCAAAACCTACCACCAACAAAACAACAAAAAATCCCCCTAAAAAATCCCAGTATTCCTATATCAAATCATTCAACTCCAAATGAACACAGCCTCACTTAAAAAAATAATAATAATAACCTCAATTTTGTCGGTTTCATTATGGTTTCTGGACAGTTTTGCCCTTTGCATTCTTATATTCAGATTAAAATAAAAGTACCCTCTTTAAAAAAAAATCCATCCAGTTATACACATAACAGATATTTGCACACTTTTCTGTATGTATGTTATCTTTCAATTTTAAAAGTTTACTTTTCAAAAAAGGGTATTCAAAATATAGTCAGAATACATGTTTCCTGAAATCTAAAAGGAAGTACTATTTTTGTTAGGCATAACCTCAAACTGACTCTCTTGCAGCAAGTCTCAAAGTTAAGGTTAAAGAGTATGTGACTACAAGCTTGTGCTCTTTTGCCCAAAGCCTCAACAAAAATGGATATAAACTCCAAAGGAATTCTGCATTCTGGTAACAAGATCAAATGTTCTGCTGCTTAACCTGTGTGAGAAGGCTCCTGCCTAAGGAAGCCAAAAAGTCTAATGTCCAATTTAGTGTAACACGAGCTTGGCGGATTTTCTGGGGCAGGGCAGGGCAGGTGGTAAGATGTGAAATGTTAGAAGTTTATCTGGTCAGCTCTTTTGCCAAGAAGTAGAAAGGCCAAGTCAAAAGTCATGTGATTCACGAGCAAAGTATCACACAAAGCTTCTGTAAATAATTTGAAATGAGACTGGGAACTAAATACTTGGTAGGAAACTCTCTCAAACACCTTATTTGTAAAACTGGAAGAATATTTACCAGAGTAAAATTGTTAACAGCATTGTTGAAAAAAATCAAATAAGGCACGGACCTGATGGTATTCAAAAAATAGCTAATAGTAATAGCAATTGTACCAATAATAGTAGTAATAGCAGTTAACATTTATCAAGCATTTATTATGCTGTAATCATTGTTCTAAACACTTGTATTTACCAATTACCCCCATTTGCTATCACATCATGTATCTGTTATTATTATCTGCATTTTAGAGATGAGCAAACAGAGGCACAGAGTGATTAGGTAATTTGCCATAATCACACAGTTAGTAAGTGATGGTGTCAGGATTCAACCAACCTGATTCCAGAACTCTAGGCTCTCTGAACTAGCAACTATACTACTGTCTCCTTCACAGAAAGACCACCCCAAGGTTGACGTGTAAATGGGTGCAGCTATCTTGGAATAACAGTTAGACTGTGGATGGTCCCTTACTTCTAGAAGACTCAGGCCATGTTTGAGAAATACTCAGTTTAATGTCTTTGGGGAAACACAGAAACTCTTAAATTACCTATTCTTCCTTGGAGGAAGAAAACTTTGTAATACTTCTCCCAAATGAGTCTAAGCAGGGTCATTTTGTTAGAACCAAGAATAGTAAAACAAATTGTTTTGAAATAATTTTAACATATTGATAGCAATCGATTATTTGTATCATGAATTTAAAAGATTTTAAGAGACTTCTTTGAGCTGATAACAGTAACTGCCTGTGCTGGGTCTGTCCATAAAATAAAAACGGATGCAGAAATGGTTGTTAAGAGTATTGTCTGAACCACTCAGCATTAAAGCAGTTTCAACTTGGTTGTTAAAGAACCCATTCAAAATGTTTAATAGTCACTGACCTGGGGGTAGTACCTGTCCCTATGTGAACTAAAGTCTCCATTAAACCCACCCTTCGACCTCAATGAAGGTGGGCAATCAAAGCTGTCCAAGAGTAGTTAGAATCAAGAAGAGTTGGTCCGGCTGGCTTTTCACAAGCTGGAAAGAAGAGAGGGCAGAACTGCCCAGTCTTTTGCATATGCTGTGCCTGCATCAGAAGAGGAGAAGTGTTTTGTACTTGGCTCATAGATGGAAGGGGCGCTGTAATAAGTTACATCCTTATCTTACTTATCCTACAATGTATGGGAACCAAACAGGAGTTTTTTTTTGTTTTTTTTTTTTTAATACCTAAGAAAACATTCTGCAATCCCCCCTTTTGGAAGGAACCTTGAAAACAATTAGGTCACAGTATTCAACTTATAACTACATACAGAAGTGAATGAAACACAAGATTTGACCTTGAGGTCATCCCCTATGGAATATGATCTGGGAAACCCAGCCTGGTCCTGCCAACCAAAACAAGGGGTGGTAAATTCAGTCTTTCTAAGTTCACTTTAGGACCTGGGAAAATAAGAAGCTAGTGAAATAATTATAATTCGTAGTCCTTTGGATAAAACGAAAGGAAGGGATGAGGCAATACTCTGAGGATAGAAGCACAAAAGAAAAAAAAAGGTTCTAATAAAAACAACAGATATACTCTCTAAATTCACTCAAGACTAGAAGAAAGGGGCATGTACAGAATGGTTTACTTAGATCTCTACCATAGAAAGACTAACCATAGAACTTTTTACTTGTGAAACTACACCCAGAATTCCCAAGAGTACAACAGACATATCACAGACTGTGGTACTGGTTACAGAATTAGATAGGTCACAAAAATTCCATTCATGTGAAAATATCGTGTCTCCAAAGCATGAAGAAATATACAAAACATGGTACTTGAGCTAACTTAATTTTGTTAAATGGATTAAATGACAGAAATCATTATTGCTTTTCATAAGGGAAACAAACAATGTACCTGAGATAGCTTCCAAAATAAGCAACAATATTTGGGTGTTTACAGTCTTTCATCATAATAATTTCTTGCTGCACAACTGCAAAGTCTTCTCCTAGAATAAAAAATAAGCATGTTGAATATTTAGTAGGTAAATTTCAAAATGTCAATTTGTTTCAAAACATAATAAATTATGCTGATATTATTTTTAATGATAACTTCAGTCCTTTCTTGACAGAAAGTAAAGTACAGCAATTAAAAGTATGAACTCTGGCCCCAGACTGTGCGGATTCGAATCCTAACTCTGTCCCTGACGAAGCTGTGTGGACTTGGGCAAATTACTTGATCTGTCTGTGCCAATTTCTTCCTCTGTAAAATGGGGATAAAAAATAATAATAACCTATCTCATAGGGCTGTTGGAAGGGTCAAGTGAACTAATGTATGTAAAATGTTTAGAAGAGTATCTTGACACAAAGAAAGCATTAGATAAGCATTTACTATTATTACAATTATGCCCTGGATATAATCATCACATAATTCACTAGAAATACATTATTTTTTCCCTTTATTAGCAAATAACATTTAATATAAGTTTACACAAAGAAGCAATTCTTTTTAAAGATAGGGTAGGAACCCCTAGACACCCAGACTATCAAATGTACCTCCACAGTTCTCTGTGTAGAGCTGAGCGGCCTTTAGCAGTACTGGGTTACCAGGTGGTCCCCACACACAGGCCTATCCCGTATTCGAGTGCCTCGTCCCAGGTGTACTGGGATGTAGAATGGGATTGCATTTAAGCCTGGTCAGACTGTAAGCAAGTAATCTCTCCCCTTCTACTCCTTTCCTCCTTGCCCAAATTCTTCGAAATAAGATCTGGCAATCCTATAACAATGTCACACACTATGCCTCCTGAATGAACACTTGTCATGAGAGAAAAAGAACTGCCATGAATGCAAATGTGGTAAACCAGAGACTATGCAGAAAAAGAACATGTAGAAGTACTTACATTTAAATCAAAGCAGCTTTTTATTACTAATTCAGTTTTTAAAGCATTATATACTATAAAAAATCTGATTAAATGAATATTAGTGGCAAAGTCAAAAATAGGCTTCCCAAAGCAGTCTAAATCATAAAAGCAAGGCTGTAATGAGAAGCCCTGACATTTCTGGTCTTGGCATTTTCCACCTGTAAATGTAACTGAGACCTGAAGTAGCCTAACTGTGAAACATATGAACTCAATACAGTCCCAGTCACAGGGAAGAGGTAGAGAAGAGATAGTATGTCAGATTTGTCATTTCTGCACTGAAATGAAAATCAAAGATCTCCAAAGGGAGAGTAGCAAATTTTTATATCTTCAAAATTTCAAAAGAAAATCACTAAACCAGGAGGATATTCTGCTGGGTTTACTTTCCACTAGTAAGAATTCTTGATTTTCAGTGTATTAAGAAAAATCCAAGATAAAAATAATAAAGCCATAATGAGACTAATACCAATTTTCAGGGATACACTAAATACTTTGTAAGCTCTAAATTTTGCTTTTTCACATGCCTCTTGATTATCCTTCTCCCCAATCTGGTAACTGGGTTACAGGAAATCAAAGTTGAGATAAAGTTAACTCCAGGACTTTAGTTTAATGGTTAGAGGAAAGCTGCTCTCTTTTGGGGGGCAGCCCTGAAGTTGTTAGTCATCACACAACCTCTTAGGGAGCCAGAATAACACTGATCTGCAGAAAACAGCAAGAAGAAACAAAAAAAGGGGAGAAAGGGAAAGGCATGTGACAATGTAATTAAACTTGGAAATCTCATCTGCCTTGGTCATTTTCAGATATACCTGTTCTTGATCAATAAATTCCCTGTACTGTTTAAGCCACCTTGAGCTGTAGCTTCTGTCACACCTGCAAGCATCAGTGCATCAACGTCTGCATGTCTACATCCTCACTGGACTGTGACAGCCTACAGAACAGGATGATGCTTTTATGACCTTTGCATCCCTAGCACCTAATATGTAATCAATAATATGCAGCTGTCTGAATGAATCCATGACAGAACATAATGCCTCTACCTGATGACTCTAAATCAGGAACATCGGCTTTTGGTTTAATTTCATCCAGTTATTAGCATGTTTTATACAACTGTTTGCTTGCTGCTAAGTCACTTCAGTCATGTCCGACTCTGTGTGACCCCATGGACTGCAGCCCACCAGGCTCCTCCGTCCATGGGATTTTCCAGGCAAGAGTACTGGAGTGGGGTGCCATCGCCTTCTCCAGTTTGCTTGCTACTCCTGTGCTTTTACTAAAACCTATGAGTGACTTTAAGCCTTCAACTATCTCCCAGGAAATGTTGATACAAAGTGCTTCCTTTTTATCCTATTAAGTCAATTCCTGTGATTAGGACAATGGCCAAATGAAATTCAACATTTTTGTGGGGAAAAAAAATTCAAAGGAAAAAACTCACAATTTGATTTTTAAAGGTAACTGAAAAAGGTAGATTTGAGAAGGAAAAAAGAAAGCAGTTTATTACATTAATTAATCCAAAGGAGCCTAACAGACTTAAAGGACTTTTTTCAAAGTTCAAGAGAAATATTCCAAAGAATAAATTAACAGCCCTCCCCGCCTAAATCTTAGCATACCTAACTGGATACTGCAAATTCTTTCCAATTTTGAGAGTCTAGGCGTTTTTGGTAAAATTTTTAGACATGAAAGTGAAGTATATATCTTCCAGAGGATGGCAAAAATAAAAACAAAACCTAACTGAGAAAAATAGGCAAGCCTAGAAGAAGAGATCATGAATAAACCAAGTAGGCAGGCAGAAAAATACAAACTAACACATGCAAAGTTCTCAGAATCAACATGACACATACCAAGTGGTAAAAAATGTTATCTATTTAGTAGGCTGAATAACGGCTCCAAGGAGAGCCAGATGCTAACCTCTGAAACCTGTGAATGCTACCGTATATGGCCAAAAGAGGTTCGCAAGTGTGATTAAATTAAGGATCTTCCAATGGGGAGATTATCCTGAATTATTTGGGTGGGCCCTCTAAGTGTAATCACAAGTGTCCTTTTAACAGGAGGCAGAGGGGATCACTGCTCCATTTTTTGGCTAAGATCAAATGTAAGAGGAGGGAGAGGGAGACTTGGAATGGCAATCCACTCCAGTATTCTTGCCTAAAAAATCCCCTGGACAGAGGAGGATGGTAGGCTACAGTCCAAAGAGTTGCAAAGAGTTGGACACGACTGGGCGACTGAGCGCAGCACAGAGGGAGACTTGACTATAAGAAGGCAAGGAGCAAGATGCTATGCTGCTGGCTCTGATGATGGAGGAAGAGGCCAAGAATTAACAAATGCAAGGAATGTAGCTCTACAAGCTAGAAAAGGCAAGGAAACTGGTTCTCCCTTAGCGTATTCAGAGGAAAAGCACCCTTGTGGACACTCTGATCTAGACCCAATGAAACACACTCTGGACTTCTAAATTCCAGAACATTAAGAATAAATCTGCGCTGTTTCAAGTCATCAAGTGTGGGATTTGCAAATGTAGCCATAGGAAATTAACACATAATTACTATCAACATTATGTGCGACAGAGCTGACTAGCCACTCACAAAATATCTATGCTCTCCCTTTCATGGTAGGGAAGTTACTGCTGGGAGGCAATCAGCCAGTCAAAAGACAACAATTCCCTGTCAACATGATGTGCCCAAGAGACTAGTTCTCGCCAATGGGATGTGGACAAAAAAAATTATGCCCTTTTCCTGCTCTTTGTTTTCCCATTAGCAGGCTACATGACACTGTGAAGTCCCAGAAAATGTGAGAAGTCTGGGTCTCTGAGTCATCATAAGAAAAATTTCATCCAACAACTTGAACATCTGCTCTAAACTATGACATAAACTTGCAATAAAAACTCCAGTTCAGTCGCTTTGTCGTGTCCGACTCTTTGCGACCCCAGGCATCCCTGTCCATCACCAACTCCCAGAGCTTACTCAAACTCATGTCTATTGAGTCCGTGATGCCATCCAACCATCTCATCCTCTGTCATCCCATTCTCCTCCTGCTTTCAATCTTTGCGAGCATTAGCGTCCTTTCAAATGAGTCAGTTCTTCACATCAGGTGGCCAAAGTATTGGAGTTTCAGCTTCAACATCCTTCCAATGAATATTCAGGACTCATTTCCTTTAGGATTGACTGGTTGGATCTCCTTGCAGCCCAAGGGACTCTCAAGAGTCTTCTCCAACACCAAAGTTCAAAGCATCAATTTTATGGCACTCAGCTTTCTTTATAGTCCAACTCACGTCCACACATGACTACTGGAAAAACCATCGCTTTGACTAGATGGACCTTTGTTGTCAAAGTAATGTCTCTGCTTTTCAATATGCTGTCTAGATTGGTCATAGCTTTTCTTCCAAGGAGTAAGCATCTTTTAATACCATGGCTGCAGTCACCATCTGCAGTGATTTTGGAGCCCAAGAAAACAAAGTCTCTCACTGTTTCCATTGTTTCCCCATCTATATGCCATGAAAAGATGGGACCGGATGTCATGATCTTTGTTTTCTGAATGTTGAGTTTTAAGCCAACTTTTTTTTACTCTCCTCTTTCACTTTCATCAAGAGGCTCTTTAGTTCTTCTTTGCTTTCTGCCATAAGGCTGGTGTCATCTGCCTATCTGAGGTTATTGATATTTCTCCCAGCAATCTTGATTCTAGCCTGTGCTTCATCCAGCCCAGCATTTCTCATGATATACTCTGCATATAAGTTAAATAAGCAGGGTGATAATATACAGCCTTGATGTACTCCATTCCCGATATGGAACCAGTCTGTTATTCCACATCCAGTTCTAACTGTTGCTACCTGATCTGCATATAGATTTCTCAGGAGGCGGGTCAGGTGGTCTGGTATTCCCATCTCTTTCAGAATTTTTTTACAGTTTGTTGTGATCCACACAAAGGATTTGGCATAGTCAATAAAGCAGAAGTTTTTCTGGAACTCTCTTGCTTTTTCCACGATCCAGCAGATGTTGGCAATTTGATCTCTGGTTCCTCTGCCTTTTCTAAATCCAGCTTAAACATCTGGAAGTTCACAGTTAACGTACTGTTGAAGCCTGGCTTGGAGAATTTTGAGCATTGCTTTGCTAACATGTGAGATGAGTACAACTGTGTGGTAGTTTGAGCATTCTTTGGTATTGCCTTTCTTTGGGATTGGAATGAAAACTGACCTTTTCCAGTCCTGTGGCCTCTGCTGAGTTTTCAAAATTTGCTGATTTCGAGTGCAGCACTTTCACAGCATCATCTTTTAGGGTTTGAAATAGCTTAACTGGAATTCCATCACCTCTACTAGCTTTGTTTGTAGTGATGCTTCCTAAGGACTACTTGACTTCACATTCCAAGATGTCTGGTTCTAGGTGAGTGATCATATTATGGTTATCTGGGTCATGAAGATCTTTTTTGTATAGTTCTTCTGTGTATTCTTGCCACCTCTTCTTAATATCTTCTGCTTCTGTAAGGTCCATACCATTTCTGTCCTTTATTGTGCCTATCTTTGCATGAAATATTCCCTTGGTATCTCTAATTTTCTTGAAGAGATCTCTAGTGTTTCCCATTTTATTGTTTTCCTCTATTTCTTTTCAGTGATCGCTGAGGAAGGCTTTCTTATCTCTCCTTGCTATTCTTTGGAACTCTGCATTCAAATGGGTCTATCTTTCCTTTTCTCCTTTGCATTTCGCTCCTCTTCTTTTCTCAGCTATTTGTACGGCCTCCTCAGACAACCATTTTGCATTTCTTTTCCTTGGGGATGGTCTTGATCACTGTCTCTTGTATAATGTCACGAATCTCCGTCCATAGTTCTTCAGGTACTCTATCAGATCTAATCCCTTGAATCTATTTGTCACTTCCACTGTATAATCATAAAGTATTTGATTTAAATCATACCTGAATGGTCTAGTGGTTTTCCCTATTTTCTTCAATTTAAGTCTGAATTTGGCATTAAGGAGTTCATGATCTGAGCTACAATCAGCTCCTGGTCTTGTTTTTGCTGACTGTATAGAGCTTCTCCATCTTTGGCTGCAAAGAATATAATCAATCTGATTTCTGTATTGACCATCTGGTGATGTCCATGAGTAGAGTCTCCTCTTGTGGGGCTGGAAGAGGGCGTTTGCTATGACCAGTGTGTTCTCTTGGCAAAACTCTGTTAGCCTTTGCCCTGCTTCATTTTGTACTCCAAGGCCAAATTTGCCTGTTACTCCAGGTAGCTCTTGACTTCCTACTTTTGCATTCCAGTCCCCTATAATGAAGAGGACATCTTTTTGTGTGTGTTAATTCTAGAAGGTCTTGTAGGTCTTCATAGAACCGTTCAGCTTCTTCAGCGTTACTGGTTGGGGCACAGACTTGGATTACTGTGATAACTGAATGGTTTGCCTTGAAAACGAACAGAGATCATTCTGTCGTTTTTGAGAGGCATCCAAGTACTGCATTTTGGACTCTTCTGTTTACTACGATGGCTACTCCATTTCTTCTAAGGGATTCTTGCCCACAGTAGTAGATATAATGGTTATCTAAATTGAATTCACCCATTTCAGTCCATTTTTGTTTCCTAAAATGTTGATATTCATTTTTGCTATCTCCGTTTGACCACTTCCAATTTGCCTTGATTCATGGACCTAACATTACAGGTTCCAATGCAATATTGCTCTTTACATCATCAGACTTTACTTCCAACACTAGTCACATCCACAACTGGGTGTTGTTTTTACTTTGGCTCTGTCTCTTCATTCTTTCTGCAGTTATTTCTCCACTGATCTCCCGTGGGAATTGGGCACCTACTGACCTGGGGAGTTCATCTTTCAGTGTCCCATCTTTTTGCCTTTCATTCTGTTCATGGGGTTCTCAAGGCAAGAATACTGAAGTGGTTTGCCACTGCTTTCTTCATTGGACCACATTTTGTCAGAACTCTCCACCATGACCTGTCCATCTTGGGTGGCCCTACACGGCATAGCTCCTGGTTTCATTGAGTTAGACAAGGCTGTGGTCCACGTGATCAGTTTGGTTAGTTTTCTGTGACTGGTTTACATTCTGTTCGCCCTCTGATGGTAAGAGACTTACGGAAGCTTCTTGATGAGAGAGACTGACTAGGGGGAAACTGGGTCTTGTTCTGATGGAGGGGGCCATGCTCAGTAAGTCTTTAATCCAATTTTCTGTTGATGGGTGGGGCTGTGTTCCCTCCCTGTTGTTTGACCTGAGGTCAAACTATGGTGGATATAATGAAGATAATGAAAACTTTTAATGCTCTAGTTTAGTTATTACAGCAGTTAGCATTATCCTAAAGTGATGCAATTACCAACCACTTACTAAAAAGGTTGTCCAAACTGTAGCTTTTCCAAACTGTTAATTCACAAATGTTTTAGTGGATTACAAACACAAGACTATCCTTTTAACAGACAGAGGACAGATAAAATGAATAAGATTATAGACATTTGTATTTGGTCCATTTTTTATACATTTTTAATTTAATGCTTTCCTGTAAAAAGCTATTCATATATGTGAGAGCTGTAAGACCTACTCTTAACATAAGCACTTTGTCTTAATGGATTTCCCTGGTGGATCAGATGGTAAAGCGTCTGCCTACAATGCAGGAGACCCGGGTTCAGTCCCTGGGTTGGGAAGATCCCCTGGAGAAGGAAATGGCAACCCATTCCAGTACTCTTGCCTGGAGAATCCATGGATGGAGGAGCCTGGTGGGCTACAGCCCATGGGGTCGCAAAGAGTTGGACATGACTGAGTGACTTCACTTTCACTTTCGTCTTAATAAGCTATCCACTTACATTTTCAAAAAATCGGCAAAAAATTCAATAAAGCAAATAAAATTCCACAAACACTGTTGCTAGATAAATATGGTGAAGCTGTCAAAAGAAAACAACTGGCAGGGTAGCACTACCACTGTGGTCTTTTTAACAGTTTATGTATCTAAGTCCAAGTATTCTTATGTGTATCTGCACAATGAGTGGAAGGAGAGGTTATAAGAAGAACAGGCAAATGTAAGGATTATCTGTACTGGGAGGTGAACCAACAGACAAGTCTTTAGGAAACCAAGTCTGGGTCTACTTGTAAACTGTGAGTCTTCTGTTTCCCTAGTTCTTTCCTTATGAAGTAATAAACAAGTTTACATGTCACCCTCAATTACCTTTTGTTTTTTGTTTCTTGATTCTTTGTTTTTTAAATTTTCCTTGGGGCATCTTTATGTGTCTCTTCTAAGTGACATGTTCATGTCTCTCAGAAGCCAACATGTTTTTCTAGAAGTGTCACGACAAATGTCATGATAATGAAATAATTCTTTGCAGTATCAAAAGTTAATTAACGTGGTAACTAACAATACAGATTAGAATTTAAAACATTTAATTATAACTTTTAAAGAGTTTAAAAGCAAGTTATTTTGTTATAGATCTGATTTACATTAGTGTGTAAGCATGTAAAGAAATATGTGTATGAGGATGTATTTGTGTATATATATTATTTGTGAAAATATCTAGTGCTTTCATTTGGGTGAAGATGAATAGTTATTCTTAGGACATTCTGTGTTGAGAAGACATTCAACAATCACCACACACTGAGCAGCTAATATGACATAAAAGAGGACATACTAAAGAGCATGGGCAGAGTTCTAGAAATGAACAAGACTTTCCTTGACTTTAGGAAACTTACAGGGGATAAAAAATGCTGCACAATCATCACTATAATACCTTAGAGTCAAACCTTAAGTAACTCCCTGCTCTCTTTTTTTAAAGTTATTCAACAGATCTTTACTAACAACTACTATCTGCCAGCAATGGGATGGCACCAGTTAAAAAAAAATACAAACAAAAATCCCTGACATTGCAGAGCTTACCTTCTAATGTAAGTAGACAGGCAATGAACAAAATAAGTCAGCAAAATTATATAGTATATTCGAAAGCAATGAGTAGTAAGGTGAAAAATGAAGCAAAGGAGGGAATAGGGATTTGGCAGGAATGGCTAAAGAGAGTGGGTGAGAAAGAAGATATTTGACTAAAGATACAAAGGGGAAGGGAGCCCCTGAAAAGGGTCAAACTGCCTGGCTTCTTGGAATAGGAGGCAGGCTGCTGTGCTTGGTGTGGAGTGAGCTAGGAGAGAGCGCAGAAGATGAGGGTGATGAGGGGGTATATCATATGTGAGCACTTTGTCTTGTACCCTGAGACAGGAATCTGCAAAGACCTGACATGCTAACACTGACTGCTGGGTGGAAAACAAAAGGAGCAATGGGAGCAGGGAAATCATTCAGAAGGTTGTGTATCAATCCCTGGAGATGTGCACTGGCTTGCACCAGGGCTGGAGCAGTGATGATGGAAAGATGTGATCACCAACTTGATCTATTTTAAAGATAGGGCCAACTGATTCAGTCTGACTGGATGTAGAGTATGAAAAAATGAGATGAGATAAATACCACTTTCAAACATATGGTCTGAGCAACTGGAAAGATGGAGTTGCCATTCTCTGAAATGGATTGACTCCCTTATTTCTGTAACATTAAATCTACGCTTTGCTGCTGGACTCAACATGTCTAGCACAGGGTCAAGATTAAGGACAAGTATTTTGGAATCAAAATATTGAACGATGAAACTTGGTTTCACAACGTTCTGGTTGTATGATCTTAGGCAAATCCTCACCTTCTCTGAGCTCAGGTTCCTCATTATGAAATGGAGATAACAGTGTCTCCCTCTGAAGGTTACTGCAAAGATTAAATGAAAGAAGTAGCTAGAACAAGGTCTCACACATGTTTAATAACTATTACCTCTATTGCTGTCACCCAGTATGATTTGTTATTTGTAAACCTACTTCCATTTCTCCTACTATTCCCCCACTTACTCTGCTTCGGCCACACTGGCTCCCTTGCTCTTCCTTGAATACCATACACAGCTCCTGACTCAAACAGAGTCAGGGTACTTTTTATTCAGCTGCCTGCAATGTTCTTTTTCTGAGCAGCTGCCTTGATTTCTCACTTCCTCTAGGGCTCCACTCAACTGTTCCCTCTAAGACGAGACCTTCTCTGATAACCCCATATAAAACAGCAACTCACAACTACAACTCTATAACACTCTTACTCTGCTTTATTTTGCTCCACAGCACTTATCACATCTAATACACTCTCTGTTTATTTACTCTGTCTCCCAACACATAATAGGGGCATTCAGTCTGAAGGCAGTCTGAAGGACTTAATGAATTATTCTAGAAGTACTAAGCAACTGAAACCCACAAGTGAAAAAATAAGGTAGTATGAATAGTAGAAATACAAAGTTCTCACTATCTGCAATATATATTATTGTGTTCTTGGAAAGCAAGAAAACAAACAAACAAAAAAAACAACTGAAAAAACAACCAGAAACAATTAAAAAAAAATAATCAAGTCAACAAGTTAGAATACATACATCAAATTAAATTATGTACCTAAAGATAAGCTTTAAAATGTGTGGGCTACATTTAATTAACTATTTGTAAGTATTTTTGGAGTTAGAAGATATTGAAAAAAGTGGAAAAACATTTCACTTATGAACAAAAGAATTTACTATGGTAAAGATGGCAACTGTCTCATGAATTTATCTCTGAATTAATGTAATTATTAATTCCAACCAAAATACCAATTAAATCTTCCTTTGAACATAAAAAAATTGTAACTAAATTCATCTGGAAAAAAAATTGACACAAGGGAACGATTTTTACTGGGATTGCATTGAATTTGTAGATAGGCATTTGTAGTAGGCATTATTTTTAAATGAGTAGCTCTTATTTAAAAATTGATACACCCAAAAGAATTCTCATCTTTTTGATTCTTTGTCTATTTTGGATCATGTTAAATGTCCTGTGACCAGAGAGATGGGAAAGAAATAAAAAGTATCCAAATTGGAAAGGAAGAAGTAAAACTGTCTTTGTTTGCAGACAAGATGATCTTCTATGTAGAAAATTATAATAATTCCACAGGAAAACTGTTAGAATAAATGAATTCAGCGAAGTTTTAGGATACAAAATCAACATACCCAAGCAACGAACACTCAGAAAAGGAAATGAAGAAGATCTCAATTACACAATCTCATGAAAAAAGAGTAATATATTTAGGAATAAACTAATCAAGAAGATGAAAGACTTGCATACTTAAAATTACAAAGTACTGCTGAAATAAATTAAAGAAATAAATGGAGACACCCATATTCATGGATTAAAAGACTTAATATTGTTAAAGTGTCCATACTACCCAAAGTGATCTACAAATTCAATGCAATCCCAGTAAAAACCCCAATGGCATTTTTGAAAAAACAGAATTAGAAAAAACAACCCTAAAAATCATATGAAACCATTATGAAAGACCTTGATTATCCAAAACAAGATACAAAGTTACAGTAATCAAAACCTTTCAGTACTGGCATAAAGACAGACCTATAGACCAATGGAGGAGAATGGAGAGCCCAGAAATAAACCCATATACATATGATCAATAGATTTGAACAAAGGTGCCAAGACTACAGAATAGGGAAAGACTAGTCCCTTCAACAACTGGTGATGGGAACAGTGGATATCCATATACAGAAACGTGACACGAGATCCATCTGTCTCTTACATCGCACACAAAAATCAACTCAAAATGGATTAAAGACTTAAACCCAAGACCAGAAACAATAAAGGGAAAACATCTTTAACACTGGTCTTGGAATGACTTCTTGGCTATGATGTGAAAAGAACAAGGAACAAAAGCAAAAATAGGAAAGTGCAACTACATTAAACTAGAAAGCTGTTGCAGGGCAAAAAAGGAGCCTAAAGAATAAGAAAATATGTGCAAACCATATATATGATAAGAGATTAGTATCCAAAGTATCTAAGTAACTCCTACAACTCAACAGCAAAAATAAACAAAAAACCCCAACAAAACAAAAACCCTTATTAAAAAATGGGCAAAGGGCTTCAATAGATAATTCTCCAAAGAAGACATTACGAACAGCCCAGAGGTATACAAAAACTTGTTCAACATCACTAATCAGAAGGAAAATGCAAATCCACATTTGCAAATACACAAACGCAAAGCCACAAAGAGGTGTTAACTCACACCTCTTAGGACAGCAACTACAAAAAATAGTGAAAATAACAAGTGTTGACAAGGATGTGAACAAATCGGACCACGTGTACACTCTTGGTAGAAATGCAAAATGATGCAGCTGCTATGGAAAACAGAATGGAGGTTGATCAAAAAATTAAAAATAGGACCATCATCTGATCTAGCAATACCACTTTTGGGTATTTAACCAAAAGAATTAAAATCAGGATTTCGAAGATATATCAGCACTCCCATGGTCACTGTAGCATTATTCACAATGGCTAAGAGGTCCAGTGATGCATGAATAGATGAAGAAAATGTGGTACACACACACACACACACACACACACACACACAATGGAACACTCTTCAACCACAGAAAGAAGGAAATTTTGGCATATACAACAACACTGATAAACCTTGAAGATGGACCCCGAACACATGCTGAGTGAAATCAGTCAGTCACAGAGGATAAATACTACATAATTCCACTTATAAGATATCTACAGTAGTCAAACTCATGGAAACAGAAAAAATACGGGGGTTGCCAGGATCTGGAGGCTGAGTGGGGTGGGAGTGGTGAGGAAGTGCTGTTCAATAGATTTAGAGTTTCAATCTTGTTGGAGACCCTCTATACAGCTTAAGTTTTCAGTTAGCAATACTGCTATAACTGTATTGCATGATATACTTAACAGCATATCATGTTATTGATATGCTTGATACACTTAAAAGTTTATTTAGAGGGTAGACCTAATGTTATGTGTTCTTACATACAAACACACAGACATACACACAGTGTCCTATGGCCTGAGGAAACAATTTAAACTATGGGAATAAGTAAGGTTTCTCACACCCACGATGTGGGTATTCACAAATCTTCCTTCTATTTTAAACACAGAGAAATGGTAATATTTACCTGTCCTATTATATAGAAGTATTTTAATTATAAGATCAGTTTTAATTTATCTTTTAATATGATATGTGGTCCACAGGGTCGCAAAGAGTCAGATATGACTGAAGCGACTGAGCACACACCATTCCAAGTACACAATTTATAAACCCCATCTCATACTACAGAAACAATGGAAATAATTTCAGTAAAACCATGGCTCACAACCCAGAGCTGTTATGATTCCCTTAAACAAGCTGTCAATTATTATCACAAATTACCAGAATACCAGGAAATTCAATTACTATCGTAAGCTAAGAAGATATGAGATCTAATGACTGGTTTTAAAAAAGATAAAATCGGCTTTAAGTAATGACATACTATTATAAGATATTTTTTGTAAAACCATAAAACCAGCACCTAATTTTTGGTTTTTGGAGAAATAGTCAAACTATAATACCAAACAGAAATATAAAGGGAGCATCTAATAATCCTACTGACTTCTTGATATTTTGACATACAGAAAAATTAATTATAATATCAATGTATGTATTTTTAAGGATTGAGAATGAAGAAAATGACACTTCAAATATTTCATCTGATGAAAATACCTGATAAAGAGAGATTAAAAAAAGGAAAATCACAGGTCTAAGATGGCATCACTTGTACTAAAGGCCATGATATCTAACCTAGATCAAAAACCTAACCCGAATGCAGTTTGAGCTTTCACCAGGAATGTAATCCTGACCAACCAGTTTGGGATTTTCTGGTCAGCATCAATTAACTAATCCGTCACACGGGCCCTCTCCAACCTCACTGAGGAGGAAAAAGCAATCTGTAGCATAAAACCCTTGCTATTCCTTCCCCACAAAAGATGTCCTGGTCTAACAATAATCCTTCCTTTCTTTTGCTAAAGGTCCCCTGTCCCATATTTCTTCCTCTAAAAGCTTTCCATTTTGTACATCCCCTAGGAGGGCTGTGCCAGTTGCCAGACAGGATTCTGCTCGATTCATGAGTCACTGAATACAACCAATTATATCTACAAATTTACTCAGCTGAATTTTGTTTAAACATAACTTACAGCCTGTTTATTTGCCTGTCTTCTAGTAAGTGTTCATGATTAACAATGCTTAAGATAAGTATCACTTATTTTTGCATAAATTGTTATGAACCAATTTTGAACTTGGGTTCAACAGGATCAAGAAAAAAAGTCCCTTACTGAAATGGAAAGATCAAAATATCCAGCTTGGTATAGCCGCCAAAATAGCTTCTATTGGATGATTAGGTTTAGTTTTTGGTTTAAAGAAAACATGATCCTCACTCTCAAAAAAGTCTTACTCTAATGCAATGTTTATAACCCTTTTGGTCCTAGTCACCTCTCTCCATGAAAATTTAATGCCACAGATATTCTGTTTATGTACTGTGTGTATATATCTGTGCTTAATATATTAAGATTTTTTTTTTCTTCTTAAAGAAATAAATTCCGCTGCCTTCTCAAGTTAAAGGCACATATGAGAAAACATTCCTCAGTGGTAACAGATGGTCTCCAGGTAGTGAGGGAAGAATGGTTTAATATGAGATTCCTGACTAGCATGCTAGGTCTCTTTTTCTCTTACCTGGATCCAGCTCTTCTTTTGAGAGCCAGGTTTACCTATGTGGCTCCGATGGACGATCCAAAATAAGTCATGTGCCCTCAACACAAGAGGTGAATTCCCAGTCTTTGGATTCTATCTTTCCTACTCTGGTAAAAATGTACAGTAGCATAGCTAGAGTCTCTCTATGCAAAGTAGGTCTTGTACCAGGCTAAAAAAGGTTTCTGGAGTAAGAACAGAGAGAAGGAAAAATAAAGCACAGCACAGATTTTAAGCCAAATAAGGAATACAAGCAGGAGGAGAAGGGGATGACAGAGGATGAGATGGTTGGATGGCATCACCGACTTGATGGACATGAGTTTGGGTGAACTCCGGGAGTTGGTAATGGACAGGGAGGCCTGGCGTGCTGTGATTCATTGGGTTGCAAAGAGTCGCAAGTGACTGAGTGACTGAATTGAACTGAAGGAATACAGGGTAAAACTTGTATCTCTAGAGGCTTACCAACGAGAACCACAGTCTATTATTCAGGGAGAGTTCTAATGTTGAGATGCTTCAAGCTTTCAGACATTCTGGTTCTCTCTCAGAAGACTTGATTTTAAATAAAGTTTTATAGTGGCTCTTGATCTATTCTTGAGGCCATGAGGCATAAACCACAATCAACTCACTAAGCTACCATTCCCTAAAATAAAAAATGTATGGCAAAACTATTCTCCCCACAAACTAAATTCTGAGTTACATCTGCCCCTAATGTTAACACAGACAGTACTTCTTCCTTATCCTTTGTCTTATCAGTCACATTTTAAGTCTCATTCCTTCACCCTAAAATCCTGCCCATCCCTGCCTACCATGCTACTCAAGTGTGGATGTTTTAATAGGAATAGGTCTTCTTACCAGGGGAGTCTCTCTTCTCCATCTATCCTGTGTATACTGACCACACTACTAACCTATTTTTAAAAAATCCCATTATCCACAGGGTAGAGTCTAAATCTCTGTGCTATTACATTTATGGTTCTCCATAAACTATAATCAATCTGCTTTTCACATCTTATTTCCTACTATATTTCCTATTTATTTCCCACTATGACAAACAGAGCACAGTCACTACTGTTAGTCACTCAGTTGTGTCTGACTCTTTGTGATCCCATGGACCTTAGCCCACCAGGCTCCTTTGTCCATGAAATTCTCTAGACAAGATACTAGAGTGGGTAGCCAGTCCCTTCTACGGGGGTCTTCCTAAACCAGGGATTGAACCTAGGTGTCTTGCACTGCAGGCAGATTCTTTACCATCTGAGCCACTGGGGAATACAACAGAGCATACCGCTGTAGTTAAATCAAACTACAATTTTCCAAACAGGCCTAGTAAGTCAATATCACCTCTGCTTTCATATTATCCTCATATGAAATACTCTCCATTCTCTTATACTGCCAGCAAAATGCCAGCCAGCCTTAAAGACTCAGCTAAACAGTTCTTTTCTTAATTACCCCAAGTGAAATGAACCTCACAACCTCTCTGGACTCACCAAGTGAATCAGGAGATATTAGCTCCTCTGTTCAATCAGTATTCTTTCACACAGCATCTTGCCTCAGTTCAGTTCAGTTCAGTAGCTCAGTCGTATCCGACTCTTTGCAAGCCCACGAATCACAGCATGCCAGGCCTCCCTGTCCATGACCAACTCCCAGAGTTCACTTAGACTCATGTCCATCGAGTCGGTGATGCCATCCAGCCATCTCATCCTCTGTTGTCCCCTTATCCTCCTGCCCCCAATCCCTCCCAGCATCAGAGTCTTTTCCAATGAGTCAACTCTTCACATGAGGTGGCCAAAGTACTGGAGTTTCAGCTTTAGTATCATTCCTTCCAAAGAAATCCCAGGGCTGATCTCCTTCATAATGGACTGGTTGGATCTCCTTGCAGTCCAAGGGACTCTCAAGAGTCTTCTCCAACACCACAGTTCAAAAGCATCAATTCTCCGGCGCTCAGCTTTCTTCACAGTCCAACTCTCACATCCATACACGACCACAGGAAAAACCATAGCCTTGACTAGATGGACCTTTGTTGGCAGAGTAATGTCTCTGCTTTTGAAAATGCTATCTAGGTTGGTCATAACTTTTCTTCCAAAGAGTAAGCATCTTTTAATTTCATGGTTGCAGTCACCATCTGCAGTGATTTTGGAGCCCAAAAAAATAAAGTTTGACACTGTTTCCACTGTTTCCCCATCTATTTCCCATGAAGTGATGGGACCGGATGCCATGATCTTCGTTTTCTGAATGTTGAGCTTTAAGCCAACTTTTTCATGCTCCTCTTTCACTTTCATCAAGAGGCTTTTTAGTTCCTCTTCACTTTCTGCCATAAGGGTGGTGTCATCTGTATATCTGAGGTTATTGATATTTCTCCCGGCAATCTTGATTCCAGCTTGTGCTTCTTCCAGCCCAGCGTTTCTCATGATGTACTCTGCATGTAAGTTAAATAAGCGGGGTGAAAATATACAGCCTTGACGTATTCTTTTTCCTGTTTGGAACCAGTCTGTTGTTTCATGTCCAGTTCTAACTGTTGTTTCCTGACAATGCATATAGGTTTCTCAAGAGGCAGGTCAGGTGGTCTGGTATTCCCATCTCTTTCAGAATTTTCCACAGTTTACTGTGATCCACACAGTCATAGTCAATTGGCATAGTCAATAAAGCAGAAATAAGATGTTTTTCTGGAACTCTCTTCCTTTTTTGATGATCCAGTGGATGTTGGCGATTTGATCTCTGGTTCTTCTGCCTTTTCTAAATCCAGCTTGAACATCTGGAAGTTCACGGTTCACATACTGCTGAAGCCTGGCTTGGAGAATTTTGAGCATTACTTTACTAGCGTGTGAGATGAGTACAATTGTGCGGTAGTTTGAGCATTCTTTGGCATTGCCTTACTTTGAGATTGGAATGAAAACTGACCTTTCCCAGTCCTGTGGCCTCTGCTGAGTTTTCAAAATTTGCTGGCATATTGAGGGCAGCACTTTCACAGCATCATCTTTCAGGATTTGAAATAGCTCAACTGGAACTCCATCACCTCCACTAGCTTTGTTCGTAGTGATGCTTTCTAAGGCCCACTTGACTTCACATTCCAGGATGTCTGGCTCTAGGTCAGTGATCGTGATTATCTGGGTCGTGAAGATCTTTTTTGTACAGTTCTTCTTTGTATTCTTGCCACCTCTTCTTAATATCTTCTACTTCTGTTAGGTCCCTACCATTTCTGTCCTTTATCGAGCCCATCTTTGCATGAAATGTTCCCTTGGTATCTCTAATTTTCTTGAAGAGATCGCTAGTCTTTCCCATCCTGTTGTTTTCCTCTATTTCTTTGCATTGACCACTGAGGAAGGCTTTCTTTTCTCTTCTTGCTATTCTTTGGAACTCTGTATTCAAATGGGAATATCTTTCCTTTTCTCCTTTGCTTTTCGCTCCTCTTCTTTTCACAGCTATTTGTAAGGCTTCCCCAGACAGCCATTTTGCTTTTTTGCATTTCTTTTCCATGCGGATGGTCTTGATCCCTGTCTCCTATACAATGTCAAGAACCTCCGTTCATAGTTCATCAGGCACTCTATCAATCATATCTAGTCCCTTAAATCTATTTATTTCCACTGTATAATCATACGGGATTTGATTTAGGTCATACCTGAATGGTCTAGTGGTCTTCCCTACTTTCTTCAATTTAAGTCTGAATTTGGCAATAAGGAGTTCATGATCTGAGCTACAGTCAGCTCCTGGTCTTGTTTTTGTTGACTGTATAGAGCTTCTCCATCTTTGGCTGCAAAGAATATAGTCAATCTGATTTTGGTGTTGACCATCTGGTGATGTCCATGTGTAGAGTCTTCTCTTGTGTTGTTCGAAGAGGGTGTTTGCTACGACCAGTGCATTCTCTTGGCAAAACTCTATTAGCCTTTGCCCTGCTTCATTCCGTATTCCAAGGCCAAATTTGCCTGTTACTCCAGATGTTTCTTGACTTCCTACTTTTGCATTCCAGTCCCCTATAATGAACAGGACATCTTTTTTGGGTGTTAGTTCTAAAAGGTCTTGTAGGTCTTCATAGAACCGTTCAACTTCAGCTTCTTCAGCGTTACTGGTTGGGGCACAGACTTGGATTACCGTGATACTGAATGGTTTGCCTTGGAAACAAACACAGATCATTCTGCCGTTTTTGAGATTGCATCCAAGTACTGCATTTCGGACTCTTTTGTTGACCATCATGGCTATTCCATTTCTTCTAAGGGATTCCTGCCCACAGTAGTAGATATAATGGTCATCTGAGTTAAAGAATGTCCATTATAGTTTGCTGATTCCTAGAATGTCAACGTTCACTCTTGCCATCTCTTGTTTGACCACTTCCAATTTGCCTTGACTCATGGACCTGACATTCCAGGTTCCTACGTAATATTGCTCTTTACAGCATTGGACCTTGCTTCTATCACCAGTCACATCCACAACTGGGTATTGTTTTTGCTTTGGCTCCGTATCTTCATTCTTTCTGGAGTTATTTCTCCACTGATCTCCTGTAGCATACTGGGCACCTACTGACCTGGGGAGTTCCTCTTTCAGTATCCTATCATTTTGCCTTTTCATACTGTCATGGGGTTCTCAAGGCAAGAATACTGAAGTAGTTTGCCATTCCCTTCTCCAGTGGACCACATTCTGTCAGACAGCATCTTGCCTAAATAGGCCCAATCTAGAGTATTTCACAAGAAAACAGCAAAGCCAGCTACTCAGAGACATGTGAATTGGTAACATTTTTCTAGCCACAACCACCACCATTCCTTATTGCCAGCACCACTACTCATACATATACTCTGCTCAACGGGTAAATCTCTGCAATTCGGCTACTTACACACGCTTTCTGGTCGGTTAGTTTTCACACTGGGTAACAAGCTCTTTGAAGGGAGGAACCACGTCTTTGTACCTTCTATTCTAATTAAACTGAGTACTAAACAAATATTCACGAAGCTGAATCACTGAAGTGACATAGGGTCGAGGAGCAGGAAGAAAGTGCAGATATACTAAGTAAAACATCTTCTTTATTTTTGAACATTATTCCCTTGCCCTGTGTAAATATCTAATCTGACCAGTATAGTGGGCCTCAAGCTTACTGTGACAATAATGTGGCTCTAGTATGTTAAGGAGTGGCTAGGCAATCCATGGTTAACCTTTGAAAAGTAATTATCAGAATGATGTAACAACTCTCTTCATGAGGGCAATCAACACCTGGCAGCACTGAACAAACAGTTGGAGGCAAGGGGTTTAATCAAGCGCTCAGGGAGATGGGAAAAGCAGCAGATAACTCATTCCCCTCCCTGCCCTCTGTGATGAGAGACGGAGGAGGAAAATGCACTCTCCCACCTCTCAGGACAGAGAAGGCTAATGTCAAAGGCTGGCAGGAAAGAAGATTCATAACAGTTAACTCTGGAGCCCCATGAAAAAACTGTGGAATGGGTCTTACTGGTACTTAGTCACACTTTCAAATTTTTGCTTTACAGTTTAATAAACAATGCTCTTCTGAAAACAAAACATCATACCTTATTTTCTCACGAAGAATTTTCCTACTTATCAATCTCAGTACTTTTCATGGTGTTGGAAGAGGAATGAGTTTCCCTACTTAGAAGAGTTGCTCCCATGCTGCTGCTGCTGCTGCTGCTAAGTCGCTTCAGTCGTGTCCGACTCTGTGCGACCCCAGAGACGGCAGCCCACCAGGCTCCCCCGTCCCTGGGATTCTCCAGGCAAGAACACTGGAGTGAGTTGCCATTTCCTTCTCCAATGCATGAAAGGGAAAAGTGAAAGTGAAGTCGCTCAGTCGTGTCCGACTCCTAGCGACCCCATGGACTGCAGCCTACCAGGCTCCTCTGTCCATGGGATTCTCCAGGCAAGAGTACTGAAGTGGGGTGCCATTGCCTTCTCCTTGCTCCCATGAGCTGCTACCTAATCAGTGTTATCTGTCTGCATTTACATTCTACTTTAATAACTAAAGCTGTGAAAAATACCACAAATGAGTGACTGCAAGCAACTTTAATTAAATACTATTTCTTTAGTGTGAAAAACTAAAGAACAACTGGTAAAGAGTCAAAGGAATCAGGTCCACAAACAAGATGAATGGCCTTGGGTAAATTACAAGCGCCATGCCTGCTTCCCTGCAATAGGAAATGCGAGCATTAGGCGGAAGAGAGTGTTCAAATGACACTTCTCTGCCTTCGAGTATTTTCTACGCCAAGTTCTGAAAATTGTAAAAAGATCTGACCACCATCTATCTATGACCTAAAAAGTATCTTCTGGCTCTAAAATAGACTTTAAAACACAATAAGAAGAAAAAAGATAAGAACTTGAAAGTGAAGTCTGAAAGTACTGTGTTGATTTGAGTTTTTCCGTAAGATGTAGTAAAACCCAAACGAACTTTTGGGCCTGGAACCCAATACGTATCTGTGCATTCTATTCTATTAGCAGGCTCTGCCACAAGCGTTCATTTGGATCCCTTTTAACTTTCTTTTAAAGTAAGTCTCAAGAGCTGGTGGTGTACTAGCTCCATCAGCCTAACAACCACAGAAACAAACCTGCAGTCTGACAAGAGCAGATTTACTGACCCCCTGCAACAAGCAAGACTGCACACCAGGGCAATCTTCAGCCGTCTCACAAAACGAAGGAGAAAGAGTAGTTACAAGATTTGGGGAAGAGTAGTTAGCCTTCCCTGGTGGCTCAGATGGTAAAGAAACTGCCTGCACTGTGGGAGACCTGGGTTGGGAAGATCCCCTGGAGGAGGGCATGGCAACCCACTCTAGTATTCTTGGCTGGAGAATCCCCATGGACAGAGGAGCCTGGCAGGCTACAGTCCATGGGATCACAAACAGTTGGACACAACTGAGCAGAGTATGAAAGCTGTAAGACTTACAACTATAATAATATTTATAGTAGTTACAAAAGAGTAGAGTATAGGGCTTCCCAGGTGGCGCGATGGTAAAGAACTCGCCTGTCAACACAGGAGATATAAGAGATGCTGGTCCAGTCCCTGGGTTGAGAAGATCCCCCGGAGGAGGGCATGACAAATGACTTCAATATTCTTGCCTGGAGACGTCCAGGGTCAGAGGTGCTTGGCGGGCTGCAGGCCATAGGTTGCAAACAATCGGACAAGAGTGAAGTGACTTAGCACGCACACACAGAGTACAGGTGAGATTTACATGAAGCTGTGTTTTGATAGGCTTAGAGCAAAGCAGAGCTGTGTGTAAAGGGTCTACTTCAGGACTGGACTGCAAAGTGAACCAAGATCCTCTTTCCTCAGGAACTACAAAGTTAAGACAGATGTGGATGCTGTGTCCAGAAACCCCTTATCTGGAGCTGTGTGTCTTGGCTGTAAATTAAGACCATTATTCTATGTCAGAGAGACCTAGATTCTCCAGGCAAGAGTGGGATGTTTTATTCTTCCTGATATAATTACACACAAGTCAAGTTTCCGACAGCCTGATTTTCCAAAACAAAGTTTTTCAGTGAGTTGGCAAGCCATAGTCATTCAAAGACAGGGTTTGTTATGACATTTCACAGCTCTATCATTCTTGGGAGAAATATTGTTTCTTGTTGAGTTTGAGGTTTTATCTATGTCTGCTATTCCAGCCTGATAAATGGCCAGATTCTGACTTTCTCTGCTATTTAAGATTCCTGTCTCCACAGCTTGCTAATTAAACTGATTACATTATGCTCTTCAGAAAAGTTTGTTTGCCGATTTATCTTTTGTTTGTTATACAGCAATTTCTCCATGAAAGATATCCAACTTCAGTGGATACACTGGTTTTGAAGAAACATTATCTAACCTCAGTGAAGTTTATGTACTCATTTAATGTGCTAGCTTAATTTCAATTAGTATAATGCCCTCAAGGTCCATCCATGTTGCTGCAAACGGCAGATTTCCTTTCTCTCTTGGCTAACTAATACTCCGTGTATATATGTATACACATGCTCGCACACAGGGAGAAGGCAATGGCACCCCACTCCAGTACTCTTGCCTGGCAAATCCCATTGATGGAGGAGCCTGGTGGGCTGCAGTCCATGGGGTCGCTAAGAGTCAGACACGACTGAGTGACTTCACTTTCACTTTCCACTTTCATGCATTGGAGAAGGAAATGGCAACCCACTCCAGGGTTCTTGCCTGGAGAATCCCATGGACGGAGAAGCCTGGTAAGCTGCAGTCCATGGGGTTGCACAGAGTCGGACACGACCGAAGCGACTTGGCGGCAGCAGCAGCTCGCACACATGCACACACCCATATCTTCTTTATCCATTCATCCACAGACACTTAGGTTGTTTCTTTATCTGGGCAGTTGTGAATAATGACATAGGAGTGCAGGTATCTCTTCGATATCCTTTCATATCCTTTTGATATATACCTAGAAGTAAGACTGCTGGATCACACTGCAGTCCTATTTTTCATTTTTTAAGGAATCTTTAGTGTTTTCCACAGTGGCTACACCAATGTACATTCCCACCAACAGTGCACAGGGGTGCCCTGTTCTCCACCTCCTCACCAACATTTATCCCTGGATAAAAAATGGGATATTTTTATGATAAAAACCTAAAAACCTGCACAGCAAAGGGAACCTCAAGAAAATGAAAAGACAGTATGGGAGAAAATATCTGAGAATCATATATCAGGTAAGAGGTTAATATCCAAAAAAATATAAAAAACTCATAAAAGTGAATGGCAAGAAACCCCAAACAATCTGATTTAATAATGAACAGAGGAACTGAAGAGATATTTTTCTGAGGAAGACACACAAATGGCCAACAAGTATATAAAAGGTGCTCAGCATCATTAATCACCAGGGAAATACAAACACACCACAATAAGACATCACCTCACGTCTGTTAAAATGGTTATCATAAGCAATAAAAAGATAACAAGTGCAGATTAATTTTTATTGTGAAGATCTCTGGGACTACAATGTAATTTATAAAACATCAATAAAATGTAAACTTTGTTAGAAGCAACTGGTCTTAAATGGAAACTGGACTTTCTTCTATACTGGTGTATTATGGGAATACAGTAAATATTACATTTCTATTAGCCGTATTTCAGGTAAAACGCCAGAAGTCACTGGTCTGCATTACATAGTGAGAATCAAGAAGCCTTTCTGCAGGAAGATGAGATCATGAAGTGACATTATCTGGGTAATGTTGTTCTCTTTTCTATGAAAGTATTAATATTTCTATCTCTCATTAAATACTTGTCTTAGTATTGCTCAGATATTTTTTTTTTACCCACTTCATGAGTAAGGCTTAAAATAAATTTACAAACATATTTGTTATCCTCTGAGACTTTGGGGAAAAGGTAACATGGATGGATAATTTATATAACAGGGCAGGAAATGCACTAATGAGCAGTTTTTAAAATAGAGACAAATTTACCTACCTAGGGGTAGTACCCGTCTAATTCCCTTAATACTAATTTCTAAAGAAAAGTTCTTTAATAGGTAAAAATCGATGACATATTGTTTCTAGGTGATATTCCAGTGACAGTTCTTGAATAGCAGCATAGGTAAGTCAATGGGCATAATAAAAACAGTTGATTTCTAACTTCAATTAAGCAGTCAATACTGTACAACAATTCCATCACTGTTAACTGGTCAGTTCCGTCTATTTTCTTACCCGGGTTCAAATCCTCAAAATAAAAACACTCAGATTGCCTCGTGGGGTAGACTACTGCTTGTGCCTCCAAAAGCCATTCTTTCCTTCTTCTTGGACATGTTAACGACTACTTTTCCCAGCCTCTTCCATTTCCCTCTTGCATTTCTACAGCCATTGAAGTTACGTTATAGCAACAAAATGAGCAACAAAAATGAACAGAACTGGTGTGTGACTTCCAACCTCACTTTTTAAAAAGAAAAGTTACTTGCCTTAAAATATCTATCTCTCTACCTGCAAGCTAAAGATGGACATACCAGTGACCCAACCTCACATCAGCAGATGAATGAGTGCTGCACTGGGTGATAAATCACAAGGAACAGGCATCCTTGAACAACCTCATGGAACAGAACTGAATTACCAACTTGTGCTTACCTCAGAACTGTTATATGACAGAGAAATAAATGTCAATTTTGTTTAGGTCACTTTATTTTGGGTATTTTTGCTATAGCAGTTAACCTGAATGTAATATGCTTCTTTTAAAAAATGTTTACCATTTGATACTGATTTACAATTTGTGCCAATTTCTGCTGTACAGCAAAGTGACTCAGTTATACATATATATACACATTCTTTTCCTAATACCCTTCTCAATATACCTCTTCACTGGTCTCTCTGTTTCCAATACTAATTTACATTTCAATTCATCTGCCACATTACTACCAGTTATCTTTTAAAACACAGACTAAATATTAGTCTTCTCCCTAATAATCTTCTGTGACCCATGGCTCTAGACTTTCTGGCATGGAACAAAGGTATTATGGTACCTAATCTGGCCCTAAGTATCTTTCTGGTTTTCATCCTTTATGGTCCACTCCCATCCTGGACCATGCCCCACTTTTTCCCATGAAGGTTCTTTAGCTCCAGCATCATTAGACTTCAGCTTTTTCCAATGAACAGAAAAACAAAACATAACTTTGTAAAATGAAAGACAGAGGAGGTAAAGAAAATTAAATCTGACTGAGCGACCAAAAAAAGGTGTGAAGAGACAATATATACACATATGGTCACTAAAGTGATTAACTTCAGGGTATGCTCTTTCTGAGAAGCATCTGAAGATGTACTGATTATCCAGTGGCTGAAATGTCAACAGCATCAACATCCAGAAAAAAAAAACAAAATAAGCGGTTATTTAAATTATATGGATAATATACACTTTTTATTTAGGTGACATCCGTATAACAAAGTAGCATTTAGTATATTCCCAACACTGTGCCGCCATCACCTCTATCTAGTTTCAAAACACTTTATCGCCCCCAAAGGTGACCCCACACCCACTAAGCAGTCACTTCCCCTTCCTCCCTCTCCTCAGCCCCTGGCAACAACAAACTAGATTTCTGTCTCTTTGGATTTACTTATGCTGTATATTTCATATATTAATAAACAGAATATACAATAGGTGACCTACTGTGTTTGGCTTTTTAGCACAATGTTTCTGAGGTTCATCCTTTTTCATTTTGTAGTTTTATCAGTATGGATGATATAAATTTTACAAGCAGGAATATTTGTAAATGCAACATACTGAAACCAACCTAAAGGCTCACATATAGACCAGTGACTGAATTAACTACTGTATAGTCATATGATGGAGTAACTATACAGAATGAGAATTAATGTGGAATGGTTTCTCAGACATAATGTTAAATGAAAAGGGCAAAATTCAAAGGGATAGCTATAGTATGCTCTAGCTGTCTACCTTTTGTGAAAAAACAAAAAATAAGAAAATATTCAAGTACTGCCCGTTTGGGTAAACAAAACAACACAACATGGAAAGGATAATCTTGAGACCATAAATTGTGGTTATCAACAGGAGATGAATGAGAATAGAATACAAAACAGAATGATACTTCCCTAAATCATGTTCAAGTTTCATGTACTTCACAAATACTCTAAAGGAATGAAATCAAAGATGAATACAAACAGAAACAAATGAACTGGTCAGGTTTTCATGGGGTAAAATGCATCCCCTCAAAAGATACGGCGAAATCAACCTCCAGTATTTCTGAATGTGATCCTATTTGGAAATAAGGTCTTTGCTGTAATCTAGTTAAGATGAGGCCTTTATGGTGGTCTCTATAGCTGGTGTCTTCATATGAAGGAGAAATTTGAACACGGGGTGTTTGCTCTGAGATGATGGAGGTAAGGACTGGAACCATCTATAAGCCATGGAATACCAAAATTGTTGGCCATATTTTTCAGAGTTCTCAGTAGGAACCAACTCTGCTGACACCTTGATTTCCAACTTGTAGCCTCCCCTGTAGAGAATAAACTTCTGCTGTTTCAAGCCATCTAGTTTGTGCTATTTTGTTATGGCAGCCTAGAAACCATACAGACTTCAAAAGAATAACATAAGCAATTTTGAAAGGGAGACGGAGAACCAGATTTTAGGATAATATATGTCCTCAGCCTACAGATCAACAGAATTCTGAACAATGACCTCCAGTTAGTAGCTGAGTTCTCAAGGGAGGCATAGGTTCACAATACTTTTATGTTCAAGGATTAAGAAAATAAATAAATATACTGTTGATAATGGAAATGAAGTTTCTCTCTGTTGGAGAAGGAAGTTACACATATGGAATGGAGAGAAGAGTATTAGATTGGTATTGGAGGTATAAGCGTGAAATGGTTTTCAACAAAGATAGATGGGGATAGGGGAGGGAAGAGGTGCGTGGGTATGTATATATTTATGTGTGCATATACACACCTATTTCCTGGCTCTATCCCTGAAGACAACCTAGTAGAAACCATGCATCAGTAGCAATAAACAGACCCAGCATTCAAAACAAAGGCTCAGGAACTCTTTCAGATTAAAACAAACAAACAAAAAACCTGAAGAGACCTGGCAACTGATTGCAACACATCCTCCTAGATTTTTTTTTTTCTAAAAACGTACTACTGGGGCAACTGACAAAATCTGAGTAAGAACTGTGGATTAAATAACAGCCCCGTAGCAGCATTAATTTCCTGATTTTGATCACCGTACTGTTATGTAAGGCAATGAATGACATTCCACTGTTTTAAGGAAATACACACGAAAGGTATTCAGAGGAAGAGGGTATTTTAAGTGTAGGAAAAGAAATAGAGAAATCTAGATGAAATATTAAAATTCTTTGTACTATTCTTTCCAATTTTCCCTAAAGTCTGAAATTACGTTAAATAAAACTGTAACAACTTAAGATTTAACATTGAAAATAATGAACAATGAGCTCTATAGTAGAGAGGCAAACTTTCAAAAAATATTGCTGGAGAACTGGGAATTATTCTAAAAATTCCAGGAAGCGCCTGTAACGCTTGAATACATAATAGCACAGGCTCTAAGAAAACATAAACTTGGATTTGAATTTGCTCCTCTGTTATACAGTCCTAGGCAAATTAATCTTTCTGTGTCTCTATTCTATGAGATGGGGATGCTAATACCACACCTACTGCATTGCCTCTCATTAGGAGGATTAATTGAGACAGTACAAAGGAAGAGCTCAGTATAGGGTCTGGCACATTGTCCTAAGCAAGCATCCAAAAAGTGGCTGCTGGAACTCTTATCATCATTAGCATTATTGTTGTTATGTGAGTTTGTGAATTTAAGGAAGATAATTCCACCATCTGGAAAAACATTAATAAGAAGGTTAATTTCTGTTGAACCAAGTTCTGCACATCATCATTATTTTCTACTGATTTCTGGGCCCGTGTGGAATTCTGCCAGGGGCTTCCCAGGTGGCACTAATGGTAAAGAACCTGCCAACCAATGCAGGAGACATGAGACGTGAGTTCGACCCCTGGGATAGAAAGATTTCCCTGGAGGAGGGCATGGCAACCCTTTCCAGTTTTCTTTTCTGGAGAATTCCATGGACAGAGGAGCCTGGCAGGCTACAGTCCATGGGGTCACAAACAGTCGGACATGGCCAAATTCTCCTTTGTACCTTCTCTGATTTAGAAGACAAACCCAATATGATAGGTGCATTTTCCTGGTTTTTAATTTCAAAAGGACCTGTTAGTACTTCAGAGCCTATTAATGTTATTTTAAGTATCTCCAATAGTTCTAAGCATGTGTAAGAGTACATGTGTGTGTGAGAGACTCGGGAAAGTAAATGTTACCTTATACAACATTTTTAGACTTTAAAGACTAAATTGGATATATCAAAGATTCAAACTAAACATATAAAAAGGGCTCTTTTCTTTATTTGGTGGTGGTGGTTTAGGTGCTAAGTCATGTCTGACTCTTGTGACCCCATGGACTGTAGCCTGCCAGGCTCCTCTGTCCACGGGATTCTCCAGGCAAGAATACTGGAGTGGGTTGCCATTTCCTTCTCCAATACATTAAACTACTTAATTTTCACACCAATACTAGGAAGTAGAAACTATTGCTATCCCTACTGTGCAGAAAGGAAAAACAGGTAGAGCAGTTAAATATCTGCCAAGGTCACACAGTTTGCTGTGATGGAGCCTCAATTATAATCTAAGCATTCTGGGTCCAAAGTCCACATTCTTAACCACTATACCATGCGTGCTTTGATTTCACTATCCATCATAGAAACAACTGGGCTTCAAACTAAGCACTTCCTTAATAACTTTAACTTTTCAGAACATAAATGAGAATCAGGCACGCACAAAAAGGTACCATGAGAAGATAAAAGAGACAATGCACAGTTCAAAGGAAAGTTCTTCTGATAAACTCATAGCATGCTCTTTTTCATTAGATACAATTCTAACAAACCTGATTGTCCAATCTTCTGGCCAACAGTGCAACAGAAACAAGCAGACAGAGGAGGCAGATATAAAGGGCCAGACTTCAAAATCAAGAAATGTGCCTTGTCATTTTGTCTTAATACAATACATAGTCAGTAAATGTTAACTGATGTAAAGAGAAGCAACTAGGGGATTCGCTGACAGTCCAGTGGTTAGGATTCTATTTATTAAGTTGCTCAGCACGGCCATCAGAGAGATGGGAGTGGGGGGAGCAGGGGCAACTAGCGACACTGAGTGGGGAAAGGTCATCATTTAGAGCCTTTTTCTAAGAGGCACAGTCACGTTTCTTTATTTGTCATGAGCTGCTGAAGACAACTTATAACTATTAGTTACATTATGATAACTATCCTACTCTCAGCATGCTATTTCAGATGAAATGCATTTGAGAAATACTTACAGATAATGGTTAAAACAACTTTGGCAATTTAAATAGAATTTTAGAAAATTTACCTCTATGAAATCCTTTATTTTCCAAAGTCACTGAGTATCTTCCATTATTGTATCTACCTCTGATATCCAAACAATACCATTATCAGCCATTATGTTACCCTTCATCAAATTCTATACAAAAAAATTTAAACAATTTTGCCCAAATACAGTTTCACTTAGCTTCACGTTAAGATTGGATATCAGTTATCAAGAAAAAGGGGAAAAACAACTACTTTGGATGCAAATTCTTAAAATCCTTTTCATTACACTTGACTATTTCAGGTTTAGTTTTTGTTTTTCAAAATGTCAAAGACTAGATATTAGAATTCTAATTCAGAAAAATGAGTACATAACACTACCAATGAAGCTGTCCTCTTCTACCACATTCCAAATCAAACCTGAATCTTACCAGTCTTCGAGAGCTAACTCCCCACCCACAGAAGACCACATTAAATGATTCTATGGTGAGATAACTGGCAAAACCCAGTTATCTGGGTTAAGGGGGGAAGTTCCACAGGACAAATGACTAAGGACAAAAGGCAGGAGGGACAAGGAAAAAAATAAAGAAGTGAAGGCAGAACTTATAGACATAAAAGAAGTTTGAGACATATCAACTAATTGTAACATGTGAAACTTATTTGTTATTAAGAAGCTCTTATTAATATTGTTAAGACAATGGTATTATGATTATATTTTTATAAACTATATCAAGGCATATTTTAAAATCATACATGGGCTTCCCTGGTGGCTGAGCACTAAATAATTCACCTGCCAATGCAGGAGGCGCGGGGTGATCCCTGAGTTAGGAAGATCCCCTGGAAAAGGAAATGGCAACTCACTCCAGTATTCTTGCCTGTGAAATCCCAGGGACAGAGGGGCCTGGCAGACTACAGTTTGTGGGGTTGCAAAGAGACGGGCATGACAAGAACTGAACTACAGCAACAATTAATCCATATCAAGTGCATAATCAAAGATTTTTCTTTAGCAAATTCACCTAGTTGTGCAACCATCAGTATAAATCAATTTGAAAATATTTCCATTACCCAGTAAGACCCCTCACATCCATTAACTATTAATCCCTTCTCACAAACACACCAGCTGACTAATCCTCTTTCTGACTCTGTAGATGTGTCTTTTCCAGACATTCCACATTAACAGAATCATCTGGCTCCTCACACTTCACAATTTTTAAGGTTCATTAGTGTCACAGCTGGAGAAGGTGATGGCACCCACTCCAGGACTCTTGCCTGGCAAATCCCATGGACGGAGGAGCCTGGAAGAGCAGGACACGACTGAGCGACTTCCCTTTCACTTTTCACTTTCATGCATTGGAGAAGGAAATGGCAACCCACTCCAGTGTTCTTGCCTGGAGAATCCCAGGGACGGGGGAGCCTGGTGGGCTGCCGTCTATGGGGTCGCACAGAGTCGGACACGACTGAAGCGACTTAGCAGCAGCGGCAGCACTGTCACAGCATGTATCAACAGCTTGTTTCTTTTTATTGCTGAATAGTATTCCATTGTATTGTATAGACATATTTTGTCTATTTACAGTTTTGTCTATTCATTTACAGTCTATTCATTTACAGTTAGGCTGCTGTAGGGCAGTTAGGTTGCTGCCAACGTTTGCCTGTTAAGAATAACACTGCTGTGTGTAAAAGTTGCTGTGTAGGTAGATACACAGGAGTGGAACTGCTAGGTCATTGCCATTGCTATTGCTAAGTCACTTTACGGCAAACTAATAAACTTTTCAAGAAATGTTTAAAGTGTTTTAGATATATTAGCTTATTTAATCCCTACAACAGCCTTAAGAGGAAGCTATTACTATTATCCCCATTCTAGGGATGAGGAAACAAAAGTCCATCCAAAAAGCTTAAGCAATGTGGTCAAGTCAGATGAGAATCAAAGTAGCTTGGCTTTAGCATCTGTGGTCATAACCACTAGGCCATATACTTCAAGCTCACTGACAAGTTAAACATTTCTCACAAGACATAACAAATTAAAGAAATTTAATATAAAAATTCAGGTGGCTTCTAAGAACACAAAAGGAGACAGTCCAATGTTAATTAAATTTAAGTGTATACCTCATAACATATATATGGTAGTAATTCTTGTTATCTCTGAGTGGCAGAGTTGAAATGTATTCCATTTCTTTTTATTTAATTGTATTTTCATTTATTACAGTGATATATATATACATATATATAAAAGGCAGTATTTAAGATTAACATAAAACAAACAACTCACTAATCAGAAAGCAAATGACCTGATGAACAATAAGATTTTAAGTTCCTAATTTTTTAAAGGACATTTTAAGATGTCCTGAGTGAGTACTATGCATTGACCCTAAGTTGAGTGCTGTGGACATAAATCTGATTGCAACTTAGGAAAAAAGAAAGGCAACTCTAGAATCACAGCTGTGGGAAAAGGTGCTCCTGTAGTAGGAGTCATCTTTATCAGAGGAGGGGTTAGGGAGAAAGGTTTCCCGAAAGAGAAGGCATTAAACTGATTTGAGGGAATGGTGTATGAACACACTGCTTCTAAGCAGACTCTTTCATCAATAACATAGCCTCTTCTTAATGATTAAAAACGGAGGCCCTGCTTCAAATGTCAAACCTTTCTTTTTTTGTCAGTTTGTCAATTTTGAATATCCACTAAAGAATAGGAGTTTCAAAGAAAAGGAAAAAGGCTTTGTCTTGTGATGTTAGAATATAATTAGAGCATAAAAAAAAATCTGTAAATACCTATAAATGAGTAAGTATTTTTTAAATTCATTATATTCGCGTGTAGTTTGATCACAGCCAGTCAAGGCACCCTTGAAACTTCATCTTAACAGCACTTCTAAGTGTGCTGATGATTAAAATCAGGGGTGGGCAAACTACAAGCACAGGTGGCCTGGTTGGTTAAGAATGGTTTTTCGGCAATGAATAGTATTTACGTTCCAGGAGGAAGAAAGAGAGGAGGGAAGAGAGCGAGAACCATAAACAGAGACTACATGTGGTCCCAAAAGCCTACAATATTTTACTCTCGACCTTTACAGAAAAAGTTGTCTACAATTAAAAAATTATATATATTACTGGATGGATCTGTGGCCATACAGAAAGGCATCAGCAGAAAGGCACTATCACTGAGGTGGAATTCAGTCTAGACACCAGTACACGTACGTACTTACGATGGGAGGGAGAAACCGGGGAGGAGAGGGGTTTTTAAGAGTACGCAGTTAGTTCAGAAAGACATGGGTTCTGCAGGGAGTGGGGGGAATTCAGGGATAGAATATAGTTGAAGCAGATGAAAAATAGGGAGCAGTCCTGGGGCTTTACAAGCTACTCCAGGTGGAAGGCAGCTATTCCAATATTAACGACCCATAAAATGTGAGAGTTAGGTTTACTGAGGAAACTGAGACTCAGAGCTAAAGTTACTTGCCCAAGTTCACAGAGCAGGAGTATGGGACACCAAGAACTGGTCTGCAAATACCAGATGCCAGTTCCGTTCTTTCCACTGCAGCACACTGCCTCTCGTCACTGGACAGAGTTAACCTGGACAAACCCCGCCATCACTGTGTGACAAGTGAGCTCAACGGAGTCCAGAGGCAACAGTCTCCTCCGGAGCTCCCCTTCCTCCTGCAGTCATCAGTGGTTTCTCAGGGAAGAACTGGGCATGGTGTCTACAGGTCTCAGAGAGGTGGAGGAGCAGACAACAGCCCTCTCTGCCAGATATTGGGAACAATAGAGAATGTTGACCAAACATCATTAAAACAAGCCTGAGATATCCAGTGGCTGAGGGCAGTAAGAAACACCAAATTTCAATGAATTTACCTGGTTCCAATTTTATTACTTTAATTGCTGCCAGTTCACCGGTGTTAACATTCCGTGCCTAAAAAACAAAAGAAGATAACTGTGAAAAGAAAGCTTTCATAAAAACTTTATGAAATGCTATTTTAGCTTACTACTTATATTGTCAATTATTCAGAATATTTTTTAAAGCAAGAATTGTAAAAGTGATTTATATTTACAAAACAAACAGTATATTCTTCCCAATGAATTTCAACATCAATCCAAGTATAAATTTAATGAGGATGATAATAACAGCAGTTAACAGAAACCTAGATTGTAGTATATCTAAGCACTATTCCAAGTGGTTTTCTATTTATTGAATGTTTACAGCAATCTTAAAAGGCAGGTACTAATGTAATAATATCAATAATATTCTCGTGTTGCACATGAAGAATTTGAAGCACAGAGAACTTGCCAAGACCGTATAGCTAGGGACATGCTGGGATTCAAACCCAGGCAGTCTGACTCCAGAGCCTGAGTTTTTTAAGCATTACATTCCACTGCGATTCACTCAAGTTCAATTCAGTAGCTCAATTGTGTCCGACTCTTTGTGACCCCACGGACTTCAGCACACCAGGCTTCCCTGTCCATCACCGACTCCCAGAGCCTACTCAAACTCATGTCCATCGCATTGGTGATGCCATCCAACTATTTCATCCTCTGTCCTCCCCTTCTCCTCTCACCTTCAATCTTTCCCAGCATCAGGGTCTTTTGCATCAGGTGGCCAAAATATTGGAGTTTCAGCTTTAGCATCAGTCCTTCCAATGAATATTTAGGACTGATTTCCTTTAGGATGGACTGGTTGGATCACCTTGCACTCAAGGGACTCTCAAGAGTCTTCTCCAACACCACAGTTCTAAAGCATCAATTCTTTGGTGCTCAGCTTTCTTTATAGTCCAACTCTCACATCCATACATGACTACTTGAAAAACCATAACTATGACTAGATGGACCTTTGTTGGCAAAGTAATGTCTCTGCTTTTCAATATGCTGTCTAGGTTGGTCATGGCTTCTCTTCCAAGGAGCAAGCGTCTTTTAATTTCATGGCTGTAGTCACCATCTGCAGTGATTTTGGAGCCCCCAAAATATAGTCTCTCACTCTTTCCATTGCTTCCTCATATATTTGTCATGAAGTGATGGGACCAGATGCCATGATCTTAGTTTTCTGAATGTTGAATTTTAAGCCAACTTTTTCACTGTCCTGTTTCATTCAAAGAATTCTGAATTAACTAGCTTTAAACTTTTAACCTAAAAAAACTTTATGAAAATCATATACCTTTATATAACTGTAAAAACAAGCTCCTCATATCTGTTTAAACACATCTGATAGTATAAAGAAATCAATTCAATACAAACCAAATACATTTTACAAGCCACATATTAAAAGTAAAAACTATTTTAAAAAATCAACCCATAATATTAGATTGCCAGTGTTTACAAGTGTAATTACATGTAAGTAAGCAGAAATCATCTTTTCAATTTGTATAAAAATGGTAGTTATTTTTGTAAATTTAAAATGTTTTATAATTGAATAAAAATTTTAAAAATATTTTAAACTATGAACTGAAACAAATTGATTTTTGTATCAACTAATGAAGACCAATATATGCAATTCACTCAACACTGAAAAATTCATTCATGTCATGAGAATTATTCTTAGTTGTAACACTTCTTATTAGTGGACTGGTATGATGCTGTGAAAGTGATGCACTCAATATGCCAGCAAATTTGGAAAACTCAGCAGTGGCCGCAGGACTGGGAAAGGTCAGTTTTCATTCCAATCCCAAAGAAAGGCAATGCCAAAGAATGCTCAAACTACCACAAAATTGCACTCATCTCACACGCTAGTAAAGTAATGCTCAAAATTCTCCAAGCCAGGCTTCAGCAATATGTGAACCGTGAACTTCCTGATGTTCAAGCTGGTTTTAGAAAAGGCAGAGGAACCAGAGATCAAATTGCCAACATCCGCTGGATCATGAAAAAAGCAAGAGAGTTCCAGAAAAGCATCTATTTCTGCTTTATTGATTATGCCAAAGCCTTTGACTGTATGGATCACAATAAACTGTGGGAAATCCTGAAACATATGGGAATACCAGACCACCTGATCTGCCTTTTGAGAAACCTATATGCAGGTCAGGAAACAACAGTTAGAACTAGACATGGAACAACAGACTGGTTCCAAATAGGAAAAGGAGTATGCCAAGGCTGTATATTGTCACCCTGCTTATCTAACTTATATGCAGAGCACATCATGAGAAACGCTGGGCTGGAAGAAGCACAAGTGGAATCAAGATTGCCGGGAGAAATATCAATAACCTCAGATATGCAGATGACACCACCCTTATGGCAGAAAGTGAAGAGGAACTAAAAAGCCTCTTGATGAAAGTGAAAGAGGAGCATGAAAAAGTTGGCTTAAAGCTCAACATTCAGAAAACGAAGATAATGGCATCTGGTCCCATCACTTCACGGGAAATAGATGGGGAAACAGTGTAAACAGTGTCAGACTTTATTTTTTTAGGCTCCAAAATCACTGCAGATGGTGACTGCAGCCATGAAATTAAAAGACGCTTACTCCTTGGAAGGAAAGTTATGACCAACCTAGATAGCATATTCAAAAGCAGAGACATTACTTTGCCAACAAAGGTCCATCTAGTCAAGGCTATGGTTTTTCCAGTGGTCATGTATGGATGTGAGAATTGGACTGTGAAGAAAGCTGAGAGCCGAAGAATTGATGCTTTTGAACTGTGGTGTTGGAGAAGACTCTTGAGAGTCCCTTGGACTGCAAGGAGATCCAACCAGTCCATTCTAAAGGAGATCAGTCCTGGGATTTCTTTGGAAGGAATGATGCTAAAGCTGAAACTCCAGTACTTTGGCCACCTCATGCGAAGAGTTGACTCATTGGAAAAGACTCTGATGCTGGGAGGGATTGGGGGCAGGAGGAGAATGGGAAGACACAGGATGAGATGGCTGGATGGCATCACTGACTCAATGGACATGAGTTAGAGTGAACTTCGGGAGTTGGTGATGGACAGGGAGGCCTGGTGTGCTGCAATTCATGGGGTTACAAAGAGTCGGACACGACTGAGCGACTGAACTGAATTGAACTGAAAGCTCAGTGAATCACCCATAAGGGATGATAACAATATTAACAGTGAATCCTTCTAAGAGTATTGGGGCATTAAAAAAAAAATCAGTTTCTAAGAAGATATATACGGGACACAGTCACTGCTAAAACATATAAATAAAAATTTAACCTTTAAACTCAAAGAACAACAAAGGTATTAAAAATACAAATTACGAAGAATTAAAATTAAAATTTCAAGGGAAGTTCATTCCTTTTGAAAAAAATCTCCATAACTCATGAACACTTATGATGCCAACTTACTAAAGAGTAGTAAGTTTTGAACTCAGCAGTAAGTTTTTGAACTACAAGCAGTTCAAAACAGATTTGAACATTTACTCAAATTAACTTAATTTCCATTACATGAAACAGACATTTCCAATAGTGTCACAGAAGTATTTATCGCTTTCACCAGGATAAGAAGACATATATATATAAATGGAATAGAAATAAAATCAGAGTGTCATTCTGGGAGCATTTTGTAAAGAGGATGGAGCAGAGTGCAAAATATTCATTATATCACAGCACCGTTAGTCATAAATCTTCTCAAACACTATCAGAACACCTTGCCTTTCCTCACGTTGTGATACCTCTTCTCTGTTAGACTTCTTGACACTCTGTCCTCTAATCCGTATCTTTTTTAAGCACTTCTCCAATAAAATAAGACACCCCTCTCTAATTCTCAATTCTCCATTTAAAAATCTTGAAATAGTTTTATTTTCTGATTATTGAAAAATAAATTCAGAGTCTGGGTAATTCCAAACGAACGAGCAAAAGAAAATATGAACTCAGAGAAAGCTAAAGTGAAGTGAAGTCGCTCAGTCATGTCCGACTCTTTGCGACCCCATGGGCAGTAGCCTGCACCAGGCTCCTCTGTCCGTTGGATTTTCTAGGCAAGAGTACTGGAGTGGGGTGCCATTTCCTTCTCCAGGGAATCTTCCCGACCCAGGGATCGAACCCAGGTCTCCCAGATTGTAGACAGACGCTTTACCATCTGAGCCACCAGGGAAGTCCCTCAGAGAAAGCTCGGGTGACTATTTTTACAACTGAAATTCTGTTTCCAACTGACCGCAAGAGGGCACACTTCCACTGACAACACAGGTTACACAAGGGTCCAAAATGGCTGCAGCACACAATGTACTCTTCTAAAAATAGATTCATTAATAGTTAACACAGCACATATTTAACAGAAAAACTATGACAGTAAACTACGGGTAAGTACTTTACGAGAGTCAATTATTTACTATAGGCTTGACTTATGAATACTATTTTTCAAAATTTAAATTAGGATTTTCTAAAGGGTAACAAGTTTTTAAATTATGGCTCTTCAGAGTCAATAAGAAAAGAAGACAGCTAATGATTACTGTTCTTTCTGCCTTCTGAATATTTTCTAATATGTAACTTATTTGACAGAAATAAGATAATTCACAAAAAAGGGAAGAAAAAATCCTCAGGAAACCTGAATTTCTGATCTTTACCACATCATAGTCCTTGGGTTTATTCATGAAAGGTGTTTAACATTATGATTCATCAAGAATCTTGGGTCTTCTGGCTAAAGTAAGTCATATTTTGCTGTTTCTAAATTTACAGCAGCCAAGATTACACATAAGTAAATTTTAAAATACCAATTCTAATGCTCTGTACCTGCTATTCTTTTTTCAATCACCTAGAAAAATTGATTACAGAAAAATGAAAACAAGGTAAATATTTATAATTATAATAAAGCATATAGTTAAAAAATTTCTAATTCACTATCAGTAACATGAGGAGGCCTTACAAATACCTCTGAAAAGAAGAGAAGTGAAAAGCAAAGGAGAAAATGAAAGATATACCTATTTGAATGCAGAGTTCCAAAGAATAGCAAGGAGAGAAAAGAAAGCCTTCCTGAGTGATCAGTGCAAAGAAATAGAAGAAAACAATAGAATGGGAAAGACTAGAGATCTCTTCAAGAAAATTAGAGATACCAGGGGAACATTTCATGCAAAGATGGGCTCAATAAAGGACAGAAATGGTAGGGACCTAACAGAAGCAGAAGATATTAAGAAGAGGTGGCAAGAATACACAGAAGAACTGTACAAAAAAGATCTTCACGACCCAGATAATCACGATGGTGTGATCACTGACCTAGAGCCAGACATCCTGGAATGTGAAGTCAAGTGGGCCTTAGGAAGCATCACTACAAACAAAGCTAGTGGAGGTGATGGAATTCTAGTTGAGCTATTTCAAATCCTGATAGATGATGCTGTGAAAGTGCTGCACTCAATATGCCAGCAAATTTGGAAAACTCAGCAGTGGCCACAGGACTGGAAAAGGTCAGTTTTCATTCCAATCCCAAAGAAAGGCAATGCCAAAGAATGCTCAAACTACCACACAATTGCACTCATCTCACACACTAGAAGAGTAATGCTCAAAATTCTCCAAGCCAGGCTTCAGCAATACGTGAACCATGAACTTCCTGATGTTCAGGCTGGATTCAGAAAAGGTAGAGGAACCAGAGATCAAATTGCCAACATCTGCTGGGTCATCAAAAAAGCAAGAGAGGTCCAGAAAAATATCTATTTCTGCTTTATTGATTATGCCAAAGCTTCTGACTGTGTGGATCACAATAAACTATGGAAAATTCTTAAGAGATGGGAATACCAGACCAACTGGTCTGCTTCTTGAGAAATCTGTATGCAGGTCAGGAAGCAACAGTTAGAACTGGACATGGAACAACAGACTGGTTCAATATAGGAAAAGGAGTACATCAAGGCTGTATATTGTCACCCTGGTTATTTAACTTATATGCAGAGTACATCAAGAGAAACGCTGGGCTGGATGAAGCACAAGCTGGAATCAAGACTGCCGGGAGAAATATCAATAACCTCAGATATGCAGATGACACCACTCTTATGGCAGAAAAGTGAAGAACTAAAGAGCCTCTTGATGAAAGTGAAAGAGGAGAGTAAAAAAGTTGGCTTAAAGCTCAACATTCAGAAAACAAAGATCATGGCATCCGGTCCCATCACTTCATGGCAAATAGATGGGGAAACAGTGGCTGACTTTATTTTTTCGGGCTCCAAAATCACTGCAGATGGTGACTGCAGCCATGAAATTAAAAGACGCTAACTCCTTGGAAGAAAAGTTATGAACAACCTAGACAGCATATTGAAAAGCACAGACATTACTTTGTCAACAAAGGTCCATCTAGTCAAGGTTATGGTTTTTCCAGTGGTCATCTATGGATGTGAGAGCTGGACTGTGAAGAAAGCTGAGGGCCGAAGAATTGATGTTTCTGAGCTGTGGTGTTGGAGAAGACTCTTGGACTGCAAGGAGATCCAACCAGTCCATTCTAAAGGAGATCCGTCCTGGGTGTTCATTGGAAGGACTGATGTTGAAGCTGAAACTCCAATACTTTGGCCTCTGATGCAAAGTGCTGACTCATTTGAAAAGACCCTGATGCTGGGAAAGACTAAACGCAGGAGGAGAAGGGGACGACAGAGGATGAGATGTTTGGATGGCATCACCAACTCAATGGGCATGAGTTTGGGTAAACTCCGGGAGCTAGTGATGGACAGGGAGGCCCGGCATGCTGCGGTCCATGGAGTTGCAAAGAGTCGGACACGACTGAGCGACTGAACTGAACTGAATTGAACATGAACTTTACAGATCTGCCCACAGAAGAAAACTGAGGATAAATATTCTCAGCTTCTAGACCTAGTCTTCTGCCACAGCATTGATTTGTCCACCTTTCTCACATGTTCTGAAAGTAATGCTCAGATCAGTTGTTTTTGAGTTCAAAACTCTTTAGGGGTACACACTATTGTTTGAAAGACATGATCCAAATTCCTTACCAGAAAATTTAAAGTATTTACTAAATATAGCATTTTATAACAGCTTTACTGTGATACAATTCACATACCAAAAAGTTCACCCCTTCAATGTGTACAATTCAGTCATTTTTAGTATATGCACATAGTTATGTAACCATCATTCCTATCTAATTTTGAAACATTTTTATCAACCCAGAAAGAAACCCCAAGACCCATTAGCAGTCACTCTCCATTCCTCCCCTTCCCGATCCCTGACAACTAATACTCTACTTTCTGTCTCTATGGATTTGACTATTCTGGATATTTCACACAAATATGATCGTACAAACTCTGGTCCCTTGTGACTGGCTTCTTTTACTGAGCATAAGCTTTCCAGGTTCATCTATGTTGCAGCATATATCAGGACTTTATTCTTTTTGTTGCTGAATAATATTTCATTGAATGAAAATTCCCCATTTGTTTATCCTTTTACCAGTTGAAGGATGTGTGGGCTGTTTCCATTTGGGCTATTATGAATAATGCTTTTATGAACCCTGTGTGGATCTATGCTTTCAGTTCTCTTGGATAGAGAGCTAAGAGTGGAATCGCTGAGTCACATGGCAACCTCTGTTTAGCTTCCTCAAGAACTGTCAGACTGTTTTCCAAAGTGGCTGCACCACTTTATATGATTGCCAGCAATGTATGAGGGTTCCAATTTCTCTACAGCCAAGCCGATATATATTATTACCTGGCTTTTTACCTTTAGTTTTCCTCGTTGACGTGAAGTGGTATCTCTTTGTGGTCTAGTAACTCACTAATGACTAACAATCTTAAGCATCTTTTCATATGCCTGTTTGTCATTTGAATAGTGTCTTTGAAAAAATGTGTATCTAATTCTTTGCCCATTTTTAATTGTGTCGTACTTTTACTGTTGACTTGTGAGCATTTTTTATATATCCTGATGTAAGTCTCTTATTAGTTACATGACCTGTAAATATTTAATCCCACTCTTGAGTCGTCTTCATTTCTTGATGGTGTTCTTTGAAGCAAAAAATTTTTAAATTTTGTTAAGTCAAACTTTATCTACTTTTAGTTGCTTATGTTTTTGGTATTATAGCTGAGAAACGACTGCCTGGAAACCAAGGTCACAAAGATTTTTTTTCTCTATTTTTTCTTCTAAAGAGTTTTATAGTTTAGCTTTTCCATTTAAGTCTATGACCCATTTCCATTTAGGTCTATGACTTTTTCTATGATGTCTGGCAGGGCTCAAATTTCACTCCTTTGCACATGGACAGCCAGCTGTGAAGTACAACATTTTATCTATAAAACTGTTTACTACCTGTCTGTATTTCCAGTTGGTCCTTACTTGGCGCTTTATGCTCTAGCCAAACTAAACAACTGCCCAACCCCAGTGCTAGCCACACTTACCCTCTAGCACTTACTGCTTAGACAAACACTTTCCGTAAACTCCCTCCCCTAGCCTAACTCCTAGACATCTTTTAAAGCTCACCTTAGGTTATTATCACTGCCTACAAACCCTTCCTGACCCCAGTTCAAGTCAGGCACCCCCCACACACACTCCCAGATATTCTGGGTAACCATTCTCATACAGGAGTGAGTTTGGTTTGGAAAATCCTGCAGATCTAGAGCTGATCTCAGATTAGAGGAGCTCTTGGAAACCATTTCTAAGCTGTCCTGGAATTCAGTTTGGTTCACTGAATTGGTTCAATTCTAGCACTGGTTTGGGAAAAGGTTTCTGTGAGACGATTTCATACTGACTACTAAGTTATCTCTAACTATCGGAAAAGTATTCCTTGACTGTGACAATGGGAGTAAACAAAATCTAGACTGAACTATTAGTGGCAAAAACATGCTACACACTATATAAAGTGAGTTAGATAACTGTCAGTAACAAACCTGATCATCTACTATATACCCAACACCGTCTATATTCAAAGCTTACTGTTCAGAAGGGGCTGTCCAATGTGAACATATATAAAGAAAGGTTCCAAGATGGGAGTGAAGAAATGCAAAGTTTAGTGCTGGCTCTGCCAGTAACAAGCAATAGGATCTGAGTTAGTAATTTCCCCGTGTCTTCTGCCCTCAATCTAAAAATAAGAGGAGAAAAAAGAGACTATTTCGAAGTTTCCTTCTAATTCTAAAAGTAAGGTGTTTGCATCAAATAATTTAAGTCTAAATTAACAGATTCCAAATACTAAACCAGTTGGCTGGTTATACAAGGATCATATGAGGAGCTGAAAAACAACAAAAAACGCTGCCACTGATTTCTGAACCAACAGGTTTAGGACAAGACAGCAATCTGTATTTAAAGCTACTGAGGTGCTTCTGATACTCAGCCAGGTCTGGGGACCTGGCTTAAGGCACCATGCCTTGTGAATTTTCTAAAATATAAATACCAACTTCTAAGTCTGGAAGGGGTGTTACAGGGATGGCTTTATGAAGGAGGTACCATTTAAGCAGAGGTTTGACAGACGGGCTGGATTACAACAAACACAGAAGCAGGATAGGAAAGAGGGCACAGCAAGAAAAGTATGAGCAAATGCACAGGGACAGAAAACAGAGGCTATTTTGAGCGCACTGGGCAGGCAGAACCTCAGGGTGTCTCCCATATAAATGCTCCTTCCCATATAAATGCTCCCTTTCAGAGGGAAATGGTTAACCCAAAGCTCCTGTTGAAGGAAGAGTTTTGTTTGCTTTTCCTCAGTTACTCAGACTAGGTAGGAGCCTACTACAAGGGCAGCCAATTCTATAGGAAGACTGATAGCCAGGGTGACAGACATTCCTGGTTTGCATAGGTTATGCCGATTGTCCTAGCAGAATTACTAACAGGGCCCACTTTCACTCTCAAATTTATAATTAAAATTTTATTTAACTTGGACAGTAAACTATAAGGTCACTCTACCTTCGCGACCTGAGCCAACATGAAAAAGGAGAGAGGCTGATCGGATTATTGAAAACAGGGGTCAGCAAGCATGACTGTTTTTGTAAATGAAGTTGTACAGGAACGTGTTCATTGGGTTAAGTATCATCTGTGGCTGCTTTCACAACACAATGTAAGAGCTGAGTAGCTGAGATAGAGACCATATGGCCTAGAACCCCTGAAGTATTTACTACCTGGCCCTTTACAGAAAAAACCCGCTGACTCCCACTCTGAAACAATACTGTCCAATAGAATGTTTTGTGTTAAGGGAAAGGTTCTACACGCACTGTCCACTTACTGTAGCCCCATGCCACATAAAGCTACTGGCAAACCAAGACATGGCTGGTTGTCTGAAGAACTGAATTTTATTTAATTATTTGATATGCAATAAGATATTTAAATTTGAAAGGCTCTCAAACTGTTCAGATATTTAAATATTTAATTGAGATATAATTGACATATAACATTGTATTCATTTCAGGTGTATAAAATAATGATTTGATATATATATTACTAAATGATCACAAGTTTAGTTGACATCCATCACCATACCTAGTTACACATTTTTTTCTCTTGTGATGAGAACTTTTAAGATCTGTTCTCTTAGTATCAATACATTATTGTTAACTATAGTCACCATGCTGAACATTTCATCCTTAGGACTCAGTTAGCTTTAATTGGGGAAAAAAAAAATCAACTTTAAAAAATACAGTTCTAGTAATTTTAACACATGTATAGATTTGCATAAAGTGAGTTAACTATCATCTGGAAACAGAAAAGTTCCATTACTTCAAAAACTCCCTAGAAAGTTACATTCTCCCCTTACCTTTACCTCTGGCAACCACTGGCTGTTCTTTGCCACTACAGTTTTACCTTTTTAAGAATTTCACGTAAATTAAATCATCATGTAAATTTCTGAGACTTATCTTCTTTCACCAAGTTGCTCCATATATCATTAGTTCCTTTTTCATTGTTAAGTAGTATTCCACTGTATGGATATACCCCAGTTTATTCACTACCAGTTGAAGCTATCAGCTATTTTTAGTTTTTGGTAAATATACACAGAGTTGCTATAAACCCAACGCACAGGTTATAAGAATATCTTGGAGAGGGATACAGTAGATATATGTTTAATTTTTAAAGAATCTGCCAATTCTGTTCTTCAGTGGATGTACCACTGTTCATTTCCAGCAGTGATGTATGAGAGCTCCAGCTCTTCCAGAACTTCCTTGTCAGAAACTGGAATTGTACTTTTTAGCCATTTCCAACAGGTATATAATCACAGTGGTTTTAGTCTTCATTTTCCTAGAGGCTAATGATGTTGAACATCTATTCCACTGCTTATTTGCCACCCTTTGGTGAAAGGTCTTCTATCTTTTGACCATGTTTTAATTGGGATGTTTATTTTCTTACTGTTGAGCTTTGAAAGTTTTTTTTAATATATTCTAGAAACAAGTTCTTTTGCAAGCACTATGATTTGTAAATATTTCCTCCCAGTCTTAGCTTGCCTTTTCTCTTAACAGTGTCTTTTGCAGAGCATTATGGACTGAACTGATGCTTTCGAACTGTGGTGCTGGAGAAGGCTCTTGAGAGTCTCTTGGATGGCAAGGAGATCAAATCAGTCAATCCTAATGGAAATCAACCCTGAATAGTCACTGGAAGGACTGATGCTGAAGTTGCAGCTCCAATACTTTGACCACCTGATGCAAAGAGCCAACTCACTAGAAAAGACCCTGGTGCTGGCAAAGATTGAGGGCTAGAGAAGGGGGCGACAGAAGATGAGATGGTTGGATGGCATCACTGACTCAATGGACAAGAGTTTGAGCAAACTCTGGAAGACAGTGAAGGGCAGGGAAGCCTACTGTGCTGCAGTCCACGGGGTCGCAAGAGTCGGACATGACTGAGCGACTGAACAATGGACTATGTGCTCCCAAAATCTGGATGTTGAAGTTCTAATTCATAATACCTTAGAATGTAAGTGTATTTGGAGACAAGGCCTTAAAGGAGGTAACCAAGGTTAAATGAGTTCATACAGATGGGCTCTAACCCAACAGGACTAGTCTTCTTATAAGAAAAGGGCCCGCAGATGTTAGTGCAGAGAGAAAAGGCCACGTTGAGAACACAGCAAGAAGGCAGCTGCCTACAACCCAAGGGGGGGCCTCGGGAGACACCAACACACCTTGACTTTGGACTTCTAGTCTCTACAACTGTGAGGAAATAAAATTTCAATTGTTTTATGCCGCCCAATCTGTGGTGTTTTGCTACAGCAGACCTAGCAAACTAACACACCGAGCAGAATTTTTTACTTTTGATGAAATCCAGTTTATCAATTGTTTTCTTTTATGAATGATGCTTCTGGTGTCACGTGTAAGACCTCGCCTGACCTCAAGTCATAAAGATTTTCTCCTGTGTTTTCTTCTAAAAAACAAGTTTTACATTTATATTTATGATATACTTTGAGTTCATTTTTGTTTAAGTTAATTTTGTTTTGTGAAGCTTAGGTCAATGTTCCTTTGTCTTTTGCATGTTTATGTCCAACTCTTCTGATACTATTTGTTGAAAAGGTTATTATCTTTCTTCCACTGAATTGCCTTGCATCTATGTTAAAAATCAATGGGCTGTTATCTGTGTGGTTCTATTTCTGGATTCTACATTGATCCACTGATCTTGTTCTATTCCTTACCCACACTACACACAATCTTGATTACCACAGTTTTATAGTTAGGTCTTAAAAATGAGACACTGTGATTCTTCCAATTTTATTTTTCTTTTTTCAAAGTTCCTTTAGCTATTCTAGGTTCTTTCTCTTTTCACAGAAATTTTAGAATCACCTTGTCTATATTTGCTGTAAAAAATCCTGCTGGGATTCTGATCTTGATTGTTGATAATTATAGATCAATTTGTGGAAAACTCACACCTTTACCATTCAGAACTTTTCAGTCCATGAACATTACTCTCTGTTTAGGTTTTCTTTGATGTTTTTCGTGAGTGTTTTATAAAAACATTATCAGCATATGGATCCTACACATTGTGTATTTTCAGCACATAGATCCTACATATTGGTTTAACTTCGACTTTAAAAGCCATGTGTGGCCAGTGACAACCATATTAGACATCACAGCTCTAAGAAGTTTGAACCAGCATGCGATATAACCCAGTGTGAAAATGATGCCATAAAGTTGTGCCAGTGTCTTAGCAAGTAGGACTGTGGGCAAAATAAAGATACGAAGAAACAGAAAAGATACAGCATGGAGACAGACAACAAAGAGCAGAGAACAGAACAAGTGCATAGAAAAAAAAATAAGAGACCATGAGAAAGAAACGTATCTCCAAAGCTGCCCTGAGTTCCTGACAACTTTCCAGGCCCCTATCACATGCAGCTTTCAACAGCCTCTCTTTTCCTGAATTAACCTGAATGTCTTTGTTTCTTAAAATCAGGTGATTAAAGATCTAAGTTTCTAAGACTGTATGATGTTAATTAAAAAAAAAAAAAACACAAAAAACAGATTGAGACTATCATACTAACTTTTTAAAAAGATGCACTTAACAGCTAATGACTGTATAAAGACAGAAAATAATCTATGACTGATAAAAATCAAACAGCAACAAGTTATATTTCAAAGTTTATTTTTTTAAAGTTATTTGGAATTCAAATTGGACTTGTTCCATACCAATAACACTTTCAAATGGTAACTGGCAGACCACAATGTCAAATGAACTGATAACATGTATAAAACCTTAACAGTGGCAATAAGTTAGGGAAAACATAAGGGGCCAGGTAACCTCATTCCTACTTCCCACTAAAGAAACGACAGAAGCAGCATCTCTAATCCAAAGAGTTCCAAACTCCAGTGCGTATAAAAAAATCACCTGAGGTTTTGCTTTTGGAAATATGTAAAACTAGATATGAAAATCCTTCCCATTATAAATACCCAGCTATAGCAAGTAAGACAGAACAAGTACTCTTTTAAATGTACTGCTGGACTCAGGAGGAAAGAAATCCACAGGAGGCAAAAACAGAGAAAACAGTAATTTGCTAAAAAAATAAAATCTGTTGAATGCATTTACTGCAGGAAATCAGAGTGGTAAACAAGAGCGAAAGTCATGACTTCAGCTTGAACTTGGAATCTAGAGACTTTAATTGGCCACCTGATGCGAAGAACTGACTCATTTGAAAAGACCCTGATGTTGGGAAAGATTGAAGGCTGGAGAAGGGGACGACATGGCATCACCATCACCGACTCAAGGGACATGAGTTTGAGTAAACTCCGGGAGTTGGTGATGGACAGGGAGGCCTGGCATGCTGCAGTTCATGGGGTTGCAAAGAGCCTGACACGACTGAGCAACTGAACTGAACTGAACTGAACTGACAGTGAAAGCTGCAATTGAGATCATCACAAAAAAAGCAACAATGACCCCAAAATCACACCTCTCGGTGCATGGAGGTAAGGAAGGGGGTGTCTGTCCACTGACACAGAGAACAAATTTTTAAAAAAAAAGCGCTTGAATCACTGGAATGGGATTCCTCGAAAATTCAAATTCATAATTACAGCCTATTTTCTCAGTTGAGTATAAATTTACACTGCAAGGACCAGGAAACTCAAGCTAAGAAATGAATTTAAGCTGTTTCTGCATTGGTAATCAAGGCACCTGTCAGAAAGAGAAACAAATTTTCTATAGAGAAATACACTTTCAATCCATGCCCCAGGAGATTCCTAAATACAGCACTGGCCAAACATGGAATTAAAACAAAATTATCAAACCAAAAGGAAACAAACTACAAGAACAGCAAAAGTTTAAAACAACAGAATGAAATTTGTGGGGAGTTCAAATTTTGGAATTAATGGATACATAAAATTACAGTTAAGTATGCTTTACAAGTTTACAGGACTAAAGGAAAGTATTAACTACATGGGCCAGAAACAAGAGGCTAACAAAAATGACTTGAAAGATGGGAAAAAAAGAACTTAATAGAATTTCTGGAAATAAAAAATGTAATTCTTGAAATTAAAAACCTAATTGGAGCACACACAGAGACAGAATTTAAACCAAATGACAGATCTAAAACAGCCAAAAGAGACAGATATAGAAGATATGAGAGATTGAGACATTTTAAAATCATCTTATCTCATAAATACATCTCATGAAAGAGAAGGGAACATACATCTAATTAAAATTTCAAAAGAAAAAAATAAAAATCCAACCATGGTGAAATATTATGTCAAATAAACTGAATATTTATTTATTGAGATAATTGGTAGTTCAGATTAATTATAAAAAGATTGGAAAAAAAGACAAAATAGTCTACCCAGTAAAATCTTTTTCTCACTTGAAGCCTTCTATTTATTTTTAAGTATGAATTTCTACCTTACAAAAGAATATATCCTTCAAATACATCAGTCATGAAACCTAGCATCTATCCATTTGAGAACACCATTTCCACCTATAATAATCAGGATCTATCCATTAAATAAAAGCATGCAACAGCCAACTGCATCTTTTAAATTTAAAATTCTGTTTAGATCTGAAATAAATAAACAAATTATTGGAACACATGAATGCATCTGAGTGCTGGATTTATATCTTTCCCTAAAATCAGTGATATTAAAACATGTATTTGCTTTTTACCTGACACAAAATTACAAGCTTAAATATATTTATAAGACAGACTAATTTAGCTTCATGAAATCTATAAATGATACTTTCACAAAGCACTCCTAAAAATATTAGAAACATCTTTTTTGATATCATATTATATAAAAAATGTTCTACTATTATTCCTCCTTTCACTAAAAATCCATCTATTAATACAGGAGAACGACCAATATGAATACCACTTTTTTCACATTTTTCCTCTGTTCCAAAATCCTTCTGACTGCATCTCACTTGTTTCCATTACTGCTGGGTTTTTACCTCAATCATGCTTTGGTGATCTCAGAGGATAAACTGAAAAGACGGGCTGAAAAGAAGACAGGACAACCCCTAAGGACACAGTGTTAAAGCAGGCATGGAATGATAAGTGCTTGAGCTAAAGTAATTTAATGAGAATGGACAGAAATGGCTAACATTCTACATTATTCCATGTTTCCATTTGTGGTTGTCCAGAGCCCAAATTAACAAGATCCACATTTTATTTGCTAATGCAATTATTTTCAGGAATAAACAGCTATGTTTTCTGCTGCACTGTCAATCCAGGGGTGTTCTAGGACAGTCCTCGAACAACAAAGGAAGGACCAGAGTGGAGCAGGGCCATTCCTCTCCAATAAAACTGGACCTGAGTTCACACAGGCTGCCAAGTATGAAGACAGCATATCCTCAAATAAGTTATGAAAGAGCTTGGCCAGATGGACAGGAAAAAGAAATGTAAGAGCAGATTGTGGAAAAAAGAAGACCAATTCAGAGAATAAGGCAGGGAGAATGTAGTTATGGGGCCAAAGACAAGACCAAACAGAGACAGGCATCGCAGTGGCTATAAGCCCAGACTGCTGACAACAACTGAACCTGATCTCGCCAGTACTGATGAATGTTATTTTCAGGTACCACATTCTGGTGGGACAGCTTGTGGTTTCCCATGATAATCTCACACAGGTCTGAAAGGGCTAAAGGAAAATGGACAGTGAGCTTCTGTCACCTTTGGCCAGTGATATATCCTCCTCCCAAAGGCTGGAAAGGGACCTTCCTGTGACTCAGATGGAATCTGAATCCATTAAACGGCAAACAAAAACATATAAAGGCAATAAAGCACAGTGGTTCTGGGTATGTTCTGTGAGGTTGGATCCCAGCTCCATCATTTATTATGAAAACACACACAACACATTCAGCAGCCTGTATGACACTGAGCGAGTTCTTTAACCTTTTACAGTTTCCTCATCTGTAAAATGGAAATAATAAATGAGGTAAACTCATTATAGTTGTGAGGACTTTTGTTTTCCACTGTCTCAACTCAGTCAAGGAACTCTCAAAATTTGGATAAAATGAGAAAATATTGAGAAATCTATATGAATCTGCTTTAAATGGAATATACTAGGTAAATTTAGGAGAAAAAAGAAAAAAACACAAAACAAACAGTAATTCTAGTTTCTTTAAGAAAGCATTTAAAACCAAGTAGGAGCTCTACAGGTGTCGCAGCACTTCAGTTCAGTCGCTCAGTTGTGTCCGACTCTTTGTGACCCCATGGACTGCAGCACACCAGGCTGCAGTTAGATAGCATTTATGCAAAGCAAATAATCATCAGGTAAATTTTTTTTAATGTTTTAAAAGTATCTGTTTTGGAAATACAAATTTACATGAAGCTGGTATCCAACAGTAGCTATGTGTAGTTAATCATACCAGTTAATTCCAAACCTGGTCTGATTACACTGGTCTGTTACAACCTAAACAACATTTAAAGACTTAGCTGAAAAGTTAGGGCAAGAGGAACAAAACAAGTATGTTATCTCAAATTGTGCAGGGCAGAAACACACTGCCATAATGACTATCCAATAATATCTTGGTTATTAGAACAGACGTCCTGCAAATCTAAGCAAATGAAATAGCTCCAAAAGCATGATTAAAAAACAAAAAGCTTGTTTGGCATTTGCAGTGTACTCTGAGTAGTCAGCAATAATGAAAGGGCAGAGAATTAAGAAGCCTAAGGTCATAACCAGATGTAATATGATTGTTTGTTTGCTGACTGGCCAGTGAGATCTAGAGAAGCTGAGATGCTTCACACAAAAGTTGGAAAGCAGAAGCAAAGAATCCAATCAAGTGGGTGTACTAGTTAGCAGCTAAAAGACAAATGGAATGGCAAATAGGAAAGGTAAGAGGCAGTTAACAGCCAGTGATAACAAACACAGGGAATAAGTCAGAGAGTAGATATGATCAAAGCCTTACTGTATAAATGCAGAGTACCTGAGCCTAGAAATCTTATACTCACAAATAGCCTAAAGGCATCCCATTACACAAATTCTAAATACACTTGGAAGTGAAAATGTGTGATTAACCAAGGAAAATTTTTCAAAGAATTAAAAAAGAAGATAAATTGTTGTAACAAGTATTCAGTTCAGTTCAGTTGCTCAGACGTGTCGGACTCTTTGCGACCCCATGAATCGCCAGGCCTCCCTGTCCATCACCAACTCCCGGAGTTCACTCAGACTCACATACATCGAGTCAATGATGCCATCCAGCCATCTCATCCTCTGTCGTCGTCCCCTTCTCCTCCTGCCCCCAATCCCTCCCAGCATCAGAGTCTTTTCCAATGAGTCAACTCTTCGCATGAGGTGCCCAAAGTACTGGAGTTTCAGCTTTAGCATCATTCCCTCCAAAGAAATCCCAGGGCTGATCTCCTTCAGAATGGACTGTTTGGATCTCCTTGCAGTCCAAGGGATTCTCATACTAAAACGGTAGAGAATTTAGGAAAGTGTTTTTCTGGCACAGAAATCACCAAATCGATGGAATAAATTTAAAATATGATAAAGATAGCAGTTCACATACATATAGAAAAGCTTTAAAAATGCATACACATTTTTACACAGTAAAAATACACAGTAACCAGTGGTTACATACAGCTAACAGGAAGAAGGTGAAAGGAAGAGACTCTCAGGTTTTTTTACTTGTTAATTAAAAAAAATTATTAAGAACAAAAATAGAAGAGCAAAGTTGTGATAATAACTTTTAAAAGCACCACAACAATTTATATATATATATATAAATATATATAAATATAAATATATATATATATATATAAAAGTGATGGTGCAATTAATCTACAACTTAAGCCAAGTTATCCAAACTACTAGCAGATTCTCAATCTCTGGAAGTTTTAAGTGGTACCACATCACACACAGAGCCAAATAAAAGCATAAAGATTTTAGTTTCATGGTTTTCCACCGAAACATAAGAGAATGTCCCTAAGGTTTCTAATCGAAAAGGCACAGATTTATATGAAGAAATGGGCTTCCCCAGGGGCTTATGGCAAAGAATCTACCTGCCAATGCAGAAGACGTGGGTTTGATCCCTGGGTGGGGAAGATCTCCATGAGTAGGAATTGGTAACCCACTCCAGTATTCTCACCTGGAAAATCCCATGGAGAGAGGGCTACAGTCAATGGGGTCACAAAGAGTTGGACACAATTGAACAACTTCAGTTAGTAATCTTGGCATTTCACAGTAAACATATTAAATTATTATAAGGCAAAAAACAGCTCATGAAATTGACAGAAGGATTACATTTGTCGACACACTCATTTCAGATCACGGTCTGTCTCTTCAACAGTTTTGCAATGCTGATACCAGGCTCTTTCAATGATACCAGCCAACTTTCACTCTAGTAAAAATTCCTAGTGTGATGTAGATGAAAACCAGCAACCTCTTTCATGTGTGTTAATAATATAAGAAGGGTGCAAAAAGGATAATCAATCTTTGATGATTACAAAATATCCTACAACCTTCAAAAAGTACATTGGCTAATTACTTAGATGCTTGAACAAGGTGAATCAGATTTTTTTTCCCTAGAAGGGTTTTTTTTCTGGGAGGGGGAGGGAATCTTTAATAAAATACTAACTCATGCCAATAGAATATTTTTAGTATCCTACTACAGAAGGATATTCATTTTATGCAATTTTACAGTTTTCCTACCTGAAAATGTTCTCTTTCTGCTTCAGTATATGCACAAACCATGGCAGTACGGCTCAGAACACAATGATGATGATACTACACCCAGCAATAAATGCTAAACAGCAATAAATGCTTACCCAGCACATACTACACGCGAGGCACTGTGCCAGAGCTCTGTTTGTAAACCTCAGTTATTTCACGATGACCCTATAAAGTAGGCAGTACTATTAAATCCATTTTATAAATGATATAACTGGCACTCAGATAAGTTAACAAATTTGAACCCAGGCTGTCTTGATTCCAAAAAGCTATGCTCTTCATCACCAAGTTACCCATAACCAGGAAATGTTACTCAAAAGAGATTCCCTGAAAACAAGTATGTATTAAGCAGACGCCATACACATTTTCAATTGCCTGATATAAAACTAAAGGTTCAGTTGTGAATTTCACATGTGCCTGGATTTCATTTTTTTTTAATCCCTCCCACCCCTCTAAATTTCATTTTTGAGGAAAATATTAGAGAAAGCTCAAAAATGCAGCAGTTGCTTCATTTAACAAATATTGAATGCCAGGCTCTGTGTAAGATGTTCTTTATAATAAGCTCTTGTGGGAAGACAGTCTAACGTGAAAGAGAAATACAGGACTGGAAATAGAGATGTGTGCTATAAGAGTAAATGGGAGACTCTTCCTTAGAGACTAACAAAGTCAGGGAGGGATTCTCTGATGATACAACTGTGATCTGACATTATGTGTAAAACATATTTTTTCGACCAAGATTTTGAACCTTTAAGGTACAAACACATAGAAATAAAAAATGTTTATTTCCTAATTCTTTTGATTCCTCTGTGACAGCAATCAGAATCTATCATTTAAGTCAGTGAAGTGGGCCTTAGAAAGCATCACTACAAGTAAAGCTAGTGGAGGTGATGGAATTCCAGTTGAGCTATTCCAAATCCTGAAAGATGATGCTGTCAAAGTGCTGCACTCAATATGCCAGCAAATTTGGAAAACTCAGCAGTGGCCACAGGACTGGAAAAGGTCAGTTTTCATTCCAATCCCAAAGAAAGGCAATGCCAAAGAATGCTCAAACTACCACACAATTGTACTCATCTCACACGCTAGTAAAGTAATGCTCAAAATTCTCCAAGCCAGGCTTCAGCAATACGTGAACCGTGAACTTCCTGATGTTCAAGCTGGTTTTAGAAAAGGCAGAGGAACCAGAGACCAAATTGCCAACATCCGCTGGATCATGGAAAAAGCAAGAGAGTTCCAGAAAAACATCTATTTCTGCTTTATTGACTGTGCCAAAGCCTTTGACTGTGTGGATCACAATCAACTGTGGGAAATTCTGAAAGAGATGGGAATACCAGACCACCTGATCTGCCTCTTGAGAAATCTGTATGCAGGTCAGGAAGCAACAGTTAGAACTGGACATGGAACAACAGACTGGTTCCAAATAGGAAAAGGAGTTCGTCAAGGCTGTATATTGTCACCCTGCTTATTTAACTTATATGCAAAGTACATCATGAGAAACGCTGGACTGGAAGAAACACAAGCTGGAATCAAGATTGCCGGGAGAAATATCAATCACCTCAGATATGCAGATGACACCACCCTTATGGCAGAAAGTGAAGAGGAACTAAAAAGCCTCTTGATGAAAGTGAACGTGGAGAGTAAAAAAGTTGGCTTAAAGCTCAACATTCAGAAAATGAAGATCATGACATCCGGTCCCACCACTTCATGGGAAATAGATAGGGAAACAGTGGAAACAGTGTCAGACTTTATTTTTCTGGGCTCCAAAATCACTGCAGATGGTGACTGCAGCCATGAAATTAAAAGACGCTTACTCCTTGGAAGGAAAGTTATGACCAACCTAGATAGCATATTCAAAAGCAGAGACATTACTTTGCCAACAAAGGTCCATCTAGTCAAGGCTATGGTTTTTCCTGTGGTCACGTATGGATGTGAGAGTTGGACTGTGAAGAAGGCTGAGTGCCGAAGAATTGATGCTTTTGAACTGTGGTGTAGGAGAAGACTCTTGAGAGTCCTTTGGACTGCAAGGAGATCCAACCAGTCCGTTCTGAAGGAGATCAGCCCTGGGATTTCTTTGGAAGGAATGATGCTAAAGCTGAAACTCTAGTACTTTGGCCACCTCATGCGAAGAGTTGACTCATTGGAAAAGACTCTGATGCTGGGAGGGATTGGGGGCAGGAGGAGAAGGGGACGACAGAGGATGAGATAGCTGGATGGCATCACTGACTCGATGGACGTGAGTCTGAGTGAACTCTGGGAGTTGGTGATGGACAGGGAGGCCTGGCGTGCTGCGATTCATGGGGGGCTGCAAAGAGTCGGACACGACTGAGCGACTGATCTGATCTGATCTGATCTGAAGAGCAGATGTAATACTAGTAGTTCAGATAAAATAGACTTTTTAGCATTCTGACGTTCAGTTAAAAAAAAGTCAATGCCACTGTTTCCATTCAAAAAATAACAACAACTCATAATGAAGTACTAATATCATAATGTGCAATAAATCCATCTGCACAGGGCTCTCAATCCATGGAAAATACGGCAGAAATTAAGAGTGGAAACTAATAACTTAATGTTGACACATCTAAGTATGTAAAAAGTGGATTTTATTAAACAACCCACCAACCACCACCACACATACAAACTTTTTTCTAACTCATAACTGTTTTAACCAGGCCATAGCAAGTAGCTTTTTCCACTACATGATGATACTGGCTTTGGTTTTCTTTGTCAGTCAAAACCACTAGGTTTTCACTAATTACAACTGAACTAAAAACTGAGCAAGCAATAATTACCAAGAAAATTCTGAAAAAGACAACCCTAAAAGATATTAAAGCATATTTTATAAGGCCTCAAGAGTTAAAACCACGAAGAAATGACAAATGAATGAACAGATCAATGGGACACAGTACAAAGTCCAGAAAAAGACTCATACAATTTCCAGAAACAGAGAAAAAACCTGAAATAAAAATGGACAGGTTACACTCTAAAAGAAATACAAATAAGATAGCATAAAATCCTTAACCTAACTCATGTAAACAGAAATGAGATAGCACTTCTTATCAGAGGCAAAATGCTATCTGAGTTCAACCACTCTCTCATCAAGCCATTAAGAATAGGTGCTCCAAGGATCCTCAGGCACTGCTGGTAGAAATGCAAAGTGTACAACCTTTACATGAAGGGACTGTAATAATACTTATCAAAATTACTGGTGTGTTTACTCTTTCGCCCAGCAAACACATTTCTAGGAATCAAAACAAGACACCTGCAAACATAAGAAATAATACATGAACAAGCTCATTCACTACAAAATTGTTTGTAACTGCAAAAGATTGAACACATTCAAGTGTTTGGCAACAGAGGACTGGTTGAATAAACGATGGTACATACACACAACTGAATACTATATAGTCAAAAAAAGAAAAAAAAAAGGAAGATCTTCTTGTACTGATAGAGAGCTCCAAGGTATAAAAATGAAAAATAAAATAAAGTGAAAACCATTAGTATGCTAAATCTTGAGTAAAAGGAGGAGGAAGAAAAGAATATATATTTGAATTAGCTGTTTGCATAACATCTGAAAGAATAAACAGAAATGTGCAAAAATAGTTACATGTAATTGTCTGGGGAGAAGTAACAGGGATGGGTAAGATTAAGACTTCTTAAGGTATATACAATTTAAAAAACAGCATTTCAATTCTGACCCGTGTAAGCAAATATATTCCCTATTCAAAAAATCATAAGTTAACCATTACATTTGGAATAAAGATATAAAAAGAAATTGGTGACTTGGTTAATGTTTGGTCAAAAAACGTCATTGGACCATGGTGTAAGCCTTTCCTCTGAGTGATATTTAAAGTAATTAAAATGACAACAATACTAATCACTGTATGAAAGAAACATCAGTATCACAAACATGATCACACTTGTCTGTATGCTCATACCAAATTTCAAAGCAATCTATTAAAACCAGAGGACGTCCTTCCCTTTGGAAAACTCACTTTGCGCTATGTGGTGAAAAGCATGCTGTCCGCCTGGCTGGACACAGCTGCATTTCACATGTCTATAAGCAGCCAGCAGGAGAGTAAATGCTTGGGACAAGCATAAACACTTCTGCCTCTGTAGATAAAGGTTTTAATAACAGCCAGCTCAGCGCAGGTCAGGCTGGGATTATGCTAACACTGGCATGGTGGAGGTGGTAAACGACCGCCTTCAATCCAGTGAAGGAATGAAACAATGAGGAAAAGCCACTTCCAATATCTGCTAGTCTCTTCTCCCAAAAAGAACTAAAAAGGACCTGGAAATGGTAAAGAATACGCCTTTAATGCAGAAGACCTGCGTTCGATCCCTGGGTCGGGAAGATCCCCTGCAGAAGGAAATGGCAATTCACTCCAGTATATCTTGCCTGGAGAATTCCATGAACAGAGGAGCCTCGTGGGCTACAGTCCATAGGGTTGCAAAAAGTCAGACATGATGGAGCAACTCAGGCACACATACACAGAGTTCCATGGACAGAGGAGGCTGGGCTGCAGTCCGTGGGGCTGCAGAGTCAGACACGACTGAGCAACTAACAGACACACATAACTCAGCAACTAACATACACACTCGCACACACACACACACACACACAGAATTCCATGGACAAAGGAGTCTGGCAGGCTACAGTTCATGGGGTCACAAGGAGTTGGACACGACTGAGTGACTAACACACACACACACACACACACACACACACCCACCCCCATCTTGCTTCCATCTGTGGGTCGGTTGGGAGTTTTGTTTAGGACCAGAGAGGAAAGAAAAGTCTACATTTAGCACCTCATTAACATAAGTGAAAGTGGCTCATTTAGAAAGTATTTTAGGCACTAATTAGGGAAATGAAAGGTAAGAGGAAAGGGCTAAAGTCTAGTAAAGGCTGCCCCAGCTGCCTAGGACAGGGTCAGCTAAGCCCAGCAATGACTTCCAAAGAATCAGAATCTAAGTCACGGCCACATCACTCAAAGAAATCTGAGTATGGACACAGAACTGTGCCAAAAATTTAAGGGCTCCTGTTACAGGCGTATGTTCTAGTGTTTATTAGAAGAGACTGCTCTAAGTAGGATCTTTGTTCTTGTATCTAAGATCTACCTGGGTAAATAATATTTATATGGGGGAGGGTTTAATCTGATAAAAAAGGTATTTTTATCTCTGGGAACTTCTGAAGGCATATTCACAAAAACAAGCTGATGAGTTTGGAAACAAGAACCTAATCCTGTGGCAACATAAGCAGACAACTTACTCAGACCCCTCTTCAAAGTTCAAGATCCATATAACCAACTGGATAACACCTCCCATACCCAACACATCTCAAATTCAAGAGCCTCCACCCAAATTATGTTATTTCTTAGGTGTAATGTTACTGCACAATACCATCCAAGGCAAGATCTGATAACCCAACACCTTAACCCTTCTCTGACACTCCATCTCTTCACGCACAGGACTTTAAACGCCTGCTGAATCTTCTACTGCTCCACTTCCACTCTTGGTGCTCTAGGGTTTTGGCCACTATCATCTCTTCTCTGGAATATTTGATGAGACAGTCTCTAGCCTGGACTCTCTTGTGACTTTACAATCCACACATCTAGCAGGCTTTCACTTTTATCAGCATAAATTGCTCATAATATTCCTTTATGAGTTTTAAAATATCTGCTATATCGGTAGGTATACACTCTTTTTTCCTCAATAAATATCAAACAATACATACTATTTATGCCTTCTCTTTCATTTCTTAGGTGATCTTGTCAGTTCAGTCGCTGAGTTGTGTCAGACTCTTTGCAACCCCATGGACTGAAGTATGCCAAGCTTCCCTGTCCATCACCAACTCCCGGAGCTTGCTCAAACTCATGTCCATCAAGTCAGTGATGCTATCCAACCATCTCATCCCGTCTTCCCCTTCTCCTCCTGCCTTCAATCTTTCCCAGCATCAGGGTCTTTTCTAATGAGTCAATACTTTGCATCAGGTGGCCAAAGCACTGGATCTTGTCAGAAACTTACCATTTTTACACGTTCTCTCAAATAATCAGCTTTAGGTTTTCCTGATCAGTTGCCCCACATTCTTTTTTTTCACTTAATTCCTATCCCTCCTTTCTGTTTACATGTCTTCCAGTGCCTACGATTTCACTCTGCTCTTTTTCTAATTCTTGGGGGTGAATGCTTATTTTTTGCTATTGTTTTTTTAATAAATAAATTAGCAATTATAAATTATGACTGCAAGTCCTGCTTTATCTACTCAGAGTTTTGATAATTTTTCATGGATAAGATTACTGTGTGGCTTTCACTGTGATTTCCGCTTTAACTAGGTGAGTAATAAAGTGGTTTTGAGCTTCCAAAAGTATGGGACCTGGCTAAGACAGACCAGTTTTACCCTTTCTTCTTAAGAAACTGAAAAAAATAAAATCTTAAACAATGGTTCTTAGACACTGAACATCAGATAGTAACAACAGTGATTCCTGTAAACAGACAACCAAAACCCTACAGAGTTCTACAACTGTCTCAGCTTATAACCTAGGGATAATTTTCAGGCCTTAGTGCAGGGAGGAGGAATCCAGATGCAGTCTCATGGTCTCCCTGAGTTGAGAAGATGGAGCTGGGAACATGGGAAAACCCAGGCAACTAGAATTTATAGGAAAAGTATCCAAGAGAGAACTGCAGAGAGAGACAACTTCAGTAGAGAGTCCACCTAAATCTCAAGTTTTTCAGCTCAGCACCGATCCCCAGTGTGCGAGACCCGAAAGAGAACCACCAGAAAGGACTGGAGAGAGCAGCCCCCACAGCTCATTAAGGCCAGGAATAGTTCAAGTTCCTACTACCAGAAAACCTCATAATGTAAGAGGCCATGGGTAAAAGCACTCACAAGGGTACTACCTTACTATTGGGGTAAACTAGCCCTAAGCTACAGGATGCTCTGTTTCAACCTAACTCAGCTTGAAAACAAACCTCCCAAGGATCTGATTCCAAAGTAACTTCACTGCACCACAGAACAAAGCTCAAGAACATTAATAAGAACACAAAAATATCCTACATACTTGAGGCAAAATTCACAATGTCTAGAATCCAGTAAAAATGACTAAGCACATAAAGAGGTAGGAAATACAACCCATAAAATGGGAAGGAAAATCGATAGAAAAGAGAGTAAAAAAAAAAAAAAAAAAAAGAATTACTAGACAAGGATATTAAGATAATAACACTTTATTAGGATACTAAAGGACAAAAAGCAAAAAACAAAAAAAAGGAAAATAGTATAACTGAATTCCATATGTTAAAGAAGCAAAGATTGAGCAAGTTAACTATAAACAGGGAATATGAAAAAGACCTAAATCAAGCTTAAAAGATGAAAACTAAACTACCTGAGGTAAAATATACACTGGCAGATCAGACAGCATGGATGCAAAGATTAATGAACTCAAAAACAAATCATGTATAAGCTATGCAAAATGAAACAGAGAAAAAAAACTGGAATAAAATGATCAGAGTATTAGTTGTGGGACAGCTTCAAGCACCTTAATAATAGGTAATCAGAAATTTTTTACAATGATGATCAAATTTTCCCCAAATGTGATGAAAACTATAAATCCACAGATCTAAGACACCTTAACTCCCAGCACAAGAACCATGCAGAGAACATTAAAGCACATCATAATCAAATTGATCTGAGATCAAAGGCACATAAAGAAACCTCCAGGGGTGAGGGAAGTCTTCTAAATGAGATTGTAGAGATAGCTGCACAACCATATAAATTTACTAGAAATCAGACTGTAATACAGTCCTGCGTAATTTTTATGTTTTGTTAGCTATACTACAGCAAAGCCCAAACACTACTTCGAAAAATACTCTGAAAGAAATATTAAGAGATAATCTTAGTGACCTTGAGTTTGGCAAATATTTCTTAAATAAAATAAAAACAGCATGAATAAGAACCATGAGTAAAGAAACAAACTGTCTTGTATCCCCACAGTGAAACACTATACTCATCAATAAAAAGGAATACTGACACACTCAACAACATGGGTAAATGTCACAATAATTAAGGTCAGTAAAAGAAGCTGGACAATATAGTACATACTCTGTGACTTCAGTCATATAAAATTCTAGAAATGGCAAACTAATCTAAACTGACAGTAGTGGTTGCCTGGGGACTAGCTGGAAGTGAGAAAGGCGAGGGGCAAGAAAGATTACATGGGGGCACAAAGAAACTTTTGAGGATTATGGGGATGTTTATTATTTTGATTGCTGTGATAGCTTCATGGGTATATACATATGTCAAAACGTAATCAAATCATACAAGTTAAATACGTACAGTTTCAATATGTCAATTACACCCCCATAAACTGCTTTTTAAAAAGAAAGAAAAAAAAACCTTAAAGATCATTTCCTCACTGTAACTTTTCTGGTATCCTCACCCCAAATCTGTATTCATACCATATCAGAGAACCTACAATTTACTCCTAAAATAAAATCATACTGTTGTTATGCTTATTTGTATGACATATTTATGACTTAATAGGGTAGTGCTTATACATAATAAATACACAACACATGTATGATTAGTTGAACTTTAGCTTTTTAAAACCAAATGCAGAATTTTGAGTAAATAGAATTAAAGATATGAAAATAGGTACTCGATGGGAATCTCAACAAAAATCTACTTGAAGTTGTATTCAATGCTTCAATATAAACAGCCAGTTTGTAAATGCCTCCAGAAAAATTTAGTGTGCAGAGAGCAGAAATCAGAAGAAAAAAATAAAATATGGTAGATACCGAGAGAGACTCAGGTAAAAATTAAGGAAGACACAGTAATTTAACACTATGGACAGAAAGAAACAAAATCATTATCCATATTCTACATGCAATCACTGATTATGTTAGTCTGTATAAATGCCTGTTTACCTAATACCATATGAAATATAAAGACAGACCTCTAATTCACGGGTCCTGAGATAAAGACAGTGTGGTTAAGGGAAGAAATAGCTTTAAGAGGGTCAACAGCTCTTAAGCGGATAGTTTTTATGTGCCAATTCCAACAATGAGCTGAAAATAGCAGAAAGGGATTCCAACTGTTAAAGGTACTTTGAAAAACTTCTCTCCACAAAATGCTATTTATGTCCAACAGTCACCCTTTTTTTCCTGATTACATCAGAGAAATAACTTTGGTTGATCTCTTTTTGGTTTCTATTACATCTAGGTCTGGGTGGAAGGACAGTAATTTGGAATACTGGAGGTGGGGCTGCTGATCCGTCTTAACAAGAAAGCTGATTTTCAGCTCAGGGACAGGCCACTGCTTTAAAGCAAAAGAGGCAGAAGAACCCTCCCTGGATTGTCAGGAATAGATGGAATCAAGAATTCTGAGTTCCCTGTACTCATGCAACAATCTGCACTCACTCTAATAAGAGAATTTCACAGTTCTAGAAAATTAAGAGTAATATAGTCATAACAAAGTCAACTGGTATTATTTAAAAAAAAAAAGTTTGTAAAGCTTTGTATCTATATAAATTTTGATTCCGTACCCACACATTATAATAACAAACTATGGAAAACCACTACAGTCATTTAACTATAATAGCCAAAAACCATATTATGCTATTTTCCTATAAACACACAACATGTGAAGAAAACCAAAATTTGCCTTCAAGAGGTAAACATGAATTTACTTATAGTGAAAATGATATTTAAAGGATTATTTTTAAAAAGACTTTGACTTGGTAAATATCATAAACTAGTACTTTTAATAATATAAAATACAAAAACATTTTCCTAACTTTTGAAAATCTCTCTGGCTTCTCAAAAATGAAACTTTCTTAATCTAGCAATTAAATTAAAATGTATGGAACAGTCATTTAAAATACATAAAAGGCTATGTGTAATAATGACATTAAAGATATATATATATATATATATATATTATTAAATGACACTGCTGTCCTAGCATTGCTTTTCTGTATTATTTTTTCATTCAAATGAAATACAACCATACCATCTAATCCACAAAGGCATTAAGTAAATCTTTTAGAAATAATAAAATGTGTTTAAAAGAACAGAAGATTTTTAAGTCATTATACTATTTTACTTAAAGCTATACATAAATGAAAGAGGAGAGTGAAAAAGTTGGCTTAAAGCTCAACATTCAGAAAACTAAGATCATGGCATCTGGTCCCATCACTTCATGGGAAATAGATGGGGAAACAGTGGAAACAGTGTCAGACTTTATTTCTGGGGGCTCCAAAATCACTGCAGATGGTGACTGCAGCCATGAAATTAAAAGACACTCCTTGGAAGGAAAGTTATGACCAACCTAGATAGCATATTGAAAAGCAGAGACATTACTTTGCCAACAAAGGTCCATCTAGTCAAGGCTATGGTTTTTCCAGTGGTCATGTATGGATGTGAGAGTTGGACTGTGAAGAAAGCTGAGAGCCGAAGAATTGATGCTTTTGGACTGTGGTGTTGGAGAAGACTCTTGAGAGTCCCTTGGACTGCAAGGAGATCCAACCAGTCCATTCTGAAGGAGATCAGCCCTGGGATTTCTTTGGAAGGAATGATGCTAAAGCTGAAACTCCAGTACTTTGGGCACCTCATGCGAAGAGTTGACTCATTGGAAAAGACTCTGATGCTGGGAGGGATTGGGGGCAGGAGGAGAAGGGCACGACAGAGGATGAGATGGCTGGATGGTATCACCGACTCGATGGACATGAGTTTGAGTGAACTCCGGGAGTTGGTGATGGACAGGGAGGCCTGGCGTGCTGCGATTCATGGGGTCGCAAAGAGTCGGACATGACTGAGCGACTGAACTGAATTGAATACATAAATGAACAGAACCTAACAAATGTCCTCTTTAAAACAATAATTAAACAGCATTTTTTTCCCCTTAAATTTTATTTATTTAGGCCACAGCTCACAGCTTGCAGGATCTTAGTTCCTGGACCAGGGATGGAACCCGTGTGCTCTGCAGTGGAAGTGCAGAGTACTATCCACTGGATCACCAGGGAATCCCCTAAACAGTAACTTTTTAAAGCAAGATATACTCCCTATAATTTTATGCCTTAGACTGAGGATGGATTTCCTAAAAGGACTAGGAAATAAACTGACAGCAATATCTGAGAAGTCTTCTTGACCTCTATTTTTAGCTAAGGTTGCAATATGAGATCCAGTTTAAAAGACGAGTACAGAGAAATATTAAGTTTGACTCCCTTGTTGTTCAGCTGCTAAGTTATGTCCAACTCTCTGCGACCCCATGGGCTGCAGCATGCTAGTCTTTCTGGTCCTTCACTATCTTCTGGAGTTTGCTCAAACTCCTGTCCATTCTGTCGATGATACCATCCAATCATCTCATCCTCTGCTGCCCCGTTCTCCTGCCTTCAATCTTTCCCAGAATTAGGGTCTTTTCTAATGGCTCGGTTCTTCTCGTCAGGTGGCCAAAGTATTGAGCTTCTGCATTAGTCCTTCCAATAAAAATTCAGGGTTGATTTCCTTTAGGATTGACTAGTTTGATCTCCCTGGTGTCCAAGGGGCTCGTAAGTGTCTTCTCCAGCACCACAACTCGAAAACCTCAATTCTTAAGCACTCAGCTGTCTTTATGGTCCAACTCTCACATCTGTACACGACTACTGGAAAAACTTTAAACTTTGGCTATATCGATCTCACTTTGACTCACTTACTTCTCGTATAAATTCAGGTGTCTTGATTACATTTTCTTACTTATTTAAAGTATACTGTAAAATTGTCATGCATGTTCCAGACTGACTGCAGGAATTTATATTCCCTTTCTAACTGGTGTCTTCATTTCACTACACAAGAATGAAGAAAGAGAATAATTTCAGTGTCTAGTTCAGTTACTAATTATTTATTGGGAGCCAAATACCTGCTGGAGAAGGCAATGGCACCCCACTCCAGGACTCTTTCCTGGAAAATCCCATGGATGGAGGAGCCTGGTAGGCTACAGTCATTGGTCGCAAAGAGTTGGACACAACTGAGCGACTTCATTCACTCACTTCATACTTTATTACTAGAGAAGGAAATGGCAACCCACTCCAGTGTTCTTGCCTGGAGAATCCCATGGACAGAGGGGCCTGGCGGGCCGTGGTCCATGGGGTCGCAGAGAATTGGACATGACCGAAGTGACTGAGCACGCACGGTGCTAGGTGTTGGGACACAAAGCTTCTGCTGGCATAAACCTAATGCCTTTGTTAAATGGTAAAACCATGTGTTAAAATTCTGAAAGTCCATTTCCCTGAATGACTGAGTAAGACTGGTGAGACAGTGGATGAAGCCAGTGAGCTTTTATCTGTCAAGGCCTCATCATTCATTTAGTTCTGGTATGTCAAGTATCTGTTCTACACATGGGCAGAAAGTCTTCCTGAGCTAAAGAAAAAAAAAAAAATTCTAAGGGAAAGAACAGCTGGGACTACTAGCCATGAAAAACCTTAAGGTCTGCAGATAGGGGGATGTAATGCCTTCAGATTCCAAGGATATTGGTCACCACATTCACCTGGTAGTTAAAGAGGGAGGTTTAAATGCCTGACAACAATGAATGCCTTAAGGCACTTTAGAGTTCATAAAGTTGTTTCTCACTATTTTGCTGTAACTCTCCTGACCTCATAATTTTATACAGAAAGGAACTGAGAGAGGGTAAATCAGGCCTTGAGCAGAAGGCCAGCCCTGCATTTCACAAAGCGTGTTCTGTGATATTAGGCAAAAAAAAAAAAGTTTAGATTTATGATCTATTAGTTTAGGACAATAACTAATCAAAGTTAAAAGTACCATCTATTATAAGACTTTTCAAAGTCTTCAATACACTAATATATAATGTGAGTTTCCATGTGGAGGAAGGAAATAGCAGCGTTTCCCAAACTCATTTGATCACAGAATGGTTAGTCCTTTAAGTTAGGATCTAATGCTCCAGAAAACAAATTTGGGGAAACCTTACTACTGTACCAAACAAGATACAAAGGATCATGTCAGGGGAGAACATACTTCCAGAGATAAAACTGACTGACAGCCAGAAGGTCAGGGACCTGGAAAAAATGACAAAATGGTTGAAGAAGAAGAGAAATGTCCACAATTCCTGCAGCTATACACTGAACAGCTAACTGTAGCAATTAATGTCTTCCTCCAAAATGCTTACTGAGCTTCTACTTGTTCCAGGACTGTGCTAAAAGTTGGAGGTATAACAAAATATAGGACACAGAAGTTCCCTGATCCCACAAAGCTTACATTCCAGTTGTGGGAAACAAACAAACAGGCAACAGATTGAGTAGTGCTACGTAGGAGGAAAAGAAAGCAAACAAAACCTGGAAGATGTGACACAGAGTATGACTGAGACAGGCTAATACCAAAATAAAAACAAACCAAAAAAACCCTGGAAGTACTAAGAAGGGCTTTCCTAAACTGAGCCATGGATATAGGCTCAAATTTATATAGTAACAGGAACAAACACTATCACAAAAACAGTTAACATTTATGGAGTACTTAGTAAGTAAAAGGTAATATACTAAGATCTAAAGGCTTTATTTAAACCTCACAATAACCTATTTCATTATTTTCATCTAACAAATTAAACCAAGGTACAGAGAAGATAAATTAAGTGTCAAAGGTCACAAAGCTAAAAAACTAGGAGAGCTTAAGTTCAAATCCAGCTTCCCAGTTCAAGAGACTAACTTCTTAACTATTTGGCCATCTGACCAAGCAGTATCTACTTGACTGATGTTACTGTCCTGCAGTTCAGTTGCTAAGTTGTGTCCGACTTTGTGTGACCCCATGGACTGCAGCACACCAGGCTCCTCTGCCCTCCACTATCCTCTGGAGCTTGCTCAAACTCATGTCCATTGAGTCAGTGATGCCATCCACCCATCTTGTTCTCTGTCACCCCCTTCTCCTCCTTCAGCTTCAGCATCAGTCCTTCCAATGAATACTCAGGGTTGATTTCCTTTAGGGCTGTCTGGTTTCATCTCCTTGTGGTCCAAGGTATACCAGATACTGGTATTGGGGACAAAAAAAGGCACAATCACAAAATCTGTGAAACCAAACACTAACAGTCAAAAATGGGTCACAGCCAGTAACTACAACGATTGAGATTACAACTGCAAGAATCCACTTTGCCATTATGTGGAACAGCAAACACGGTAGACATTCAGGTGTCAGGAACAGGGACTAAAGAGAAGACAGTACAACCAGAAAGTCATCAGAAAGGCAAGATCAGGTAGAGTCAGGCACACTGTGCCACCAGGCAAAGAAGTCTGCTCACAACTGTCTTTCCGAGAGTTCTTGGAGTAAGAGGTCCAACCTTCACCACACACATGCTGACTAAGTAGCTCTAGGGGAAGTACAGCTTTGGATCGATCACTTTGCCACTCATGGGGACTTTAATCTCCTGCTTCCTACAGAACATGTACAAGATTCTGACAGTCCCAAAGCACATCATTCCTTTCCTCCCTATCAGTTTCTGCATCTTCACATTAACGACCTGCACAGTTATTCTCATTTTCCCATAACATTTTCCCCAAAGTGACCCCAGAAGAAGCGTAGCTCAAGGAGTATCTGCAAGCCAAACAATATGATCACGGCCAGCATTAAAATGTTCTGGCACAGTTAAATATGATTTTGTTCCCTTCTGCCTTGATACGTTTACAATAAGCAACATGCTGTTATCTTCATAGAAAACAGCCAACTCTGGAAGCTAGAAACATACCCCTCAACCTTTCCATCGAAAGCCAAAAGCAAGAAGTAAAGAGAAGCACTGAACACTTCTTCTCTAAACACTAGTGGTGCCCAGAGGCAGGGAGAAAAATTCCTGCTCTGAATGTTCATATCTTACTGCCAAATCCCTATGCATAAGGAATTTCAGAATTTGACATTAAAATCTTCTATTAAATAGTTTTTAGATATCATTCTGTGGGAAATGGGAGGCAAATAGTAATTTCAAAATTACAATATCATCAGGAAAACTTTTCAGAAGAATATGTGTTCTTAAGAAAATGTGTCGGTAATGCTTTTGGGAAAATGCCTCCACATCCCACCTCCACTGCCACCTGCTTGCAGATCTCTATTTCCCACTCTGCCTCCTGTGCCTCAATTCAAGAGTATGTACCAATCTGATACTTTGAATGTTGTATGAAAACCAAATATTATGTCAACGGTAATTCATCACATAAATGGTAGTTCATTTATTCAAAATAAAACCACCAAATCCATAAAGAATCCTAACTACTGTCACCTACAATTTTGGGAAGAACTATGAACTTCCAGAGTTTATAAGCAATTTTGAGCCAGGGGTAACAGCCCACAACTTGGGTGTGGTTCTTAGCCAGGTTCTCTTTTCTGTGAAATGACAGCTTGCACTTGCAAAGTCCAAACTCCTTCTAGGAAGTAAGGTGCTTTTTTAAAAGATAAGGTTCTTAAACAGTTTCAAATGTATGGCTAAAAACATAATGCCTATCTGCATAAGCACCAGAATTAATGATTAAGGTTGCCTTCAGATTTTCTATGTGAATTGATCTGACTCTGCTTAAGCAACACGAGAAATTTAACATGTTCCAGAAAGTTATGTCCAACTTAGATAGCATATTCAAAAGCAGAGACATTACTTTGCCAACAAAGGTCCATCTAGTCAAGGCTATGGTTTTTCCTGTGGTCATGTATGGATGTGAGAGTTGGACTGTGAAGAAGGCTGAGTGCCGAAGAATTGATGCTTTTGAACTGTGGTGTTGGAGAAGACTCTTGAGAGTCCCTTGGACTGAAAGGAGATCCAACCAGTCCATTCTGAAGGAGATCAGCCCTGGGATTTCTTTGGAAGGAATGATGCTAAAGCTGAAACTCCAGTACTTTGGCCACCTCAGGCGAAAAGCTGACTCATTGGAAAAGACTCTGATGCTGGGAGGGATTGGGGGCAGGAGGAGAAGGGACGACAGAGGATGAGATGGCTGGATGGCATCACTGACTTGATGGACGTGAGTCTGAGTGAACTCTAGCAGTTGGTGATGGCCAGGGAGGCCTGGCGTGCTGCGGTTCATGGGGTTGCAAAGAGTCGGACACGACTGAGTGACTGAACTGAACTGAACTGAACTGACACTAAATAAGTGGGAATCTTCAGTGTACGAAAAAGACCTCTTCCCTTTGCATCTACTGGTAGACAAGTAATAAACAGAACCTAGCTTCAGCTTAATTATGACTTAGCTGAAACACGGTTAGAGGACTGAATGCCCTTTAAGACTGAGTGGGAAAAAAGGAGACAGCCAATAAAAAGAAAAAAGGAAAATGGAATTATGGTGAAAATAAGTCAATTTTGTATATTATTCAAAGAGGAATAAACAAAGCCACGTTTTGATAATTTCTAATGGCCTTTATGTCTCTCCAATCCTTATAAATTAACAAAATTAGGCATTAGTAGTCACCTTTGGTGTCCCTAAGCAGCAGTTAATGTAAAAATAAAATTACGAATTATATAAAATACATAAATTTGGGAAAATAAATTCCATCTCTATTTTGTTTCTTATTTTAAGACTCAAATTTAAGTCAGATGGTTAACTCACTGAATTGTACACTTTTAATGGGTGAGATTTATGGTATGTGAATTTTCTCTCAATAAACTTGTTAAAAAACATTTAAGTCAAATGCCGGGGTTGGGAGAAAGAGCGGGGGGACTGCAGTGTCTGAAAAAAAAAGCTCCAGAATAACTAAGCTTTTCTATATAAGCTGACCAATGAAACCAAAAGCTAAACAGGCTCTGGTGAAACAGAATAGATTTGATGTTTCTGGCCTGTTAAATAAAGAAATCCCCTCAAATGACTGGGTTCCTGACTTGATCAGCAGCCAGCTAACCCGCCTTTGCTAACTGCAGTTCTGACCCACTCCTTTCCCCTCTGTGCAAGGAACATATTTGAAGAGGGTGAGAACCACATGCTTCTACCAGAAGGAAAAAATAATATTCTGGCAACAGTGGTGGAAGGTTTGGGGCGGAGAAGGGGGAGCTGTCCATGTTTTATGCCAGAACATTTTCAAAAGCATAAACTACTTTCCTCACAAGCTCAATCTTAACTAACCAGAAGATAAATATCCTCTCCTTTAGTAAGTATACAGTTCCACTGCATAGTTGCCTTTTTAAGGAAATCTACTCATTTCTTATCACTGTCCCTTCTCATGACCAGGGAGATACACTGGGGGCTTTTCTCATATCACCGAATCACTTCCAACCTTCCTTCCTTGGCAAAAAAACCCCACAAAAACATTATTTTTAAAAAAGTAGAAACCAACACAACAGATGCATAGCTCTGTGCTTCCACACACCTAATTTTGGCAGTGTAGCTGAGTGCACCGACTCCGCAGGCAGACTGGGTTCAGTTGCTGCTAGCTGGGAACCCTCAAGCAAACCACCAAAGGTCTCTGTACCCCTCTCTTCTCGTCTGTAAACTAGAGATGCAGATGCTACATCATAGCATGGATTAAGATTAAAACAGATTATCAGGGGCCAAAGCTTACAGAAAAATGCTTAGCACATGATATATAGTAATAATTATTACTTCAAAATGCAAATGAGCAACTTAAAGTATGAAGATAGTTTGGTTTGAAAACTTGTAAAACAGAGTTGTGGCAATTCCTAAAAAACTGTACAGATATACTAAAATTGAACAAGGACATAAATGGATGGCAGATGGTGGGAGTGAGCCAGGTTTCATACTATTAGAGAAGGCTACAGATAGGCAACGAGGAAGTCTAGAATGAACCATGGGGGACTGGATTAGATTCAAAGACATCAGTACACTACCACATTTAGCTTAAAAGAATAGTTATATAAACAAAAAAAAACTACATTAACCACTAATACATGTATTTATGTATAACATATATATTATAAAACAAATACCTTATATATTAACAACATATTTTATATACTATATATTTATTAGATTTATATAAGTATTTTATACATTAACAATATATATTATATACATATATATCTCCTAGATTTATTTATACACGTGAGTGTATACATGCGTATATAAATATATATCTCCTAGATCCATCTCGGAGAAGGCAATGGCACCCCACTCCAGTACTCTTGCCTGGAAAATCCTATGGACAGAGAAGCCTGGTAGGCTGCAGTCCACGGGGTTGCTAAGAGTCGGACACAACTGAGCGACTTCACTTTCACTTTTCAATTTCATGCATTGGAGAAGGAAATGGCAACCCACTCCAGTGTTCTTGCCTGGAGAATCCCAGGGACAGGGGAGCCTGGTGGGCTGCTGTCTATGGGGTTGCACAGAGTCGGACACGACTGAAGCGACTTAGCAGTAGCAGTAGATGCATCTAGAAGGGGGCCTATAAGGAGTGACACACCAGTAAGAACAAGTACTCCTATAACCCCAATCTTGGCTTCTCACAGTACTCTTCAATATAAGGTATCTGGGGTCCTTGAAGAAATGCCTGATCATAAGGCTGGGGCAGGGAATATACACGATGAGCCTGATCAGATCAGATCAGATCAGATCAGTCGCTCAGTCGTGTCCGACTCTTTGCGACCCCATGAATCGCAGCACGCCAGGCCTCCTTGTCCAACACCAACTCCCGGAGTTCACTGAGACTCATGTCCATCGAGTTAGTGATGCCATCCAGCCATTTCATCCTCTGACGTCCCCTTCTCCTCTTGCCCCCAGTCCCTCCCAATATTGCCAGGAGTAATAAAGTATTAAAAACAAAATGATAGGGACATATCAAAGGGACACAAGAGACAACCTGAAAGAGCTCCCAATGACCATGCTGGAACAACTTGAGCAATCTGAGTACTGGATTACAGTCCACAACATAAAATAAGTACTGATAAATCCATCAGTTCAGTTCAGTTGCTCAGTCGTGTCTGACTCTTTGTGACTCCATGAATCGCAGCACGCCAGGCCTCCCTGCCCATCACCAACTCCCAGAGTTCACTCAGACTCACGTCCATCGAGTCAGTGATGCCATCCAGCCATCTCATCCTCTGTCGTCCCCTTCTCCTCTTGCCCCTAGTCCCTCCCAGCATCAGAGTCTTTTCCAATGAGTCAATTCTTCACATCAGGTAGCCAAAGTTTTGGAGTTTCAGCTTTAGCATCATTCCTTCCAAAGAAATCCCAGGGCTGATCTCCTTCAGAATGGACTGGTTGGATCTCCTTGCAGTCCAAGGGACTCTAAAGAGTCTTCTCCAACACCACAGTTCAAAAGCATCAATTCTTCGGCTCTCAGCTTTCTTCACAGTCCAACTCTCACATCCATATATGGCCACTGGAAAAACCACAGCCTTGACTAGATGGACCTTTATTGGCAAAGTAATGTCTCTGCTTTTGAATATGCTAACTGAGGAGCAAAGATACAAATCTCCATACGGAAAAGCTCCAAGTAATTTACATAGCTACTCCCTCTCTCACGTAGATGAGGCTTAACTAGTCACCCTCTAAGTGTGGGGCTATGTTTAATGATTTGCTTTCGGACAGCACGGCATGGAAAGGTGGGAACAGTGACTTACAATGAAGAAACCTGGAAAACATCACCAAAGCCAGGTGATCAAGGTTAACATCACCAGTGATAAGTCAAATTAGTAGCATGGATACTTCATCCTCCCCAATAATTCATACTCCAGTCTAACCGTGAGAAAATCATTAGATACAACTAAATAGAGACACACACTATAAAATACCTGATTAGCCCTCCTCAAAACTGTAAAGGCCATCACAAACAAACAAAGTCTGGGAAACACAAGGACAAAATGTAAGGAGGCACCCTGAATGGTACCAGAAGAGAAGTCAGGGGAAAGCCAGTGAAATCCAAACAAAAGGTAACGTTCAATTAACAGTGACGAACCAAAGTTGGTTCTTACAGTTGTGACGAAGTCACATGGTCGTGTGAGATGTTAACAAAAGGGGAAAACAGGTGAGGAGTTTACAGAAACTCTCTACTATTTTTGTAACTTTTTATAAATCTAAGAATATTCTAAAATAAGCTAAAAAAAAAAATCTCAAGCCAAAGAATTAAAAGAGAAACTAGATTTTAAAAATGGTATGAGTGTAAAAAGATGAGTTTAAGCCTTGTCCAGATAAACAAAAACGTATTTATCTTCTAAAACAGCTGATCATATCAGGTAAATGAATAACTTTTACAAACAATGCTGCTAAAAAAAAAAACTAGACCCTTTTGCGGCCATATAAAATAAGTTCGGTTTCCAGAGTTTTCTAAAACCCACCAAAATAAGTTAAATTATATTTTTAGAATACTTTGTCTAAAGTATTATAAAACACAGATTTAAATTTCATACCTTTTATATGATCACTTATTATAAAACAATACAGGTTATATTATTACAGAAATGTTCTTTAAAATTTAATCCAAATACTATAACATGATAGAAACAGCCAAGGAAATCTCAATACAAACCTACTGTAAAAATAGCAACTCTGCCCAGTAATTAACAGTAACCTTCAATTTTGGTTTTTTGAAAGAAAAAAGTCTGTCAAGCCTCATGTAACCACAGTTTACTTTAGGAAAAAAAACAACAAAAAAACCTCAACATTCCAAATGAAAACATCATATGTGATTAGCAGACTCCAGTAGTGAAGCAGATGAACATCAAAGCACTGACTAGAAACACAAGACCCCCAAAGAAAAATGTCAACATAATGATTATGAAATAAAAATGACAATGGCTGGCTGACCTATGACTGTTCAAGTTGAACGGCACACAAAAAGTAAACAGCTCTGCGTGTGGCCTGTTTCTGTAGAAGGCTTTATAGTCTCTACTCAACCCTCTTTGAAGGTTTGGGGTTTGAGGTTTCATTAAAGGGAGAAAAGGCGGAGGAGCAGGGGCGGGGACAAACGCAGCAAGAAACAGAGAAAGGAAAGCAGAACAAGTTTTCATAAAGCGACTGTCCACCTGAGTCTCCTATCACTGGCGCCTCAATGTCCTCTACCTCTCACTGACTCCGTGACCTTAAGGATGCTGTGGTGGGAGAGCAGTGTGAAGCCTCCTGTGTAGGGACACTGGGAGATCAAAGTCACCAACTCCTGAGGTACCGGAAGGAAAACAGGAATCCAAAAAAGGATTTCAAGGATGCACAGGTGTTGAAAGAAAACTTTGATTACAACAATGGTGGGTCATATCTCACTATCTTTCCATTAGTCTTAGCTGTTTCGACTAGAACATATTCAGTAACTTGTAACACCAAACCTTTTCCTAAATACCATAACTTTCACACACATGTATATTACGGCACAGGTCTTTCAGGGCATATTTCACTCACTCACTCAAATGTGACACCTCAAAAAAAAGATTGAAACCACGAATCTTGAATCCTTTGAACATTTTTTAAAAGTGAGGAGGAAGTTAGATGAGAGCTCTTCTTTATTTGAAACCTCTAAGCAAAAGATGTCCCTTCTCTTGGTTCCCATAAGAAATCTGAAGAAATCTCATTGGCACATTCACTTTTTCTTTCTTTACTGTATCTCCCCCCGATCCCTTCAGTTCTGCTAGTCGACCACTAGCAGGGAGGGAAGGGGAAGGAGATGAGACAACACATTTCCACTTAAATTGATTATCTCAATCGATCTGTCCAAACTCCAACTATACAGCTTACTTTATTCAAGTTTCCCATCTCTTCAGGCCACCTATGCTCCAAACTTCCCATGTCCTTAATCTAATTCACATTATTATCATTCATTCTTGGACTGTTCGCACAGAACCATGCCTAGGACTTGGTGAGTACTCCATAAATGCTATTTGCTATTATTTAATTACTGCTGTCATTAATATCCAATATTCTCCACTATTCTCATTTGATGCAATCTGACCTATTTCCTGGATGATCCCTTCTTGCTTATCCCCCACCCTCAATCGTCTTCATTTTCCAATATTCATTTCAACTGCAATGTTGTTCCACTTCACCTATTAAATCTAAGCACATTTTAGAGACCAACTTTCAGTCTGTTTCTTCTAGAAAGTTACAACCGTTTTCTGATCTTCTGTAAGTCTATCAAGAATCACATAATTCAATACAAATAAAAAAATGCTCAATGTTAATGCTGGAATTAAATTACATAGTACATCGATACCCTGGGGTAAGAAATGGTAAACCACTCCAGAACTCTTGCCTGGAAAATGCCATGGACAGAGGGTCCAGGCAGGCTACAGTCCATGGGGTCACAAAGAGTTTGACACAACTGAGCGTGTACCCACACACACGCCCATATCTACCCTGCCACCTCCCTGAGAAGAGGGCTCACATCTTCCGCATAGCCGTGGTACAGGGTTCAGCAGAGATGCTCAGTAAGTACCCCTGGGGAACACATTTAGAGAAGGATATAAATGATATGGCGCTAGGAGGAAGTAACAGGATCAAACTCCTCAACAAAAGACTACGAAAGATGTCACCATCTTCTCTTATTTTCTGAATCACTTATAAACAGGATATTTTTCCAACCACTCTAAACACTCCAGAAAACAACTCTACAGACAGCAAGTACATTCTCCTAACTGGATTCAATGAACTCCCAGTCTTACTTCCCCTAGTTGTATGCTATATGTGTGGTGCATGCTAGGTCGCTTCAGTCGTGTCTGACTCTTTGCAACACGATGGACTGCAGCCCACCAGGCTCCTCTGTCCACAGGATTCTCTAGGCAAGAATACCGGAGTGGGTTGCTGTGCCCTCCTCCAGGGGATCTTCCCGACCCAGGGATCGAACTTGTCTCTCTTATGTCTCCTGCACTGGCAGGCAGGTTCCTTACCGCTAGTGCCACCTGGGAAACCCAGTTCTATGCTACATCTGACTCCAAAGTACTGCATACCACTCTTTAATAATCTCAAACTACCCCTGTGTGAACACAGACAGTTACGGGGAAGACCACCTAAAGACACCTGGAGAAGACAGTCATTTACGTAAGACAAGGAGAAAGGCCTTAGAAGAAACTAACTCTGCTAAAAATCCTTGATCTCAGAACTTCTAGCCTCCAGAGCTAGTAGGAACTCCAAGAAAATAAGTTTCTGTTGTTCAAGCCACCCAGTCTATGATACTCTATTTTGACATCCCTAGTAAGCTAATACAAGAACCCCAAAATAGACCCATACAGATACAGTCAAGTGACCTTTGTCAAAGAAATTATGGTAATTAGATGGAAAAAGGATGATCTTTTCAACAAAAGGTATTCAAACAACTGGACATCCACATGCCAAAAAAAAAAAAAAAAAAAAATCTAGACACAGATCTTAACATCTCTCACAAAAATTAACTATTTCAAATAGATCATAGACCTAAATGTCAAATGCAAAACTAAAGAAGTTCTGGAAGAGAAAATCTAGGTGACCATGGTCTGGGTTTGGCAATGGGTTTTTAAATAACACCAAAGGCATGATCAATGAAATAATCAACAAGCTGGACTTCACTAAATTAAGAACTTCTGCTCTGCTAAAGACACTGTTAAGAGAATGAAAAGACAAGCCACAGATGGGAGAAAATAACTGCAATACATATATCTGATATAGGGCTTGTACCTACAATATACAAAGAATTCTTAAAACTGTTAGAAGACAAACAATCCAATTTTTAAAAAGACAAAAAGACCTGAACAGACACCTCACCAAACAAGATACACAGATGACAAACAAGCACGTGAAAAGATGATCAATGTCCCCGGGAACTGCAAATTAAATAAGATAACCACTACAGACCTACGAAGATAGCCAAATCCAAAAGACAGACACCAGCAAATGCTGGCGAGGCTGTGGAGCGACAGGAACAGGACTCATTGCTGCTGGGAATACAAAATGGTACAGTCGCTCTGGGAGCAAGTTCGGCAGTTTTTCCACAAAGCTAAACATAGTCTCACCACACAATTCAGCAATTACGCTCCTTGGTATTTACCCCAAACAGTTGAAAAGTTATGTCCACACAAAAATCTCTGTCCACGATGTTTACCGCAGGGAGGAAAGAAAAAAGCCCCTTCAGAATTCAAAACCAAGAGTGTGCTACTCATTTGGGTCTGGGGTTCAAATCTGCATTACACATAATGTATGAGAAATTCCAAACTGAGCATTTAACATAAAGGTTAGTTCCAGACCAATGAGACTCATGAGGTTCCCAGTAGGAGTGAAAGCAAAACTGTTTTGGAAGCACATTCCCATATAACTTGAGCCACAAAAGATTTTCACATAAATTTCAGATGAATTAAAAATTAAAATAAAAATCTACCACAAGGGAGAATCAACAAACACAACAAACCAAAACACAGAAAGATCAACATTCCCTCCACCCCGAATTTGAAAAGACAGGATAGTAATCTGAATAACAAACATTAGTAAGTATGTTAAGATAATCAAAGTTATAAGAAGGGGTCAAAACCCTAAGAACAAGAAACTATGCAAAAAATATACAGACTTGAAAAAAATAATAAAACAGAGCTTCTCGAAATGTAATTATTAAAGGAAGTGAATCTGCTATGGACTGAACTGTGTCCCCCACCTCCCCCCAGTTCATATGCTGAAACCCTCATCTCCATATGATGGTGTCTGGAGACAGGGCCTTGGGCAGATATTAGGTTTAGATGAGGATGAGGTAATGAGGCTGGGGGCCCTCACACGGCACCAGTGCCCTTAGAAGAAGAGATACAAGAGAGCTTCACTGCGTCTCTGCCATAAGCACACTGTAAGACAGCAGATGAGGGCCCTCCACAAACCAGGAACAGAGCCCCCACCAGAAACCAACTGTGCTGGCACACCTTGAGCCTAGCCCTCTAGTCTTCAGAACCGTGACAAAGTAATTTCTGTTGTTTAAGCCATCCAGTCTACGGTATTTTGTTTTTGCAGCTGGAGCTGACTAAGACAGAATCTAAATAACCAAGGCTTAAATAGTTTGGCCATTAAAATAAGTGATAGTGATTACTTAGAACTCAATAAATAAGAATCTTTAAGTCCAAAAATAAATAAATGGAGAAGTAAACGGACAGAGGAGCCTGGTGGGCTACAGTCCATGGAGTTGCAAAGAGTTGGACATGACTAAGAGACTAAGCACAGCAAAAGCTCTTCATCACGACAGAATGTCAACCAATAAATACAGAAAAAATTAATGGAGCTAGAACACCACTATTTTGCAACCATCATAGTAATAACTTGAGTAAGAATCATCACTGGAAGCTAAAACTAATGGATGTAAGTTAGATGAAAAAGGAGGTATTATACAGTCTCACAGTATCTCCCCACAAATTACTTATTAACTACAAAAAGAAAAAAGTTAACTCTGTAGTGGTGAAATCTGGCAGACCCTTGTTAATCAAGTGATCAAAACTAACATTAATAAAGGGACAAATCAACATCATGTGCCTCCTGATACGATTCACTGAGTACACATCATCACTTACACACTCTTCTGCCCAAAATGTGTAACCCGAATTTAACCAAAAGGAAACACCAGACACTCCAAAAATGAAGGACATTCTACAAAATACATGACACACACTCTTCAGAAATGTCAGTGTCTAGGATAACAAAGAAAGGCTAAAAAACTATTCTAGATGAAGAGAGACTGAAAAGTCTTGAAAACTAAAAGCAATGAATAATCCTGTGTCAGTTTCTAAACTAGCAGGCAAAATGCTCTTATGGACATTATTAAGACCACTGGAGAAATCTGAATAAGGTCTACAGATCAGATAGTAGTATTATATTGAAAGTCTGACTCTGCGGTTTCATTTAAGTGAAAAATATTTGAGAAACAATGTGATTTGTATATACATAAAGGAGCATGATGCTTATAATTTACTCTCAAATGCTTCCCAGAAAAATACTGGGTTAGCCAAAACGTTCGTTCAGGTATTTCCTTAGGATGCTATGGAAGAACCCAAATGAACTTTTTTTTTGGCCAACCCAGTAATATGTGTGCATACATATATATACATCTAGAGACAGAAAGAGAGGGAAAAAAATGACAACGCAAATGTGGCCAAGTGTTAACCACTGGTGAATCTGCATAAGGGTATATGAGAGTTTTTTGTATTATTCTTCTAATTTTCCTGTGAGTTCAAATAATTTTTTTTAAAGGCAACAGAAATTCTGAATAGCTGATGAGACACAGACACAATGGAAGATACTGAAGGTATGAACCATACTGTAAGACAGAATACAGAGCTGAAAAATCATGATGTTATGCAACATGATGAAATACAAAGAAAAGTACACAATAGTTCTAAAGAAAAAAACGATAGGAAAAGATAATCGTCAAAGATATGCCAGCTTAGACTTTTCCAGAACTGATGAAACAAATATTTTTATTTAAATCCACATCTAGAAACATCAATGTAACACCAGAGTCAAAGAAAAAAAATCTTAAAATCAATTAGAAAGAAAACACTGATTAGCAAGCTACAAGGAACAACAAATTGACAACAGACTTCCTATCATCAACAATAGAATATCTTCAGAGTTCCGAGAGAAAGTAATTGTTAACTTAGTTATACTACACTACATTATAAAAGTTAAGACAAAAGTAGAGATATTTATTGAAAAAAAGAGACTGAGTTTTAACTTTACACAGTCGAAGGGAGAGGGGGAGGGAGGAATAATAATCTACCAAATAATGCTAAACAGGAAGAAGAAAACTGAAGCCAGAGTGACACAGTAAGTTGCCAAGAAACAATAGTGAGCAAAGAAACTGAAAACCATATGGTTGAACGTAAAATAGCACTGTATGTATAAAGCAATGATAGTAAACACTCATCTGGGAGACAAAAAAAGCAGTGTAGAACCAAACTAACAGACAACACAGAGCAGAAAGGTGGCAATTGAGTCGAATCATTCTCAAGTCCATGCACTGACCAGAAAGAGAATAAAGATGCATTAACCTTATTATCCACCTTATTATGGTTGAAATTTTAAACCAGAAGTATAAAAATAAAATGTATAAAAATAACTTTTAGCCCAACAGAGGGAAAAGGGAGGAAATAAAACTCATCCAAGAGTGACCTAAGACGGTCAGAAAGACAAGACTGGCTCTACGAATTTGGAAAATATACTGTAGTTCAAATGAGTAGCACGTTTTCCGAGCATTTATTTGTCTTTATCTTGGATATCTGAAACATTATCTATCACATCTCAAAATATGAACGCTCACTTTAGTCAGAATGTCTATTACCTCTTTGCTCACTTAGGTCCCACAGTTTTATGTTTATACATACCTACTCCTTTGGAATGGCTTCACTCACAAATGAAAAGTTTTCTCTCTAAAAATGAAAACTTAATTATTTCTTTGACTCCCAGGTCAGATTCATTCTTCCTGGAAGTCCTTACTAAATTAGTGCCAACTCACCTTTCCCTTAAATTGAATTTTCTATAGTATTTAAAACATGTTATTGCTCTTTTAATTGTTCAAATACCGCCTTAGAAATGTTCCTTAGATGCTCCATTTTAGGCATAATTTTGCACTTGCTTTGGCAGCACATATACATTTTAGTCATAATTTGTTTCCTTAATCAGATTATAAGCTCCTCAAGATCTGAAAGAATTCTCTAGGATTTTCTAAACCAATCAAGCACAATGTTGTTTGTTTTTCTCTTAAGGATGAAGCAAACTTTTATTTTCCTTTAATAAGCACAAAATATTAATTTTGCAAAATATGTACCAATTCATCTCATATATAAGGCTCTAAGGACTTTGTTTTAATCTTTAGATAATATAGTTGAAGTGGACAGCTTTTTAAATTCATTTCCCCTGTTTTCATTTTGCCAATTTTAATAAGAGTCCATATGCTCAGGGCTAAAAATGTTCAAGGTTAAATCAAAGGAAGTCAGACACCACTAGTACAGTGAAGATTTTAATAAAAACTGAAACTGTGGCTCACATTACAAATACTGTACCACTATGAAGAAATACTTCATAATAGCTATCTTTTACTATATTAGTAGAGAAAGCAAATGATGAAATTTATAAATAAGAAGAAAAGGCAAACATTAATAAGCTAAAGGAGAGCTAAATAAATGGAGAGAGATACCATATTCACAGATCACAGGGCTCAGTATTGTTAAGATCTCAATTTTCCACAAAATGAACTGCAGATTCCACGTAATCCCAATAAAATCCAGTAGGTTACATATGGGATAAAATGTCACAGAATTATACACACAGATATGAAAATATGAGTGCATGCAAAAAGGGGTGAAATTTACTAAGGTCCAGTTAACTGCATTGTATCAATCAATCTTCCTGGTTTTGATAATGCACTATAGTTGGGCAAAGTATCAACGCTGGGGGAAGCTGGGGGTTGGGTTCACGTGATCTCTTTGTCCTTTTTTTTTTTTTTTTTGCCACTTCCTGTGAGTTTTTAATCACTTCAAAATAAAAAGTTAAAATCTCAGAAGCCTTTTTCATATCATTGAAATGCTGACTCTAAAATCTGCATGGTAAAAATAAAGGACCTAGAATACATAAAACAATTTTGAAAGGCGGGGATAAAGTTGAAGGACTTACTGTGTGAGTGCATGCTAAGTTGCTTTAGTCATGTCCAACTCTTTGAGACGTTATGGACTGTACCCCTCCAGGCTCCTCCGTCCATGGGATTCTCCAGGCAAGAATACTGGAGTGGATTGCCATGCCCTCCTCCAGGGGATCTTCTGGACCCAGGGATCAAACACGCATCTCTTTCATGTCTAGCACTGGCAGGCAGGTTCTTTACCACTAGCATCATCTGGGAAGATCTCACTACTTGTTTTCAAGACTTTCTATAAAGCCACAGAAAACCCCCAGGTGGCTCAACAGGTAAAGAATCCACTTGCAATGCGGGAGATACGTGAGACCTGGGCTCAATCCCTGGATGGGGAAGATTCTCCAGGAGTAGTGCATGGCAACCCACTCCAGTATTCTTGCCTGGAGAATGCACATATGCACAAGCAAGACTGAGGTATTGTTGAAAATATAGCCAAAAAGCTCAATGGGACAAGACAAAGTGCCGAATACCACACGTACTGTCAACTGATTTTTGTCAAAGGTGCCAAGGTAATCCATTTGGGATTCACTTATATCACATTCTAGAAGAGCTTTCATAGTGATAGAAATTAGAACAGGAGTGGAATGGTTGAGGGGGGCAGTGCTGCATGACTGAGAAGGGACACAAGAGAATTTTCTGAGGTTAAGGAAACCGTCTACCTTAATAAAGGCATGGGTTGCAGAACTATATATGTCAAAACTCCTCTAATTGAAACATTTAAGGTCTAAGCATTTCACTCTAAGTAAGCCATAATTAATTTTAAAAATACACAACTGCATACAAGTTTTGTAAAATATCTGTCTACAAAGAAACATCAAAATACTAAGAATATTCACCTCTTGGGAGTAAGCCTATCAATCATTTTAATTTTCTCAGAGTTTTCTTATTGTCTATTTTTTTCTTTTAAAAAAGGTACATTATAATCAGAATACAAAAAACTTTTCAAATTTATGCCAGAATAAAAATATCTAGCTCATATTCTACTGTTCCATTCACTAATTCCTTATATCAATTATCCTCCAAATCTGCAGCATTTTTCTTCAATAGGACACATTTTTCATCTCCTCCTGTTAATCCCTTAGTAAGCTGGGAGAAAGGTTCTGGCCCTTATCAGCCTCATTTATCCTAAGACACTGCTAAACAATTGTTATTCTGCACAGAAAAATGAAGGGAAGTCTTTATTATTCCTGTTTCTTTATAGAGTAACCACAGCCAGAAAATAAGGAGGGGCAAAAAAACCTCACGGATACCTATTTTCTAATAGAGTATTCAAACTGTCAGAGCTCCCCTTCTCAACTTCACTGTCTCTGTAACTGATGCCATTCTCCCACTAACTGATTTAAACAAGCATTTATAAAGCACCTATTACAGTCTCCTCAATGAGGCTTAAAATTAAGTCCTCTCTGAATCGTCTCTCTCCATCCCTGTACTTCTCCACAAAGCCCTGTCAAATTTCTCTCCAAGATGCTTTTCATCTATCTGTTCTTCCTTTCCATTCTTCACTTCTGTTTGCCTTGTCTGACCCATTCCCATTGACCTTCCTCTTAGATCTCTATATAACCCTCTAGCACAGTTCTGTGAATCCCTGGAGGTCCCTGGGAGCTCTTTCTGAGAGTCTGAAAAGTCAAAACCATTTTCATAATAATACTGAAACGCTATTGGCCCCCTTTCTCTGTGCTGACATTTGTACCAACAGTACAAAAGCAGTGATGGTAAAACTGCGGGTGAAGTGTTAGTTGTTCAGTCTTGTCCGACTCTTGATGATCCCACCGACTGTAGCCCGCCAGGCTCCTCTGTCCATGGAATTCTCTAGGCAAGAATACTGGCGTGGGTTGCCATTCCTTCTCTAGAGGATCTTCCCGACCCAGGCATTGCAGGAGGATTCTTTACCATCTGAGCCACGAGGGAAGCCCAAACTACCGTGCCTTAGCACAAATCAAGGCAGCAGCCCCACAACGTACAGCAGTAACTGTATTCTTCACTGCCGCGCACTCACTGGGAAAAAACAGACCAGTTTCACTTAAGAATGCCCTTGTGGAAGCATCAGTATTATTAAATCTTCACCCTTAAACACTTATTATTTTAATATTCTATTTGAGAAAATGCATAAAACACTTCCACATTCCAAGTACACTGGTTATCATCTCAAAGAACAGCACTGGGGATTGAGCTGCAACCTGAACTAGCCACTTTTTCCACAGTACACTGTTTTTACTTCAAAGACCAACTGACTTACCTGTGATTATTCATGTTTAGATATCTGACATTTTCTTGAACATGAACGAAATGAATTTGTCAGTTCAATGAAAAAACCAACAGTTTGTTGCAGGGGATGCATTTAGCACTTTTAAATAGAAACTTGAGTCTTGGAAAACTTGTATCTACCATTGATACTTTAAGACTTTTCTGATGAGATGAGTGATGATTTGTGGTACTGTGTAATGAAAGGTGGCAACCTTGGGAAGGTCTGGATAATGTCGTGGATCTATATTTTTGAGTGAACAATGCATGCTGTTAAAAAAAAATCATACATGGGTAAAAATGATGTTTAAAATTCAAGAGAGACTAACAATTAAGTGTTTTACCATAATGGTAGGTCTTAGATTCTACTTTATAACTAATTTTTAACTGTCAAGTTGTAGAGAAATATCAGAGGAAAATACCCATAATTATCTGAAAAGGCTATTAAAAAATATTCTCCTTTTCCAAAAAAATATGTGCCAGAGACCAGATTTCCTTTACATGTCAACCAAAAAAAAGTATCCCAATAGGCTGAATGAGAGAGAAGGGAATGGCAACCCACTCCGTATTACTGCCTAGAGAATCCTGTGGACAGAGGAACCTGGAGGGCTGCTGTCCATAGGGTCGCAGAGTCGGACGCTACTGAAGCGACTTAGCATGCATGCATGCACGCACTGGAGAAGGACATGGCAACCCACCCCTGTATTCTTGCCTGGAGAATCCCAGGGATGGGGGAGCCTGATGGGCTGCCGTCTATGGGGTCGCACAGAGTCGGACACGACTAAAGCGACTTAGTGGCAGCAGCAGCAGGCTGAATGAAAGAACAATGAGAATCTGCTGCCTTCTATTTAACAAAATATTAAAAAGATTTGCAAAATGTATAACAATGCTGCTCCCTTCACTAAATTTTTTATTTTGAAAAAAATTTTTCATGAAAATGTCAATTTATGTTGACATGTTATAAGTTTATTGTTTTTTTCAAAAAATTAAAAAACCTCTCAGGTATAATTGCTAATATAGTCAATTGCAATAGATACAATTAACATAAACAACTCTGGTATTATCAACTATTTTTAAGAGTACATAAGGATTCTAAAGCAGATTCTTTCATAGGTATTTCTGCCCTTCCTCTCTGATCCATTCTCATCAGAATAAAATTGCCAGAATAACCCTGGGCACTCATCAACATTATTACATCCTGCACAAAAGCCGTTAGTGCTCCCCACAGCCTGTCACTCCGATTTTACCTGGCTTCCAAGTTAGTAAATTGGTCCTGCCCCACCTAGCAAATTCTCCTTCTCCATGCTCCTGCACACGGGTCTTCCATGTTAGTCAATCCTCCCTTTTAGTCTCTAAACCTTTACTCCTATAGATATACAGTCCCTCCTCACCTGGAAAGCACCTACCATTCCTTCCTCTCTCCCTGTCTCCTCCAATCTCAACTTTCTCTTCCTAAGGGGCCAGAAGGCAAAAAGGACAATGTCTCAAAGGTGAGATTTAAACTATCGGCAGCACATAATCTTTCTATATTGTGGATCACTACATTGTAATTTATATATTCCACAGAAACTGTACTTCAATTTTTCTTAAGAAGTTTCCATTTTATAGGTAATGAAGGAACAGAAGGTGGATGATTTATACAGGAAGAACTTTCTTACCATCTCAAGTTTTTAAGACGACTTTAAACAAACTAAATAAATGTCTTATTTGGACGTACCTAAATTTACGGTCACATCTAAAATTTTTTCAACAGATTTTAAGGTTTAAAGGAGGCAATACACTGTCACATGAAGAATCCAAACCTATAACCTCAGGTCAAGGCAGCTGGAAATGAAACATGGCATCTTCCAGCCGCATCTCCACCAAAAAAAAACCCTGTAAAAACAAAGCTAAAACAAACATGAACTTATCTCTCAAATCTAAGGCCTTTTGGTACTGGTGAACAAAGTCCTCTTCCTGATTTGAAGTCCAACTTAATCATATTTTCAAAACACGAAAACCAGTATGTAACAGCTACATGTATTTTTTTTTACTAGTTACTAAATGTCTTTAGTTTAAAATGACAAGAGTATTCTTACATCCATGTAAGCTATGAACACTGCTTATTATGCAGAAGATACATTAAGCCTATTGATTTACCTTGGTCCTAATAATAATCCATAATGTTTAATTCAGTCTGTACCCACTGTGGCCACAACTATAGGTCAAGCCTGATATCATCTCCACTATAAAACCTGCTGTGATTTCTCCAAACCGGAAATAATGTTCTCCTTCCTCTAAACTTAGGTAGTAGCACATGGTTTCTCTCATGCCGGTTCATTCATTCATTCCACAAATATTTACTGTGAGTCTAATACGTGTTAGGCACTTTTCTACGTTCTGGGGATACAGCCATGGACAAAACTAAACCACCAGCTTCTTGGGCTTACACCCTAGTGCGGAGAGGAGGGCAATAAGCAAATAAATATAAGGTGACACATGCCACAGTGAGAATTAGGGAGAGTAAGAAGCAGAGCTGAATTTTTTTATAAAGCTAATAAAACTTAAAAGTTCAGGCCCCCTCACTCTCCTGGGCCTCTGAGAGTGCTGAGAGCTACTGGGACATGGAGGGTGCCGCTGGGGAGGAGAGGCAGGGTGGGTGGCATCCGGAAGCGCCACCCAGCATCTCTGCTTAAATGCCTGACGAGCCCTCAGAAGAGAGGGACCTGCCTCTAAGGTTACAGTATTTGCTGGGACACCTTTTCTAATTCTAAGTACTCACTTTCACACCAAACATTTTATTCTAATGTATTTGTTTTCTCACTGAGGGTACCCAAATTACTGTATAAAGTTCAGGTCCTACAAAATCTGGACACATTTCGGGTAAAGACAGAAGTGCGGAGGAGTTGTTTCTTATAGGATCGTAAGGAACATGCACATTAAAAGGTGACATTTGAGCTGACACCTGAGGGAAATGAAAAGGCAAACCTACAGACATTAGGGGAGGGGAATTTTCAAGCACAGACAGCAAGTGCAAAACCACTAAGGCAGCAGCAGGAGGAGCAGAGTAGGTTAGGAAGACAGCAGCAGGAGAAATAGCAATATACGATAATAAATATTATGACTGACAATGAACCATTACTGAGTATTAGGTGACAGGCCCTGTCCCAAATGGGGCTTCCCTGGTAGCTCAGACAGTAAAGAATCTACCTTTTCACTCTGTTCATGGGGTTCTAGCTAAAACTGAACATGGAACAACAGACTGGTTCCAAATCGGGAAAGGAGTATGTCAAGGCTGTATATTGTCACCCTGCTTATTTAACTTATATGCAGAGTACATCATGCGAAATGCCTGGCTGGATGAAACACAAGCTAGAATCAAGATTGCCAGGAGAAATATCAATAACCTCAGATATGCAGATGACACCACCCTTATGACAGAAAGCAAAGAACTAAAGAGCCTCTTGATGAAAGTGAGAGAGGAGAGTGAAAAAGCTGGCCTAAAACTCAACATTCAGAAAACTAACATCACAGCATCTGGTCCCACCACTTCATGGCAAATAGATGGGGAAACAGTGGAAAGAGTGAGAGACTTTATTTTTGGGGGGCTCCAAAATCACTGCACACAGTGACTGCAGCCGTGAAATTAAAAGATGCTTGCTCCTTGGAAGAAAAGCTATGACCAACCTTGACCAACCTAGATAGCACATTAAAAAGCAGAGACATTACTTTGCCAACAAAGGTCCATCTGGTCAAAGCTATGGCTTTTCCAGTAGTCATGTATGGATGTCAGAGTTGGGCTATAAAGAAAGCTGAGCGCTGAAGAATTGCTTTTGAACTGTGGTGTTGGAGAAGACTCTTGTGAGTCCCCTGGGCTGCAAGGAGATCCAACCAGTCCATCCTAAAGGAAATCAGTCCTGAATATTCATTGGAAGGATTGATGCTGAAGCTGAAACTCCAATACTTTGGCCACCTGATGGAAGAACAGACTCATTGTAAAAGACCCTGATGCTAGGAAAGATTGAAGGTGGGAGAAGGGGATGACAGAGGATGAGATGGTTGGATGGCATCACTGACACGATGGACAAGAGTTTGAGTAGGCTCTGGGAGTTGGTGATAGACAGGGAAACCTGGCGTGCTGCAGTCCATGGGGTCGCAAAGAGTCGGACATGACTGAGCAACTGAACTGAACTGAAAGAATCTACTTGCCTTGCAGGAGACCCAGGTTCAATCCCTGGGTTGGGATGATCCCCTGGAGGAGGAAATGGCAACAAACTCCAGTGTTCTTGCCTGGGAAAACTCCATGGACAGAGGAGCCTGGAGGGCTACAGTCCATGGGAGTCACAAAGAATTGGACATGGCTAAGCAACACACACACATGCACACACACACACATGCACACCCACATGCACGCACACACACTGTCCCAAATACTTTTTTAAACATCTCCATTTTACAACTGAGGAAACTGAGGAACAGAGAGAAAGATTAGGTAATTGGCTAGTAGGTGGTGAAATCAGGTAGTCTGACTCCAGAAACTACTCTTAAATCACTATGCTGTGCTATAGAGAGGTTGGCTGTCCACTTTATCAAGTGTCGGAACAATCCCTCTGCCAGTAAGATATTTAATGTGCTAGAAAAGGGGAAACCAACACAGTTTTGATCTCAAACTATGACAGCTTAAAGTAGGCTCACATTTTATGCCCCTGTACATAAAGTACCAAGTCTTATCCTTTTCACTATTTCACACACAGTCCCTAGAACCTTTCCTTTCATATTACAGCTATTCAATGTGGGGCAAATGTTAAATGGACTCTCATGAGAGAATGACTATTCATTCTCAATACAAAACAATTAGATGTACTTTCGAATTCTAGAGGTAAGTACCTCTTTAGGGAATCAGAGCCTAACAAAATCATATAACCTGTTTGTGCCTACAGAAATTATTCAACAATCTGTTCCACTGTCACTTTCCACCTCACATAAGTACTGAAGTGAGAACACTCAACCTTAATTTATCTCACTCTATCTTTCTGAAGTTTAAGACTACTTCCTCTGGTCCCTCTCGACTTTGTTCTCCATGAAAGTAAAAAAAATGGGCATAGCCCTAGATACTCATGTTTCATTTTCTTTCAGCTGTTCTTTTCTAAATGCTAAAGGTCTTCATGTCTTAACTGACTTTTCCACAGAAGTCCTTACAAATCCTGACTATAATGAAAGAGTGTCTGAGGGTATTAATCGGAATGCCTGAAAGACTGCAGAGTTACATGCAAGTTAACACACAATCACATGTGTTGTGATAACCTGTTTGTCTACAGAAATTATTCAACAATCTGTTCCACTGTCACTTTCCATCTCAAGTAAGTACTGAAGTGAGAAACTCACCCTTAATTTATCTCACTCTATCTTTCTGAAGTTTTAGACTACTTCCTCTGGTCCCTCTCGGACACATGAACACTTGAACATACAAATTAATTTCCTGATTTCACTATCCCGTCTTCAATTCTTCTCCCGTCAGCTTTCAGAGACTCTCTTTACACAGATCACCACGAGAAAGCTACCCTGGAGCGCAGCCTCTCTACAGCCTCTGCTCCAGAGGGAATGACTTCCCAACACACATAGATAAAATCAGTATCAACATTTCCAAAGTATGTTCTACAAGACACTAGTTCTAAGGGTAAGCAGTTGGAATTACAGAGAAGAATCCCAGTGTTAAGGAAGTCTGGAGTTTGCTGGGTAAAGCGCTGTTTACCAGGTCTGTTTACTGCAGGACTTCCTGGTCTTTGGTGTAACTCATAGGACTGCTTTCCTTGGAGCATCCTGGTCACACTTTGGAAAACACCTATGAAGTCCAGTCTGAAGGCACAGATGATGCCAAGGCTTCAAGACTTACCAACTGCGTTGGGACATACCGTGGCACTTGACAAAAGAGGGCTATGAGGCACCTTTGGAGGAAGATGTAGTCTGCGAAAAGGTCAGCTGGAGACAAGGAGCTAGAACTCAGGAGAAGGCACAAGCTGGTGGCATCTGGGAGTGTCCACAGGGACCAGGCCAAAGCCACTGAACCAACTGAGAGGCTCTCTTAGAACACATGAAAACCGGTGCTTCAAATTCACCTTGCCTCACCCTATCTCCAGCTTTAGCATCTTCTCTAGCTGTAAATCTAGAAAAACATCTGGACACAAAGGCTCTAACGGTAGGAAAAATACAAATTCAACAGGAAAACTGCCTGAGAAAAAAAGCATAATGCATATGGAAATCACATTAATGTTAACAAATGCTGGTAACGTGATATGGTATATAACTACCTAACCTCTCCAAGAAATTGCTTTCAAATAACAAACCTACAGCTCTCCATTCTTTTCTTCCTTAGGATCATGGACCTCTTTGAAAACGTAGTAATACCAAGAGCCATCTCTCCAGAAAAACACACAAACATACAATGTTAAGTCTATTAATTTCAGAGGATTTCATGGGCCTCCTGAGGCTCAATCAACGAGCCCCTTTTAGCTGTCAACTCACAGGTCCCTAGGTAACTCCTGCTACAGATACTTCATCTGATAAAACCCAGAGTTATAAGACATTTAAAAGTATTATGACTGTTCTTTTTAAATTATATGTTCATGTACTTTAAGACAGTGCAGTGCATGCCAAGTCGCTTCAGTCGTGTCTGCCTCTGTGCAACCCTATGGACTGCAGTCCGCCAGGCTCTCTGTCCATGGGATTCTCCAGGCAAGAATATTGGAGTGGGTTGCCATGCCCTCCTCCAGGGATCCTTCTGACCCAGGTATCGAACCTGTGTCTCTTATATCTACCTGCATTGGTAGGCGGGTTCTTTAATACTAGCATCACCTGGGAAGCCCAAGACAGTGCAGAGGAAATGTATTATCTGTATTTTTTTGGTCTTAAAAAAATTAAAAACTTGTTGACTGACATAAGTCATTTAACACCACAAACAGAAGGGCACGTGATGGTAATAATACCTTCAAACCAAAACAGCTCTGAGAGGCTAAATGATTTTACAAGGCTACAGAGCTAATAAACTCTGGCTCTTTCACATCCTGCTGCTGCTGCTAAGTCGCTTCAGTCATGTCCGACTCTGTGCGACCCCACAGACGGCAGCCCGCCAGGCCCCTCTGTCCCTGGGATTCTCCAGGCAAGAACACTGGAGTGCGTTGCCATTTCCTTTTCCAATGCATGCATGCAGCTAAGTCACTTCAGTTGTGTTCAACTCTGTGCGACGCCATACACAGCAGCCCACCTGGCTCCTCTGTCCACAGGATTCTCTAGGCAAGAATTCTGGAGTGGGTTGCCATTTCCTTCTCCACTTCCACATCCTAGCTCAATACTTTTTAACCAAAACACACCACCTTAAATATAATAAGCATATTATTACATTGCATAGGATATAGCTTTCAAAACAAAAATCCCTTAAAACACCAACCCTCTAAGAATGACTGTACATAATCAGGCCTCTAACTTTTTTACTTAATCGGATCATTCCATTTTTAGCACCTAAACACTGGTAAATCAGGGAGCAAACTACTGACTTTTGAAAAAAAAAATCCTTTAATGCACTCCTCTCTAATTAACACAATTTGCATAAACAAGGAAAATCAAAAGAGCAAAACAAATACCAAAAAAAAAAATCTGTTATCTTTATAGCATGAACATGATTATGTACAGACAAAAATACAAATAGTTTAAGCTTTGGGTTGTTCAGCAAACCAGGGTATGATGCCAAAAACCACGTAGTTTCTCTCTTTTGGGTCCCTGGTACTAGAAGAGTCTGGCAGGCAGGGATCAAGCATCTATTATCTGATGTCCACTTGGCAGACTCTACAAAAACAGTGAGGCCTGGCTGCACAGCAGGACTTAGGTATACCAACTACTACTTAAAGATCCTCTCTGACTCAGAGCGCGGCTGCAGCTAAATGCTGAACTAAGTTGTGTGCCTCTGTGTCCTCACTTGGATAATACATGATCTGCCCACATATTAAGTTAAGAATTAAGAATGCAGTCCCTAAAGCAAACTGATTCACCTTCTGGCTTGGCCACTTACCATCTTTGACAGGTTACTGCAACTTCCCTGTGCTTTAGTTTCTTCTACTGCAAAATGGAGTTAGTAACAATGTCTCCCTCCATGAGTTGTTGTAAGATTAAGTAAGTTAATACAGGACAAAGTCTTAGAGCAGTGCCTGGCAAGTAACACTCTATAAATGTTAGCTTCTATTATCATTATTTTAAACAGATGACAAAATTAATCAACTTATACCTGTACTGCACTTAGATGTCTTGAGAAATTACAGGCCTGAATTTTTTTTTTTTAAGCATGTGGCTTAACTACCAGCTGTTTTTTCTAAACACAGTAAGTACATGGCCGATTATTCTGTAAAGAACTGATAAAGCACTTACTGTCCACACCGCCACCTAAGACTGACACATTAGCAAAGTTTCAGTTACTTTTCATCTCAATACAGCAAGACTTCCTTAACCAATTCTAAGTTACCTGGATTCACTCACCTCAACTTTCACAATCACTACAAATTCCAAACACAGTAACATAATGGTTATTCTTACAGTGGCCTCCTAACTGCTCTTCACCTCTGTCCCCCATCTCCACCCTACACACTGCAGTGATAAAGCTTGTAAAAATCCAAGTCTAAATTCACTCTTCTGCTTAAAACCCAGCAATGACTCCTCATTGTCCTAGGGAGAAGTCCCACCTCCTTGGAGGACCTAATAAGAGGCCTGCTCAATCTAGGGCCATTCTCCCTCTCTGGCTACTCAGGCCATACAGGCCTTCTTTCAAATCCTCACCCTGCCCTTGGGGCCTCCAAGCCTTCCCAGATCATGCTCCTTCTATCTGGCATAATCCCCTTTCCCCAGTGCCTCTGACTCCCCTGAGGAGATGAGGTCCCCCCTGGTACATGCTCTACTAGCCCTAATCCTAATCCTCTCTTCTCTGCAGCACAAAAGGAAATTGCAATAAGACAGTTATTTAAATGACTGTTTACTGTTGTTCTTGTCCAAAAAATATACACAAGTAAGACTTGCGAAGACCATCCCTCTTTTAGTGCTACAACCCAAGTGCTTAGACACACAGTATATACAGTGCCAGCCTGCTAAGTCTCTTCAGTTGTGTCTAACTCTTTGGGACCCCATGGACTGTAGCCCACCAAGCTCCTCTGTTCATGATATTCTCCAGGGAAAAATACTGGAGTAGGTTGCCACTGTCTACTCCAGGGGATCTTCCCCACCCAGGGACTGAACCCTCATCTCTTATGTCTCCTCCAAAGGCTGGCAGGTTCTTTACCACTTGAGCCACCTGGGAAGCCCCTATACACAATAGGCATGCATAAGACACCCGTGCTGTTCATGGAGAAAAGTGGTGAGATAAGTGGGAAGGGAAAGCGACTCATTCACAAAACATGACTCCTGCAGAATACTGGCTGCATTGTGTTGAATATCTAAGTTACCACATGCATTACAAGTCATGTCAAAGTAAAAATCTTCTGCTTAAACGTGGGCAAAACAAAGTTAAGACTCAACTTTCCAAAGTAAACTTAAGTTTCTCTACGCATCCTCAGGTGTTATGTGAAACAGGAGGAGTTCCACTTCAGTTACCAGTAAGAAGATACACAACCAAATCAAGACTGCTGCCACATTTGGCATGAGCGTCCTCTTCTTGGCAGCCTCTGCGAGGCCAAGAGTTGAGCTGGCCAAGGAAGCATGATTTATCTCCCACATTTAGAAGTGGTCCCTCTACAACAGGAATGCTGTGCTACTAATGGACTTTGAATTCTAACCTTGTCAAACCAGTACCTCCCCTAAGTGTTCAAGTCACTTAAAAAAAAAAAAAGAGAGAGTTGAATCGTATGTGTCACTGACGGAAACAAGTTTAATAAGGCATCACAATCCAATTTGAGATGGAGAAAAAGTTGCTCTTTCGAAAGAAAGGGAGAAAGGAGTCATCCTAACCAGATCTCTTTTGCAAAAGAAAGTCATTACTTGGAAAATTGAAAGAAACTGGCCTGCAGATGCTAAGAGACGAAAGGTGGTTGAGACTGCCCAGAGTAATGACCATTGCCGGGCCTGGTGGGCAGCAGATGCCAACCCAGCGCGGAATATCCCGGGTCCGTGCGGAGCACGCAGGTTTGACACACGCCAAACCCCTGCCATCCGGCTCGTCGCACTGCCCCTGCCAAAGCAACAAACGCGCAGACCCTCTCAACGCGGTCAAGAGCAGAGCTGCCGCCGCGGATCAGCGCTTCCCGGGAAACGCGCGTCCGGGGCAGATCCAGGTAAGGACGCGGGGGTCTCGGGGTTAACCGCCCGGCCCTTTGTTCGCTGCACAGCCGCGGAGCCCTGGGCGCCCGCCGTGCCTCCTCCCCCACATCTCTCCGGCGCCGACAGGCAGGGCGGACTCCGGCGCCCCGGCTCGCCGGCGCCCCCCACCCTCCCCGCGGCGGGTCAGCGCCCCGCGGCCTCGGCGGCGCGCGGCCCCTCGCCCTCACCTTGTAGACGTCGCCGTAGGTGCCGCTGCCGATACGCTGAATCAGCTCGAAGTCCTCCTGCGGGTTCCGGCGGGACAGATCGAAGCCGGGGTTCATGGCGGGCCCCGGGTGCCCCCCGCCTCCCTCCCAGCCAGGGGAGGGGGGGCGCTCAGGGGGCCACACGGAGAGTGGGAGCCGCGGCCGGCCCCCGGCTCCCCCCGGCGGTCACAATTGCCCGGCTCCACGCTGCGGCCGCCGCCGCGGACGACAACCACCGGCCTAACCGTCCCCGCCCCCCGCAGCCCGCCGCGGCGCCGAACCCGGGTCACACCCACACGGAGCGGAGGACGCTCGCAGCCCCTAGCTCGGGGTGAAACTCCAACATGGCTTCCGCCTTGGCCGCTCCTCCCCCTCCCCTTACTCCGGCTCCGCCACCCTCCTCCCCTTTTCCCGGCTCCCGCCCGACTGCGCAGCCGCGATCCCGGAGGGAGCGCTCCCCGGCCCCGCGCGCAGCCCGCCCCTTGCGCGCTCCGGCTCCGCGCGCCTCCCCGGCGCGGGCGGGTGGCCGGGCCCTACCGGCCCAGGGGGCCGCGGCTTCCCGTGGTGGCGGACCGGTCTGCGGCTGCCGCCAGCCAGGCCGCGCCAGGAAAGCTCGCCTGTCCCCGGGACCGTGGGTGGGCACAGGCCGACAGGAGCGCCTATTCGCTTGTCATTCCCCCAACGACAAAGTTTGACGTCGCCTCCTTAGGCTCCCATCCTGAGCAGGTAGTAATTTGAATTTGCAGGTAGTGTCTCGAACTTTTTTTTTAAGACGCAGCCACAAATAGGACACAACCGAATACCACAGACTTTCTGGTATTGCTGGCAAAGTGTCCTGAGGAAAGCCCCTGAAAAAAAGTGAACTGTGCAGACTCCGACCCCCGACACTCGGGCCCGTGGAGTTGACCTGCCGGGGTGCCAAAGAGGACGGGCCAGGAGGGCGGCCAGGGTGGCCTGTGGAGTAGGTAGGCGGTGGGAAACACCCCGAACGCGTGGAGGGCGTGGGAGACAGGCAGAGTCTAGAACTAAAGCAGTGCTTGACGATCACCTTCACAAGGCATCTGGATTATCACAGATGGGGGAGAGACCAGCAAGCTGTCAAGCAACCTTGCAAAGGAGAGGGGGGTGGGGATGAAAGGTGGAGGGTGGACAAGCTCCATTCCCACGCCTGACATGTCAACACGTGATGATCCGGAAGCTCTATAGTTGAACAACCCAAAGCTCCACCCTGCTTAAGACCCAGATTTCAACCATTGCATCCCATGTATGTGGACACCAGCTCCAACTCTTATTAGCTGTCCAAGAAAACTTTTGGGTATGGAGGGTTAATTTTCTGTTCTCAGGAAACTACCCATTGTGTTAGTCGCTCAGTCCTGTTGACTCTTTGCGATCCCATGGACTGTAGCCCGCCAGGCTCCTCGGTCCATGGAATTCTCCAGGCGCGAATACTGGAGTGGATTGCCATGCCCTTCTCCAGAGAATCGTCCTGACTCGGGGATCAAACCTGTGTTTCATGTCTCCTGCATTGGCAGACAGGTTCTTTACCCCCAGCGCCACCTGGGAAGCGCCCACTAGGCATTTCCAACAGCGGTAATCAAGTAGATTGGTGATGGCCATTCCGAAGTACCACTTGGGAGTTTTGCTTCAGAAATGCTTTCCTGATACCCTTAGGCACCGCACCCTCTGACCATCAATATTCTCTAATGCCTCGAGTCTCCCTGAGAAACTAGGTCTTGTCAAACCTGTTAAGGATAAAATTGTTCAGTTGCTCAGTAGTATCCGACTTTTTGTGACCCCATGGACTGCAGCATGCCAGGCTTCCCTGTCCTTCACGATCTCTCACAGTTGGCTCAAACCCATGTCCATTGCGTCGATGATGCCATCCAACCATCTCATCCTCTGTTGCCCTCTTCTCCTCCTGACCTTAATCTTTCCAAGCATCAAGGCCTTTTCCAGTGAGTCGGCTCTTCACATCAGATGGCCTAAGTATTTGAGCTTCAGCATCAGTCCTTCCAATTAATATTCAGTTTTGATTTCCTTTAGGATTGACTGGTTTGATGTCCTTGCAGTCCAAGGGACTCTCAAGAATCTTTTCCAGCACCACAGTTCAAAGCATAATTTTTTCAGTGCTCAGCCTTCTTAATGGTCCAACTCTCACATCTGTGCATAACTACTGGGAAAACTAACTACATGTACATTAGTTGTCCAGTCATGTCCCGACTCTTTGCAGCCCCGTGGACTGTAGCCTGCCAGGTTCTCTGTCCATGGGATGAAAGACCATGTAAGTATCATCAAATAATAGTCAAATGAACTAAACTGCTTCATTTTTATCTTTTCAGTCCCTTTGCTTACAGTAAGATTGCATGTTTACTAAATTCTCAAAGTTGTTTGCTCTGTTGACTAAAAGATGTTGGGAAATGACCATCTCTTCGCCTATACAAGTAGACTTTCAATCATCTAGTGTTTAATTATTTTAAAGTATCAGTACCATGAGCATATTATACCATGAACATATTACTTAAACTGCCACTGTATAAATACTTATCACTGGGTTTTTTTCTAGATGGATCTACCCTAAGCCTCTGGTATCTTCAGAATTAAACTCCTGACTATAAATGTTATTCCATGGCTAAGGACCCTGTTTTGGGTCTGTTTAAGGCACTTCCCCAGAGTGCAAGCCTGTTCTTCAGCCTGTCCACTTTTGGAGAATTGTTTGGCTTCTTTAAGCCAAACATGAGGATAATTAGCCCAGGATTTAGATAAGCAGATCTAATAAACTACCCCAAATAGGAACCAGTTCTGCTCTCCTTCTCTGCCTTTTTAATGCTGTAAAGACAAAGTCTCAAGATTGAATGCGCCAAAAAGAACATTCTAATGGTTTCACTGTTTTGTTTGTGAGGATTATCATCTGTGCAGATAACTTTGTATTTGCATCGCTAATAGACTTCTTTCAAAGGGAAGAGACATTTCAGTAGGGTTGGAACAGTCTTTAAAGTTTTGTTTGTTTCATTTTGGCAGGGCCAAACTAGTCCTTTTGAAAAGACATGGATTTGTATGTAAGGGCCTGATTTGCCATGTGGGTTACAACATAAATAAAAGGACTTTTGCAGTCAACAAAGAATAAAATATTTTGTTCTTTGCAATACTAATACATATATACAGTCAAAGTTGATTTTTTTTTTCTATTCTAACACTTCTCATCTTCGCTAGAAATAACACTAATGATCACACTTTCTTTGAATCAGAGAAATAGCTTCCCTCTTCTATGATTAGAAGCATCCTTAGAAGTCATAAGTTGCTTCCAAAGCGTCTCTCCCTATTTACTACTGCTTGAATACCTTCATTAAAAGGGAACTTACTGCCTGCAATGCAGGAGATGCGGTTCAACCCCCGGGTCAGAAAGATCCTTTGGAGAGGGGAATGGCAACCCTCTTCTTGCCTGGAGAATTCCATGGACAGAAGAGCCTGATGGAGTCCATGGGATCACAAAGAGTTGAACACAACTGAGTGACTAACACACATTTCTGAAGCACCCCACTTTACTGTGAGATAGTGTTAGTAAATAATCATATAACAATAATAGAAAACAACAATATTTAACATTACCAAGTACTTACAAGGTGCCAGGCCCTGAGCCAAGTTCTTTCCATGTTTTATCGCATTTAAATCTCACAACTTGATGACATAGATATTACTATCTCCATTTTTTGTTGCACAGACAGTAAACTGCTCAAGGTAACAGAAAAAGCTGAAATTTGACTAAATGTAGTACTACACACAGAGAAGGCAATGGCACCCCACTCCAGTACTCTTGCCTGGAAATCCCATGGATGGAGGAGCCTGGTGGGCTGCAGTCCATGGGGTCGCTAAGAGTCAGATACGATTGAGCGACTTCACTTTCACTTTTCACTTTCATGCATTGGAGAAGGAAATGGCAACCCATTCCAATGTTCTTGCCTGGAGAATCCCAGGGACGGGGGAGCCTGGTGGGCTGCCGTCTCTGGGGTCACACAGAGTCTGACACGACTGAAGCGACTTAGCAGCAGCAGCAGCAGCAGTGCTACACAAAGGTCAGGCTCTTAGTCACTAGTTTGTAGTTAAACTATACTTTAAACATTTTCTCTCATGCTTAGCCAGAATCTGCCTGCCTGTTACGCATTTCGAGTCGGTGGTTATTAGATTCTAGTGGCATAGAGTACAAAGAAATGCCATGGTGACTGCCTTCAAGGAATTTGCAGTATCCAAAACAGTGTGAGAAGCACAGAGGAAGGACATAAATGTTGACCAGAAGATGTAGGAATGATGCTAAAGCTAAATTTTGAAAACTACATCAGAGTTTGCCAGACAAGGTGGGAAATGGTACACTCCAAGCTGGCCATTTAGCCCCAGGCCCTTAAAGCACCCATCTATGTAGGGAGCACATGAAGGCTAAGATGAACTGTAGTAGTTACTGCCATATCCAGACCACCCTTCTGTTAGCCTGTCCCTCATGGATCTGTGGCTTAGAAATTCTCTGGTCTCCATACCAGCTTTCAGTTTTATCCTCAGAACCTGTTGTCTAATAACTCACTGTCAATGAGTCTAATAACTCATTGTCTAATAACTCTCTAATAACCACCATTCACATTTTCAGTACACCACCAGCTCAGGGAAAGGAATGCTGAGGCAACCCTAACTCAGAAAAGACTCAGTACAACCAAGCCATCCATGGGAGAAGAGACTCAGACCCAGGTATGTCTGTGAACCAATGTGGCAGAACATTGCAGGAGATTATATAGCCTCGCCTAGCACAGCTCTGAGCCTGGTTACTAGGGTTCAAATCTTGTCTCTCTCTCCTTACTGAACAACCTTGGGAAGTTATTTCAAAGAGGAGCAATTATGAAGAGTTGAAAAGAAAATAATGTGTAAAAGTCAGTAGTGCCTGGCACCATAGTAATCCCACAAAGTATTATTTACTGTTGTTTTGAGTACATTTTTATAATGTTTTAAAGGGGAACAGTCATGAGGATCTGGTCCCATCACTTCATGGCAAATAGATGGGGAAATAATGGAAACAGTGAGACTTTATTTTGGGGGGCTCCAAAATCACTGGAGATGATGACTGCAGCCATGAAATCAAAACACCCTTGCTCCTTGGAAGAAAAGCTATGACCAACCTAGACAGCATATTGAAAAGCAGAGACATTACTTTGCCAACAAAGGCCCATCTAGCCAAGGCTATGGTTTTTCCAGTAGTCATGTATGGATGTGACAGTTGGACTATAAAGAAAGCTGAGCGCCGAAGAACTGATGCTTTTGAACTGTGGTGTTGGAGAAGACTCTTGAGAGTCCCTTGGACTGCAAGGAGATCCAACCAGTCCATCCTAAAGGAAATCAGTTCTGAATATTTATTGGAAGGACTGATGCTGAAGCTGAAACTTCAATACTTTGGCCACCTGATGTGAAGAACTGACTCATTTGAAAAGATCCTGATGCTGGGAAAGATTGAAGGCGGGAGGAGAAGGGGACAACAGTATGAGATAGTTGGATGATATTACTGACTCGATGGACATGAGTTTGAGTAAGCTCCAGGAGTTGGTGATGGACAGGGAAGCCTGGCGTGCTGCAGTCCATGGGGTCACAAAGATTCGGATATGACTGAGCGACTGAACTAAACTGAGTCATGAGGATGGGGATGGAGATATGATTTAGGAAGCAAATGCAATAACAGAACATGAATTAAGGCCAGAGCTGTCTAGGATGGAGAAAAGGGAAGGAAACCAGGAAGTAATTGGAAGATGGAATTGACAGATTTGGAGAGGTGAGGGAGCAGACAGAGACATGGATGACAAGCAGGTGCCTGACCTAGACAATTGGGAAGATCCCCAAAAGGTGATAGCATTTGTCATAAGAGGAGCTGGGGTTATTTGCTGGAGAGTTTTAACACTGGATCAAAGGAGTGATTCTGTTTGTATATGTTAAATTTGATGTGCTCAAATAGAAATGTGAAATAAGTGATAACTTTTACATTTATCACTAATAAAAATTACAGTTGAAACAGAAAAAACTAGGAGACTAATTTTAAATTTTGGGGAGCCATAGTTCAGAAATGTTTGTTGAGCATCTGTTAGGTGTCAAACATATATGAAGTTCTGGCAATGAAATAGGTCCCTAAACTCAAATTGAGGCTAAAGACAAGTTCTCAGGTAAGTACTGAGGTGCAGAGAAGCAAAGCAAGAAGGAAATATTAGATGCCACTCAGGCTAGTAATTTGGTTCTTTTTCAACCTATATATATTTTTACTTTCTTTAAATAAATATTTTAATTTTTTTTTAAGATAGTAAATGCGTATTTTTAAAAGCAGTATTTTTACTCAGCGTTTACTCACAGGGCAAGTGGAGCCCTGCATGGGAAGTAGGTGGAGATGGAAGTCCTCAGGTGTCAGCTTTCAGCTTCTACTCTGTTATTCTGAGCAGTTCACCTCTGCTCTCAGATTTGCATACCTCCTAGCACAGTGTTTCTCAATGGAGGTTTCAGGAGCATTTTGGATAGGACAGTTCTTCCTTGTGTGGGACTGTCCCCAAGCATTATAAATCCCTGCCCTGCACCAGTACTGCCCCCAGCCATACTGACATCAACAGTAACATTTCCAAATGCCTAGGGCTGGGCTGGAGGGTGTGGATAGTGACTGAATTGAGAATGTTTATCATGTCCCTTAGGAGAGCTATCACCCACACCAAACTATTTACCATGGAATTCCTTTCTACATCATAGTACATTCCCTGAGAGAAGTCCTAATATGTACTGTCTCTCTTACTACATTTCCAGTATTTAGCACCCAAGTGATGTTTCTCAGCTCTCTGTAGATCCACAGCCAAGATTCTACTTCCCCTTTATTATGTAGTTCCTGGGTTCACGTAAGAGGGCACTGAATCTAGTCTTTGCTGGTTATGAACATCTTCACAGAGGAAGGAACCTCTAAGCTGAGACTTAAAAGATGAGTAGAGAATTAGCCAGGCAAGAAAGTATACTCCATACTGAGAGTAGAAAGATTATACTCAAAGAAATGAAAGTAGTTCTGTCTGGGGTGACTAACAGATAAGGTTAGAGTGGTAAACAGGGATCGTCCCTTAACAGGCATGCAAATTGTGATAAATAATTTGGATTTTTATTGAGAACCCAAGGGGGCTAGTGATGGGTCATCAGCTCACGAGTGGCATAATCTTATTTATGTCTTGGAAATACGGCAGTGTCTGCAGGTGGCGAGTGAATTGGCGGGGGGCAGAACTGGAGATGAGCTGGGAGAACATGGAGCAGTGTTTGCTCTGAGGTCTTCGTTGGCCTCACTGAGCCTTCCGCAGAGCTGGTCTGCAGTCTCAGTCTTGTGCCTCGCACTTCTGCTCCCAGTCCTCTTTATACTTCACAGGTGTTTCCACACCTAAGTCTCTTGCCCTTCTAATTCAATTTTACTATCTGTGGAACTAGGACAATTAGTATTAACAAAGCAAAGAAGGAGGGAGTTTTAAAAAAGAGAATGATCAAGTGTGTTAAACGCCAAAAAAGAGACAGGAGACAGAAGAGTGTCATTAGATTTATCATCATGGAGGTTAGTGCTGACCTAAGTATTGACATTCGTGACTCCTCTTCTGCCAGAGTGTCCCCTCTTAGTTATATTCTCCTAGATCCCCTTCAGCCTTTCTCATACATCATGATCTTCATACATTTCATCTGGACCCCTCTCATATGGACACATATTGTATATTCATATCTTTCTAAATTTTGGTGCTAAGCATTGAGCTAGCTCAGTATTCCACATGGAGTCTGGTCAGTGTTGACTACTGGAAGACTATAAGTACCTATTATCTCGGCACTATCATGGCCTAAACTTTGATTCAGTTTCTTATAGTTCCAACAAACTTAGGGCCATTGTACTGCCCAACTCCAGGGGATCAGATTATAATTTGCAATTATATAATTCTCAACTCCAGCTGGCCCCTAGGTCCTGATCATGAAACGTCTCCAAAAAACATTTGCTCACCTCTGAATCAGATCGTCAGAGGTGTTCTTGAACGCCCATTGCCGTGAAGTACCAGGGACAAGAAACCTAATCTCATAAATCCTACTGTAAAGTCCCTGCCAAAAGTTCATCAGATCAGATAGCATCTTCTCATCACCAAACAGATGTAACACACCAACAAAACCGGGCACAGAATACCACTACTCAGTGTTGCTACCAGCAGAGATCTGGCAAAGAAAAACAAGACAAGAACTTTGTTTAGGTAGAGAAGTACTTCCTATCTTCTTGAGAAGTCAGGATTTCAAGGGGGTGCTCTTGGGCCTGCTCTATAGGTAAATGATATCTTTTTAGACCCAACTAATCCTTGATGGGTGCAGGCTATGGAAAAAATAGACAAAATATTAAAGGATTGTAAGGAAGGGCAGGCTGATTGCAGGCTGGGTGAGAGATAGAGATGCTAAGATAATCTTATGGATAAAACTCCTAATTATATTCATCTTTTGTCCCCTGGTAGATGAGAGCACAGTGTTTCCCTGGTTCCCTTTCATATAACGTCTAGCCCTCAGTTAAAGGCTATTGCCTTGTCCTCTAGTTCCCAAGTACAGAGTAAGACAACTGTTGGGCCAGATGGAGTTGAACCGGAACAAATTCAATTACATACAGTGTTTTTCCAGGGTAGGTGACTGCCCAGAGTGCCATCCTGCTGGCCTTTTCATTAGAAACTTTAGTCTAGTTGCTATTATTCCCTTAGGAGGACTCCAAACCTTACTCTCAACAAAGCCTGTAGCAAAGCAATCTGCTTATATATCTAAAAAGTTCATCACCTTGGAGGAAAAAAATCCACTAATTTGGTTTAAACCTGGACTGGAGTTTTTTTTTTTTTTTTTTTATCAAAACAAACAAAAAACAGCCAAAACAGAAACAAAGCAAATCAGAAATAAAAGCCCAGTAAAATAATTCAAATAAAATGCTAGGAGTTTTTCATTATTCCTTACCCTCTGCTCATTGCTCAAGGCAGCTGTGAAGGTAACTCATTTCTCAAACTGACCCAGATCTCTGCCTCAGGAAACAGAACCTGCTGGGCCTGAGCTCATGGTAAAGCCCAACTGGATCAAGACCACTTTTCAGCTGCTGCTGCTGCTGCTAAGTCGCTTTAGTTGTGTCTGACTCTGTGCGACTCCATAGATGGCAGCCCACTAGGCTCCCCCGTCCCTGGGATTCTCCAGGCAAGAACGCTGGAGTGGGTTGCCATTTCCTTCTCCAATGCATGAAAGTGAAAAGTGAAAGTGAAGTCGCTCAATCGTATCTGACTCTTAGTGACCCCATGGACTGCAGCCCACCAGGCTCCTCTGTCCATGGGATTTTCCAGGCAAGAGTACTGGAGAGGGGTGCCATTGCCTTCTCTGCCACTTCTCAGCATTAGAGCCAAAACTTCAGCCTGGAATCTGATCATCTGGACTTAAAGATACTTTAAAAATCTTCTTATGTTTAAATTAAGACTCATCTGGTAATACCAACTTTCCCAGCTGAGCATCTGATACCATCAGAAATAGTTTAAACATGTGTTGGTGAAATAATTGTTCTCATCATAAAAGGAACAAAAGGAAGGAAACTCATGAAACGTTCCTGGCTGCTTTGTATTTTATTTACAAAAGGCTAAGCTCTTCTATAAAATTTATGAATGGTCATTTTTAAGTGTAAGTGTGGAGCTGTACAGGCATTCTATCTTTGTCTCAACACCAACATCAACTGGGCATCAGTATCTGAAAATGTTGTAGGAACTTTTAATACCTAAAAGTATAACACTTTTACATTGCTGATGTCAATATTTAGGGCTAACCTGTCACCTAAAGAGAGCCCTCTTTGATCCTTCCAAATAAATCCAAAATACCATGTCCGCAAATCTGAGAGCAGTCTGTTTTTAGCTATGGGATGCAAGCCTCTTAATTAGTCTCCCTGGCCCCATTCTCTTCTGACAATACCACACCTGGCTAAGAAGCAGGCTTCTTAAAATGCCAACAGTGAAAATATGGAAGTCCTGGGAGGAAGCTAAATTTGGAATGAATATGAACTCACTTTTAGGCATATTAAATTTGAGAAGATAAAAAGGGCATTAAGGAGAAACCATTGCAAAGATGGTGACAGATTTAGAAAGTACAAGAGGAAATGAGATCATCACGTGTAAATTTGAGTCATACAAATAAAGAGTAGAATCACGAGATCTCTAAGTTCTTTTCTCAGTCTGAGAGTGTAGAACAATGGTGAGCATTTTTTTTTTTTTTTTGAATGAAGGCCACTTAAAGGGAGCAGAAAATGTTTCTGGACTTCTTTTTTTTTTTTTAAACATTTAAAGTGAAAAGAATGTTACTTCCATATCAAGAATTTATACTGTGGGATGATTTATTAAGATTTGAGTATGTATTCATTCTTCCTCAGGCAGTGTTTTCCAGCCTTTCTTTGTTTGATATATTTGTGACATGAAATTTAGAGACAGGATAGTTGGAGACATGTTAGTCGGGCAGTAAGAAGACAAGGGGAATAATTCAGCCAGAAAGAAGCTGAATCAACCTTTCAGATGTTGAAAGAAAGAGAGAAGGGAGAAAATAACCAAAAGCTCAGTTAACTGGTTCCTAGAGAAAGTTTGGGGGTTTGTGTTTAAGGCCTAAAGAGAATAGAATGGACCTCAAGTGTGAGTCTGTAACCATGAATGGGTTCCTTATAGGTGCTCTTTGAGAGCTGCAAGTAATGATTAGAATACCTTTCTAAGATTATGGTGTATCTTTATATGTGATCCTAAGAAGAGTTTGAGGTAGGTGGGATCCCAGAATAAATTAAGGTTACGAGAAGAATGCCAATGAGAAATTTGCCAATAGTTTTGAATTTTGCTAAAATATTATCTGGTCCTATGTAACAAGTCATGACACAGAAGCAGCTTTCAAAGCTGTTATAACTGAATTTGCATTGCTTTTTAGCATTTATAAATGTTTTCATATTTATATCTCATTTTATCTTTGGAATCACTCCTTCATTTTTTATCGTCCCCAGTTTAGAAAGTAGGAAATTGAAGCTTGCTGCTGCCAAGTCGATTCAGTCATGTCCGACTCTGTGTGACCCCATAGACGGAAGCCCACCATCAAAGTCAGCTTTGATGACTGAACTTCAGGTTATATTAGGTGTTGGTTGTATTATGAGTAAGATATGCACCCAGTCCTCGACCACTCAGCCCGTTCTTTCTCCAGTTCTCTCCCAGAGCTTTGCTGTCCCCTCTGAGCTCGGGCTGGGCTGGTTCATGGTGCAGTCCACAACTGAGCATCACCTACGCAAAGTGCTTACAGGTTGCAGTTTACACGAAGAATTGACTCCAGGGTACCTGGCAGTTCCATGCCTATGCTGCAGTCGTCACAGTTGCAAAGGTAAAGAAGAAAAGGGAAATCTTGTACACCGTGAGGAGGAGAATAAATTGGTACAACCACGTTGGAAGGACATGTTTCATTATCAAAGCTAAAGATGCCTTTACAGTCTTACAATGTAACAATTCCACTTCCCCATGTATACAAGAAACTCTCCCTCAAATGGGTAAGGAGACATGTAAATGAATGTTCACTGAAGCATTGTCTATAATAGGAAAATAATTGGAAACAACCTAAATATTCATCAACCTGAGAATGGATAAGTAAATTTGTGTATGATCACACAGTAGAATATAATATTATAGTTAAAGTAAATGAGCTAAAACTGGAATTAGAATATGCATAAATCTCAACTAATGGAATACTGAGTGAAAAAAAGTGACAGAAGATAAAGTATGCTACCATTGACATGAATGTTAAATGCATCAAATGATACTGCATATTTCCATTTGTAATAGCATTTTAAAATATTCGTGGTAATGATAAACTCTGAATTCAGGATAGTTGTTACCTCTGCTGAGAAGGCAGGATAATGATAGAGTATGCAGAAGCCATTAGCCAAATCTGTGTTTCTTTTAAAAGAAAAAAAGCAAAAAACGTGGATCAAAAGTAAATATGTGACAAAGCTGGGTGGGAAAGACAAAAGAGTTTGTTATATTATTTTTCTATACTCTGTATGTTTGGAATATTCCGTTTAAAAGTATCTCTGGGCCATGGGCCCTGGAGTTCTGGGATTCTCTTGTGGTTTTTACTCTTGTGCAGATTTGTTTCTTTTTCTTTTCTCATGCTGGAATTCCATCCATTCTTTGATATCTAGCTCAAGTCTCACTACCTTAATTGAGAATTTCTGTGACCAACCTTATCAATTCAAACTGCTTCCGCTTTTCGAAACCGTGATAGATCTGTCAGGTCAGTTTATTTTTTTCCCTCAGTTCTTGTCTCATTGCAACAAAAATTTGGAACAACGAACTAAAGGGTTTAACGTAACAGAAAAGTTACAGCTCAGTTCAGCGCAAGCAGACAGGTCTTTCATTAGACAGACACTCCCAAGGCATAGGAGCAGGCTGACCCCAAAGGAGTCATCCCATTCCCTCTTGGCTTCCCTCTTCTTTATACTTCCTGTCTCCTCCTCTTGGTTATGCCCTGTGCTAAATAAAAAATCCACCTGTAATGTGGGAGACCTGGGTTCGATCCCTGGGTTGGGAAGATACCCTGGAGAAGGGAAAGGCACAGTATTCTGGCCTAGAGAATTCCATGGGATTGCAAAGAGTCGGACATGACTGAGGGACTTTCACTTGCACTTTCACTATGCAAAATAGGGCCTGTACCCACCACCAATCAATGAAAGGAAACGTAAATAGGCATATAGTCAAGGCCGATTGACAATTGCAAGCTATATAACAGCAGGCTCTGTTGTATATGTCTTCCCATAATTCAGTCTGTTATAATCAGATGTATATATGTGTAGAATATTTATGAACCCTTAATGGGCTCCTGGCTGCTTAAAATTACTTGAAGAAGCCCCTGTGATTGGTTTGTATCCACTGTGTGCATGTGCAGGAGTTGGAAGAGTCTCTGTGGCTATTTTTGTAGCATATCTGTGAGCTCTCCTGGGTGTGTCTGGGATGGGGTTTAGAGATGAGCTTGCATGCCTTTCAGCCAGGCCAACCCTCATTGCTCATGCCTAGCTTCCTTCCTAATAGATCTATAAAGTTCTCTTGTACACTATGTATTTATGACCAAATTCTTTCATATTGTTGTTTAAATATATATTGCCTTGCATTAATGTTTGACTTTACTGTACATGAACCTTCTTTTTCCAATTATATTGTAAGAGAATTAAGAGCAGGGACAATGTCTTTAATGTGTTTTATTCTTCCCCAGTGCCCAGTAGAGCCTAACCAGATACTTATTAAAGAAAAGTGGTTTATGAACCAATAATTATAACCCTTCCTACAAAACCTGTACATAGAAAGTTGAAAATACTAGTTTGAGCTACATTTGCTTTTCTTTTCCAAGAGAGAGAATACTAATGAGCTGTGAAATGACGAAAAATCAGGCAGCAGAAGGGAAAAGAAAAAATAACGGGTTTGTATATTACACATTCTGAATAATCGGCTCTTGAATTATTAAGTGTGGGTTATTTCTTATAGGGAAAGTCAGATTTTAAAAATTCATTTTATGACTATTGAACTGCTTCATAGTTATTTCCAGTTTTCAGACAATCATAGGCCAAACTTACAAATTATTTTGGAAAAACATTTCCTCTCTTGATATGCTGCATAATCACACACAAATACACCTTGTTTTTTGTAGTGTTTATTAGACAAGACCTGGGAATGGTGGTCCAGTGAAACTAAAAAACAAAAAATATTGCACCTGTGAAATCAGAAAGGATTTTGGAGGAAAAGAAGTTACTTTGAGTTCAATTTACCTGTAGTCTGTCTAGTAAAAAGTGCTTGGTGCTTGAGGCAATCACCTCCCCCGACACCTCAGAGTAAAAGGTTCGTTTCTACTAGTCCAGAATGAAAGCTGAGGAGCACAGGAAATGGTGAGAGGCCTGGACTACACTGTCTCTTCTCAGAACGAAAAGTCAGTTATCACAGAATGAAATAAATGTAGGAATCAGTGTGGTTACTTTTAGCAAAAGTAGTAGCTGGTATGGTCTATTTCAAAACTACCTCCGTTTTATCCCTGGTGTATTTTACTAAACCAGACCACTGTCTCAGGGTTCTTTGGCCTAAGTGCTACAATATCCAAAATACAGTTTCTTAAATTAGACCTTACCTACATCTGTATTTATGACTTCATTCTTCATTCTAAAGTGTACCTCAGGGAGGTAATATCTTTTAAATTATTATCCTTCTTTATCTCTATGTCATTTATGCCTTGACAAAGAAAACTAGAGACACAAAAATATCTTGCAATTTGGTAAAAGATCACTTATTCCCTCATGTTGACCTCATTTGTGGGTATTAAGGTTGAAGTAAAGTCTTAAAGCAGTGACCAGAGTATTTTTATATTAATAATGAACCTTATCATTGGTATCTGCAATTTTTCCTTTCCTTAAATAAAGAAAAGCAAGAAATATGCTGTTATAGAGGGAATATATCCAATGATGCTTACTCCTTGGAAGGAAAGTTATGACCAACCTAGATAGCATATTGAAAAGCAGAGACATTACTTTGCCAACAAAGGTCCGGCTAGTCAAGGCTATGGTTTTTCCAGTGGTCATGTATGGATGTGAGAGTTGGACTGTGAACAAGGCTTAGCACTGAAGAATTGATGCTTTTGAACTGTGGTGTTGGAGAAGACTCTTGAGAGTCCCTTGGACTGCAAGGAGATCCAACCAGTCCATTCTGAAGGAGATCAGCCCTGGGATTTCTTTGGAAAGAATGATGCTAAAGCTGAAACTCCAGTACTTTGGCCACCTCATGCAAAGAGTTGACTCATTGGTAAAGACTTTGATGCTGGGAGGGATGGGGGGCCGGAGGAAAAGGGGACGACAGAGGATGAGATGGCTGGATGGCATCACTGACTCGATGGACATGAGTCTGAGTGAACTCCGGGAGTTGGTGATGGACAGGGAGGCCTGGCGTGCTGCGATTCATGGGGTCTCAAAGATTTGGACACGACTGAGCGACTGAACTGAACTGAACTGATATCCAATGAATATGTTGGGTTCTCAAAGTTTCCTAAAAGTTTATAACATGAAATTACTTTCCCCTGGAAATAGAGTAATTAATAATTGTTACATTCTAACTCAAGGCCACAAAATCCAAATAATATTAGTAGATGTGGCAGTTGATTAAGAAATCATGTCTTATTTTCCTGTCTATGGGCTTGCCATGGAAAAACAAATATTTTTCCCTTCTCTTGTCTAGAGGAAAGGATAAAACGTGGTGATTTTCTAAAGTTTTAGGGAGACGGAGACTCAATTATCTGGAAGGAGAAGGGTTCTAAGAAAATGGGAATGACTTGACTTCAGGAGAATTTGGATCTCTTGATTCCAGAAGGAGGCAAGAACTAGACAAGAGGCAGTTTCCATAAATGGTGAAGACCCATGTTCATCCCCAGATAACAGTTCAGAATGGTATAGACCTCTCACGGGGATGCCAGCAAGGATATGACGTCTCAGAAGTAGTAAAAGTATTCATTTATAATGTGTGGGCATACATAGTCGTGTCCAACTTTTTGCCACCCCATGAACTGTAGCCTACCAGCTCCTCTGTCTGTGGAATTTTCCAGGCAAGAATACTGGAATGGGTTGCCACTTCCTACTCCAGAGAATCTTCCTGACCCAGGGGATGAACCTGCATCTCTGGCGTCTCCTGCATGGGCAGACAGATTCTTTACTACTAGTGCCATTTGGGAAGCCCTAATTTATAATAAGCTAAAGTAAATCAAGGGTACAAGTTGTAAACTCTAGGGTTACTATTAAGAGAACAGTAAAAGTATGTGTAAACAATATCTTGTATAAATAGTAAAAGAGAAAAGTAATAATAAAGAAAACTCAAGCAAAAGGAAGGCAAGAAAGACAATAAGGGGAGGTTGGGGCTGACATATACACACTACTATTTATAAAATCAATAACTAATAATACCTATTGTATAGTACAAGGAACTCTGCTCAATACTCTGTAATGACCTATATGGGAAAAAAAATCTGAAAAAGAGAATACACAGAAGAACTGTACAAAAACGGCCATAATGACCCAGGTAACCACAATGGTGTGGTCATTCTCCTACAGCCAGACATCCTGGAGTGTGAAGTCAAGTGGGCCTTAGGAAGCATTACTACCAACAAAGCTAGTGGAGGTTATGGAATTCCAGCTGAGCTATTTTAAATCCTAAAAGATGATGCTGTTAAAGTACTGCATTCAATATGTCAGCAAATTTGGGAAATCCAGCAGTGGCCACAGGACTGGAAAAGTAAGTTTTCATCCCAACTCCCAAAAAAGGGCAGTGCTGAAGAATGTTCAGATCTCCGGACAGTTACATTCACTTCCCATGCTAGTAAGGTTATGCTTAAAATCCTTCAAATTAGGCTTCAGCAGGACTTGAATCAAGAACTTCCAGATGTACATGCTGGGTTTAGAAAAGGCAGTGGAACCAGAAATCAAATTGCCAACATTCTCTGAATCGTAGAGAAAGCAAGGGAATTCCAGAAAAACATCTACTTCTGTTTCATTGACTACATGAAAGCCTTTGTGTGAATCACAGCAAACTGTGGAAAATTCTTAAAGATATGGGAATACCAGACTATCTTACCTGTCTCCTGAGAAACCTGTATGTGGGTCAAGAAGCAACCATTAGAATCAGACATGGAACAATAGACTGATTCAAAATTGGAAAAGGAGTACAACAAGGTTATATATTGTCACCCTGTTTATTCAACTTATATGCAGAGTACATCATGCGAGATGCCAGGCTGGATGAATCACAAACTGTAATCAAGATTGCCAGAAGTATTAATAATCTCAGGTATGCAGATGATACCTCTCTAATGGCAGAAAGCGAAGAGGAACTAAAGAGCCTCTTGATGAAGGTGAAAGAGGAGAGTGAAAATGCTGGCTTAAAACTCAACATTCATAAAACTAAGGTCATGGCATCCTGTCTCATCATTTCATGGCAAATAGAAGGGAAAAAAATGGAAGCAGTGACAGATTTTCTCTTCTTATGCTTCAAAATCTCTGAGGATGGTGATTGCAGCCAAGAGATTGGAAGACATTTGCTTCTTAGAAGGAAAGCTATGACAAACCTAGATACCATATTAAAAATCAAAGACATCACTTTGCCAACAAAGGTCTGTATAGTCAAAGCTATGGTTTTTCCAGTAGTCATGTGCCAATGTGAGAACTGGACAGTAAAGAAGGGTGAATGCCGAAGAATTGGTGCTTTCAAATTGTGGTGCTGGAGAAGACTCTTGAGAGTCCCTTGAACAGCAAGGAGATCAAACCAGTCAGTCCTAAAGGAAATCAACCCTGAATATTCATTGGAAGGACAGATCCTGAAGCTTTAGCTTTAATACTTTGGCCACCTGATGCAAAGAGCCGACTCATTGAAAAAGACCTTGATGCTGGGAAAAATTGAAGGCAAAAGGAGAAGAGGGTGACAGAGGATGAGATGGTTGGATAGCATCACTGATTCAATGGACATGAACTTGGGCAAACTACGGGTGGTCTGAGGGACGGGGGGACCTGGCATGCTGCCATCCATGGGGTTGCAAAGAGCTGGACGTGACTTAGTGACTGAACAACAACAACAACATACATATATATGCAACTGATTCACTTTGCTATGCAGCAGAGACAAACACAATATTATAAAGCAACTGTACCCCAAATTAATAATAAAAAAAAGACAATAAGAAAGAGTAAGTAACGAGTGGAATAAATAGAAATCAAAATACTGAGACATTAGCTATTAACCCCAGATTCTTATGACTTCACTATTGAATTCTTCCAAATGTTAAGGAAGAAATAACAGTCTTGCACAAACTCAGAGAATACAAAAATACCAACTCATTTTATGAAGCCAATAAACTGTTGATCTCCAAATCTGAGATCATTACAAGAAAAGAAAATTATAGACTACTTTCTCTTATCAGTGATGAAAAAAATTATAAATTAAATATCAGCAAGACAAATCCAGTGGCATATGATATATAAGATGTGTATTTATTTCAAGCATTCAAAGTCAGTTTAACATTAATAGTCTTATTATTTACCCAATAAATAAATAAAATATATATGATAATCTTTATAGATACAGAAAAGGAATTTGATAAAATTCAGTATCCATTCATGGTTTAAAACTCTTAACAAACTAGTTATTTCTTCTCTTTCTGGAAGTCTTTTAGTTTGAAATAAATTTAGACTTATAGAAATGTATAGTCACTGTTATAAAAATGAAAACTCAAACCACATATTGGAATACAATATTTGTAAAACATACCTGAAGGACTTGTATCAAGAATACAGAAGAATGCTTATGACTCAGTAAGAACTCAAAGTGAAAAAATGCAATTTATAACATGGGCAAAAGATTTGAATAGATATTTTATGAATGGCCATAAGCACATGAAGAGATGCTCAACATCATTAACTGTCAAGGAAATGGAATTAAAACCACAATGAGATACCAGTACACACAAACTAGAAGGGTTAATATTAACAACACTGACAGCACCAAGTATCGGCAAAGATTTGGAGCAACCGAAACACTCATATACTTCTGGTAGGAGTGTAAACAATATGGCCACTTTGGAAAAATCTGACAATTTGTTATGAAGTTAAACATAGACCTACCATAGGACCCAGCAATCACATTCCTGTGTATCTACCTAAGAGAAATGAAAACATATGTATTCATAAACATATATATTAATTCTTGAACGTTTACTACAACTATATTCATAATGGACCAAATCTGGAAACAAAATGTTCTATTAAACAGGTGAATGGATAAATCAATTGTGGCACATCTATACAGTGGAATACTATTTAGCAATTTAAAAAAACTTAATGAACTACTGATACATGAAATGATATGGATAGAATTTGAAAAGCATTATCCTCAGTGAAAGAAGCCAGACACAGACTCCCTACCTGATTCCATGTGTGTGCAGTTGTACATTACAAGGTACAGTGGTGGCATGCATGTCCATGTTGCCAGTGGTCATGGGGTGGGAGAAGGAAATTGACTTCAGAGGGCAAAAGGGAACTATATCATTAGTATGATGATATTTACCTTATAGAATGCATTTGTAAAATCCATAGACTTGTGCTCTTAAAATTGGTGAATTTCATTGTATGAAAATCATATCTCAAAAAAAAAAGAAAATCATATCTCAATAAGTCTGACCCCCCAAATAGGTCAAAGATTTGAACAGGTACTTCAGAAAAGAGAATATCCAAGTGCCCGATAAACATGTGAAAAACCACAACGTTGGAAGATGTGAAGCAACTGTAACTGTCCCACACAGCTGGTGAGAATGTAAACTTGGTACCACTTTGGGAGACTATTTGGCAGTTTTGATGACTGAATATGTGCATAACCTGTGGCCCAGCAATTTCGGTCCTATTTGTAGTAGTCAAAATTTACCAACAACCCAAATATCCATTCAACAGTAGAATAGATACCTAAATGGTGTGGATCTACACAATGCAATACTACACATGATGAGAATGAATGAACTACCGCTACATATGTGTGAAACATAATAATAAATGAAAGAAACTGTGCACAGAAGGCTGCATGTATTTAAAGTTCAAAAACAGAAGAGATTAAATTATGATAATAGACATCAGGATTGTGGTTATCTGACAGAAGGTTATAATTGGGTGGGAGCATAAAGGGGATTCTAGAGGGCCAGTAGCCCTTTTTGATCTTTGTACTTATTACATATGCGTGTGTTCACTTTGTGAAAATTCATTGAGATTCTCCACTTATGATTTGTACCATTTTTATTTATGTAATATTCAATACAAAGGTGTATTTAAATACTTATAATCATATGAATACTTGTGTAACAGTCACAATGTAGATTTTTAACTAAGCAAATTCTGTTCATCTGAATTTGCCCAATCTAAGAATATTGCATAAATGGAAATCCAAACATTCAAACCGGAAAATTATTTGTAGTACAAAAGCACCTTTCATTTTACAAAGCAACACATCAAATTCATGAAAGGAACAAGGAAAACACCATAGAAGATCCATTTTTCAATTTTGTAAATTTATCCTAAGGAAAGAAAAATTCAACAGAAGCACAAAGCTTGCTGTAGAAATGATTATTTTAAACATGACATCTATTAGCTAAAATCAGCCCAAATATTCAATGAGTGGACCAAGATTTAACAAATTATGCTATTATCAGTACAAGATAATAACATACACTTAAAATGGTGATCAGACTTTGTAGAGACACTAAAAATTTTTACAGGTACAATGTTAGGTAGAAAAATAAAATTTAAGATGATAGGTACACTATGTGAAAATGAACCAATAGGTGATATAAAAAAATAAAAAACTTTTGTGTTGGAGTGATTTATGGTTTTGTTTTGTTTTTTTTTTTTTGAGGCGGTAGCCCCCTACATTCAACCTCCCTACCACATGAATATTTTTTATATTATTTGAACCAGTTAGAGTTCTTCTATTGCAAGAAACTAACTTAAGTAAAAAAGAGATTTATGGAGTCATAAAGGAGTAAGTTACAGAATCAAATCAATTACTGCATACCTAAGAAGAAAGAAAAGGAACTAGGAAGGTTACAGAGATTTTAGAAACAAAAGTTCCCCAGCAAAGTCTCTAGGATTCTGCCTTCTGATGACTAGTCGTAAATACCTTCTTTCCCTGTGTGCTGCTATGCAAGATTCAAATTATTGGAGGAGAAAATCTAATTATTCTGGCCTGCAGATGGTGACTGCAGCCATGAAATTAAAAGACACTTACTCCTTGGAAGAAAAGTTATGACCAACCTAGATAGCATATTCAAAAGCAGAGACATTACTTTGCCAACAAAGGTCCATCTAGTCAAGGCTATGGTTTTTCCAGTGGTCATGTATGGATGTGAGAGTTGGACTGTGAAGAAAGCTGAGTGTCGAAGAATTGATGCTTTTGAACTGCGGTGTTGGAGAAGGCTCTTGAGAGTCCCTTGGACTGCAAGGAGATCCAACCAGTCCATTCTAAAAGATATCAGTCCTGGGTGTTCTTTGGAAGGCATGATGCTAAAGCTGAAACTCCAATACTTTGGCCACCTCATGCAAAGAGTTGACTAATTGGAAAAGACTCTGATGCTGGGAGGGATTGGGGGCAGGAGGAGAAGGGGATGACAGAGGATGAGATGGCTGGATGGCATCACCGACTCGATGGACTTGAGTCTGAGTGAACTCCGGGAGTTGGTGATGGACAGGGAGGCCTGGCGTGCTGTGGTTCATGGGGTCGCAAAGAGTCGGACACGACTGAGCGACTGAACTGAACTGAACTGAGTCAAGTATCCACCTTATCCTCTGATTGCCTGCCACATCAGAACAACCTGGACCTGGAGAAAGACACTTCCCTAAGGAAGAGGGGTAGTGTTGTTACTAGAAGAACTGGGTGTAGAAGGATCCTGGGAGGGCCAAAACAGTTTTGTGAAATTGTACATCGTGTTTTCAATAAATCAGAATATTACTACTTTTTATTTAATTTTAAATGAGAATATGCTAATTGTAGAAACTATAGAATTCAGTAAAGTGTAAAGAAAGAGTAATGAAAAAGCAAGCATCCTTTATCCTATTATTCATAACCCTGTTCAGTACTGCTGCATAATTAATTATCTTCAAAACTAGAATGACTAGAGGCAGAAAGTAGATTAATGATTGCCTAGGGGTTGGAGGGAGTGGGGAGACTGGAGGATGATAGCTGAAGTGTACAGGATTTCTGTTTTGGTTTTTTTTCAGAGTTTCTTTATAAGGCTCTAAAATTGGATTAAGGTGATGGCTGACTGCTTCAAATACACTAAAGCCATTGGACATTTCATAGGCAAATGTTGTGGCATGTGAATTATATCTGAGTAAAGCTGGAATCAAGATTGCCAGGAGAAATATCAATAACCTCAGATATGCAGATGACACCACTCTTATGGCAGAAAGTGAAGAGGAACTAAAAAGCCTCTTGATGAAAGTAAAAGAGGAGAGCAAAAAAGTTGGCTTAAAGCTCAACATTCAGAAAACTAAGATCATGGCATCTGGTCCCATCACTTCATGGAAAATAGATGGGGAAACAGTGGAAATAGTGTCAGTCTTTATTTTTTTGGGCTCCAAAATCACTGCAGATGGTGACTGCAGCCATGAAATTAAAAGACGCTTACTCCTTGGAAGGAAAGTTATGACCAACCTGCTGCTGCTGCTAAGTCACTTCAGTCGTGTCCAACTCTGTGTGACCCCATGGACTGCAGCCTACCTGGCTCCTCCATCCATGGGATTTTGCAGGCAAGACTACTGGAGTGGGGTGCCGTTGCCTTCTCCATGACCAACCTAGATAGCATATTAAAAAGCAGAGATATTACTTTGCCAACAAAGGTCCGTCTGGTCAAGGCTGTGGTTTTTCCTGTGGTCATGTATGGATGTGAGAGTTGGACTGTGAAGAAAGCTGAACACCAAAGAATCGATGCTTTTAACTGTGGTGTTGGAGAAGACTCTTGAGAGTCCCTTTGACTGCAAGGAGATACAACCAGTCCATTCTGAAGGAGATCAGTCCTGGGTGTTCATTGGAAGGACTGATGCTGAGGCTGAAATTCCAATATTTTGGCCACCTCATGCAAAGAGTTGATTCATTGAAAAAGACCCTGATGCTAGGAAGGGATTGAGGGCAGGAGGAGAAGGGGACAACAGAGGATGAGATGGCTGGATGGCATCACTGACTTGATGGACATGAGTTTGAGTGAACTCCAGGAGTTGGTGATGGACAGGGAGGCCTGGCGTGCTGTGATTCATGGGGTCGCAAAGAGTTGGACATGATGGAGAGACTGAACTGAAGTGAACTGAAAGCTGTATTTAAAAGTACTAGTGTAACCAACTGTTCCAGTTTGCCCAGGACTTCCCTGGTTTAGCACTGAAAGTCCCATATAGCAGGAAACCCCTCAGTCCTGGTGTAATCTGGACAGTTGATCATCCTACTCAAGATTTAGAAGCTTAAAATAATAAACATTTGTAATCTAGTTTCTCTAGACCAAGAATGGAGGCAGAGCTTAACCGTATAGTTCTGGCTCAGGGTTTCTCATGAGGTTGCAGTCAAGATGGCACCTGGGGCTGCAGTCATCTGATGGCTTGACTTGGGCTGAAGAGTCTGCATCCAAGTTCACTCGTGTGGTTTTATCAGGAGGCCTTAATGTCTTACCATGTGGGTCTCTCTGGCAGCTGGCTTTCCCCATGAGCATGTGATCTGAGAGAAAGGCTAACTTGGATGCTGTGGAGTCTTTTGCAACCCTGTCATGAAAGTTACATGTCATCACTTCTGCCATATTCTATTGGTCACACAGATCAACTCTGGAACAATGTGAGAAGGAACAACACAAGTGTGTGAATACCAGGGGGCAAGAATTATTGGGCCATCCTGGAGGCTGGCTCCCAACTCTAACCCTATCAGCATTTTAGTAATATTCTGCTGATTTTTAAATTGTAGAACATATGGACAATTTAAGAGTGCAAGTATAATAGAAAAACATATAATGATGAATACCTTTGCACATATATTTTATTTCCCACTCTGGTTATATGGCATAAATTTCTGATGTGCAATTATTAGGGTGCATGGTTTAAGCATTTTATAATTTGTTATATATTGTCATAATGCTTTTCTGATATTCGCAGTGTATCAGAGTGCTCATTTCACCATACCCTTGCTAACCTCAAATATTATTGATGGTAGCTGTGCCAATTTCTAAGTGAAAAATTGTACCTCCTTGTTTCAGAGCGCCTTTTTAATAGCAAGGTTGAATATTTTTCCATGTTCAGTGGCCCTTGCTAATAAATAAGCACGCAATAAGCCATAAATCCTTTCCAAATATATTCATGCTTTCATTCAATATTTATTGAATGCCTAGTGTAAGAACAGTGAAATGTCTCTACTTCTAAGATGCTCACTTTCAAGTGAGAGAAATGGACAGGGAAGCTGTTCCATATATTCTAATCTGGGAAAATATTTTAAAAGTTCAGAGTCAAAAAACCATTAGGTTGCTGGTGGAGACTGAAAATTTTGATACTTCTCTCTTGCTAGAACATCAAATACAGAGCTGAGAGATGGAGCTGAGAATCAGACCAAACAAAGGATCTCAAATCAAATCTTGTTGGCCTTGTCAGCCTCATCAGGAAGGTTAGATCTTTTCTCTGAGGGCAAAGGAAAGGAGGGGGCGAGCTGATCAGATTTGTGCTTTTGTAATTTCCCTTTGACTAAAGTGTGCAGAAGAACCTGGAAAGGGGTAATAATCAAGATAGGGTGGCCAGCCAGCCAACGACTGTAGTCTAGGAGGGCGCTGAGGATGGCTTTATCCCAGCAAGTGGCAGGAAGGATACTGAGAATTGTCTTAGGTTTAAATAGCACCCCTAGGTCTTCAAGAAAATTAAGCAATAAAACAAAAGATTGACAGGTGGACTCCAAAACATGCCATTTACTGCTGGAAAAAGTTCCGTAGAAGTCTTAGCTTAGAGTGAAAGCCAAATGAGATGCTAAGTGAAGCCCTAGGTGAGGGCAGCCCTCTCTGAGGTGAATTTTGAGGTATGCCACCTGGATCCCTCTTCAGAAATAAAGGACTGATTCTCCTGTGCCAGAAGTGCTGCTACTACACTCAGCTAGCAGCTGAGGGCCTTGGCAGAAAAATCCCGATAGCCCAAAGTTATGTCTCCTTCTTGAGTGGCTGGAATTCAACGACTGATCAGTAAGGAATATAAAGCTATGGTCCCCCTCCCCCAATTTGAGACAACTTTGAAAGGTCATCCCAGCTCTGGGGCTCCCTGGAGAATGGCCACAGCCTTTACTGAGACTAACTCTCAGCTGCACTTCTCCCTTTGCCCAATCTTGCTCCCTTCTTTTTCCTTCCTGCTCATTCTTCCCATCCTGTCCTTTTCTTTTCCCTCCTTTTTTTTTTTCTTTCTTTCTCTTTCCTTCCCCAACTGTTGATTCCAAAAGCACTACCTAATAAACCTCCTGCACAATAGTACTTATCTCAGAATCTGCCTCCCAGGGAACCCAACATGTGACACCTCAGGGAATGCAAAACCTGGAGGGCTGGGATGTTTGTCTCCTGTAGCTAGCAGTCGAGAGGATGAAAAGTGGCTCAGAACTAATTCGTCTAGACAAACCATGGGTCATTCCACCTTCCCTGAGATAGAGCAGTCAAATGCATGGAGAAATGCCAGGACTGACACCACCTATGCTTGTTCAACAAAGCAGAAAATATTAGGACACCACTGAGTGAAATTGAAGAGATAGAATCACTGGGAATTAACGTAGTAGATATAGGCGAGGAAAAATAGAGCCAGTCAAAAGTTACTCCTAACATTGCAAAATAGTTATCCTCCAATTAAATAAATTAATTAAAAATACAATAAAAAAAAAAAGAAAAAGAATTACTCCTATGTTTCTTACTCAGGTAACTGAGGGCATGGTAGTGCCTTGTAGTGTGATAAAAGAAAAAAACAAGTTTGAAGGAAAACATGTGTTCAGTTAGACGTGCCTTTAGGAAGTCAGAGTTGTTCATTAGGTGATTAAAGATACTATCGAGTTCAGGAGTGTGGCCTGGAATAGCAATATATTGTGTGTGCTCATCAGTGTCTGCCAAGTAATGATGAGGATCCCACAAGGCTGACAGAGAAATAATTTAGGGAACAGAAGTAAATTTATTTTTTAAAAACCCAACAGTCTCTAATTAACATTTCCAGATATTTGAAAAGGTACAGCAAGAGCAAAGATGTGATAAAAAGGATGATCAGAAATATGAGGATAGACATCTTGGGAATGAAAAGTATGCTTGGCAAAATAAAAATTTCAGTGGAAGGATTAGAAGATAAAATATGTCAGACAGTAGAATATGAGAAAAAAAGGTGAAAGGCATTCTTTAAAAAGACCCAACAGTATCTTTATGTAGGTCCTGTCTTGGTCTTTTTATTGTTAATATTCACCCTTGGCTAGATTTCTGGATTTGCTTTTAGTTCATACAGGGAAAGGCTAGGGTTTTTGCATTGGACTGGAACAAAAATCTGGCTGAGGGGAAGGGATGGAGCGGGGAGGTGAAGAAGGGATAACTGCTGGGGTCTTTTCCCTGAGAAGGTTAAATGGAGTGGGTCCAAAGCTCTGGTGCATGCACTCACATTAAATGGTAGAACACCCTTTCTTTGTGCAGGGGTGGAAAAAAAATGTTTGTGGGAGCAGAAAACTTCGTGTCTTAGTCTTTGTATTAATAGCTCTATGAATGTGGGTCTTCCCTCTGTTTAGGAAAAGAGCCTCCCCTTTCTAAAGGTTCCGAAAGGTCAGGCTGCTGTAATAGAATACCATAGGCTGGGTGGATTATAAACAACAAAAATTTATTTCTTACAATTCTGGAGGTTGAGAAGTTCAAGGTCAGGATGCCAGCAAATTTGATGGTGAATATGTGAATATCTGGTGAAAGCCCACTTCCTGGTTCTCACTGTGTCCTTACTTGGGGAAAGGGGAAGGAGAAATCTCTGGGGCCTCTTTTAGAAGGGCCCTAATCCCAGTCAGGACAGCTCCACTCATGACTTAATTATCTAAGCACCTCCCGAAGACCCCACCTCCTGATACCAGCATATTGGTGATTAGATTGCAACATCACTTTGTAGACAAAAGCCCATATAGTCAAAAGCTATGGTTTTTCCAGTAGTCATGTATGTGTGTGAGAGTTGGACCATAAAGAAGGCCAAAGAAGTGCTGAAGAATTGATCCTCTGAACTGTGGTTCTGGAGAAGACTCTTGAGAGTCCCTTGGACTGCAAGAATATCAAACCAGTCAATTCTAAAGGAAATCAACCCTGAATAGTCATTGGAAGGACTGATGCTGAAGCTGAAGCTCCAATACTTTGGCCACCTGATGTGAAGAGCCAACTCATTGGAAAAGACCTGATGCTGGGAAAGATTGAGGGCAGAAGGATGAGATGGTTGGATGGCATCAGCGACTCAATGGGCGTGAGTTTGAGCAAACTCCAGGAGACATAGTGAAAGACAGGGAAGCCTGGCACGCTGCAGTTCATGGGGTTGCAAAGAGTCAGACACGACTGAGGGACTGAACAACAACCACAAATATGCATTTTGGGGGATACAAACAGTCTATTGCAGGTGACTGGAAATGGAAGAAGTTCTTTCTGCTGGTTTCTGTGTTCTCACTGAATGGGCACTGTCATCTGCTGAGGCTTGCTGGGTGAGCAGGGATGTTGGGGTGGGATGTGGGTAGGGAGCTGTGAGGAGTGTGAAGATTTGGGAGGAATCATCTAAACAAAGGATTAAAAACAACAACAACAAAAAGCTGCATAGGGAAACAGGAAATGATCGTCAGGCTACTCTGAGGGCTCAGGTGAGTGGTAGCTGAGTTGAAACACCACTGAAAAGTTGAGAGTGATTTTGACAACCAGAGCTGAAAATGAGGAATCTCTGAAAAAGAGGAGGCAAGCTGGTCTCATAATGAAAAGGTTCTTGAGAAGAGACTTGCATAAATGAAAAAGAGAAAAACATCCTCCTATGAGTCACAGGCCTCATTTTCCTCAGCTCCCTGGTCCTGCTTTGATGTTTACAAAGGGACAAGTGATTATAAAGGGGAAAGGTAATGGGAATAATAAACCCAGGACGCAGGAGAAGGAAGCGACTCCAGAGCCCCAAGGACGAAGGGACCAGCAGGTACTCTGCTGCGAGGAAATGGGAAAGGACTTCCTGGAGCTCTCTTCATAGATCAGTCCCATCCCCACCCTCACAGAAACTCCCTCCAGGGATCAGACACTTGGTTGTCTTTGCTGCTCTACCCTTAGTACCTAGAACAGAGTCTGGTACCGCACAAGTACAAGGTAAACACTTGGTGAATCAAAGATGTCCATGGTGTAGTCACAAGCTTTTTGAATGGCTGAGCACACTAAAGTCTGGTGTTTTGTTTTTTCTTCTCCGCCTTTACAAAAAGCTTTCAAAGAGCTTTTGGGCCTCTTGGGCCTTTTCAAAAGACAAATAGTCCTACTGCTGCTCCAAGGGCCCCACCGCCCACTTCCCAACTGAAATTGCCTCTCTCTGTTCTTGTTGGAACGAGAGGCACAGCTTGCTTTGCGAGAACCTTGCATAGAAAATGGTGCAATCTGGGCCACTTTTCATCTTTTCCAATCTCATTTCCTAAAATTAAAGAGAGAGAAATGTAAGGAATCTCAGGAATATGAAATTTCTCTGGAATGATCTTTATTGAGCAGTTCTTGGAACCAGCTGAAATCCTGAAGCTCTGTCAATGTGGCCAAGAAGAAGGGAAAATGACAAATAACTTCAACAGTCCTAGCCAAACTCTGAAAAAGATATCTAGAGCTATTTTTTTCCTTCTGAGAGTGGTTTGCCTTTCCCCTAGTTTAGTAATTGTTAAAAGATTGTTTTAGATTCTTTGGGGGGTGGAAGAAAAGAAAGGAGAAGGGAATCCAGTGTTTAGGAAGTAGCACGATGTTAGTAGTGCCCTGGAAGCTGTGTAACTTATACGACTGTTTCATACATGCTGACTTCCTCTCCTTTCAGGGTGCCCCTGACTGTTAAGTAGGGTTTTTATTAATAGCATTCTCCTAAGGAGATCGTTCACAGCATTTAGGTTCCCCTTCCCATTTCCATCTCTCTTTGTGGCCTGTAAATCATCTTTCCAAGGGCTTCATTCATGGTGAAGAGCCATTTTGTCTGCCTTACAATTACCAAAAAGAGTGTAAGAAAAACTGTGTTAGTCTGCCAGATGGGCCAGAAACACTTGACTGCACTAAAAAATTTCCAACCATGGTATTCTCAGCTTGCCCTTTTGCTGTGAGCAGTGCACAAAGTCCACAAGCATTTCCCCTGAAATCTCCACGGCCCCTTGGCCAAGGCGAGTTTGGCTGGTTACCAGAGGCCTGGGAGGAGACAGCCTATCGAGTGGCAGTTTGCTTGCACCCTTGTTCTCACCCCATTGTAAGCAAACCGCTTCCAAACTGAGCTGGTGGTGAGAAGGGAGCTGAAACTGATTTGCCCTCAGTCCGCCTGGGTGAGTGTTGACCCAGGACTGAAGCACAGAATCGCTGCACACCAGCCTGCCTGGGGCACATTGCGCTGAGTCACGGCTTCCTCAGGAATGCAGCTCGTCTGGAATGCAGTGCAGGGGCACAGGCCTTTAGAAAGGGGAGGCTCTTTTCCTAAACAGAGTGAAAACCTACATTCATAAAGCTACAAGAGATGTTTTTAAAAAAAAATCACACATTACAGGTAAATAAAGAATTTTTCTTTCTACTTCTCCTCCCACCTCCATTTCAGGTTCCTACTTCGGGCCAAGGCACATTTCATTTTGGACTCTATCTTTTCATCTTTTCAGATGTTTAAATATCTGTATTATTTTCTATGTATTATATAGTTATATGTGTATACATACACACATAACAGAGATTTATAGACAAAGGGAATTTTGCTTTGACCTGAATGGTGTCATACAGTGTGGATTATTCTCCAACTTGCTTTTTTTTTAAAATTAGTTTAGCTACGTCTCTTGGAGACTTTTCTGTGGCAGTAGCTTCTAATTCTTTCTAACTGCTGCATACGTGCTTGCTCAGTCATCTAGTCACGCCCGACTGTTTGTGACCCCACGGACCATAGCCTGCCAGTCTCCTCTGTCCATGGAATTTTCCAGGCAAGAATACTAGAATAGGTTGTCCTTTCCTCCTCCTGGGGATCTTGCCAACCCAGTGATCGAACCCACATCTTCTGTGGCCCCAGCATCGGCAGGCGGATTCTTTACCACTGAGTCACCTGGGAAACCCAACTGCTGCATACTCTTGCACGTAACTCAGATGCATTGCTGTTTGTTCAGCTCTCCCTCTTTCGGTGATTATTTTGATTGCTCTGGTTTTCACTGCTACAGATAGTCTTCAGTGTACAGCCTTTTACCACTCTCCTTCTGGCATCCATGCAGTATTTCTCTAGAGTAGATACCAAGGTGTAAGATTGCGGAGTCAAAGGATAGATGCATCTCAAGTCGGAAAAGCTGCTGCCCAGTTTGTTCTCCAAGAGGCTTTACGCAGTTTATAGTCCCAGATTTAAGAGAGCACCTCCATTTCAATATGCTTGTCACGCTTGATATCGATCTTTCTTCCTTATTGCCAATTAAATGTGGAAAATGGTATCCCCCATGCTTTTACTGGCATTTCCTCCTAATATGGTGACACTGAGCATCTTTTCAAATGTTTGTCATTCGTGTTTACTCTTTTGTGAATTGCCTGTTCATATTTTTTTGTCCATTTTTTATTTTGTTTGCCTTTTTTTTGAGGATCTATAAGAGCAAGTCCTTTGCTGTGTATGTTACAATGATCTCATCCAGTCTGTCACTGGAATTTTCATCTCATTTATGGCTTATTTCATTGAACAAATCTAAAGTTTTGATAAAGTGAAATTTCTTAATCTTTTTAACCCTTTTTTGTTGTGGCTTTTGCAGTTTATATATTGTTTCAGAAGATCTTTTCTATCCCTAAGATCAGAAATTTGGTCTTCTACGTATTTTCTTATTATAGTTTAATAGTATGTTAGCTTTTTTCACCCAAATCTACCTAGAGTTTATTTTAATAAATAATTGAGGTTAAAAAAAAGTCACTTTGGGACTTCTCTGTGGTCCAGGGGTTAAGACTCCATACTCCCCAATGCAGGAGTATGGGTTCAAAATCTCTGCTTGGGGAACTAAGATTCTGCATGGCTTAGCCAAGAAAAAAAAAGGGGGTCACTTAATTTTTCTTTCTAATATTAGCCAGTTGTTTTAATATCATTTATTGAAAATTCCATTCTTTCCCTTGTTGTTTCAGGATACTACCTTTACAATCATACTAAATTCCTATAAACATTGGCTTGTTTCCAGGCTCTCTCTCTTTTTCTATTGCGCTGTTGATCAATTTTTGTTCTGTTGGAAATGTATTTTTGGATAATTTGGGGACAGTTGTTATCTTGACAACCTCACGTCCTCCTATTCAAGTCTTCGTCTAGGTTTCATAATTTTTTCTTGTAGTTCTGGCACATATCTTATTAGTTTTTTTGGTGGCTATTTTCTACTTTTTGTTGCTATTGTGAATGGAACCTGTTTTTTTCCCTCCTTATCATACTTTCTGTTTTCAAAATAATTGGTTTATTGACTTTTTTTTTTTTTAACATATTGACCTTGCATCATTGGTTCTAATAGTTTTCAGCTGATTTTCTTGGATTTTCTAGGTAACTGACCATGTTATCTGGAAACAGAAACCACTGAGTCTCTTCATTTCTGTTTTGTCTGGGCTCTTTCAGGTAAGAATAACAGAAACGTAATTCAAATTAACCAAAAAAAGGGAAGCTTATGCACTCACTTAACTAATAAGCCAATACGTTTGGATTCAGGTGATAAAACAATGTCATTTGATCTTGGTCTTGCTTTCTCAATCCCTCTACTGTACCTCCCTTTGTCTTGGCTCCATTTCAGGTCATGATCTCCCTGTGGTGAGATCCTGCCAGAAGCCCCAAGCTTACATCCTATATTCTCTCAGCAGCACCCAGAACTTCCTTTTTAGTGTTCACCTTGCAAAGTTTCTATTTGCAATAATTCGGTCAATAGGATGGTTTTGATTCATTGATTTGCTCATATGCTCATCTCCAAACCAATCGTTTCAGTCAGTAGATTATAATATGCATGCAGACAGGGAGTGAGACTGGTTCTTTAAGGAAAATTGAAATGTTTTTATCAAAAGAAGAGGATATGGATGGTGGATAGAGGAAAAGCAGGCAGTATCCACTCTGCCATATTTAAACCTCTTTCAATGTTTTCAATATTTAAACCTATGATTTCTTTTCTTTGGTCTTATAACCTTCCCCTCATTTTGGGGCGGGGGGATGTGTGTGAATTTTTCTTCATGTTATGGCTGCTACTTTTCGCTCACTTTCTTAGCATTAATTTCCTCCCTCCTTCCCTTCCTTCCTTCGAATGTTCCTCTAAATACAACCTTCCCTGTTTAGCAGTTTTGTGGTTTCTCCAGCTAGTTCCTGGGCTTCCAGGCCAGACTTTGATCTTATTCTATAGTGTTATAGATCCACTTCCTTCTCCAGAGTCAAATTCTGGCTGTGAGACTGTGCCTGGCTCTTCCGCATCCTCTAGTATGTCGATTTGTTCAAGCCTGCAGTCTTAAGCAGCTTCCGTCAAGGGGGTAGTCCTGTCCGACCCTTGATTTCAGTTACCTTACACAGAAGATGTTTAGCCCCTGACACCTTGTATGGGTCCAGCTCCTGAATTCCTTTGTTTGCTTTCGGCCAAACAAAAGGAAGGCCTTCAGCTCGAGGCCACTTGCTTTATTATTTCCATTCCATTTCTGGGCAGCAGAGGTCTTTCTGAGTGTGAACAAAACTTCACACTCTATTTCACACTTCACACTTCTCTCCCATTTTACATCTCATCCGTTATCACCATCGTCTTGGTTTAGAGTGGTCCTCAGAGCACTGTAAGTCCACTCCCATTTGCTCTTTACTGTTCAATATCCTCCTCCCCTCTCACCTTCCTCTTGGAAACTGTCCTCTCTGAGGTCAATGCTGCCATTTCTCAGTCACTGAAATAAATAGCTTTTCCCTTCAGTCCTCATTTTCTTCACTCGTTTGCAGCATCCAGCCACGTTGATTGCTCTCCTTTTGCACCTCTCTGCCTTTGGCCAATACTGTGCTCCACCGACTTGGTTCACTACCTCTTCTGATTCTTCCCTTTTTAAACCTACTTTCACTTCCTCCTCTTATGTGTTAGCTGTAGAGGGCCCCAAGGTCTTTCCCCTCTGGTTTCACTCTCTGTTTCCTTTACCCTTATACTTTCTCACATCTTCAGTAACCTCTAAAGTGAGTGCCTGTCTTCATCCCAGGACTTTTCCCACCTGAGTTCTATAGCTATCCATCTGCCTGTGGTAGTTCTACTTGATGTCCTACTGTTCCATCAAATTTATTCCCCTTTTGAACTTTCCAAATTCCATCACAGGTACCATCTTTTCCTAGTTTCTAAAGGTCAAATTCACACCCATCCTTGATCCCTCCTATTTTCTCCGCAGCCAGCTAATTGCACATTTTATTGATCCTTGTGCCTTGAATTTCCTTTCTTGATTGCACTGTTTGTGCACCTGCCGTGATACCCTATTATTCCTTTTTCAGACCATTTCAGTGTTTTCCTAGCAAAGCAGGATAGCTTAAAAGTGGCAGAATTTTCATGAGTTTGTGTCAAGCTTTATGATTCTGGACACTCCCTTCCAGAAAAGACTTATAAATATTCTAGCTTTCTTCCTGGTCCCCTTATTGCCCCAATAAAGGAGGGAGAATCCTTTATTGTATGGGCAAAATCAAGACTGATGTGGGTTCAGTCCAGAAAGGCTAAGTTGTTCTATTAGAAAGAGCCAGACATTATCAATAGGAGAGAATTCATTTGAATTGAGACTAAAAGGAAGAGTAAGAATTATTTTGACAACCCAGGGAAGAAAGGCTTGTTTTCCAGAGAGAATGGGAAGCATAAGCAAAACAGAAACAAAATGCAACATGGTGCCTGTGAGTTGTGTGTGTGTGTGTGTGTGTGTGTGTGTGTGTGTTGGGGGTCTACAAAGAGTCAATGTGAGCCAGGGAGAATAGGGATAAATGAGGCTGAGCACAAAAGTTTTCTACATCAAGCTAAAGACGACCGTTTGGGCTAGAATCGGACATGGAACAATGGACTGGTTCAAAATTGGAAAGGAGCGCATCAAGGCTGTACATTGTCACTCTGCTTATTTAACTTATATGCAGAGTATATCATGCAAAATGCCAGGCTGGATGAAGTACAAGCTGGAATCAAGATTGCTGGGAGAAATATCAACAACCTCATATATGCAGATAATACCTTTCTAATAGCAGGAAGTGAAGAGGAGCTAAAGAGCATCTTGATGAAGGTGAAAGAGGAGAGTGAAGAAACTGGCTTAAAACTCAACATTCAAAAAACTAAGATCATGGCATCTGGTCCCATCACTTCATGGCAAATAAATGGGGGAAAAAATGGAAAAAGTGACAGACTTTATTTTCTTTGGCTCCAAAACCACTGAGTGTGCTGACTGCAGCTGTGAAATTAAATTACACTTGCTCCTTGGAAGAAGATCTATGACAAACCTAGACAGCATATTAAAAAGCAGAGACATCACTTTGCTGACAAAGGTCTGTATAGTCAAAGCTGTGATTTTTCCAGTAGCTATGTACAGATGTGAGAGTTGGACCGTAAAGAAGGCTGAGTGCCAAAGAATTGATGCTTTTGAACTGTGGTGCTGGAGAAGACTCTTGAGAGTCCCTTGGACAGCAAGGAAATTTAACCAGTCAATCCTAAAGGAAATAAACCCTGAATATTCACTGGAAGGACTGATGCTGAAGCTGAAGCTCCAATACCTTGGCCACCTGATGCAAAGAGCCAACCCATTGGAAAAGATCGTGGTGCTGGTAAAGATTGAGGGCGAGAGGAGAAGGGGGTGACAGAGAATGAGATGGTTGGATGGCATCAGCAACTCAATGGACATGAATTTGAGCAAACTCCAGGAGATAGTGAAGGACAGGGAAGCCTGATGTGCTGCAGTTCATAGGGTTGAAAAGAATTGGACATGGACTAGTGACTGAATAACAACAGTTTGGGGTATCAGGGATGCATTAGAAATGGGGATGGGGTCATATGGCTACATTTGTAGCCATTTGGATTGCATCTTTCATTAAGCAGGACTCAAGGTAGAGAAGGAATGGGTATGTATTAAGGATAGTGATAAGACTGTAATTTGCTGCTCTTCACTGCCTTTTTAGGGCTCCTTGTGACCAGAATTGCTGCATGGGGTAGTCTCTGTGAAGAAAGAATGCAGGAGCGGCTCCCAGAAAGGGGGCTGCTGGGATAGTCAGAATGAGTTTGCCAAGTTGGGGGGCAAATCAAGGTTTAGACCAGAGGAGTCACCATCATGGCTGGCAATATGGCTCTGCAGGTTATCATAGGTAGGAGTTTCTCCCAATGCCGGGTGGGGTGCAGGTTTGATCCCATATTGGGGAAGTAAATCCCACATGCCGCAGTTAAGACCTGGTGCACCCAAATAAATAAATAAAATAAAAAGGGTCTCATGGATGAAACAGTGAAGGTGAAAGTGAAGTGAAAGTGAAAGTTGCTCAGCTGTGTCCGACTCTTTGCAACCCCATGGACTTTACAGTCCATGGAATTCTCCAGGCCAGAATACTGGAGTGGGTAGCCTTTCCCTTCTCCAGAGGATCTTCCCAACCCAGGGATCGAACCCAGAGCATGGGTCAGATGAAGATCTCAGCCCCTCATTTCATGGCTCCCCTACTTGTGAACCTCCTGTTGGTCTTTTAGGGCCCATTTGAAATGCTTGTTTCTCTCTGAAGTTTTTCCTTTAGCCCCTGGCCCGGTAGCTATCCCTTTTTCTTTGTAAACTCTATAACTTGTGGTTTGCAAGTATTTTATAGCTTTGTATTCCACCTGTGGATAAAATCTCTTAAGATTGTCTTGCTTATCTTTGTATCTTCTCCATCACCGGAGACTCTGCCCTGTATATAGTTTCTACTGAAGAAACAGTAAATGAGCTGAATCTGTACTTTCATGGGTAAAGTACCTCCTACAGGATTTAATAAGTATGAACCTTAAATAATGAAATATTTGAAGGAACTTGAATATTTCAAAGCTCCAGCCATACAAGGCCTGAATAATTCATGCAAATATTGTGAAGAAAAGAACAAAAGCTTATCTAATAATTCAATACAGCGTTCTTTATTTGGGTCCATAAAAGGAGATCTCAGGCTTTAGTTTTGGTGGTAAGCTCAGCTCTGGAAGCTTTGAAATGCGGATTAGATCAGTTACATCACAATTATATTTGAAAATTGAAACGAAGCATTTCCAAAAGGCAGATTCCCAAGCTATGCCTTTTCAAAGGAGGTGTCATTTGGAAAGAAACTGAATCACACCATGAAAGATGTGGCGTTTCCTTTGGTTTCCACTGTCTTCTGTACTACTAGTGTAGGCTCACGCGATATGTAGAAATGTGCTTAATCAAAAATAGCCTGACTTCTCAAGTTAAGAAAATGTATATGAAGTGTTTCTGAGATAAGAAGAGGCGCATTCTTTTTTTAGCACACATACCTCCTATGCGGCTGTATTTGTCTTATTCCCTTATTTGAAAATTTGGCTCTGTTTATAAAATCTACAAATTCTTACTCATTTAGAAGAGAACTAAAAAAGTCTGGAAACCTATGGAGCTGAATGGTATTTTAAAGTGCTCCTTCTCATTTTCTCTTCAGTAAAGAACTCAACGCTGTTACTTGTGTTTATTTGATAGTACACACACACGGGATTACTCACCTGGGAGCGAGACCTGAGTTCTGGTGCAAGCCTTCTATTTACTGACCTGGGTGATGCAAATCTCTTAACCTCAGAGGTAAAATGAGGGGGCTGTTGCCTCTGACTCCGTGCTTCTGCAGTTTAATTATAATTAACTCAAACGTTTGATGAGCTCTTTAAAAATTAAAAAAAAAAAAAAATGGTTGGTGGCTTTAATAAGTTTGTACCACTGGGCCCTGAGTCGTATTTTTGAAGTAATATAAGACAGGGAGAGAGGGTTGAGAGGTCCCTTCCATTATATGAATTTCCTATTGAATGTGTTAGCTTGAGATAGCACTTGCCTAGTGTTAGGGGTCTATAGATACTACTTGAATTAGGGAAGGTAGTGATTAGGATAATGAAATTTTTTTAATTTGAAAAAACAGCAAAGCCAAACAGAAACGAGTTTCTAATTTTATTGCAAGTAACTTGCAGGACTGAAAATGATTAAAGTTGTCATACATTTCTACATTGATAAGCCCTGTGCCAAGGGATCAGATACAACACAGTAATCTACCAAGATGAAAAAGAGTACCATTGTTAACAGCTTATTTTAAGGGTTGTAGAGTTTTAAATGAATTTGCTTTGTTTCTTTGTCTTTTATTCTAAGAAGCTGTCTCTGAGGGGTTTATGCAGGAAATAGATGTGATCACCTTTGTGATGTGTTAAATTAGTAGCAAATTTAACTTTAGGATGAAAAATCATACTGGATGCAGAAATAGACATTCAAAGAACCACATACTAGTTGCAGGTTAGACATAATATATAAAAGTTATTTTTATAATGATTTTTAAATTTGTAATTATTAAGATTACACTTTTTTTTAAGTGTAACTGAGAGAAGCAAGAGCAATGTATTTGTGATCGAATTTAAGTCAGCTGCATGATATTTGTATATCTACATGTGAAAGTTTAAATATAATGACATTGGCTATATAATGCATATATAGTACACACACGCCTATGTATGTTGGAATCCTTATCTATTCCATAGGAAGAAAATGCTGTGTTAAAATGTCTCTAGCATTGAGTTACCTCTAAAGAAATCATATTGTTTTGTTTTTGTTACTTCCTGTTGGCCTAGTGACAATGATTCATGATAATGTAATGTAGTACATATGATTTCCAGTATCACATGTCATTTAGATGGATATATAAGACATCTGGAACACTATTCTTTTCTTAATTTAAATTTTAGTTGGAGGATAATTGCTTTGTAGTATTGTGTTGATTTCTGCCATACATCAACATGACTCAGCCATAGGTATACATATGTCCCCTCCCTCTTGAACCTTCCTCCCACCTCCCACCCCATCCCACCCCTCTAGGTTGTCATAGAACACCAGATTTGAGCTTCCTGCATCGAATAGCAAATTTCCACTTAGTATCTAATTTTGTATACGGTAATGTATGTTTCAATGCTATTCTCACAATCGGTCCCATCCTCTCCTTCCCCGAAACACTGTTCTTTAAAAACATAAAACTTCAACAGAAGTCTGTTTATCAGAGAATTTTGTCTCATTAAACAGTTAGTGTTTTGATTTCAATAATAGTAGGACTCCAACAGAATTGACCTTCAGTGTAGAAATATAACTGAACTTTATTTCTTAGCAATTATAACTCATATGTAAAAACAGAAATCTTTTTTTTTCCACCAGTTTGTTGTCTTTTCTGCAAATACATCACTTTCATTTTATGATTGGAGTGAGTTTTCTTTACAGTAGGCTTCTTAGAGACAGATACTCATTTTAGAATTGGAAAAATTAAGTTGCTAATGATTAACTTTGGAGAGGAGAGAACAAACAGAAATACAGACATAAAAGAACAAATAATTTTGAGTTAACAACACTGGCAGGATTAGATGAACAAACATTTCAATAAAGAAGTGCTCAACAAAGTTTAATTGACTAATTTAATGATAAGTAATGGGAATTAGTGGAATTTGACAGGGAGGCCTGGTGTGCTGCAATTCATGGGGTTGCAAAGAGTTGGACATGACTGAGCAACTGAGCTGAACTGAACTGAAGAATGAAAAAATTTTACAATTATAGCATGAGGGAATGAATAGAATTTTGTTACAGAAGCTGCTATTAGGACAATAACAATTGTCTGGTAAACAGAATCCAGTATATGTAATTTACTCTTGCTATAGGTAGACCGTTTGCTTAATTTTATTTTCATCAGCCATCTCACAAATGCTTACCAGTAAAATGAGTTATATCTTTGGACTCAATTTTCTTTATCTGAATAATATTCCTGGGACAGGTAATAATCTCCAGTTGGAGCTAGAAACATTTGATTTAGAAATCAATCTATTTCTGAATGTTGTAGTATTTGATTTTACCACATCTTTTTTTGTTCCATTGAAATTTGTTGTTTTTTTCCAATGACAAGTTGATGTGCCAATAATACCATATATATAAAAAAATACAATCCTGTGATTCTCACTGAACTTGGCTAAATTTCAGAACTGTAAATGATAACCCAAGAAAGGCCTTTTGGTTTTCCTCCCCAAAAGTTAAAGGGATTCTGAGGTTTCTAAATAGATTTACTTCAGAAGCATTCTAGGGATATTTTTGCTTTTCTTTGACTCATTTCCTTCTTGATAAGATTCTATTTCCTTTCTCTTCCTCTTCACTCTGTTACTTAACATAGCTAGAAATATGGTGTAACCCTCCTGAAATCCTGCTTTCAGCAAATATGCTCATATGAGAAAACTGAAAATTTAGGGGCATATGTGTTAACTTATGTTCCTGTTAATTCTTTGCTTCCCATCCCACTTCTGATATAATAAACCCTCATATTTGGCACCAGATTTTCTTGCTACTATTCTGACATTAAAACATAAGCTTGTCCCATTCTCTGAACCAAGATTAAGCTACAACGTGAGCTTCCCAGGTGGCGCTAGTGATAAAGAACCTGCCCGCCAATGCAGGTAGACTTAAGAGACGTGGGTTTGATCCCTGGGTCGGGAAGATCCCCTGGAGGAGGGCATGGCAACCCACTCCAGTGTTCTTGCCTGAAGAATCCCATGGAGAGAGGAGCCTGGCAGGCGGCAATCCATGGGGTTGCAAAGAGTCGGACACGACTGAATCGGCTCAGCATGCACACAGGCTACAATGCAGTCTTAAAACAATGACTAATGTACTTACTAGTTTTGACCTTTGGTTTAATAATGAGGAGCCTAGGAAAAAAGTAAGCCTCTTTTACTCTTTCAAGCATACTGCAATAGACTGAATATTTGTGTCCCCTCCAAAATTCATATGTTGGAAAACTAATCTCTGATGTGATGGTATATGGGGGTGGGACTCTGGGGAGGTGTAGCAGCAGCATGGGTTATGAAGATGGTGTCATCATGACTGGAATTAGTGCCCTTGTAAAAGAGACCCCAGAGGGCTCACTTGCCCCTTCCCACAAGTGAGGACTCAGCAAGAAGACTGCCACCTATGAATCAGGAAGTGGGCTCTCACTAGACACTGCATACTGGCACCTTGAACTTGGACTTCCCAACCTCCAGAACTGTGAGAAATAAGTTTCTGTTGTTTATAATGCACCCAGTCTCTGATATTCTGTTATAGCAGGTTGAACAGACTGAGACCTATAGTGACCTTGTCTGGGCATCTCTAGGGTGTAGTGCATGCATGCTAAGTCCTTTCAATCATGTCTGACTCTTGGTGACCCTATAGATTACATCCTGCCAGCCTCTCTGTCCATGAGATTCTCCAGGAGAGAATACTGGAGTGGGTTGCCATGCCCTCCTCCAAGGGGTCTTCCAGACCCAGGGATGAAACACACGTCTCTTATATTTCTGCATTGGCAGGGGGTTCTCTACCACTAGCACCACCTGGGAAGCTCCCAGGTATAGTGAAGCAGACAATTTGGATCCCTTTTTTTTCCCCACTAAGCTAAGCTAAGTCACTTCAGTCGTGTCCGACTCTGTGCAACCCCATAGACGTCAGCCCACCAGGCTCCCCCGCCGCTGGGATTCTCCAGGCAAGAACACTGGAGTGGGTTGCCATTTCCTTCTCCAGTGCATGAAAGTGAAAAGTCAAAGTGAAGTTGCTCAGTCGTGTCCGACTCTTAGTGACCACATGGACTGCAGCCTACCAGGCTCCTCCGTTCATGGGATTTTCCAGGCAAGAGTACTGGAGTGGGGTGCCATTGCCCATTCCTTACCTGGCAGGGAGGGATCCTTGCTGTTTGGATGCCATGTACAAAGGGTCACGAACTGATTCTACATCTTGCCTATCCCCCCGATCCATGCCCACCATAAAGCCGGGGTTTGGTCCCTTCTCCCCAACTTCCCCAAGTTCTGCGTTAGACCATCTCTATTAAAATGCTGCTTAGGGGTTGTAATGAAGGGTGGTTTGACTATGAGTGTTGGTGGATTTTGAGTCTTTTCCAAATATTCAACCAGACTTCACTGACCACATTTATTATCTTCATTTTTCAAACAAAGCAGGTAATTGAGGATAAATTCCTCATGTGGAACAACCTGGGAAGTTGTGACACTTCCAAAGTGAGGTTGGAAATCTCTCCATCAGGAAATTCAACATAAATGAATCTCTGCCCAGATATGCCTTTGATGCCCATTTCTGTAAATCTTATTTGCTTTGATAGCTTCTGTCTCCCACCTTTATTTCCCAGAAGGAAATCAAGGTCCTAATAAATGTGAAGTGACTGAGAGCAGGATTCGCATAGCAAGTTAGAGAAGCAACAAGGATTCTCAGTTCTTACCTGTTTGTACTTTTTTCTAACAATTCCCACCTGCTGCCTTCCTATGTCATTACCTGGTTAACAAAGGACAAAGAGGATTGTGATAAATACGGGTCATTTACTTTCTGGTCACGTACGTTCTTCATATTCATGATGTTAATCATCTGATTACTGTCAAGTCAGTTTAAGTTTGGGTGAGATCAGCATCTCCTGAAACGCAGTGCGTTTATTGAGCAACTACGGCATGTAATGCAGTGTATTAAGTTCCGTTTGGGGAAACTGAAAGAGAAAGATATGGCCCCAGACATATAGTATCTTATACTCTAGTTATAAAGCCAAATGCACAGAAAATGACATTTGAAAAGTGTATGTTAAAAGAAAAACAAACAAAAAACTGTTATATTTCCTTTCTCTCTTCAGTGAGATGAGATTGTTTTCCTTTTTGATAGTCTTGCGATTGATTTCACAACATTTCCATTCCAATCAGAGATTCTCTTAATATGACATCTCAGAATAAGCTGTATTTTGCTTTCAAAGTGGAACGAAACAAGAATCCATTCTTCCCACACTTCCTTGGCCTGTCTTCGCAGTCTATTTACTAAGTTCTTTGTATTTCTCTTGTATGTCACGGTTCTTCACGAGGAGGAGAGTAGGTTTCCATTGGCCGACATCTTAGCCAAACCGGAATATATATGTATATCTTTGGTTAGCTGAGTTCCCATGGATACGTCTCATGGTGGGGACTCAAACACACCCTTTCTCTGGCCCCTTCACTGTGAGGGCTTCCGGGCAGCCTGAGGTTCTCTTCTTTTTTCGTGGCTGCTTCCTCCTACTCCTCCCAGGTGGATGGGTGGTCCGGAGTGAGGACATTCCTTTAGATTGCAGCACAGAAGACAGGGAGCTGGTCAGGTTGGGATTCTGCCTTTGGAGAAGCTCTTCCTGAAGGAGCTAGAGAAGTAAGAGGAGTCAGTATTGCCTCTAGCTGGCAGGAGACCCGACCCACTCCTCCCACCCTAGCCCCTCTTTGCCCACTTTTGACTCTGACCTCACTCTCTGGTGGGTGATCTGGGACAGCCGCCCAGATGATGCTCCCTTGGTAGGGAACGCACCCTCCAAGCTTGTGGCTGCTTCTCTCTGACTAATGTGTCTTTCCTTTTGAAAGTGGTGTGTGTGCGTGCTAAGTCACTTCACTTTGTGACCCATGGACTGTAGCCCACTGGGCTCCTCTGTCCGTGGGATTTTCCAGACAAGAACACTGGAGTGGGTTGCCATGCCCTCCTCCAGGGGATCTTCTTGACCAAAGGATCGAACCCGCACCTCTTATGTCTCCTGCATTGACAAGCTGGTTCTTTACCACTAGTGCCACCTGGGAAGCCCAACCCAGGGATCGAACCCGAGTCTCCCACATTGCAGGCAGACGCTTTACCCTCTGAGCCACCAGGGAAGCCCATACAAGAAAAAAAAGAAAGAAAGAATGAGAGAAGAAAGACTGACATAGAGATGTAGGAGAGGTAAGGAGGCAGAAAGAAGAATGAAAAAACTAATTTTATTGTTCTACAAACTTGACATCTTACTGTGCCTCTCCCCGCTCCCAACTTGGCTTCTGCTGTGCCCTCTCTGATTTAGTAGGTCAAGAGCAGGGCCCAGGAGTCTGCATCTCTAACAAGCTCCCATGTGAAGCCAGTACTGCTGGCCCTCAGACCACATTCTAAGTAGCAAGGGTCTTGAAGAATGATGAATCACATACTGTACCAGTTTCTTAACCACTTTTTGTATAATTATATCTGATGTTCAGATTGAGCTTATGTGCCTGCCCATTTTAAGTGCTTTGCATGTATCCACTCATTTAATCTCCATAATTCTATGAGATGGGCACTACTGTTAGCCCCACTCTACAGTTGGGGAAACCAGGGCACAAGGTTATTTACGGTAGGCCCCCTACATATGAATGCGTTCTATTCCGAGAGTATCTTCTTAAGTTCAATTTGTTCATAAATCCAACAAAGTTAGCCTAGGTACCCAACTAACACGATCAGCTATATGGTACTGTACTGTAATAGGTTTATAATACTTGTCACACAAATAATACATAAAAGAACAAACACAAAAAATAGACATTTTTAATCTTACAGTACAGTACCTTGAAAAGTACAGTAGCACAATATTACAGCTGGCATAGAGGGGCTGGCATGGAGTGAACGGACAAGAGTTACTGACTGGAGAAGGGAGAGGAGGTGGGAGATGGTGGAGCTGAAGGGTCATCAGCAATAGGAGAGGGAGGGCAAGCTGCAGTTTCACTCACACCTGACATGGATGGCACAAGTCCTAGTTCCTTGCTGGATTCAATTCTATCTATCCTCTTGAAAAAACAGTCTGATGAGGTCTGGTAGTAGTGTTCTTCTTCTCCTCATAGAGGACACTTTAGCCCTAGGTTGCATTCTGAACAGATGCTACAACCTTTGTGTACTGCTCTACATTGGGTCCTGTGCCTCAAATAAAGAAAATCCCCTTGCCATTTCTAGCATCAGGAATCTCTTCAGTTATTCCGTTACTTCTTCCTTTTGTCTCTCTTTGTGCTTTCTCTGGGCATGTTCACATCTTTGCAAGTTTGCAACTTGAAAGTTCGTATATAGGGAGCTTAAGCTGTAGTTGATAAAATATCATATAGGAAGTATTATGTTAGAGCCAGGATTCAAACTCAGTCTAGCTCCAGAGTCTGTGTGTTTAGCTCCATTCTTATTTCAATAGTTTACAAATGTATCACCCTCTTCTGGACATACTTTTAAGTTTTCAGTCTTTCCCCTTTAAAGGAGGGAACCCAGCTTGAAAACCATGTACCAGAGGTGTACTTAAGCAGCCAGGGAAGACCACTGTGATATTGACTCGCCATTGTATTAGACACACTGTCAACTTTGTGCCTTGTGTAAATTTAATAAGTAGAGCCAGTTCTCCAGGATTAGCTGTAGAATCCCAAGACAGCTGTGGTTTTGGCTGTTTTTGTTCTTTTGACAAGTAGAGCAGCTGAGGTGAACAGCTCTAGCTGATCATTGAGGCAGCAAGAGAGACAGCTCCAAGACAAACACACTTTTCATTGTGCAACCCAAGGGGAGAGATCAAGGCCAGAAGGGCTGAGCCAGGCAAGGGTGAGGAGTGAAATCGGATGCTCTATAGGTGAAAAGGTTGGTGGCTAGTCTGGGCAGATAACACAGTGGAGAGGCTGAGGCAAAATGGACTCTTATAGATGAGCCCAGTCTGAATCAAGGAAGCCAGAGATTCGCTCATTCATTCACTCAATAAGCATTAATCGACGACCCACTGTGCTACATGCTGCTGATACAGTGATGAGTTGCACAGAACTTGCCCCTATCCTCAGGGAATTCTAATTCTTGTGGGGAGACTGACAAGACAAAACCAAATCATAAGAATTCAGACAAATAAATCAGTGCAGGCTGTCCTAAATGCCCTGAAAGAAGGATGAGAGATGGTGAAATCAAAGGGCACCCTCTCAAGATAAGTGAACTCTGAAAACCACTCTACTAGGGGGTGCCAGTTAGCCCCAGGAGATAGGTTTCCATCCGCCCAGCCCTGGGCTCTTTTCCCTACATATGGCCACTCTTCAGATCATCCTATTTTGATGTCAGAAACCCAATATGGATTTGACTTGGTTCCTTGATTTACCATGTTGAGGCTTTAATTTTGCTTCTGGAACTAATAATTTAATTATTAGCAAATGAATTAGCATTAAGCTTTTTCATTTGGAGGCCTACTGAACTGTAAACCTCTTCTTACAATTTCTGAAGGGACTTGGAAAAAAAATGATAAATAAGGGTTGAGCAAATTGTCAGCCCTTCATTGGTCTTTTAGGAGCTCTTTCACAAATTGGTTCACAGCAGAGTAGTTAATAAGCACCAGCTTGTCACTTTATAATACAAAGACACTCACTTCATCTTCCTTAAGGATGCTCTAGAAGGAGAGCGGGAAAGTTAACACTGTGCATCATATCTTCCCTGGAAGCAAATATGTTTCTTTACTGGTAGAGCTAGAAAATTGTATGTGCAGTTTACTAATTTTACTTTAAAATTTTTGTTTTACTGTTAGATTTGATTAACACTGAAGATTAATAGTATAAAGATTAGCACATCTTTCATTTTACTGTAGATTATTTCAAACATACAGAAAAGTTTAGAGGATAAATAACAAAATGTCATGAATTGTCATCCAACTAAGTCATATAATAAAAGTTTACCATATATGCTCCAGATATCTTTCTTCTTCCCTGTCTCTTCCCTCTCTCCCTTTCTTTCATCTCTCTTCCTTCTTTCCAAATTAAAGTCTTATACATGTAGCTATAGCCCCTGTAACTAACCTGTCCCATTACTCTCCTGCCATCTGTAGAAGTAAAACCTATCTTGAATTTCCAGTTTTAATTTTTGTGTGATTTTTTATTCTTATATTATATATATATACCCATAAACAATACAGATTGTTGATATGATTGCTTTCCATCTTTATTAATGAAATATTCTAACTTTAGGTGTGGCATCACTTGGTTGTATCATAAATATTTTAAAAAGAATTTTCATGTTGTTAGCAAAATTGATTAGATACCTAAGAGATAAAAATGAAGCCAATATAAGTGCTGGAAGAAATAGATTGTCAGGTACAGGAAGTAAAATAGTATCAGAGAGTAGGTGACTTAGATATAAAGTGTTATAAAGATATAAAAGAGTATAGGAGGGTAGGTGACTATGCTTTTTTTTAAAAAATGTAGTCCATCTTTTGACAAAAAAGGTAGATCAAATATGTAAGTCAATTGAACAACCACTGAGAGCCACAGATTTTCATCTACATTTAAGACTACTTTTTGTGTCAATGCCTCCATGAACTTTGAATTTTCTGGATTATTCTAGAATGTTCTTCTTTATTTTGTGACAACTTCCTCTTTAGGAAGGAAAGTGACAACTTCCTCCTTTAGGCCTCCGTTCTATCTACCTCTAGTATATGATATAGTGCATATGGTATTTGCTATGGTTTGTTTACATGCCTCTCAATAGGTTGAATGTTGTTTGAGAGCAGGGTTCATGTCTTATTGTATTCTCAGGGTATAGTCCACAGGAGGTAGTTAATATAGTCTGAGGAGTGGATGAGAAATCCAAATCATGGAAAATCTTATAGTAGTTGGCTTCTGAAGACAAGATACTTTAGTGAAAATTAGCTTAAGGTATAGAAAAGGAGGTTTTATCTTTTGGTCTTCAATTAGGCCTACAAAAAGGAAATTTCATATAAAAGCTGATAAATATTACTAACAAAGCAGAGAAATTACTTGGCATTTGGCTGTAGACACTGGCAATGTATGAGAAGTGTATATCAGTATACAGGTAATTTCGGAAAGCTTTAATTTTACAAATTGCCAATTTTACGGATCACCTGGAAAATAACTTCTATTCTCATTTAGGGATTTACGTCTTTGTCAACTATGAGGATTTAAAAAGCGTTTATTCTCGTAACTTGGAATACTGGAATTTTGTTGTGTTGGGACTGAATGAAATAATTCTTCTAAAGCGCTTAGCATAGTGTTTGGCAAATAGCAGGTACTGAATAAACATTCGCTTTACTATTATTAGCTGATCCCATACTTAGATTCCTCTCATTTATACTACATTTTCTTGGTATATGGTATTTGAAGGGGCTCCCCACTCTCTGTGTGTTCGTAGTAGTGCATTAGAAAAGCTGCTAGCTCAGAAAAAAGAAGGCATCAAAAAAATTCAGACCTTAAAATTAAGCTCATAATGGGAAATTCTTGAATATTTTGTAAATTAGGTATGAAAAATATAAGAAAATTATATATATATTTAAATTGAAATAAAGTTGACTCAATATTCTATTAGTTTCAGGTGAAGGAGATTATATATTATAAATATATTTTTGCAGATTTAGGAAAGTCATTGGAATATTATAAGTATGCTTAGTCCAATTATAAGAAGTACTTATTATGAATAATGTATCACATGCATGAAAAAAGGGCGGTGTCTAGTTTCATTTCCCTAAAACACCTTTTCAACTGTGAGTTTGAGGCAGCTGTGGTTGACCAAAATGTAACTAGTGAGGTCCACCATAACTAGCGTGTGTTTACATTTTGACTCATGGTTCCTGTCAGACTTTAACACAGAGGAACAAGTAATATTACTCAGCGTTCAGTGTTTAATCTTCCATTTTTTTGTCTTCCAAGTTGTTTCAGTTTGTAGAAAGGTTCCTTTTCGATTACAACATGTAGTCCTGATTTCTGCAATTTTTCTTCATTTGTCATTTTGGGGTAGCTATGAAAATCCTATAACAAGCTTCTTATTTCCCAAATCCCTGCATATAAGCCTTATTGAGTTGGATTCATCCTAAATACATTGTAAAATCACATCAGCACTTTCAGATCAGCAGGTTACTTCTTAATAAATTTCTGTCTTAATGTTAGACGCTATTTTAAATATATGAAAAGGAGCAGTTCCCAAATGTGTGTAACTACTTCCAGGGAATAGTAAACCAGAGCGTATAATTAAATGAAGGGCCTAAATCTTTATTATGCTGTCACTGGATATTTGAATGACTAATTGTAAATGAGTTCTAGTCATATAAAAGTCATTTTCTATGAATAAAAAAATAAAAATCCAATTTTCCCTATTTTGAAGTATAGTTCCAGTTCCTGGGTAAAACTAGCAATGAAATTGACATGTCTCCACAGCTAAAACAAACAGAGGCTTACAGCAATAAACTAAACCCAAAGGCGGGGGGTTGGGGGGTAGGGTGGGGGGGGTGGGGGAAGAAACCTTTGAACCCTGTTTTTTTTTTCTTTCTTCTGAGCTGATTGGATAGTTTACTCAACTAATTTTGTCTCATCACCAGAAAGTCAATTCTCCATTCTAGAATTTCTTCCACTCAAGTAAACAGTATTGATGCATATAATCTGGATGATAAAAAGAAAAAATTCTTTTAAGAAATATCTGGATATATGCCTTGAATAAGGTCCTCATTTAGGTCACAAAAATGTATTCAAAGAGAAACCAATCAAAAATAATAACAACATTAAGTACCATTTATTGAGTATCTCCTATGTGACAAACCTTTAACATGCTTTATTCCTTACAGCCAATTGTTGGATGAGTGATAATATTTGAATTTTAGATATCAGGAAATTTCTGTTCCGATTGGTTAAGTAATGCACCCAAGTTTGCACAGCTGGAAGTATGAAGGCTGATATTAAAATTCCAGTCCATCTGCTGGTAGTGCCTGAGAACCTTTATTTCTTTCTTCTGCAAAATACAATTAAGATCCAAATTACCCAGGGGTGAATAACAGTTATTGCAAGCCCTATTGATTAGTTTGGGCTTCCCTGGTGGCTCAGAGAGTAAAGAATCCGCCTGCAATGCAGGACACCTGGGTTTGACCCCTGGGTTGGGAAGATCCCCTGGAGAAGGGAGTGTTTACCCACTCCGGTGTTCTTGCCTGGAGAATTCCATGGACAGAGGAGCCTGGTAGACTACAGTCCATGGGGTCACAAAGAGTTGGACATAATTGAGTGACTTCAGTTCAGTTCAGTTCAGTCGCTTAGTCGTGTCCAACTCTTTGCGATCCCATGGACTGTAGCACGCCAGGCTTCCTGTCCATTACCAACTCCTGGAGTTCACTCAAACTCATGTCCATGGAGTCAGTGATGCCATCCAACCATCTTATCCTCTGTCAGCTCCTTATCCTCCCGCCTTCAATCTTTCCCAGCATCAGGGTCTTTTCAAATGGGTCAGTTCTTTGCATCTTCACAGGTGGCCAAAGTATTGGAGCTTCAGCTTCAACATCTGTCCCTCCAATGAATATTCAGGACTGATTTCCTTTAGGATGGACTGGTTGGATCTCCTTGCTGTGCAAGGAACTCTCAAGAGCCTTCTCCAACACCACAGTTCAAAAGCATCTATTCTTTGGCACTCAGCTTCCTTTATGGTCCAACTCTCACATCCATACATGGCTACTGGAAAAACCATAGCTTTGGCTAGATGGATCTTTGTTGGCAAAGTAATGTCTCTGCTTTTTAATATGCTGTCTAGGTTGGTCATAGCTTTTCTTCCAAGGAGCAAGCATCTTTTAATTTCATGGCTGCAGTCACCATCTGCAGTGATTTTAGAGCCAAAAAAAATTAAGTCTGTCACTGTTTCCACTGTTTCCCCATCTATTTCCAATGAAGTGATGAGACCAGATGCCATGATCTTCCTTTTCTGAATGTTGAGCTTTAAGCCAACTTTTTCACTCTCCTCTTTCACTTTCATCAAGAGGCTCTTTAGTTCTTCTTCACTTTCTGCCATAAGGGTGGTGTTATCTGCATATCTGAGGTTATTGATATTTCTCCTGGCAATCTTGATTCCTGAGTGACTAACTCTAACTAATTGATTAGTTTGCCCAGCCATTCACTGATATTTCCAATGACTTGAGAGAATTCAGCCAGAATGCACCCCCTAACATCTGCATCATGACTTTATCTCTTGATGAACCAGAGTACAAATGCTGTGAACAGAACCAACAGAGGTTCAGGTGGCAAATCAAACCAGAATTCATAAAGAAGTATTGGATGCACAGTAGCTAAATATACTTACACTGCTATCACATGTGGATTGGTTTCCAAGTGCCAGACACTGTGGAGAGCTGTATGTGTTCTATTTCATTTTTTCTTCTTAGGCTGGGTTACATGGTAGTTAGCAACATGGACTCAGAACCAGAGTAGCGTGGCTCTGGTTCCTCGAGCAAGCAGTGGAAAATGTTTCATTTGCTGTGTCTGTAGAATGGAAATACAATACCTCACAAACTTAAAGTGAGAAATGAGTTAAATTAAAGCCCTTAGAATAGTACTTGCATGGAGACAGCACTCAGCATATGTTGGCCATTAATTTTCCTAATGACCCTGTGAGGTAAATATTGATACTATTATGATCATCATTTACTGTTTAGAAGATTGTGGCTTAGAGGTGGCACATAGCAGAAGTAGGCTTTGAAAGTAGGTCTGTTTGACGTTAAAACCTGCCCTCTTCATCACTGCACTGTTCTGCCTTTCAGTACAAAGATACACAGAATGGGCAAAGAATATATGGGGTGGAATACCACTGCTCAGATGACTTCCTGGGGCAGTCAGTGAATCTTTGCTGAGAGGCAGGGCAAAAATTCCTAGGCTGCTTCCATCCAGATGGAAATGTAAATGATGTGAAACTTTCATCTGGTGGTGATGAAAGTGTATGAATGAAGTATAGGAGCAGGGGAGCCTTCACACACCTCCAACCCTTCCTGCCTCTCGGAACAGTTACACCCCTTGGCACAAACCCACCGGAGACATCCATACACACTCACTCACAGCCTCAAAGAAAACCACACAGCTGACTTCCCTACCTGTTGGGTAATAGAATTATTAAGCTTCTGCTGGGCATCTTCTCAAAAACCTTATGCACTATGTGTAATTATCTTACTTAAGAAGTGAAGAAATTAAGGTTCAGAGGAATTAGGTGAATTGTCCAACGTTATTACACAGCTTGTAAATGGACAACCAGGATTCAAACACTCGTCTATATCTTAATCCCACACCCATGTTACCTCACTTTTCAGGGATTGTTCCTTTGGTTTGGGAAATTACAAAGTCACGATTTCTCCTGATTGCTTTTTGCTGTAATCTTTTGACCGTCTCTTTTGTTGTTGTTATTAATTTTATTCAAGAGCAAGAACATGCTGTGGGATCCTTGGAGTAGCACAGAGACTGTGTTTTCATTTAAGAGGTTGCATCACTGGATTATCTGTGGACCGTTAATCCGCCATGCTCTCTTTCTTCCCCTTCCTACCTCATTATATTTGACATCTGATTATTAGAATCTTTTTAGGGGTTTTTAAACACACTTGTGGGAAAATGCTAGTTAAAATGGTTATAGGCAGACATTTGTGTTATAAAAAGGGAAGGAAGTCACCTTGGGGAATTCGATTATGTATACTGCAAAGATTTTCTTAAAATTTTCCACAAGATATACATGATTTCACAAGCAAAATGATTAGTCAATCCAGTAGCAAAATTAAGACTGGTTGTTGGACTTGTTATTTTAAGCTCGCTGCAAGTTATTTGCTTTTGTACCACAAAGCCTATGGGACAGTTGGAGGACTTGAACTGACTCACCATCACTCTTGAGTAAAAGGACTGAAGCTTTGTAAATCTTGTCCTTCACCCTCCAGCTCTGACCCTACTGTCCATTTCCTATAGGGAATGAGCATGTTTCCTGCAGTAGATGTTTGTCAAACATTTTAATACCATCTCATCACTGTGATGATTAACAAATGTGTTCTTTTGTAATTAGGGTACACTATGAAGTCCAGCATCAGATTGTCTGTGGTTCAGATCCTGGCCCTTATACATATGAGTACATAAAGGGCATGCACTGCATCCATGTTGAAACACAAATGGTAATCTCATCCTTTAATACTGAAATGGTTTTATTGTCCTCTACTGGCAAGGATGGCTAATAGCTATCTTGCTTTTATTTCCATAAATATATTTATATAATATGTGTAATAGATATAAATATATTTACATATATAATATCTATTCTATATGGCATCCATAATGCCATCTATAGCAATTTTGAGATTTGAAAGCATTAATTCCAGTAATCTAATTCAGGAATAAATCACATAACCACCAATCCCTGTCAACCTTTTCTCCAGTGACCAACCCCCACCCCCAATTTCATGTAAATAACAAACACTCTGGAATATTTTATCTACAGGAAACACTGTTGAGTACAGGAGTAGTAACTGCATTTGCTTATCTTTTTTTCACTCAAGAAGGCTTTAAATGTTTTTATGCTTTAAAAACATAAAGAAAGAAATCTGGAAGGACTTATCTCTGTCATGACATCATCTGTAAAAAGTGATTTTTAAGATGGAGACTTCTTAAGAAATAAAATCTGTTGATTTTAGCATTCACCTCTCACTTTCATTAAAAACGGAGTTGTCATCTTAGACTCAAGCTTTTCCTGGAGATAGAGATTCCACCAGGGGAAGCAATATGTGAAGTTATTGCAAGAAGGTTTTGTGTGTGTGTGTGTGTGTGTGTGAAATCGTGACTCTTGCCAGAGATGTCATATGCTTTAGTTAATTTCCTTCCCAGGAACTAGGAAACATTCCCAACCCCAGATATGTACAACTGGAAGGCTATTCAGAAATCAGTAGCATGGGGCTGGAGACTGAATTTTGCATACTTCATTTGTTTCTGGAGATAAAGCCTCTATTCTATTTTCCTCAAGGTGAAAGTCTAATTCACTTTGAAAATCTGAAAGCCTTATTCCATTGGAAGAAAATAATTATGATTTCTGTCACAGTTATTACTATTTATACCATAATAAATTTACTTAAGGAAGAGGATAGCCTCTGCTGGACTCCTTCCAGAGTTCCCTAAGGAATAACACCATACAACTGACAGCCCATGGGACATTGTGTTCTGCCTTTTCCTTCTCAGTCCTTTGGTGTTTAAGCTATCCACCACAACACTGTTGATTAGCAACTCTGCACGTACGCAGTGCAACAGTAATTAATGTTCCCCATGTTGACTCTCAGGAACCACAATACCATGAAGTACCCTTCAGGATTGTCAGGGAGAAATTCAATTACACTCAATACAGTTTGAGAGCAATTTTGCTAGTGGTTTAGGGCACCTCTACAGGGAGGTGCTAAGGTCTGAAGTCAGCTCCTACCAGTTTGTGAGAGCTGATTGTTAAGTAATAAACAATTGTGTGAGCCAGATGTTAAACCTTTGGAATTGGGCCATTGTGGGAGTATTGATATCACAGGAATTGGCATCTATTAAAAATCAGTTTGTTTGTTTTTTCTTTCAGGGTACTGGTTTATCAGCACACCGTTGTCTCTCTATACCTTTGAACTGCATAATCTAATTAATACTCATTAACTAGGGCTCAGGATGGACAACAGTTTACTGATGAATTTTGCTAGGTTGAAAAGCCCATTAATACATGTTTTAGTTCTCTATGGCTGCTGTACCACAAACCTGGTGACTTAAAGCAATTAAACTTTATTATCTCATAGTTCTAGATGTAGAAGTTCAAGCTCAGTATCACTGAGTCAAATTCAAGGTGTTGGCAGGACTGTGTTCCCTCCAGAGTCTCCAGAGGAGAAGCTGTTTCCAGCATTTTCCAGTTTCTGGTGGCTGCTAGCAATTCTTGGTTTCTGGTTTCATCACCCCAATAATCAAGGTCAGTTCAAGGCCAGCATCTGTAAATTTCTCTCTGTTCTATCTTCACATTGCCTTTGTATGAGTGTGTGTGTGTGTGTGTGTGTGTGTGTAAACTTCCTCTCTCCTGTAAGGACACTTCTGATTGCATTTTGGGCCCATACCAGTAATCCAAAATAATCTCCTCCATCTCAAGATCTTTAACTTAATCCTATCTGCAAAGACTGATTTTTCAAATAGTATAACATTTGTAGGTCCCAGGAATTAGGACCTGGCATCTTGGGAGGGCTATTTTAAGCCTCCCACAACACCCACCTCAGCAGACTCTTATATACACAGATGTACTGTATTTTATATAACATCCTTAACTAGTCTTAATGATAGGAACAAATTTTTAATAACGGTAGGGGCAGCTTATTTTATTGAGTACTTCCTATATACTGGGCAAAGTACTCAGCACATAGTAATCTGTTCATCTCAACTATTATTCCTTCCCAAATCTGGACATGTGTGTTCCAATCTCATAAATTATTTCTGGAGTTCCAGAATCTAAGGAGATATGCCACAATATACATGTCCTGCCTCCCTCCAACTGCCACCTCAGTCATTCCCTGGGGCTCTTCGTGCAACTATTTCCAGGACTTCCAGTTTATGTAGCTTACTCTTCCTAGCCTAGTTCCATAGTTTCCAATTCTGTCCTTTGGTTATTTTAGTGAGATTACCTCCAATATCAACACAGGGCTTGATTAAAGGGACTATGGAGAGTATATCTATTGGCTGGGAATGACTCCTTGGCCAAGTGAGTGGAAGTCTCTGGGCCATGATCAGTTCCATGTGTTAGGTTGCTTCCATGTATTAGCTATTATAATTTAGGGTTGCTGTGAGCATTGGGGTTCATGTATCTTTTCAAATTAGAGCTTTCTCTGGATATGCTCGGGAGTGGGATTGCTGGATCATATGGTAACTCTATTTTTAGTTTTTTCAGGAACCCTCATGCTATTTTCCATAATGGTTTTACCAATTTACATTCCCACCAACAGTGTAGGAGGGTTCCCTTTTCTCCACACCTTCTCTAGCATTTATTATTTGTAGACCTTTTAATGTTGGCCATTCTGACTCGTGTGAGGTGATACTTCATTGTAGTTTTGATTTGCATTTCTCTAATAATTAGCAAAGTTGAGCATCTTTTCATGTGCCTATTGACCATCTGTATATCTGGTTTGGAGAAGTGTATATTTAGGTCTTCTGTCCCTTTTTTGGATTGGGTTGTTTGATTTTTTGTTATTAAGGTGTATGAGCTGTTTGTATATTTTGGAAATTAAGCCCTTGTTTGTCCAATTACAAACAAAACACCATTTTTCACTAGTCACTTGAAAAATACAATGCTTTCCATTTTTCCCTTTCCAGTTCCGCAGGGCAGCAGCAATACAAATATTATCTTTTTCTTCTCTGGGAAGGATTTTCTGACTTTGACAGGTCCCTGCCCTTTCTCTCCTACAGAACCTGTGAACTTCATCTCAGTTAAGCTAGAGTAACTGTCACTCAAAATAACCTTTGCTTTGTCTACATGCTTATCTCTGTACCTCAAGACCTTCAGCTGCTTGAGAACAAGGATATCTTATGTCATTATTGACTGGGGGATTTTTGCAGAAACTAAAGCCTGTGGCCAGCAATTTTTATTTTGGCCAGCTAAAAATTAATTCTGTTATTTCTCTAGCACTTTGTTAGTTATTCCATTCAACAGTTACACCTGTAACACCTGTGAAGTCTTCTCCAGTACTGTGAGTTTCATTTTCACTTTCTGTATCAGAATCAATAAGTTTTTTTTTGGGGGGGGTGCTTTTTCTTGGTTTAATATTCATATTGTCTGAATCAGAACTATATTCTGAAGAACTGCCATCTTCTGAGACACTAGTGTATGTGTTGCCCAGACAATCAGAGATAGTACTCATAAAATTCACCAAAAAATTCTTCACTGCAAATTCCATGATGCATCATTTTTGAAAATTTTATGGTAATAAACTTGAGTTTATAATATACACAAGTTTGGAACAAAAACCTAATGGAGCAAAATGTGAATAACAACAATCATAAGTTGTCTAATTAACCCTGATCAATTTTAAACTCTAACAGCTTTGCATGGTGGTGTTAATTGTATCACTCTCTAAAAATATACTGATATGTCTCCGGTCAATAATGTGTTATTTTTTAATCTTTACTAACTAGCATAATTCCTAGATCATGAAATAAGCCCTAAGCATCCTCTCTGAATTGAATTTAAATAAGGTTTCAACTTTTTGAAAGGGAAACAAAAAAAAGAACAGATTGAATATTTACTCTAACTCTTAAGGGAAAAGCAATTGGTATCATTGCTGGGGTTTTTTTGTTTTTCACATTCCTTCCTAAACTTTCTTTACTTTGGCTTTTGCTTCACTCTTGGGACAGAGAGAGGCAGTGTTCAACTTTTGTGATTTTAGACTCCCTCTGAAAGACTGATTACTGACACTTTGAATTTTGGTTTTTAATTTCATTATTTTGTGACTCAGAGTAGGGGGAATTTTGGTTAATTTGTTGGGGAGTAACTTTGGTTTACTGTCAACACTACAAGTCGATATTTGAGTTAAGTCTTTTACATGTGTAGACTTATTTAACCCTTTCCACAACTCCATGAAGTAGGTACTTTATAGCTAAAGAAATTGAGGCACAGAGAATAACTGCATCAGGGCTGTAATAGGTTTTACCCTGGGACTTCAAGACTTTAAAGTCTAAGTTTTGAACATCACATTACACTGCTTCTAGAGTCAACTGTTTTCTTAAGCTGTATTAGAGAAATGTTTCTAAAAGAGAAGGTAATTCAGCCTTTTACTAAATCCTGATTGAGCACTGTCATAGCTCAGGCTTCCATAGCAAAATACCATCACTCAGCGACTGAAACAGGAGACTAGAAACTCCAAGATCAAGGTGCTAGTAGATTCAGTTCCTGGTGAATTCAGTTCCTGGCTCCTCTGTGTGCTCACACAGCCTCTCCTTGGTGAATGCATGTGGAGAGAGAAATTTCTCTCTGCTTTCCTCTTCTTATAAGGACATTAACCTCAAATGAGGGCCCCACCCTTATGACCTTGTCCAAACCTAATTACCTCCCAAAGACCCCATCTCCAAATACCATCATATTGCAGGTTAGGGCTTCACTATGTGTGTTGGGGGGTGGAGGTGGGAGGAGACACACAAACATTTCAGTCTATAGCATGTACTAACTAGATTTCTCTGGAATATGTTAGACTAAATTCTGACAAGAAAGAAAGAAAGAAAAGAGCACAATAAAGCCTGGACTAGGGAGAGGCAAACAAGTGACCAGAGGCCCAGCATTCTAGGAGGCACCCATCCTCAGGCGCTCACCCTGCAAGGCCACGAACCTGCACTCCTTGCCTGCCTCAGCCTGGTCCCAGCCCTGCTGCTCTTCCTTTGTTCTTGGGGAACTCAGCATCTAGCAAGGATGTGCTATCAGTGTGGGTCAGATCAAGAGAGAGAAACCACACTAATCACTCAGTGTGTCTCCTCCCCAACCCCCTAGTACGCATTGTTGTTCAGTCACTCAGTCATGTCTGACTCTTTCCAACCCCATAAACTGCAAGACTACAGCATTCCAGGCTTTCTTGTCCTTCACCATCTCCTGGAGTTAGCTCAAACTCATGTCCCTTGAGTTGGTGATGTCATCCAATCACTTCGTCCTCTGTTGCCCCCTTCTCCTCCTGCCCTCAGTCTTTCCCAGCATCAGGGTCTTTTCCAGTAAGATGGCTCTTCACATCAGGTGGCCAAAGTATTGGAGCTTCAGCTTCAGCATCAGTCCTTCCAATGAATATTCAGGGTTAATTTTCTTTAGGATTGACTGGTTTGATCTCCTTGCTGTCCAAGGGACTCTTAGAGTCTTCACCAGCACCACAGTTTGAAAGCATGAATTCTTCAGTGCTCAGCTTACTTTATGGTCCAACTCTCACATTTGTACATGACTATTAGAAAAATCATAGCTTTGACTAGACAGACATTTATTGGCAAAATAATGTCTCTGCTTTTTAATATGCTGTCTATGTTTGTCATAGCTTTTCTTCTAAGGAGCAAGCGTCTTTGAGTTTCATGGCTGCAGTCATCATCCACAATGATTTTGGAGCCCAAGAAAATAAAGTCTGTCATTGCTTCCATTGTTTCCCCATCTATTTGCCATGAAATAATGGGACTGGATGCCATGATCTTAGTTTTTTGAATGTTGAGTCTTAAGCCAACTTTTTCACTCTCCTCTTTTACTTTCATCAAGATGCTCTTTAGTTCTTCACTTTCTGCCATTAGGATGGTATCATCTGCATATCTGAGGTATATTTCTCCCAGCAATCTTGATTCCAGCTTGTTCTTCATCCAGCCTGGCATTTTGCATGATGTACTCTGCATAAAATTAAAACCCTAACCTCCAATGTAATGGTATTTGAAAATGGGGTCTTTGGGAGATAATTAGGTTTAGATGAGGTCATGAGGATGGGGCCCTCATTTGGGGATTAGTGATTTGAACAGGGGAAGTTTAGTATAAAGAATTATTAACTAGCAGTCTATCGTTTAGAAACCCATGAGGATGCAGAAGGAGAAAATATGACGAGTCAAGCCAAGGAGTTTTGACCTTCAGGATAAGAGTGAAGATTTTGTTTTTCCCTCTGGGCTGTGCCTGAGTGAGCATGACTTGCCCCATTTATTAGGCAACATTAGACTCGGCAGCATTTTCCTTTCAGATCGACCCAAGCATTTAGGCTATTTAAAAAATCTAAATAACATCTCAGTCAAACTAACATTCCAAGAGAGAAATGTTTTTTAATCTGTCTTTTCCCAGAACACCCTTTTGGCCTGGGAGGAAGTACAAATAGGCTGGGTGATGGGCAATTACTTGAAGGTTTATGGGAATCCAGAGGTTTTGGCAAAGGTACATATAAATCTCAAAGAAGAATTAAATATAATTGGAAATTACACAAACCGTACAGTAGAATTTGAATGCAGGTCAAATCACAACAGCTGTTTGCTATCTCTCATTTAAGCTACAATAACAGAATTGCTTAAACAAATTCTCTTCCTTTCTTGAACTTTCAAAGTATTTATTATTTGCATAATGTTTAATCTCCAGTTCCAGAGGAAATTCCCAAAGGGAGAGACAACACAGAAGCACTTTAAGTTTCAACCCCATGAAAAAGAGGACAGAGGGAGTATGCTGGATCTTCAGTTTTGGAGCCTATGTTCTCAAGAGAATTCTAAATATTGGTGGTCATTTTGTTGAATATTCAGCAGAGGGGTGGATGGCTGAGAGAACACAATCCCAAACATTTGCACAATATATTTGAACTAGGTCAAAGGTACGGCTCCAATTAAGGGATGATATCCGACCCTGTGTTTATAAATCTGGAATATTTCAAGAAAGATTTATTCTTTGCTTTGCAAGGGCTAAATCCTTATTCTCAGAAGCCTGGAGTACATCGTACCTACACAAGGAAATCTTTGAGTATCTTGCATTTCATTCAATTCAGTTCAGTTCAGTCGCTCAGTTGTGTCTGACTCTTTGTGACTCCATGAACCTCAGCACACCAGGCCTCCCTGTCTATCACCAACTCCCGGAGTTCACCCAAACTCATGTCCATTGAGTCGGTGATACCATCCAGCCATCTCATCCCCTGTTGTCCCCTTCTCCTGCCCTCAATCTTTCCCAGCATCAGGGTCTTTACAAATGAATCAGCTTTTCACATCAGGTGGCCAAAATATTGAGTCTCAGCTTCAACATCAGTCCTTCCAACGAACACCCAGGACTGATCTCCTTTAGGATGGACTGGTTGGATCTCCTTGCAGTCCAAGGGACTCTCAAGAGTCTTCTCCAACACCACAGTTCAAAAGCATCAATTCTCCTGCGCTCAGCTTTCTTCACAGTCCAACTCTCACATCTATACATGACTACTGTAAAAACCATAGCCTTGACTAGACGGATCTTTGTTGGCAAAGTAATGTCTCTGCTTTTTAATATGCTGTCTAGGTTGATCATAACTATCCTTCCAAGAAGTAAGCGTCTTTTAATCTCATGGCTGCAATCACCATCTTCCTTTACATAGAGGCTGTTTATTTGCTGTAATTTGCAGGGATCCAGGAAGATCTTGGCCGAGGAAGGGGCAGTGGGTTTGAAGTGCATCTCCAGAACTCAATATTTGACCTGTAAAATTTTAAGGTACTGGGCTCAATCCATGGCTCTCAGCCTGGCTGCATTTTAGAATTACCTGGGGAAGCTTTAAAGTAATACACAACCCTCGATCCCACTTCAAACTAATTAAATCAGGATTTTTGACAGGTGGGCCCAGAATGTTAGCATTTAAAAACAAACAAACAAACAAAAACTTCCTAAGTGGTACCACTGTGTAGCAATTTTTTGAGAGTCACTTGTAGCTCTAATATATAATGCTATTGATTCCTCTGTGATGAGTATCTTGTGGATAAACCTTTGCACACATTTCAAAATTGTTTTTAGGGACTTCCCTGGTGGTCCAGTGGCTAGGACTCTGTACTCCCAATGCAAGGAGTGCAAGTTCAATTCCTGGTCAAGGAACTAGATCCCACATGCCACAACTGAGAGTTGGCATGCCTCAACAAAGATCCCAAGTGCCACAACTCAGACCCAGCCTAGCTAAATAAATAAATAAAATTAATGTTTTTTTAAAATAGTTTTTTATCAGGATAAGCTCTCATTGGGGCTTCCCTGGTGGCTCTGACAATAAAGAATCTGCCTGCAATGCAGGAGACCTGGATTTCATCCCTAGATTGGGAAGGTCCTCTGGAGAAGGGAATGGCTACCCACTCCAGTATTCTTGCCTGGAGAATCCCCATGGACAGAGGAGCCTGGTGGGCTACAGTCCACAGGGTAACAGAGTCAGACACGACTGAGCAACTCACACAGATAGAAACTCTCATTGAGAGTCAACTGTATGTGAACGTGTGTGTGCATTTGGATGAAGTGTAAATAGCACACAAAGATGTACACACAAATACAAATGTACTAGAGTACAGGGAGAAAGGGAATTTTCCTTTAAAATTTCTGAAATGTGATACTGTTTTCATTACAAAATAACACGAGTTACCAAACACTCCCTCCCCAGTTGCCCTTTTTGCATTTTTGGGTTTGGGCTGCTTTCAGAAGGCTGTTGAAGACTGCACCCTGAACATGATAAAGGCATCTGTGTTGTTATTTGCTCAGAGCTGGCCTTCTCAAATAACTTTCTGTCTCTCTGTCCTGAGAAAGCATTGCACGAAGAAGTTCAAAGTTCTATGTGGGTTGAGGACCTAAAATAAAGTGGTCATTCAATGCATATTCAATTATGATGACTAACTGTATCTTATAACTTTGTTCTGAAATCCAGTACTCGATGCATAGATCATGGATCATATTCATTAACCATGGGATCATAAATATTCATTTAATGTCTGTCTTCATTAGGTGGTTATTAACATGTCAAAGATATTTGTGGAGAAAATGAAAGTGATAAATTCTATCTATATTTACTCTTATTTGAAAGGCTAATTTATTTTTAGAGTATTTTTTTATAAAAATCCTTTAATAAAAGGAAGTTTACTTTAGAAATAGTCCTCTGCTTTTAAGCTAATAATTTTACACAAAGAGAGTTTATTGATGCTTTGCCTGCCAGATGGATATTAGTCAAATGATGGACCTTGTAAATAGTCCAGTTCAGAGAAGGATAACATAAAGCACTGCTCTTCAAAGACTAAATTGGTGCCTTCTCTATTGACAGTACTTTGGAGTTGTTTTAGAGCTGGCAGTGTTTTTTCTTCACCCTTACCTGAGCCCCTTGGTGATCAATAACCCCAAGATGGGTGCATGGGGTTGGTATATAGTCTCTGAATAGAAGAGGGAAAGGATGGGCAAGCTTTGTCTTCAAAGGACCATTCAACTCTGGTGCTGTTGCTCTAAAGCAGCCATAGACAATATGTAAACGAACAGATGCGACTGAGTCCAAAAAACTTTATTAAAAAACACAGGTGGCAGGTTGTATTAGGCTTATTAGGCCATGGTGTATAGAAAAGAGCAAGCCCAACAGGGTATCAGGCTGGTGCTCAGGTTGCAGTGAGAGGGCACAGGCCAGGACTGGACATTTTAGCTACAGTGCACGAAGTCAATGTGTGTTGGGGCTCTATATGAGCAAGTAGATCCACTGTGGTAGGAAGAGTCATGAGAATGCATGAATAATAACAGTGGGGTACTATGAATGGCTGGCATTTACAGAGGACTTGCTGTGAAACTTGTGTTAAATACTTTACATGTTATTTTCACAATCTCATGTAACCTTTTTTTAATAAATTTATTTTTTAATGAAGGATAATTGCTTTATAGAATTTTGTGTTTTCTGTCAAATTTCAACATGAATCAGCCATAAGTATACATATGTCCCCTTCCTCTTGAACCTCCCTACCAACCCCTCCCCTCTAGGTTGATACAGAGCACCTGTTTGAGTTCCTTGAGACAAACAGCAAATTCCCGTTGGCTATGTTTTACATATGGTAATGTAAGTTTCCATGTTACGCTCCATACATCTCACCCTCTCCTCCCCTCTCCCTGTGTCCATAAGTCTGTTCTCTATGTCTATTTCCTCATTGCTGCCCTGCAAATAAATTCTTCAGTACCATTTCTAGATTCTGTATATATACATTAGTATACAATATTTATCTTTCTCTTTCTGACTTACTTCACTCTGTATAATAGGCTCTAGGTTCATCCACCTCCTCATGTAATCTTTATAATAACTTGATAATCTCATAGAATTGCTGTAATAACTTGAGGTAGGTGTTATTATATTCCCATTTTATAGATGAGATTGAGGCATTTAGAGGCTAAATAAATTTCTCAGTGACATATAGCTAGTAAGTGGCATAGCTGAGATGTGAATCCATTTAGACAGTGTAACTTTAGAGGCTGCTCTTCTATGCATTTCAGAATTTTCTTGAAGAGATCTCTAGTCTTTCCCATTCTATTGTTTTCCTCTATTTCTTTGCACTGATTGCTGAGGAAGGCTTTCTTATCTCTCCTTGCTATTCTTTGGAACTCTGCATTCAAATGGGAATATCTTTCCTTTTCTCCTTTGCTTTTCACTTCTCTTCTCACAGCTATTTGTAAGGCCTCCTCAGACAGCCATTTTGCTTTTTTGCATTTCTTTTCCATGGGGATGGTCTTGATCACTGTCTCCTGTACAATGCCACGAACCTCTGTCCATAGTTCATCAGGTACTCTGTCTATCAGATCTAGTCCCTTAAATCTATTTCTCACTTCCATTGTATAATCATAAGGGATTTGATTTAGGTCATACTTGAATGGTCTAGTGGTTTTCCCTACTTTCTTCAATTTAAGTCTGAATTTGGCAATAAGGAGCTCATGATCTGAGCCACAGTCAGCTCCTGGTCTTGTTTTTGCTGACTGTATAGAGCTTCTCCATCTTTGGCTGCAGAGAATATAATCAATCTGATTTCGGTGTTGACCATCTGGTGATGTCCATGTGTAGAGTCTTCTCTTGTGTTGTTGGAAGAGAATGTTTGCTATGACCAGTGTGTTCTCTTGGCAAAACTCAATTAGCCTTTGCCCTGCTTCATTCCATATTCCAAGGCCAAATTTGCCTGTTACTCCAGGTGTTTCTTGACTTCCTACTTTTGCATTCCAGTCCCCTATAATGAAAAGGACATCTTTTTTGGGTGTTAGTTCTAAACAGTCTTGTAGGTCTTCATAGAACCGTTAACTTCAGCTTCTTCAGCGTTACTGGTTGGGGCATAGGCTTGGATCACCATGATATTGAATGGTTTGCCTTGGAAACAAACAGAGATCATTCTGTCGTTTTTGAGATTGCATCCAAGTACTGCATTTCAGACTCTTTTGTTGACCATGATGGCTACTCCATTTCTTCTAAGTGATTCTTGCCCACAGTAGTAGATATAATGGTCATCTGAGTTAAATTCACCCATTCCAGTCCATTTTAGTTCCCTGTTTCCTAGAATGTTGACATTCACTCTTGCCATCTCCTGTTTGACCACTTCCAATTTGCCTTGATTCATGGACCTAACATTCCAGGTTCCTATGCAATATTGCTCTTTACAGCATCGGACCTTGCTTCTATCACCAGTCACATCCACAACTGGGTATTGTTTTTGCTTTGGTTCCATCCCTTCATTCTTTCTGGAGTTATTTCTCCACTGATCTCCAGTAGCATATTGGGCACCTACAGACCTGGGGAGTTCCTCTTTTAGTATCCTATCATTTTGCCTTTTCATACTGTTCATGGGGTTCTCAAGGCAAGAATACTGAAGTGGTTTGACATTCCCTTCTCCAGTGGAACTGGAAAATTCTGTGGAAAGTTCTGAAAGAGATGGGAATACTAGACCACCTGACCTGCCTCTTGAAAAACCTATATGCAGGTCAGGAAGCAACAGTTAGAACTGGACATGGAAAAACAGATTGGTTCCAAATAGGAAAAAGGAGTACGTCAAGGCTGTATATTGTCACCCTGCTTATTTAACTTATATGCAGAGTACATCATGAGAAACGCTGGGCTGGAAGAAGCACAAGCTGGAATCAAGTTTGCCGGGAGAAATATCAATAACCTCAGATATGCAGATGACACCACCTTTATGGCAGAAAGTGAAGAGGAACTAAAAAGCCTCTTGATGAAAGTGAAAGAGGAGAGTGAAAAAGTTGGCTTAAAGCTCAACATTCAGAAAACTAAGATCATGGCATCCGGTCCCATCACTTCATGGGAAATAGATGGAGAAACAGTGGAAACAGTGTCAGACTTTCTTTTTTGGGGCTCCAAAATCACTGCAGATGGTGATTGCAGCCATGAAATTAAAAGACACTTACTCCTTGGAAGGAAAGTTATGACCAACCTAGATAGCATATTCAAAAGCAGAGATATTACTTTGCCAACAAAGGTCCGTCTAGTCAAGGCTATGGTTTTTCCAGCGGTCATGTATGGATGTGAGAGTTGGACTGTAAAGAAAGCTGAGCACCAAAGAATTGACACTTTTGAACTGTGGTGCTGGTGAAGACTCTTGCGAGTCCCTTGGACTGCAAGGAGATCCAACCAGTCCATTCTAAAGGAGACCAGCCCTGGGATTTCTTTGGAAGGACTGATGCTAAAGCTGAAACTCCAGTACTTTGGCCACCTCATGTGAAGAGTTGACTCATTGGAAAAGACTCTGATGCTGGGAGGGATTGTGGGCAGGAGAAGAAGGGAACGACAGAGGATGAGGTGGCTGGATGGCATCACTAACTCGATGCACATGAATTTGAGTGAACTCCGGGAGTTGGTGATGGACAGGGAGGCCTGGCGTGCTGCGATTCATGGGGTCGCAAAGAGTCAGACACAACTGAGCGACTGAACTGAACTTCTATGCATTATGACCTCCTGCTCCAGGTCAGAGCCATGTCCAAAGTCATCATAGCTGGCAGAAAATAGAAGGTTCTCTATCTAGGTACTTTTGTCTTGGTTCTGGTTCTAGGGATTCACTGTGCTGAAAATAAACCAAGAATAGAGCCCTGGGGTGTACATTGTGGGGAGACTATTCTCCATGGGCTTTCATGTTTCTGCATGTCTTCAACCAAAGGCATTGGCAGCCTTTGGTTGAGCAGTGTCTTTTCAAGTGTATTTGTATATTGAACAGCCCTGGCAGTTAGAAATAGTGTCTTCCTCTGGAGCAGAAGGAGGTTTTGTTTACTGTACTTTACAATAAAGACCATGTCTCCCTCTGGGGCAAAGTTGGGCAAGTTCACTAGCAGCCCATTGTAGAAGATTGGGGTTCTTCAGCTGTGTTGGAACCCAGTGTGTGTGTGGTTTCCATCTGGGCTACTGTGTCACCCCTTGGGTCTTGGGGCTAAGGGGGAGTGACATGAACATGAAGCTCATGTTGCTTGGTGTGTGGAGCATAGAAAAGTCCTTTGTCTTTGGCCCAGGAGTCTCGTTTTGTCCACTACCATCCTTGACTCTGTGGCAGCTAACTTGTTATTGTGTAAAAAGGCTAAAATCTTAGATCTTCCACAATTCTTAGGACATATACAAGAGGTACAATGGGTTATGAAGGCTGGTCTGAGGGTAAAGGCTGTCCAACTCCTGGCTTGGCTCCATGCCTTTAAAATTTTGGATGTATGTTGTCGTTGTTCAGATGCTAAATTGTGTCTGACTCTTTGTGACCCCATGGACTGCAGCACACCAGGCTTCCCTATCCTTCACTAACTCCCAGAGTTTGCTTAAACGCATGTCCACTGAGTCGATGATGCCATCCAACCATCTTATCCTCTGACTCCCCCTTCTCCTTCTGCCTTCAATCTTTCCCAACATCAGGGTCTTTAACAAATGAGTTGGCTCTTTGCATCAGGTGGCCAAAGTATTGGAGCTTTGGCTTCAGCATCAGTCCTTCCAATGAATAATCAGGGTTGGTTTCCTTTGGGATTGGCTAGTTGATCTCCTTGCTGTACAAGGGACTCTCAAGAGTCTTCTCCAGCACCACAGTTTGAAAGCATCAATGGGTGAATGTGGGCCATGCTGTGATCTGAATGTTTCTGTCTCCCCAGTTCATATGTTGAACTCTTACCCCACAAGGTGATGGTATTAGAAGGTAGGGGTCTTTAAGAGTTGTTTAGGTCATGAGGGCAGAACCCTCATGAGTGAAATTAGTGCCCTTGTAAAAGAAGCCTCAGTGAAAAAATGGTGTATAAGAAGTGGACTCTCAAAAAGAAAAAAAAAAAAAAGAAGTGGACTCTCATCAGATGCTGAATCAGCTGGTATCTTGATCTTGGACTTTTCAGCCTCCAGAATTGTGAGAAATAAATTACTGTTATTTGTAAGCTACTCAGTTTATAGTGATGGCTCAGACAGTAAAGCGTCTGCCCGCAATGCGGGAGACCTGGGTTCGATCCCTGGGCTGGGAAGATCCCCTGGAGAAGGAAATGGCAACCCACTCCAGTACTCTTGCCTAGAAAATTCAACGGATGGAGGAGCCTGGTGGGCTACAGTCCATGGGGTTGCAAAGAGTCAGACACGACTGAGTGACTTCACTTTCTTTATTTTCTTTCAGTTAATAGTATTTGTGTTACAGCAGGCAAAACAAAGGCCAGCAGGCCTACACTGACATCAGAGAGAGGCGAGGCTCTGTAAGCACCTGTAGCTCTTGCTCCTCTAACTAGCAGAGTGTTACGATCCTCTGAGAAGTTCTAAGACGGACCACAAGGAGTTACAGCTGTACAGTTGATTCATTGGAATGATCTTCAATGAACCATAGCTGTAACATAAATACTACATTCCAGCAACCTAATATAGTGGCTCTGGAACCTAGCTGCTCATCAGAATCACATGATAATATTAAAATAACTTTTAAAAACAACAGATTCTTGAGCACCACCTCATACAGAATGAATCAAAATAACTGAGGGTGAGGCTCAGAAATCAGTATTTTAGAGCAGTTTCCCACATTATTTACATGTGGTTATTCCCTGCACTATTCTAATGATAAGGATCAAATAAATTATACCATAACAAATCCTACTGCTTCTCTGTAACTAAGTTTCTTCATTTGTTACAAAATAGAATTGTGTTGGTCAGTTTGGTGGCAATTGGCCGTGTGGCTATTTAAAATAAAATCAATCAACAGTTAAATACAGTTTAAAATTCAGTTCCTCAGTTGCATTAGCTACATTTCATGTAGTTAATCACTACGTGTGGCTAGTGGCTAAAGCATCATAGAGTGCAGACATAGAACGTTACCATCATCACAGAACGTTCTATTGGATATCTTATTATACCAGAAAAGAAGAAAGCCATAAAAAACTATTGCTGCTACTGCTGCTAAGTCGATTCAGTCGTGTCCGACTCTGTGCGACCCCATAGACGGCCGCCCACCAGGCTCCCCCGTCCCTGGGATTCTCCAGGCAAGAACACTGGAGTGGGGTGCCATTTCCTTCTCCAATGCAGGAAAGTGAAAAGTGAAAGTGAAGTCGCTCAGTTGTGTCCAACTCTTAGCGACCCCATGGACTGCAGCCCACCAGGCTCCTCCGTCCATGGGATTTTCCAGGCAAGAGTACTGGAGTGGGGTGCTGTTGCCTTCTCCGAAACTACTGGGGTTGAACAAAAAAACTCAGGAAGCAACAGGAATAAGCCTCCATGGACAAAGTTGAGCACAAGTCAGGATAATAACTGCAGTGAAGTGCATTGTTGTTGTTCAGTCACTTAGTGTGTCTGACTCTGTGACCCCATGGACTGAAGCACACCAGGTTTCCCTGTCCTTCACTATCTCCTGGAGTTTGTTCATACTCATGTACGTTGCCATCCAACCATCTCATCCTTTGTTGCCCGCTTCTCCTCCTGTCCTCAATCTTTCCCAACATTAGGGTCTTTTCCAATGACTTGGCTCTTTGAATCAGGTGGCCAAAGTATTGGACTTTCAGCTTCAGCATCAGTCCTTCCAGTGAATATTCAGGGTTAATTTCCTTTAGAATTGGCTGGTTTGATGTCCTTGCTGTCCAAGAGACTCTCAAGAGTCTTCTCCAGCACCACAGTTCAAAAGTATCAATTCTTCAGCATTCAGCTTTCTATATGGTCCAACTCTCACATCAGTACATGACTACTGGGAAAAAAACAACAACATAGCTTTGACTATATGGATCTTTGTTAGCAAAGTGATCTTTGTTAGCATGGATATTTCAATCCATGAATTAATTATCATATTAAAAGAAAATTTACTGTTGACTAACCGTGCTAGGAAGCCAGGTCATTATTTGAAAACTGGAAAATAAAGGATATCAAGCATTTAATCAGTAATTTCATAATGGAAAGGCCATATAAATTATTGAGATATACTGAGATGCATAGCAGAAGGCCCTTTGGCAGGTTCCATGGGACTGAGTGCCTGTTGCTCTTCGCCAGAATCAACTCAACAACAAACACATTCTAGAACTGCTTTTTCTTCCTTCCCTCTTTTGATTCCCATATTGCCCTGTTGTTCATTGGGATTCTCAAATAAACTGCTGTGTGCAAACTTCTCTCTCAGGCTCTGCTGTGTGTCCTTGATCTTACACTTAACCTCACTGGATTCCAGTGGAATGTGCAGATATAACTCTCCTTGACCTGCCTAAGAGGTACGTTTTGAGAAACAGCTGAATAGGTATATAAAAGGTGGGGGAAGTCTGAAAGGAAGAAACAAGGGGAAAAAATTACATTTTTTTCGCTATCCCCTCTTTCATGTAAGAGCCTTTAGTAACAGGCATGTGTTAGTCACTTAGTCATGTCTGACTCTTTGTGACATATAACCTACCAGGTTCCTTGGTCCATGGGATTCTCCAGGCAAGAATACTGGAATGGGTTGCCATTTCCTTCTCCAGGGGATCTTCCCAACCCAGGGATCGAACCCGGGTCTCCCACATGGCAGGCAGATTCTTTATCTTCTGAGGCACCAGAGCATGGTGTACTGGTAAATGTTTAACAACTGGCTCTCCAGAAACAAATATAAAGCTCTAATTTGTACTGTTGGCCAATTTCCATAGTATAAATAGTTCCATGACTGATTGTGAACTGCCATGACATTAACTGAACATGGAGTTGGGAGGTGGTACGTAGTGGCTCCAGCACACCCCAGGAAATAAAGGGTTGAAGGCACCAAACAGAGTGGTTTACAGACTTCCCAGAAGTGAGGGGAGGAAAATTAAGTTGATGACAACCTGCAGTGCTTGCTTTACCTTCAGTAACTATGATTCTGAAGCAAAACTATCAAGTCAAAGGGACTTGCCTTGTCTCCTGGGCTGCAGGCTGCAGATCTGGCCATCTGGTCCAATCTGTGGCTGTTTCTTAACTCCAAGTTTATTGAGAACGTCCTTATGTTGTAGCTCTAAAAGAACCAGAAACTCAGTTGCAGCCACAGTGACTTACAGTCTATATTTACCAAAGCTTCTTCCGTAAACATTATCTAGGCTCTGGAATGCTCACACCCACCCTTCATGGGCACACCACGCCCTATTCTCCCCTGCCTGAGTGTAGCCCTAATGACTCCCACCCAGCTCCCTAGGTGTCACACACCCTGCTTCTCTGGCCAGAGTTCAAGCCCTTGCCTGGTTTCCTTGAATGCCATCCAAGAGTTGCATACCTGTCTTTCCTGGGAGATTTCCAGCTGGCCCATAATTCCCTTCCCTTGGGGAGGTTAGCAGATAAAGCCTATCTACCTGACTTGCTGTAGGCACTGGCAGGCAGCTTGAACCTCTCCCCCTGCTCACAAACACTGCCATGGGGGCTCAGTGTTGGGTCTCTCAAGGCCTGATCCAAGGGGCCCATCCTCTCTGGGCACCACCTACCCCCCTCCCCAAGCTCCATAAACCATTGATTTCTGTTTGGTGCAGCTGAACACCCTCTCCTCACCTTTATCCACAAAGTACACAGCGGAATTTCCCATAACTGCTCTGGTTGCTTACCTTCTTGGAAAGCATCCAATGCTAGGAATCCAGCTCATTACAGACAGCCCAAATTAAAGTTTCTTAACCTTTATGATCAAACCAGTCAATCCTAAAGGAAATCAACCCCGAATATTCATTGGAAGGACTGATGCTGAAGCGCCAGTACTTTGGCCACCTGATGCAAAGAGCCAACTCATTGGAAAACACCCTTATGCTGGGAAAGACTGAAGGCAAAAAGGAGAAGGGAGTGGCAGAGGATTCGATGGTTAGATGACATCACTGACTCAATGGACATGCTGCTGCTGCTAAGTCACTTCAGTCGTGTCCGACTCTGTGTGACTCCATAGACCGCAGCCCACCAGGCTCCCCCGTCCCTGGGATTCTCCAGGCAAGAACACTGGAGTGGGTTGCCATTTCCTTGCCTCTAATTCAAGCTCAAGTTATTCGGGAAAGAGTCCCAGCTTCTGCTGTTAGACATGAGAGGCTGACCATGGAATATCCTTGACCTCTCTCTGCCTCCCAGCAGTCCTGAGAACTGGGGTCCAGTGTGTCCTCTAACTCCCCACAGAGGTTCCTCCTGCGAGACGCCTGCTGAGTTTGCAAGGACACAAAAATGGAAGTGCCTGAGGGGAGAGTTTCTTCCAAAGTTCTTGGCTGTCAAAGAAATGAATATATCAAATGACTCTGAAAGAAATGATGGAAGAGATCAACATTGTAGGCACCTGGGAGATCAGACTGTCCAAGTGACTTCATTCAAGAGGAGACAGGAGCCAGAGCAGAGACAATTCTGCACTGGAATTGCCAGCATTACGAGCAAGGTTTCAGGAAACTTATCAGGGAAGGTTAACTCGAATGGGCACTAATGAATTGATGACTCAGATCCAGGAACAGGTAAGACTGTAACAACCAAAGGGAGGTGTGATGTCATGTAATTATAACATCCCCTAGGGACTGGCACTGGGCTACAGGATGGGATTGGTTGTCCCCTGCCCAGTGAGCAAATGATCAGGTTTTTAACTAAAACATGGACTGTGAATATGCCCGGAATTCTTAATGCATGCACTTGAATCCTTTAGCTCTCTTATCAAAGACTTTCTTTGTATATAAAGGACTAAACTAGATATGGGCAGATCTTTAAAATGCATTAGACTGGGGCTACTTGAACCTTGTGTATTGCAGGTACTCAGAAAATGGCTTATTGATTATAATGTAATAAGGCTCATCCCTGTCATGGGGGGCTATGGCCGTGGTCTTTAAAGAGTGAGCGATAGTGACACATGTTCAGAAAATCCCACAATAGTCTACAGATGGGCTACCTCTCTGCTAGGACAGGGCTTCACCTGCTTATCCCCAAATGCATAAAGGTTGAGTGTTCCCTCAGCCTTAGGAGAGGTAAGACATAGCACCAAGCATTAATCTAAGTCTTGGAATCAGGCTGAGGGGGTCAGATGTGTGTATTAACATAGATCTTAAAATCAGGAAAGCAGCCTTTCCCTCATCCTCCTCGTTTCCAAAAATATCTTTCTGAGATATTCTCTATTGTCTTCCCACTGCAGTTAGGTCAAAGTTTGCCTTATAAGGAATTTCACGGTTTTGAGAGCTCTCCCTATAGGAAGTTTTTCCTGCTGTTCTGCCTGAGTTGCCTTCTGCTTAATTTTAGTTCATTACATTTTTAAAGACAGGGAGGGCTTTATGGGGCAAAAGGCCGAGTCATCGTGGGAAGAATGAATCATTTCAAGAACAGCGAGATGCGGGGGGGGGGGGGGGGGGGGGGCCAAGGCAGCTGAGGGCAGGAAGTTGGGGGTGGATGGGTGACTGAGAACAGCATCACAAGTTTGTCTTTTCTTCTGTTACTCCCACTAGGGGGTGCCCAGCATCCCAGGATAATCACTGTTACTAGGAAGTTGAGGTTGGAGGGGCATCTCCTTCTAATACAGAAGGGTACCAGTTGACCCCGGTTTCCTGCCTCTCTGTCCTGATCTGAGAAGAGATCCACAGGTGGGGCATAGGGAGTTGGGGGTAGGGGTTGGATGGTGGTATCAGATTAAAGGCACCAAGAAGGGGACAACAGAGGGTGAGATGGTTGGATGGCATCACCGACTCGATGGATATGAGTTTGAGCAAGCTCTGGGAATTGGTGTTGGACAGGGAAGCCTGGCGTGCTGCAGTCCAAGGGGTCGCAAAGAGTCGAACATGACTGAGCAACTGAATTGGACTGAATGCCTCTCAGGCATTTGAGGAGTCTCTTTCCTTGGAAACCTCTGGGGATATCCTGGGTTCTCTCGAACCTAAGGGTCTTAAAGTCATTGGTTGGAGTGATTATGGACCAAAAAAGTCCTCCTGAGCCCAGGAGAAGTGGTGATATTTCACCTCTGGGGGGTAAAGAATTTGTGATAAGAAATGACCAGGACTGAGGGACTGGTTGCAGACCCGGGATGGAATAAAAATAAAAAATGAGGTGAGATTCTGAAATAGAGTAGGTAACGGGTATGGATGAAGATCATGGAGAGGTGACGGTATTTTGAGGGTCTCAAAACAGCTAGGCCATCAAAATGGTCACAGCATAACTTTAGTTGTGAATGGCTTTCTGAAAAGAAAATGGAACTTGCACTTTGATAGATGTGAGTTCAAATTTCAGCTCAGGCATTCAATAGCCATATGGCTTTGGCAATTTAGCAAAGTTATCCAGCATTTTTTCTCTTTTAATTTATTTTGTTATTGAAGTATAGTTGAATTCAATCTTGTGCAACATCTTTAATCCTTAATTTTCTCATCTTCAAAATGAGACTAATGATACTAGGACTATTTGAGAATTTAAAAGATATAAAGGCATATAAAGCACTAAATAACTCTAATCTTTTCCCTTTTCCTCTTTTCTGTTTGGAAATGATTGGGGGCAAGGAAGGGCTTCCCAGGTGGCTCAGCAATAAAGAATCTGCCTACAAGTTAGGAGCCACAGGAGATGTGGGTTCGATCCCTGGGCCGGGAAGATCCCCTGGAGTAGGGCATGGCAACCCACTCCAGTATTCTTGCCTGGAGAATTCCATGGAGAGAGGAGTCTGGTGGGCTTCAGTCCATAGGGCCGCAAAGAGACACGACTGAAGCGACTTAGCATGCACACATGCATAATGGCAAGGAAAGATGTATCTGTTCCTTTGGTTCTTGTCCTGAGATGTAGGATATCAAGACTGCAGCCCTGGGGTCAGAAGATCCTCCCTGGCCTCTGTGGTTTTCTGACCACAGGACTTCAGTGAGTACTCAGGGCACGCTGTAGAAGGCCTACCATCTTTGACCCTTTGGACAAATCCTCATACTCTTTGGGATTTTCAGCCATAATTTAGAAAACAGCCTCCAACTAAATTTTTAGAGGTCACCATCTGGTCCTGAGACCTTCAATCTTGGAGAATTAAACTTTCTTGTCTGCAGCCTCGCAGAGCACCAAAGCCTGGCCTGGAATCCAGGTGCAATGTTCTCTTGTATTAGCAGTTAATCCATGTTAATATGATAATGATTCACTATTATTTTCAGCACAGTTTTCCAAAATATGGGCCACAGACCACTTGTACCAGCATCAGCAGGTGGGCTTGATAAAAAATGCAGGTCCCTGGCCTCCTGCGAGACCTGTGCAATCAGACTCTCTAAAGTTAAAAAGCAAAAGCTTAGAAAGTTAACCAGTCCCTCGTTACACTTTTACGAAAATGTTATGGAAACATAAGGCCTTAGTCATCCAGAATCTCCTTTGTGGAGGAAAATTGGAGCCCTTGGGCAGATTTCTGGTTGCTTCAAAAATTACGTATTTTACTCAACTTTAGCAGCATGTGTATGAGTATTTTTTTTGTTAAAGATATCTTTGTGTAATTGAAAAAAAAAATCATACCTTAGAGGTGTTTCTGACCCTGCTTAGTTACAGGGCCAACTCTGTCCTTAGCCACTTATTCACTTCCCCCGGAACTTTCTAAACGCTAGAAACATTGCCGTGAAGGTCACAGACCATTTCTGTGGATACCCGATGAGACAGCGTGATTCGGAAAGTTCACTTTGATTCAGTCCTAAGCCACAGTGATAACCTGGTCAAGGCAGTGGGGGAGGGAAGGGAGTCCTGGTTCTTGTTTCTGGGGATGGGGGAGGGGGCCGCCAGAATAAAGGCTGATCACCAGCTTCCACTTCCTTTATGTTGACCGAGCTCTTGCTGCCAGTGTAGCTGTGCTTATACTGAGAGTTGGGGCAAAAATGGGCCCTTCCTCCAAAGCTGTGAACTCTGATCTCTTAGTCTAGAGAGAGATGAGTTGTGGACATTGAACAGACACCAGGAGCTTCCTCCTGACAACAAGGACTGCATGAGTTGGCTTTTCAGAGGGAACTTGTGACTTTGGATCACTCTGGAGAGACAAACCTTTTTTGGAAACAGCAGTGGCAGCAGCTTACGCATTAAAGTTCTGACCAGCTCTTATAGCGTTTTGAGTGAGAGGGTTCTACCTTGACCTCTGGGTGTCCCTGCATTGCAGAAACACAGTGGCTGTTCAGGGCATACTAGGAGCTGTGGGTAAAATTTCCAAGGAGTCACATCAGCTTCGGAGTGCCCAAAATAAGCATAAAAATGCTGCCAGGAAGACAGTCATTGGTACCATAAATCTTTTGGGGAACAAAGTAGAAAATTAATATTAGTGAAATAAAACAAGACAGGTCCTGGTGGTGTAGCTGATGTCACTGTCCTCAGCACCTAACTGCAGGTCAGGGGATGGGTGACCAGGTGGAGCTGGTTTCAGCCTCTTTCCAAGAGAGGCTGCATCCCTCCCTGAACAGAACACTGGTGGTAAAGGGCTCTCCTCTTTACAAAAGGATGAATCATCCTTTGCATCCTTCCCAGTTTATTCCTTCCCTTATTTTCCAGGAAACAAGAGGATTCATCTGACTTAACTGGAGATGGCTCCCTTTCCTAATTTTTGTTCCATTCCTGAAGCTTCCGCCCTGCAGGGCTCAGCGTGAGCAGACAGGAACACGGGAAGAGGCAACCACCCGAGAGGTACCAGTTCCCAGAGGCAGAGCGGCCCCTCTGCCGGGCCTGGGCAGAGAAAACTCCCCACCTCTTTCTTGTATTCAGTGGGGTTTTGCTGAACCTGGAAAGGAAGTAAATTCCAAAGGCAGGAAATGACCCAGAGACCATAACAATATGTGAAAAGCCAAGCCGGTACTTCCGTGGCTTTATTTCAAACTATTTTAATCTGTGTCCCAGGAAGCCTAACCCATTACCAGATGGAAATCTGTTTCCAGACGCCTCTGGGCATCTGCCACTCCCGGCTGGTGACATTTGTATGTTTCAAGAAGGCAGACCTGTCCTGATAGCTTCAAACTTCCAGAGAGGGGCAACCCCAGGAGGGTCCTCAGGTCTCTGGCTGGGAGCATCGACCATCTGATGTGCTTCGTCATAGCTGAATTGTTGCTGGCCCCCAGCCTAGAACACTGGCATGCCTCGTCTGTTCTTGAAGACTCACAGGATCTGAAATCAAAAAGCCCTGTGGTGCCAGAAAAAGCTGGCTGCCTTGCTGGCTGCCTAATCCCTTCCCACCAGGCTTCCCTAAAGAAACCGATGAGTCAGGAAGGAAGAAAACGTACCTGAGGGAGAGCTGGGTTGGGCTGGTCTCTCTCATTGCTTCTGAAAATTCCTCCTGTTTTGCAATGCGGGTCACGTTTGGCCATTCGGTTGTGCTTTTCCTGTGTCTTCCTCTATCATCTTTCTCTTCGAGGAACATTTCATTTACCACTCATGAAATTGTTAGGGGTAGCACACTGATTGAAACCGCCCACCCTGGCCAGGCACCATAGTAACCATTTACATGAGTTGTTTTATGACAGCAGATCCTGATAAGGAATACGGAACTAATAAGCCACCACCAACCGGAAGAGTTCAGGAAAGGTCGAAAGGAAACACCGCATGTCCATCCACTTCCCAGAATCCCTCTGGCTAGCATCCATCTTGGCTGAGCGATGCGTGTGCCACCAGGAAGGACTCTGAATTAGAATGATTGGCCAAAGACCACCCGGAAACTAATCCCATCACCATAAAACCGGAGACTGTGAGCCATGCGGCAGAGCAGTTCTCCTGGGTTCCCTTACCCTACTGCTGTCCATCTGGGTGCCCTTTCCCAGGAAAATCTCTTGCTTTGTCAGCACGTGTCTCCTCGGACAATTCTTTTCCGAGTGTTAGACAAGAGCCCAGTTTCAGGCCCTGGAAGGGGTCCCCTCTCCTGCAACAAAATCAGCTTGGCAAAAACAGGAGTCCCTCTGATGGGGAGTTAGTGTTGTAAAGATGTTTTCACTTAACTTTTGTCCCCAGGAGCAGGGTAAGAAAAACTTCCCACCTTGACTCCCAGATGGAACCATTGTTTACCTGCCTTGTTCTGGCCCCGGGGCCTCTGCTTTTCCTGGCTTTTAATTTTTCTGAGCACCATCCATCAGTCTTCCCACGGGTTTTAAACACAGTGACTTCTGGGATACTTGCTTCAAACAGGTATCCTGCTAATCCCCTCCCCTAGTAATCAGACCCTGATGCTGGTAAAGACTGAAGGCGGGAGGAGAAGGGGATGACAGAGGATGAGATGGTTGGATGGCATCATTGATTTGATGGACATGAGTTTGAGTAAGCTCCGGGGGTTGGTGATGGACAGGGAAGCCTGGAGTGCTGCAGTCCATGGGGTTGCAAAGAGTCGGACACAACTGAGCGACTGAACTGAACTGAACTGAGTAATCAGAGACTAGCCCATAGTTGAATTGATAATATGCCTAAATCTTTCAGCACTTTTGAAATGTTAAACAGATTAAAGGATAAAGAATCCAATATATTTGTTGACATCTGGTGTATAGAAAATCGCCAGCAAGAAAAGAAGTGGAGAGTTCCACGTCAGGCAGGGGGAATGAAGAGCAGCAGTGAAGGGCGCTGCCCTCCTTGTTCTGACATCAGATACCTGTCCTGGAGTCCCAGTGGCGCTGAGCCATCAATCTACAATTTGTGTGCTGTTTCTTATGAAAGTGGTTTTAAATAGTATATTCTGATAAGCTTGGATTTATCCTTGGACACGGAATGTATTTTCCATTACAAGACAGTAGCTTAATGTCAGAGGTAGTCTGTATCAATTATCTGAAGGTAGTAATGAACAGAAGATAAGAGAACAGGGGATCTTCCTAAAAAGGAGGGAGGGGGCGGAGAGAGAGAGAGAAAGAAAAAGTCTTTTTCGTTGTTGCCGGGAAGAGACAGTCTTGTAGGGAGTATAAGATATATGAGTCTCTCTCTTTCTCCCCTTTCCTCTGCTGATGGAAAAGGAGCCAGGAAAAGCTAGAAACAGGAGACAGAGGGAGGCCATCCCTTCAACTGTTAATAGCAGCCAAATAGGATAAATAGTTCATATTTATGATGATGATGACAACTGTGATGATGAAGAGAACATTTTGACCCAGATGAAAAAAAACAAAGACTTGATTTCAAGCTATGCTTAAGTCCCACATATTCCTGTTAGAGCCTCTTACATGATCCAAGGGACAGGAATTTAGGATGAATGAAATAAATATAATTGGATAGAAAAGTCAGGATTAGAATAAAATGTGATTGAGAATGGTTAAAAAAATTAGAAGGTGCCAAATTCCACCTATTTTTGTACTGCTTTCAGTCTTGAATGGTCTGTTAAAAGATAACATGATGAGTTAAAAACTTCTTTTCTTTTTTTTTGAGTTATAATTGACACATAATGTTATATTGATTTCAGGTATAACCCTGCTTATTTAACTTATATGCAGAGTACATCATGAGAAATTCTGGGCTGGATGAAGCACAAGCTGGAATCAAGATTGCCAGGAGAAATATCAATAACCTCAGATATGCAGATGACACCACCTTTATGGCAGAAAGTGAAGAACTGAAGAGCCTCTTGATGAAAGTGAAAGAGGAGAGTGAAAAAGTTGGCTTAAAGCTCAACATTCAGAAAACGAAGATAATGGCATCTGGTCCCATCACTTCATGGGAAATAGATGGGGAAACAGTGGAAACAGTGTCAGACTTTCTTTTTCTGGGCTCCAAAATCACTGCAGATGGTGATTGCAGCCATGAAATTAAAAGATGCTTACTCCTTGGAAGGAAAGTTATGCCCAACCTAGATAGAATATTAAAAAGCAGAGACATTACTTTGCCAACAAAGGTCCATCTAGTCGAGGCTATGGTTTTTCCAGTGGTCATGTATGGATGTGAGAGTTGGACTATAAAGAAAGCTGAGCGCCGAAGAATTGAAGCTTTTGAACTGTGGTGTTGGCGAAGACTCTTGAGAGTGCCTTGGACTGCAAGGAGATCCAACCAGTCCATCCTAAAGGAGATCAGTCCTGGGTGTTCATTGGAAGGACTGATGTTGAAGCCGAAACTCCAGTACTTTGGCCACCTGATGTGAAGAGCTGACTCATTTGAAAAGACCCTGATGCTGGGAGGGATTGGGGGCAGGAGGAGAAGGGGACGGCAGAGGATGAGATGGTTAGATGGCATCAGCAACTCAATGGACATGGGTTTGTGTAAACTCCGGGAGTTGGTGATGGACAGAGAGGCCTGATGTGCTGTGGTTCAGGGGTCACAAAGAGTCGGACACGACTGAGCGAATGAACTGACTGACTTATACAGGATAAGGATTCGTTATTTGTATATATTACAAAATGATCACCATATGTCTAGTTAAAGCCATCACCATACATAGCTACAAAAGTTTTTTTTCCTCTTGTGATGAACACTTTTTTTTTTTTTTTTTTTTGGCCACAGTACACACTACACGCCATGTGGGATCTTCCAGGATCACACCACACAGCGTGCAGGATCCAGCAGGAAGCAAACCTGTGTCCCCTGTAGTGGAAGTGCAGAGTCCTAACCACTGGGCAGCCAAGGATGAAGACTTTTAAGATCTACTCCCTTAGCAACTTTCAAATATGAAATTAGTAATATTAACTGTAGTTACAACACTATGCATTATATACCCATGACTTACTTATTTTATAACTGGAAGTTTGTACCTTTTGACCTCCCTCACCCATTTTGTGCCCCCTCACCACCACCCATCTGTTCTCTGTATCTATTTATGAGCTCAAGTTTAAAACTGCACTTTTATTTAAATGTATAACAGAGCAGAAGATTTTGTTAACCTCTCTGAGACGTATATTTGGGATGTCTGGCCACTGGGGACCTTCTCATCCTCTACAGGCTTCACCAGAAACAAAGAACAGAGGAGGAAATACACAGCTTCTTGAGTGCTAGCGGTGAAAGGCCAGAGTTCTGACAGTAAATGTTATATTCTGTTTAATCCCAGCTTTAGCAGAGGTAGTTGCTAGACATTTAAAATGGATGATTTTATTTTACAAATGGGAGGATAGAATAAAAAATTGAAAAAGAATAGAGTCAAGAATTCCAGACTATGTGCTAGGTGCCCAGGACACCACCGCAAATTCATGGAGGTTCTGTGGTGTAGGTTAAATGTCGAGGGTGATGCTTGACATCTGTTGGCCCCAGGTGGACTACTTGGTCAAGGTTGTTCAGGGTTTCAACATTAGATTGTGCTGCACTCCTTTCAAAGATATCTTTGGGTTTTCAGCAGCTGTTATAAAATGAGACTAGTAAGTAAAAATCTGTGTGAACATGAGGTGAATGAGTGGTGGTGTCTAAACAGCTTCCAAGGTTTGAGAAGATGTTCAATGCCCAGTTGTCATACATATCTTTTTATAAATAAATGTGGTTAAGAATAAAATTAAAATATTTTTTTCTTTCAATTTATGGGTATTATTTTTTTTCAAATAGCTAAGTTGTTGGGATCTTCCTATTGGATAAATGAGATTTATAGTGTTTTTTTTGGCCCAGGATCTCTGTGAAAAAAATTACTGAGACAGTAAGAAGCCATGAATTGGAAAAGTTTGGGAACCTCAGGATTAGAACAATACAAATTGTCTCAATGGGTGAAGATGGATTTTAATGACTTAGGCTCAATGGTGAGTATAGAAAAGTAATTCTATTTTTTTTCCCTAGACTATCCAGGGAACTGCTCATAGTAGTTCCCCTGTGGAAACAGGAACATTCTTAGTCTGAAGGTTTTTTATTAATGTAACTATTTGGTAGACTATTAAAAGTTGTCTTGTACAAGGATTCTCAAACTATCTTTCAATCTGTCATAGACTATGTGATAACTTGTGGTAACTTGGCTGGGCCAGGGAGCCCAGATATTTGTTATTCTAGATGTTTCAGCAAAGGTAATTTTTTAGATGAGATTGACAACTAAATCAGTAGTTGAGTAAAGCAGAATGTCTCTATAATATGGGTGGGCCTTATCCAATCAGTTGAAGGTCTTAACAGAACAAAGACTGAACTCCCCTGAGCAAGAAGGAATTCTGTATATATAAACACACACACACACACACACACACACACACCTTCTGTTGGTTCTGTTTCTCTGGAGAACTCTAATACAGATTGATACTTTTTAAAAATGCAATAAAAGTAAACTTCTAGGAAATCAATCATATGCTTAAATATTGTAAAAATGTTAAATTGTTATACAACCTTCTAAATGCTTAACTTCAGTTGCCATATTTAGTTTGTCTGATTAATAATAATAGTCTGTTTTGTAAATAAGTTCATTTGTATCAGTTTTAGATACCACATATAGTGATATCATGTGATATTTGTCTTTCTTCCTCTGACTTACTTCACTTAGTATAATAATTTCTAGGTCCATCTATGTTCTGAAGATGATGTTATTTTAATCTTTTTTACAGCTGAGTATTATTCCACTGTACATAAATATACATCTTTATCCATTCACCTGTAGATGGACATTTAGATTGCTTCCATGTCTTGGCTATTGTAAACAGTGCTACAACAAACATTAAGATGCATGTATCTTTTTGAATTATGACCTTCTCCAGATATATGCCCAAGAGTGGGATTGCTGGATCATATGGTAACTCTATTTTTTATTTTTTAAGGAACCTTCATATTGTTCTCCATAGTGGCTATACCAGTTTACATTCCCACCAACAGTGTAGGAAGGTTCCTTTTCTTCACACCCTCTTCAACATTTATTATTCATACTTTTTGATGATGACCATCCTGACCAGTGTGAGGTTATATTTTATTGTAGTTTTGATCTGCATTTCTCTAATAATTAGCAATGTTGAGGATCATTTCATGTGCCTGTTAGCCATCTGTTTGTCTTTGGAGAAATGTCTATTTAGGTCTTCTGCCCATTTTTGATTGGGTTGCTTATTTCGTTGATATTGAGGAGGAGAGGAATAAATTAGTAACAGATACACACTGTGCTGCTGCTACTGCTGCTAAGTCGATTCAGTCGTATCCGACTCTGTGCGACCCCATAGACGGCAGCCCATCAGGCTCCACCATCCCTGGGATTCTCCAGGCAAGAACACTGGAGCGGGTTGCCATTTCCTTCTCCAATGCATGAAAGTGAAAAGTGAAAGTGAAGTCACTCAGTCGTGTCCGACTCTTAGCGACCCCATGGACTGCAGCCCACCAGGCTCCTCCGTCCATGGGATTTTCCAGGCAAGAGTACTGGAGTTGGGTACATATCTATATATAAAACAGATAAATAACAAGGCCCTACTGTATAGCACAGGGAATGATATTCAATATTTTATTATAACCTATAATGGAAAAATAATCTGAAAAAATATATATTCTTATATATGTATATAATAAGGGTTTCTCAGGTGGCTCAGTGGTAAAGAATTTGCCTGCCAATTCAGGAGATGCAGGAGATCAGGGTTTAATTCCTGGGTTGGGAAGATTCCCTGGAGGAGGAAATGGCAAACCACTCCAGTACTCTTGCCTGAAAAATTCCATGGACAGAGGAACCTGGCAGGCTACAGTCCATGAGCTCACAGTTTGACACAATTTAGTGACTGAGCACACACACATATATAATACTTATTATATATATTCTTTTGTATATATAATATATATATATATATATAAAACTGAATTACTTTGTTGTATACCTGAAACTAACACAACATTGTAAATCAACTATACTTTAGTTTAAAAAAAAGTAAAGAAAAAAAAGTGGATGTTAAAAACTGTACTTTATAAATAAGTTGCATTTTGTAAGTAAAATCTTCATGGAAATAAAAGAAACTGCTGGCAGAAAAGACCCCATGGATGGGTGACTCACAGCCCCCCTCTCAAAAAAAAAAGAATTTGTGGGACACACTTTCTGTAGCATTGATCTCATAAAAATGTTAATATATCCAGGTGTGTGTGTATGTGCTTGGTTGCTCATCATGTCTGACTGAGCAGCCCCGTGGACGGTAGCCTGCCAGTTTCCTCTGTCCATGGAATTTTCCAGGCAAGAATACTGGAGCAGGTTCCCATTTCCTTCTCTGGGGATCTTCCTGACCCAGGCATTGAACCGGCATCTTTTGTATCTCCTGCATCAGCAGGTGGATTCTTTACCACTAGTGCCACCTGGGAAGCCCATATATACCCACACACGCACACATGTATTTATTTACTTTTTATTTTGAACTAATTTTAAATTTACTGAAAAGTTGTAGAACTGGTACAGAGCTTTGCTGTATATACCCGAGTTTCCCAATTTTAACATCTCTACAACCAAGTACAATTTTCCAAATGAAGACATGAACACTGGTACCAAACTATTAACTAAACTTCAGAGCTTAAGTTTCACCAGATATATATTTAAATAGTGAAGTCACTACTCTAGGATGTACAACTTTAGCACGTACTGGGTCAGAAGATTTTTGCAGAATGGGTTGAAACTGATGCTTTGCTTGCAGATCAGCCAGCTGAGAATAGAACAGTTTGACAGCAACTGTGGATTGTTCTATAGAAGAACATACAAACCACAAACCTCAGTAAAAAACATCACATATATTGATAGAGCCAATACCATAGTTCTTAAGCTTAACTGTCATTACTGCCAGAAATAACAAATACTTTTGTATTTAGAGATGTTCAGTTCAGTTCAGTCGCTCACTCACGTCTGACTCTTTGCAACGCCATAAACTGCTGCACGCCAGGCCTCCCTGTCCATCACCAACTCCCGGAGTCCACCCAAACCCATGTCCATTGAGTTGGTGATGCCATCCAACCATCTCATCCTCTGTCGTCCCCTTCTCCTCCTGCCCTCAATCTTTCCCAGCATCAGGGTCTTTTCAAATGAGTCAGCTCTCTGCATCAAGTGGCCAAAGTATTGGAGTTTCAGCTTCAATATCAGTCCCTCCAATGAACACCCAGGACTGATCTCCTTCAGAATGGACTGGTTGGATCTCCTTGCAGTCCAAAGGACTCTCAAGAGTCTTCTCCAACACCACAGTTCAAAAGCATCAATTCTTTGGCGCTCAGCTTTCTTCACAGTCCAACTCTCACATCCATACATGACCACAGGAAAAACCATAGCCTTAACTAGACGGACCTTTGTTGGCAAAGTAATGTCTCTGCTTTTTAGAGAGGTTAGTCACTTAATAACAAAATGCTTAAATGTGAATCTGAAATGGTGTGCATTTTTTGCCAAGTGATTGTTTTCTATCTCTTCTGTAAAGTCTTTTATGACCTTTCATAGGTAGAACCCACTGTAATGGCTTTTGGGGCCTTACTGTGACTTCACAGATGTCTGTCATCGTACCAGTAACAGTCACTATTACTATAATTTGGGTGGGTACCTGCTAAACTGTGAGGTACTTGTGGGCATGGGTGTGTCTTGCTCACACTGATAGCTCAGTGCCTGGCCTAATGCCTGTAGCATAGCAAGCCTGCAACACATGCTCACTAAAGAAAGGAAGTAACTAGTCAAACACACAATACGTTCATATCAACATTTTTTCACTTGTTGGAAAAATAGCCTGTGTGTGTGCTTGGTTGCTCAGTCATGTCCTACTCTCTGCAGCCCCATGGACTGTAGCCCACCAGGCTCCTCTGTCCATGGAATTTTCCAGACAAGAATACTGGAACAGGTTGCCATTTCCTCCTCCAATGGATCTTTCCCACCCAGGGATCAGACGGTTGTCTCCTGCATCTCCTGCATTGGCAGGAGGATTCTTTACCAACATGCCACCTGGGAAGCCCTAACTCAAAATTATGCTAGTGACGAAGACAAGGCTGCAGGTACATTTAAAAGGAAAAGCTTACAAGGGCCTTGTGTTTGAGAAACAGGCTTTGAATGCCAGGTATGACCTACAGACTGAATAAAGAATATCGCTGTTGCAAATAACACAAATATCTGATGCTGACTCACTTATTCCATAAATGGATTGTTCTCTGAAGGTAACTTTATCCATCCGAGTAAAACCCGATTTCCACTTAGACTGGTGTGTTATTAATAATTATCATAATTATTCAGCATTTATGCAGTATGTGTTTTAAAGTGTTATTTTCCTCATTCTTAATGAGCTATGCAGACAGAGGTAATGAAAGGTAATCTAGTGTCACATGCAGCTGGTATTCATTACATTGTGATTGACTGATTCATTACTGAACTCAGTTAGGGACAGGTAGCTGCAAACTTATAGGAAAAAAGCCTCCCTCACTTTTACATGGAGGAAGTGTGGGGAGTGGGAGAGGCTGGGGAGTAAGGGGCAGGCAGAGACTAGAGAGGCCAGGAGTTCCTCCCAGATGGGAACGGAGCAGCCTTCCGAATCCCTGACCCACTTCAGCAATCCGCAAGGCACTCTGGGATTACATACGCAGAGTGTTTATTTGCCCTGTGAAGGAGTGTCCATTGGGATCAGAGCTGCTGTTTCTTAGGAACAAACTGTTTAGGGATTGCTTTTGCGGGCTTCCCAGGTGGCTCAGAATCCACCTGCAATGCAGGAGACCTGGCTTCAATCCCTGGATCCCAATCCCTGGATCAGGAAGATCCCCTGAAGGAGGAAATGGCAACCCATTCCAGTATTCTTGCCTGGAGAATTCCATGGAGAGAGGAGCCTGGCAGGCTACAGTCAGACATGACTGCATGACTAACATACACATTTTATGAATCTGGGATTAATTGCCAGCATTCTACTTATGCTTATATCATCTGATTATAAAGCTGGGAAAAATAAGATCTCAAGAAAAATTTATAGAAATTCAGAACATAAAAGCTGAATAGTGAGATATTCTCATAGGAGATACTGCAATTATGGTAGGGTGACTAGTGAGAAAGGAAAGTGTGGATCCTAAGTGTCCCTAGTGGCCAAGGACGATTGGAATATGTCCTTGAGAAACGGAAAGAAGAGATGTGTCTCCTATTTGTTGGAAACCTCACTTCCTTCTAGAAGCCCTGCTCAGTGGGTTGCCCTGGTTCTGTCAATTGAAAGATGAAAAAGGCTCTAACAATGGGAGTTGTAATTAAGGTTGGGTTGTTGGCTTAAAAAAAATAATGTATTAGGTCTCTGGTAAGTACTCAGAAATCCTTCATCTCGCCGTTTTTTTTTAATTAGCACATGACATTCGTGTACTTTGGTTTCATTGGGCAGTGACCACAAATATTTGTCTGGAACCCAACTTGGAAGAAAGGAAAGTTGAGAAGATAAAAATACAGACCTTTCCTGGCAGTTGAGTTGGCTGGGAGAAATACAGAAAAGCTCAGGGAAATGTGCTGCTATAAACTCAAAAATCTACTTTGTCAGAGGCCTGGCAGGCCAGGTTAGCCTGGGGCCATACATGAATGCCACCAGGGAAGTAAAAGAACCAGCCTGGAGCACTCAGAAAGGTGGCAAAGCAGATTTCTCTTATCTTGGGTAGAAGCTCAGATCCAGAAGTCAGAGAGTGTTATGAGGGTTAAGTGAGATAATGCCTGCCATGGTGACCAACGCACAGCCTGGCACCTAGCAGATGCTTGGGACAACCTGGGTTTCCTTCCCTACTGTGATTTCATCAGGCCTGGGCGTGGGTGTCTGAAAACACTGTCTCAGAGGATAGCTTCCTGCCATGCTGGTATTCTACATTTTCAAAACCACGGGAAAGCTGGACTCATGCAAACTCCAAATTCTTCTGTTCAGGTTGAGAATAGCCATAGCTAGGGATGCAGCTCAGTTTCTTCATTTGCAAAATATTATATTTCTGGGAAATAAACTTGAGACCCGAGTGAGGAAGCACACCTGATATCATTTCTTCAGATAACAATTGGTATGGATTTCAACTCAGAAGAGGACCCTAAGAACTCCCTCCCACAGGGACTACTGTTATTTCTATTCGAGGAAAGGACCCAATCTCTGGGATGCCTGAGCTAAGATTTCTTGGTAGTACCTTACCAGTTTCTCACAGATACGTTGCTTGGAAGCCTAAACCAGGGGGCAGCAGGGAGCTTTGATTCCAGCTGGTCCCCTCTCCACCAGCTTGGTCAAAACATCAACAGAGTCCTGCCGTTTGCGACCACCTTTTGACCAGGAAGTCCTACCTGCTGCATCTTCCTGGCCAAAAGGCACGTCCCTGGCCAGCTGTCCTTTTTAGCCTCTTATCCTGCTGTGGTGCTGCATGTTCTTTCATCATGCTTTTATTTTTAGTCTCTTTTCTATTGGATTCTTCTCGTCACCTTTGAAGTGTGCTGAAGTCTCCCACTGAGAGTGGAGTGGGAGGAGTGGAGACAACCATATCACAACCGTACATTCTTCTTGAACCATTACATTTTCTTCTCCCCCTTATAGAGCATTCTAGAAAGAATATTTATACTTGTGGACTCCGTTTCTCACTTCCCACTCGCTCCTCTGGTCACTCTCAGCTTGGCTCCTGAGCCATCAACCAAACCAAACAGCTTGTGCTGAGGTCCTTTCTCTTCCCCTGCCTCCCCAGCAGTCATCTGTCCTGTTCACCATCCCTCCTGGGACCACTGTCTTTTCTTAGCTTCACTGATACAAGACTTTTCTGGTCTCCTCTGTCTTCTCTGACAGCTAATTTACTATCATTTTTTGTAGCCTTCTCTATTCTTTTCAAATTAACAAATATTAAAATACCCAAGGTTCACTCCTAGACTCTCTTCCCTCCTTCTATATTTTATTCATGCCAAAAACGTTTTCCCAGCCTAGATCTCTCCTCTGAGCTCTAGACCCACGTATCCACTTCCTACTTAACATTTCTACTTGGGAAGTCTCACAGATATTGAAAATATAACACATCCAAAACCAAACTCTATTTTTTTTTCAATTTTAGTATTTAAAAAGTAGAGTTGATTTATAATGTGTTAATTTCTGCTGTAGAGCCATGATTCAGTTTAAGGTATATCTATTCTTTTCCATCATGGCTTATCACAGGGTACTGAATATAGGTCCCTGTGCTGCACAGCAGGCCCTTGTTGTTTATCCATTCTATATAGTTTGCATCTGCTCATCCCAAACTCCCAATCCATCCCTGTCTTTGTCTTGGCAACCGCAAGTCTGGTCTCTATTTCTGTGCGTCTGTTTCTGTTTTCTAGATAGGTTCATTTGTATCTTTTATTATTTTTTTTTTCCAGCTATACCACACAGCATGCAGAACTTCCCCAACCTGCTATTAAACCCGTGCCCCCTGCATTAGAAGCATGGAGTCTTAACTGGACCAATAGGGAAGTCCTTGTATCATATTTTAGATTCCACATACAAGTGATACCATATGTCATTTGTCTCTCTCTTTCTACTTACTTCACTTAGTATAATAATCCCTAGTTGCATCCATGTTGCTGCAAATGGCATTATTTTGTTGTTTTTTTAGGGCTGAGTAGTATTCCATTGTGTATATGCACCACATCTTCTTTATCCATTCCTCTGTAGATGGACATTTAGATTGTTTCCATGTCTTGGTTATTGTGACTCGTGCTGCTATGAACATAGGGTGCATGCATGTTTTTGAATTATAGTTTTTAAACTTGATCTCCATCCCCAACCTCAAATTTCTTCAGTGTTCCCCATCTCATTGAAGAGTTAAATAGGCCAGAACTTGAGTCTCCAAGACCCTTCCCTCTGCCTTACCCTTCACATTCAGTTTTGCCTTCTAAACCTCTCCTGAATCCATAATCTTGTTCCTTCTTCCTTTCCCACTATCCGGAGCTACCATCATCTCTTACTTAGATTGCTACAAAAGCCTCTTTACTGGTCTATCTGCAGCCATTTTGACCTTTACCTCTCACAACATATCCAGGGTGATTTCTTCATCTGATCTTTATGGCCACCACTGCCCAGGCTGAAAATGGTTGAAATGCTTGAATTTCTTTCCATTATTTTAGGACACAATATTCTTAACATACCCTGCCCCTATCCAGCTTTATCTGAAACCATGCCCCACCATGCTTTCTGCACACCAGCCACTCTGGCCTTCTTTCACTTCCTTTTACTTGGTATGTTTCCCTTTCTCAATAGTTTTTTGCCCAGAAAGCTCCTCACCCCTCTTCAACTTGTAACTTCGCCCCTTTCTTCAAGTCTTTCTCAGTTGTGGCTTCCCCAGAACTGTCTTCCCTGACCTCTATATCCAGGGCAAATCTCTACCATATGACACTGGGTACTTCTCCTTCATATCATGATCATGGCTGTAATTTTATATTTATTGTGATTATTTGGTTCAGATAAATTTCTCACTGACTGTAGACTCCATGAGGGTAGGGACTGTGCCTGGTTTTCTGTGCCTAGACCCAGCACAGAGCCTAGTATGTGTAATACATAGAAGATGCTTGGTAAATATGTTTGTTGAATAGACGACTGAATGAATGAACATGGACTTAGGTTTTCTGTGATTTCTTTGGCTCCCTCTTTTTTTGGCTATCTCACCCATGCCTTATCCTTTGTCTAGTCGTTGGAAACTCAATCATGACTTTGGTTTACATGTTCAGTGCCACTGCTGGGTCTTCTTTCTATGTTGGTAAGGAAACTCATGAGATTCTGCATAACCTCTGGACAGCGTCCTCCGGTGGACACTTCCTCTCATGCAATAATTTTGTTATTATCAGAATTCTGTTCAGAACTTCAGGCTTAGATAATAAGAGAGAGCCATCTGGGTTGGGGGTGGAGTAGAGAATCTCCCACCTAGAATAATAAGATCATGGAGTTGGAAGAAACCCTTGGTAATCATTTAATTTCTCAAGTGAAGCAGACATTCTTTCTGTACCACTCCTGGCAGATGCTGTTTTGTCGCTAAGTCGTGTCTGATTCTTTTGCGACCCCATGGACTGTAACCTGCCAGGCTGCTCTCTCCATAGGATTTCCCAGGTGAGAATAGTGGAGTGGGTTGCCATTTCCTTCTCCAGGGGATCTTCTCTATCCCAGGATTGAATCCGCATCTCCTGCACCGGCAGGTAGGTTCTTTACTACTGAGCCACCAGGGAAGCCCCTCCTGGAAGATACTAGTAGCTAATGTTTATTGAGCACAGGCCTGTTACTGTCTTAAGAACATTGATATGAATGAACCTATTGAATCCTTTGTAACCAAATGGTAAGTACAGTTACTGTAATACATCTTTTGTAGATGGAGAAATGCTATGCCACCTTTGTAGTTAGCCAGTGTTTATGTGGACACTTCCAGAAATGGGAATTCACTCCACTATGAACTGGATAGGAGTTATTTCCCCTAGTTCCAGCCTCTATTGTATAGAATAGCCTGCTCCAACTTCCACAGACAGTCATTAGAATATTTTCAAATAGTAAGAATAGTTTTTTTCCTGTTTATAAAAATAACATATTCTTGTTGTATAAAATTTGGAAAAGTTCAGAAGAGTATAAGGAAAATAAGAATCTTTGATAAACAAGGAGAAAATAAATGTTAACTGCCCAGAAACCATTAGCTTTTCGTTATTGTTTTTAACATCTATATTTCTTTAAGGGCCCGTATAAAATCTCTGGCCAGTCAAGACACCTAGTTCTCTGTCCCATGACCTTTCAACAAGCCAGATGTTTTTTCTTTGTATAAAATTCTAAATGTGAAATTTTGTATTTATCCCTTATAAACTATATTTTGCTTATTTTGATTTTTTTCTTCCATACTGCTGAAACTTTAAAATCTACATTCTGCTACCTAGTATGTTAGCCTTCCAGCTTTGTATGCTACATGATTTTGATAACAGAACTTTCCAAATGTTTATTCTAGACATTGATAAGACGTTGAGCAGTAAAGAGCTCTGTGATGCTCTCTCAGGACCCTCCCTCCAGGCTCACATGGATCCTTTCATCAATCATTTAGTATGGCCGCTCAAGAAAATACAAATCAGTGATCACGTCTCAATTTCTAAGTGCTCACAAATCATCATTTAAATACTCCATTCTAGAATTTTCCTGGAAATCCTTCCATGTCAATCTGTTACATCAGACTTTTCACTGCAGTGGAAGGGGCTGAGTGTAGATAAACTGGCCCTGATTAACATTTAATGGGGCTGAAGAAAGGATCCCATGGGTGTACATTGTCTTATTCTTATTACTTCAGGAGATCAGCTTCCTGTCAACATACAGGAAACTGGAAAGCTGCAGTCTAATAATACAGTCACTGACAGGAAAATTATTGTTTAGATGGCCCTTCCGGATTTCTCAATTGAATAATCTTGATGAAGAATGACTGTTTGTATTTTTTTTCTTTTTATGACTTGGATCAACTTTCAAGGCTACCTGACTTCATGTAGTAGATGGGCTGCTTCCATGTTGCATAAAAATTCTTTTTTTGGAAGTCAATTCTACCTAAAATGTACTACTGCAGGAGTTTCCTTTTTAAGGCCATCCTGACGTGAGACATTTTATGAAGTCAAGGATCCTTCAGTGATTTATCTCTTTGAATTTTAAAAATCAGAGTTGCTTAAAGCAAAGAAAAATGATACTGCATATTTCTTTGCTTTTGGAAACGTCGGGTAACATTATGTTTTGTGACTGTCATTTTGAGCAAACAGGATTGGTAAGATCTTGGGACTGCCAGGCAGCCAGCTAAAGAGGAAAACCCAAATCTCTACCCAAAGTCACATTCTCACCTCACCATTCTCTGGTGCATTCCTACTGATGGAAGATTGCTTCTTTTGATCCCCCTGATGGATATTTTTCTCACTTTTCAACTGTCTTCATCAATAACTCAAAGAAAATTCTATGGACACATCTTCTCTGAGTCTTCCGGTCACTGAGCTGCAGCAGGTGGGGCTGGTGGTCCGGGGACGACTGCAGTCAGGGGTCTGTGTTCCTGGTTCTCTTGGGCGGGAGCTGTGTGGAGGCCAGAGTCTCCGCTTGTTCACCTCTATGTCTCCATAGGACTAGCCAGAGCCTCCCAGGAAATGGTGTTAATTGACTCAATGATGACTCCTAAACTTGAACTGGAACCAGCTCCTGGGATACCATGGGGTCCACCCTGTTGTCACCAAGGGAACCGTGATGGTTTAGACTGGCTTCTCCTTTCTGAGATTGCCCTCCCCTGAACTCCTGAAATATTCTGAGACTCACTGGCCCTTAACCAAACTTCCTCCTCCCCTGCTATTGTTTGGGTACGTGTGAGCAAGTATGTATATATTATTTGTATATATCAGTAGTCTTGTCTAGGTTTCTGTGTATTATGTCTCCAGGTTAGGTACCATGCCTTAATCCTAATCCCAGCCCTTTATCCCAATCCTTAATTCGGTTCAGTCACTCAGTCGTGTCCGACTCTGTGGCCCCATGGACTGCAGCATGCCAGGCTTCCCCGTCCATCACCAACTCCCAGAGCTTGCTCAAACTCATGTCCGTTGAGTCAATAATGCCATTCAACCATCTCATCTTTTGTCATCCTCTTCTCCTCCTGTCTTCAGTCTTTCCCAGCATCAGGGTCTTTTCCAATGAGTCAGCTCTTCGCATCAGGTGGCCAAAGTTTTGGAGCTTCAGCTTCAATCCTAATCCTAACTGCTAACTAATCCTGATTTTGATCCTAATCCTAAATCTTAAATCCCAGACTCCAAGATCCCTACTCAATAGTCAGTCTTTAATAAATATTTGCTTTTCATTATGAACATTACTTTGATCTTAACATCACTAAAATCACTAGAAACTGCCATGCATTTTCTATGTTGTATTATCCAATGAGAATTATAGTTAAGAATGAGCATCTGCTCCATTTAAAGAGCAGGAGATTAAAATACCTTCAGTATAAAATTGCAGGTTTAGTATGTAACTCAACATCTTATTGTTATGAAAGTTAATCTACATGGAGGATTTCAGTTAACCTTATCAGTTAATTGGAATAGCCTCTTGATCATGATCACACCGTTTGCCAGTAAAGCGTGTTTACTTTAAAGTGTGGTCTCTTTCTAGTTTCTATCCTGTTATCATGCTGATTTCATAGGATAATTTACAGATAGCTTAAAACAAAATAATATAAATGAATCAATTAATTTAGCCAGAACCACTTACATCTCACTTTTAGTTTCATGACCAGCTACATAATTTGAGGAAGCCAGTGCAAGATAAATATGTGGGGTTCCTTGTTATTAAGAATTTCTAGCTGGTGACAGCAGAGCACTAAGCCCAGTGCACGCCCATGGAACTGGCCCTCTGTGCACTTTACACATGGGGGAACTCAGGTCTAGAAAGGCACAGCAAGATCCTGCCAGGTCCCAGCTGACAGGTGCTAGACAGGTAGTTAGAACTTGGCCACTGGACATTTGGTAGCTGCTCCCACTGCTTGGTTCCCCATTCCTGGGCTTCTCCCTCTACCCAGTGGGGAGCTGGGTTACATTCTCAGTGCTGGTAACTGGACATTCTCCTTTTACCACTTTCTTGGGTTGTTCCTACCCTTCGTCTGATTTCTTTCCTAATGCCTCACCGGAACTGATTTGCCTACAGCATCTCCTCATGGTCAGCATGACCTCTGCCACTGGTTTTCTTGAAAATTCCGAGGAGATTTATGAGGTGCTGGTGGAAAGAAAGCTGATTAGAGGCATTTTTGCAGATTGGATTGCTCTCCTTGGCTCTCAGAAGCAGAAGTGGTGTGTTTCTTCAGCGAGTTTCTCCCCGCTTCCCACATCTCAGCATACACTCATTCCTAAGAGCGAGCTGAGATGTCTTGGCCAAAATTGCCTTAGGATAGGCTCCTGAATGTGCTGGATATTAATAAAGAGAGGGTAAGAAATTCCATCAGTCCCTGGAAATCAATTCCCAATCTCCAGTTCTATCTGAATTCAGCTCCATCTTGAATAGCCATGTCTGTTGTTTGCCAGAATTCCATGGACTTGAGAATGTGATAAAGAATTTCATTTCCTTCTTTCTCCCCAGAGGGACTGCCCAATTGGTGGCTATAGGAATTCAGACCCTTTTTTTGTGCCAAAAGCCCCCAAGCCGCAGACAGTGCATTAACTTCGGAATGTGGCCAAGCCAGTCCCTTTGAGAAGGGAGCTTAGCTGCCCTGAGCTGGCATCTGTGCTGACACAGCCTTGAATCTAGCCCACAGGCTGGGTTTTGAGTTTACTAGTAAAATTTAAGCAAGCCTAAAGAAACCCTTGATTCAATAAAAACAAAAATAGCCTTAATTTAAAGAAAATCAGGGTGGAGTAGGGGAGGGATAGGACTTTCACATTATCTCCACATAACAGATAATGAAACAGGTTCAGCTGCTGTTGCTGCTGCTGCTGCTAAGTCGCTTCAGTCCTGTCCGACTCTGTGCGACCCCATAGACGGCAGCCCACCAGGCTCCGCCGTCCCTGGGATTCTCCAGGCAAGAACACTGGAGTGGGTTGCCATTTCCTTCTCCAATGCATGAAAGTGAAAAGTGAAAGTGAAGTCGCTCAGTCGTGTCTGACTCTTCGTGACCCCATGGACTGCAGCCTACCAGGCTCCTCCATCCATGGGATTTTCCAGGCGAGAGCACTGGAGTGGGGTGCCATTGCCTTCTCCGGAAACAGGTTCAGGGAGGTTTAAAAAAATCTAATTAAAATTATTTTAGAATTTCACATCCCCCCACCCCCCACTCCAAACTTTTAGATGGACTCAAAGCCCAAGCCAAAGCCATCGATTTGATACTGGCTCCACAATGTCAATAGGCAACTTTCCTGAGAGCCCTTCTTGCTGACAGGAAACACCCTGGGGAAATATGCAGCAAATGGAAGACATAGTGGGGTCCTTAGGGAACTTTCCTATAAGGGGGTGGGTAAAATGAAGACACAAATCAAACAAACACTGTAATATTGATATAAAACAAGCTACTAAGGACCAAATGCAAAATACAGACATGCTTTTTGTGGCAGTGAGGAGCAAAATGCAAGAATCAGGTCAGTGAACCAGGGAGGGCTTCCTGTAGGAGGCACCATTTCAAGCAGAATTTTGAAGGTGGTCTGGGTGAAGGGAAGTGCCAAGGGAAAGGGGGCGGGTAATCCCTCTGGGACCTGAGATGATGCTTTGGATTATGTAGATGACAAACCTGTCTTTTCCCTTAATTATTGTACTTTATCCATCACATGTTATTTTTGCTGTGTTCTAAATGATTCAGACTGCTCTGTCTGGATAGATCTGATCTCCAAGATTTCCTTGACTGAATGTGCAGGTATTTGTAGTTAGACTATAAAGTGCACATAGAGTGGGAATGTATAATGTGAAACCTTAATTCTGCCAATAAAAGTAAAAATGCCAGGATGTGAGCTATGCTGCTTCCCTTTAGTAATTACTCATTTCTGACCAAAAAAAAGTGGGAGGCTTAATTCACCCCCAGGGCAATTTAAAAACACTCTTGCTGGTTAATTCACTCCCAACCCTGTTCCCCAAATGGTTTTTCAGCTTTCTTTTTTCAGTCCTTATTTTAGAAGTTATATCTTTCTTTCTGATTCATGACTGTGTAATCATTTAATTAGTTAATCTGGATAAAAGTGACACTTTCCTCTAAAGCAAATATACTTTGTTCTCCTTGGGAATATCATACATAGAGAAGAACTATAGATTACTTGTTACAAATGCAAGCAAGTTACATGTGCATTCCCTGGATATCATGATCAGCACCATCCCCATAAGTGAGCAAAAGACTTTCTCCGTCAAATAACAGGCATCAATTAAAGCAGGAATTTAGATCCTCATTCACAGGATTATAAATTATTAAGCTTCACAGATCTGATCAACAATTAGGGGCTGGAGGAGACCTCCTTTTGCTTCATAGAATCTGATTGCTTCTGCTCCGTATCATGTTTCTAAGAGGATTTAAAATCTGGTTTCAAACAGCTGTCAGAATGATTCTCCCCTTTCTTAAGGCATTCATTAGAAAATAAAATCAGATATAATTAACAAAGAAACCAACCTATCTGCCTGCTGTTCTGACTTGTTATAATAAGTGTTATTTCTACTTACAAACAGTTTCCTGTCAGCATCCTGCTGTTTCTTTAATAAGACTTCTGTACTGGGGAAGAAAAAAAAGCTTGGCATTAAAATTAAGCCCTGACTTGTCGTCACTTCTCTTCCTGTTCATCTGTGTTCAGATCCAATTTGCTTGGAGGCTAAAAGGAACTAAATATGTCAAAACCATCACTGAGAGAGAGAAGGGACCTCTCTGCTCCTGGAGTTGGCTGAAGGATGAGGCTGCCTTTAGACTCACGAGAAACACTCTCTTCTCTCCCTGCTGGGCTTGGGTGGCCCTTGTGGCTTACCAAAGGACTGGGAAATCTATTCAGGTTCCCGGGGTTGGTCTCCCAGCTGATGACGATGTTCTGGTACCTTTGAGCCAGTTCCAGAGGTTCATGTGAGTGGGCAATCCAAAGAGAACTTTGATCTCAAAGTTGGCCTCTGGGTTTGGTAAGGATGGGAGACACCGCATAAGAATAATTGGGGGGTATTGCCGAGCTGGCAAATACAGCAATGGATATAATGCTATGTGATCCAAAGTTAGGGGATTATGGTCTTCCTCTTTTGGATCTTTTAAATTAATCTTTTAAAAATTGTGGAAAACTTCAAACATACCAAAGAAAGTAAAATAGAATAATAAACTCCCATAAACCTGTCACCCATTTTCAGTAATTATTTACTCATGTTTTTGACACCCCCACCAAATTCCCCTTTCTGTACTGTTTGAGAAACCAATTCAAGACACTCTATCATTTCATCTATAAATAGTTTGGTTTGTGTCTCTAAAAAAAGACTCCTTTAAAAACTACAACTATAATCCCATTAACACACCTAAAAATAATGAATAATTAATTCCTTCATATAATCAAATATTCAGTGTTTAAAATTCCAGTTGTGTCATAAACAAATGTTTGAAAAATAATTTCTTTGATCCAGATTCAAGTAAAGTCCCACAATTTGATTGGTTGATATGTTTCTTTCTTTTTAATAAACTGTTTATTTTGGAATAATTGTGCTGGTGCTGCTGCTAAGTCGCATCAGTCATGTCCAACTCTGTGCTACCCTATAGACGGCAGCCCACCAGGCTCCTCTGTCCCTGGGATTCTCCAGGCAAGAACACTGGAGTGGATTGCCAAGTCCTTCTCCGGGAATAATTGTAGATTTCCAAAAAGTTGCAAACAAAATACAGAGAATTCCTGCAAGCCCTTCACCTGATTTCCCCTAAAGTTAACATATTATGTATTGATGGTATATTTGTCAATGCTGAAAGGTTAATATTGTGACATTACTATGAGCTAACCTACTAGCTTTATTCAAACTTCACTAGTTTTTCCCTTAATGCTCCCTTTCTGTTCCAGGATCCAATTCAGGACTCTACAATACACTTCGGTGTTGTGATTTCTTATGCTTCTCTGATTTGTGACAGTTTCTCAGTCTTGTTTGCCTTGGTAGATCAAGTATTTAGTAGAAGGGCCCTCTGTTTGGATTTGTCTAATGTTTTCCTTGGTGGCTCAGACGGTAAAGTGTCTGCCTACAATGCGAGAGACCCGGGTTCGATCCCTGGGTTGGGAAGATGCTCTGGAGAAGGAAATGGCAACCCACTCCAGTATTCTTGCCTGGAAAATCCCATGGAAGGAGGAGTGTGGTAGGCTACAGTCCATGGGGTTGCAAAGAGTCGGACATGACTGAGCAACTTCACTTCACTTCAATGTTTTCTCAGGATCAGACTGGAGTTATGGGTTTGGGGAAAGAATATCACAGAGGGTTAGGGGTTACTCTCATGGGCATTATATCAGGGGGTACATATCACTATGACCTTAAGTCTTTAAAAAGTCTCTTTAGTCCATCTCTATACCATAGCAAGTTACTTGTGGAAGAATCTCTAGACATTTGTTTTCTTTTTTAATATATAGGGACCATGGCCATTTTTAGGCTGAGTAATGGAGGTCTCTGCTTCAACCCCAGGCTGCTTTCCAAACAGTTGCCATCTCAACACTTCCTGTTCATTTGTATCCCATAACATCACAAGACAAGGTTAAATAAAATTCTCAGTTACACTGTGGCTGCATGTCAGCCTTTGATGTTAAGTAGATGCTGGAGAGACAGTCTGAGAAAAAGACATTCTTCATAGGAAACAGGTTTTAAAAATTCCTTGAAGGCTACTAGTTCATGTGTCATTGAAATATTTCGATAAGAACACACACATACACACACACTCACACCATGAAGAGGTATTCAAATATATTATTGTTATTGGAAAAAGAAGAAATACACCAGGACTTCAGAGCCTTCTTATAACAGACAGCCACTAGGCTACACTGGTGATGATTAAAATCTTCTGGTTGACATTGACATTGGTTGACAATGATACTTCTGAATCCATCGCTTGGTTGTTTCCTTCGGGCTCCCATCCTTAATGTGAAAGGAGTAATTGCCACTCACAGAACACAAGGGGTTGGTGTGATACAGGAGTGATTCACCAATATCCTTCAGAGGAAAAAGAAAATCAGCAGTTAAACACATTTTAACACCTCAGATATAATTTCCACCTTTGGTAATGATGACGCTGACACCAGAGTGCTATTGGAACGGGGTCCCCTTGGTAACAGAGGAGCAAGAACAAAATGTGTGAAAAGCTCAGCCTAATGCAAGTGCCTTTAATATCACTTTGGTTTCACAAGTAGGGTTCTATTGCTCTTTATCTTACTTGGTCCAGGGGCAATGAGTTTAATGATGTTTCAGACTGAGTGTTCCTCAACCTTGGTGAGGTATTTCAAGAAAACTCTAGTTGGGCTTCTGGATTCTTGGACCATTAATAATTTTAATGGTGACAATAAAAGCTGGAGGAACTCCAATCACAGCAAGGGTTTTCAAGAGGCAGTGTAATAATGAGGCTTGTGGAGCTCTGGGTGTTAGGGCCTCTGGGTTTGCTCTGTCCCTGGCTGGCTCTGTGTCCTTGATCTTACACTTAACCTCACTGGATTCCAGTGGAATGTGCAGATATAACTCTCCTTGACCTGCCTAAGAGGTACTTTTTGTACCTAAGAGGTACTATTCAGAAACAGCTGAATAGGTATATAAAAGGTGGGGGAAGTCTGAAAGGAAGAAACAAGGGGAAAAAATTACATTTTGGAAACAGAAATTGCTTAATAACAAGCAGTGACAGAATGCCTGCACATTGGAGTTTTGTAGTCAGAGTGAAGATTTACTTGGCATTTTGGGTTTGTTTTTTCAGCGAGCAGAGGCTATCTGGGGGAGTTGAGAAAGGAGAAAAAGGAAAGAAAGTTAAAATGTCAAGAATATTCTAGGTATATAATCTACTCAAATTCTATGGATTGACAACTCTTTCTATTTATATAAAAAAGATCTTCCAATGATGATTATTCAACCATGTCTGTTTTCCACATTGTTTCATAATTTGAAGTTCCTTTTACCACTCCACACCCCCAGCAATTGTCTAAAGCTCAAAAAGCAAAATCGTTTTGAATGTTGGCCCTTTGAGGCCTTAGAACAATGGGTGACCTAATTTTTTCCATAAGTCCTATTACTGAGCTTGGGTGTCTCACCTTTTTAGCCTTCCAAACACTGGCTTATCTTAGGGACCTTATGAAACACTGTGCCTAAGAATAACCTGGTAGTTTAAAAACAAATAGACTAAGTCCTGTGTGAACCTCCCATGAAGGACATTTCTAATTCCATCTTAAAAGCTTGAGCTTAAATCAGAGTTGGTAGTATTGTTTGGGGGTCACCTACTGAATTTAGTTTTCTCTCCACTCCCTTTAGTCAAAGGTCTTGGTTCTTCTGAATTTTCTCCCAGTTTCAGAGGATGCCTGGGTCATGGCAAACTGCGGACACTGGTGAATGTGGCCAGAGGACGTGACTCTGCCTTCAGATCCAGGAACTGAAGGCTCCTGGCTGATGAGGAGGATGACTAACCTCCAGCAGCTGGTGGTGCCAAAGTTGCTGCTACCACCCATAGACCAAAGCCAGATCCTGCTGGGCTCAGGGGTTCATACATGGGCAGTGACTTAACCACTGCTCTGCTCAGTGTTCCTCGTTCTATTGCCCTTGAAGACAATGTCTCTGACTAGCCCTGGCTTGTCCCACTGAAGGGACAGTATGAGGACTGGTGAAACTTACTTGGTCATAATTCTGTCACTAAGTAAAGGCCTGTGTGTGCTGCTGCTGCTAAGTCACCTGTACGATCCCTGTCCCTGGGATTCTCCAGGCAAGAACACTGGAGTGGGTTGCCATTTCCTTCTCCAAAGCATGAAAGTGAAAAGTGAAAGTGAAGTCACTCAGTCATGTCCGACTCCTAGCGACCCCATGGACTGCAGCCTACCAGGCTCCTCTGTCCATGGGATTTTCCAGGCAAGAGCACTGGAGTGGGGTGCCATTGCCTTCTCCGCCTGTGTATGCTGCCATCCATCAACTTAGTAGGTATCTTTGTTCCTATTCCTCCACAGGGCTCATGCTCACTCACAGGGCACTTTTCTTGAGTGGTTCAACTTTCTAGAAGATTCAGTTGTGCCATCTTATTCCCATCTTGAGCAGGTTGTAAAGATTCCCTCTGGGTTACTCACATGCTGAGGGAGTGGCCTGGAGTGAGAAGAGAGCCCTGGGCTAAGGGTCAAGAGACTGGCGTTCTAGGCCTAGCTATGCCACCTGCTTCGTGACCTAGGAAATGCCCTTTACGTTCTGAGGATATTATTGTTCTTGCCTATGAATTGAGCTATTAAACTAAGATCATCTCTTAAAGCCTACATGAAAGTATTAGTTGCTCAGTCATGTCCAGCTCTTTGTGACCCCATGGACTGTAGCCCAACAGGCTCCTCTGTCCACAGAATTCTCCAGGCAAGAATGCTGGAGTGGGTTGCCATTCCTTTCTCCAAGGAATCTTCCCAACCCAGGGGTCAAACCTGGGTCTCCTGCATTCCAGGTGGATTCTTTACTATCTGAGCTGCTGAGGAAGCCCATAAAAACCTATGCTGTAATAAATATAAAGTATGCTGCGGCTACTGCTGCTAAGTCGCTTCAGTCGTGTCCGACTCTGTGCGACCCCATAGACGGAAGCCCACCAGGCTCCCCCGTCACTGGGATTGTCCAGGCAAGAACACTGGAGTGGGTTGCCATTTCCTCCTCCAATGCATGAAAGTGGAAAGTGAAAAGTGAAAATGAAGTCGCTCAGTCGTGTCCGACTCTTAGCGACCCCATGGACTACAGCCTACCAGGCTCCTCCATCCATGGGATTTTCCAGGCAAGAGTACTGGAGTGGGGTGCCGTTGCCTTCTCCGAAATATAAAGTATATTTGGTGCAAAAGACTCACAGTTTGTACCATTCTGGTCATATGCTGTATATCTATGTGTATAGGTGCCAATAGATCAGAGAGAAAGAAAAGAAATTGGTAAAAGAAATTATGTAACTATTCTCACCTCTATTAAAACATGGAAGTCAATTGTTATTATTATTTTTAAAATATTTATTCATTTGACCGTGCTGGGTCTTAGTTGTGACATGTTGAAACAGCTTCCCTGACCAGGCTGGAACCTGGGCCACCTGCATTGGGAGCATAGAGTCTTAGCCACTGGACCACCAGGGAAGTCCCAGAAGTCAATTATTTTTAATGGAACTTTGCCTACTCAGTATACTGTAAGGAAGGCAAGCTCTTTGGGTGTTGGGCTCAGGTTTCTGAAGACTACTGGTGGCCATTGTATCACCTCTAAGTGATATTAAGACTAAAACTTGTATATTCTAACCATGGTGCTTTGTAAGCCATTGGCTATTATTAAATAATAGTGGCAATTTACTAAAATCCTCTCTTTCTGAAAATTAGTTATGCAAAACTGTTATTTACTTATGAGTTTAAGATAGAGAAAGAGATGGAAATACTGCCTTAAAGCAGACGGAGTGTGGGCAGGTGCTGGCCAAGATTGCCTTCCACTCCCCTCACAGGCTCTGGGGCAGAGGCAGGCGATTGTGTTAAATCATGCAAAACGCAGTGGCAGTTGGGTAAGACATGCAAAATGGATTGAAAGCAGAGATCTTATTTGTCAGTACTGATTCCAAACCTGAAGGCTGCAGAGATAAAGAATAAGGGTTAACTCTTAGAATATGCTACCTGCTTGAAAAAGAAAATTTTCCCAAAAGCCCAACACACACATTTCAGCTGTCTACAATTTTCCAATTAGTATTAAATCATTAATTAGTAAAGCATGAGTGAGTTTGGAATTTTCAGCCCAACAACTGTGCAGATCTTTATAAATGTCCTGTAATCTCATCAGAAGGTCCCAGATTACGCTCTCTTTTGCTTTAATTAGAAAACAGGCAAATCAGGACAAGGATATAAAATTGACTTTGTCTCTCTTACTAATTCTGTCACCCCGAACAATTCACTTAGTCTATTTGGACCTCAGTTTCAGTAACTCCACTGATACAAATTTACGTTAGGGGACTTCCCCCGTGGTCAGGTGGTTAAGAATCTACCTCCCAATGCAGGGTATGTGGTGAATTGTAAGCTATTGACTTGTAACCAGTTCCCTGGTTAGGAATCTAAGATCCCGCATTCCGTGGGGCAACCAAGCCAGTGCGCCTCAACTAGAGGAACACATGCATGTAATGGAGAATGAAGATCCGGCACTGCCAAAAAAAGAAAAAAAAAAGTTTTATCTGTAAAAATGTCCAAAAGCAGATAGTATATGATTTATTTATGTATTTGCTTTGCCACAGAAACAATGGCCCCCCAAATCACAGCGGTTCATAATACTAACTCATTCTTCTTTCATGTTGTGAGGGCTACAGTCAGCTGCTTTTCAGCTCTGTGGTCTTACACTGGGACCTAAACTGAAGAAGCAGTCTTCTACCCAGAACAGAGGGAAAGAGCAGGAGAGCTCACAGAAACATACGGCGGCTCTACAACTTCTGCTCAGTCGTGGAGTGTAAGAAAGCAACGTGTTGGGGATGATGATGGGGTGGGTATATATATTGTTCCCTTGGAAGACACTGCAAGTCATTTGACACCTGATTAATTGCCTCCAGGAATTATTTCTCAGGAAATGGGAATGAATAGTTAGGGGTGATAATATATCACAATATATTTATCTGTAAATAGGGATATGCATATAAAAAGTCTGAAATATTATTCATTAAAATATTCGTAGGCCAGGAGAATTGAAAATGTTATCTTGCACATGAATGTTCATAACAGCATGATTCCTAATAGCCCTAAAATGTAAACAACTCAAATATTCATCAACGAATGATGAATGGTTTAAAAAAATGTGGTCTATTCATATAATAGAAAGTTGTTCAGGCATTAAAAAAAATGAAGTACTGTTACCTGCTACAACACGAACCTTGAAAACATTATGCTAAGTGAAAGAATCCAGTCACAAAAGATCACAAATTGTATGATCTCCGTTACATGCAATGTCCAAAATAGGGAAATTCAGATAGACAGAAAGTAGGTTAGTGGTTGCAAGGCCTGGGGAGGACAGAGGGTGGGAAGTGACTGGCAGTAGGTGCAGTGGTTTCTCTGGCACGCTGAAAAGGTTCTGGAGCTAGATAATGGTGGGGATTGTCCAATCTTGTGAATATATTAAAAACTTAATTGTTTACTTTAAAAGGATTAATTTTATGCTATGTGAACTATATCTTAGTTTAAAAAAATTCACAGAAGCTATTGAATGGTGAGATTGTAGGCAATTTTCCCTTTATGTATAAATTCCTATACTGCCTGCATTTTTTATAATGAGCAGGTTTTATCTTTATATTCAGAGAAAAAGAATGGAGATGTTCTAATGGAGGAGAACACAAAAATATCAGTTGCACAAAATAAAGTTACCTTGAACTTTCCTTAGGACACAATTCATGTATCCTAATTTCTAATTGCAAATTGAAAATTTGAACCACACCTGAGTTAAGCACTTAAGAAAAAATTCACCATTTTCCTCTAAACTAACCTGGAGATGTGCAATAGCAAAGGTAGAACTATTTAAAATCAGGGAAAAGTGAAAATGGGATTAAAAAGGGGTGCATGTGTGCGTGCTCAGTCGTGTCTGACTCTTTGTGACCCCATGGACTGTAGCCTGCCAGGATCTTTTGTCCATGGAATTTTCCAGGTAAGGATGCTGAAGTGGGTTGCCATTTCCTACTCCAGGGAATCTTTCTGACCCAGGCATTGAACCTGTGTCTCCTGTGTTTCCTGCATTGGCAGGTGGATTCTTTACCACTGAGACACCTGGGAAGCCACTAAGAAGGGGCTATCTATCTCAAGGGAGAAATAATTTCCCAGAGTCAGTCAGGAGCACAGTAATCTCCATCTTCTTGTTTCTACATGTGGGGAAAAATCAAAACCACAGCTTCACCTCTTGGTTTTACTTTCAGAAAGATTACAAGCTTAATTATAGTTTTGGCCCAGGGTTTCATTTTACTTTTAAGTGAACCTGAGAGCTAGTATCCTAATCAGGAAACAATTTTTTTTTTCAGGATAAAGGTCTGGGGATAAGGGAGTTTCAGAGAAGTGAGATGGAGACCCAGTCCAGGATGTTCAAGCTGACATCAGAGGGTGTGAGGTCTTTGAGTTGGGGAGGGGCTGGTGACTTCCAGAGAGTGAGCCACATTCAGAGTGGAGATTTAGACTAAGCTAAGTCTGCAGATGAACTCAAGCATCTCCCTGATCTGCTCAACAGGAATTTTCCCAGGACTCAGAAAATGCTGTTGACCCCTCCACATTCAGGGTTGACTCGAGAATCAGTGGCTAGGGTCTATTCCACAGCCTGAACTTCTCAAAGATAAAGGAGATAAGTGAACAATGTTCCAAGAGCCACAAAAGTCCAACAGACATGAAATATATCTATTGGATAGGTAAGGCCTCTGTCTGTGAGAGATTTATAGAGGAGAGAGGCTCACATGTAATCAGAGAAAATCAGTGCTTGTATTTATGTGTAGGTGTCCATAAGTGCCTATTCCTAGGAAGGCCACAGCTTAGGTTCTTTACAAATAGCACACCATAAATGGAATTGGCCCAAACATTGCTGTTAGCCACAGTTTTGATCTGAAAGATCAAAGAGAACTTAAGAAAAAAAAAAATAAGTCCTGTGACTTATCAGAATGTTGTTAAATGTTCCTTGGCCAGGAGTAGTCATACATGATACAATGATGTACCTTATCACTCACGATTTATTATTTGAAAAAGGGTAAAGAAGTTGTTCTCCCTAACAACTCTAGCAAGAAAATACAAGGTCTTGCTGTGCCCTTTCTAAAACAACTTCCTGAAGAACAAAACCCAAAGCACAAAGAGCATTGCAGCTCAGAACATTTTTGCCTGGCATTTCTGATAATATTGTGCTAATTCTAATGTGCAATATAGATTGCATTAGCAAGGTGTAACAAGAAGCAATCAGGGTGTATAAAGCATGTTTTCTCCTTAGCCCTGTCTGACACTGTACCCTAGAGAGGTGGCAGGAACCTTTGGGTCTCACATCAGAGATGGCAGGCAGGGACTTAATATGATGACTGATTGCTGAATTTCACTAACAAGCACCAGATACTAATCTATGTAGAATCTGTGTCTTGTATATAAGTTACAGGCATTTGGAGTTTTCTACTAATCTGAGAAAAAGAGGCTTCTGCAGCTGGAAGAGTGCATGCTGGTTTTATTCAAGCATGTTGAACTGTGTCCAGCATATAGTAGGCTCTCAAAAAATATGTTTTTACGTGATAAATGAATGAATGAAGTACTGTTAGGGCACACTGTATTAGCCAGAGTTCTTCAGAGAAACATAACCAATAGACGCATGTATATATGTGTTTATATACACTCATATATATAAACATATATAATGCACACCTATGTATATATAGGAGTTGGCTCACACAGTTATAGACGCTGAGGAGTTCAGACCCAGAAGAACCATTGGTATAGTTCCAGTTGAAGTCTGAAGGCCCTGAGAAGCAGAAGAGCTGATGGTGTAAGTCAATTTCAGTCCAAGTTTGAGTCTGAAGGCAAGAGAAAATCAGTGTCCCAGATCAAAGGCAGTAGGGCGGAGAGAGAAAATTTGTTCTCACTCATCCTTTTATTCTGTGCAGGCCTTGAGTGGATTGGTGAAGCCCATACACACTGGGGAGAAAAATCTGCTTACTCAATCTGCAAATGCAAATGTTAATCTCATCTGAAAACATCCTCAGAGACACACCCAGAAATAATGTTTCCACAATCGTCAGGGGCACCCTGTGGCCCCATGCAAATTGACACATAAATATTCTCCAAATCCCATGCTCATCCTACCCCCTTAGTAGGACAAGTTTCATGAACCAAACACCTTTTCTGTGACTTTTGAAAGGAATGAATACGTTTGTGAGGCTAAAGTGGATGGTTTAAAATCAAAATTTTCTGGACGTGAAGTTAATGGCACAAAAGTAGACCCATGATTTCTGACAGTATTCAGTGCCTGCTGGATACACTTGATTAATTGGTACTGTGCTCCCTTAATCAGCCACACTTTAATACTTGGATAATCAAACCAACGTCAGAGTGTGGGATGCACAGAGGACAGGCAAAGGGCAGAGTCTGAACAGATGGCTAGGTGAGAGAGCAAAGAGGCGGGCCATGCAGAGGCCGCAGTTAATGGGCAAACATCTCAGCTAAGAGTTTTCACCTGGAATCAGCTGCTGCTGCTGCTGCTAAGTCGCTTCAGTCCTGTCCGACTCTGTGCGACCCCATAGACGGCAGCCCACCAGGCTCCCCCGTCCCTGGGATTCTCCAGGCAAGAACACTGGAGTGGGTTGCCATTTCCTTCTCCAATGCATGAAAGTGAAAAGTGAAAGTGAAGTCGCTCAGTCGTGTCCGACTCTTTGAGACCCCATGGACCGCAGCCTACCAGGTTCCTCTGTCCATGGGATTTTCCAGGCAAGAGTACTGGAGTGGGGTGCCATTGCCTTCTCCATGGAATCAGCTGAGTAGGTTTAAAAACTATCCTGTCCAAGCCTTCCTTTAGAGCAATTAAATTAGAATATCTTGGGAGGTGGGAGATGGTGGCACCAAAGTGCAAGTAATTTTTTGTTTTTAGTTTTTATTAAAAATTGTATTTATTTTTAATTGAAGGATAAAGGCTTTACAGTATTGTGTTGGTTTCTGCCAAACATCAACACGAATCAGCCATAGATGCTTCTAAAGTGCAGCCTGTTCTGGGCTGTCCAATCAGTTCTTTACTAGAAGAGAGTGAGATGGCTCCTTTGTGAAAACCAACTCAGTGGAGAATAGTGGTTCCCAAACATGTCTGCACATTGGAATCATAGTTTGGAAGCAGGTTTTGGAAAGCTTCAAAACCTCTTATGCCTGGGAATCTACCCCTAGAAACTGTGATTGAATGGAACTAGGTGTAGTCTGGGCTTTGGAATTTTAAATAGATCCCCCCAAAATGCATAATCTCTAGTCCCACTCCAGATCTCAGAATTTGCATATAGATGTTTTAAAAATTGTGGTAAAATACAGACATACCTTCAGTATCTGAGAAGGATTGGTTCCAGGAAACTGCTGATACCAAAATCCACAGATGCTCAAGTCCCTTAGATAAAATGGGGCAGTATTTGCATATAACCTACACACACCCTCCAGTATACTTTAAATCATCTCTAGATTACTTATTACCTAATTCAACGTAAATGCTGTGTAAATGGTGAGTGGCAAATCAAGTTTTGCTTTATGGGATTTTTTTTCCCCCAAATATTGTCAATCCATGGTCGGTTGAATCTGTGGATGTGGAATCCATGGATACGAAGGGTCAACCATACACATAGCATAGAGTTTACCATCCTAATCACTTTTTAAGTGTACAGTTCAATACTGTGAAGTATATTCACATTCTTGTGCAATCAATCTCCGGAATTGTTTCCATTTTGCAAAACAGAAAATTCCACTGAACAACTACTTCTCATTCTCCAGGCTCTGATAACCACTTGTTGGGATGCCTTCTGCAAGCATTGTAGCTGCCAGCCTCGACACTGAGTCCAGTGACAGCAACTGAGACTTCAGTGATTTATTGAATAGGGGATCTCATGAGTCCAAAACAAAGGGTCCTGGAGCAACCCCTCAAAATGTAAGGCCGACGACAGGTAAGACACAGCAACCTTTGACTTGGGGGAGAAGGAGGCTACCATTTATAGGAGGAATTGAAGTCAGGTTGGCTTACCAGTTACCAGGGAAACCAGCAGCTGAGACTCATGCCTTATAGCCCCTCAGGTTAACAACCATTATGAGGGCAAATGTTTCTCTTTAATAAACTACCAGGTAGAGCTGTTCTGGCCTAAGGATTAGAATAATCACTAGCTGGGGCAGGGGTGAGCACATTTCATGTAGGTGAGGTGTAGGTGTAACAGGGGCTAGTCAATAGGGGACGTACAGACAGCAAGAGAACAGTCATCTTGAGGAGCCATCCACCACCATTCACCACCAGTCTACCTTCTTTCTCTATGAATTCAGCTATTCCTGGTGCCTCGTGTAAGTGAAATCATACAGTATTTGTGTTTATGTGACTAGCTTATTTCACTTCGCTCAGTGCCTCAGTGTTCATCCATATTGTAGCACGTGTTGGAATTTCCTTCCTTTTTAAAGTTGAATAGTGTTCCACTGGATGCATATACCCCAGCTTGTTTATCCATTTTATCTGTCAGTAGGCATTTGAGTTGCTTCACTTCTGGACTATCATGAACAGTGCTACTAGGTATACAAATAAATATCTCTTTGAGGCCTTGCTTCCAGTTCTTTTGGGTATCTCCAGAAGTGAAATTGCTGGGTCAGAGAGTAGTTCTATTTGTAAGGACCCATCATACTGTTTTCCCCAGAAGCTGCACTGTTTTACATTTCTACCAACAGTGTACAGGGGTTCCAACTTCTCTCTTCTCGCTGGCAATGTATTTTCTGTTTGTTTTTGATAGTAGTTATCCTAATGGGTGTGAGAAGCAGAATCTGCATTTTAACCAGATCTGCAGGTAATTGTGTTTGGTTACAGTTTGAACTTCTGTTGAGGGCAAAATTGGGTGAGGTAATATATAGGGGGACTAGGAGAAGATAAAGGCCAATTAAGTTTGCTATGTAGATTCTACTGGTGCTGTCTCTAGGCTGATAAGGGTCTAGGATTGTCTCTGATGGTTAACTTCTGTCTTTCCTGGAAGAGAGGGGAGAAGGGGAAAATTTACGAATTTATATCCTGCTTAGTAGGGGAAAGATAGAGAACTTTTTTGGTCTCATTTTTTTCGATTGTCTTCAGCTCAAAATAATCAGTGTGTCAAAGTGGCATATTTCAGGGTGGCGTATTCTTACTCTTCACAGATAGCCTAGAGTCCCTGTATTCATTATGCTACCAGCTGTGAAAAAGGGTCCCATAACACTCCTCTTCCTTCATCACTGAGGATTCACTGCCTTCCCCAACGTCACAGAAATAAACCTTCTCAAGGGCCTCAGGGGCTCTCAGATTCTCCAGCGTGTAGCTGACATTCTCAACAAGATATCTTGATGGAAATGATGTTATGGAAATTTAGAATCCAGCAGATCCCCTTGGAAGTGCTAGTTTACCACTGCTTCTCATTTATTAAATCAATGCTTATTTCTGACCCAGAGCTGGATACAGATCTTCTTCCTTATTCATAAACGGTATATTCTCTAAATTGACTCACCACTCTCTACCCTTGCTTCCAATGACAGATGGTGGCTATTTCTTGTGTTCCCTGCTTTTGAACATGGTCTGTGGACTGAGCATTAGGGAGAAAGTGCACTGACTGTCTCCACAGTACATATGTGACCTTCTCCTGTGGTCCTCAGGAAGCTGGGCCTAGCAAAGAACTTTAATATTCACCAACAGACTAAGCTGTAAATATCAAACTGTTTGTTTAACTTGTAACATTAATCTTTCTGTGGCTTTAGGCATAAAATAATAAGGAAAACATCACAACTTACTTCAGCAAGTCAATGGGCCAATGAAATGGATGTTGTTATGTTTCAAAATTGTGCCAAGTTTATGTTGATAAAGTGACTTTCTCCTGGGAATCTAAAAAATAGTGCCTATGGTTCTAATCCCACGTGACTCTGACTATGTTTTAGATTTACATGAAACAGGAAATTGGCCCAGTGTGGCCTCATTCATCTTCATAACTCCTCTACTGGTGGAATTTATAGTGGGTGTAGTGTTATTATTCTTTCACTACTGAGCTCTAGAGAGATTAAGCTTTCAGTCAAGCTAGCAAATTCTGTATTGGTTCCAGAACCAAGAGAAAAAGAATAGGTCTGTGGCTATGTATACATTAAAAATCAAAACTTTAAAAATTGCTGTTATATGGTGGAAATGAAGACATTTTGCTAATCAAAAGCAGGTGTGTCTCACAGACTGAGTCTATCAGTGCCTGGTTAGAATTGACTAGTTGGTCCCATAGAACAACTGGTCAGTTCAGCGTAACCACAACTTTGATGGATTAAAAACTCAAACTTAGAATGTTTGACCTACCATCTAAATTGACTGTGTAGACCAGCAGCATGTGGACTGTTACAGTTAAGGTAGTCTTTCTAATCACCTTCAAGAAAAACCATCTGACTCTACATTTTCATTCTTGGGCATTTATCAAATAGGAAAGGCCAAATACCTCCAAATCCTTCTTTCCACATCCTTTGAGTATGTTATGCATTTTGACATGGTCCATATTTCTGTTAGAAATTTTCTTACCTCTTAGTACAGTTCAGTTCAGTCACTCAGTCGTGTCCGACTCTTTGCGACCCCATGAATCACAGCACGCCAGGCCTCCCTGTCCATCACCAACTCTCGGAGTTCACCCAAACTCATGTGCATCAAGTCGGTGATGCCATCCAGCCATCTCATGCTCTGTCGTCCCCTTTTCCTCCTGCCCCCAATCCCTCCCAGCATCAGGGTCTTTTCCAATGAGTCAACTCTTTGCATGAGGTGGCCAAAATATTGGAGTTTCAGCTTCAACATCAGTCCTTTCAATGAACACCCAGGACTGATCTCCTTTAGGATGGACTGGTTGCCTCTCCTTGCAGTCCAAGGCACTCTCAAGAGTCTTCTCCAACACCACAGTTCAAAAGCATCAATTCTTTGGCACTCAGCTTTCTTCACAGGCCAACTCTCACATCCATACATGACCACTGGAAAAACCATAGCCTTGATTAGATGGACCTTTGTTGACAAAGTAATGTCTCTGCTTTTCAATATACTATCTAGGTTGGTCATAACTTTCCTTCCAAGGAGTAAGCGTCTTTTAATTTCATGGCTGCAGTCACCATCTGCAGTCTTAGTACAGGAGACCTGAAATAATAACACTTAAACAAGATAGAATTTCTTTTTTTCACAAATAAAAGAAGCATAGAGAATTGGTGTAGCTCACAGGCAGGACATGAATGTTCTGTGTCTGTTCTTGTTCAATCGCTAAGTCATGTTCGACTCTGCGATTCAGTGGACTGCAGTATACCAGGCACCCTGTACTTCCCAGAGTTTGCTCAGATTCATGTCCATTGAGTTGGTGATACTAACCATCTCATCCTCTGTCACCTTCTTCTCCTCCTACCCTCAATCTTTCCCAGCATCAGGGTCTTCAATGAGTCGGCTCTTCGCATCAGGTGCCCAAAGTATTGGAGCCTCAGCTTCAGCATCAGCCCTTCCAATGAACATTCAGGGTTGATTTACTTTAGGATTTTGGTCTCCTTGTAGTCCAAGGGACTCTCAAGAGTCTTCTCCAGCACCACAACTTGAAAATATCAGTTCTTCAGTGCTCAGCCTTGAAAGCAAATTGCTTCTGTTATTTTAGGCTATTATGACAGAGAGTAAAGCATTTGTAGATTTGATAACTACATCTTAGATGGCCAGAGTGGGTCAGTGTGCTCTAGTACAGATGACTTCAGGAAGAGTAGCAGCTACAAAAATTACTGATTATGCTTTTGATAACCTACTATCATGCTCTTAGATCCATTTAGTCACTACACAGGTGAGTTAAATGAGGGCATAACAGAACTCACCATTTCTTTAGTTTTCTTTGATGATGACACATTTCCAAAATTCTCTTAAAAATACAGGGTTACTTTTGGTTTACTATTTTGTTAGGAAGAGACAGTCCCAATAGTGCTCACTTTGGGTCAGGAAGCCAATTTGAAGATTCTCCTATAATACTAGATTTATCCACTCAGACTGTAATTCAGGAAATGGGGCTAATAACCCCATTGGATTAGGGTTGGATTAACAGAAATTTTGTTCCTATCATGAAATGGACTTGGACTCTACCTCCATTTATCTCTGGATCCCCTTATGTAAGGCTCTGCTTTGAATATGTGTGGGGGGAGCAGTGATATTCTGGGTCCCTGGGGGTTAGTCCAAGTCCAAAGCCACCTTGATAATTTGTGAAAGTTATAGGTATTTCCCATTCTCTAGTACACAGTTACCTTGGTAAAAGTATGCAGGCACTTTAAGTATAGAGACAGATTTTCATAGGTTCTTACAATGTCCTTCCTCAAGATTTCTCCTTTTCATTTACTGGATTGAGAGTCTGAATATTGGGAAATAGGTCATGATCCTGTAGTGATGATTTAAGACAGGTATGATGATTTAAGTCTAGGTTCACCAGGCTTAGACATTTTTCAGTTTTACAGGGCAAGGAAATCCTGAATAGGCTGCCCATCTAGTTCAGTTTTAGAAATATCGTCATCAATTAGCCACCATGAGAAGATCCCTGGAAGTCAAATCATTCTGCTATTATAATCACTACATCTGCTCTGTTTCTGGCACTTAAATCCTACTATTTAGTGCCTGCCCCTCTTGATATCCATCAACCCTGCTGAAATCAGGGAACTAATTTTAATAGCAATGTCTCCCACCTTCATCCTCAGGGTACAGCAGAAATTCAACAAAGCAGTCTTCAAGGATTCTGGTTCTTTCTTCATCAATATTTTCCCCAGTGCTTTAGAAAAGGGAGTGTTCTCTGGTCTTAGTTTGGGTACGTGCTAGATATTGTGTATGATAAATCCACCTATACAGTCTTATCTCCCTACGCTTCTGGAGTCATAGCATTTCAGCTTCCTTCAGTGATAGAACACAGTGGAATCCAGGTTACAGTCTACCAACTGAGTTAACAATTGGCTCAAGCTAAGGAGAATGAATGCAGAATCCCTGGATCTCTGGCTAGTGCATCCACGCTAATAATTTGGCCCATAAGATTATGTTTCTGGTAGAACACTCAATAAATTCTCCAAGTTTTTACCAATATTACTTTGAGCAAAATCTTGCAATTCTTTTGGCGTATGAATCTTTTCCTTCTGTGTTTGACTATTAAAATTGGTCTCTAAAGGCATGCTAGATCTAGAACTAGTTACAAGCCTGCAGGGAATGAAGGATCATGGGTGAAAAGCAGGAGAAGAGGAATTCCTGTAGGAGATAACGGTCTCAGATGAAGTAACTATAAGGTTTTCGAGCAGGCCAGATGAGCATTTTCAGACAGGGGAGAAGGTACTGCTTCTTTTGGTAAGAAAGGTGCAGTGGAATTTGAGGCTACTCAGAGTCATCTAGATCCATTCAATGCCCTCATTCCATTTCTTATGGTCCCCCTTTCCCAAACAAGGCCCTGACTTTCACATATGATATCTAGTGAGGGCATGAATTCAACTTGCACTGAAATTCAGTAACTGGCCAGATCTGACTCTGCACTGGCTTTGCATTTGACAGCCACGTGACTATAAGAGATTAAAAAAACTCTTTTAAAGGAGTCCTAAAAGCTTCCTGTTTCTCTAAGAATATCTGGGTATGAGAATTTACATTCTTTAGTCTGTCTTCATTTTTATAAGCTCACAGATGCTAATAGAGGCAGCCATCTCAACCCGCATTTTATATATTCCTTAACCCCAATGTAATGATGTTAAATGGAAAACAATCAGAAGGGAAGGCAAAATTTTCAATAGTCACTTCATTCTGTTAGGGAAACACTGGCTGAAGCCTCCTGGCCTGGCCAGGCACCATAGTAACCAGGGGCATGAGTTATCTTAACAACAGGAGGTCTGGTAAGTGATGTGGGACTAACAAGCTACCACCAACTGGAAGAATTCAGGAAAGGTCAAAAGGAGAGAGGAGATGTCAGGCCATATGTCTTACCAACTTCCCAGAATCCTTGTTGGAATCCATCTTGGCCAAGGAGTCAGAATGATTGGCCAGAGGCAGCCTGGAAACTAACACCATCACCATAAAACCTGAGACTGTGAGCCATGTGGCAGAGCACTGCTCTCCACCTAGGTGCCACTTCCCAATAAATTCTCTTTCTTTGTCAGCACATGTACCTCCTCAGACAACTCATTTCCAAGTGTTAGACAAGAGCCCACTCCCAGGCCCTGGAAGAGGTCCCCTTTCCTGCAACAATTCCAAATGACAAAAGATAATATTTAAGTTGCTGTTTATTATCTCACATACCATGGGTTACTAGTCATGGTCACATACCATGACTCACATACCATGGGTCACATCCCATCATTTAATGATATTCCAATACTTACTTCAAGCCCAAATTGGTCAGATAGTCAATCTAATGTTCCATGTCCTTGAAACCTATTGTTTGCAACCATTTATAGTCCAATTTTTGTACTGATCAGAGTTCTTTAGTTGTAATCAATGAATTTTCTCTGGTTACTTTAAGCAGAAAGGAATTTATTCAGGGATATAGAGATGAAAAAAATCACACAAATATTGAAGAAACAGACTTTAGGTAAGCTTCCAGGAATAGTCTCAGTGTGCATATCCACATTCCAAAGTGACCTTCCAGAGGAGTTACAGCATCTCCTATGATCAGGAAGCCACTATGCTGCTGGTTTCAGTCCATGCTAGAAATGTGAATTACTCATGCCCCACCTATTCCCTGTACAACTTATTCTGAATCAGTCTAATATGGATGCATTGCATTGCTGGAATATCAGTCACCCTAGGTGTCCTGCACAAGAAGAACTGGGAAATACAATTTTTAAATTTGTTTATTTATTGTTGAGAAGACAGGATCTACACAGTGAGGAACTATTAAGACATTAAGAAGGTGATCAAAATATATGTGTATTTTGGTCACGTGGTATGGCATGAGGGAACTAAGTTCCCAGACCAGGGACCAAACCCTCATCCAGTGCAGTGGAAGTGCCGAGTCTTAACACCTGGACTGCCTGGGAAGTCTCTGTTCTTTGGACAGCTGAGAAGAAGCCTGGAGAACAGAAAAGAAAAGAGCAATCAGAGTTTACTTCTTGGATTGGGTGGTAGGCCCATAAGGATTCATTGTTTATTTTGGCTGCACCACACAGCTTGTGAAATCTTTGTTCTCCAACAGGGGATCAAACGGCTGCTCTTGGCAGTGAAATCAAGGACTCCTAACCACTAGACCGCCAAGGAATTCCCAGGATTTGTTATTTCCTAATACTTTATAATGAATACAGATGCATAATGAATTCATATGGGTTCTCCAGAGAAACAGACCAATAACATTGCTCAATCTATCATCTATCTATCTGTCTATCTATCCATCTATCATCTACTGTAAGGAATTAGCCCATGAGAATATAGAGCTTAAAGTTTGCAAGCTGGAGACTCAGGAGAGCCAATGAAAGAGTTTTAGTCTGTGCCTGAAGGCTGGCGACCAATGACGCAGCACAAATGCCATGAGGCAGAGAGTAAGAATTCTTTCTCGTGTGTGCTCAGTCAGTCGCGTCTGACTCTGCGACCCTGTGGACTGTAGCCTCCAGGCTCCTCTGTCTATGGGATTATGCCAGGAGAATATTGGAGTGGGTTGCCATGCCCTCCTCCAGGGGATCTTCCTGACCCAGGGATCAAATCCATGTCTCCTGCGATTCCTGCATTATCAGGTGGATTCTTTACCACTGAGCCACCTTGCTTCCCTGGTGGCTCAGAAGTAAAGAATTCGCCTATAATGCAGGAGATGTAATGTAGGAGACGTGGGTTCGGAAGATCCCCTGGAGAAGGAAATGGCAACCCACTCCAGTATTCTTGCCTGGGAAATCCCATGGACAGAGGAGCCTGGTGGGCTTCAGTCCACGGGGTTACAAGAAAGTCAATCGGACATGACTGAGTGACTAAACAAGAATTCTTTCTCACTCAGTCTTTATTCTACTCAGGCCTTCAAGAGGCCCACCCACAAGGGGGAGGGCAATCAGTTTTTATTCAGTCTACTGATCCAATGCTAGTCTCATCCAGAAGCTCACTGGCAGACACACCCAGAAGAAATGTTTAAACCAAATATCTGGTCTCTCTGTGACCAAAATTGACACATAAAACGAGCCATCACAATATGTTACCTATTTTATGTATATATCAAAGGATACTATTTTTGTTATGAGATTAAAAACAAGGATTTGGGGGCAACAACAAGTGACTGATGGCCACTACGAAATGAAGTCCCTGTAGTTAAGTTTTCGACTGAGTTTAAGTATAAATGCCCAGGGAAGGAGTAGTTTTTTTTAGTTGCTATTAGCTGCAGTCCATGAGGTCGCTAAGAGTCGGACACGACTGAGTGATTTCACTTTCACTTTTTACTTTCATGCATTGGAGAAGGAAATGGCAACCCACTCTAGTGTTCTTGCCTGGAGAATCCCAGGGACGGGGGAGCCTGGTGGGCTGCTGTCTATGGGGTCACACAGAGTCGGACATGACTGAAGTGACTTAGCAACAGCAGCAGCAGCAGCAGTCATTTGTATCTTGGTTTGAAGTGGGAGAGCTTCCCTGGTAGCTCAGCTGGTGAAGAATCCGCCTGCAATGCAGGAGACCCTGATTTGATTCCTGGGTCGGGAAGATCCCCTGGAGAAGGAATAGGCTACCCACTCCAGTATTCTTGGGCTTCCCTGGTGGCTCAGTTGGTAAAGAATCTGCCTGCAATGCAGGAGACCTGGGTTCGATCCCTGGGTTGGAAGATCCCCTGGAAAAGGGATTGGCTATCCACTCCAGTATTCTGGCCTGTAGAATTCCACGGGGTTGCAAAGAGGAGGACACAACTGAGCCACTTTCCCTTCACTTGAAGGTGGATGAGTGGGTTGTTGAGTGGAGTTTGGAGAGAGAGAGAACCTAGATATTTGAGGGTTGGAAAGGTTGAGAGCACCATTTAGAGGAATAAAGGAGGAAAGAATGAGAGCTTTGGAGCTCTAAGATAGATTTCTGCTACTTTACATTATAGTTGGAGCTGTGCTGTCTCCTGGCATCTGCCTGAGTTCTTTTGCATTTTTGTTTTTTCACCTTAAAGGATATTGTAATTTTAAGGTGCCAGTAGATTATCTCCAGTTTGTTATGTATCTATCAGTATGCCCAGTTTTTATTTTTTTTCACGTACATGGCAGGATTCAGGATTCTGAATGCTCTTCTAACTTCTCTTTCTGATTCTCAGGGTATTCAGTTCAGTTTAGTCGCTCAGTTGTGTCCAACTCTATGTGACCCCACGAACCGCAGCACGCCAGGCCTCCCTGTCCATCACCAACTCCCGGAGTCCACCCAAACCCATGTCCATCGAGTTGATGATGCCATCCAACCATCTCATGCTCTGTCATCCCGTTCTCCTCCTGCCCTCAATCTTTCCCAGCATCAGGGTCTTTTCCAATGAGTCAGCTCTTTGCATCAGGTATTGGCCAAAGTATTGGAGTTTCAGTCTCAACATCAGTTCTACCAATGAACACCCAGGACTGATCTCCTTTAGGATGGACTGGTTGGATTTCCTTGCAGTCCAAGGGACTCTCTTTAGTTTGCACAATTAGAAAATGCAGGTAGATTTATATACTTCATTATCTGCTGCTATTTGTTTCAGTCTTGGATTGGAGGAATCAATGAGCAGAAACTGCACAAGGGAACTTTCTTCAAACCTACAGTTTATGAATAATACATAATTCACCGTGACTCATGAAAAGCAATGGTAAACAAACCCCAAACAGTTGGCCACCTCCTCTGCAATCCACAGACAGTGGTTCCTCCCCTTGCAAACTGTGAACGGCAATATTTGAAGGTAGCAATGGAAATTGGTGGTGCTGGTTTATCTTTAGCGTCTCCCATATGCTTATTGGCACACGGTGAAGTCATAAAAGTGAGTGCAAGCAAAGAGAAAAAGGTGTCCCAACTACTAAGGTATCGGCAATTTGTGGAAAAGGAAGCTGTTCCCTACCCCACTGCTCAGAAGTCCTCCTTCCCTTATCATTTTCCAATTGTAAATGGGGAGCCACACCTGGCTTCAAATACTGCCTCTGCTACTGATGACCTTTATGTCCTTGAACAAATTACTGACCTTTTATTCTTTTATTTTAATTTATTCTCTTCTTTCAATTTTGGCCTCCTTTCAATAAGAAGAGATAGTAGCAATACTTATCTTTAAACACTCAGAGCTCTTAATTATGAGCAACAGCAGCTGACTCTCACTGATTAGGCAGAAAAGATACTGGGTAGCTCACAAAGCGGTTGGCAAGGCTAGAGAAGCAGGCTTGAGGCTAAGCTTCTGGGGTCAAGGCCTGAAACTATGCTGCAGAAGCGACCCAGTAAGGGAGCTGCTGACCCCGCTTCCCCACAGAGCACAGAATGGCCGCCAGGAACACAGGCTCTACTGCAGCTTTGCTAGCACTAATACTTCTGGGCCAGAAACTGACCTTACGGCAACTGGTACCCTAGAAGACTGGACGTGTCTGCCATCATCCTTGCCAGCAAATGGGTCCCAGGCATCACCTCCTTCCTGTGGTTCATCTTTTCTGATTAAACTTTTGCCTGGGAGCATCTCAGTGGCAGACCCTAGGCATCATGCCTTCGTTCTGATGCTGAGGTCTCTGGGGAAGCAAATTTTCTGATGACTTCAGGGAGGCAGAACTCATAAGACAGGGAACTGCCTAAACATAACAACATGATCAAAAGGTGAGAGGCAATCTTGAAACATGACATACATTCTCTCTCAAAGAATTGTGAAAACCAAGCATGTCAAATGGTATGCATTTGGGGTTCATTAATTTTTGTTTCCTTTTCTTCTTTATCAGAAATACCTGTTTGCTCATTGGATTCACTCCCAGACAGGTTTCTATGTAGGGATGATTTATAAATAAAGTGGAATGGAGCTTTGACCCAGAGGAAGGTCCACGTGGAAGGCTCTCTGTTTCCTAGGGCCATTCCTTGGATGTACTTGACCTCTTGACTCCTGACCTTATCTGCCCTGACCCATGGGACCTTCTCATTCCTTCCTCTTACACTTGACCTTTTGATCCCTATATCTTTTGCTTGCTTATAATCACAGCAACCCACCGACACTCTTCACTCCACCCCTCATTTTTGTTTTAAGCTCTTGGTCTCTTGACTTGTATTTTATAATAAATTCTGATACCAATCGGAGTCTTTTTTAGCCCTGACTTCTGGACAATTTATGCAGCGTTTTCATATTTTGCATAATCGTTGAAGGAGATCTAAGAAATATTCAAAAATATTTTAGATTTATAAAATAACTTTCCTATCTTTAATGAAAGAGAAGTGAAGAAAGTCTGAAATGGAGTTATAAGAAGAGAAAATAAATAGTTACAGAATAGTTTTCCTATCACCCAATTCTTCTGCCCCTTTTCCTAAGAAGTAGTTCATTAGGACTTTGTATCCAGAGGGGAAAAAATATCACAGTAACAACCTGCTCCAAGAAATAAGCTTACTGATAAAATTTACCCAAACTCTCTTAAGACAAATTCTGCTTTCTCTTCCATACAACTGCACTTGCTAAATTTCCAGAACTTCTTCCCAACTAAAACACAGGGCAGCATTTTCAACATTAACAGTCTGGTATACAGCTGTTGGAACTCTATGGGCTAAGACAAAGCCTTGAGGAGCTGGAGAGAAAGCAGGATGATCCTGTTCTACCATCATGATTCAGGGAGCCAGGAATTATTTATCTAGGATTATTTATTCAAATTGTCCTGAAATCTCTCAATTTCATTTGACAGTCGGTGAAATGTTCAGCTCAGTTGACTGGAAATGTCCTCAAGAGCCCTTAGGCTTGTTTGTATCTTGGGATATGATCTAGAGAAGTATACACAAGCAGATATAGTAGATAATTCTTGTTCAGAGCTGTCACAGTATAGTGACTGATCCTCAGGAAAAAGGCAGTTGAAGCTGTGTGGATCTATTTTACATCATGGATCTCCTTCAGAGAGTAGAGTTCTACCAGAGAATGTTGCAAAGAGTAACCAGATCTTTCTTGATCAATTGCGTCCATCAAAATAAAGCACTAGTAGAGAAAGACAGAGGACATCAGATGAAAAAGAGTTAGCACATCTTAAGAAAATTATCTTTGAATGTGGCCCCATCTATTTACAATGGTGGGAGAACTGTACTTAGAGTCAGACCACTTTGAATCCCAGTTTTATTACTTTTAGAAGAGCATTTTGAATGAGATGCTTGTTCTACTATTATATAACTTCTTTGTTTTACAAAAGTGAAGGACTTATAGTGCAAATAGTCCAGAATCCCTTCGGTTCAGTTCAGTTGCTCAGTCGTGGCTGACTCTTTGTGACCCCATGACTCGCAGCACGCCAGGCCTCCCTGTCCATCACCAACTCCCGGACTCCACCCAAACTCATGTGCATCGAGTTGGTGATGCCATCCAGCCATCTCATCCTCTGTCGTTCCCTTCTCCTCCTGCCCCCAATCCCTCCCAGCATCAGGGTCTTTTCCAATGAGTCAACTCTTCGCATGAGGTGGCCAAAGTATTGGAGTTTCAGCCTCAGCATCAGTCCTTCCAAAGAACACCCAGGACTGATCTCCTTAAGAATGGACTGGCTGGGTCTTCTTGCAGTCCCTTACTAGCATCTAAATTAACTAAGATTCTTTGCCTTGATGGTGTAAAGGCCCTGAAAAGGATAGGACAGAGAGAAGTAATTCCAAAGAAGGAACATGGTTCTGGAAAGGGCTGGAGCATATTACCATGGAAGTGGTAATTTTAGCTGGAGTGCCCAGCTTGTGATATCCTGTTGCCCTTGAGTCAGTAGGAGGTCACTGACATAGCCAAAATCATGCTCAAAGAGAAATGGAGAGAATCTTTCAGGCAGATTTCATCTACTATTAAATTTTGCCTACACTTTGCCCTGCTCAGAATATTTATTTAAGCAGCAGGAGAAGCAGTAGTAGCAGATCAGAAAAAGTCTCTTATTGATGGTGGCATGAATGAATAACAGGTGTTTTCCCAGCTAGTTGGTTTTATGCTGAAAGCATTCAGAGCCACAGCCCTGTTGGGGAAGGGAATCCCAGACTTGCTGCCAAATTTCATCATGGGTCATGTGGATCTTATTCTTTCTGGTTTGGTGACCTTGGTCCAACTAGAAGAATAACTTTTGCATGAAGGGGCAACAGAAACAGGTAAAGCTACTGAATGGGAACCAGGTGGACAGCAACCTCTCTGTCCCTTTGTACACGTCTGGTGTTTGGAGGGTTGGTCTGGTTGATTTTGGCAAGTCTGTCTGCTGGGCTCCTAAACATAGCTTCTAGGAGCTCAAAGCATGTATCCCATTCCTCTTTCCCTGGGTCTGTTACACATGATAAGTTCTAAGAACAATCTAAGACTAGTCAGGGCCTCAATGCTGTGTTGAGAATATAGGCAAATATTTTCATTATTCTGTTGTCAGAATAATACAGTGGGGGAGCAGGAATGAACTCTTTTGTTTGCCAAGTCCAAGACAAGGCCCAGGTACAGAGCACGGGCTGCTATTTACCCCGGATCATCTGAAAGAGCATTTGAAGGAAGTGGAAACTTTCTGAAAAGGAATTAGAAATTACCAGTGTGCACGACCGTTAGCTCTCACTGTCAGGTGGAGTTTGTGCAGTAACCTATTATTAATAAAAAGGGAATGAATATCTTCTAGGTTTCAGGGTTTAACCCACCGACTAAACAAAAACCATATTGCTGATATGCAGTTTTACATAAGTCATGGCAGGAAGGCACTTGTTTTGCCAGTTTAAGGTGGCACTGTATTTCGGGGAAATACCTTTTTGTTTTGGAGGGAGAGTGATGGCTGTTTATGTGCAGCAAATTCTTGGGCCCTGAAATATTGCTTTGTACTTCCTGACTGTCTCTCTAGGCTGCTTGTGACTCACAGTGTAAGAATCCTTTAATTATTCTGAAAGCGGCTGGCTGGTGGTATGTTTCCTTCTGTCCTTCCATTTCTATCTCTCAGACCATGATAGTTCTCCAGGCTGGAAGCTTGCTTGTCTACTGGCCTCTCCCATGCCATGCAGCCATTGGGGGTACATAGTGGCAAGTCCTGCCCTAAAACAGGGTAGGTGCCCCTATATATATTTAGGGGGGGTCCTGGTCTCATTCCCAGTCCCCAGCTAAGAAGGGGCCTCAATAAAAAATGAACCAGGGCCAGCCAGCACCCCAATCCCCACCGCTATGGCTGTGTTTTATTGACTAACCTTCTGTTTTTTTCCTTTAGACAAAGCTCATCATGATTTGTCTTTACTTCTCAGTTTTCTTTTCTCATAAAGGATCTATTTTTAGAGACCTTCCTTTTAACCAAGAAGATACAGTTTTCTGGTCAATCAGACTTCTCATTGTTGATATAGAAGGCCAAACTCCCCGCCCCTTTCTCTTTTCTTATGTGTTCTTGTCCCAGCATAAGCCAGCACCTTCCTACAGAGAACTTAACTGGTACTTAGGAGACATTTATTCACCTGCTGCATAAATACTTATCCAGGGTCTGCCTTAAGTAAGGTGACCAACTACACAGTTTGCCTGCCACTGTCCTGGTTTTAGAGATGAGTCTAGGAGCTGAGTGTATATCTGACCACCAGCTTCTCAGGTTATTCAGTGACCTTCTGTGATTGCAGTTTCTCACAGAGCAAAACATGGCATGATAGAAAGGGCACTTACCTGGAACTGGGGACCCTGGGCTCTGGTCCCAATTTGACCACTACCAAGGCAGGACCTCAGGACAGATCACTAAACTTCAGTTTCCTTCTCTGAAGACCTGGATTTCATGTTCTTTGACTTTTTTGTTTTACAACCAAGCTTCTACAGTTCTGTTTCTAAAGTAACTTGATAAGCCAATTCACACTAATTAGTATTACTAGATAAGAAGTAACGGGTAGTAAGGTTTGGTTGATACTTGCTGATGATACTAACATTTATAAGGTCCCTATTCAGTGTCGACAACATCCATTACTTCATCCTCACAGTAACTTGTGGGGTGGGTGTGTTCTTTCCTTTCCTTTACAGATGAGAGACTCAAGGCCTAGAGAGGATAAGTAATTTGCCCTCAGATCACACAGCAAGTTATGAATTAAAGATCAGAACCTGGGAGGTCTGACTTTCAAGTCCAAATTTGAGCTGTTGCTCTCATTGGCTAAAGATAAGTCAACAGTTAAAATGAACAGGCTAATTGTTTTCTCTCCAAGGACTGTAAAAAAGAAACTGGCTATTTGCTAAAGGGTATGGTCCTGAAAAAGCATGATATTTAGGAAATTAGGGTTTTCATCCATAGCGAGGCCCCTCCTTGCTCTTTAAGACTGACCAAAGGATGGCAGAACCAGTGGAGAATTAGAGCATCCTTCATCCCCCACTGCTTTTTTTTCCCCCACTGTTTTTGGAAGCTTTAGGATATATATCTCCCCTCCCTGCAGGATCCTGAAGCACTTTGGGTGCTGTTAGCAAGGCTCAGAGAGTCACTCCCAGCAGTTCCCACTGCCTCTCACTGTTGTTGGTCTGAGAATTGATTCCTTTTAGATCTCGTTTGCTTCCCAGTGCCTGTGTGGGGGTGTCTGTTTGGATGGGGTGGGGGTGAGAGATTGTAGAAAGATTCTTACTAGGCATGTTTCTTTTCTTTCTTTAGAAAGGATAATTTGAAATATAAACAAAATAAGGCTGTGGGGTCACATTCACAGCAGCTGGCAGAGTTTCACTTAATTAAACTACTCTGATTGCTTTATTCATACATTTCACTTGCTCCATTCCCTTCCTCTCTGACTCCTTATAAAGGCAATGCTATTTCATAGGGAATGGGGAGAGAAATTAAACACTGTTAGTTTTTGAGACCAACACTGATTAGCAACATTTATTTTACTGTGATTTCCTACGTGAAAGTATGCAAAAGTAAATTTATATTCTGAGCATGTGACTGCTTTGGACTGAAGCATTAAAGAGAGTTAACAGTTTTGGGAACTCACCCTCATTTGCTCTAAATTCCCTAAAGTGAGGTAGGACAGAAGTGCAGTGACAGGAAACGGAAACAAATGCCAAAAGCGATGGTCATTTGAGCTGCCCGCCATCGGCAGGGTCATTCTAAAACCCAGACCTGATTCATTTTCTCTCTTGCTGCAAAACCTGACGCAGATCTCTTGCCTGCTAGGTCGAGGGGAAGCGCCTTAGCCAGGCATGGAAACTATTTCACCACCTGGCTCCATCTCTCTCCAGCCTCCAGTCTCCCTACACTCACCACTATCTTCCCAAGGCTCTGATCACATGACCCCCACACTCCCCTCCCCAGCATCATCCTTCTCACACCTTCATGACTTTTTCATAAATGATTCCCTTTTCCTTTGATGCCTTTCACACCCACCACACCCTTGTCACCTGATGAATTTCTCCCATCCTTTCAGTTGAAGTTCAAAGCTTGTCTTTTCTGTGAAGCCTGTCGGGACACCCCCTAGAGGAGTTGGTCTCTCCCTCTCTTGTGTCTCCATATTACTTTGCATACTTTCATCAGAGCATTTATCACAATGTGTTGTCATTTTTGTTGACACAGCCATCTCCTTCATTAGACCATGTCTTATTTATCCTTGTTGACTCATTGAAAAGACTCTGATGCTGGGAAAGATTGAGGGCAGGAGGAGAAGGGGATGACAGAGGATGAGATGGTTGGATGGCATCACCGGCTCAATGGACATGTGTTTGGGTGGACTCTGGGAGTTGGTGATGGACAGGGAGGCCTGGCGTGCCACGGTCCACGGGGTCGCAAAGAGTCGGACACGACTGAGTGACTGCACTGAACTGAACTGAATCCCTTGCCAATTTCAGAGTCTGGCACAAGCCGGGAAGTACTTAGTACCTAGGAAATACTTAGAAGATGCTTACTGAGTGAGGACATCACAGCTGGCATGCTCTGTCAGCTGTCATGCACTGTGTGTGCTATGTACGAACATCATGTAGGTGCTGGCACATGCGTGAATGTGTGTGTGCTCAGTTGCTCAGTCGTGTCTGACTCCCTGCAACCCCAAGGGCTGTAGCCTGCCAGCCTCCTCTATCCATGGGATTTTCCAGGCAAGAATACTGGATTGGGTTGCCATTTGCTCCTCCAGGGTATCTACTCAACCCAGGGATTGAATCTGTGTCTCCTGCAATAACAGGCAGATTCTTTATCACTGAGCCACACTATCTAAGGAGAGAGAGATAAAAATCTGAATGACATAGGTCACAGTCCTTCAAGAAATATAACATTCCATATGAGATGAGGAAATAAAAAGCAAAACAAACAGCATGCAGAGATACAAGTACATGGCTATGAGAGCTTAGGGGAGAGGGAGTTGGTTTGGCGTTGGAGGTAGGAAGGAGGCATCTCAAAATAGGGCCTATGAAAAGATTTTGACAGATATAGAAATAGTGGTGGAGTGGGGGCATCTGGGCTGAAGAGACAGTGTGAACAAAGGCATGAAGATAAGGACAAAGAGATTTCCCTGTAACAAAAGGTCTGAGAGTTCTAGTCTCACCATAACTAGGGAGACTGAACACTTAAAAACAAAATCTAAAATAAATCCCATTAATATCAATAAATACATTTTCCCTTGTTGCCTATGGTTGCATCCTCTAAATAGTAGTGGTGATTAATCACCTCCAAATTGCTCAAGGATATGAAGCAGGGTGTTCATAAGTCTTTAGCAGCAGGAAATGCTTGTTGCAAATAAACTATTTACAGTTTACTTTGTAAGCCTCATTGCTGATGGGACTGCGCAGTGGATCATAACAACAGTAGGTATTAGCTCAGTCTTAACAGAGACACAAAGAAAATGTTTGTACATGGCAGCCATTTCCTGTTGCAAACAAAGTTTTAATGGGCTTGGCTACAGCTTGAGAGACTTTCAAAATATAGCCAGAAAACACCGAGTCAGTTAATCCTTTACATGACAATTGTGTTTTGAAAATAAAAAGAAAACAAGTCAAAAATGTTTGTCCCTTAGCAATCCTTTATGAAAATTAGACTTTAAAATCAGACATAAATGCGATATACGAACCAACCAGGAACTGTATATGATCAGTTTCTAAATTAAGGAAGGCAGGTTTCTAGTTTGCCAAGTTTATGTCATGTGCGTCAGCAATGAACAGTTTGCAGATAGAAATTATAGTTTATATTGAAAAGTTTTAAACTTTCCTGGGGGATCCTCCATTACCAGTGATATTTATAAAGCCTCTTGTTACCATATGAAGCTGGCGAAAGGAGTATTATGTAGACCTACTTCCTACCTTCTGTGTTACCATGATAGATGGTTGGGTTCATGCATTCAAGGACTTGCAGATGTCAGAATAAAGATAACCAGTATCTCTTTCATTTCCTTCTTAGTCTTTACAAGTCAGCATACCGTCACATTCATTTTTTTCAGTTTTTCATAAACTGATGAAGTAAATAGAGCATGAAAAATGATCTTATTCTACAGATGAGGAAAACAAAAGCAGCGATGCTCAACAAATCGCTCATACACCGCTAGATATTGCCACAGAAAGAACCAGAACTCTTGCCTTCAGATTTCATGTCCATTGCTACACAATGGTGCTCATGAATAAACTTACCTCCCATGGAGTGTTATAGAGACAGAGAGCAAGAGTAAATATCTGACGGCCATGGAGGTCACTGTAAGGAAGGATGACAATTCCGTGATAAATAGGGATATCTCAGAGGCAGCCTTGACTGCACCTCTCAGGTCAGAGGTCCACTAAAGTAATGAACATATTCCCACAAAAAAAAAATCAGATTTAAAATCTCCAGGTCTTTCATAGGCAACCAAATACTATCACAGCCAAAGTTGTAGACAATAACAATAATCCACAGAGAACATCTATAGGGCACTTGATCTACACCAGATTCTACACCAAGAGCTTCATGCCCACCATGTCTTTTAACAGCAACCCTCTGAGGAAGACACTATCACTGTTGTGACACAGATAAGGAAGTTGAACCTTAGATTGTTTGTCAAGGTCTAACAACAAATACCACCGAGCAGAGAACGGAACCCATGCAACTTGCCCCCAAAGCTGGAGTGTTTCTCCTAAATTATTCCAACTCCTATGTGTCAACTGTAATGTCTATAGGGTGAGGGAATGGAAAATATACAGGAGTGATGGTTGAGTTTGACCCTGAAGATTCAGTTCAAGTGTTAGATTACATCTGAGAAGGCAGAGCCCACAGGGAAAGCCCTCAGTCATGGGAACCCAGAAGCAATCTCCAGTTCTGTGTCTCAAACAGCAGATCTGTTGGCAGACAATTAAAGGGCATTAGAATGTCAAGGACCAAACTGCTTCTAATATTTTGTCACCTCTGTTTCCCTCTTATTCTTCAGAACTTTCTGTTTTTGTTTGGTTTTATCCCATTTCAAGGGTAATTTTGTAGATCTTGATGTGGCTGCCAGTAGAGTTATGTTTCTAGTTATCCTCCAGAATTTTTAGCATGCTTTCTAACTCTTAGAGCACTCACTGCTTCTGATGAGACAAAGAAAGAAAATATCCCTTAAACACAGGTGCAATGGAATAAATGTTTGTGTCCTTCCAAAATCCATATGTTGAAACCCTCATTTCAATGTAATGGTATTTGAAAGTGGGGCCTGTGGGAGTAATTAGGTCATGATGGTACAGCCCTAATGAATGGAATTCGTGCCCTTATAAGAAGAAGTTGGAGAGTTGCCTAGCTCTTTCCTGCCATGTGAGGATAGAAAGAGATGTCATCTACTTGCAACTTAGAAGAAGTCCCTTACTAGGATCTGATCTCAGACCTCCTGCCTCCAGAACTGCGAGAAATAAATTTCTGTAGTTGATAAGCCATCCAGTCTATCATATTTTGTTATAGCAGCCTGAACTAAGATTTGTAGTGAGATGGATAGAACCTTGCCTCTCAGTGGAGTGTGCTTTCTGTTCACCCCTACATCCTGCTCCTGTTCCTAAAGTTTAGGTGGGAAGCAAAGCTAGCCGGCCTCCTGAGAGGCCTCCATCATTTACTCTCTACAGACCTGACGCCTTCCTAGTGAATCTCGGAAGAAATGCTATGCAGTCGCCTTTTGAAATGAAATGCTTTTCTATTGAACCAGAAAATAATCACATCCTCCCATTTACTCTTTAGGGTACAAATTGATCTGACTTGATTTGTCAGAGAGCCAGAACTGCAGGCAAATAGACACCGGAGAAATCAACCAATCTTTTAAGCCAGCAGTAATTGTTGCTCCTGTTGGCTGGCTAAATGACTTGTATCTGGAGGAGATGCTTGGAATGAATCAGAGTGCCCGAGGTGACAGAAACACAGAGCTTTCCAAAGTGGGCTCTAACAGAGCAAGTGTTTCTTTCTATCTTACAAGGATTTGGTTTCATGCCCCCCCACCCCGCCCCCTTTCCCTTTTATCCTGTCTCCTGGAGCTAGTATCTTCTGCAGAAACCAAAGGTGATGCATGTATATAATGGTGAGGAAAAGTAGCTTGTGTGGAGATGAGAAGAGATGGGTGTAAGCATTTAGTACAGGGATATGCCTATTTCTGCCTTGGTCGTTAATAAACCCAGGAAGCAAGTAGGCACTATATCAGAGGGGGTGAAATCCTTTTGCTGGCAAGCTGTCCATTTTTAAATTGAAAAATAGTTTAAATATTAAAAAAAAACTGTGAAAAAATGTAATTGACACTCATGAATCAACTACCTAGATTGAAGAGCTGCTATTTTGTCATGTTAGCATTGATGCCTTTCCCTTCTTCCTTTCTTCCTCCCTCCCTCCTTCTCTCTCTCTCCCTTCCCTCCTTTTTCCCTTTCTTCCTTCCTCAGATACAAAATATTGCAATATAGTTACATCCCTGGACTTCCAATCACAGTTTTGTTCCTTTTTCTTTCCAGAGAGAAGAGCTCTTACCACATTAGAGTTTATCTTCCTTGTTCATTAAAATCCTTTTACTGTATAGATACATATGCAGAAAGATATGTAGTCCTCTTTGAAGGTGAACTTTTAGTATTAACCCTTGGGATATATTTTTCATGTATCTTTCAAAAACTTTAAAAAAATGCATTTGTAACTCAATTTAACTTTTTAAAAAATTTATTTTATTGAAGTATAGTTGATTTACAATGTTGTGTTAATTTCTGCTATTTTTTCCGTAAGATTTAATAGGATATTGAATATAGTTCCCTGTGCTGTACAGCAGGACCTTGTTGTTTATCCATTCTATATATAATAGTTTGCATCTGCTAATCCCCAAATCCCAATCCATCCTTCCCTGTTTCTCGCCTCTGTGTCTGTGAGTTTGTTTCTCACAGACATAGAATCTGTTCTCTATGTCTCTGAGTTTGTTTCTATTTCATGGATAAGTTCATTTTGTCAAATTATAGATTCCACATAGAAATGATATGATATGATATCTGTCTTTCTCTTCCTGACTTACTTCACTTAGTATGATATTCTCAAATTATAGGTTCACCTTCAGCAATTTTTTTACAAATAGCATTACGTTGCAATTTATCCATGTTGTACCAGTTGATCTAGTTCAATGATTTTAACTGCTGTTGTATTGCTTTGTATGAATAACTCCAAATTTATTTCACTCCACCCTGCTGATAAACATGTTTTTTCCTACTACAAACAATATAGTAATACATCTTCTCATTGAAGTCTCCTCTGGCCCTTGTATGAGGTTTTCTCCTCAGAGTATATACCTAAGAGTGGAATTGCTGGGTTACAAGACTTCTAAAATTTACATTTATTACTAAGTTGTTAAACTGTGTACTTAAAAATTGTTCACAGAGCATTCCCCCAGTGATTAGACTAATAGAGGAATAAGCTGTCGTAAACCGTTAGCAACAAGTCATTACAAAAAACTAGTTGAGTCAGGCAAATTGTGTTTATTTCCTGTAACCTGGTCCATGATATTTATGGTTGTATTTCCCTTCTTGAAATAAGTATATAATATAGTCTGTGTCCTCCTTGAGGTAAAATGTCTGTACTGGAATCTCTGGATTATTCTGCCATGAATAGACAAAAGGCGAATAGCTGGAGGAGAGGATCTAAGTTATGTCTCTGAGCTCTGAACCTCTATGCCATAGCTTGATCTTCAGACTTAGTTAAAACCTATACCCAGGTTGGAAAATGAGCTTTGTTTGTCACATAACCTAAAACACCTGTAGAAAAACAGCTTTTGGAAGTGGAAGGATGTACAAAGCATCTGGATAATATTGGAACATATGATTCAGGGCCATGGAGACCTCTGATCCTCAGAATAGAAACTGAAAAGTTTCCTTGTGTAAGCAGCCTGTGTGTATGTGTTTGGACACATTCACATTGGTGCTCCTGACAGAGCTCTGTCAGCCCGCGCTGGACCTCCATCACCTTCCCCTCAGAGGCTCTTCTTGTTATTTCAAGGGCGTCCCAAGGGTGTTGGTATATCACTTGGGCTCAGAAACAAGTTTGCTCATGTGTTTTGGCTCCTGACTGATCTCTCAGTGAGAATAAACCCCACTAAGCACATTGGAGGGCTTCCTGGGTGGCTCAGTGGTAAAGAATCCACCTGCAATTCAAGAGATGCAGGAGGCACGGGTTTGATCCCTGGGTTGGGAAGATCCCCTAGAGAAGGACATGACAACCCACTCCAGTATTCTTGCCTGGAGAATCCCATGGACAGAGCATCTTAGCAGGCCACAGTCCTTAGGGTTACAAATAGCTGCAGACAACTGAAGTGACTTAGCACGCACACATGCAAATACTTCCGAGTCTTCACTTCTTAGGAAGCCAGAGCTGCTTTGTTGTGTGGCAAATTGGGGCAGGGTAAGGACGGGAAGAGAGACTCTGTCTGCTGAGCTCTAAAGCAGCATGTGTACCTAGATTTTTTTTTTTAAAGATCTTCTCCAGCTTCTGGCATAATTCCTCTTCCTCTTGTCTTAGAGATTTAAAATTAGTCCTGTGCAGTGAGTTTGAAGTTGGGGGAACGGGGACTGTTACTCCATCCCCACACGGCCATCCTGCTGTCCCTTTTCTCCCCCGTGTGAGTTCGTGCTAAGTCACCTTAGTCATGTCCTATTCTTTGCGACCCCATGGACTGTAGCCCACCAGGCTCCTTGGTCCATGGGATTCTCCAGCAAGAAGACTGGAGTGGGTTGCCATACCCTTCTCTAGGGGATCTTCCAGACCCAGGGATCAATCTTACATCTCCTGTGATTTCTGCATTGCTGCTGCTGCTGCTAAGTCACTTCAGTCATGTCCAACTCTGTGCAACCCCATAGACAGCAGCCCACCAGGCTCCTCTGTCCCTGGGATTCTCCAGGCAAGAATTCTGGAGTGGGTTGCCATGTCCTTCAATGCATGCATGTATGCTAAGTCACTTTAGTCATGTCCGACTCTGTGCGACCCTATGGACAGCAGCCCTCCAGGCTCCTCTGTCCATGGGATTCTGTAGGCAAGAATACTAGAGTGGGTTGCCATTCCCTTCTCCACCTGCATTGCAGGTGGCGTCTTTACTACTGAGTCACTGAGGAAGACCCTCTCTCCCACTAGACACCTCATATTAGTATTCTCTCAAGTTTGTTCAGCCAGGCTTCAACAGTATGTGAACCGTGAACTTCCAGATGTTCAAGCTGGATTTAGAAAAGGTAGAGGAACCAGAGACCAAATTGCCAACATCTGCTGGATCATCGAAAAAGCAAGAGAGTTCCAGAAAAACATCTACTTCTGTTTTATTGACTATGCCAAAGCCTTTGACTGTGTGGATCACAACAAACTGGAAAATTCTGGAAGAGATGGGAATACCAGACCGTCTGACCTGCCTCCTGAGAAATCTGTATGTGGGTCAGAAAGCAACAGTTAGAACTGGACATGGAACAACAGACTGGTTCCAAATCGGGAAAGGAGTACGTCAAGGCTGTATATTGTCACCCTGCTTATTTAACTTCTATGCAGAGTACATCATGAGAAATGCTGGGCTGGATGAAGCACAAGCTGGAATCAAGACTGCTAGGAGAAATATCAATAACCTCAGATATGCAGATGATACCACATTTATGGCAGAAAGCAAAGAACTAAAGAGACTCTTGATGAACGTGAAAGAGGTGAGTGAAAAAGTTGGCTTTAAATTCAACATTTAGAAAACTAAGATCATGGCATCTGGTCCCATCACTTCATGGCAAATAGATGGGGATGCAGTGGAAAAAGTGACAGACTTTATTTTCTTGGGCTCCAAAATCACTGCAGATGGTGACTGCAGCCATGAAATTAAAAGACGCTTGCTCCTTGGGAGAAAAGTTATGACCAACCTAGACAGCATATTAAAAAGCAGAGACGTTACTTTGCCAACAAAGGTCCATCTAGTCAAAGCTATGGTTTGTCCAGTAGTCATGTATGGATGTGAGAGTTAGACTATAAAGAAAGCTGAGCGCTGAAGAATTGATGCTTTTGGACTGTGGTGTTGGAGAAGACTCTTGAGAGTCCCTTGGACTGCAAGGAGATCCAACCAGTCCATATTAAATCAATCCTGAATATTCATTGGAAGGACTGATGCTGAAGTTGAAGCTCCAACACTTTAGCCACCTGATGCGAAGAACTGACTCATTGTAAAAGACCCTGATGTGGGGAAAGATTGAAGGCAGGAGGAGAAGGGGACGGCAGAGGATGAGATGGTTGGATGTCATCACTGACTCAATGGACATGAGTTTGAGTAAACTCTGGGAGTTGGTCGTGGACAGGGAGGCCTGGTGTACTGCAGTCCATGGGGTCTCAAAGAGTCAGACATGACTGAGCAACTGAACTGAAGTTTGTTCAATGTAAATTCCAAAGCTCCAGGCACATCACTTCCTGGCCCAGGGAGGACCTGAGCCTAGCCCCATACAGCATCTTGCAGCAGTTCAAATAAGACAGCCTGTTACAGTAGAGTCACTGAAGATGACCTCCTCAGAGCCCCTTTGGGGGCATTCATTGTTTTCCTCATGTGGCAGATCAGCAACCCGCACAAGTGCAAACCAACTGGTTGTTAATGGAGAAGAGAGCTGCAAATAGAAGAAAGAGCTTGACTGGAGCTTGATCAACTCCCTCCCCAACACCACCGAACATTTCTCAAAACGCAGAGTTATATTTGAAGCGTGTTTAGGTGTTACCTACTTCATCATTTCATTTATTTATCTACTCTATATAACAAACCATCTCAAAATGTAGTGACTTAAAACGACAGTGAATGTGTTATTCTCACAGTTCTGTACGGTGGTTGAGTAATTCCTCTGTTGTTTTCACCGGGTCTCATGTCAGTGTCTGTATTTAACTGGGAATGAGGAGGAAGAGGTCCAAGATGGCTTCATTCATGGGTCTGCCCTCCAAATGGTCCTGGCTGTGAGCTGAGGTACCTTCTTCTCCTCCATCAGCCTCTCATTCGAGTTGGCTAGGCTGGGTTCTTTATATGACGTTTTTAGGGAAGTGTTTCAAGAGGGAGGAAGCTGCCAGTCTTCTCGAGGACTGGGCTCTGGAGCTCCTAATGTAGCACTTCTGCCACATTCGATTGGTGAAAAAACTGATGGGGCCAGCCTAGATTCAAGGCAGAGAAACAGACACCAGCCCTTAATATACGACACCGTTCAATCCCTGTAGTGTCTGATTTTGTTCTAGTTGAATAAGTCTAATGAAGGGGTCCCTTATTCTTTCTCAAGGCAACAGCTTCACGGAGACCATCCACAGCCTTCCCCCTTTAGATGGATATCCCCTTGGTTCAAAATAAGCATCAGGTCCCCTCCTTCCTTATCTAGTACGGGGAAGAGAAATCTTTTAGTGAGAGGAGCCAAAGAAAATTTACATTTATGACACACAGATGGAATAAGTTATTTTGTCGAAGTTCTGTTTGAGCTAGGTGTGCGTTTTGCAGACGGCAACCTCATTCTGAAGAGCTAAATTGGGCCAGTGTGGAGCTGAGGGGAAATAAAGCTAATGAGCTGATTGGGTCTGTATCTGGCTTAGACTTTAAGCGAGAAGGATAAAGGGGTCCCTTGAGGGTTCCAAGCACTTCAGCTTGGTTCAGTGGAGTGAGAAAACAGATCAGCTGGTTGGGGAGAAAACCACAGTCAGAAAGAAAGGGCCATATATCTCAGGAAATTATGTATCGTCATAAGTAGCTAGGTGGCATGAAGATTCCATAGAGGCGAAAGCATGCTAATGCAGTTTTGGTCTAGTGTCTTGTTATTCATAGTGTATTCATTGGACTACCAGGAGAATTGCGGCCCACTCCAGAACATGAATCAGAATCTGCATTTTAAGAAGATCATCAAGCACCTCATAGGCTTATTGAAGTTTGAGAAGCACTCGTTTAGAGTGCTCTCCTGATGCTTTTAATTCACACCCCATGGGAGACCCAGCAGAGAAGTGGTCTTACTTCCAATAAAGAACTGTGGTTGGCACCAACCTAGACAGCATATTAAAAAGCAGACACATCACTTTACTAGCAAAACTCCGTATAGTCAAAGCTATGGTTTTTCCAGTAGTCATGTACAGATATCAAATTTGGACCATAAAGAAGACTAAGTACTGAATAACTGATGCTTTTGAACTGTGATGTTGGAGAAGACTCTTCATAGTCCCTTGGACTGCAGGGAGATCAAACCAGTCAATCCTAAAGGAAATCAACCCTGAATATTCACTGGAAGGACTGATGTTGAAGGTGAAGCTCCAATACTTTGGCCACCTGATGCAAAGAGCTGACTTATTGGAAAAGACCCTGATGCTGGGAAAGATTGAGGGCAGGAGGAGAAGGGGGAGACAGAGGATGAGATGGTTGGACGGCCTCATTGACTCATTGGACATGAGTTTGAACAAACTCCAGAAGTTAGTGAAAGACAGGGAAGCCTGGCATACTTCTGTCCATAGAGTCATAAAGAACTGGACACAACTGAGCAACTGAACAAGAGCAAGGTTTTCCGGGAACAGAGAGGGTTCAGCCTGTCAGTCTGTGGACACCCACAATCTATTGCCCTTTTCTCTAAGCAGGGGTGCTTAGCCTTTTAAAAAACAGTTTTATTGAGCTATAATTCACCTACTATAGAATTCATCCATTTAATTGAACAATCCAGTGGTTTTCATTATATTCACAGATAAGGGCAACCACAGTCAATTTTAGAACATTTTTTATCACCTCAAGAAGAAAGTCTGTAGCTTTCAGTGATCACCCCCTCATTCTTCTATCCATACTCACCTTCCACCCTTCCCTTAAAGAACCACTAATCTTTCTTTCTTTTTGGTTGCATTGGGTCTTCATTGCTGCATGTGGGCTTTCTCTAGTTGCAGCAAGCCAGAGCTACCCTTCTTTGCTGTGCATGGGCTTCTCTGATTTGGGAGCGTAGGAGTGCGGGCTTCAGTAGTTGCAGCATGGGCTCAGTCATTGTGGCTTGCAGGCTTAGTTGCTCTGAGGCATGTGGAATCTTCATGGACCAGGGATTGAACCTGTGTTCCCTGCATGGGCAGGCGGATTCCTATTCACTGCTTCACTGCATCACCAGGGAAGTCCAATCTACTTTCTCCATAAACTTACCCATTCTGGACTTTCATATGAATGAGATTATGGAGCATGTGGTTTATAACAATTTTTTGGATCCTGAAGATCCACTGAAACGCAAATGGAAACCATGAACCCACTTCCCAAAACATACATACACAAGTATATTCACTCAGAACTTCATAAAATTTTGTGCATTTTTTGAAACCTTTAGGGAGCATCTTTAGGGAGCCAAGATTAAGAACTCATACACTGTAGCCCATCAAGATGGGTAGTTGTCACAAGCAAGTCCTAGTCTGGTTTGAGCACCGCTGGCAGCAAGGCTGTGAGCTTGCAGGAATAGGTCACATGGGGTTATTACAGCCCCAAGGTGAAAAGTGACTAAAGCAACAAGCAAAGGACAGACACCAAGTGTTTTCAGAGCTGAAGAAGCTGTGTTTATTACACACAGTTTGCCAAGGAGGGGATGATGGTGAACAGATGTGTCATTTGCAATTATTCCTAAAGATGTTAATTATGCAAATGGAATCTCTGATTGGGGTTCTAAAAAAAGAACCCCATATATTATGGGGTGTTGGGTGTGCACAATCAAGCGTGCTTGCTGTCTCTTCCTCCAGGTAATCACTGTCGGTGCCAGACTCCTCACTTGGGGTTCTTATTTTCAGTGTGCCACCTTGAGAGCCAGAGAAGGGTTCTGTGGGCCACATTCTAACTGCAGAACACTAAAGCTGGATCTGGTCTGAGATCAGGGAGTATAATCTGTTCTTGTCCAGAGGCAGAAACTGAGGCCCAGAGAAATGATGGGACTTATCACTAGCAGAGCGAGGATAAGATCTCCTATCTCTTACCTCACAAATTTGCTTTCACCTTGCCTTATTACATCAAAGAGGACATAACTCATCTGTTAATTTTCTCACCAGGGTGTCCTTGTGTGGAGTGAGGGCCTGGGAAATGATGTAAGCAAAATATCTCCCTAATCCACTCAGGATGTGCATGTGCCTGTATATGGGGAAGGGGAGAGCAAATAACTAGAATAGCATAGGGGTTATACTCTAAGCTGTGTTAGTCAACAGAGCAGCCACTGGTCCATGTGGCTATGTAAATTAAAATGAAATAAAATTTAAAATTCAGTTGTAATAGTCACATTCCAGACACTCAGTAGCAACTTGTGGCTCATGGCTACCACTCTGGACAATGCAGAACATTTCCATTGCTGCAGTAAGTCCTCTTGGACAGGGCTTTCTAGAGGCTAGCGTCAGATTTTCTGAGTATGAATCCCAGTAAAATCTCGAGTATATTCCTTAATGTTTCCAAACCTCGATTTCCTCATCTGTAGAATGTACGTAAGCACGGTGTTCACTTTGTTGGTTTGCTGTGAAAAGTATGAATGTAAATAAGATAATGTATGTGCTTCAAAAAGGTGCTTACGTACATGTGTGCTAAATTGCTTCAGTCGTGTCCAACTCTTTGCGATCACATGGACTGTAGCCCGCCAGGCTCCTCTGTCCATGGGATTCTCCAGGCAAGAATACCAGAGTGGATTGCCATGCCCTCCTCCAGGGATCGAACCCCTGTCTCCTGTGGCTCCTGCACTGCGCCACTGGGGAGGTCCAAATGCTATCATCATTAAGCATCTCAGTATCCCGTTTAAGACAGTACAGCTTCTTCTTAAAAAATATTTGTTCATTTGGCTGCACTGTGTCTTAGTTGCATCGTGCAAGATCTTTTGTTGCTGTGCACGGACTCTAGTTGCAGCTCTCGGTCTTAGTTGCTTGACGGTATGTGGGATCTTAGTTCCCCAACTAGGGATCACACCCTCATCCCCTGCATTGCGTGGCAGATTCTTAACCACTGGACTACCAGAGAAGTCCCCAGGGCAGCTTCTCCTGATTGGAATGATGCAGTTTATTCCATGGAGGAGTAAGGAATTACTTGCTGGGGCACTAGAATGCCAAGAAGCCTGACTTGGTTGGGTTATAGTAGAAGGAGGTCAGGAACAGGGAGAAGGAATTAGGAGGGGCTGGGACTGGGGGAAGATGATCAGGGTCCTGGGAACAAGGAGAAGACACAGTGGTGCGGGCTGTGAGAAATGCCCGAGGCAGTCTAGGGCAAGGTGGACAAGTGCCATACTTGGCAGAGACATGGATTTACCAGTCTGAGCATGTGTATAAGTGCTCCTCACCTCCTCACTTCCCTTGTGCTAACTGCTTGTCTGCTTGTCCACAAGAGGGAGGCAAGGGAAAGGAGAGAAGCAACTCCAAGTCCAGCTGGCTCTTTGCTGGCAGCTCTGGCCAAAGATTTGCTGTGGAGGAAGATGAAAATTCTGATGAAAATACGACTGCCTTTCACAGAAGCTTGAAGGTCTCAACTGTGTTTTCCTCAAACCCATTTCCTCAGTGGAGAGGATCCTCCCCAAAGGCTGTGTGTTATTCAGCAAGTCATACTTCACGATCTCTTAGGAGGGCAGGGAAAATTTTCACACCTGGCTGGAGGCTGTGCCAACCTCCCAGCATCCCCTCCATCCAGGGTCAGCAACACAGGACATGGAAACTGTGAGTGGAGAGGAGAGAGGTGGCAGTCATCCAGGTAATTTGGCCCCACGGCCTGCCACTCCACAGTATTGATTGCGCTGCCAGGGCTCATAAAGCACTGTGTTAGGCATTGAGAGAAGGTATTAAAAAAATCATTCTCTTTGCCCTTAGGGAATTTTCATGTAATTCAGAAGCTAGTGAGCCAAGGGACGAAGGGGCTTAGGGTGGCAGAGGGGGAGATAGGGTTTGCAGATGTATTTTATGCCCTGGTCTGCCCAAAGTGTTACCTTGGGTCAAGCTATTGCAGTTTTCTGGGTCTCCTCATTTTCATCACAGACACATTTAAGTGGATGGACTGGGTGATTTTAAAGTTCTCCATTTCTAGAACCCTGAGAGTCTAATTCAGATGTGGGGAGGTGAACACCTAGGCTACGGAAGAAGATTCTTTCACTAGGGCTGTCAGCTTTATCTCATAAAGTATGGGATGCCCAGTTTCATCTGGATTTCATATAAACGATGAATACATTTTTTTAGTGCATGTCCCATGCAGTATTTGGGACATACTTATACTATGAGATTATCTGTTGTTTGTCTGAAATCCAGATTTCCTGGGCATTCTGTATACTATTTATCTACCCCTGCCTTCCACCAAACATGTCTGCACCTCTTACCATGTGGGGAAGGCATTTATGCCTCTCTACATCCTCTTACTGGGACTTCCTGATTAATCTGACTGGTCTGAATCTGTGAAATTCCTTGGCCACATTTGACTGACAAGGATAAGTGCGTCTAAGGCAAGGCCTTTGACTTCCTCTGCCTCCCACTGTCTGGACAAAAGCACTAGGCGTCTCTTCCTCTCCCTCTCTCTTGAAAGCAAATCTGAGCACGACTGCTCTTGGGGAAGAGGTAGGTAACTCCCCTCTTTTCCTGCTGCTCCCCAGCAGACCTCATCCATCCCAGTGGCTGAATGGACTTGCAGTCCATTCTGAGGGTCCATTTATCACAGACATGTCTGAGTGTTCTAGCTTCAAGACAGATTTGGGATGGGAGCAGAGGCCCCTTTTGTCTTAAAGTTTAATCTTTTTTCCTCCACTTTTCCTTTTACCAACAAACTCTGCATGTGGGGGATTATTGGGTGCTCACTGTCCTAGTAATAAACGGACACTTTAATTCCACTGGGCCAGTACATTTCTGTGTTTTCTAGTTTGACTCGGGTTCAAATCAGACATATTAGCCCATTTACATAGAACCCTGATGACTGTGAAAAAGAAAAAAAGTGAATGGCATGTGACATCATCAGGTTAGAACCAGAGAGAATGGTCAGATATAAGTCATCCTGGGATACTTATACAGGTGACTTGGGAACTTTATGTTGTAAATAAATACTTGCTGTATTAAAGAAGATAGGGAGGGCTCTTGTCCAGTTATCCAGGCCTGACAATTCTAGTTATAGACTTTTACAGTGAGATGGTTATACGAACATACCTCTTGAGATCCTTTGCCAGTGGGTATTGTCGTCCTAGTCATTGGGATTTTTCCCAGCTCAGGTTCTTTATTTCTTGCCTGGACCTTTGCCACACACAGCATTGTCACTCCCTGCCTCCTACACTTGGCTTTCCTAAACACATATTATGTCATCACACTGCCTGAAATCTTACTCTTGCCTCAGAAGCAAGTTCAAACTCTTTAGTATGGTGCACCAAGGCCAGGTGGATATGTCAGTCTTCACATTTTTTTCCCCCTGCTACTATCTTCCTTGCCCCCAGGCTCCTAGGTTATAGTCCCAGTAAACTTTTAGTTGTCTCCTAAATATTCTCCTTTGCATCACCAAATCTTTGCATAGTTTGGCCCTTCTCCTTTTAATGTCCTTCCTCTCCTCTCTTTGGTGAACATTTGCTTTTGAGAATTAACTCAAAGGTCAGCTTTCCAAAGTGAAAGTCGCTCAGTCGTGTCCAACTCTTTGTGAACCCATGGACTATACAGTCCATGGAATTCTCCAGGCCAGAATACTGGAGTGGGTAGCCTTTCCCTTCTCCAGGGGATCTTCCCAACCCAGGGATCGAACCCAGGTCTCCCACATTGCAGGTGGATTCTTTACCAGCTGAGCTGCCAGGGAAGCCCCAAGCCTTCTCGAATTCCCCCGTCCTGGCTGAGCGACACTGTCCTTCCTCTGTGCTCTCAGACTCTACCATGTTGTATTGCAATGGTTGTGTCAGAAATCGGGTGCTCCCTCTTGTGTAGGACCTCCACAAGGGCAACATCTTGTGTCTTTCATCTTTGTAGTTCCTCCTGGATGTCACATGCTTCTTCTATTTCCCCTATTATAAGGCCCAGCACAGCAGGGGCATCCAATAAATGATTGTTGCTTGCACGAGGACCATAGAATATAGCCCAGATAGCAGTTCAGTTCAGTCCAGTCACTCAGTCGTGTCCAACTCTTTGCAATCCCATGAATCCCAGCACGCCAGGCCTCCCTGTCCATCACCAACTCCTGGAGTTCACTCAGACACACGTCCATCGAGTCAGTGATGCCATCCAGCCATCTCATCCTCTGTTGTCCCCTTCTCCTCCTGCCCCCAATCCCTCCCAGCATCAGAGTCTTTTCCAATGAGTCAACTCTTTGCATGAGGTGGCCAAAGTACTGGAGTATCAGCTTCAGCATCATTCCTTCCAAAGAAATCCCAGGGCTGATCTCCTTCAGAATGGACTGGTTGGATCTCCTTGCAGTCCAAGGGACTCTCAAGAGTCTTCTCCAACACCACAGTTCAAAAGCATCAATTCTTTGGTGCTCAGCCTTCTTCACAGTCCAACTCTCACATCCATACATGACCACAGGAAAAACCATAGCCTTGACTAGACGAACCTTTGTTGGCAAAGTAATGTCTCTGCTTTTGAATATGCTATCTAGGTTGGACATAACTTTCCTTGCAAGGAGTAAGCATCTTTTAATTTCATGGCTGCAATCACCATCTGCAGTGATTTTGGAGCCCCAAAAAGTAAAGTCTGACACTGTTTGCCCATCTATTTCCCATGAAGTGATGGGCCGGATGCCATGATCTTAGTTTTCTGAATGTTGAGCTTTAAGTCAACTTTTTCACTCTCCAGTTTCATTTTCATCAAGAGGCTTTTTAGTTCCTCTTCACTTTCTGCCATAAGGGTGGTGTCATCTGCATATCTGAGGTTATTGATATTTCTCCCAGCAATCTTGATTCCAGCTTGTGCTTCTTCCAGCCCAGCATTTCTCATGATGTACTCTGCATATAAGTTAAATAAAACAGGGTGATAATATACAGCCTTGACGTACTCCTTTTCCTATTTGGAACCAGTCTGTTGTTCCATGTCCAGTTCTAACTGTTGCTTCCTGACCTGCACACAGATTTCTCAAGAGGCAGGTCAGGTGGTCTGGTATTCCCATCTCTTTCAGAATTTTCCACAGTTTATTGTGATCCACACAGTCAAAGGCTTTGGCATAGTCCATAAAGCAGAAATAGATGTTTTTCTGGAACTCTGTTGCTTTTTCGATGATCCAGCGGATGTTGGCAATTTGATCTCCGGTTCCTCTTCCTTTTCTTTATTTTATTTTTTAACTTTACAATATTGTATTGGTTTTGCCATATGTCAATATGAATCCACCACAGGTATACATGTGTTCCCCATCCTGAACCCTCCTCCCTCCTCCCTCCCCATGCCCTCCCTCTGGGTCGTCCCAGTGCACCAGCCCCAAGCATCCAGTATCGTGCGTCGAACCTGGACTGGCGACTCGTTTCATACATGATATTATACATGTTTCAATGCCATTCTCCCAAATCTCCCCACCCTCTCCCTCTCCCACAGAGTCCATAAGACTGATCTATACATCAGTGTCTCTTTTGCTGTCTCGTACACAGGGTTATTGTTACCATCTTTCTAAATTCCATATATATGCGTTAGTATACTGTATTGGTGTTTTTCTTTCTGGCTTACTTCACTCTGTATAATAGGTTCCAGTTTCATCCATCTCATTAGAACTGATTCAAATGTATTCTTTTTAATGGCTGAGTAATACTCCATTGTGTATATGTACCACAGCTTTCTTATCCATTCATCTGCTGATGGGCATCTAGGTTGCTTCCATGTCCTGGCTATTATAAACAGTGCTGTGATGAACATTGGGGTACACGTGTCTCTTTCCCTTCTGGTTTCCTCAGTGTGTATGCCCAGCAGTGGGATTGCTGGGTCATAAGACAGTTCTATTTCCAGTTTTTTAAGGAATCTCCACACTGTTCTCCATAGTGGCTGTACTAGTTTGCATTCCCACCAACAGTGTAAGAGAGTTCCCTTTTCTCCACACCCTCTCCAGCATTTATTGCTTGTAGACTTTTGGATCGCAGCCATTCTGACTGGCATTAAATGGTACCTCATAGTGGCTTTGATTTGCATTTCTCTGATAATGAGTGATGTTGAGCATCTTTTCATGTGTTTGTTAGCCATCTGTATGTCTTCTTTGGAGAAATGTCTATTTAGTTCTTTGGCCCATTTTTTGATTGGGTCATTTATTTTTCTGGAGTTGAGCTGTAGGAGTTGCCTGTATATTTTTGAGATTAGTTCTTTGTCAGTTGCTTCATTTGCTCTTATTTTCTCCCATTCTGAAGGCTGTCTTTTCACCTTGCTTATGGTTTCTTTTGTTGTGCAGAAGCTTTTAAGTTTTATTAGGTCCCATTTGTTTATTTTTGCTTTTATTTCCAATATTCTGGGAGGTGGGTCATAGAGGATCCTGCTGTGATATATGTCGGACAGTGTTTTGCCTATGTTCTCCTCTAGGAGTTGTATAGTTTCTGGCCTTACGTTTAGATCTTTAATCCATTTTGAGTTTATTTTTGTGTATGGTGTTAGAAAGTGTTCTAGTTTCATTCTTTTACAAATGGTTGACCAGTTTTCCCAGCATCACTTGTTAAAGAGATTGTCTTTAATCCATTGTATATTCTTGCCTCCTTTGTCGAAGATAAGGTGTCCATATGTGCGTGGCTTATCTCTGGGCTTTCTATTTTGTTCCATTGATCTATATTTCTGTCTTTGTGCCAGTACCATACTGTCTTGATAACTGTGGCTTTGTAGTAGAGCCTGAAGTCAGGCAGGTTGATTCCTCCAGTTCCATTTTTCTTTCTCAAGATAGCTTTGGCTATTCAAGGTTTTTTTGTATTTCCATACAAATTGTGAAATTATTTGTTCTAGCTCTGTGAAGAATACCGTTGGTAGCTTGATAGGGATTGTATTGAATCTATAGATTGCTTTGGGTAGTATATTCATTTTCACTATATTGATTCTTCCAATCCATGAACATGGTATATTTCTCCATCTATTAGTGTCCTCTTTGATTTCTTTCACCAGTGTTTTATAGTTTTCTATATATAGGTCTTTAGTTTCTTTAGGTAGATATATTCCTAAGTATTTTATTCTTTTCATTGCAATGGTGAATGGAATTGTTTCCTTAATTTCTCTTTCTATTTTCTCATTATTAGTGTATAGGAATGCAAGGGATCCTCTTCCTTTTCTAAAACCAGCTTGAACATTGAAGTTCACGGTTCACGTATTGCTGAAGCCTGGCTTGGAGAATTTTGAGCATTACTTTACTAGCATGTGAGATGAGTGCAATTGTGTGGTAGTTTGAGCATTCTTTGGCATTGCCTTTCTTTGGGATTGGAATGAAAACTGACCTTTTCCAGTCCTGTGGCCACTGCTGAGTTTTCCAGATTTGCTGGCATATTGAGTGCAGGACTTTCACAGCATCATGTTTCAGGATTTGAAATAGCTCCACTGGAATTCCATCACCTCCACTAGCTTTGTTCGTAGTGATGCTTTCTTAGGCCCACTTGACTTCACATTCCAGGTCGTCTGGCTCTAGATGAGTGATCATATCATCATGATTATCTGGGTCATAAAGATCTTTTTTGTACAGTTCTCCTGTGTATTATTGCCACCTCTTCTTAATATCTTCTGCTTCTGTTAGGTCCATACCATTTCTGTCCTTTATTGAGCCCATTTTTGCATGAAATATTCCCTTGGTGTCTCTAATTTTCTTGAAGAGATCTCTAGTCTTTCCCATTCTGTTGTTTTCCTCTATTTCTTTGCATTGATTACTGAGGAAGGCTTTCTTATCTCTTCTTGCTACTGTTTGGAACTCTGCATTCAGATGCTTATATCTTTCCTTTCCTCCTTTGCTTTTCACTTATCTTCTTTTCACAGCTATTTGTAAGGCCTCCCCAGACAGCCATTTTGCTTTTCTGCATTTCTTTTCCGTGGGTAGCAGATATGTAAGTTAATTGTGTGGTGTGAATTTTCAGACTAAATAAATCTTCACAGTGGAAATGACTACACTGAAATTTAGTATAGAAACATGCTGCAGCCCATGAAAACCCAACAGATTATGTAATTTAAATGAAGGATATGAAATCTTTATCTCAAGGCACAAATCAGAAGAGAGCCACAGCATGAGACCCATGTAATAGGCTAACATTGGCATTAGTATTAGCACGAGGTAGTCCTTCCTTCTTTGGGGTAGAGAATGCCTGTTTTGGTATCAAACTACATCTCATCAACATGTTTGTTATGACTTATGGAAGGAATGTTTTTTTTCTTTGCCATGTAAGATCCAGTGGATCAGCAAACTATCTCTGTTGGCAAGTACTTCTTGAGAGGCTGTGAGACTGGTCACAGGGATAAGGGGTGTTTTTTGGACACTTTGCCTAAATGAAATCTGAAGGGACACCTCTTCTAATATTTTGTTTCCTTCATTGGGCATAAGTTTAGCTCTCAAGGTATAAAAGTCTTAGACTTCCCTGGTGGTCCAGTGGTTGAGAATCTGCCTACCAATGCAGGGGACGTGGGTTCTATGCCTGGTCTGGGAAGATTCCACATGTCATGGGGCAGCAGAGCCTGTGCACCACAACTACTGAAGCCTGCACCCTAGAGGCCGTGCTCTGCAACACGAAGTCACCTCAATGAGAAGCCCTTGTACCACAATTAGAGAGTAGACTCACTAGCCACAGCTAGAGAAAGCCCAAGTGCAGCAATGAAGACCTACTGCAGTAAACAAACAAACAAAAGCATAAAAGTCCTAAGAGGAAAAACTGCAAGTCTACAAGCACTCTAGAGAAAGAACACTTGGCTTAGAGGCAAGCGTCTAGTCCCAGCTCTGTCACTAAGCCCATGGGTGATCCTGGGGAAGTCACATAACCTCTCAGGACCTCAGTTTCCCCATGTTTGTGTCAAGGGGGTTCTACTAGGGACCTCTGAAATATTTATCTGCTTTAGCATTTTGATCCTATGTGCTTCTCTGCAGGGACAGATTGTGAACTTAATGAGCTTAAGCTTCAAGGATCTTTGCGTGCACAGCTCTTTTCAGAAGCCCTGGGAGGGGCCCCATCAATATCTTTTACTTGGTCATATATTTTTGTAAAGTTTCAAAAAGTAAAATATTTTAACTGAAATTGGTTAAGACAACTATCTCTTTTTACTTCCCACTCTCCATTCATTGCAATTCCCCAGGTGTGGGGTGGCCTTGAATTGGTTGTGGGCACGTTTGGGGTTCAGATAAAGAGAAATTGGGTTGAAGATATTAATGATACATTTCCATGTAGTCTAGAGTTACTTTTGTGTATAGTTGCATTGTTACTAGTTATTCTAATATAGGTCTGGCTTCCAGAAATATTTCTACTATTCCCTGTGCTGAATGGCATGCACGAGAACAAGTCAAACACTTCTCAGTTGTGTCTATATAATGTTTTGAGTGACATAAGAGTATAATCAAATTACTCTTATATCACATCTATCACCTTATTGATGAATATAAGGGGTTCTGTCACTAGAATCCTGTTTCTTCAGGACTTTTTAATGCATTGTATTGATACCAATGCATGCTCACTCACTAAGTGTGGCATGAAGGGGCAAGGCCACTGATGATGCCATGGAATGAACTTATCCTATAATACTTGGCACTGGAAGCATGTGGGGTTTGGGAGAGGGACAAGATTTTGAAATGTACAGAGCCAGAAGCTAGTCTGTTGAAAATTCTTCCAGTCATCAAACATGAAAAGTTATAAATGGAGGATTCAGTCCTCAATGATGCCTAAACAAAATGGAAATGTTCTTTCAGCAGGAATATACTCAATAAAGCAGCATGTATAATTATAAACACACTGTTTTCCCTTGTTTTGATTATGTGTGCTCAAAATAGAATTTTCCAGAATGTCTGTGTTTGTAGGGGCAAAAACCTTTAAGCAGTACTGTAAGAAGTAAGTCTCTGATTTTGCAGGTTTTATGCATCACAGAATAAGCCTTTACATATCTGATACATCTTATCGAGTTGAATTGTATTGGTTTTAGATGAAACAGCATGCAGTATTGATACAATTCATTAAATAGTCCTCAAGAAACAAGGGTTCTAGTGACGGAACTCCTATATTCATCAGTAAGGTGATAGATGTAGTGTAAAAGTAATTTGATTATACTATTATGTAGCTCAATATATTATAGACACAATTTAGAAATATATTTGACTTGCTCTTATGCATGCCTTAATTTTGGACTAATTTTGTATCCATTTTCAGAATGGCTGATAGACTAAAACTCAAAGAGGAAAGGAAGGATGTATCTTAATGGAAATTGATGATTTAAACTAAAAGAAAGAAGACTAACAGAGACTTTAAAATATTGAAAACTCTCTTATCACAACGGAAGCTAAAGACTCTGATGGCCAAAATCAAGAAGATAGGAAACGATCACAACAGCAAAGAAAACATAGACAAAGCAATAACAAAAATGAGAGGAAATTTATGTGATTTGGGACACTCCAGGACAAAGAACAGAAGGAGGATAAACGTAATGGTCTGCATGAGGACATGGACTACAGAAAAGTTAATGTGTCATTGGTATTTAAAATTAGCCACTGCAAAAGAAGCCTGAAATGTCATGACTCTTTTGGCTCATAGATGAAGGAAACTGGTTACAGCTTAGCCCAAATTTGACAAAACTCTAAAAATGTTACATGACACTGTAATGAATTAGAAGTTGGAAAAAAAACTTTTCTAAATTATCAATAATGAATAAGTAAATTTCTAGTAGACTGAATTATCCTCATTTCCTTATAGAAAAATTATATAAAAAATTATATAAAAAGATGACTAACAATTTGGAAAAAAACTGTGCATGTACTTCAGGCAGCTCATTAGGAAATATGTTTTGCCATTCTGCTGCACCCCCCCCTCCCCGCCCAGCCCACCCCCCCCCCCCCCCCCCGTTTTTTGTGATGTTTGCGGAGTTTTTCAGTTTTAGAAATTAGTATTTTATAATATTATGACTTCTTACTTCATTGTAAATAAATATTCAATTTGTGCTCAATTTTTGTTTTGATTTTGTATTCTCCTTCAGTAATTAGGGCCACCAAATTATATCAGCACATGATCTGTTGCTACTCATCTGACAGATTCCTTTATAGAGCAGTGTTTCTCAAGCCTTAATATGCATTTGAATCCCCTGGGGATCTTGTTAAGATGCAGCTCCTGAGCTTTCTGTATACCTAACGAACTCCCAGTTGGTGCCCACACTGCTGGTCTAGGGACACACTTTGAGAATCAGATCTACAGCAGTGGCTTCCATCTGACTGTGCATTGGGTGATGCTCTTAGAAAACACAGATGCCTGGGCCCCACCCCTGAAGATTCTTACTTAGGAAACTTTGTAACTAGGCAAACAGACCCTTTGATACACTGTTGCTAGGAATTCAAACTGATGCAACCATTTTGAAGGTTAGTTTGGCAATATCTTCTTGGAAACCCTAAAGAGGTCAGCTGGAAATTCTGGGAAAGGGAGTTTACAAATTCCTAGCCCAGGCTGGCAGAGAAGGCAATGGCACCCCACTCCAGTACTCTTGCCTGGAAAATCCCATGGACACGATTGAGCGACTTCACTTTCACTTTTCACTTTCATGCATTGGGGAAGGAAATGGCAACCCACTCCAGTGTTCTTGCCTGGAGAATCCCAGGGACGGGGGAGCCTGGTGGGCTGCTGTCTATGGGATTGCACAGAGTCAGACACGACTGAAGTGACGCAGCAGCAGCAGCAGCAGCAGCCCAGGCTGGGGGAAAAAAAAAAAAAAAAACCGTGTAGGAGGAGGGTGTTTGGCTGAGAGACAGTAGATACATAATTAGTATAGGGTACAATCTCTGTAACCCAAAACTTCTACTTTTAGGAATCTATCCTAGTAATATATACCTATATAAATATATAGGTATAAGACTTTAATTCCACAGTATTTGTAGTTGGGAAAACTAACAGCAACCTGACCATCAATAAATTACACAAACTATGAAACATCTTTACAATGAAATAGCAATCAGTTCAGTTCAGTTCAGTCGCTCAGTCATGTCCGACTCTTTGCGACCCCATGAATCGCAGCATGCCAGGCCTCCCTGTCCATCACCAACTCCTGGAGTGCACTCATACTCATGTCCATTGAGTCAGTGATGCCATCCAGCCATCTCATCCTCTGTCCTCCCCTTCTCCTCCTGCCCCCAATCCCTCCCAGCATCAGAGTCTTTTCCAATGAGTCAGTTCTTTGCATGAGGTGGCCAAAGTACTGGAGTTTCAGCTTCAGCATCATTCCTTCCAAAGAATACCCAGGACTGATCTCCTTTAGGGTGGACTGGTTGGATCTCCTTGCAGTCCAAGGGACTCTCAAGAGTCTTCTCCAACACCACAGTTCAAAAGCATCAATTCTTTGGCGTTCAGCTTTCTTCACAGCCCAACTTTCACATCCATACATGACCACTGGAAAAACCATAGCCTTGACTAGACGGACCTTTGTTGGTAAAGTAATGTCTCTGCTTTTCAATATGCTGTCTAGGTTGGTCATAACTTTTCTTCCAAGGAGCAAGCATCTTCTAATCTCATGGCTGCAATCACCATCTGCAGCGATTTTGGAGCCCCAAAAAAATAAAGTCTGACACTGTTTCCACTGTTTCCCCATCTATTTCCCATGAAGTGATGGGACCAGATGCCATGATCTTAGTTTTCTGAATGTCGAGTTTTAAGCCAGTTTTTCCCTCTCTTCTTTCATCTTCATCAAGAGGCTCTTTAGTTCTTCTTCACTTTCTGCCATAAGGGTGGTGTCATCTGCATATCTGAGGTTATTGATATTTCTCCCGGCAATCTTGATTCCAGCTTGTGCTTCTTCCAGCCCAGAGTTTCTCATGATGTACTCTGCATATAAGTTACATAAGCAGGGTGACAATATACAGCCTTGATGTACTCCTTTTCCCATTTGGAACCAGTCTGTTGTTCCATAGCTCATCTTAGTTAAACAATTACTACACGCCAGACATTGTTGTAAGTTATTTATAAATATTAAATTTGTCTTCACAGTTATCATGTTTCCATTTTGCAGATGATATAATTTATATGTATTAACATGGAAAGCTGTCCAGGGATATAACAGGTGAAAGCAACTAGCAGAACATTATTTATAATATATCATACATTACCATAATAATATACTAGCAAAAAATAATATATTCAAATCTGAGGCCTAGTCTTCAGTAGATAACTATTGATCTAGAATAGGAATGAAAGGACATTCATTTATATTCAAACACACTGTTTTCATGCAATTTAACTGGTAATACTTTCAGAGGAAGTAAAAATGATCAGGCTGATTTGGTGGATAAGAGCAATCTGTCAATGGTCAGATGGATAGTCATTCTTATTGATCTCAACATTAGGGATGATGGGAAGAAGTGACCTATAGATGTACCTCTATCTTATGTCTTTAAGGACACACTCTAGGAAGAAAATACACCAGTGCAATTTGTCTGGGCTTCTCAGTTTGTCCAGGTTTTTGTCTTATACTGTTTCACCTTAGTAAGGTCATTCCACTCTTCAGTTCAAATCAGTTCAGTCACTCAGTCATGTCCGACTCTTTGCGACCCCATGAATCTCAGCACGCCAGGCCTCCCTGTCCATCACCAACTCCTGGAGTTCACTCAGACTCACATCCATTGAGTCAGTGATGCCATCCAGCCATCTCATCCTCTGTCATCCTCTTCTCCTCCTGCCCCCAATCCCTCCCAGCATCAGAGTCTTTTCCAATGAGTCAACTCTTTGCATGAGGTGGCCAAAGTACTGGAGTTTCAGCTTTAGCATCATTCCTTCCAAAGAAATCCCAGGGCTGATCTCCTTCAGAATGGACTGGTTGGATCTCCTTGCAGTCCAAGGGACTCTCGAGAGTCTTCTCCAACACCACAGTTCAAAAGCATCAATTCTTTGGTGCTCAGCTTTCTTCACAGTCCGACTCTCACATCCATATATGACCACGGGAAAAACCATAGCCTTGACTAGACAGACCTTTGTTGGCAAAGTAATGTCTCTGCTTTTGAATTTGCTATCTAGGTTGGTCATAACTTTTCTTCCAAGGAGTAAGTGTCTTTTAATTTCATGGCTGCAGTCACCATCTGCAATGATTTTGGAGCCCCCAAAAAGAAAGTCTGACACTATTTACACTGTTTCCCCGTCTATTTCCCATGGGACCGGATGCCATGATCTTCGTTTTCTGAATGTTGAGCTTTAAGCCAACTTTTCACTCTCCTCTTTCACCTTCATCAAGAGGCTTTTGAGTTCCTCTTCACTTTCTGCCATAAAGGTGGTGTCATCTGCATATCTGAAGTTATTGATATTTCTCCCAGCAATCTTGATTCCAGCTTGTGTTTCTTCCAGCCCAGCGTTTCTCATGATGTACTCTGCATATAAGTTAAATAAGCAGGGTGACAACATACAGCCTTGACGTACTCCTTTTCCTATTTGGAACCAGTCTGTTGTTCCATGTCCAGTTCTAACTGTTGCTTCCTGACCTTAGGCCATGGCAAGGTTTAAAAAAATTCCCAACACTTTATTATGGGATTTTTCAAACATACAGGACAGATAAAAAGAAATCCACAGGGAACACATGCATCTATTATCCGGACTGTACAATTAACATTTTACTATACTTGCTTCATCACAAATCTACTTATCTCTCTGTGCATCCATTGATTCACTTCATTTCGGGGGATGCACTTCAAAGCAATTTGATGACGTCAGTCAGTACACTTTCCCCTGAATGCTGCAGTATACATACCAACAACTGTAGTTTAATATGTTTCTAGTTTGTCTTCTTTCCTTTTGAGGGAACATTTACCCAGGAAACACACAAATCTTAGGTGTACCATTTGATAAGTTTTAACTAGTGTGTACATCTGCAGAACTCAGATTTCTATCCAGAGAGAATTTTACCATAACTGAGAGTTCTCTAATGCCCCTTTCTGGGTACACCATTTCTCCCCACCACTCCCCTCACCAGACAACTACTGCTCTGATTTTTTCCCACTATAGATATCCTTTCTAGAACTTCATACAGATGAACTAATACAATATGTCTTTTGTGTAACAATCCTTTTACTCAGCCTAACGTTTTTTTTTTTTTTGCAGTTCATCCACATTATTGCATATCCCACTGCTCATTAAACATTTCCTTATTTTCTGGTATAAGATGATGTTTCAGATTCAACTCGTACTTTCCCAGTTGTAGGCCTGGAATCGGCCATTTTTCCAAGGATCTCTGGTTTCTTTTGCGCTGTGCTTATGTGCTCAGTTGTGTCTGACTCTTTGCGATCCCTTGGACTGCAGCCTGCCAGGATTCTCTGTCCGTGGTATTCTTCAGGCAAGAATACTGAAGTGGGTTTCCATTTCCTCCTCCAGGGTATCTTCCTGACCCAGGGACTGAACCCCCATCTCTTGAATTGGCAGTACCAATGGTTTCCTTTAAAACTGGTTTAAAGGAAACCAGTACCCTGGTTTCCTTTAATAAAGGGTATATTCAGAGACCAAGATTTGGGCACTCAATGTTTTAATTGCTAATGGGATATCGATGCTTTTAGGTCATTCACTCAGTGGACAGATATAGGAAATATGTATATATATATATATATACACACACATATATATATGAGATACATGTGTGCATGTTAATGTACATACATATAACCCACACATATTCATCTATAGTATTTCTATATTTGTGTGCCTGTATATATTTGTACACACATAATGAAAGCTAAGTATGTACCAATACTTTGGTTTCAATCTTAAACCCTCAGGGTTTTCCAGACTTTCCTGTTTCAATGTTTATAAATACCTTCCCTAGCAATGAGAATATTGGCCCCTATTATCACAGAATATTTTTACTGATTGGCTTGATCTCCCAACCACTGGCTGTCTCTTCCACCCACCACCACATCCCACCTCCTCTTTGTCCTGTGTCTCACCCCCTCCTGCCCTGCATCCATGCCTCTGCATGCCTTCCTCAGCCCTCTCACATCCCTGTGATTCCAGTCATGTGCTGAGTTCTCCATCCTGGGAAGGAAAATACAGAGAGCAGGTACCACATTTTGATAGGAAAAAGCCCAAGTGAACAAAACCAACACTGCTCCATTTGCAGTTGTTCTATTTCTTAATTCCTGTTACTAAATGTTTACAAAGAAAAGCACTGAACCTTTAAAAAAAAAAAAAAAAAAAGGGAACAATTGAGTGGAGCAAGTTACAATTTTAAGTCCCAAGTAGAAGACTTTTAACAGGCTATTAGAATGATAACCTGTGGCTGCTGTGGAACCAGCTCAAAGGCTCCCTGATGTCGCCCAGGAGGGGCTAACACTGCTCTGTAACCAGCGAAAACACTTAAGGCCTTCAAAGGCGTTAACCAGTCATAAGGAGTATTAGCAGAAGCTTCCGTAGGGGAAGCATTGGCTGTCCTTGGGGAGACACAGGGGGTGAAGGTCCCGGCCATTCACAGAGATCTCCAGCCTTGGCATTACAAGGTCTCAGCTGTGACAAGTCTGCAGGCCCCAAGGTCAGGCTTTTACCCACTGACTTGAGCTTCCGGGAGACTTCTCATCAAAGCCTTTGCCTATCACCTTAGGGGAGAAACCCTGCTGTAGTTACCTTCACATTTCTTAAAGTCCGAGAAATAACCTGGCTTTTGGAAAACAATCCGTTAATGCTTCCTAGAAGTTTTGGAAGGCAGGAACCCCCTTGAGTGCAGCAAGCACTGTGCAGTGCTGGCTGTTTCATTTCTAGCTCGGTTTTGACTCATGCCCCCACTGCCTTCCCCGCACTCACCAGAAAGCACGGATTCTCAGCTTAGTTTGCTTATCAGACTGCATAAAGCCGGGTGGTCTCAGGGTCTGCTTTATCTTTGGCCACACACTACCTGCTGACCAGGAAACCCACTTAATCATCTCTGAAATATGCCTCATTTGTAGGCTTCAGGCCACCTTAACCTGAAACAGGGATGGCAGATTTGTTTCAAGATATATTTGTTGTTGTTGTTCAGTTGTTAAGTCGTGTCTTGACTCTTGCAATCCTGTGGACTGTAGCCCACCAGGCTTTTCTGTTCATGGGGTTCTTCTGGCAAGAATACTGGAGTAGGGTGCCATTTCCTCTTTCAGGGGATCTTCCTGACTCAGGAATTGAAACTGTTCTGTTATGCCTCCTGAATTGGCAACTAGCGCCACCTAAGAAGCTCTTTATCTAATTTAATTCTCATGTAATTTCTCAAAGAAAAAAACTACTAGCTTCACTTTACCTATGAGGAAAATGGAGGCCCAGAAGCCATAAAGAAATTGCCAAAGATCTTGCATTAGAACTGAAACCTGAATGCAAATCTATTTGCTTCCAAAAAACTTGTTCTTTCCATGGCACCATACTTTGTTGAACCTAAGCTTCACCATTAACATTCAGTCAATTCAGTCGCTCAGTTGTGTCCGACTCTTTGCAACCCCATGGACTGCAGCACACCAGGCCTCCCTGTCCATCCCCAACTCCCAGAGTTTACTCAGACTCATGTCCATTGAGTCAGTGACGCCATCCACCATCTCATCCTCTGTCATCCCCTTCTCCTCCTGCCTTCAATCTTTCCCAGCATCAGGGTCTTTTCCAATGAGTCAGCTCTTCCCATCAGGATATCAAAGTATTGGAGTTTCAGCTTCAGTATTAGTCCTTCCAATGAATATTCAGGACTGATTTCCTTTAGGACCGACTGGTTGGATCTCCTTACAGTCCAAGGGACTCTCAAGAGTCCTCTCCAACACCACAGTTCAAAAGCATCCATTCTTTGGCACTCAGCTTTCTTTGTAGTCCAACTCTCACATCCATACATGACTGCTGGAAAAACCATAGCTTTGACTGGATGGACCTTTGTTGACAAAGTAACGTCTCTGCTTTTTAATATGCTGTCTAGGTTGGTCATAACTTTTGATCCAAGGAGCAAGCGTCTTTTAATTTCATGGCTGCAATCACCATCTGCAGTGATTTTGGAGCCCCCCAAAATAAATTCAGCCACTGTTTCCCCATCTATTTCCCATGAAGTGATGGGACCAGATGCCATGATCTTCGTTTTCTGAATGTTGAGCTTTAAGCCAACTTTTTCACTCTCCTCTTTCACTTTCATCAAGAGGCTCTTTTATTCTTCTTCACTTTTTGCCATAAGGGTGGTGTCATCTGCATATCTGAGGTTATTGATATTTCTCCCAGCAATCTTGATTCCAGCTTGTGCTTCTTCCAGCCCAGCGTTTCTCATGATGTACTCTGCATATAAGTTAAATAAGCAGGGTGACAATATACAGCCTTGACGAACTCCTTTTCCTATTTGGAACCAGTCTGTTGTTCCATGTCCAGTTCTAACTGTTGCTTCCTGACCTGCATACAGGTTTCTCAACCCTTAACTTTAGTTCAGTTCAGTTCAGTCGCTCAGTCATGTCCGACTCTTTGGGACCCCATGAATCGAAGCACGCCAGGCCTCCCTGTCCATCACCAACTCCTGGAGTTCACTCAGACTCACGTCCATCGAGTCAGTGATGCCATCCAGCCATCTCATCCTCTGTCGTCCCCTTCTGCTCCTGCCCCCAATTCCTCCCAGCATCAGAATCTTTTCCAATGAGTCAACTCTTCGCATGAAGTGGCCAAAGTACTGGAGTTTCAGCTTTAGCATCATTCCTTCCAAAGAACACCCAGGACTGATCTCCTTTAGGATTGACTGGTTGGATCTCCTTGCAGTCCAAGGGACTCTCAAGAATCTTCTCCAACACCACAGTTCAAAAGCATCAATTCTTTGGTGCTCAGCTGTCTTCACAGTCCAACTCTCACATCCATACATGACTGGAAAAACCATAGCCTTGACTAGACGGACCTTTGTTGGTAAAGTAATGTCTCTGCTTTTCAATATGCTGTCTAGGTTGGTCATAACTTTTCTTCCAAGGAGTAAGTGTCTTTTAATTTCATGGCTGCAGTAACCATCTGCAGTGATTTTGGAGCCCAAAAAAAGAAAGTCTGACACTGTTTACACTATTTCTCCACCTATTTCCCATGAAGTGATGGGACCGGATGCCATGATCTTCGTTTTCTGAATGTTGAGCTTTAAGCCAACTTTTTCACTCTCCTCTTTCACCTTCATCAAGAGGCTTTTGAGTTCCTCTTCACTTTCTGCCATAAGGGTGGTATCATCTGCATATCTGAGGTTATTGATATTTCTCCCAGCAGTCTTGATTCCAGCTTGTGTTTCTTCCAGCCCAGCGTTTCTCATGAGGTACTCTGCATATAAGTTAAATAAACAGGGTGATAATATATAGCCTTGACGTACTCCTTTTCCTATTTGGAACCAGTCTGTTGTTCCATGTCCAGTTCTAACTGTTGCTTCCTGGCCTGCATACAGATTTCTCAAGAGGCAGATCAGGTGGTCTGGTATTCCCATCTCTTTCAGAATTTTCCACAGTTTATTGTGACTCACACAGTCAGAGGCTTTGGCATAGTCAATAAAGCAGAAACAGATGTTTTTCTGGAACTCTCTTGCTTTTTCTTTTCTTTTTAAAAAAATTTTATTATTATTATTATTTTTACTTTAAAATATTGTATTGGTTTTGCCATACATCAACATGCATCCGCCACGGGTGTACACGTGTTCCCCATCCTGAACCCCCCTCCCACCTCCCTCCCTATACCATCCCTCTGGGTCATTCCAGTGCACCAGCCCCAAGCTTCCTGTATTCTGCATCGAACCTGGACTGGTGATTCGTTTTTTATATGATATTATACATGTTTTAATGCCATTCTCCCAAATCATCCCCCCCACCTCTCCCACAGAGTCCAAAAGACTGTTCTATACATCTATGTCTCTTTTGCTGTCTCGCATACAGGGTTGTCATTACCATCTTTCTAAATTCCATATATATGCGTTAGTATACGGGAGTTGGTGATGGACAGGGAGGCCTGGCATGCTGCGATTCATGGGGTCGCAAAGAGTCGGACACTACTGAGCTACTGAACTGGACTGATACTGTATTGGTGTTTTTCTTTCTGGCTTACTTCACTCTGTATAATAGGCTCCAGTTTCATCCACCTCATTAGAACTGATTCAAATGTATTCTTTTTAATGGCTGAGTAATACTCCATTGTGTATATGTGCCACAGCTTTCTTATCCATTCATCTGCTGGTGGACTTCTAGGTTGCTTCCATGTCCTGGCTATTATAAACAGTGCTGTGATGAACATTGGGGTACATGTGTCTCTTTCAATTCTGGTTTCCTTGGTGTGTATGCCCAGCAGTGGGATTGCTGGATCATAAGGCAGTTCTATTTCCAGTTTTTTAAGGACTCTCCACACTGTTCTCCATAGTGGCTGTACTAGTTTGCATTCCCACCAACAGTGTAAGAGGTTTCCCTTTTCTCCACATCCTCTCCAGCATTGATTGCTTGTAGACTTTTGGGTTGCAGCCATTCTGACTGGTGTGAAATGGTACCTCATTGTGGTTTTAATTTGCATTTCTCTGATAATGAGTGATGTTGAGCATCTTTTCATGTGTTTGTTAGCCATCTGTATGTCTTCTTTGGATAATGTCTATTTAGTTCTTTGGCCCATTTTTTGATTGGGTCGTTTATTTTTCTGGAGTTGAGCTGTAGGAGTTGCTTGTATATTTTTGAGATTAGTTCTTTGTCAGTTGCTTCATTTGCTCTTATTTTCTCCCATTCTGAAGGCTGTCTTTTCACCTTGCTTATGGTTTCTTTTGTTGTGCAGAAGCTTTTAAGTTTTATTAGGTCCCATTTGTTTATTTTTGCTTTTATTTCCAATATTCTGGGAGGTGGGTCATAGAGGATCCTGCTGTGATGTATGTCAGAGAGTGTTTTGCCTATGTTCTCCTCTAGGAGTTTTATAGTTTCTGGCCTTACGTTTAGATCTTTAATCCATTTTGAGTTTATTTTTGTGTATGGCGTTAGAAAGTGTTCTAGTTTCATTCTTTTACAAGTGGTTGACCAGTTTTCCCAGCACCACTTGTTAAAGAGATTGTCTTTAATCCATTGTATATTCTTGCCTCCTTTGTCAAAGATAAGGTGTCCATACGTGCGTGGACTTATCTCTGGGCTTTCTATTTTGTTCCATTGATCTATATTTCTGTCTTTGTGCCAGTACCATACTGTCTTGATGACTGTGGCTTTGTAGTAGAGCCTGAAGTCAGGCAGGTTGATTCCTCCAGTTCTATTCTTCTTTCTCAAGATTGCTTTGGCTATTTGAGGTTTTTTGTATTTCCATACAAACTGTGAAATTATTTGTTCTAGCTCTGTGAAAAATACCGTTGGTAATTTGATAGGGATTGTATTGAATCTATAGATTGCTTTGGGTAGTATACTCATTTTCACTGTATTGATTCTTCCAATCCATGAACATGGTATATTTCTCCATCTATTAGTGTCCTCTTTGATTTCTTTCACCAATGTTTTATAGTTTTCTATATATAGGTCTTTAGTTTCTTTAGGTAGATATATTCCTAAGTATTTTATTCTTTCCATTGCAATGGTGAATGGAATTGTTTCCTTAATTTCTCTTTCTATTTTCTCATTATTAGTGTATAGGAATGCAAGGGACTTCTGTGTGTTGATTTTATATCCTGCAACTTTACTATATTCATTGATTAGCTCTAGTAATTTTCTGGTGGAATCTTTAAGGTTTTCTATGTAGAGGATTATGTCATCTGCAAACAGTGAGAGTTTTACTTCTTCTTTTCCAATTTGATTCCTTTTATTTCTTTTTCTGCTCTGATTGCTGTGGCCAAAACTTCCAAAACTATGTTGAACAGTAGTGGTGAGAGTGGGCACCCTTGTCTTGTTCCTGACTTTAGAGGAAATGCTTTCAATTTTTCACCATTGAGGATAATGTTTGCTGTGGGTTTGTCATATCTTTTGCTTTTTCGATGATCCAGCGGATGTTGGCAATTTGGTCTCTGGTTCCTCTGCCTTTTCTAAAACCAGCTTGAACATCTGGAAGTTCACAGTTCACGTATTGCTGAAGCCTGGCTTGGAGAATTTTGAGCATTACTTTACTAGCGTGTGAGATGAGTGCAATTGTGTGGTAGTTTGAGCAGTCTTTGGCATTAACTTCAGTGTCGAGCAAATCTGAATTCCACCAAATTTTCAAACATGACCCCAAACTGTCATTCTCTTCTTTGACTTGGTTTTAGCTCCAACTGGAAGCATGAGTCTAAGCATTTAGTTTCATGGTAGAGAAATGCAAGAGGCACTCTCTAAAGTTCCTACCTTCTATCCTGTGGGCTTTGGGCAGCCCCGAGTAAGTTTGTTTCCAGAACTAGGAGTCTGGCACAGTGACCTTGACTCCAAAGGATCCCTGTCCAGGCCAGTTAAGTGTGGAGTACCCTCTTTCAATGCCAGGCAGTTCAAAGAGGTACAGAAGAGTTGTGACCTGACTTCCTAATCCTGTGAGTTGTGGGCACCTGTGTGCCTGCTTGGCTGTTGTGATGTCACACGGACTTCAGCGTCTATAGTTAGGATCACAAGGCTCCATGAGGTAGTTGAGTAAACCAGGAGAACTTCAGAGCTGGAATGGACCTTTAGCTTGGTCTAGTTCCATGCTGCCTAAAGCAAAAAAAAAAAAAAAAAAATGAAGAAGAAGAAAAGAAAAGCTCTGTCTAGCACCATGGTCAGAAACAGGTTTAAATACTTCCTGGGGAAGGAATAGTACAATCTCTCCCCTTTAATTGGTACACTGTTAGGCAGGTCTGGCAGCTCGGAAATTCTTTTAAAGTTAGATTATATATAGCTCTCTATAATTTTCAAGTTCTTCACCTGATTGATTTTCCTCAATTTTATCAGAAACTGATTGCTATAAAGTTGATCCATCAACCAAGTGCTGGTGCAGATAGTTTGGACTAAGCAAGGTTAGCTCTAGGCAAAACTTATAAGGCTCTCCAGTCGAGTTTACTTTCATTGTCTTAATGGGGACAACCCATTCTCACCCTCTCCATTCTTTGTTCCTCCTTCAGAATTCCTGCTGTTATGAAAAGTTTGGAAACTTAGACACCATTGTGACTGATAAAAACATGACTGTCTCCTCTAAGGAGAAGGTTACATCTTGAATTTTTTATTTTTTTAAGGCTAAAACCTTGAAAGGTTTGGCATAAAGGAACAAATTCGAAATGAATCTTAGTATTCAGGCAGTTTGAGGGAGGGTGGAGGTAAGTGAATATAGATTCCCAGCACTTTTGATATTGAAACAGCATGTAAAACATCCATCAGCTTAAGCTAATTTTGTCTCCTTAAAGAACATGTTAATTAATCAGATTGAAATGGCACCAGCTTACACTGGTTTTGTCTCTGTAACTAAGTTGATTAATCAAACCTGGAGACTTTAAGTGACAGGACTGAGCATGTGCAGGATGGGAACCCATGTCTCCACTATAACCCGGAACCCAGAGCCAGAGATCTTCAGGCCATGAAACTCAAAGACGAGAAATGTTGCCATGGTGCTCTTTAGGAAGCACTATGTCCTTCAATAAGGAAAATCTGGTTTCCTGCAATATGGACTAATTCAAGACTAGCCAATAAGCTTCCAAGTTTGAAACTCCCCTAGCTCCTTAAATGTCACTTGAAGCCTGGGTGGAAAAGAGAGGTTTGAGAACTTTGCTTCCAGTTTCCTTGCAGGTTGATCTTATAATAAACTCTTCCTTTCCTCAAAAGCTGATGCCATAGTACTGGCTTCTGTGTGCTGCAGGCAGCTTGCCCTTGCTTGGTAACAATTTCGCCTCAGGTAGGACACCTGACTCACCAAGGTGAGCCTGGTTCTACATGTCCATCCTGGTCTGATGATGCTCTCCACTTGGTGAATACTGGTGGTCTCACAGGAGGATGGAATAGAGCGTAGGGAGGTTAGTGACCTGTGTTGCTGCTGCTGCTGCTAAGTCGCTTCAGTTGTGTCTGACTCTGTGCGACCCCATGGACTGCAGCCTACCAGGCTTCTCCGTCAATGGGATTCTCCAGGCAAGAACACTGGAGTGGGTTGCCATTTCCTTCTCCAAGTGACCTGTGTTACTTGAGGTCTAAGTTCAATAGAAAGTGGCTCATTGGCTCAAAGAGTGTAGAACCTGGTCCCAAGCAGCCCTTAGCATGCAGCGCCATTAGCCTTTCACCCTGTCAGAAAGAGTAGTAGGTAATCCTGCTCAGTCACTCGTCCAGGTTGCAGTGGGCCCCACCCACAAGGAACCAACTGTCAATGAGCTACAGGATTCTTCCTCAGCCATTGGTTGGGGCTGCAGTGGCCCCGCCCACAAGCAACCAACTGTGGCGGAGCGACCATTAGTGAGGGGATTTTTCAGCCAACCATTGGTGGAGTGCTGGTCTTCAGGTGGAGAACAAGGGAAGAGGTTGATCCTGGGCTTCTCCTCTGGGGCCTTCCAGTTCACCTTGCCTTGGGCCTACGGATGACCTGGGGAGCAGGGGGCAGGTGCAGGGAACATCCTGGGGATGTGTCCTGCAGGGCTCCAGAGCCCTTGCCAAGTCGAGGCCCAGGCCTGGAGGCAGCGGTGAACCTCCCTCATATTTCTGCCTCCACAGCCTAATAGCAGCAGCAGTCAGCCTGGGTCACAGCCTGTGAGACCTGGCCCACTCTGTACAGGTGGTCTGAGGAGCCTAAAGGCCAGTTGGGTTGGGTACCTGGCTCCCTCAGCAATGACTGCTGGGCAGGGCCTGAGGACCTAGTCCTGAGGGTGCCACCGGCTGAGATCTTCCTCTTCTCAGCCATGACCTGGACCTCAGAGGGTGGCAGTTGTGCCTTGGGACCTTGCCCGTTTTTTGTCAGAACAGAGAATAGCATTCATTTGATAGAGACTTACAGGAACATCCTTACCTGACCATGACCTGGCCTCAAGAACAAAGGATCTGACACCAAGAAGTTGGCAATAACTAACCATGCCCCTCCCTTACCATTCCTAGAAAGGGGCTTTGCTGAAAGCTTTCAGGGAATTTGGGGTTTTTAAGGCATGAGCCATTTGTCTTCTTGCATGGCCGTCAATAAACCTTTCTCTCCTCCAAATTTTGACGTTTGGTAACAAAAGTAAAGCCCAGTAGGATTTGAATAGCCACCCTGGGTTTGACTGATGATCTGCTTTAATTCCTTTCTCAAAGATGGCATCTCCCACAGTGCAGTCTATACTCCAGTGCTCATGCAGCCAAAACAGGAGCCAGCGATCATTTGGAGGGAAGTTTTCCTGAGAACAAACGGCTGCGTCTCTTGATGCAAGGCATAGATATTCCTTGAAAGGCTTTCTGTCGAAATACGCAAGGTCCCAGCCTACCTTCCTTTCAGAGAGATGAAAATATCACAGCCTGCGGTGGTTGAGGGTGCGGTGGAAACTAAACTCCTTAGCCCTGAGGTTTAGGGATGGGTGTGTGTGTTTTATTTATTATTTACGGAGCAGCCTGTCCAAACACTACATTTTAGGAACTGGTAAGAAATACTGATGAAAATATGAGCACTCGAGGCATGAAAGAGCCTTTGAAACTAGGACAGACTTTCATTAGAGCCCTACCTGGATGGAGTCTGTGGGTGAGGCAGTTTGTATGCGCTACCCTCTCATCCTCACAAATCAATTTTTAAACTTGGTTTAGGCTCTGGGAAGCAGCGAAACTGGGGATTTCAAATGAGCCTCTCAGTCCAGATGTGTCCATAATAAAAACCACTGGGCAGTAGGGCATAATTAACAATCTCTCCTTCCCTGAGACCGCAGAATGGCATTCATTTCGCCAACTGGGCTTGACGTGAATTGGCTAGAATGTCTGAGTAGATTTCCAGCTGCTGCTCATGTAGTGCTGGCTCCCAGCAGTATTTGCATTCCAAATAAAACGAGGCCTGAAATAGATGTGCGATACATGTTCAAAGCTATTTTTAATCAATGATCACTTGGTTTGCTGTGAAAGATTATCAGGAGGTCACAATCCATTTTGGGTTTTGCTGTGTCCTGCAGAACTGATCTAAACACCCGGTGACTTCAGCTTCTCCTCCCATCCTTCTGCTTTGTCAGCTCTATGGATGAAGGGGAGGAGGGGCTTTAGTGGACAGCACAGACTTGTTTATAGTTACAAGTAGCAGAGCTGGAAAACCATTTACTTCAACTGTTTAAGTTTGTCCTGGTCCCACATAGAAACTTTGTGGAGCAGTCGTAAGCCTGAGGAGTCTGTCCTCTGAACCTCCATCCTGAAACTCACCAGGCTACTGTCCAGCAAGCCAATCAATTTCAGTTCAAAGGAGGGCTCCAGAGAAATGTTTCTCATTTGCTAAGCCCCTTCTAGCTGTGAGGATGCTTCGAGCAGTGCACATTTCTTTATAGATAGTATCCTCTTGGAAGCTTGAGCTTTCTGTAGGGACTGCTGCCAATATTATCCACTAGTTTTTGTTGTTGTTTTAAATAATGGCACCTTACATTTATTTAACAGGATTACTGTTTGCAAGCAAATCTATAATCTCATTTGCAAAATGCATTTACATAGTGTGAATACTTAAATGCTTACAATTGCATATTAATTTTGTTTAACAGAGTATGCTAATATTACTTTCCCCTCCCCTGTTCCTCTCTTTTTCTGTAATGTGTTTTCCTTTTTGAGGCAGCTTTTCTGACTTTTTTTTTTTAAAACTCATGCATTGGCAACTATATTTCAATGGATTCCCAGGATCAGTGAATGTTTGCTATTACTATGTTGTTTGTCTTCCTTCCCTAGAATATGGGCTTTGTGAGATTTGTGCTGAATGGCTTCCCTCCAGGTCCATGCTCTGCTTTCTCCAGGCTGCGGGTTGACCCAGCAGACAGGTGTGTATGGACCACATTAACTCCTTACCTCTGGCTTCAGGTTGGCTTTTGCTCCTTGTGGAGCACTGGCAGGAGCCTGGAGGCAGTGGGGAGAGTGCGTTTAGGGCATTTGTTCCTCTGGCTCCTTCCTTGGGGGAGTCACATCAGGATGGCTGTGTTCTTGACTGAAAGTCATGGGTCCTACCAAGTGGCCTCTCCACAAACTCTCCAGGCTGCACTAACTACTTCCTTCTCCCTCAAGCCCCGTGCTGGTCACTGTGACCATCCTTTGTGATTCCCCTATGCCCTGCCGACCCTTTAAATTACCCCTGTTTAAAGTCCCCTCGGTTTAAAAAAAAAAGTAATAAAGTCTCCTCAGGACTTCCCTGGTGGTTCAGTGGTTAAGACTCTACCTTCCACGGCAGGGGGGGTGGGTTTGATCCCTGTTCGGGGAACTAAGATCCCACATAAAAAAGTCCCCTCAAATTATCCAATGTGAACATGCCTTTCTTGGTCTTTTATGACTTTGATATTTTTGAAGAGTCTGATCAGATATTTTGTAGAATGTTACTCAGTTTAGGTTAGCTTGTTTTTTCACAGTGTGCTTGCAATTATGCATTTTGGGAAGGATACTTTAGGGGTTTTGTACCCCTCTCAGGGTATGGTATTGGTGGATACATGAATCAGTATATTATTAGTGATGTAACCTTGATCATTTATTTAAGATGATGTCTGCTTTACTTCATTGTACAGTTACTATTTTCCCATTGTAATGAATAATTTTTTGATGATATTTTGAGACTATGCAGATATCCTGTTTCTCTTCAAGCTTTCATCCATTCATTTGAGCATTCATCAGTAGATCTTGCCTGTAGCGATTATACAGTAGTGTTCTGATGGTGATTTTCTATTTCCCTCATTCCTTCTACATTTCTTAATTGGAATTCATTCTCCTGTAAGAAAGAATTGTATCTTATTAATTTCATTGTGGCCTTGTCAATATTTTCTTCTCTGGATTTTATACAACCCTATGCTATCATTATTTATTTTATTATGTAAGTTGATTCAGCCTTGGCTCCTGGGAGCTCTTCTAGATTGGATCCTGTGTTCTTTTGACATGCACACATTTTATTTTGAGCAATTTCTTGTTTCTTGCACCAAAATATACTTCTGCTAATTATGTTTTCTTTGTTTTATTTAAATGAGTAGACTTTATTTTTTAAAGCAGTTTTAGGTTAACAAAGAAAGTGAAAAACAGTAGAGAGAGTTCCCAAATACCCACCTCAGTTTCCCCTGTTATTAATATCTTGCACTGATATGGTATATTTATTACAGTTGATGAACAAGTATTGATATACTGTTATTAACTAAAGTCTATGGTTTAAGTTAGGGTTCACTCCTTGTCTAGTTCTATGAGTTTTGACAAATTCATATCATGTGTCCATAATGACAGTAGCATATAAAACAGTTTCCCTGCCCTAAGAATGCCCTATGCTTCACCTATTTATCCCTTCTTCCTCCCAACCCAAACTCCTGGAGACCGCTGATCTTTTCAGATTTGCCATAGATTTGCCTTTTCCAGAATGTTGTATAGTTGGAACCATACAGTATGCTATGTCTTCTTTCATTTAGCAGTAGGCATTTAAATTTCTTTTATGTCTGTTCATGGCTTTATAGATCATTTCTTGTTATTGTATAATATTTCATTGTATGGATATACCACCATTTATCCATTCACTGACTGAAGGACATCTTGAGTGCTTCCAAGTTTTGGCAATTATGAATAAAGTTTCTATAAACATTTATGTGCAGGTCTTAGTAAGACATACGTTTTCAACTCATTTGGGTAAACACCTAGGACTGTGATTGTTGCATCATATGGTGAGGCTGTGTTTAACTTTGTGAGAAACTGCCAAATTGTCTCCTGAAGTTGCTGTGCCATTTTTGCATTCTCATCAGCAAGGAATTCTTGTTGTCTCACATCCTTCAGCATTTGGTGTTATCAGTATTTTGGATTTCATCCATCCTAGTAGCTATGTACCAACTATGTTGTTTAACTGGTCAAATCCAATGAAAGGTGCTATCTGAAATGTTTGATAAAGGATATGCCTTGAGAATCAGGTTTTTTGGAATTGGGAAAGGAGCCAAAGCAGAAGCTAAGTTGAAAACAAAGAAGAGGGACCAAATCTTAGCCTAGGATGGCAAAATCTACTTGAAAGCACAAATAAAAGTTATTTCCTAAGTCTAGGGTCAAACTGAGGAAAGGAAGTATACTGGTGTTTTTTTAGTATCTGAACATCTCCTGTATTAATGCCTTAATTTTGGTTAGCTGGGATTCTTCAAGTACATTTTTCAGAAAAGATAAGTGGATTATGAGCTTCCCAGGTGGTGCTAGTGGTAAAGAACTTGACTGCCAATGCAGGAGACTTAAGAGATGTGGGTTTGATCCCTGGGTTGGGGAGATCCCCTGGAGAAGGGAATGGCAACCCACTCCAGTATTCTTGCCTGGAGAATCCCATGGACAGAAGAGCCTGGTAGGCTCTGGGGCCATAGGCTTGCAAAGCATCAGACATAAGCAACTTGGCACACACACAAATGGATTATATATTTTCGGATCCCATGGATATTGGGAATGCCTTCAGGCATTAGAAAACAAGTAAGTTGGAATAGTGAAACAGCTCAGGTTTTCTGCTCAACTTATCCTATTTTGTTGTTTGTTTCCAGTTGAGGAAAATTTACTCCTTCAACCCATGTATTTTTGGTGTAATTATCACTTCGGAGTAGGTATGTACCTAGACCTGGTTAATTGTAATAACGTGTCCTTAATGTCCTTAATACAAGGGGTCAATTGTGATGACCTGTCCTTAATTGTCCTTAATACAAGGGGTGGGCATATGATTCAAGTAGGGTCAGTCAGGGCCCTTGAGTTAAATGACATATATGGCTTGTGAGCTGTACGGAGGTAGAGCTGGACTGCCGGGAGCCATCTTCCCTGCCATGTAAACAGCGTTCGTCTATGTAAGAGAGAATGAGGCCAACATAAACAAAAGGAAACCAACAGATTTTAGAGATGGAGAGAAAGCAGACAAGCACTGGAAGGAAGAGAATGAGAAAGATGAATCCTGCTGAATTGTTTGAGATGTTTGATCAGCTATGCTGGAAGTCTTGGACCTTCCAGTCAAACAAATCAATAAATTTTCTTTGTTTTTCTTAAGATAGTAAGATAGAATTGTTATTAGGAATAGTCCAATGCTAGAAGCAGACTCTACAGTGTAGATTTGGTTGAGTATAAGTGTAGCACAGAATGGAGAGGACCCCTATACTAAGGGCAGGAAAATTGTCCGTCTTTGTTATGCTGTTTTGAAACATGGTTAAAGGGCCACCTCTTCTCTTTGGACTCAGACCATGTGCCTGCGCTGAGATTGGAGCTTTAGAGGAGTTGTCGAAATTCCAGGATGTTACCTGCTTCTTGCATATCTTTCAAGAAAAGAAAGTGCTTTAGTGTAAATTGGTCCTTGTGAAAGTACGAAGGAAATAGTATGTAACTTTGTTAAGAGATGCCTTTCCTTCCTTTGGATGTGGGCAGTAATCTAGGACTGCTAGGGGTCAGATGATCATGTACTTCATGGAACTACAGAAGCCAAAACCCCTGCCCTAAGCTTGAGTTAATGCTGGCAGAAGTTGGGAGGTGGGAGATGGAGTAGGGGATGTGAGTGGGACTCAGGAGGAATTTGAGAAATCCAGAAGCCTGATCCTTTAAGCCCCTCCTCAAACTATCCTGCTGAGCAATGGCTGGTGGTGAAGGTAACAACAGTTAATTCCCTATTAAACAGCCAGTGAACAGATTCAACCTGGGCACAGCACTGCTGAGTTCTGCCTCAAGCACCCCAGCCTGAGTCATTTAGGACTCACTTAGCCGAGGGTTAAGACATGCTGCCGAGAAGCAGACATGCAAAAAACCTGGTCTATAATCAAGGACAAGACCAGATTTCTGATTTTCACTTACAGAAATAGACTCAATCAGTGGATGACTGGGATTTTTAAAGTATTGGATTGCCAGAGAAATGTCAATCTGAAAGCACTTGGGATTGTTGGATTTCTAAGGCAATCCCCAGGTCCTTGTAGTAACACCAAATACAAGAGAGTTGTTAAGGGGCAGGACCTCCAGAAGGATTTTTTCCCTGCATTCTTCGTTTTACTCGCAGCTTTGAAGCATAATGAATTTGGGTGGTCTGTGCACAGGGAGAAGCCTGGTGTTGTCTGACTGGTTTCACTGTCAAGTGGTAAACTCTTGCTGTGTTGTTCTAAAGGATCTGGTACACAGTGTGGCATACATTATGGCATACTATCTGCCTGGAGTTTTAATTGAAGATACCCAGTTTTCTTCCTCTACTGTCTAATGGAGGTGTAGGGGATCATTACACTGATCATTTACACCATAGGTCTTTCTTCATTATAACTATTATTATTGTAACTTTACAGTGAAAAATTTCAATCATAATCACAATAAATAGAATATTGAATGCTAATGTATCCAACCTCAATGATTGTCAATTTATAGTCAATCTTGTTTTATGCCTGTCTTCACTTACTAGATTATTTTGAAGCAAACCCTACATATCATACAAGTATTATTTTTAAAAAACCTGTATAATAGCACCTAAAAAATTAAGTGATTATTATTATGAAATATCCAATCAGTGTTCAAACTTTCAGTTGTTTCATAAATATAACTTTGAAAGTATAGACTGCAGGCTATTGAATCAAGAGAAGCCTACCTGTTTGTCAGAGGTGTGTATATCACCCAGAGATCCTGGGCATGAAGATGGGGTGATAACTGGGTGTGTTGTTTCTCTTTGGAGTAAGTCTTTATTTATACATTCGTTGGACAAACATGAGGTGGAGGGACTTTTGAAATTATATGAGTTTGTGTTAAGTGGGCATGGGGAAATGTGGTTGATATTTTCTCCTATTGTCTGCCCCCCCCGCCCCCCTTTTTTTGTGAAAGAACTGCCTCCCTCCTATCTCATTAGGTTTTTGTGAAACTGTTAATCACAGTGTATGTCCTGGCTTCCAAGAGCAGTGTGTGACCCACATCTAACCAATAATGGACCAACTTCTCATCCACGGTGATTAGACATGGTCTGAGTACAAGCAACCAAAGTAATCTCATGAGACTGAAAGTATTACGGATACAGCGGAGTCTGTCATCCATTTGAATCATGAGCTAAAACAATATATGAAATTGTTTCCTGGGTCAATCTTCATGGGATAAGGAAAGAGTGTACATACAGTGTGAGAGAATGAGGCCGATATAGATAGAAAAGCAGAGACAGGATGAAGCAGCAGTTGGTGGAGTTGATGGTAGGGAGGAAGAAGAGAGAGATGGGCACTGACAATATTTGAGCCCCTGGGTTTAGCTCTACCTAAAGTTACCTTGGACATTTTTTTGAACCAACTTACTCATTTATTTTACCTTAAGATAGTTAGAACTAGGTTTCCTCTCAGCTGCAACTAGAAGAGTCATAGAAGCTGGGTATAGAACCTTACATTACAACTTTTGCCCCTCAAAATTCTGTACGTTCTGCTTAGTTTCCTTCTAATATCTAATAATACAAAGGAGAAGTTTGTGACCAGCCTGACTTCCCTCCCTTTATTATGCAATTTATTACTCCTGGCTGGTTACTTGAAGAGTTTTTTCTTCATATGTATGTTTCCCTCTGAAACACTGTAGGCTCCTTACATTTGCATAATTGAGGCTTTTTCCAATTGGTGATTTTTTTTTTTTTTCAATTGTATCTTAGATTATAATTTCTATCCTACTTACTTTGGCTTATTTCACCTGTGTTTCATAGGCTGGATGTTTATAAGTTGGGGACGGTAGGAAATAACAATATTCTGACAGCCCCCAAAAGCAGCAGCTAGTCAATAAAGCCCAGCTGTCTAGTTTCTGGATTGCAAGTCTTCATTCTTATTCTAGGAAGCCAGACAAGTTGGGAGAAATGAATGGACTTTGTACGTTTTTTCAAATGGTTAATCTTTCTATTAAGGCATCATAACACGAGTTATGTAGACTTAAGAGCCAGTTTCTGTCATGTACTTTGTATTTTCAGCATTTCACTTAATTAATTCAATTCTCAAATCAGTGTTATTAAACAACTTTTATGTGTCAGACCCAGTGGTTGGCTAGGCTATAAAGTTGAATAAGATGCTATTCTAATTTTTAAGGACCTCGTAATCTAGTGGGTAGGTAAATGTGTAAGACAACCAACTACAGAGAACTGGTAAGCTTATGCTACACACAGAGCTCTGGCAGCAAATTGGAGAGGGCTTCACGGGGGAGGTGACAAACGTTTTTATCCAGCTTTGTAGAATCAGTAGGAGCTTACAAAATGAGAAGAAATTGCTATATTATTCTGTTAACGTTGACATGTGTCCTTTGAATGGAATGTGATGGGGGCTCTGCCTGCATGTTGATATTTCCTTTCAAAGTTTCACTTCACTGCATTTGAATTTCACAAGTGTTTTCGTATGACTGACAGATCTGCGTGCCACAGACAGTATATGGAATGAGCCAAGCAGCTTTGTCTCTCTGTCAGTTTAATTTCTCTTTCTTCTATCCCTAGGTAGGGGGATGTTGTGTTTTTACACATTTTAATTGCTTATCTGTTGTAAAATATATTTATATAATTGTGAGGAAAAGCAATGATTTACATTAACAGAGAATGCTATACTGTGCTTAGTCTCTCAGTCGTGTCCAACTCTTTGCAACCCTATGAACTGTAGCCCTCCAGGCTCCTCTGTCCATGGGGTTTCTCCAGGCAAGAATACTGGAGTGGGTTGCCATGCCCTCCTCTAGGGGATATTTCAAATCCAGGTCTCCCGCTTTGAGGCAGATTCTTTACCAGTTCAGCCACCAGGAAAGCCCTTCTCATTTCCTCTTCCATTTTCTAATGGTTAAGGTCATACAGGGTTTCTATGGTGGCTCAGTAGTAAAAACCCACCTGCCAATGCAGGAGACATGAGTTTGATCCCTGGGTTGGGAAGATCCCCTGGAGAAGGAAATGACAACCTACACTAATATTCTTGCCTGGGAAATCCCACGGACAGAAGACTGGTGGGCTATAGTCCATGAGGTTGCAAAAGAGTTGGACATGACTTAGTGACTAAACAACTAAGGTCATATACCTAAGTAGGACCAGAGTAGAAATAATAATCGTGATAATAAAGATTGCATCAGTTCAGTTCAGTCACTCAGTCATGTCCGACTCTTTGCAACCCCATGGACTGCAGCACACCAGGCCTCCCTGTCCATCACCAACTCCCAGAATGTATTCAAACTCATGTCCATGACTTGGTGATGCCATCCAACCATCTCATCCTCTGTCATCCCCTTCTCCTCCCACCTTTAATCTTTTCCAGCATCAGGGTTTTTCCAGTGTGTCAGTTCTTTGCATGAGGTGGCTAAAGTTTTGGAGTTTCAACTTCAGCATTAGTCCTTCCAGTAAACACCCAGGACTGGTCTCCTTTAGGATGGACTGGTTGGATCTCCTTGCAGTCCTAGGGACTCTCAAGAGTCTTCTCCAACACCACAGTTCAAAAGCATCAATTCTTCAGCACTCAGCTTTCTTTATGGTCCAACTCTCACATCCATACATGACTACTGGAAAAACCATAGTTTTGATTAGACGGACCTTTGTTGGCAAAGTAATGTGTCTACTTTTTAATAAGCTGTCTAGGTTGGTCCTTTTCTTTCAAGGAGCAAGCATCTTTTAATTTCATGGCTGCACTCACCATCTGCAGTGATTTTGGAGCCCCAAAAACAAAGTCTGCCACTTTTCCACTGTTTCTCCATCTATTTGCCATGAAGTGATGCGACCAGATGCCATGATCTTCATTCTCTGAATGTTGAGCTTTAAGCCAAGTTTTCACTCTCCTCTTTCACTTTCACCAAGAGGCTCTTTAGTTCTTCTTCACTTTCTGCCATAAGGGTGGTGTCCTCTGCATATCTGAGGTTATTGATATTTCTTCCAGCAATCTTGATTCCAGCTTATGCTTCATCCAGCCCGGCATTTCTCATGATGTACTCTGCATGTAAGTTAAATAAGCAGGGTGACAATATACAGCCTTGACGTACTCCTTTCCTGATTTGGAACCAGTCTGTTATTCCATGTTCAGTTCTAACTGTTGCTTCTTGACCTGCATACAGATTTCTCAGGAGGCAGGTCAGGTGGTCTGGTATTCCCATCTCTTTAAGAATTTTCCATAGTTTGTTGTGAACCACACAGTCAAAGACTTTGGCATAGTCAATAAAGCAAAAGTAGCTGCACAGCACTGGAGTGACTGTGAGGAGATACCCTACGTCCAAGGTCAGAGAAACCCCAGCAAGACGGTAGGCACTGGAATGGTGGCTGCATGGCACTAAAGTGACTTTGAAGAGATAGCCCATGTCCAAGGGCAAAGGAGAAGCCCCAGCAAGATGGTAGGAGGGGCAAAATCATGTTTAGAATCAAACGCCATACCCGCCAGAGATGCTCAGAGGGCTCAAACATACCTTGTACACACCAAGACACAGAGACCTCACAGAGACTGAGAGCAAAACTGTGTTTGGGTGTCTCCTGAGGAGGTACGGGTCAGGAGTGGACTGCTGCAGGGGCAGGGGCTCTGGGTGTAGTAGACCTGGGTATGACATAAGCCCTCTGGGAGGAGGTCGCCATTAACTCACCATAGAGCTGCCAGAACTTACACAGGACTGGGGAAACAGACTCTGGGAGGGCACAAACAGAACCTTGTGTGCACAAGGACCTAAGAGAAAGGAGCAGTGACCCCACAAGAGATTGACCCGGACTTGCCCGTGAGTGTCCAGGAGTCTCCGGTGTAGGCGTGGGTCGGTGGTGGCCTGCTGCAGGGTTGGGGGCACTGAGTGTAGCAGTGAGTGCATGGGACCTTTTGAAGGAGGTCACCATTATCTTCAGTACCTCCACCATAGTTTGGCCTCAGGTCAAATAACAGGGAGGGAACACAGCCCCACCCTTCAACAGAAAATTGGATTAAGGATTTACTGAGCATGGCCCCACCCATCAGAACAAGACCCAGTTTCCCCCTCAGTCAGTCTCTCCCATCAGGAAGCTTCCATAAGCCTCTTAACCTTCTCCATCAGAGGGCAGACACACTGAAAACCACAATCACAGAAAACTAACCAATCTGATCACATGGACCACAGTCTAACTCAATGAAACTATGAGCCATGCCATGTAGGGCCACCCGAGACGGACGGGTCATGGTGGAGAGTTCTGACAAAACGTGGTCCACTGGAGAAGGAATGGCAAACCACTTCAGTATTCCTGCCTGAGAACCTCATGAACAGTACGAAGATTGCATAGCACTGGCAATTTTCACAAACATCGTTGCATTTAATGTTCACTAAGATTCTCTGAATGTATTCCTATTATTATTATACCCAGTTTGCCAGTGAAGAAATCAAACTTAGCAATACCAAGATATTTGTTTTAAAATGTTTTATTAAATCTCTGGACTTCCAGTCTGGTACTTTGCCTGTCACTCAGTGGAACCCCATTGATTTTTGTTTAATTGAATTCTAATTAAAAATACTTCTCAAACTAGGAGCTAGGATTATCTTTTTTCTTTTAGTATTATCTTTTAAAAAACATAATGAAATACAAAAATAGTATCTGGTTCAATAGCTGATTTTCTATATTTCCTATATTCTGTATCACAAGTAATATTTCCCGTGTTCCTTGATATTATACTGCTTGTGTTATTGTCTAGTTTGTATTTATATGATTTGTGTTATCTTAGCAAAAATCCTTTTCCCTGCTTAAAATCTAGTAAATTTCTTTTGTACCCTTTCTTTGTGACTTAAGTTCACCAAATGTCAGCTCTTTCCTGCCTCTCTATGGCAGACTGCCAGATTGCATAAATCATGCCTTTGGCTGTTTTTATCAGCCACTGAAGCAGAATTTTTGCAAAAATCTTGTAAACAGTGTGTTGCAATGTCAATGGCCTCTGCTACTAATGTCTCCCTTTTCTTTTGTTTAAAATGATGCTCAGTTGCCTTGTTTTATGAGGTGGACCATTCCAACTTTCTTCCATGTGCAGCTAGCTAGGCTTTTCTCACGGATTTAGTAAAAGTCAACCTTAAACTTTTCACAGCGATGCTGCTCCTCTTGCTCCTTTACTTTCCATCAGGATCCCCAGTGTGAGCAGGGTTGAATACCCATCATGTCAAAGAGTCCTGTTTTTGAATCCTGGCCCTGCCACTTTCTGGTTGGGTCACCCAGGACAAATGTTTCCAACCTCATCTGAAAAATGAGATCACATTGCACATACCTAATGACAGAATTGGGAAGATGGAATTAGATGAGAATAGTGCCAGGTGCATAATATTTACTAAAAAAATGTTGATTTCCACTTTTATTATTCCTGTAAATAATTCTTTCTTTGGTTGAAGTTTCTCTTTGTTGTCAAGCTAACCATTCATACATCACAAACTTACCACTGCCCTCTCTCTTTTGAAACATTTTAAGTCAGTTGTTTTGTTTTTGCCTAAACTTTATTTCTTGAGCATCTTGACCCAACTTTCTTTTTAATAGTGTTTCTTCATTCTTTCCCTACAAATTTTAGTGTCTTCTGCTCTCTGGCATCTTTAGATTGGAGCAAATGGTTCCTTCAGGTCATTCTTCTGACATTTTTAGCCACTTTTTATTTCCTAGGTAGTTTGCTTACTCCATAATAATCTGATAAACCGGTTCCCAAGAAGTCTGTTTTCAGATAGTGGAAAATTGATATCACTTTACAGTGATATGTTCTGGTAGTTCTACTGGCTCATTTCCCATTTCCCCCCAAGCTTTTAGAAAATGCATTTACATAAATATTCTTCAGTTCTGTGTTATTCATATTGATTTCACAGGCTGTGATTGATTATTTCAAATCCTATTCCTTTTAGTTGAAGGACAGTCAAGATCTTCTTCCAGTTCTTCTTTTCGTATTCAGGAAACTCACCATCTAATAAATATAATAACAACCATAAATGCTTGGATACAGAGACACAGAGATAAATAAAAGATAGTCCATCCTTCAAGGAACTCATAATTAAGTTATCCCTTCCTTAGTTCTTTAAAAGATATTTATATTCTTTTATTTTTATAATCATTAAACTTGGCTTCTTACATAAATGAGTATATAGTCTTACATCCTTGGAATAATTTTCACCATCAGGATTATCCTAAGGCTTATATTAAGGTGAAAAAAAACTTAGATGTTTCCTCAAAGAAGTGGTTTGGGTATAATTTGCTTAGTATTTGCATTTGCTTATTTTGAAAAGACTTCTTGTTTCCAGTTATAATACTAAGGCTATAAACGAGGCTAGACTGCTTGCTTCATGTTTGGCTGCCATAATTGATACAGATTAGATTGCTTGTTCCAGAAACATATAGCCTGAAGTGAGTCAACAGTTAAATGGAACAGAAAAGGGTCGGGGGGAGAAAGTCTCAAGAAATCTTCTAAGACAGCAATAGCCCTCATCTGGAATTTTCCTCTCCTCTGCAAGAGTTTTTGCAGCTAGAGTGCAATGTGACCAGACTGCATGTTGTGAGCTGACGGTTACTCCAAGTCTGACCCATGCTCAACTGTTTCCCTTACTGGCCTTTGAATTAGAGCATGGAAGACCCCCTGTCAAAGTAGAAATGTTTAAACACAGAATTGTACTGTTGCAAGGGATCTTACAGATGAGCATACCACAGAGATTCAGAAATCTTCAAGTGTGAGAATCCCTTTTCAACCTGAACGTTGTTGGATTCCCATTCAGTAGGACTTAAACTTGTAGTATCCATGGGTTGAGAAGATGTATAATGACAATATGCCACTATGAATTCAATAATCATTTGCCTGAATTTAAATTTGTTAATCAGAACAGCAATTACATATATTTGAAACAAATAGCTACACCTGGATGAATGAGACATATTGTTTATTTCAACTATAACCTATTAGGTGTACACATGGACTTGGAGATGCCATGAATTTAGAAGCCACCAGGGATCTGCACCTTGGAAGTCATTGGTCTAATCTAGTCTCCTGTTTTAACAGATGAAGATAAATGTGGTTTGTGGGTATTAAGTGACTTTCCAAGGATACAGATAGTTAATGGCAGAGTCCAGTTCATTGGCGCCTTTTCCACTTTGCCTCAACTGTCTTAAACTTACCTGAGATGATTATTCATCCAGGTCAGCAGAGAGAAGTGTAATAAATAAACTAGCTCAGAGGAAACTATGATTGTGTGCCACACTCAGGAAAACATGCTCCTATATTTAACAATAATAAAATACCTTTCGGTTAATCAGACTGTATGTATATAGAATTCTTGCATAACTTGTATTACTTGACAACTGTATGTTTCTTTAGGATTTCAAAGAAATAAGGGCCTATGTTAGGTACTTTAGGAACTATAGAGTAAATTTGAAAACTATGGAATTTCTGGCCACAAATAATAACTCCTCTCAAAAAAATGCAGAGGAAAAATGAAAAATCTTAAACATTATGGGTTTCTGGCAATGAACAAGCACAAAAGTCAGCAAGAATGGACATCCTCAACTTCTGCCAAGTCAGGAGGAGCAGTTCTGGCTGCTGAGTTGAGAAGAGAAATGAGAAAAATCACCAGCCAAATAATGCATTATAATATTGGCAGACATAGGAAAGGGAGTGTGTCAAAGATATTAAAAAGCCATTCAGTATTAGAATGACTCGATTCAGCTGGGGGAAGATGAAAAGAACAATTGATATTTCTTGGATATTTATTAATGTTTAGATACAAAGGGAGTATTGAGAGTAGCCAAGTCTTCAGCACAAGGTCTCTTGAAGTGATTGATATGAGGTAAAAAGATGCTGGACTGAGTGCTGTTCAATCCGTGCTCTCCCTGGGTGACTCACTTCTGCCAGTACTGCATTGGTTTAGAAGACTTAAGGGGTTTACTAGACTAGCTTTAGGTCTTTTTTGGTCTGGATGACCCTTGGGAGTCTAGTTGATTGTGATTCCTGAGAACATTTGGGTTATTTGCATGGTCCAATCATATCTCTTGTGTGGCTATAATAATAATAAGGATTTATTCAGTTAGATCCTGGAGTAGGAAATGGCAACCCACTCCAGTATTCTGGCCTGGAAAATTCCATGGACAGAGGACACTGGTGGTCTATAGTCTATGGGGTCACAAAGAGTTGGATATGACTGAGCTGAACAGTTAGATCCAGCTGTGACTCATGATGATCAAGGCTACTTAGCTAGATGTTATTGTTATTATCTGTTGTCCATAGATAGAGGCATCTATTTTATGAGCAATGTTTTCCATCTTCATTCCAACTAAATGATTCAAAACGATATTTCAGGGATTTCCCTAGTGATCCAGTGGCTACAGCTCCAGTAGCAGGGAGCCTGGGTTCAATCCCTGGTTAGGGAACTAGATTCCACAGACCACAGCTAAGTTCATATGCCACAACTAAAGATCCTGCATGCCATGACTAAGACTTGACACAGCCAAATAAATAAATACTTTTTAAAAATATGAGTTTCACAATCTTAGGGAAGATAGTGCTGGACATGAGCAAATCATTCTCACCACCAGAAACTGTAACTCCACCTGGATTGTCTTTGGGAAACATCCCATCTGAGTTCTTAGAGAAGCACAAGGTAGCTATAACTAGTGTTGACAGGAAAGCTGTACAAACAGATCATGATTAATTCTGTAGCCCCTACAGCTGAATATAATAAAACTGCTGTCCAGGGAGTGTTGCTTTGCCTCCGTGTCTTCTACCTTCTCATTCCCAAGACTCTAGGTGTCAGAAGGAGGGAATGGTCTTTGTCACAGAGCGGAATCCTTCCTCTTCTCAGTAACTCTCCTGTTAGAACTGCAGTGCTGGCAGCGATCCTGAGAAGGGCTCTGCAAAGTGGGCTGGTTAGCAGGAGCATTTTCACCACAGGCAGATTCCGTTGCCTTGGTGAAGTCCCCACGCATCTGAAGAGTGGCTCATGTGTTTCCGGCTGGGGATCACTTGTGTTCACCCAGGCACCCTCAAGAAACCTGGGAGACTGGTGAGCAGGTGCCGGGTGAACCAGGAACCTTGAAGAATCACCCAACAAAATAGATCATTTTATTCACTATAATTCCAGAAGGACTAATTCTTGGAGGAAAAGCAGTCAGAGAAGCATTTTCAGTATCAGGGGCCTAGGCCAGTAAAAGCAAGTTGAGGAGGAGGGAAAATGAAGAACAGAACAAAGCAGCGAGGGGGTGAGTGGGGTGTGAGATTCTTAGCACTTGCCTTGGGTGGAGAGTTGTCTAAGAAAGGTTTTAAAGATGTAGCCTTTATGATATGCTTGTAAAAACTTTCACTCTGCTCCTTTATGGGACTCACAGTAGACATCTACATTCTTCTCTTTCTATGTGGACATTAGGGCCCGCCTTTGCCCATTGAGCCATTAAAGTGTGGCTGGTCCAAACTGAGACACGCAGCAAGTGTAGCATGCACAGGGGATGACTTAGTATAGAAAAAGAATGTCAAATACCTATTTTGTTGACAATTTTTTATACTGAATACTCATTGAAATGATAATATTTTAATATATTGGGTTAAGGTACATCTCTAGTAAGGTACGGAGAAGGCGATGGCACCCCACTCCAGTACTCTTGCCTGGAAAATCCCATGGACGGAGGAGCCTGGTAGGCTGCAGTCCATGGGGTTGCGAAGAGTCGGACATGACTGAGCGACTTCACTTTCACTTTTCACTTTCATGCATTGGAGAAGGAAATGGCAACCCACTCCAGTGTTCTTGCCTGGAGAATCCCAGGGACGGGGGGAGCCTGGTGGGCTGCCGTCTATGGAGTCGCACAGAGTCGGACACGACTGAAGCGACTTACCTTACCACATCTCCAACATTAATTTTAGCTGTTTCTTTTTACTTTTAAATAGTGCCTATTAGAACTTTTAAAACATAATGTGACTGATGTTAATCTACATGATTCTTCAAAGCTACTGGAGTTAGATTTGTGTTTATTTTGGGTTGATAATGGTGTTGCTGCAGGGTTGTCTAAGCAAACTCTCACACCCATGTCTATTGAAGGGAGGGTCAGACTGGATGTATCTCAGGCTCCAAAAGAGCATTTGTTAACAGTCTTTGGTAAGAACGTCTGTGTGCTGAGACCTGCAGACATTTGGAAAGATTCAGGGAAATATCTGGGAGAAATGGGGCCTGACTTAAATATATCAAAAGGAGACCAAGTTTTCCTATAAGAATAGAACTGGTTTAAAGGAGTAAGCTCAGAGAGCAAGGATGGGAAATAGCAGGGGTGGGAGAGAGGGTGCAGCCTTCTCTGAGAGTGTCATGCCTCAGTAAGAATGCGTGGGAGGGAGGAGGAGGATGAGAAGAAAGGATGGAGGGGGATGGAGGAGAAGGAAGGAAATAGAACTGAACTGAGAAAAACAGCCAGGCAAGGCTAGACATGGTTCATGTGATTCCCAATAGATCTTGTGAGTTTGAAACAGCTTAAGAAATGACCATTCCATGGAGTAGAAATCCTCTGTAAACCACCATAAGTAAAGAAAAGCAGGTTTCCTGAGTGTTCAGTAGCAGCAGTCTTGAGTCTGTTTATTTGCGAAATGGCTTTGAAGCTGCCCTAATTCTTTGTTAAGACAAGACTGGGGAGAAAGCAATATTGCATAAGTGATGAGGTAAAAGAGCTCCTGATATCCTCAAAATCTTGAGTGTTTCCCAGGGATGCTTCTTTTAGCATCCTCCACAGATTGGCCAGGAGTGCCTGGCTGCACCCCTGGCATGGCATGGTGTTATTCTGTAGCAGTGTATATAACTCAACTATTCAGAGCATGATCAGACCCTTCAAGTAACCAGAATAGCATCCTTCATTTCACTTTATGGTCAGCAAAGACACTCATTCCAAAGAATCAGTAGAAACACATAAAACCCTTCAACGGAGTTCAGACTATGCTCTGGGTCTGAACAAATTCAGTCCAATTTCTTACCCCATAACTCCTGTGTCTGTGGAGCCAGGCAATGAAAATGAATGCTCTAAATAATGACCAGAGGCACTGTAAGAGTCTGAAGTGCCTCACAAATCATCCAAGAAAGATTAAATTATGTCCTGAACTTACCAAAGCCAAAAAGTGAACTAATAATATATTTTAGAAGCAGTTGCTCTGAAAGCTGAAACTGAAAACATGGCGATGTTTAACTCCAATTTAGTGAGAACATCTAAGTAATTAAAAGGTCCCACTCTTAAAACTTTCCAGTTGATTAAGGGTTCTTTTGCACATTGGAAACAGGTATGAGAAGGTTTTATGCGTTTCTTTGAGGCAGAAGTGTTAACACTAACACAGCTTGGTGGATTACCTGCTTTGTTTTACCTAGAACTAGTTGGAATTGCAAATTCTGAGCCCACACCAAAATCTGCTTATTAGCAACATCTTTAGGGAATTCTAGGCACACTGAAGTTTGAGAAGCATTGGCCTAGGGGACTAATCTGTTTCTTGGAAAGTAAGGAATACCTTTTCCTTGAATAGGGCCTCTGGAGACCACAACTAATGCTTATTTTATGTTCTAGTTCCTATGCTAAGAACTTTACATGAGTTCAGTTCAGTTCAGTTCAGTTGCTCAGTCGTTTCCGACTCTTTGCAACCCCATGAATTGCAGCACGCCAGGCCTTGCTGTCCATCACCAACTCCCGGAGTTCACTCAGACTCACATCCATCGAGTCAGTGATGCCATCCAGCCTTCTCATCCCCTGTCGTCCCCTTCTCCTCCTGCCCCCAATCCCTTCCAGCATCAGAGTCTTTTCCAATGAGTCAGCTCTTCACATGAGGTGGCCAAAGTATTGGAGTTTCAGCTTTAGCATCATTCCTTCCAAAGAAATCCCAGGGCTGATCTCCTTCAGAATGGACTGGTTGGATCTCCTTGCAGTCCAAGGGACTCTCAAGAGTCTTCTCCAACACCACAGTTCAAAAGCATCAACTCTGCAGCACTCAGCTTTCTTCACAGTCCAACTCTCATATCCATACATGACCACTGGAAAAACCATAGCCTTGACTAGACGGACCTTTGTTGGCAAAGTAATATCTCCGCTTTTCAATATGCTATCTAGGTTGGTCATAACTTTCCTTCCAAGGAGTAAGTGTCTTTTAATTTCATGGCTGCAGTCACCATCTGCAGTGATTTTGGAGCCCAAAAAAAGAAAGTCTGACACTGTTTCCACTGTTTCCCCATCTATTTCCCATGAAGTGATGGGACCGGATGCCATGATCTTCGTTTTCTGAATGTTGTGCTTTAAGCCAACTTTTTCACTCTCCACTTTCACTTTCATCAAGAGGCTTTTGAGTTCCTCTTCACTTTCTGCCATAAGGGTGATGTCTTCTGCATATCTGAGGTTATTGATATTTCTCCCAGCAGTCTTGATTCCAGCTTGTGTTTCTTCCAGTCCAGCGTTTCTTATGATGTACTCTACATATAAGTTAAATAAGCAGGGTGACAATATACAGACTTGACGTACTCCTTTTCCTATTTGGAACCAGTCTGTTGTTCCATGTCCAGTTCTAACTGTTGCTTCCTGACCTGCATGCAGATTTCTCAAGAGGCAGGTCAGGTGGTCTAGTATTCTTATCTCTTTCAGAATTTTCCCCAGTTTATTGTGATCCACACAAAGACTTTGGCATTGTCAATAAAGCAGAAATAGATGTTTTTCTGGAACTCTCTTGCTTTTTTGATGATTCAGGGGATGTTGGCAATTTGGTCTCTGGTTCCTCTGCCTTTTCTAAAACCAGCTTGAACATCAGGAAGTTCACGGTTCACGTATTACTGAAACCTGGCTTGGAGAATTTTGAGCATTACTTTACTGGCATGTGAGATGAGTGCAATTGTGCAGTAGTTTGAGCATTCTTTGGCATTGCCTTTCTTTGGGATTGGAATGAAAACTGACCTTTTCCAGTCCTGTGGCCACTGCTGAATTTTCCAAATTTGCTGGCATATTGAGGGCAGCACTTTCACAGCATCATCTTTCAGGATTTGAAATAGCTCAGCTGAATCCTTCAGCAGTCCTAAGGAAGCTGTGTAAGAATTAATCCCAACCCTATTACACTGTTGGTGGGAGTGCAAACTAGTACAGCCACTATGGAGAACAGTGTGGAGATTCCTTAAAAAACTGGAAATAGAACTGCCTACTGCTGAGTATACACACTGAGGAAACCAGAATTGAAAGAGACACATGTATCCTAATGTTCATTGCAGCACTGTGTACAATAGCTAGGACATGGAAGCAACCTAGATGTCCACTGGCAGACAAATGGATAAGGAAGTTGTAGTACATATACACAATGGAATACTGCTCAGCTATAAAAAAGAATGCATTCGAGTCAGTTCTAATGCTGTGGATGAAACTGGAGCCTATTATACAGTGTGAAGTAAGTCAGAAAGAGAAACACCAATACAACATATTAACACATATATATGGAATTTAAAAAGACAGTAATGACCACCCTATATGCAAGACAACAAAAGAGACACAGGTGTAAAGGACATGCTTTTGGACTCTGTGGGAGAAGGCAAGGGTGGGATGATTTGAGAGAATAGCATTGAAACATGTATATTACCATATGTAAAATAGATGACCAGTGCAAATTCGATGCACAAAGCAGGACAAGCCAGTGCTCTGGGACAACCCAGAGGAATGGGGTGAGGTGGGAGGGGGGTTCAGGATAGGGGGACACATGTGCACCTGTGTCTGATTCATATCGATGTATGGCAAAAAACCACCACAATATTGTAAAGTAATTATCTCCAATTTAAATAAATTAATTAATTTAAAAAATTAATCCCATTTTACAGATAGGGAGATTGAGCTATAAAATCATTAAGCAATTTGCCCGAACCCACTTGCTGGTGTCCTCAGAAGAACCAGGACTCACATCTAGACTGCCACTCACTGGCAGGGCATGATTCAGTCTTTTTCACTTGGGTTTTGAGTCACCTGCAAGATGGGCAGACAGGGAGTTCTCTGGGTCCTACCCCCATGAGTCTACTTTGTCCTTTCTAAAAAGCTGGGATTTCCTGCTTGAAAGTCTCACAGAATCTAGACGGTAGAATGACTCCTCCAAATCACACAGTTAAGTGCATAATCCTGGGTGGAGTGCAGGCTTTTTGACCTTTCATGTCATGTTACAATTTAAAAGAAAAAGCAGAGAAAATTGGTCTGAAATACCATCTTTCAGGGATCAGTTCAGTTCAGTTGCTCAGTCGTGTCCGACTCTTTGCAACCCCATGAATCGCAGCACGCCAGGCCTCCCTGTCCATTACCAACTCCCGGAGTTCACCCAGACTCACGTCCATCGAGTCCGTGATGCTATCCAGCCATCTCATCCTCTGTCATCCCCTTCTCCTCCTGCCCCCAATCCCTCCCAGCATCAGAGTCTTTTCCAATGAGTCAACTCTTCGCATCTGGTGGCCAAAGTACTGGAGTTTCAGCTTTAGCAGCATTCCTTCCAAAGAACACCAAGGACTGATCTCCTTTAGAATGGACTGGTTGGATCTCCTTGCAGTCCAAGGGACTCTCAAGAGTCTTCTCCAACACCACAGTTCAAAAGCATCAATTCTTCGGTGCTCGTATCTGTTAAATTCAGAAGTTTACTCTTTATGTGATTCAAGATAGTTCAATAAAAGGAGGTTTTAAAGTTAGGGAGAGGACACTCCTCCTTCCACACATCACAGTCTTTTGAAGCTCATGTTCTGTTTCTCTCTTCTCCCCCTTTCCTTCCTGCAGACAAGGCTCATTCAGCTACTCTTCTGCTTGCGAGTGAGTGAAAATGGCCATCCCTGCCCTAATTGAACAGCATCCTTCAGTTTATTCCTCAGCAATCATGTGAGCACGGTATTGTGTCTGTTAGTTCTTATTCTCCAGTCAGAGAATTCTAGCTATTTACTGATCCCACACTTTTATCAGCCAATGTCAAGCTGTTACTAAAACAGGACCAGGAAGGCCACCCCTTTCAGGTAGGTTTGTGGGGGTGATTCCCAGTAATGAATTACAGACTAGCAACTGTGCCCAAATAGTCTACTACAATTTTTAAAAACAAAAATGAGGTCATACCTCTTATAATTTTTAAAAAATTTTTTTATTTTTATAAATATTTTTTAAACTGATTTTTTTTGCCAACATATTAAATACTCCCCATCTATAAATATTATCATACCTCCTCAGTTTTTTGTGACAGTGCAATATATCCATTGTATGTCTCTGCCTTAGTTTGCTTAACTATTTTCTGTTGCTGGGTTCTTTTCTCCAGGTACTTGCCAATATAGTCAGTGTTATAATGAACAATCTTGTCATAAATCTATGAGCCCAGTCTTAGTTCTTTTTTTTTTTTTAGGATAAATTCTTACAAATAAAAAGTGCTAGATTAAGAAATGTAGCCACTTTTAAGACTTTACAAATACATATTCCAATTACCTTCTGGAAAAGCCAGCCCAATTTATACTCCTTTCAGCAAGGGAGTCAACCTTCTCACAACCTTACCAGCACTGGGGATTATTCTTTTTTTGTCTTTGCCAATTTGATAGGTAAAAAATGAGCTCATTCTTTTAATTTGTATACTTGCTGAGGTGGAGCAATTTTTTCATATGTTCACTGGCCTTTTGTATTTCTGATACATCTTTTGAAAACCTCAACAGTGCTTTACACAGGAAAAAGATTTTGGCAGTTGTCATTAAGTATCTGCTTGTTCCTTAGTTTATAACGGTATCCTTTAGTTGATAACCCCAGCCTGAAAATAAACCAGCATTGTATTATTAGGATAATATTATGTGAGTCTTAATAGGTAAAGCTAAGCCTTTAATTTGTTACACTATCCTTTATGAAGCTGTTTTAGGAGTAGCACATCGATCTTCTAAGCTATGTGATAAAATTCTTGAGACCAGGACACCCAGTTAACTGAAATGGTGGGATTGGGGTGAAGTAAGAATGTGAAGGATGTCAAACTCACCTACTCTCAAGGCAGTTGGAGTTCTTAAGGGAAGAGAGTTTTTCATGCTATCCTGATCTCTAAGGAGGAGGAGGGAAGTCTGTATGGAAAGTTGACTATTTCTTTTTAATCCAAAAAGAATTAAAATCTTTGGGCCCCAAGATTTTCCATGCTGTTTTATTTTTCCATGCTTTGGGCCCAAATATCCTGTGAAAGTTGCTACTGTTAAGTCACTTCAGTCGTGTCCGACTCTGCGACCCCATAGACAGCAGCCCACCAGGCTCCGCCGTCCCTGGGATTCTCCAGGCAAGAACACTGGAGTGGGTTGCCATTTCCTTCTCCAATGCATGAAAAGGGAAAGTGAAGTCGCACAGTCGTGCCTGACCCTTAATGACCCCATGGACTGCAGCCCACCAGGCTCCTCCATCCATGGGATTTTCCAGGCAAAATTTCCAGGAGTGGGGTGCCATTGCCTTCTCCGAAGTGTGGGTAATGTTGAGTCTCCTCATAGTTATTTCCTGAGACTTTGAAATGATTCAGGATAGAAGACTCCCAAGAAGACTTCCCTGGTCCAGAGGTTGAGAATCTGCCTTGCAATGCAGGGGACGGGTTTGATCTTTGGTCCGGGGAGATCCCACATGCCGCAGAGCCACTTAGCCCCGAGAACTGCAACTGCTGCAGCCCATGTGTCCTAGAGCCCGTGCTCTGCAACAAGAAGAGCCGCTTCAACGAGCAGCCCATGTGCCACCAACTGGACAGTAGCCCCTGCTCTCTGCAGCTAGAGAAGTCCTGCACCTGGCAACAAAGACCTAGTGCAGCCAAAATAAGTAATTTTTTTTTTTTTTTTTTTAAAGAAGACTTCCAAGAGATCAGATTGTGGAGAGAGTAGGCTCATTGACAATCATAGGTCAAGACACTTTGAGGAATGCAGGATGGGAGATTTTGGCTACACAGGTCAAACATGTCCTTCTGTATAGGCAGTAGCCTCTGGTTTGATTCAACAGAGTTTCCCAAGCTTACCTCACGATAATCATCACCTGATGTAGTTACTAAAAATAGACATTGCCAGGTCCACTGATTCAGACTTTTCAGTCTAGGGTCTGATGATTCTACCCTCAGAGAAGTTTGGAAAACACAGATTCAAAGGTTCTGCAGGAAGGCCTTTATAGCAGAGCTTTTAGGATATCCATTTAGCCTGTATAATACCTACCAATACAACTCCCTACCCCTCGGTAGGACCTCAGTATTCATGGTTGGGCTGTGTCATACCCATGTCCCTGGCTGCAAAGGAAGCCGGGCTGTGCCAGTCAGATTTTCTCCCTGTAAATTAAAAATGGCATTTAGAGGTAGTCAGTCGGTCTCTAGAACTGCAATGTGGAATCTCGAGAGCATAGTACAGCTTTATTCTGCCATGTAGATAAAGAAACTGTTAAAATGGTTTTTAGGGAGACAGAAAAATGAAACCCAGTTTCCCTCTTGGCTTGTGGTAGCTTGATCTGTTTTCAATAACTTGTATCTCTCACTAAAACACTCTCATATAAAAAATATTCTCTATATGTAACTAAAACCTTTACACTGACCATCAGTTGAATTTATTGGGTCTTTTATTGTAAAAATGAAAATTCTTCTGGAAACATTAGGGTCATCAAAAGTCTGTAATTTAATATAAATTACCTTAACCAGATTACTGCAAACTCTGGGAATAAGAGTGTAATTTGTAGGGACAAGTGTGAGGAGTGGGCCATGAAGGTGGGGAAAGGCATACTAGGTGAAGGGTCATAGCGATGGTTTTAGAAACCGAAAAGGGGGTGTGGAGCCTGGATAAGGTCACCTCTGTGGTGTTTACATGTTTTCTCCTTGTGCTAGAGAGTGTGTAGGTGTTTCCAGTCTAGGCTGATTTAACGACCCTCGTGGATATCAGTTGGCATTTAGGATCTGTCAGTCTCAGTATTTGTTGTTGTAAATAATACTTGGTTAGGATTCTTGACTTAAAGCTTAAAAACATGAGTGGGTTATTTGAAGACAACTCCGTGTACTCAGAAGAGTTGATTTAGTATTCATTCAACTAGTCAACTCATTGCACAACTAGTTATGTTTAGCTCTTGCTCATCATACAAGGGCAAGACAAAATTTTCCTCCCTAACTCTCAGGGCTCTTCTGGGTGTCTTGATCCATTGTTCCCTTTTGTTCATGAGGGCTTATGAACTCCTTCAGGAAGTTGTCTCAGTGTTCCATTATGATCACAATTTCTAGACTTTTCTACCAGGTCAATAAATTGTTAGAAGTTCACCTTCAGGTTCCTGAAATACTCTTTTGCTTTCCAAACATTTGGTCCTCATCAATTCTACTATCTCCTATTTTCCCCACTATTTTCCTATTTATTATTTTATTTGTGTAGCTTGAAGGGGAGCTCCTTATTATCTTCCAGGAGAGTTTGATGTTGAAGAGCAAAACATCTGACTTCCCAGGACCTCTTTAAGGTTCTTCATGTCCTTTAAAAAAAAAAAAGCCCCAACACTTGGAAAGAGGTGAAACCACTGAACTTCAAAGGTGTTGACAAACTTTTCAGTATCGAAGGTATTCCTGCCTTTAACACTTTATTGCCACATCTTTGATTCATTTTTATTGTTTTAAGGACTTTCCTTCCTTGCTAGGGGCTTCCCTTGTGGCTCAGCTGGTAAAGAATCCACCTGCAATGAGGAAGACCTGGGTTCAGAAGATCTCCTGGAGAAGGGAAAGGCTATCCACTCCAATATTCTGGCTCAGAGAATTCCATGGACTGTATAGTCCTTGGGGTTGCAAAGAGTCAGACGCTACTGAGCGACTTTCACTTTCAGTCACTTTTCTTGCTAAGGAGGTAATTTTGGATTTCACTCTGCGTTCCCCAGAAAGCTACAAATGTGAGCTCTATCTTAATTGTTTGATGGAATTATAATTTTCTCTGATGGTCTGAACAACAAATTTTGAAAAGGAGTATCTGAGGGCTGGTCCTGGAAGTCCAATTCTAGGTACCTGGCTGAGTTCACAAGGAAAACGTTGCAAGGAGGTCATATCTGATTTCTGGAAGCCGAAGGGACCCTGAGGCTACTTTCTGCCTGAGAATGGCTGGCTGTGGCTGGCTGATGCTGGCTCTTCAGCTGTGGGCTGGAAAGGCTTATGAGAATGAAGCTTAGAAAATTTGTGCTTTCTTGAGAGTTTTTTTAAAAATTAAAAAAACATCGTTTTAATTGAAATATAGTTGATTTACAATATTGTGTTAGCTTCTGGTGTACAGCAAAGTGATTCAGAGATAAATATATATAAAAGAACATATATATATATATATGTTCTTTCTCAGATTCCTTTCCATTATAGGATATTGTAAGATATTGAATATAGTTCCCTGTGCTATATAGTAGGGCCTTGTTTATCTATTTTTATATACAGTACTGTGTATCTGTTAATCCCAAACTCCTAATCTTTCCCTCCCCACCCCTTTGGGTAACTATAAGCTTGTTTTCTATGTCTGTGAGTCTGTTTCTGTTTTATAAATAAGTTCATTTGTATCTTTTTTAGATTCCACATATAAGTGATATCATATGACATTTGTTGTGACACCTTCTTAATGGGAAGGTGTAAAAATATGGAGATTTCTGTGTGCAATAAATTTTTATTAAGTCTTATGTGGGTTTTAAGGGTACTTGTTAATGTTAACTCCCAACTCTACCGTGCATGATTTTTCTTGTTTTATGGCTGGGCAAACAGAAGCATAAAGAGCAACACTGACTGGTCTGAGATCACCAAATTAGTGAAACAGGCAGAACTCATAGACTGATTATCCCTTACTACAGCCCTTGCCCAGCCAGTCACCCTCAACTTAGTGTTCCCTAACATCTGCTATCCACAGCTCCTTAGGAAAAGGGAAATTCAAACGCAGATGAAGGAAAAGGAAATTGTTTCAGCCCAGTGTTCTCTTAACATTTAATTCAAACCTGTGCTGTTGGGACTAGCCATCCCCATGTGACTTCATAGTCACAATTAAACCAAGTCTAAGGAGAAAAGTATATGTACAGTAAACTAACACTAATGCGTTTTCAGAGTAGGGGGGACACTGCTGACTCAAGCGAAATATACATTTATTTCAGCCACATGAACTGTAGTGACTGCTGTTTGTTTCTTTCTGTTCACTCAGGGATTAAATTGAGTTTAAGCAGCCTGGAACAGTTTGATGTCTCTTCCTCTCAGCCGTGGAAAGTGTCAGGTGTCTTACCTCTAGAATCTGACATTCAATGGAGGGGGTTAACAATCCACAACTGAGCTCTTTCAGCTCTTTTTAGGCCCATCTATAGACTGACTTGGGCTTCCCACATGGTGCTAGTGGTAAAGAACCCGCCTGCCCGTGCAGGAGATGCCTGAGACCAGGGTTTGATCCCTGGTTCAGGAAGATCCCCTGGAGGCGGGCATGGCAATCCACTTCAGTATTCTTGCCTAGAGAATCCTATGGACAGAGGAGCCTGGTGGGCTATGATCCATGGAGTTGCAAAGAGTAGAACACAACTGAAGCGACTCACACATAGTCTGTTTTACATTAGAGTTGGCAGTGACATAAGAAATCAGAATGATGCAGAGCTAAAATCATGAGCTTTGGGGACAAATAGTTTTAGGTTCAAATTCTGCCACTTAGTAATGGAGACTTTGAAAGCATTTTCTTTCAGGTGATGATTAAATATCATATGATAGGTGGGTAATAATAATGATAGTAGAAATAATTATTGTTATTCAAGCAGCTACCAGTAAATGAGTACTTACTACACACCAACCACTGTGCTAAGTGGTCTCAATCTTGACAACACCAGTAAGAAATGGGCCCTCCTAATGAACATATACTTAATCAATGTCAGTTTCTTTCTTCTTTGAGTAAGTATTGGGTTGGTCAAAAAGTTCATTCACGGTTTTCTGTAAGATACTGAAAAATCGCAACAAGCCGTTTGGTCACCCAGATATTTACTGAGTGTTGGATACATGCAGACATTGTACTAGGTCCTGGTGGCTCAGCATTAACTGGGTTGTGACACCATCTCTAGAGGAGTTCTTGTATTCCTGGGGAAATGGGGAAGAAGACAAAGGAAATACAGTATGATAAGGACTCTCAGGGAGTGTGATGGGAGCAAATGCAGGGGAGACTATGAGACAAACCACGAGTTAGGGAAGGTTGAACCTTCAAGGCTCTGTGGCCCAGGAGGTTGTTGGACTGCTGGAGGTCATGGACTTCTGAGTTCAAGTCCAGTGCCCTCTACTAATCCTTGCTTCCTGATGAGACAAGACTCTGGGAAGCTTCTTCCCAAGGCAAGGATTACTTTTGAGGAAAAAAAATGAGCCTTTATTGTGCAAGTTTTCAAATTCTCAAATAGATTAGAATAATAGACCCTTTTACCCACTCCCCCACATTCAACTATTATCAACATTTTGCTTCGTGCAAAGAGCACATTTAGTGGGGGGTGGGGGAGGCCAAGGGGGGAGCTTCTGCTGATAATTCCAAAATAGCATCTCCTTTTAAGCTAAAGAATGGGCTATTATTGAGGTAATCAGATTTGCATTTTGCATATATGCACTTTTTTAAAAACATCAGTCATGATGCCTGGTTTGGTGAACAATGCCTTAATCATCACATGGTCAGTGTAATATGGGCATCTTTAACAAATGGATCAGAAACAACGGGCATCTTGGTTAAGATGCTAGACCTCATTGGGTGACTGTTGTCAGTCACATCTATTACTTGGCAATCATCTGTTGAATGAAAGATCTGATTGTGAAAATAGGTTTGCACTTTGTCTTTTTTCTCCTTTTTCTCTATCAGTTCCAGTCCCTGGAAGGGAGTCTGTGTTAGGCAGCATGCTCTGAGTGGCGGTTTCGAAAGCAGGGAGAGGAAAAAACAAACAAACAAACAAACATGTGCTTAGACTTCTAACCCATGGAATTTATTTCAGGGTGCATATTTTGGATTACGAAAGAATTGATTGAGCTTATGAAACAAGAGTAAGTCATTTCTGGAAGGGAAATTTTTTTCTAACATTCAGTAAAGAGATTGATTGAGTTTGCCAAAGCTAGAATAAGGCTGCTTTTGTTTAAAAAGGAAGTGATTAGGTAAGGAGAAAGCTTTTTGGATTGTCAGATAAGAGTCTTAAGTCCTAGGCTCTGCTTTGATGAACCAGGTGATATTTGTCAAGGCACCTCACAACACTAGTTTCAGTTTCCTTACCTGTAAAATACACAAAATCCTCTTAGTTTCTGTTATTTTGTGACTTTAATAGGGTTTAATGCAAGGCATTAAGACTTCCCTGGTGGCTCAGACAGTAAAGCGTCTGCCTGCAATGCAGGAGACCCGGGTTCCATCCCTGGGTTGGGAAGATCCCTTGGAGAAGGAAATGGCAATCCACTCCAGGACTATTGCCTGGAAAATCCCATGGACAGAGGAGCCTGGTAGGCTACAGTCCATGGGGTCACAAAGAGTCGGACACGACTGAGCGACTTCACTATATAATGCAAGGCAGTGATTAAAAGCAAGGTCCTTCGGAATTGAATAAAGCTGGTTTTCAGGTCTATGTCAGCTGCTGCTTAGCTGTATGATCTTGGAAAACCCACTTAACCTCTCTGTTCTCCATTTTCACAGATTGTAAAACTAGGACAGTAGTAATAGCTCAGCCAAGAATTCCTGTGCTATACAGTAGGTTCTCATTAGTTATCTATTTTATACATACTATCAATAGTGTGTATGTGTTAACCCCAATCTCCCAATTTATCCCCCTTACTTTCCCCCCTTGGTGTCCATACATTTTTTCTCTACATTTGTGTCTTTATTTCTGCTTTGCAAATAAGATCATTTATACCATTTTTCTAGATTCCACATCTATGCATTAATGTATGATATTTGTTTTTCTCTTTCTGACCTATTTCATTCTGTATGACAGTCTCTAAGTCCATCCAAGTCTCTGCAGATGACCCAACTTTGTTTCTTTTTATGGCTGAGTGTAGTATTCCATTGTGTGTATGTACCACATCTTCATTATCCATTCCTCTGTTGATGGACACTGAGGTTGCTTCCATGTTCTGGCTGTTGTAAATAGTACTACAACACCAGTTCTTTCTTTCTTAGTGCTTTCTGGAAATTCAGATTTGAAACTCAGAAGCTGCACCCACTTTTAAGGTTGCATTAAGTCAGATTTCTCTGTGATCTGAGGTTCAGATGCTTCACCTGGTTATCTTCTCAGTCCGCATAACTTCAGAATCTGCATGTTGAAGTTTATAATCGATTCAATTCTTCTCTTTCTAAAAAAGAATTTATTTGGAAGAATATTTGAAACAAACGGAAAATGTGTAGATGTTTGTATAGCTATTTGAAACAAACAAGCAAACAAATGAAACAAGAGGACTAAGTAGCCTGGTTCCACTTTGGAAAATAAAAACCTTAGTTAATTTCTGCTGAGTCCTTTCTTTAAGCCTGGCAGTGCTTAAAGCAATTCACATATAGTCACTTATTAACCCTCACAGCAGCCATGGTAAGTAGATTTGAGGATGATTCTCAGTTTTGCTGGTGAGAAAAACTGAGGGACTGACAGGGTGAGTCATTTGCTAGTTAGACAGCTAGTATGTGGCTAAATTGGGATTTAATCTCTTAATATCTGACCCTAGAACTAGGATCTTTTCCAGTGGTTTCTGAATGGCACAAATACTTGTAATAATTTTCTATTGTTTTATTAAATATTGAACTCAAGAAAATTAAATCACAGCAGACTGGAAATATAATTCAAACTTCTATTAAATGTCAGAATATCGGATCCTTGGATGCATTTTACTTCTGGGCATTGATCCAGGTTGGAAGCGTATATTTAAGTATTTGCTGCGATGATTATTGCATTGACGTACAGTGGCAAATTAGATTACTGTGTGAGGATTACGTTACTGACACATACATTGAGGAGGACACTTTTTGATCTTGGTATGGGAGCTCAGATGTTCCCTTATAACCAGCAGGCCTTCTCCTGGGCTATTTCCTTTGAACAACCTGTTCTATGGAGAAAGTTGTCATTTAACTTGAACTTGTGAGTTCTGAAAGGGATATTTATTCTTTTTCCTTCTTCAAGGTGCATGCCCACCAGAAATAAATGCTCTTGGTTTGTGAGTAAGTTTATAGCTACTATAATAACCATTTTTTGTTTAGTTTGGAAAACTCCAGACTGCTACCTACTCCATCTTTTTTTTTTCCCTCCTAAAAGTACTTCCAAACATAGTTCTTTCAGTGGAAATAAAAGATTGTTTTCTGTCTTAATCTACTATAAACAGTCATCTTTTAAGTCTGTGTCTCCTGCAAGAGGAATCCGATCACTTGCTTCTTGGACCGTCTTTATTCTTCTGACTTCTTCCTCCCTAACTCCTTAAGGCTGGACTTAAAAATAGCCCCAATTCCCAACTCCTGTCCACCTCAGTCCCCAAACCAATCCTGGTAGGAAGTGTGATAGCCTCACCTCTGGGATTCATTCACATTCCTGGCCTGGGTGCCCAGTGACATGGCCACAAATGCCGGGCCCATGCTCTTCCTTGTCACCCAATTCTGAAGCAGCCTCTTACCTAACACTGCAGTTGAGCCTGTCTAAGACTCTCTTGCTCCTGTGTTCATCCTTTTAGGCTGCAACTCTTCATAGCCATAAAATCTGAACTGTGCCTGACCTCATTACACCCTTGGATGATTATGCCTTGAGACTGAGTCTGACTCTCTCAGCCTAGAGCAAAGAGCAAAACATTAGCTGAATGCTGGGCTGAACGCTCTGGTTGCTTAGGGGGGTAGTTACAGGAGTGAGTGCCACAGACAGGCTCCAGGGGCCATGATGGCTGTGATTCTAGAAAAGCAGCTCAAGCATCACTAAATGATGAGCGAAAAGAAATGTCGTGAGCTTAGAGGTAAAGGGGTACATTACCATAGAAAAGAACAGGTAGATGGAGGTGTCCAGATTGAAACTGGGGTTGAAATGAACAGGTGGCTAGCAGAGAGGCCAGGCAGGGGTCTAGGTGAGGGATGGTGGTAGAAGGAGTGAATCTTGTGGGCCTTGTCACCCCATTATACACCGAGTGTGTACCAAGGAGTCAGGCTGGACTCAGGACCTTCAATTTTGCAGCTGGCCTGGCTTGCATCCTGGTTCATGATGCCCATTCCTGCCTGCTCTTGGCTGCCAAGGCCCCAGTAAGCCTCCAGCAAGCCTCCTGCCTGCCTGAGTCTGGGTTCTGTCCCATTTTCACTTTAATAGAATTGATGCTACTCAGTGCTCCCAGGACACGTGGCATTGCTGTCTTTGGCTCTGGCCCTGATTTCAGCAGAAGGGGAAAAGAAAGGAGGACTGCCAACAAGGCAATTTCCTTCAACTCTAAGTCCCACCATGCACCCTGGTTCTTATGAGCAACAATCCTGAAGGATTCTGAATAGCATTTTTGAATTAAAGTGTTTTATTTTATGTTTGTCTCACGGCTGTGAGGAGATACCCCACGTCCAAGGTCAGAGAAATCCCAGCAAGATGGTAGGCACTGGAGCGGCTGTGAGGAGATACCCCACGCCCAGGGGCAAAGGAGAAGCCCCAACAAGACGGTAGGAGGGGCAAATTTGTGTTTAGAATCAAACCCCATTCCTGCCAGAGATGCTCAGAAGGCTCAAACAAACTTTGTGTGCACCAGGACCCAGGGACCCCACAGAGACTGAGACAGAACTGTGTGTTTGAGCGTCTCCTGTGGAGGTATGGATCAGCAGTGGACTGCCACAGGGGCAGGGGCTCTGGGTGCAGCAGACTCGGATATGGCATAAGCCCTCTTGGAGGAGGTCGCCATTAACCCTACCATAGAGCTGCCGGAACTTACACAGGATTGTGAAATAGACTCTTAGACAAACAGAACCTTGTGCACCAGGACCCAGGAAAGGAGCAGTGACCACACAAGAGACTGACCCAGACTTGCCCAGGAGTGTCCAGGAATCTCCAGTGGAGGCGTGGGTCGGTGGTGGCCTGCTGCAGGGTTGGCAGCAGTGAGTGTAGCAGTACATGCATGGGATCTTTTAAAGGAGCTCAATATTATCTTCGTTACCGTCATAGTTTGAAAGTGAAAGTGAAGTCGCTCAATCGTGTCCGACTCTTTGCAACCCCGTGGACTGTAGCCCGCCAGGCTCCTCTGTCCATGGGATTCTCCAGGCAAGAATACTGGAGTGGGTTGCCATTTCCTTCTCCAGGGGGTCTACCCAACCCAGGGATCGAACCTGGGTCTCCTGCATTGCAGACAGACGCTTCATCCTCTGAGCCACCAGGGAAACCAACTGTAGTTTGGCTTTGGCCCCAGGTAAATATCAGGGAGAGAACACAGCTCCACCCATCAACAGAAAATTCAATTAAAGATTTACTGAGCATGGCCATGCCCATCAGAACAAGACCCAGTTTCCCCCTCAGTCAGTCTCTCCCATCAAGAAGCTTCCATAAGCCTCTTATCCTTCTCCATCAGAGGGCAGACAGAATGAAAACCACAGTCACAGAAAACTAACCAATCTGATCACATGGACCACAGCCTTGTCTAACTCAATGAAACTATGAGCCATGCCATGTAGGGCTACCCAAGATGGACGGGTCATGGTGGAGAGTTCTAACAAAATGTGGTCCACTGGAGAAGGAATGGCAAACCAGTTCAGTATTCTTGCCTTGAGAACCCCATGAACAGTATGAAAAGGCAAAAAGATAGGACAATGAAAGATGAACTCCCCAGGTCGGTAGGTACCCAATGTGCTACTGAATATCAGTGGAGAAAGAACTCCAGAAAAAATGAGGGGATGGAGCCAAAGCAAAAACAATACCTAGTTGTGAATGTGATGGGTGATGGAAGTGAAGTCTGATGCTGTGAAGAGCAATATTGCATAGGAACCTGTAATGTTAGGTCCATCAATCAAGGCAAATTGGAAGTGGTCAAACAGGAGATGGCAAGAGTGAATGTTGACATTTTAGGAATCAGCAAACTAAAATGGACTGGAATGGGTAAATTTAACTCAAGACAACCATTATATCTACTACTGTTGGCAAGAATCCTTGAGAAGAAATGGCGTAGCCATCATGGTCAACAAGAGTCTGAAATGCAGTACTTGGATGCAATCTCAAAAATGACAGAATGATCTCTGTTCATTTCCAAGGCAAACCATTCAATATCACGGTAATCCAAGTCTATGCCCCGACCAGTAATGCTGAAGAAGCTGAAGTCAAACACATCTATGAAGACCTACAAGACCTCTCAGAACTCACACCCCAAAAAGGTGTCCTTTTCAATATAGGGGACTGGAATGCAAAAGTAGGAAGTCAAGAAACACCTGGAGTAACAGGCAAATTTGGCCTTGGAGTACAGAATGAAGCAGGGCAAAGGCTAATAGAGTTCTGCCAAGAGAACGCACTGGTCATAGCAAACACCCTCTTCCAACAACACAAGAGAAGACTCTACACATGGACATCACCAGATGGTCAATACAGAAATCAGATTGATTATATTCTTTGCAGCCAAAGATGGAGAAGCTCTATACAGTTAGCAAAAACAAGACCAGGAGCTGACTGTGGCTCAGATCATGAACTCCTTATTGCCAAATTCAGACTTAAATTGAAGAAAGCAGGTAAAACTACTAGACCATTCAGGTATGACCTAAATCAAATCCCTTACAATTATACAGTGGAAGTGAGAAATGGATTCAAGGGATTAGATCTGATAGACAGAGCGCCTGAAGAACTGTGGATGGAGGTTCATGACATTGTACAGGAGACAGGGATCAAGACCATCCCCATGGAAAAGAAATGCAAAAAGCAAAATGGCTGTCTGAGGAGGCCTTACAAATAGCCATGAAAAGAAGAGAAGCAAAAAACAAAGGAGAAAAGGAAAGATATACCCATTTGAATGTGGAGTTCCAAAGAATAGCAAGGAGAGATAAGAAAGCCTTCCTTAGTGATCAGTGCAAAGAAATAGAGGAAAACAATAGAATGGGAAAGCATAGGGATCTCTTCAAGAAAATTAGAGATACCAAGGGAACATTTCATGCAAAAATAGGCACAATAAAGGACAGAAATGGTATGGACCTAATACAAACAGAAGATATTAAGAAGAGGTGGCACGAATACACAGAAGAACTATACAAAAAAGATCTTCATGACCCAGATAATCATGATGGTGTGATCACTCACCTAGAGCCAGACATCCTGGAATGTGAAGTCAACTGGGCTTTAGGAAGCATCACTACGAACAAAGCTAGTGGAGGTGATGGAATTCCTGTGGAGCTATTTCAAATCCTAAAGGATGATGCTGTGAAAGTGTTGCATGCAATATGCCAGCAAATTTGGAAAACTCAGCAGTGGCCACAGGACTGGAAAAGGATTTCATTCCAATCCCAAAGAAAGGCAATGCCAAAGAATGCTCAAACTACTGCACAATTGCACTAATCTCACATGCTAGTAATGCTCAGAATTCTCCAAGCCAGGCTTCAGCAATACATGAACCAAGAAGTTCCAGATGTTCAAGCTGGTTTTAGGAAAGGCAGAGGAACCAGAGATCAAATTGCCAACATCTACTGGATCATCAAAAAAGCAAGAGAGTTCCAGAAAAACATTGGTTTCTGCTTTATTGACTATGCCAAAGCTTTGATTGTGTGGATCACAACGAACTGTGGAAAATTCTTCAAAATACGGGAATACCAGACAACCTAACCTGCCTCTTGAGAAGCCTGTATGCATGTCAGGAAGCAACAGTTAGAACTGGACATGGAACAACAGACTGGTTCCAAATAGGAAAAGAAGTATGTCAATGCTGTATACTGTCACCCTGCTTATTTAACTTATATGCAGAGTACATCATGAGAAACGCTGGGCTGAATGAAGCACAAGCTGGAATCAAGATTGCCAGGAGAAATATCAATAACCTCAGATATGCAGATGATACCACCCTAATGGCAGAAAGTGAAGAACTAAAGAGCCTCTTGATGAAAGTGAAAGAGGAGAGTGAAAGTTGGCTTAAAGCTCAACATTCAGAAAACTAAGATCATGGCATCTGGTCCTATCACTTCATGGCAAATAGATGGGGAAACAGTGAAAACAGTGACTTTATTTTTTGGGCTTCGTAATCACAGCAGATGGTGACTGTCACTATGAAATTAAAGACCCTTATACTCCTTGGAAGGAAAGTTATGACCAAGCTAGACAGCATACTTAAAAGCAGAGACATTCATAACTTTGCCAACAAGGGTCCATCTAGTCAAGGCTATGGTTTTTCCAGTGGTCATGTACGGATGTGAGAGTTGGACCGTGAAGAAGGCTGAGCGCCGAAGAATTGATGCTTTTGAACTGTGGTGTTGGAGAAGACTCTTGAGAGTCCCTTGGACTGCAAGGAGGTCCAACCAGTCCATCCTAAAGGAGATCAGTCCTGTCTGTTCATTGGAAGGACTGATGTTGAAGCTGAAACTTCAATACTTTGGCCACCTGATGTGAAGAACTGACTCATTTGAAAAGGCCCTGATGCTGGGAAAAATTGAAGGTGGGAAGAAAAGGAGACAACAGAGGATGAGATGGTTGGATGGGATCATGAACTCAATGGACATGAGTTTGAGTGAACTTCAGGAGTTGGTGACGGACAGGGAGGCCTGGTGTACTACAGTCAGTCCATGGGTTCGCAGAGTCAAACATGACTGAGTGACTGAACTGAATTGAACTGATCATAGAATATGGGGCTTCCCAGGTGACTCAGTGGTAAAGAATCTGCCTGCAATGCAGGAGACATGAGTTCAGTCTCTGGGTCAGGAAGATCCCTTTAAAAGGAAATGGCAACCCACTTCAGTATTCTTGCCTGGAAAATCCCGTGGACACAGGAGCCTGGTGGGCTATAGTCTGTGGGATCACAAAGAATCAGATATGACTTATCGACTAAACAACAATCATAGAACATAAATAAAGGAAGGAAGAGATCATCTGTAATTAAAGTCAGCAAGCAAGTGTTTATCTAGTGTCTAGTATTTATCAGTTTTATTTATATCCCTAACCTTGTTATAAAAGCAACAGAGGCTAAAATAATGAAATATGTAGTTTCAGTCTCAAAGGTATACCCAGAAATATTTATGACTTAAAGTCATTTATTGTATTATAGAAATGTAACCAATATCACAATATGGTTCATGGATTTAAGTATACCATGACTCAAATTATGCTGAATGAAAGGAAACCACAGAGAAAACCTTGGTTGTAATCTTACTTTCCAGAATCAGTCTTTAAATTCTAGGAATCCTTTTGTTATAAGTAGTAATGAAATCTCACACACATGTGTGTATACACACATACACACACTTCTACCTTGCAGTGTTACTAGCAAGTTGGATCAGTCATAAGCTAGCCAGTGAATAGCTCCTGACTGACTGAATGATCAGCCTATACATTGTTTGGCAAACTGGATCAAGCCACAGAAAGTAGCCTCAGACAAAGTGAGTGATTTAACATGATTTACTTTCTCACAGTGAGAGGCTCTATTTAATTTTCATACCCCTGTATCTGATGTCTTCCCATGAAATATAGTAGACTCCTTTTCCAAACTTCCCTGCTGGTGAAAAGAATGCATTTTTGAAAAATCCATTCTTAATTTCTGGTCCATAGGCATAAACCATGCCTCTGGGAAAGAAGTGCATTGCATGGATGCACTTAGTGAAGGTAAACGCACAGAGGCATTCTACTTTCTGTTAATTAATGACAGAGATGCCAAGTTTTTATAGAAAACCAATTTTGCTTTTGAACATCAAGGAGATCTTTGAGCTTAAGAAACATTTCAATTTAGGAAAACTATAGCATGGCCAAAAGTCCAAATGTAACAAATAAATCACAGTTGGTGTGAAAAATTGGAGGCATCAGGAATTGGTCCATGATTGTTCAGTAAATACAACTAGACTCCTGTAAACATATTTTCAAAGCTGAAGACAACTCCAAAAGTTGGGATTTGTTTCAGCATTTTCCCAAGAGTTGGAGTTTACATTCATGGGCTGGGACTGTGGGAGCTGAGAAAGGCTGCAGTTGTGAGCAGCCCACTGGGTGGAACCATGCCTTAGGCGAGCCAGGGCTTTGCCTGGCTGATGAAGGATGGATGGTCACTGTCTCCAAATGGAGACTGAGTCTGACCTTTTTGCAGGATGGGAGTTTCAGCTTCCTCTTGTTTTTATTCATTAAGAAGTCATTTATGAATACTCACTGTGACATGACCTCCGTGGTGTATTTAAAGCAACCCTATGCTGATATTGTCATAAGTTTCATTGTACACACAGATGCTTCGAGTCAGCAGAAACATGGACAGAGTTGTCAGGATGAGTGGCAAACAATGCGAGGGCTGAGTCACTGCAGAGCATGCCACACAACCCATCTTATGCAATGGCTTCTATTCTCGTGTATTACAGACTCAGCCCCGTCTAGATTGCATCTGCCTTGAACTCCTGCAACATTGTCTGCCTGGAGGTGCAGTTGGTGATGAAGAACAGTGAAAGTCAGGACAGTTACTTAAAGTGGAAAACCCCAAGTCTAGGTACTCTGAGCCTCCCAAATGGTGTCTGCCCTTTGACTTCCAGTAATCAATTCTAAAGAAATACTTAAGCAAGTGTTTCCATAAGTCCATCCACAATGAAGTTAATTACAGCATCATGAAGGCAATGGCAACCCACTCCAGTACTCTTGCCTGGAAAACCCATGGATGGAGGAGCCTGGTAGGCTACAGTCCATGGTGTCGCAAAGAGTCGGACACGACTGAGCGACTTCACTTTCACTTTTCACTTGCATGCATTGGAGAAGGAAATGGCAACCCACTCCAGTGTTCTTGCCTGGAGAATCCCAGGGACGGGAAGCCTGGTGGGCTGCCGTCTATGGGGCCGGACAGAGTCGGACACGACTGAAGCGACTTAGCAGTAGCAGTACAAGAATGAGAAATTGGAAACAACCTAAATGGGGGGGTGATATCAATGATGGTGTTATTTATGCTGCAGAATATTAGGTAGCTGTGAAAAAACAGCCAAGCAGCCTTATCTGAATAGCGGTGTCCACAATAGGTTGCTGTATAGCCGTTCCTGTGTTTACAAAACGATGCGTGTGTAGCAGTGCTGCCCTTGGGGACTGGAGTTGAGGAAGCTGAGGGAAGGGTCATCACTTTGGCGTTCTACACTTCTGCTTCATTGGAAAGTTTTCAGTTAACATGTATTACTTCTGAAGCTAAATATATATTTGCAAAAGGAGATTAAATAATTTAAAAGCTTTTCAGTCAAGATGCCCAGAGTAATCCTTGGATTACACAGTAGCCAAAAAGAATAAATCCATAATTACAAACAGAGGCTATATGGTTGTTTCAGGCTCTTGGAGGAAGGATTTCATCTGAGTGTATTTCTAGAATATGTGTTCTGTCTTCTGAGAGAAGGTGGGACTGTAAGTTCAAGACATTTATTGGCCTGACCCCTTTGTTCTATCAGCCTGTGCATGCTTTGTGTGCCAAGTTGCTTCAGTTGTGTCCGACTTTGTGCAGCCCTACAGACAGCAACCTGCCAGGCTCCTCTGTCCATGGGATTCTCCAGGCAAGAATACTGAAGTAGGCTGCTGTGCCCTCCTCCAAGGGATCTTCCCCACGCAGGGATTGAACCCTCATCTCTTAAGTATACCTACACTGGCAGGCAGGTTCTTTATAACTAGCACCACCTGGGAATAACCTTAATGATACTCTTAATAACATTCTTAATGATACTCTTAATAACATTCCAGCTGAGCTATTTCAAATCCTAAAACATGATGCTATGAAAGTGCTACACTCAATATGCCAGCAAATTTGGAAAATGCAGCAGTGGCCACAGGACTGGAAAAAGTCAGTTTTCATTCCAGTCCCAAAGAAGGGCAATGCCAATGAATGTTCAAACTATCATATATTTGCCTTTTACATGTTAGCAAGGTAATGCTCACAATCCTTCAAGCTAGGCTTCAGCAGTATGTGAACCAATGTAAGCTGGATTTAGAAAAGGCAGAGGAACCAGAGATCAAATTGCCAACACTGTTGGATCTTAGAAAAAGCAAGAGAATTCCAGAAAAACATATACTTCTGCTTCATTGACTACAGTAAAGCCTTTGACTGTGTGAATCACAACAAACTGTGGAAAATTCTTAAAGAGATGGGAATAACAGAACACCTTACTGACTCTTGAGAAACCTGTATGCAGGTCAAGATGCAACAGTTAGAACCAGATATGCAGCAATGGACTAGTTCTAAAATTGGGAAAGGAGCACATCAAGGCTGTATATTGTCAACCTGTTTATTTAACTTCTATGTAGAGTACATCATGCAAAATGCTGGGCTGGATGAAACACAATCTGGCATCAAGATAGCTGGGAGAAATATCAATAACCTCAGATACACAGATGACACCACCCTTATGGCAGAAAGTGAAGAGGACTAAACAGCCCTTTGATAAAGATGAAAGAGGAGAGTGAAAAAGCTGGCTTAAAACTCAACATTCAAAAAATAAGATCATGGGATCCGGTCCCATCACTTCATGGCAAATAGATATGGAAACAATGGAAACAGAGACAGACTTTATTTTGGGGGGTTCTCCAAAATCACTGCAGATGGTGACTGCAGCCATGAAATCAAAAGACTCATGCTCATTGGAAAAAAAGCTATAACAAATCTAGACAGTGTATTAAAAATCAGAGACATCACTTTGCCAACAAAGGTCCATTTAGTCAAAGCTATGGTTTTTCCAGTAGTCATGTATGGATGTGAGAGTTGGACCATAAAGAAAGCTGAGCACTGAAGAATTGATGCTTTTGAACTGTGGTGGTGGAGAAGACTCTTGAGAGTCCCTTGTACTGCAAGGAGATCCAACCAGTCCATCCTAAAGGAAGTCAGTCCTGAATATTCATTGAAAGGACTGATGCTGAAGCTGAAACTCCAATCCTTTGGCCACCTGATACAAAGAAATGACTCCTTGGAAAAGACCCTGATGCTGGGAAAAATTGAAGGCACAAGTAGAAGGGGATGACAGAGGATGAGATGGTTGCATGGTATCACAGACTCAATGGACATGAGCTTGAGCAAACTCTGGGAGATGAGGACAGGGAGACCTGGCATGCTGCATTCCATGAGGTCACAAAGAGCTGAGCAACTGAACAACAGCAAGCAATAACATACATTATTCATTTTCTGTTTTATGGTTTGCCAATCCCTTTTCACATCTTGAATACTACAACAAAGCCGTGAAGTGGTACTATTATCTTTGTTTTCAGAAAAAGTAATTAAGGTTTAGGGAAGTTTGTAGACATGCTCTAAATCACACAACTAGTTAGGGTAGAGAATCAGTAGGAGTTAGGGATTTTATCCCCAGTTAGCCATTAATTCTAGAAAAATCACTCTTTTTCTAGGTCTCTGATTCCTCAACTATGCAATTGGGATGGAGAAGTTTTCTAAGTATAAAAGTATACAATGGTTAAAATAAAACTTTACAGACCCTCCTTATCTATACTGCCCAATTAACTTTGGGACAATTTTATGGATGTGTTTAAAGATACATTGTAAAGACATGGCAGCCATCCTTGCTGCATATTAGCATATTTGGGTATGAAGTTAAAGGCTGTATATTTGTGAGGTGATTTAAAGGACAGATTATTGCAGATTGGTTGGAAAGAATCCAAGGTCACATCATCCCTGTCATGGCTCTGCATTCCAGGTGGCACAGATGATCATGGTGTGTCAGAGGTGAACTGTGGTTCTTTCCTGGTCTAGGTAATTCTCACTACTTACATAAGCATTCTATTTGAATTAGAATAGAGAGATGATTCAGAGAAGGCAATGGCACCCCACTCCAGTACTCTTGCCTGGAAAATCCCATGGATGGAGGAGCCTGGTAGGCTGTAGTCCATGGGGTCACTAAGAGTCAGACACGACTGGGCAACTTCCCTTTCACTTTTCACTTTCATGCATTGGAGAAGGAAATGGCAACCCACTCCAGTGTTCTTGCCTGGAGAATCCCAGGGATGGGGGAGCCTGGTGGGCTGCCGTCTATGGGGTCGCACAGAGTCGGACACAACTCAAGAGACTTAGCAGCAGCAGCAGAGAGATGATCATTTACAGAACTAGTTGGTACATGGTAGTTCTGAGTAAATATTTGCAAATAACTGGATCTGCAGTGTGAATATTTGGCCAATGGGTCATAAAAGAAATTGACTTTACTTATAACTGAACTATTGGTCTTATTAGTACCATCTCCCCAACAGCTGAATCCTAATCTTTTCACTCATCAACACAGTTTTCATGAAACCTATCCCCACAGATGGTAGGTTTGTTTTTATTCAGGAATGGTGAGGACAATAGATCAAGAGATGATAGCGGTTGAGAAACTAGTTTGTTATTCACAGTTCCCAAGGGCAGGGGCATACCGGAGAGCAGCAGGATCAGACAGGAGACAGACAGAGCAGGGGAAAGCGAAGGCGAGAGCCCTTACTGTGGTTTCTGCAGGAAGAAACAGGTGAGGCAGGGTGAACAAGTTTAGGATTGACTAGTCTGAATAATTTCAGTGGGTTCTGGGATATAGGGGCTGTCTCTTTTTGATATTCTGGGCCTAGGGTGACTAGGGCACAGGAACAGTGGCTCAGCCATAAAAATCCACTCAAGGAGGTGTTTAGGGTAAGGCTCTGAGAGGTGTACTCCCACAAGTCCTTAATTCTCTTTGAAGTTGGCTAGCCCTCAAAGCGACAGGCTCTCTGGGGTCAATAGGACCCTAGGTGTTCAAGCTTCAGAATAAAAAGGCTGATCTAAATTAGGGTAGCCTTGGGGCTTCCCTGGTGGGACCACTGGAAAAACCATAGCCTTGACTAGACAGATCTTTGCTGAAAAAGTAATGTCTCTGCTTTTGAATATGCTGTCTAGGTTGGTCATAATTTTCCTTCCAAGGAGTAAGCATCTTTTAATTTCATGGCTGCAATCACCATCCGCAGTGATTTTGGAGCCCAAAAAAACAAAGTCTGACACTGTTTCCACTGTTTCCCCATCTATTTGCCATGAAGTGATGGGACCAGATGCCATGATCTTTGTTTTCTGAATGTTGAGCTTTAAGCCAACTTTTTCACTCTCCTCTTTCACTTTCATCAAGAGGCTTTTTAGTTCCTTTTCACTTTCTGCCATAAGGGTGGTGAAATCTGCATATCTGAAGTTATTTATATTTCTCCCGGCAATCTTGATTCCAGCTTGTCTTCTTCCAGCCCAGCGTTTCTCATGATGTACTCTGCATATAAGTTAAATAAGCAGGGTGACAATATACAGCCTTGACGTACTCCTTTTCCTATTTGGAACCAGTCTGTTTTTCCATGTCCAGTTCTAACTGTTGCTTCCTGACCTGCATACAAGTTTCTCAAGAGGCAGGTCAGGTGGTCTGGTATTCCCATCTCTTTCAGAATTTCCCACAGTTCATTGTGATCCACACAGTCAAAGGCTTTAGCATAGTCAATAAAGCAGAAATCAATGTATTTCTGGAACTCTCTTGCTTTTTTGATGATCCAGCGGATGTTGGCAATTTGATCTCTGGTTCCTCTGCCTTTTCTAAAACCAGCTTGAACACCTGGAGGTTCACGGTTCACGTATTGCTGAAGCCTGGCTTGGAGAATTTTGAGCATTACTTTACTAGCGTGTGAGATGAGGGCAATTGTGCGGTAGTTTGAGCATTCTTTGGCATTGCCTTTCTTTGGGATTGGAATGAAAACTGACCTTTTCCAGTCCTGTGGCCACTGCTGGGTTTTCCAAATTTGCTGGCATATTGCATGCAGCACTTTCACAGCATCATCTTTTAGGATTTGAAATAGCTCAACTGGAATTCCATCACCTCCACTAGCTTTGTTCATAGTGATGCTTTCTAAGGCCCACTTGACTTCACATTCCAGGATGTCTGCCTCTAGGTCAGTGATCACACCATCATGATTATCTTAGTCATGAAGATCTTTTTTGTACAGTTCTTCTGTGTATTCTTGCCACCTCTTCTTAATGTCTTCTGCTTCTGTTAGGTCCATACCATTTCTGTCCTTTATTGAGCCTATCTTTGCATGAAATCTTCCCTTGGTATCTCTAATTTTCTTGAAGAAATCTCTAGTCTTTCCCATCCTGTTGTTTTCCTCTATTTCTTTGCATTGATCACTGAGGAAGGCTTTCTTATCTCTCCTTGCTATTGTTTGGAACTCTGCATTCAGATGCTTATATCTTTCCTTTTCTCCTTTGCTTTTCACTTCTTTTTTTTCACAGCTATTTGTAAGGCCTCCCCAGACAGCCATTTTGTTTTTTGCATTTCTTTTCCATGGGGATGGTCTTGATCCCTGTCTCCTGTACAATGTCACGAACCTCCATCCATAGTTCATCAGGCACTTTGTCTATCGGATCTATTCCCTTAAATCTATTTCTCACTTCTACTGTATAATCATAAGGGATTTGATTTAGGTCATACCTGAATGGTCTAGTGGTTTTACCTGCTTTCTTCAATTTAAGTCTGAATTTGTCAATAAGGAGTTCATGATCTGAGCCACAGTCAGCTCCTGGTCTTGTTTTTGCTGACTGTATAGAGCTTCTCCATCTTTGGCTGCAAAGAATATAATCAATCTAATTTCGTGTTGACCATCTGGTGATGTCCAGGTGTAGAGTCTTCTCCTATGTTGTTGGAAGAGAATGTTTGCTATGACCAGTGTGGTCTCCTGGCAAAACTCTATTAGCATTTGCCCTGCTTCATTCTATACTCCAAGGCCAAATTTGCCTGTTACTCTTGGTGTTTCTTAACTTCTTACTTTTGTATTCCAGTCCCTATAATGAAAAGGACATCTTTTTTGGGTGTTAGTTCTAAAAGGTCTTGGAGGTCTTTATAGAACTGTTCAACTTCAGCTTCTTCAGCGTTACTGGTTGGGGCATAGGCTTGGATTACTGTGATATTGAATGGCTTGCCTTGGAAACAGAGATCATTCTGTCGTTTTTGAGATTGCATCCAAGTACTGCATTTCAGACTCTTTTGTTGACCATGATGGCTACTCCATTTCTTCTGAGGGATTCCTGCCCGCAGTAGTAGATATAATGGTCATCTGAGTTAAATTCACCCATTCCAGTCCATTTGAGTTCGCTGATTCCCAGAATGTTGATGTTCACTCTTGCCATCTCCTGTTTGACCACTTCCAATTTGCCTTCATTCATGGACCTAACATTCCAGGTTCCTATGCAATATTGCTCTTTACAGCATCGGACCTTGCTTCTATCACCAGTCACATCCACAACTGGGTATTGTTTTTGCTTTGGTTCCATCCCTTCATTTTTTCTGGAGTTCTTTCTCCACTGATCTCCAGTAGCATATTGGGCACTTACCAACCTGGGGAGTTCCTCTTTAAGTATCCTATCATTTTGCCTTTTCTATGCAGAGTACATCATGCAAAATGCTGGGCTGAATGAAGCACAAGCTGGCATCAAGATAGCTGGGAGAAATATCAATAACCTCAGATATGCAGATGATACCATGCTTATGGCAGAAAGTGAAGAGCTAAAGAGCCTCTTGAGGAAGATGAAAGAGGAGAGTGAAAAATATGGCTTAAAACTCAATATTCAAAAAACTAAGATCATGGTATCTAGTGCCACCACTTCATGACAACTAGGTGGGGAAAAAATGCAAACTGTGACAGATTTTATTTTCTTGGGCTCCAAAATCACTGCAGATGGTGACTACAGCCATGAAATGAAAAGACACTTGCTCCGTTGTAACAAAAGCTATGACAAACCTAGACAGTGTATTAAAAAGCAGAGAGATCACTTTGCCGACAAAGGTCCATATAGTCAAGGCTATGGTTCTTCCTGTAGTCATGTATGGATGCGAGAGTTGGACCATAAACAAGGTTGAGTGCTGAAGAACTGATGCTTTTGAATTGTGGTGTTGGAGAAGACTCTGGAGAGTCTCTTGGAGAGGAAAGAGATAAAACCAGTCAATCCTAAAGGAAATCAATCATGAATATTCATTGTAAGGTCCGATGCTGAAGCTCCAATAATTTGACCACCTGATACAAAGAGCTGACTCACTGGAAAAGACCCTGATGGTGGCAAAGATTGAGGGCAGGAGGAGAAGGGGGCAACAGAGGAGGAGACGGTTGGATGGCATCATTGACATCAGTGGACATGAGTTTGTGCAAACTCTGGGAGATAGTGAAGGACAGGAAAGTCTGGTGTGCTGCAGTCCATGGGGTCGCCAAGAGTTGGACATGACTGAGCAATTGAATAATGACAATAGTTTGAGATGCCATTTAGAAATCTCAGTTGGATGCCTGAATCTGAGAGTCAAGGAAGGAAGTTTTGATTGTAGAGATGTCAGCAGATAGGTGTTAAATGCATGTTGATATTTAAGTTCACAGAACTAGGTGAGATTGCTTAGGGGAGAGTGTAGCTAGGAAAACTAGGAGGTTCTGGTCAAGGCAGACTCTAAGACTCTCAAGCATTGAAAGCTCCACAGGGAGAGGAAAAGCCACAGAGGAGACCATGAAGAAAGGTAGGAAGGAAACCAATAAAATGCATGTCCCCAGAGCCAAGCCAGGAGAGTCTAGTGATATGCTTTGATGACATAGCAACAAGACATATGGAGTCCAGGGTGTGAGGTCAGAGGGGCTTGGGTTCAAATTCTATGTGATTGTTTTGTGGTGGTGGTGGTTTAGTCCCTACATTGTGTTGGACTCTTGCAATCCCATGGACTGTAGCCTGCAAGGCTCCACTGTTTTGTGGGGAGCAGGATTTACTTAGCATCTCCAAGCCTTTGTTTCCTCATCTGTAAAATGGGGATCAGAGTACTAATATCCTTCTTAGAGCTGCTATGAGAACCAAACACATAATGAAAATGAAGCATTAGCATCAGAGAATGAGAAGGCTGGCCTGTAATAACTGCGCCATGTGCATGGCAGCAGTTACGGCTTGTTCTTCATCATCTCCAACACAGGTATCCGGTGGCTGCTCACACCTGCAGGCCACAGTCTCCAAGGGGTACAGAACACTATTTTCCCAAGGACTGTACCCAGTGAAAAGCCTGGAGTTTACCATAAAGCACCAGCAAACATAAATCATCTATAGTATTGGTGGAATGATGGGCATTCAAAAGTATGAGAAAGCATGATGCTCTTTCAATAGGTTATTTTATTATGAACCAATGAAAGAAGTTTAATGGTATTTTGTAAATAGCCAAAATAAGCTGCCAGAGTATGATAAGGTATCTCTAACCCTCAAGGTCTCTAAAATGGACTAGATAGAAAGGCCTCTGTAGAAAATGACTGCCCATTTTTATGGATACAAATCACATCAGAGGAACAGAGGGAGAACCTGGGTGTCCCCTCCCCATGCAAGGAGCTGGGGAAACCCAGAGAGGACAGGGGAACATAAGCCACATATAAATAGCATCTGGATGAGAGGAGAAAAAGAGACAGCCTCCTCTAAGAAGAGCAGGCAGAAAAAGGCAAAGACTCAGAAATGACCCAAGACCCAGCCAAGATGCAGCTCCCAGAAGGCAGAAGGCAGCTCTCCACAAGTGATGAGAAATCTAAACTTTGCCCACATGACCAAAATTGATATCCCAGACTCACAGGCTCAAGACCAGGGCACAACAATTGAGTCAAATGTCCCTGAACACGGTGAATTCTACAGAGAGGCATTTGCCCTCCTTCCCTCAGAGAGCAATGTTACCACCCTGGATACTCTGTTTTTTTCCTTCAATCCTTGACTTGGATAAGCCTCTTGAAAAATTATTTGACTCCAGGTAATCATTAGCCAGTACATGAATAGCTATAATGAAGCAGATATTCTGAAGAAGACATAACAATGTATCGTGTTCTTTACAGCTCTTGGCAGTGTAATCATCAGATGTGCACAGTACTTGGAGAACCATCCTGTTCTTTTGGAAGGAGTCACCAGTTTGGCAGGACTTGGCACACATCTCTGCGCAGCTACACCTGAGCCCCTGTAGTAAATGGGTGTGTGCGGATGCTCAGTTACGTCCGATTCTTTGTGACCCCATGGACTGTAGCCCATTAACCTCCTCTGTTGATGGGATTTTCCAGACAAGAATACTGTGTGGGTTGTCATTTCCTCCTTCAGGGGATCTTCCCAATCTCCTGGGTCTCCTGCATTGGCACATGGATTCTTTACCACTGAGCCACCTACCACATGGCACTGATGGTCACTCAAGTGGAGAAGCAGATGAAAGCCTGAGGACAAATTACCATTTCACCTCTGACTATCGGTATGGAGAGATAGGACCTTGTCAGGGTCAGATTTATGAGGCTGATTGAAAAAAAAAAAAAAAGTGAGAGAGAGAAAAGGTACCAATGGTCAAAAAGGAGTGCAGGTGAGTGGCTTTGAGGTATGAGCTCCATCTGCCTAATTTATTTGGTGTCTGCGATCTGCATGTGATCAAGAGCCTTGAACAAGTGGCAAGTCATGGAGGGGGCAGATGGTGGGGGAGATGTTGCTCAGTGTTTCCCAGCCAGGCCACCATGTGCCCTTATGAGCCCCACTGAAACAAAAACACAACAGATTCTTCTCTCCAAAGAATCTTGGAATTTAGCCAAAAGAAATACCTGAAGTTTTGAACAGTGAGGTTTGATCCCTGCTTCAGGACTTGCTGAATATTTAGGGAAATTCTTTCATTTCTCAATTTCCTTTTCTGAAAGCTACCTGGTTTTTTTGGTCCTGAATAGTATGGACATAGTTTGAATTACTTGCTTTTTCCATCCTCACTCAGCAGTTCAGCCTTTTCCATATCAACCACTTTTGCAAAGAATCCCAGGTTCTTTGTGTCAATAAAATGAGAACTGAAAATGGCTCTCAGGGCAGCATTGTTAACTGGGTTTATAGAGCACTCTTTTAAATGTTATATTTGGTAGCAATGACAGCAAACTACATATAGCATCCTGAAAAGAGGAGGTCAACCCAGAATAGAGCCAGGATCAGAACTAAGGTTGTCTGGGATTCCTGGGAGCTGAAAGGAGATTTGGAGAAGAGTAGCATAGGAAGTACTCTCAAGACAAAGGAAAGAGAGGTGACAATAGCTAATAGTTAAGCACAGCACAGCGTGATCAGGAGATGTTTGCTACATGCCATCGTTCTATAAATCTGTAGGTAAAAATTTCACGAAATAAGCAATATATCAAGCAGTAGGCACAGTCCAGAGTGGGTGGAAACAATTATCCCCCAGCCTAGTTCAGTAAGGGTTTGGGTATTTAAAAATGTGGATGGCTGATGCTTAGGAGAATGGCCATTTTGACAGTTCTCCTTATCTTCTTGCCTGCTATTTCCCATCTATGGTCAAGGAGCTTTTATGGCTTTATAGATTATACATACATAATGGTATGTAGCTGACATGTGTTGATCACCTTCTATTTGTCAGGCATTGTTCTAAGCGCTTTATTTTATATATATATATATATATTTTTTTTTTTTTTTTTTTTTACTTAACCTTGTAACAGTCATCATCATTATCCTTATTTTACAAATAAGGAAACTGAATCACAGAAAGGGTAAATAACTTGCCAAGACCATACCCTCAGTAAGTGGCAGAGCCTGGACTGAAGCCTGCATGCTATGACTCCAGGACCTTCACTCTTACCTGTCATTTGTGTCATTATAGAGCGATGACTTGGAGAAGGAAATGGCAACCCACTCTAGTATTGTTGCCTGGAGAATCCTGTGGATAGAGGAGCCTGGTGGGCTGCTGTTCATAGGGTCGCACAGAGTTGGACACGACTGAAGTGACTTAGCATGGATGCATGCATTGGAGAAGAAAATGGCAACCCACTCCAGTATTCTTGCCTGGATAATCCCAGGGACAGAGGAGCCTGGTGGGCTGCCATCTATGGGGTCGCACAGAGTTGGGCATAACTGAAGCGACTTAGCAGCAGCAGCAGAGAGATGACAATGTTTTAAGCTGGGTAATAATAGTAGAACGATGGTAAGTGGTTGGATTCCAGATCAATATTGAAAGTACTACCAAAAGGATATGCTAGTGCATACAATGAGAGAGAAAGAAAGGGACTGGGTGGAGTTATCAGCAATGGACACAGGGAGGCTATGGAAAGTGTAGGTTGGAGCAATAACAGTCTCAGTAGCTAGATTTGGGATGCACTGAGATGCCTATTAGATGTCTAAGTGGAGATGCTGAGTGAGCAATTGGATGCACACATCTAAGGCTCAGGGAAGAGGTTCAGGTAAAGATATAAATTTGGGGGCTAACAGAATCCACTTATAGATGGTACTTTAAACCATGAGATGAGATGAGACAAGAGGGGCAAGGACTGAGACATATAAAACTGTTACAAGTTGAGGTCTAGGAGATGAGAAAGTGAAGTTTTCAGTCGTATCCAACTCTTTGCGACCCCATGGACTGTAGCCTATTGTGCTCCTCCATCCATGGGATTCTCCAGGCAAGAGTACTGGAGTGGGTTGCCATTTCCTTTTCCAGAGGATCTTCCCGACCCAGGAGTCAAACCCAGGTCTCCTGCATTGTAGGCAGATGCTTTACCATCTGAGCCATCAGGAAAGTCCAGGAGACGAGTAGGAACCAGCAAAAAGACTGGAGAGGCATGGCCAGGGAGAAGTCTGGGAAGCCAAGTGAAAACAGTGTTTCAAATAGAAGAAAGTCATCAAGGTTGAAACGTTTCTGATTGGTCTAGCAAGATGAGAAATAAGAATTGAACATTGGATTTAAAAAAAAAGAAAAGAAAAGAAAAAGAGGAGGTCTTTGGTGACCTTACTAACAGCATTTTCAGCAGACCACTGGGGATGCAAGCTCATCTGGAATGCGTTCAAGACAGAACAGTAAGAGAGAAGTTAGAGCAGTGCAGACTGGCTACTTTTTCAAGGAGTTTTGCTGTAAAAGGAATGAGAAAAAAATGAATAGAGGCAGAAGTGGGATTAAGAGAGGGTTTGTTTGATTTTTTGAAAATGAGAAGATAACAGCATGCTATGTACTGATGGAAATTATCCAGGAGGGATGGAGAAATTGATACAGAAAAGAGAAGCAGAAATGCTGAAGTGGAATCTGGTAGATAAGTGGACAGGTTGACTTAGGTAAATACCTGCACAGTTCATCCATAGTAACAGTGGAGAGAATTTAGGACATGGTGACAGTTGCAGAAAGACAGGTGAGTGGTTGACTGTGCCTTATGGAAGTTCTCTGCTGATTTGCAATGTGCTCTGCAAATGTGAATGTGTTCAGAAGAAGAAAAAAGTCTTTAAAACGGAAATGGCCAGAGAAGTATTGATGGGGAAATTGAGACTTGAGCTTTGAAAGGTCTATGAGAGTAAACTAGTGGAGAAAGAGATTGAATTTCAGGAATGGAAAACCATGTGAACCCAGAAACAGTAATGAACAAGTTATGTTCATGGGAGAGTGAACAGCCTGGTCCTCCTAGAATTTTTGTAATGAAAAGTTTAAGATAAATGTGGAAATACCGATCAGATTGAGAGAGCGGAGGGTTCAAACAGCACTAAGATCTTAGGCAATGAAGAAAAGAAGAATGACATGATGGAAGAAGAGAGATTAAGAACTGCTTTAGCAGTGGTGGTGAAGAAAGTGCTGAGAAGGACTTCAGATCACCCAGGCATGTGTGATAAGAATCAGGAGGGCAGTACTGGAAGCAAAGGAAAAGATGCCAGAAGTATTAGGAATAAAAATAGTGAATAAGTTAACCAGAGGGGATTAAAAGAGTCAGACGCCAATGCTGGAGATTCAAGCCAAGATGACTAGGACCATGATGGATTTGTTGACTAAAATAAACGAACAACCTTTATATAAGTAAGTAGGTATATAAATCAGGAGGGAGAACAGATTTGGAGATTTAAGCTCTGGACTTTTGGATATGAGAGGACAGAGGGATACCTGTATAGAAATGTCCACCAGATAGTCAGAAAAGCAGATTCGGCAGGTATCTACGTAGAGGCAAACATGTTGAGAAGCCCATGATTAACTGGGGTAGAAGAGCAGAGGTGGTGTCTGAAGGTAGACCTTGGAGGAGGACAAGGAACCAGGGCCTAGCGGCATGCTGTGAGTGAGTCAGGAGAGCCACGCAAGCCAAGGGCAGGGAGTTTCAAGAAGCGCCTGGTCAAGGGTGTTGAGAACCATGGGAATATCTAGCAGCAGACAGAAGAGTAAGGAAGGGTCTCAGTGACATAATACCTGGGACCTTTGGCATGTGATCATCAATAGAGGAGTTAAGGCAGGAATCAAACTTCTGGGGCCTGAGGGATGGATAGAAGATAAGTGAAAACACAGTAACACATGTTGATGAATTGTCAGAGAACTTTGGCAGTCACCTGTAGAAGAAATCATTCCGTAGCTAGAGAGGTCAGGAAGATTAAAGATTTTGAAGGTAGAGAAAGCTCCTGGATGTTCAAAGGAGAGACATGGAGAGGAGAAATGAAAGTTATCTCCCAAACTGAAACTAAAGTAATAATTTGCATAAAGAAAAACTATTATGGAATTACTATTATTATTGCTTGCCAATAATAAAATTTCACTTATCATAGATTAACTGGTCAAATCAAGAATTTTTAAAAATCTATGGTTATCTCATTAGATCTGCACAGCACAGCATGCGTGCTCAGTTGTGTCCAACTCTGCAACCCCATGGACTGTAGCCCACCAGTCTCCTCTGTCCATGGGATTTTCAAGGTAAGAATACTAGAGTGGGTTGCCATTTCCTCCTCCCGAGGATCTTCCCAACCCAAGGAGCAAACTCTGGTCTCCTGCATCTCCTGCATCGGCAGGCGGATTCTTCACCGCTGCACCATCTGGGCCGACTCTTTTGTGACCTCATGGACTGTAGCCCATCAGGCTCCTCTTTCTCAGGCAAGAATACTGGAGTGGGTTGCCATTTCCCACTCCAGGGGATCTTCCTGACCCAGGGATCAAACCCATATCTCCGCTGCTGCTGCTGCTGCTGCTAAGTCACTTCAGTAGTGACCCCATAGACGGCAGCTAGCAGAAGGATTCTTTAACACTAAGCCACCTGGGAAGCCCCATTAGACCTGAAGGAGACAAAAAAAGGTAGGTCTAAAGGTAGACACTTCCCTTTTCTATCTCAGTGAGGATATCAACTCTGTGGTTGTGGGGTGGGGGGTGGTTTAGTTGCTAAGTCATGTCCAACTTTTGTGACCCCATGGACACAGGAGCCTGACAGGCTACATACAGTCCATGGTATTCTCTAGGCAAGAATACTGGAGTGGGCTGCCATTTACTTCTCCATTTGTGGTTGTGGTCAGTCAGTCAGTTCAGTCACTCAGTCGTGTCCAACTCTTTGCGACCCCATGAATCACAGCACGCCAGGCCTCCCTGTCCATTACCAACTCCCGGAGTTCATCCAGACTCAGTTCACACCAGAGTTCACCCAGACTCACGTTCATCGAGTCAGTGATGCCATCCAGCCATCTCATCCTCTGTCGTCCCCTTCTCCTCCTGCCCCCAATCCCTCCCAGCATCAGAGTCTTTTCCAATGAGTCAACTCTTCGCATGAGGTGGCCAAAGTACTGGAGTTTCAGCTTTAGCATCATTCCTTCCAAAGAACACCCAGGACTGATCTCCTTCAGAATGGACTGGTTGGATCTCCTTGCAGTCCAAGGGACTCTCAAGAGTCTTCTCCAACACCACAGTTAAAAGGCATCAATTCTTCAGCACTCAGCCTTCTTCACAGTAGGATAGAATAATCTGCCCATCCCACCCCCAAAACCTATGACTATGTCACCTTAGATGGCAAAAGGAACTTGGCAGATATAATTAAGGTCTTGAAGTCTTGAAATGGGGAGATTATCCTGGATTATTCCAGTGGGTCCAAGCGAATCCCATGCATTCCTAAAACCAGAGAACCTTTCCTGAGTACCATTAGAGCAGGTGGAAAATGGAAAAAGAGTTACAGAGATGCATCATTGCTGACCTTGAAAACAGAGGAAGTAAACAACAAGCTGGGGAATGTAGGAAACCTCTCAAGGCTAGAAAAGGCAAGCAAACTGATTCTCCCCAAGAGCTTTTTTTTTTTTTTACTATTTCAATATTCAGGTTTATCTTTAATTTTTATTGAAGTGTAGTTGCTTTACAATGTTATGCTAGTTTCTACTGTGCAGCAAAGTGAATCAGCTATATGTATGTGTGTGTGTATATATATCCCCTCTTTTTTTGGATTTTCTTCCCATTTCGGTCACCACAGAGCACTGAGTAGGGTTCCTTGAAGTATACAGTAGGTTCTCAGTAGTTATCTATTTTATACGTGGTATCCATAGTGTATATATGTCAATCTCAATCTCCCAGTTCATCCCCTCCTCCCCCCTGGGTGTCTATATGTTTGTTCTCTACATTTGTGTCTCTATAGAGCTTTTAGAGAGGAATGCAGCCCTGATGATGCCTTGGGTTTAGCCTGGTGAGACTAACTTTGGACTTCTGACCTATAGAACTGTAAGGTAATGAATTGTCTTAAGTCCTTAAATTGGTGGTAATTTGTTATAGCAGGAATTGGAAACCAGTATTTTAAATTGCTTTCTTTGTAAGATGGTATCCCACAATTCACCACTATTTCCCCTCTTCTCTGACCCACTTACCCCTCTGATCATGTTCCAAGGGTCTACGGAATTCCAATAGACATGACAATTAAAGTTCCTAACAGCTGGAGAGTGAATGTCTCGCCAGTTTCCCTTAGATCCTGGCGTCCACTTTCTCCGTGCCTTTATCTCAGCTAAGCACTCATTCCCTCCAGGCGTGCTCTGCCTGCCATCCAGGAATAGGAAAGGCTGGAGGATGATTGTAGTGAATCCTCCAGAAAGCAACAGAGAAGCCTGAGCACCAATAAGCTCCAGTGACTGTGTCCACTAAAGTCACAGGAAAGATGCATTCAATGAGCTCTTCAGATTTGTGCAGAACCCCGAGCTATTTCCTGTACCAAAGAGCTGGAAAGACTTTTTTTCCTAATTTCACTTTGAACTCAATCAGAATGGATTTCCACCTGGCATTTAACAGAATGGAGCATATGTAGCTACCGCCCTGATTACCTGAATCCAAGTTATTAAAGCCCGAGAGATTGCCTTTGAACTGCAAACATGGACTCTGTAAAAGGACCCAAGTATCTTGAGAGTTACTTATAAGGCAAGTGTGTACTGAATGAGGAGTATTGATCCAGAAGAGGAATTTATTGTACAGGAGGAAGGGAAGACATCAAGGTTAACTAGTAGATATAAAAGGAGCTAAGTTGATAAATCCAGGAGAATGTGGACAGGTCATGAATACTTTATGGAGAAACAGCCAAAAGCAAACAAACAAAAGAAAGAGAAACTGTATATTCTTAGCACCATAAGTGAAATGTGTCAAGAACACAGGTGGGGTATAGACAAAGTGCAGAAGGTCTGCCCTAGCACCTAGCTGGTCAGCATTGGGGCTTACTTCCCTTGTTAATGATGTTATGATAAGTCAAAAAGTGCATGAGATGTCTAATTAGCACCATTTTGAGAGATCTTAGGAGGGGTTTAGAGGAAGGCAGTTGTGCAGCCATGAATGAGATTAGTTACCTCATGAAATTAGTTACCTCTAAAGGGTTAAGAGGGACTCCTCCAACAGAGAGAGTTCCCGGCTCAGAGACCCCCTGCCCCTGCCCTGTTGCTGCTCTGACGGAGCCAGCAAATGGCTATACAATGTGTTTGTGTACAAGCATTGTCTTGCCAGGTCTGCATGGGAGAAAATTCTCAGCACACAGCCAGCGGTGCTCTATAGAAGCTGGTGACTTGCTCTGCCTTACTGATATTGAAGAGGGTGTGTCAGCCGCGTGGGTGCATGTAGAAGAGGCAGTCAGTGGCACTCATCACTCACTGTAAAAATATGACCAGTATTCAATAATACATGTGGGCTAATTTTTTAAGTACACTTGCTTAAGAGTATGTTACATTACAGAAAACAAATCTATTGATCCTGATGATGTCTTTACATAAGTCATTCCTGAAAAGATGAAAATGTGTGCTTATTTGTACATTTTTCAGAGAGCTCTAATTAGACAAGGGAAGGGGCAGGTGTTGAGAGTGGAGGGACAATAAGGTGATAAACTTTTTCAACTTTAAGATGCATTTTTGTTGAAATTCCTTGGCACTTAGGGCTTATATTTTGTCTTCCTATACCTTTAAAAGATATGTGTATATATCAGCTTGTATATGCTCACACATATTTGTAAATATACATTGTTGCTCAGTCGCTCAGTTGTGTCCAACTCTTTGTGACCCCATGGACTGCAGCATGCCAGGCTTCCCTATCCCTCATCATCTCCCAGAGTTTGCCCAAGTTTGTGTTCATTGTATCGATGATGCCATCCAGCCATCTCATCCTCTGACACCCTCTTCTGCCCTCAATCTTTCCCAGTATCAGGGACTTTTCCAATCAGTTGCCTGTTGGAATCAGAAGACCAAAATACTGGAGCTTCAGCTTCAGCATCAGTCCTTACAGTGAATATTCAGGGTTGATCTCCCTTAAGATTGACTGGTTTGATCTCCTTGCTATCCAAGGGACTCTCAGGAGTCTTCTCCAGCACCACAGTTTGAAGGCACCAATTCTTTGGCTTTCTGCCTTCCTAACAGTCTAGCTCTCACAACCATACATGACCATTGGGAAGACCACAGCCTTGACTATATGGACCTTTGTCGGCAGAGTAATGTCTCTGCTTTTTAACACACTGTCTAGGTTTGTCATCGCTTTCCTGCCAAGAAGCAATCGTCTTCTGATTTCATGGCTGCAGTCACCATCCACAGTGATTTTGCAGCCCAAGAAGAGGAAATCTGTCACTATTTCCTCCTTTCACCCTTCTATTTGCTATGCAGTAATGGGGTCAGATGCCATGATCTTCAGTTCAGTTCAGTTCAGTTGCTCAGTTGTGTCCGACTCTCTGAGACCCCATGAATTGCAGCACGCCAGGCCTCCCTGTCCATCACCAACTCCCGGAGTTCACTCAGACTCACGTCCATCGAGTTGGTGATGCCATCCAGCCATCTCATCCTCTGTCATCCCCTTCTCCTCCTGCCCCCAATCCCTCCCAGCATCAGAGTCTTTTCCAATGAGTCAACTCTTCACATGAAGTGGCCAAAGTACTGGAGTTTCAGCTTTAGCATCATTCCTTCCAAAGAAATCCTAGGGCTGATCTACTTTAGAATAGACTGGTTGGAACTCCTTGCAGTCCAAGGGACTCTCAAGAGTCTTCTCCAACACCACAGTTCAAAAGCATCAGTTGTTCAGCACTCAGCCTTCTTCACAGTCCAACTCTCACATCCATACATGACCACAGGAAAAACCATAGCCTTGACGAGACAGACCTTTGTTGGCAAAATAATGTCTCTGCTTTTCAATATGCTATCTAGGTTGGTCATAACTTTCCTTCCAAGGAGTAAGCGTCTTTTAATTTCATGGCTGCAGTCACCATCTGCAGTGATTTTGGAGCCCAGAAAAATAAAGTCTGACACTGTTTCCACTGTTTCCCCATCTATTTCCCATGAAGTGATGGGACCAGATGCCATGATCTTAGTTTTCTGAATGTTGAGCTTTAAGCCAACTTTTTCACTCTCCACTTTCACTTTCATCAAGAGGCTTTTGAGTTCCTCTTCACTTTCTGCCATAAGGGTGGTGTCATCTGCATATCTGAGGTTATTGATATTTCTCCCAGCAATCTAGATTCCAGCTTGTGTTTCTTCCAGTCCAGCGTTTCTCATGATGTATTCTGCATATAAGTTAAATAAGCAGGGTGACGATATACAGCCTTGACGTACTCCTTTTCCTATTTGGAATCAGTCTGTTGTTCCATGTCCAGTTCTAACTGTTGCTTCCTGACCTGCATACAAATTTCTCAAGAGGCAGATCAGGTGGTCTGGTATTCCCATCTCTTTCAGAATTTTCCACAGTTTATTGTGATCCACACAGTCAAAGGCTTTGGCATAGTCAATAAAGCAGAAATTGATGTTTTTCTGGAACTCTCTTGCTTTTTCCATGACCCAGGGGATGTTGGCAATTTGATCTCTGGTTCATCTGCCTTTTCTAAAACCAGCTTGAACATCTGAAAGTTCACGGTTCACATATTGCTGAAGCCTGGCTTGGAGAATTTTGAGTATTACTTTACTAGTGTGTGAGATGAGTGCAATTGTGCGGTAGTTTGAGCATTCTTTGGCATTGCCTTTCTTTGGGATTGGAATGAAAACTGACCTTTTCCAGTCCTGTGGCCACTGCTGGGTTTTCCAAATTTGCTGGCATATTGCATGCAGCACTTTCACAGCATCATCTTTCAGGATTTGAAATAGCTCCACTGGAATTCCATCACCTCCACTAGCTTTGTTCGTAGTGATGCTCTTGCTAAGGCCCACTTGACTTCACATTCCAGGATGTCTGGCTCTAGGTCAGTGATCACACCATCATGATTATCTTAGTCATGAAGATCTTTTTTGTACAGTTCTTCTGTGTATTCTTGCCACCTCTTCTTAATGTCTTCTGCTTCTGTTAGGTCCATACCATTTCTGTCCTTTATTGAGCCTATCTTTGCATGAAATCTTCCCTTGGTATCTCTAATTTTCTTGAAGAAATCTCTAGTCTTTCCCATCCTGTTGTTTTCCTCTATTTCTTTGCATTGATCACTGAGGAAGGCTGTCTTATCTCTCCTTGCTATTCTTTGGAACTCTGCATTCAGATGCTTATATCTTTCCTTTTCTCCTTTGCTTTTTGCTTCTCTTCTTTTTTTTTTTTTTTTCACTTCTCTTCTTTTCACAGCTATTTGTAAGGCCTCCTCAGACAGCCATTTTGCTTTTTTGCATTTCTTTTCCATGGGGATGATCTTGATCCCTGTCTCCTGTACAATGTCATGAACCTCATTCCATAGTTCATCGGGCACTTTATCAATCAGATCTAGTCCCTTAAATCTATTTCTCACTTCTACTGTATAATCATAAGGGATTTGATTTAGGTCATACCTGAATGGCCTAGTGGTTTTCCCTACTTTCTTCAATTTAAGTCTGAATTTGTCAATAAGGAGTTCATGATCTGAGCCACAGTCAGCTCCTGGTCTTGTTTTTGTTGACTGTATAGAGCTTCTCCATCTTTGGCTGCAAAGAATATAATCAATCTGATTTCGGTGTTGACCATCTGGTGATGTCCATGTGTAGAGTCTCCTCTTGGGTTGTTGGAAGAGGGTGTTTGCTATGACCAGTGCATTTTCTTGGCAAAACTCTATTAGTCTTTGCCCTGCTTCATTCCGTATTCCAAGGCCAAATTTGCCTGTTACTCCAGGTGTTTCTTGACTTCCTATTTTTGCATTCCAGGCCCCTGTAATGAAAAAGACATCTTTTTTGGGTGTTAGTTCTAAAAGGTCTTGGAGGTGTTCATAGAACCGTTCAACTTCAGCTTTTTCAGCGTTACTGGTTGGGGCATAGGCTTGGATTACTGTGATACTGAATGGTTTGCCTTGGAAACGAACAGAGATCATTCTGTCATTTTTGAGATTGCATCCAAGTACTGTATTTCGGACTCTTTTGTTGACCATGATGGCTACTCCATTTCTTCTGAGGGATTCCTGCCTGCAGTAGTAGATATAATGGTCATCTGAGTTAAATTCACCCATTCCAGTCCATTTGAGTTCGCTGATTCCTAGAATGTCAACGTTTACTCTTGCCATCTCCTGTTTGACCACTTCCAATTTGCCTTCATTCATGGACCTAACATTCCAGGTTCCTATGCAATATTGCTCTTTACAGCATCAGACCTTGTTTCTATCACCAGTCACATCCACAACTGGGTATTGTTTTTGCTTTGGCTCCATCCCTTCGTTCTTTCTGGAGTTATTTCTCCACTGATCTCCAGTAGCATATTGGGCACCTACTGACCTGGGGAGTTCCTCTTTCAGTATCCTATCATTTTGCCTTTTCATACTGTTCATGGGGTTCTCAAGGCAAGAATACTGAAGTGGTTTGCCATTCCCTTCTCAGTATTCTTGCCTTGAGAACCCCACGAACAGTATGAAAAGGCCACGATCTTAGTTTTTTTAATATTTAGTCTTAAGCCAGCTCTTTCTCCTCCTTCACCTTCAAGAGGCTCTTTAGTTCCTCTTCGCTTTCTGCCATTTGAGTGGTATCATTTGCATATCTGCAATTGTTGATGTTTCTCCCACCTGTCTTGATTTCAGCTTGTGACTCATCCAGCCCAGCACTACATATACTACCTCTCAATATATACAAGTTAATAATATAAGTATACATAGGAAGGGGTGGGAGGGGCTAGAAAAATTCCATCACTAAGAACCCACTGCCACCTGGTAACTATATTTTCATTAAAGGAGAACTGAAAAAATAAACTCTCTCAAATGACAAAGCAATTTAGTGGTCCTGGAAGAAAACATGAACAAGCCTTTTCCAAACTTAGTAATGCCAAACCAGTGCTGTGTCAGTACACATAATATTATAGACAGTGATAGGTTATATCCAACCCACCCCTGTTTGCCCATTCTTTGCTTCCTTTTAAAGCTACCTTGGTTTTTAAAAAAATATACATCTACTTGTCTATGCCAGGTCTTCCTTGCGGCTCATGGGATCTTTAGTTGTGGCATATGGGATCTACTTCCCTGATCAGGGATGCTCCCTGCATTAGGAGCTCTGAGTCTTAGCCACTGTATGGATGTGAGAGTTGGACTGTGAGGAAAGCTGAGTGCTGAAGAATTGATGCTTTTGAACTGTGGTGTTGGAGAAGACTCTTGAGAGTCCTTTGGACTGCAAGGAGATCCAACCAGTCCATCCTAAAGGAGATCAGTCCTGGGTGTTCATTGGAAGGACTGATGCTAAAGCTGAAACTCCAGTACTTTGGCCACCTCATGCGAAGAGTTGACTCATTGGAAAAGACTCTGATGCTGGGAGGGATTGGGGGCACGAGTAGAAGGGGATGACAGAGGATGAGATGGCTGGATGGCATCATCAACTTGATAGACATGAGTTTGGGTAAACTCCGGGAGCTGGTGATGGACAGGGAGGCCTGGCGTGCTGTGATTCGTGGGGTTGCAAAGAGTCAGACACGACTGAGTGACTGAACTGACTGACTGACTCTGCATAGAAGTGAAAAAGCAGGGTGACAATATACAGCCTTGATGTACTACTTTCCCAATTTTGAACCAGTCCACTGTTCCATGTCTGGTTCTAACTGTTGCTACTTGACCTGCATACAGGTTTCTCAGGAGGCAGGTAATGTGGTATGGTATTCCCATCTCTTCAAGAATTTTCCACAGTTTGGAAATGGCAACCCACTCCAATATTCTTGCTTGGAAAATCCCATGGACAGAGGAGCCTGGCAGGCTACAGTTCATGGGGTTGCAAAGAGTCAGACACAACTGAAGCGACTTAGTGCACACACAGTCAAAGGCTAACATGCCCCAAATAGACTTCTTTATTTCCTTCTCAAGAACATCAGACACCTCAATACATGATACCACCATGCAAACACTCAAACCAGAAGTGTCAGCCTGGTTCTTGATTTCACCTTTTCTTCATCTAGACTCCCAGTAATTATGTGAGTTCAACCTTGACCCACTTTTCTTCCTCCACTGCTGTGTCTTTAGTCTAAGTACTAACATCCCTTGTCTGAACTACTGCAATAGCCTACTTTCCCTGGTTTCCCTGCTTTCATACTTGCCATCCCCAGCCCCAATTCATTTCCCACTTAATGATGTTTACAATATGAATCAGGGAATTCCCTGGTGGCATAATAGCTAAGGCTCCACGCTCCCAAAGCAGGGGGCCAGGGTTTGATCTCTGGTCAGGGAACTGATCCTGTGTGCCACAACCGAAGATCCCTTCTGCCAAAACTAAGAGCTGGCATAGCCAAACCAGTGAATTTACTAAATATTTTTTTTTTAAGAAAGAAGAAAAGGATTGATTACATATACCTATAGGTCCAATATTGCCCATGGGCCCCCAATTTAAAAATAATAATAAATACAATTAAAATAAAATATAAATCAATTTGGGCTCCTCCCCTCCTTGAAACTCTCCAAAGATTTTCTTTTGACTGAAGACCAAACTCCGTAGAATGCCCTTCAAGGCTATGCATGAACTGGCAGTTGGCTAACTTTGCAACTGAATCTCATACCCGTCACTGCCTCACTCACTGCTCTTTAGCTACAGGGCTGTCTTTCCAGTTCCTCAGTGATTACAGAGCCCTTTCATGCCTCAGGACCTTTGCACTGGCAGTTCCCTCTCCTTGGAACGCTCTCTCCCTGACCCACAAGTGCTCACTACATGTTAACTGAACAAGCGAGAAGAGTATGGATAGATTGCCTCTCCTACAAGAATAAGATGAATAATAACATGAAAAAAAGTATGTCATTAATAACTTGTTCAGCTATTAGTATTTATGACATTTAAGCGATATGGGCTTAGTATGATTAGGCTATGGGTTTTCCGAAGCATGTTTCAGGGAGGAGTGGGAGGAAACATATTTAGCATGTGTTAACGATGACTCATTAATCCTGAGAGGTAGCTGCTGATATCCCTGTTTTTCAGAATTTGTGTGGCTCGGTGAGGTTAGGTAACTGGCTAAGGATGAGTGGGTAAGAAGCAGTGGGTCTGGAATTTCTAGGTGGTCTGAGTTTCGTGCTTGTGTGTTCCCTGAGTCCTGGTGCTTTTGGGTGGGTAAAACTCAGAGAAGAGATTCGAGGTAAAAAGGAGAGACACCTGGAGACACTAGCTTTTTTTGTTCACCTGGACAGCATCTCTAGCTGCTGTGATCAGAGAGACTAGGTATCTCTGCCTTGGTTGTCAATACGGCCTGAGTGAGCTGAACTAGCCCTCAACATAGAAACCCAGTATCCATACACACAGATAAGGCAGGGAATACAGTTAGGTATGGCAATTAATGAGCCACCATCTGCTAAAACATCACACTCTGAGTGGGACTTAACATGGTTATGGGTTTCTTTGAACGTGGTTTTTTTTTTTTTTTTCTTCCCCACCATATGTGCTTAAAGGCTTTAAAAAGGAAACAGCTTAATCCAGGAATGTGAAAAAGAATGGTGACATTCCGTGGTGTGTCAGTGAAATGAGAAATTTATCAGGCACCATCTATTTTGGGGCTTTGTGGTATTTTCTGGTTCCAGACTTCCAGTTAGTGATAAAATGGCAAGAAGAATTGCCACATGTGTGGGGTAGGTAGAGAGGAGCACCATAGTAGGTGCTCCTTCTAAAATTTACTTTTGGCTTTGCCCTGGACTCAACTGACACATATACAGAAAATACCCTGTTTCCTCCAAGGCCTCTCTGAGATAGCCTGTATTCCACTTGGCTTAACCATGTTCTTCCCACTGAAAATGGATCTGTGCCAGATTTCCCTATCTGTCTGTGTTGAATATTGTTTGCACCTTCATGATAGCACTCAGTCCAAGCATCTCTCTTTATAGCCTCTTGCGTTTCTCTCTTCCTCCTCCTCCACTAACCTAAAGCTCCCTGAGGGCACAGGCCATGCTTTTCATCATTTCAGCATCATTTAGTACAACCCAGCAAAATAACTTACATTGGGGGTGCTCAATAAATGTTGAATTAAAATAAAATTGTTACAGGGGAACAGTTTAGAATGATGACATTAATGTAAGATACCTCAATTATTTACAGAAATGACATATTGTAGGTCAACAACATATTGAGTCTATCTTTACATTAAATGCTGGAAAAATGTCTGATAGTACCAAGAATAAACCCCTACTCTTTATGAAAGCCAGTGTGTGATTTTGGTTAAACTTCACATTTTAAAATCTGTGGAATCGAAACATTTGAAATGAGGAAAGATGTTACTTTTGGTCTCAGCACTGGGGCAAAAGGGCCTTTTAGAAGATTCATGGTTATAGCATGGTTAACTTAGCATGGGTATGTCAATAAATCATTGCCATAGCTCTGTGATGATTGGGTCTCTCTCTCTCCCTGTGTGTGTGTGTGTGTGTGTGTGTGTGTGTATACATTTTTGTAAGAAAATTTAAGAACTTCCTGACTATATAGAGAAATGCAATGAATGTCATAAAGCACCTAGATATTATGATAAGTGTGAGAAGGCAAAAGTGTTTTGTTTTCTAAATATTTAAAGATAGCCAACACATCAGTTGGTATATTTAAATGCTATGGGAATATTGACAGTAACAAAGAAGGCTCTAGAGTAAGATAAAGGATATTTCTTTTTAACTTAGAAAGGAGAGTTGGACACTGAAGGATGAAAGTCACGAAGACAACACTGGAGGAAGATGCATTGGGCAACAGTGTCCAGGATAACTTCAGGAAGAGCTGCCCACGAACCCAGATGTCCTGGAATTATGGGAGCCAAGGAGGGAGCTGGAAGAATAATCCAGATGTGAATGATAGAGTCATAGTGTTAGCAAGAGGTAGAAATGTAGAGAAGAGACTGGCTAGAAAGATATTTCAAAGGAAGAATCCCTACCACTTTGTGGGTATGATAGAAAATTCTAAAATATCTACTGATCTGTCAACACCAGAAAGAGGGATAAGTGAGGAGGTGCAGTTGAGCCATAGGGGAAATATAAGAACTGACCTTTGAACGTACTGAGTTTCACAACACAGTGAGATGCCCAGGTGGAAATTCTCTAGCTCTGTCCCTGTCACTTTAGGGTACTGTTACTCTCCAAGGGAGATACTGGTAATGTCAAATCTGGAGATGGAAAAGGGAAATTTAAGACAAGTGAAGAACAAGCTAAGTTGGAAAGCACTGTGGGCACAGCACTGCCACAGCCAAGACATGCCTTGGTGTTCTGGTTGGATATTTGATCTCCCATCATTTTGACTCCCTGCCAGGCTAAATGCTCTCCTAAATCAGCTGTATTCTGGCTTAGGCTTCTGGGGAGGGTAGGCTTTTCCTGGTCTGCAACTACTTAGCTTGTATTCAGGAATTAGAAGATGTCAACGTTATGATTTAAAGATGTAGAAAAATATTCTTCTTTTACAGTGGCCTCAAATATGGAAGCCTCCAAATCTGTCAGGCAGATATATAAATCAGAATTATATTGTGGCCACAATGCCAATCTTTTATCTAGTCCTTCTGGCAAAGTTTAACACATCCTTTGAGAACTTACTCAGAAGTTACTACCTCTAAGTAACCTTCCTGACTCCCCCAGGCAGTTAGTCCTTTCATTGGCCACATTACCACACACTTTGTTCTGATTTCTATACTACAGGGCATAGAAAAAGCTCTATGTCTCTCTCACTACTAGTCTGGGAGCATCCAGAAGATGGGAACCATCGATTCATCTTTGTATTTCCCACTCCCCCAGCAGAGTGGATGACAGTTCATTGTTGGAAATATCCAAAAGAGAAATTTTAAGAACATAGATGGAGCGATACTCAGTTACTATAGCAAAACCTGTGTTCACATCATATGTCACATTCCCGCTGATGCTGTTAATGCTGCACCAGGAGAAGCAGTGCTCTCATTACATGCTGCTGGCCCATATTTGTAATGTGTGACATTTTTTATGAAGTACTGTCAAGGGTAATCCATCATATAGTAACCTTTGGATTATATGCTGAGACTGGTCTTAAACACAGACATAAATGAACTTCAAGGATAATGCTGTTTTCAGAGAAGGGTATGATCAAAGGGTTCTGGCTAAGAAAATAAAGCAGAACATTATTTTCTTTTAAGTTAAACAGAAGTGCCTGAGAAAGAGTTTTCCTTCTGTTGGCTCCAGTTGGGGACATGGTTATTGTGTGAAGATAATCAGGTGACTCTGAAATGTGGCAGAATATTTATTTGTTGGAGTACATCAGGATTTGTAAAGGGAGTGAAGAGTTGCTTAAGGTTTGACTATCCTTGGGAGTTGCAAGGTTTGTAATATCTTGATCTCAAGAGGCATTTTCAAAAAATAAAAGGACATATGACAACTAGAGTGAGTTTCAGATATCAGCTGTGGGTTCACAGTGAAAGATATTCTTTCTGTGTATCCATAAAGATCGAGGATTTTACACATATTATAGAGTATAAATAAAAGCAAGCTTCTAAGACTCATCATTTTTTTGTGTAAATCCAGATAAGACTCCTCTGATGAGCTTAGCATTTCCTGTTAAGGAAAAGCTTATAGGTGAGAGGAACACTAAAATTATAATTCTTTGTCTTTCTTAATTAGACTGAAGCTCACCATAGATCTTGCTGAGACAATCCAAGTAATAATTCACATTGTCAGGTCAGCAGAAATAGGCAGGGGGTGCCCAATATGACTGAAAGATTTGCTCCAATGATCTATCTGTGAAGGGAGGTACACAGTCTTCATGGGCAATATACCCTCTGAAGATGCTGAGTACAAACAACAATGAAAACAAATCTCAGAAAGATTCTTATACCACCTTTACAGATGTCATTTCAGAGGAAATATATAAATAATATTCATACCAACTGATGTGGGGCACTAATTAATAAGTCCCATTAAATCATGGAGTAATGACATTTAGCATCTAATGAATGCCTCATCATCTTTTGATCATTAATATAGCAAAAGAATACAAAACTTGGTATCCTTGGGCTCCCGCAGCATGGTTTTCTGTCTGTGATGTGGCCTCCTGGGCATTAAGTGGCAGGAGGGTATTGCTCCTCTATCATCAGATTCCACACAACACAGAGATTAACTCTTTCAGGACCCTGAGTCCTAAGGTTTCCTCATTTTAGAAAATGTGAATCTGCCTGCTTTTCTCAATTAATACCTCTGAGTGCCCTAGAAAACAGAAGCAAGCTGAGATGTTGACTTTGGTGTATAGTATTGCTACGCTGTTGACCCTCCTAGCCCATCTAAGTTGCACAGGAGGAAAAAAAAAAATTCCCTTTATTTATTACTAAGGACTTTCTTTATTTAAGGACAAGAATCACCTCACAGACCAGGTGCCATTGCAAGGGCTTATTGATCACTATAGACTAGTAGAAATTCCAGGAGGCCGTCATTCCAGCGGGAGTTGGAGGTGGTCGACGAAAAAGAAGTCCATCTCTGAGCAGGCTGGAGTGGGAGAAAAATCTCTGGCCATTGGTCCATCGCTCTAGTGACACTCGGTGTCTTTTCTTTCAGAAGAGGGTCTGGAGCGGACAGAGCGCTGAGAGGTTGCCGTGGGGGAGGGAGAGGGAAAGCGGGGGATGGCAGGGTGACAGAGCCGCCCAGGGGTCTGAGAGGCTGCGTTCTTCGAGAAGGGAGAAAGGGTCTTCTGCTTCCGCTCCAGATCGAGATTCCTGAGTTAAGTATCACCGTGCAGCCCGACCCAGATGGGATTCGCTTCTGGTTACAAAACGGGACACTGATCAACATCAACTTGGACAAGTGACAAGACTGAGTCTGATGTGGGTGGATGTCTTTTCAGGTCGTCGGAGGGGAGAGGACGGCTGAGCGCTCGTGGGTAGCTGGGGAGAAGCGTCGCGGCCAGGGCAGGGACAGAAAGGGACAAGAGCGGGGAGACAGGGACGAAGAAGAGGGAGGACGAGTTGAAGAAAAGTAGGGGCAAAGTAGGGACTGGGTGAAGGGGAGAGAGGAGGAGACAAGGGAAAAGTGAGGGCGAGGAGAGGGATTCGGAAAGGAAGAGGAGTCGCGGGAGGGCAGGGCGGAAGGATTGATCGATCAGGCGGTGTGGACAGTTAGGGGTGAGAAGGGTGGGGGGCTCCGAGAGGGAGGGGAAGGGGCTGCGGGAGCGGCGGTGAAAGCGGGGTTGGGGGCAGCGAGAAAGTGCTCGAGGCTCGGGGTGGCGCGGAGCGGCGGGCCCGGGAGGAGGCGGGCGCGCGGTCGGAGGGAGCCGAGGAGGGAGCGCGCCGGGCCGGGAGCCGGAGGCCGCGGGCGGCAGGGGGCAGGTGGGGGAGCGCGGGAGAGAGAGCGGAGCGAGCCGAGGCCAAGTGCATTGTGTCTGGCGGCGGCGCGCGGGCCCACTGGCGGCGGGGCGAGCAGCCATGGAGCCGCGGGCGCTCGTCACGGCGCTCAGCCTCGGCCTCAGCCTCTGCTCCCTGGGGCTGCTGGTCACGGCCATCTTCACCGACCACTGGTACGAGACCGACCCCCGGCGCCACAAGGAGAGCTGCGAGCGCAGCCGTGCGGGCGCCGACCCCCCGGACCAGAAGAACCGCCTGATGCCGCTGTCGCACCTGCCGCTGCGGGACTCGCCCCCACTGGGGCGCCGGCTGCTCCCGGGCGGCCCAGGGCGCGCCGATCCCGAGTCTTGGCGCTCGCTGCTGGGGCTCGGCGGGCTGGACGCCGAGTGCGGCCGGCCACTCTTTGCCACCTACTCGGGCCTCTGGAGGAAGTGCTACTTCCTGGGCATCGACCGGGACATCGACACCCTCATCCTGAAAGGTGAGCGCCGGGCGCGCCCTGCGCCCCAGGCGCCCGCTCGCGGAGCGCAGCTCGTGGCTCCCCAGGGGCTCCGGTCCCCACGGCCGCCTCCCCGCCGCGTCCCCGGCACACTCTTTCGTCTTCCCCGCCGCCTCCTTTCTTTATCCGTCTCCCTTTCTTTCTCCCGTCCCTCCCTTCTCTCTGGCTCTTCTTTCCCCGACTCTTCTTTCCTCTTCATCCTCTTCCTTTCCCTCTCTTCCCTCAAGTCCCTTCAGCCCTTCACCTCAGTCTCCTTTCCTTCCTCGACCTCCTTCCTCCCCCTCTTCTCCTCTCTCTCGTCCTTCGCTGTCTTTGTACACCTGCCCGACTTGGAATGCATGTGTCGATTGCCGCTGGCGAGGAAGGGAACCCTCAAAAAGACCCGACCTTGCCCAGCTGGACTCCTTCCCTCAAGTTGTGCTTTCCTTTTAGAAATACCTTTGGAAGAAAAGTGGTGCAAATCTCAGAAGAGGAGGAAAGGGCTTTATTCTTGTCCTGCTTTAATGTTGGTAGCAGACGGGACTGATGTGGTCATGCCAGTCTGACCGGCTAATGGGGAGCTCAGGAGGCTGGAGGAACCTTCCTCTAAACCCTGAAGTGCGGGGTTCCTTTGGGTTAGACCTCAGACGACAGTAATGCCCTGGTGGAGGCAGCTGAGTGCAGCTAGGACATCGACTGTTTTGCAGCCTTCCTCCTAATGACTGGGCACACCATCCTCAGTTCAGGGCGAGCAGAGTGGAAAACCTGCCCAAGCGTTTTAAAGTAGAGCTTTTTGTATTTGCACACAGAGTCTCTACAGAATCACCCTCTCAGATTTTGATACCTTGTTAGGCTGTTTTGTTGCTGTTTTGTTATTTGACACTGAGTTGTAGAACATCAGTTTGCTCTTTGAAGTCTAGAGGATACCTGGCTCCCATGCGTGTTGGATCCATTGAATTTATTTATTTATTTATTTTTTGTAATCTCGTTCAGTGTGACAGTCCTATTGCTGAAGCTTTCTTCTAGCTGTCAGAGCTTGACCCTTATGATAAATTCTTTTTCTCTGAGACGAAAAAAACCAAAAAACAAAAAACACCCTACGTTCTTCCCTGGAACTCATTATTGCAAAAGAAAAAAGAAGACGTATAAAATCGGTACATCTACATTTTTAGTAGCCATTCAGGAAAGCAAAGAAGCAGATTTGTGTTGAATTCTGGTTTGGAATGGAATTACATAGAAAGGAGGGAGTTAATAACATATTGGCCTCAGAGTCTTCTTAGTTGGCGTATTCCTCATTTCTCAAACATGTCAACTTCCTCCTTCCCATGGCTAGCTCAGCTGGGGACTGCCATCTGAAATCTGTGTGTGGTGGAAGGACTCCAGTGCTTTGGGGAGCAGGGAGCAGATACAATAACCTTCTTTTGGAAACTGCGCTTTATTCTTTCCTCTCCTACCTCACATCCAAATCTGGTTTCTCCTCATGAAGATGCTGCATAATTAATGTTGATAGTAGCAAAGTACATGAGCAAACTGTAAAAGCTCAAAGTGGAAGCTCAGTTATGGAATGCTCATTTAGGCAAGGCAGTTTTGAAAGCTAAGCAGTGAAGTCTGTCTTTGGGAATGAACAACAGAGCTGCATTTCCTTCCACTCTTCCTGTGCCTAGGGTATTTGATTGCATGTAAATTGGATATGTAATAATGCCTGAAACAGCAGGGTAGAGTTCATTCAATCCAAGGGCAGGAGAGTATGCCCCTCAGGACTCTTGCACATTCCCCACCTCCTCATCCGCCCTGGCTAGCTGAGGTGTTCAGCTCCTGGGAAGTTCAGAATCCAATAATCCTAGAGGCTGAAGGGACTTTAGACGTCATTCAGTCCAACCTCCCACCTATTGTTTGAAATCCCTTCTACATCTTTCTGGCATGGTTGTCCACCCTAGCACTTCCATAAGATGGAACTTGTGTACTAGTTCAAGAATTACAGTTTTCTCATCATAAACACAAGTTTAGATTAAAATGATCTCAGCTTTGTAATATTGATGGTGTTTAGCTAATTCCTTGTGTGGAATACTAAAGAGTTCTAGGTTGTCATCAGAAGACCTGGGCTCCATTGTTGCCCATACCACTAAATCTCATTGTTTCCTCCAACAAGTCCAGGCCTCCTTGGTCTTCAGTTTTCTTGTTCCTTGTAGGAAGGCTCAGTATCTTTTAGGGGACTTTTTTTGTAGTTCTGAAATCTGTCATTGTTGTACTAATAGCAATGTAAATTTAGCTTCCTAGGAAGTTAACGAGCTGCCATTATTAAGACATGAAGAGTTTGGAGAAATGACATTCAGTACATTGTAGGATCATAATTTGTTATTTGGGAGATGGCCAAAAGGGCCTGCAATACTTTCAATATTGCTCCCCATCTACCTTGGGCTACTTACATAACTCTTTCGGATCTCAGATTTATCATCTGTGAAATGAATGGGTGAAATGAATAGCTTTAAAATTCTGTGATTCCAAGAATAGTTTGAACAGATGATTTTTGACACCTCTATTAGGTAAACATTACTTTTGTTTTGGTATTTGATTTGGTATTTGGTATTTGGTATTTGTACAGGTATTTAGGAAAATTGTCAAACTCTGAATGTCACCCTTTCATTGTGACTCTAGTTTACTTTTAGCCCAGAGTGACCCTTGAAGGTCTAGATTAGACCTCCAACCAGGACCTTCAGTCAGAGTGGAGGTAAAGTTATTGATAAACCCATTAAGGACCAAGACTAGAACTCGATGCTACTGTCTTAGGCTGAGGAAGGACCAGTCCCCAACACAATTTGAATATAGATTTTCCAGCACCAAGTCCTCTTACTATATTGACTAATCCACATTTTACTATCTTGCCCACTGGGATAACATGGGAACTTACAAATGCTATAGAGATATTAAGTTTGCACTGCATTATAGAAATAAATGCCCATCAAAACCCTGTTATTTCGTCAGTTAATATTAGGAAGATTTCAGCTACACATGTGAGAGTTCTTTTGTATTTGAGTTGTCAGTTGACTAACTGTTCCTTGTAGATCCTTCTTGCAGCTAACTCTTGTTGCTAACAAAGCTTTGCTGTTCAAAGTAAAGACAGATTCTGGTAAGTTTGCAAATTAATCATCGTCCATCCAGCAGCAGGAGGGCTAGAACAGTTAAAGAAGCCTTGTGGTAGAAACTTGAAAGAATGGGTTTAAAGAGGAGGGCCTCAGGCCCCTCTGTGCCCCTGGGAATACCACATTGGAAAGAAGCCTTTATGTATAAAAGAAAGCCAGGAAGGCAGGTGGCATGAATTGTGTACAGAGCCCAGGAAATGAGAGGAGGTGACCTAAAGATAGATTCTTTTTTTCCACCATTCACCCAATTTATTTACTTTATAAACATGTATTGAATGTCAGGTATTGTTCTATGTATAGACAATTTGACTTCCTTCGTGGCTGAGCTGGTAAAGAATCTGCCTGCAATGCAGGAGACCTGGGTTCAATCCCTGGATTGGGAAGATCCCCTGGAGGAGGGAATGGCTACCCACTTCAGAATTCTGGCCTGGAGAATTCCATGGACTGTATAGTCCCTGGGGTCGCAAAGAGTTGGACACTGCTGAGTGACTTTCACTTTCACTTCAAAAAATAGAAAATACAGAAGTGAAAAAAATGGATAAAAACACCTGCCCCGATGGAGTTGCTATCAAGTACTGTAGTTATTTTCTAGTAGGTTATAGAATAACTACTTTTAGTAGGCTGTGGGATAAACACTTTGGGCAGGCTGCTAGCACTGGTAGGTAAATGACACACAGTACACTGCAAAGTGATGGAGAGCCGGAGCCTTCGGGTGACACCCAGGCATTCTGTTCCCAGTGCAATTCTTATGTTTAAACTACTTGATGAACAGTAAAATAGAAGGACAGATGGAAAGAGACTCAGTTGGAAACATTCTATAATGCTTCTTTCAGTTACTGAAAACACTGACTTTAATAAATAAACACTGATGAGTCTTGTGAATACATTATATGGAACTTTGGAGAAATTAATTTTGAGTAGGGATTAGTCATTGAAATGATATCAAAAGTGCCAACTGTTCTTACTAGCCTTAAGTTTAATTGAAAAAAATTTTTAATTAAAAATTTTCATTAAAAACAATCCACACTACTTTTCAAATATATGTTCCTTGTTTATGTAAACTGAATCCTAATATTATATATTGCCTGCAATAAACAAAAGGGAAATGAATGTGGTAGTGTTCTGTTTTTATGAAGTTAAGAATGATAGAATTTTAGAAATATGAAGATTACGATTCTGTAGTCATATTGTTCACTTGTATAAATCATTTGGGATTGAATTCTTAAAACTTGAAATAGAATATGTCCTTGTGGTTTCAGAAGCATTTTTCCTTTAATGAGATAAACAGAGATATCAAAGACAGTGGGACATAAATACTTTGTCATTTTACTCTCTGCAAGAAAGAGAAAGTAGGAGGATTGGTAGGCATTTATTGGGTCTCTTCCTCACTCTGCTAATGATTTATCTGTTTTCCCTGTTGGCTTATTTTCCATGAAATTAATAGTCTGTACAGGACCCACCAAGTTCTACCTGACAGAAAAATAGATTGATGATTTTCTCCAGCTCATTTGTAGACCAAAGTATCATTTGTGTTAGAATAATTATCTCCCAAGAGCAGATGTATCTGGGAAATCTGGGAGGCGAGCACTGTTTCTCCTTCCTGACCCATTAGTTTACACATTGTTCTCGGACCTTCTCTTGGACCAGAAGATGCTGCTGGCAAAGGGATTCTTCAGTTTTGGGGGTGCTGGGGATATCATTAAGACTTCCTTTTTCTCTCTCTATTTCTCAAGGCAGTGGTCTCTGAAACTGTTTTAAACCCCACTCTATGTAATTTATATTTTTTTATTTAAAAATTAGATACAGGAACTGTACTTACATGGGCTTCCCAGATGATGCAGTGGTAAAGAATCTGCCTGCCAAGGCAGGAGCTGCAGGAGACATGGGTTTGATTCCTGGGTGGGGAAAATCTCTTGGAGGAGGAAATGGCAACCTACTTCAGTATTCTTGCCGAGATAATCCAATGGACAGAGGCACCTGGCCGACTACAGTGCAAGGGGTCGCAAAGAGTCAAACGTGACTGAGCATTTGAGTATGCTTGCACACTCTGTTCACTTTCCACTTTCATGCATTGGAGAAGGAAATGGCAACCCACTCCGGTGTTTTTGCCTGGAGAATCCCAGGGACAAGGGAGCCTGGTGGGCTGCCATCTATGGGATCACACAGAGTCGGACACGACTGAAGTGACTTAGCAGCAGCAGCACACTCTGTACTGAAATATATTGGCTTGTCCAAAAATTTCATTTGTTTTTTTGTACACTTGTGTGGAAAACCAAACAAACTTCATCATGAAACATGAATGAACACAAACTTTGAAGGGATGGGGTAATATTAATAAATAGAAAAAAGTTTATCTATGTTCCGGGGGGTACATGAGAGGACTGCTTATGTACCGCCTGGCATATCCCCCTTTCTCTTGGAAGACTGCTTCTCTCATTGCCCATCAGCAAAGCCCGGGTTTCTTGTGTGGGCAGAAGATGGATCGTTCCTTTACTATCGTGCCTGACCTCTGTGGTGGGTCTCCCAGCACCATTGTATCACATATTCATCGTGCACAGGCGAGAGAAGAAGATGCATTTTATTTCTGTATCATTTCCGACATGAAACAGTATTACCTGTGACTTTATGATTAAACAAGTGCTAGCTCATATTACACAGCTCTTAATGACTAGATTTGTAGATTTGTGCTGCAGTGTCTTGGGGCTGAACATACCTGAGTGTGATATCCTATGCTTCAACACATCCTATTGATAACACTCCTGAAAGTTATCTTGCATAGAAATTAAATTCTCACTTGCCTCTCTGATATCAAAAAACGACATTTGCTTCTATTCTTTCCATCTGCACAGAGAAGTCACCTTTTAATAGTGATTCATAAACACAAAAGTGGATGGTGCTTTAAGTGGTTTGTGATCAAAATTGCAAGAGTCAATGACATTTGTATCTACCGTGTCTCGTGGATTACATTTAGCAATGACCTTGAGGGGAACAACAGAAGAGTTTTTTGCTATGCCATAGAACATTCACATCCAATCATACTAGAGTTGGCTGTGATTTTTTTTCTTAGCTCCTGATTTCTCTTCAAAGCTCAGAAAGAGCCCTTAAACCCCATCAGGCAGACTACTCATAATTCCAAGTGTTCTTGATTGCAAGAGAAGATAGCTTTTGTTGGGGGAGCATCCGGGAGTTACATTTCATTGAGGGAGTAACTGAGACGCCCAGTGTCAGTGGTAAATGGGAAACGATGGTGAGTGGCCACATTGAAGGAATTTAGGCTGGTCCTAGGATTTTCCCAACAGTTACCAAGAACGAACCCTCCTTTCCTCTTTGAGTACACCTGCAGTGCAGTATACCCCAGGTAACTGAGCTGTGACCTCTGCCAGCTTACAAGCAAGCTGTAACATCAGGTTGGCAGTGTCCTTAAGCCCATCTTTCTTGTGTCCATCTTATCTTTCAGAGAGATTCCATTGTCCTTCTTTGATAATTATGTGACTGACTGTCTGAGGCCTATTTTCCTGTATTATTTTCTGGTTAAAAGAGTAGAAATAATCTGATTTGGTCATCCCCTTCACTTCCCTGTCCCTTGCAGAAGCAACTGGTGAGATGGAAGGAAAAAGTTGAAAACAACTAAGCTGGAGGTTTGGCAAATAGTACAAGTAGTAAATGTGTCTCCTTTGGAGTAAAACATTAGCTCAGTAATTTGGGGGCAATTCAGACAAGATCATCTTAACCCTGTAGACTTGCTTTAAGTGTAACAAATTAGTTTTTTCTACAATTTATATATATATATATATATATATATATGTATGTATTTTAAAAATAGCATACCATTACTATTGTCTAAAGCTTTGCACAACTGGTTGTAAAGATTTTTATCAAAATAAAGGCATCTGACAGTAGAAAATGGACTTTATCTTCAAAACCTGGTAAAACTGATGCTGGTTTATTTATTTATTTTTCACTTTCTTATAGTGCTTCCCTGCGGTTAAAAGTGATTGCAGTGATTAATCTGTTTTATTGCAAGTTTTAACTAAAAGGAGGTAACTGAACTTCTTGGAGCCCGAGAGAGTCCGCATCAGCCATCACGAAGCTGACAGCCTTTGTTTGCTGTAGAGTACCAGGAAACTCCAGGCTGCACTCCATCTTTCTTGTAACTCAGCCAGATAAGCTGATTGCAGACCAAACAATAATGTCATGGGGACACCCATCAGGAAATGCATTAGCAAGTGAAAAAAGGGGAACAATACACACCATATTTCAGTTTTCGTTATCTTGACTGACTGAAGACACACTGAATTATTTCTACAACTTGCTGGATGTCCCCCAGTGTTCAGACTTTTAAGTGTTTTGTTCATGGAAAAAAAAATCAATCAACTCATTTCTCCTCTAAGGACCAAAAGGATGTTATCTGTTCCCTTCTGGTTCCACCAGGTTGTTTAATACCATACAGGTAGACAGGGAAGTGATTCCAGAAATATGTGAGAAATTTTGAATGTATAGATAATCCAGAAGGCTTTAGTGTCCCTTTAAATAGGTCCCTCAACTGTAAATCAACACTGATGCTTCCATCTGCCATGCCAGAGAACACTGACATATATTCTTAGGGTCTTTAACTGGCAAGATTGAGAGAGTGAGGGTGGGGGTAGGGGTAGGAGGCTGTATGTGACTTGGATCTCTTTTGCCTATATTTTAGGGAATTTTTATTTGGTGTGGGGGATGTAAGCATTTGCTTCATTCAGAAATCAGTCAGCAAATGTTACTGAGTGTTGAAAAGAAATGCTTTTGAAAATAAGAGGCTGCTTAGTGAAACACATGGGTGCTGTGTCCTCCTTGCCCTGTGAGGTTTTGCTGTCTCTAAGGACACCCTCAGTAGTGAGGAAGAGGGTCTGAGGGGGTGGGCTGGGGCTTTTGGTTAATTTGAGTTTGAATGCCGTTCCTTATGTTCTCACAGTTTTGAAAACTCCTTACAGTAATGTTTATAGTTGTCATGGAATTTTTAGCATGGGCATCCCATTAAATGGTATTTAAGGAAGTTATCCTGAAAAACAACAGAATTGATCACTTGTCATGGAATTGAAAGATTATGAAACTGATCATCAGAGCAGCAATTTGACTCAGCAGAAGATAAACTGTAGGAGAGGAGAAACTAAAAATACAATGGCCAAGGGCAGTAATGGAGTCTTTGTCAAAGTTCAGTATTTGCTTCATGCCACTAATACTTAGTCACTTATTCCCGGGGGTTTGATCCTTAGCATCTAGGGATCCTTAGCATTTTAGTTTGATCCTTAGCATTTTAGGGAAACTTTGATGTTCAGACAATGAAAATGTTGTTTGAAACAAGCTAAAACTAACAAATACTAGAGAAAGAAAGAGCTAGGCTGAATTCAAGTGGCAGAAGAAGCGACAGTGACTGCCGATAAGAACGTTTCTGAAAAATATTGTCTTTTTGTTCAGTTTTTTGAAAGAAACAAAACCAAAAAGGCACAAGGAAATCGCTTACTATTCAGCAGTAGAAGATAGAATCCAGCCAGAAATGTCTGCTGAAGAAGCATCAAAGTCATGTATTTCTTTCCTTTTTTTCTCAAGGGTTACGTTTTGTTTCTGAAAGAAACTCAAATTGGTTGGAGGAAAATGGGTAAGCACATGTTGAATTAAAGATTCATAGAGTTGAAAGGAACTTTGAGCTGTGATCCTCACCCAGTTTTTTTACTATGATGCCGTGATAGAGAATTTTCTTGTGCGCTGCACACTTCTGCCCATTACATGTAATTCCTGGCACACCAGCTCTAACTCTCTGTTTTTTGCTCAGAAAGTGTTTTTAGAATGTCTGTGAAGGAGGGAATGTTGTTATCAGCAAAATCTCAAATAAGTTTTAATTTATAAAATAGACTCTAGCTTTTGCACGGGGGAGGTCCTTTGATCTTATGTAGAAGAAACTTAGAGAAAGCAGTCTGATTGGCTGTGGGAGTGGAGGCTTTATCCGGTTTGTGTATTTTTTAGGAGTGAGGCTTGTACAGGAAGCTGATGGATACAGTGAGCATGTGCACTTCAATCTCCCAAAGTCGTCCCCAGGCACCGTCTCTGATTTGGAAATTGGGAACTTTATTAAGAACTCATTACCTGTTAGTCTTCTGAACCCATCCCAACACACTTGATTTGAGAAAGTTAAAAACAAAATGACAGGAGGAATCATAAAAGGTCATAGTTTTGTTTGCCCTCCAAGTGTAACAGAGTTATTGAAATAAATCTGTCTGAGAGACCCTGAGAGGCATTAAACAGAGTTCACTATTCAGTAAACCCATATACAGATGATTCTGCAGTCACATTTGAATAGGCCATGGAGGAAATTGAATGTTCCTTACTAATATGCCCCAGATTTTCATTTTGGAAATTTGTGGCATGGGTGTTTTTTACAGCATGTTTTTATTTTTTCAATTATCACACGGTTCTTGTTTTAGCACTCTTCCTGTTCTATTTGTAGGTTAAAATGGCAGACCTATTCCTCCCCCATCCCCTGGCTAAGTATTGTCCCATATATGTAGGTTTCTGGAGTTTTTAATTCCTGAAAAGGTCAGGTATGAAACATTATAATTTTGGTTGTAAGTCTAATTTTTTAAAATGCTATTAATAAAATGCTTGATAAACATTTATCCACTTGTGTAAGGTTTACTAAAGATCTTTTAGAGCTAAATAAGAGAAAACCCAGATAAAAATGACTTAACCTACAAGAAAAATGTGTTTTCTCCCATAACAAGAAGTCCAGAGGAAGCCTGTACCTAGGCTGGTCAATTGAAGATTGAATTCTGTTGGGCTTTAGTTGTTGCAGCATGGGCAACTTTGCCTTCAGGCTTGTCTCTTCCTGGTCACCAGCAGGACTGATGGTCACTTCCTTATACAACAGTAGTTCAAAGGCTAAAGCAGGAGAGAGGCCATGCCCCTTTTTTCCTAAACATTCTTAGAATGAATGTAATGCCCCAGAAGTCTCCCAGATTTCCCACAGACATTATTGGTTAGAATTATGTCACATGACCATTCCTAAACCAATCCCCAGTGAATTGAATGGAATTAGAATGAGCCCCTTAGACCAATCAAGCTTCTCATGACAGAGGCTAAGATTTCAGTGTCCCCAGGAGGCACTTGCCTGCTTGATACCTGAACCAAGTCTGGCTACTGTTAGCTAAAGGAAGTGTGGCTGCTTTAGTGCTGCTGCAGCTTGAAATCCAGACAGTGGTCCAGTCCTACCTGCGATCATTCCATAGGGAGAACAGGACTGAGAGAACCCAGTTTCTTGCTGGTGCTTCCAGATTTACCACATTCCCTCTCTACAACCTGCCCTGATGGGAATAGGGAAGTAAAAGAACATCTTTTTCCTCTATATCGCTAAATTCTCAGATTGTGATTGTTGTTCAGTTGCTCAGTTGTGTCCAACTCTTTGTGACCCCATGGACTGCAGCACGCCAGGCTTTCCTGTCCATCACCATCTCCTGGAGCTTACTCAAACTCATGTCCATCAAATCGGTGATGCCATCCAACCATCTCATCCTCTGTCATCCCCTTCTCCTCCTGCCTTCAATCTTTCCCAGCATCAGAATCTTTTCTAATGAGTCGGCTCTTCGCATCAGGTGGCCAAAGTGTTGGAGTTTCACCTTCAGCATCAGTCCTTCCAATGAATATTCAGGACTGACTTCCTTTAGGATTAATTGGTTTGATCTTCTTGCAGTCCAAAGGACTCTGAAGAGTCTTCTCCAGCTCCACAGTTGGAAAGCATCATTTTTTCGGTGGTCAGTCTTCTTTATGGTCCAGCTTTCATATCCATACGTGATTACTGGAAAAACCATAACTTTGACTGTATGGACCTTTGTTGGCAAAGTGATGTCTCTGCTTTTTACTACAGTGTCTAGGTTTGTCATAGCTTTTCTTCCAAGGAGCAAGTGTCTTTTAATTTCATGGCTGCAGTCACCATCTGCAGTGATTTTGGAGCCCAAGAAAATAAAGTCTGTCACTGTTTCCATTTCCCCCCCCATCTATTTGTCATGAAGTAATGGGACCGGATGCCATGATCTTAGTTTTCTGAATGTTGAGTTTTAAGCCAGTTTTTCCCTCTCTTCTTTCATCTTCATCAAGAGGCTCTTTAGTTCTTCACTTTCTGCCATAAGGGTGGTGTCATCTGAATATCTGAGGTTACTGATATTTCTCCTGGCAATTTTGATGCGAGCTTGCACTTCATCCATCCCAGCATTTTGCATGATGTACTCTGCATAGAAGTTAAATAAGCAAGGTGACAGTATACAGCCTTGATGTACTCCTTTCCCTATTTGGAACCAGTCTGTTGTTCCATGTCTGGTTCTAATTGTTGTTTCTTGACCTGCATACAGGTTTCTCAGAAGGCAGATAATGTGGTCTGGTATTCCCATCTCTTTCAGAATTTTCCAGTTTGTTGTGATCCACACAGTCAAAGGCTTTAGCATAGTCAATGAAGCAGAAGTAGATGTTTTTCTGGAACTCTCTTGCTTTTTCGATGATCCAACGGATGTTGGCAATTTGATCTCTGATTCCTCTGCCTTTTCTAAATCCAGCTTGCACATCTGGAAGTTTTTAGTTCACATACTTTTGAAGCCTAGCTTGGAGAATTTTGAGCATTATTTTGCTAGCTTGTGAAATGAGAGCAATTTTGCAGTAGTTTGAACATTGTTTGGCACTGCCCTTCTTTGCGATTGGAATGAAAACTGACCTTTTCCAGTCCTGTGGCCACTGCTGAGTTTTCCAAATTTGCTGGCATATTGAGTGCAGCACTTTCACATCATCATCTTTTAGGATTTGAAATAGCTCAGCTAGAATTCTGTCACCTCCACTAGCTTTGTTAAATTCTCAGGTTGGGTTCCTGTAAATTGACTGATAAAAGACAGATGAAGAGAGAAAAACAGAAGTTAACGTGTGCATCACGCATATGGAGCCCTCAGAGATTGGTAGCTCAAAGTGGTGTTTAGGACTTAGGTTTATATGGCATCTTAATGAAAGAACAGTACATTTTCAGAGAAGTGATAACCAAAGGAAAAGGACTTTGAGTTTCCAGGGCTGACAGATTGTGGGAAGGCAAATATTAGGAGAGACTGGTAGTAAATCAGGGCTAGAAATTAGCAAGGATTGTTATGTAGATTCCTCTGCTGCCATCTCTTCACTGATGAGAATCTAGAGTTATCCCTGGTAATTAACTTCTATCCTTGGTAGAAGAAGGAAGCAGCACCTTTATAAATTTATGTCCTGCTTTTAGGCAAGTAGGAGAAGGGCAGAGTTTTTCTTGTATCTGCTTCTTCTCAATTGCCTTCAGCTCAAAATGATTCTTATATCAGAGTGGCATATTTGGGAGCAGCATATTCTATTTTTCATGGGCATATTGAAGCACCCTGAAAGCTCTGTGCTTTGCTTTTCTAAAGGCTGGTTTGTGACTCTTTAATCTGTAGTAACCCAGGGACTGAATGGTTGTTTTTATGGTGGCTTCTTCATAATTGCACTTAACAAAATGGAATGTGAAATTTTCAAAACCGTACATTTTAGAGAATTTTGATGCACTCTTAAGATCTGATAGTGCAGTTGCTATAAATTTAATACACATTGGATTGATGAGGTCAGTGTTGTTCAAACCTGGAAGGTCACCTAAGGAAGTGGTTGTTCAGCAACATGGAATTCTGTGTTTGGAGGAGTGGGATGGAGGGAGAGCGTATTAAGATGAAGCTCAAGCATCTCAGCAGGAATGTTCAAGTCACAGCACTCCAGGGCACTTCACCTTTCCTCATGGAATTGCTGCGTTCCTCTTGGACCTCTTATTTGAAACTGAGAGGCCTATTTATTAAAGCTTGATACCTCTTTACAGCAGGAATTACAAAGCAAGAAAACAATCTGAACTACTGCAGATGGGCTGAGCTAGCAGGATTTCAGCCCAGAAGCCTCAAAAGATGGTGTAGAGCCACAAGGTATGTGGGAGGACATATTTTAGGACCACCAGATTGCATGCCAATTTGCAGGTTCAAAAAGAAAAAAAAAAGAAAAAAAAAACAAGTGGAGAGGCAGGAAATAAAGGAAAGCAGGAAAGAGCAAATGAACAACTATTTGGTAGATCTTTGGGGAACCAACCCTCTAAGATCTTGTTTCTTTAAATATCTATCAAGTTCATTTATCTTTCTGAAATACAATCTTACCATGCCTTTACTTTGATTAAAAATCACTGTCTGATGGATTCCCCAATAAGGTAAAAATAGACTGACCCAATTGATCCAGCAATTCCATTCCTAGCAATATATCCTAGAATGGAATATACTCTAGAATGGAAAACAGGGGCTCAAACAAAAGCTTGTACATGAATATTCATAACAGTGCTGTTCCAAATAGGCAAAAGGTGGATTCAACCCAAATGTTCATGAGCTGATGAATGGTTAAAGAAAATATGCTATATCTATATAATGGAACATTAAAAAGGAATGATGTACTGATACATGCCACAGCATGGATGAACCATGAAAATACTATGCTCAGTGAAAGAAATCAGACACAAAAGGCAAAGTATTATATGATTCCATGAATATGAAATATCCAGAATAAGCCATAGAGATAGAAAAATAGGACGGAAGAATGGGGAAGTGACTGATTCATAGGATTTTCTTTGGGGTGGATAGAAAAGTTCTAGAGATAGATGGTAGGAATGGTAATGTACTAAAGAACAAGATATTACATGCTTTAAAATGGCTAATGGGGTCAAAACCAAGCAAAACCAAAACAAAATCATTACACTGCTCATATCTAAAAGTCTAAACTTCTTCGAAGTTCATAAAAAGGCCTTCTCCTTGTGGCTCCAACTCCTTTCCTTGTTATGTACTCAGACACTTCTTGCAATCTGGGGTCAGGCTTCACCAGATCATTTGCTCTTCTTTCAGTACGTATGCCCTTCACTCTGTGTCACTGGAATTTGTTTCTTCTGCCTGAAATGCCACTGCTCCTTGTCCTTTTGGTCACTCCTTGAAGGCTTCTATTGTTTTTTCCTCTCTAGATTTCCTTGACTCTCCCCTTAGTCTCTCATTACCTGCAGAATTAATTGCTTTGTTAGTTAGGACCCCAGTGTGCTTTGTACATACCTCTATTATTACTTTCTACATTGTATTGTGGGGTTTCCCAGGTTTTGCAGTGATAAAGAACCACCTGCCAATGCAGGAGACACAGGAGAAACGTGGATCTGATCCCTGGGTCAGGAAGATCTCCTAGAGTAGGAAATGCCAACCCACTGCAGTATTTTTGCCTGAAAAATTCCATGGACAGAGGAGCCTGGCAGCCTACAGTCCATGGGACTGCAAAGAGTCGGACACGACCGAGCAACTGAGCATGCAGGCACATTATATTGTGGTTTATTTCCTTGCCCACTTTGCTCCCTACCTAGGTTGGGAACAGATGCCACTTAGCTCAGTATCTGGCACATGGCTATCTTCCCATGGAAGAGTTGTTGAAAAAATTCCACTGGATTGATTCAAATCACCATGATATTTGGTCCATTCTTTTTCACCCACTCATTCAATTTAAGGAAAGGGAGAAGAGAGACTTATTCTGAGCTTTCAAAGACTAGGACACTAATAATTCAAAGAAGGCAAAGCAATTGGTATTTAAAAAAAACAGTAATAGTATTATGTAAAACAAAACATTTATGGTTGCTTTTGTTTTTGATGTATTCTAAAAACCACTGTAAAACTAACAGGGTGCTTCTCTATGGAGGATTTTCCTCACAAAATGTTCTTCAGTTCAGTTCAGTTCAGTCGCTCAGTCGTGTCCAACTCTTTGCGACCCCATGAATCACAGCATGCCAGGCCTCCCTGACCATCACCAACTCCCGGAGCTTGCTCAAACTCAGGTCCATCGAGTCAGTGATGGCATCCAGCCATCTCATCCTCTGTTGTCCCCTTCTCCTCCTGCCCTCAATCCCTCCCAGCATCAGGGTCTTTTCCAATGAGTCAGCTCTTCGCATCAGGTGGCCGAAGTATTGGAGTTTCAGCTTTAGCATCAGTCCTTCCAAAGAACACCCAGGACTGATCTCCTTTAGGATAGACTGGTTGGATCTCCTTGCAGTCCAAGGGACTCTCAAGAGTCTTCTCCAACACCACAGTTCAAAAGCATCAATTCTTCAGCGCTCAGCTTTCTTCACAGTCCAACTTTCACATCCATACATGACCACTGGAAAAACCATAGCCTTAGCAAAAGGATTACATTTTTGTTACAATTTTCTTGTCTTTCAGCTTATATCCCGTAGCAGGAAGTCCCTACCTTCAAGGAACTTTTCCTTTATTCTCTCACAGGACCTGATTTGGTGGTTTTTCAGATACTAGGAACTCAATAGATATGTAGTGTTTTCCTAGGTTTATTCTAAGTATTTCCTTGTACAGTTTTGGCTTATTAAATGTTCTGTTTTTCAGTAACGCTGTTCAAGTCCAGTTACATACTTCCTTTCCCTGGAAAGCACAAGAGCTAGAGTGAATCACTGAAAGACTCTTGGTGGCTGCCCTTCGTCAGGCTCGTTTCTGAGCTATTTGGATGCTGTGTCAGGTGTCTTAGGCAGGAGGCTGTTTGCTGACAAAAAAGCCTGGAAAACCATGTGGGGTTCAAGTGTGCTCCTTGGACTCTTCAAGCTGAGATAGCTCTCCAAGAGACTGGTGGCTTTTCTGGCGTGCTGAAATCATCTCCCTCTCAGCAAGTTTATTTTGCAGTTTATTGAGGTGACAGGAGTCAGAGACTCGGGGCATCTCCTTGCCTCTGCTATTAACTAGCTATGTGACCTTGGGCAAGTCACCTCACCTCTCAGATCTTCATTTTCTCATTTGTGAATATAGGGGTTGGATCGGTGTAACCTGCTGGGTCTTTTGCAGCATTAAGTGGCAGTAATTATAGGATGCCCAGCAAACAGCAGCTTAATTAACTCAGCAAAGTGTAAGGATAGAGAAAGGTCATTTCTCTCTAGAAGTAGGTAAGCATTAGGACAAGCCAAATCTGAGAACCTTTCTCTCTTTTCAATTGTTCACCCACATTTCTTTCCTTTGCTCTTTTGAATGTGACATGCTTTCTTTTTGCTAATTTTCTTTTTCGTTTCCTGAGGGTTTCAAAGGAGAAAGCGGGACTTTCCGTATTGTTCCAGGAATTCTTTTCTGCCCGAGCAGTGTTTGCCATTTGGTTGGAAGGACTCAACTGTATAATTTTTTTTTCTTCTTAGATAATTTCACAGGGAATTGGTAATAATAAGTTATACCTGGCTTTAGGAACTGAAGTTAGAGTTTATAATAGAGAGCAAAAAAGAAGTGCCCTTTAGAAAATTGTATCGTATAATTTAAATTTTGCCTTACTTGCTCATTTTAAACTTCTTTGAAGAAGTTTGAAAGATTTCGATGAAAGAAAAAACTCATACACTTTTTTTTGTTATTACAGGTAAAAAAAAATCCTATATTTATTCCTTTTTTGCTTCATGACAGTATTTAATACTCACAAGCCATGTGAAGTCAGAGAAATCCACAATTATCTACTATGATTCATTTTGTTCAAAGGTTTTAGAGATGTACTCTCTGAATTTAATAATCCACTGTGTTAAATACCTGCAAGTTATATTTGATCACTTTAATTCGTATTATGAATCTTGATTATTCACTTGGTTTTTTTTTTTTTTCTACCCTCAAATGATATTTTAGGTGGCTTGCCACATATTGTAACTGGCATAATAGTTAATTTCACTGGCATAATAGTTAATTTCACTGAAAGCCCTATTCAAAAAATTTGAATTTGATATGACTTTCCTTGCCCCCAAATTTTCTCTTTTATGTAGATGAAAGGATATGCCCAGGTAAACTTCTTTAGGCATCCATGGCAATGATTATAATGGTAGATCTGTTGCTCCACTTCTGATGTTTGATTGGACCAGTTGTTTTCACTTAAATCCTTCCAGTCAAAGCAGAGATGGGTAGACAAGATAATCATCTGAGTTATCCCCATCAGAGTCGGGCTGATTCTTACTGAGAGAGAGCGTGAGATCTAGAAGACAGTGTGTGTATATGGTCTGGAGGTTGAGCATACCACCACCTCACTTTTCCCCATCATAAGCATTTGGGTCATTTGGAAGATTTAGAAGTTTATCTAAGAGGAAGGAAAAAAAAGAAGAGAGACCTGTTTTGATTGGTGATGGTGAAGATGGGGGAGACAAAATTCCAAGGAGAAAGAGTCATCACATAACGGTCTTCACTGTGGTCTGCTGATTTGGGGATATATTTCTTAGAAAGTCTCTTCATTCTTTTGGAATTTGTTTATTTCCTTTTACAAACAGTAACGCTAGGAAGACTCTTACAAAATCTGTGGGAGATAATGCACTAGGAAACTGAAATTACTCTGTAGAAGCCATATGACGAGGAGTGTGATATTCATGGAATTCATGAAGAAAAACACCTTAAATTTACACAGCAGATTCCTTCCGTATAAGTCAGAGCAGTTTTTACAACGAGAAAAAGGAGACATGTTCTCTGACTCAGCGTTGAGGAGAATAACATAGGGACTGCCGTTAATTACTGTTTGTATACGGAGGGGAAGATGGCCACGTGGAGTGGGGAGGAGATGAAGAACCCTGGGAACCGGGAACCGTGGGCCTGGGCCTGGCTTTTGTGCCACCCATGGGACCTTGGCAAGTCATTTAAACCTCTCTAAATCCAAGTTTCTCATTTTTAAAATTGAACTTAATGATTTCAGAGTTTTCCAGATTATTACTTTTTATGGCTTATTTATAGTGTCAGGAAGGAAAAGGTGAGTTTTCCAGAGAGCTAAAACCTACCTTTCTGTGCCTCAGAAACTTGTTTTTATCTAACTGGATGGATCTATTATTCAGTGCATTACATACTTCTCATCTGCCTTCTGAAACAGAGAGCACTAAATTTAACTTTTGCTGAATGACTCAAGGTTGTTGCTACGAACTATGATATAATAACTGGGATATAGCATATTAACATGATATGTTCCTCTTGGGGAGCATAGAGGTATGTGGAACTATGTGCCTCAAAACCAAATATCGCAGTAACACTATACTTTTCACGAAAATGATTGTGTTGGTTCTGATTTTTGGTTTTTTTTAATGCTTGCTGCTTCCTAAATATCACTTCCTTCTGTTTCCATTGTCTGTCTTGAGCTGTCCTTTTCTGTATTCCACCTTACTGCTTCTAATGGGCCAGGAACAGGGAGCTGTAGGTGAAGCAAGTTGGAGTTAAGTCTGAAGTTTGGGCAAATAGTCGCAGGTGAGGTTTCTGGAGGGACTTCAGCGTGTGAAGGTTTGGAGGCATCCTTGGGTCACTGCCTGAGGCCTTTGGGGTGTTCTGTGTTGCAGTAAGAGGCCCTTGGATAAAGTGTCTGGCTCTTCTTGTTTATGGAATGATCTAATGTTTGTGACCATCCTTGCCGGGGGAGGCGGGTAAGACTGAGAGCTGGGCAGAAATGATATAGCCCAAGGGACTAAAAAGGGCTCAAAAATAGAAAGGCCACTGAGAGGGCAGATGTGTGGGTCTGTGAGAGTATCCAGGAGACTGACAGACTGGGCTAAGTCATGTTTATAGGGCATCCCACAAGGTCATCCTGTTCACAACCTTGACTTGCCAGCCATGCTCCACCATGACCTCCCATTTCCACCTTCTTTAGAAGAAGCAAAGCATGTACAGGGGGGTCTACTGTGGCAAGGTTAATTTAGGACCCCTGGATACTGAACTTCCAGTTAATTGTTATTCTATTGATCCTCAGGACCACTTGCCGGGTAGATTGAGAAAATGTAAATTGGTTATTCATTTTCTGTATATTTACATGTAAATGCCACTTTATTAGCTTGCAAAATCCAGTGTTGTCCATTTTAGCATAAACCTGGACACTGACTAATTTGTGCTTCTTTAATCTGCCAGCTTGGCAATTTGGGGCAGCCTCGTCCCTTTCCCATCCTCCCTCCCCGTGACCTCAACCCTCCCATCCGGCAAAGCCAAGAATGTTATTTTAGGCTGTAGGAACTATATTAAAAAATACCGCTGGGTTTCTCTAAGCTTTTCTGAAGTTTTCAAATAAATAAATAAATAAGGATCACACAGGCCAGTCTCCCATGAAGCTGTTTTTGCTGTGTTTTCTGGGCACTCATGGAAGAACAGCAGTCAGGCCTGGTGCTGTCCTGGGACCACAGCTGCCTGGCCTAGGACGGAGATAGGAACTCATCCTAGGGAGGAGGGAGCCAGGAGGGTTCAGTATATGTCACTGTGGCTTCAGCCAGGATTATGTAGCTCCTGGAGCTGTGGGGAAAGCCAGGAGATGATCAGTAATTAGAGAAATAGAACCATGCTACCTCTTCTGGCATGGGAGTTAAGTGAGCAACTGTTGTGTCCCACTTGGGTTGGAATTTTCCTCTCTTTTAACACCATCGGGAGGCATGAGGATGGGCACAGTGTGGAAGCAGCTTCTGCTGTCTTCCCTTCTAAGGCTGGCCTCTCCTCACTTCTAGAAAAATACTGTCGTAATCTCACTCAGGATTCTGGAATCAGTCCTTGTAACGGTGTAGCCTGTGGCCTTGTCTATCCACGGCTTTGCATTGGCTTATTCTTTATTGATCTGGGCTGATAATCGTGCAGTCTGTTGGGCTGGTTCTAATTATGGGATTGTGCATGAACTGTTGTGTTCAAATAATTTCTCAGCAAAAAAAGGAATTGAACCAGCTCAAGGGTCCATGCGTCTACCTTGTTCCTGTCTGCTTCTGCCTCCAGCCCTTTGTGTCATGTTAAGTGAATCATTTTCCTTCCTTGTTTTTCATTTTCCTCTCTTTGAACACGGAGAGAATGATATTTATCTTGTGGCTTAAGATTTAGGATAACTAAACATCATGCACTCACGAAATGTAAATTGTTGCCATCAGTGTGATAGGATGGTTCATGCTGTCTCCGTGGTTTATATCTTTCTTTCTTAACTATGAACTTTCATTAACATGCTCTCATTATAGAAAATGTAGAAAACTGCAAAGAAGAAAACAAACATCAACTGTAGCCCTCCGACTTACTTATATAATCCTGTTCAAAGTTTGATTTCTTTTCATCCGGTTTTTATGCAAATATATAAAGACACACATATATATTTACTTTTTATGTTATATGGGAGTATAGTTGATTTACACTGTTGTATTAGTTTCAAGTATACAGCAAAGTGATTCAATTATACATATGCATGTATCCATTCTTTTTCAAGTCCGTTTCCCATTTAGGTTGTTACATAATATTGAGCAGAGTTCCCAGTGCTATACAGTAGGTCCTTATTGGTTATCCATTTTAGATATAGCAGTGTGTACATGTCAGTTCCAAACTCCCTAACTGTCCCTTCCTCCCAGCCTTCCACCCTGGTAACCATAAGTACAGAGACATATTTAGATAATATGATATATACTGCCTTGTAGCCAGCATTGAGCCACAAGAGTTTTCCAGTTTTAATCTCTTTTTAATATCTGCAGAGTTATTTTAGTGGACTCATAGCCTTCTAGGTAACTAATCTCTCTGACTCTTGTCTCTCCTCCTATCCCCTTTTTTGTCTGCCTGACGGAATCATCTACTGGAGAGAAAACTTGATCCTATCACATCCCTGCTTAAACCCTTCTGTGCTTCCTGATAACTTGCTGGGTGAGGCCTTGCATAGTTGGGGAGGGAGCTTTTCCTGTTTGGTCTCTGACAACCTCCCCTCTTAGTTCTTTATTTCTCATCATGCTCCATCTCACACAGTACTGAACCTCCTATCAGTCCCTGTAAACACTCCTTGCCTCTCTGCCTTCCCTTTTGCTATTTCTTCTGTCTGGAATGCCCATTGCTGCCTCTAATGTCAGCACCCCTGTGACCTGGCTGACTCTGGCTCTGTTTTAAGATTCACTGCAGGAGATCTTCTCTGCCTTCCCTTGGTCGGGAACCTGTTTCTCTGGGCAGTTCTGTAGACACCTACTTATATCTCCTTCACTCAAATGACTCTGCGCCCCCTCCAGTCCATTCTCCATTTAGGGGGAAAAAGGGAAGTGTTTTCTGGCTGGTTTGTTTTTTTTTTTTTTAAATCAATTCTCATCATCGATTCTGGTCATTTACAATCTGGGGTGGTTCCACTGAGGCTCACAGTGGAGATCCAACTTCAGGCTCTCTGTGATCTAGCCTCCACCTCCCCTCTGGTACCATCTTCCCTGACACCTCCTCGGCCTCTGCACCCCAATCTCACAGGCCTCCTTCTTCAAAGCCCTCGTGTGTGCCTTTCCTTCTGCTCCATGAGGATAATCCTGCTCATCCTCGAGACCTCAGCATTCCTGGACTGTCTCCACCTTGTCCTCAGCACTCAGACACCCTCCTCTATGGTTCCCAGTCACTGCGTGCATCTCCTTTATGTCAGAGTCATAATTTTGCATCTACTTGTCCTATTAATTTCAACAATGCCACTGTCCTTCACTAGACTCTCTGAGGGTAAGACTTGTGTTTGTTTTCACTTACAGGTAGGATTGGATTGGGGGGAAGTCACAAGGTTCATTTGCTGATGTTAGAACTGTTCCCAACACATCAAACTAGATAAGGCCAGGTCAGTCCCACGCCCCCACGTGGGGGCAATGCAGGAGGTGATCAAGCATCAGAAGTACCTGTGCTCCCTTAGTCCTTGGAATAGCCTATGAAATCAAAGGTAGCAGGGTGGGGCCGTAATTTCACGTTAAGCCAATTGCGAGGAGAGTGGAATAAAGAACATGCTGGCCCAGGCTGTCTATTGGGAGCTGATGGATTACCTGGTATGTGGTAGTGGAGGTGTGTGTGTGGGTGGGTGGGTGTGTCTGTCTGTCTCAGGGTGTATTTTGGCAGCTGGCTGGCTCTGTTTGTGGTTTTAAGCCAGCCAGGCAGCTAAGTGGTGTGGCCAGAAGCAGGGAGCACTGCACGGGCGCTCCTGGTGGGGGGGTTCATGGGGTTCTCTCAGTCCTTTTGCACTGCCTGATAAAAGTGGGGGCAACTGCTAGCTGGGCTGCCAGGGTCCTCAGAGGGTACTATGCAAAGTCCTGAGCAAGAAGTCTCCAGGTGCTCAAACCTCAGAAAACTCAGATACTTCTGAGCCTGGAGGAGGAATGGAAGTGGCCTTTCTACTTCTAGTCGAGGGCTTTTAAGTTACCTTCAGAGGAGGTTGGGGGCTGTGGATGCCCTCAAACAGTGGCGATCTAGCCCTGGGCTTTGAAAAGCAGACAAAGGCAAAACCGAGGTCTCTGTAAAAGAGGATAATCCATAAAGGATGTTGCCAGAGGGTTTTAAAGCATTTCTTCTGAATTTTCTTAAATTAGGTTTTTCTTTTAATTACCTAGTTATCCTTCAGAAACTTGGAACAGTCCCACTCCTTATCAACATATTCCTTGTCAATTATGCACAGGCTCAGGCTTATGGTGCTGAGGGTGATGCTTAAGTATGAGGCAGCTGGAAGTTTTTCCCCTTGGGTTGAGGAGAGTGATAGGAATGCTAATGGGCTATAGCTCTGGGCTGAGCTGGGAGCTGCAGGAGAGAGCTCACTGAGCACAGGCTGGGGGGCCGGGGTTGGGGGAGCAAAGGAGAGGTTCATTGCTGCTGACCCGACTAGATGAGTGGGGGCTAAGGGTTAACCTGTAATTTTTGTCATTCAGATCAACTCTGCCTACTTCCTGGATTCTTAGCTCCATATCCACAAATAGCTGATCGAAGTGATACTTAGCCGAACTGCCTATTGGCACTTTTTTTTTTTCCTGCTGGTTGTCTGTGTCTTTTATTCTGACTGATGTAAAATTAGGGCTGGAAACATTTGGTGGGGATGTTTGGATGAGATGTGGGCTGAAATCTGGCAGTGTGTATAAGTGTGTGTGTGTGTGTGTGTGTGTGTGTGTGTGTGTGTGTGTTATAAGGTGCAGTGAGAACCGTAGTAAACAAGACACAGCCCTGGACTATATTCAGGTTATCTCGTCCTGTGCTCGTCCTCCAGTAAGAACGTGTGATGACTAGATGTGATAAGCACAGGTGGAAATAGAGAGTTACAGCTCTCCTTCACACTATCACTGGAGCTGGACAGAGGCACATTTATGCTTCAGGATTAAGCATCCAATGGTTATTTTGGCTGCTTGGACTGTGTGGGTAGGTGGTTAGTTCTGGTAGGGGGAAGGATGGGGACTTCAATTTAAAGTAGGGAGCTGGGGAGTGGGCCTTCCTCCTCCTGCCCGTTCCCTCTCCCTACCCGCACAGAGATTCCCATCAGAGGTGAGTTCTGCTTGGTCAAGGAAGAAGTTTATCCTTTCCGTTTTCATTTTAGGTATTAAACCCCAACACCCCCCTCACCCCGCCCCCGCCACTGGATTTGGGACCCATGTGTGTCCAGGACTCTGAGGTGGAATCTCTGCCTCGAATGGCCCTCCTGCCCCTCGCATCCTTTCTACACCTTCCTTTCTCTCCCCAGCTACTCCTGTGCCCTTTTTGTTTTTCCTCTGCCTCTGTAGGCACCTGAAAACCTCCTCACCAAGCAGGGAAAGAAATTTTGCCTGCAGAGCTTTGGATAATGGTTTTTTTTGGTCTTTGTTTCTGCTTCCTTGTGGGTAAAGGGCAGTATGAGAGCAAAGAGGATGGAAATACACACATTAATATTACAATAAAAGCAACGCCATATGTCCATCCATGCCTGCCTGCTTTGTCCTTATTCATGTAAGAGGACTAATTAGTTATGATCAGATGTGGTCTGATATGATCATAGTGACGCTCATCTGACAGAGTCTGTTAAGATATCTAAGAACTGGTTTTGGAAGCAGATGCAAATTCAGTGCCAGCTCTGTCACTTGTTCGCTGTGGGACTTCAGGCAGATCATTGAACCTCTGAGCCTCTGTTTTCTCCTCTGTAAAACAGAACCTATCTCACGGGGGAAATGTGGGTTAAGCTCTCAGCACAGACCCTGGCACAGAATAAGTCCCCGGTAAACTATCATTATCACCATTTAGTTGTGTGGCCTAAGGCAAACCGCTGTGCCCTCCTTGTGAAGGGACAGGAAAGGTGCCTTATGTAACTTATAAGGATGCACGAGAAGGCACGTTGACTATAGCATCACAGGCAATATAATAAATAAGAGCATGACTATCATTTTCCTATAACTACACTATAGCAATTCTTGGGGGTCTCAACAGTGTGCTATCTGGCTGCAGATTTATGTCATGATTTAGAAATGCCCATAGAATTGTTGGAGGAGCCAGAACTCATGGGAAATAGTGTAAAAGATGCTGGATACGGAGGGATCTTGCCCTGCCTATTGTCTTCCTGCTGCTGCTACAAATGACTTTGAGATTTGGCTTCTTCTTCCATAAGGTTCTTGCCACTGGAAGGTAGTGAGTGCCATCCTCAGCTCTTGTTGGAGTGAATAATTGATAATTCATCCAATTTGGAGATTTTCTTGCTCCTTTGCTTCCTGCCTCTGGAACCTACCAGGCCACCTAACTATGAGAGGGTAGACTGAAACAGTAAAGGGAGTAAAGTTCAAACCTGTCAGTTTTGCTTAAAATTGCTTCAGTTCAGTTCAGTTCAGTCACTCAGTCGTGTCTGACTCTTTGCAACCCCATGAATCGCAGCACACCAGGCCTCCTTGTCCATCACCAACTCCCGGAGTTCACCCAAACTCATGTCCATTGAGTCGGTGATGCCATCCAACCATCTCATCTTCTGTCATCCCCTTCTCCTGCCCTCAATCTTTACCAGCATCACGGTCTTTTCAAATGAGTCGGCTCATCAGGTGGCCAAAGTATTGGAATTTCAGCTTCAACATCAGTTTTTCCAGTGAACACCCAGGACTGATCTCCTTTAGGATGGACTGGTTGCATCTCCTTGCAGTCCAAGGGACTCTCAAGAGTCTTCTCCAACACCACAGTTCAAAAGCATCAATGCTTCGGCACTCATCTTTCTTTAGAGTCCAATTCTCACATCCATACATGACTACTGGACTACTGGAAAAACCATAGCCTTGACTAGACAGACCTTTGTTGGCAAAGTAATGTCTCTGCTTTTTAATATACTGTCTAGGTTGATCATAACTTTCCTTCCAAGGAGCAAGCATCTTTTAATTTCATGGCTGCAATCACCATCCGCAGTGATTTTGGAGCCCAGAAAAATAAAGTCTGACACTGTTTCCCCATCTATTTCCCATGAAGTGATGGGACTAGATGCCATGATCTTTGTTTTCTGAATGTTGAGCTTTAAGCCAACATTTTAACTCTCCTCTTTCACTTTCTTCAAGAGGCTCTTTAGTTCTTCACTTTCTGCCATAAGGGTGATGTCATCTGCATATCTGAGGTTATTGATGTTTCTCCCGGCAATCTTGATTCCAGCTTATGCTTCCTCCAGCCCAGCGTTTTTCATGATGTGCTCTGCATAGAAGTTAAATAAGCAAGGTGACAATATACAGTCTTGACATACTCCTTTTCCTATTTGGAATCAGTCTGTTGTTCCATGTCCAGTTGTAACTGTTGCTTCCTGACCTGCATACAGGTTTCTCAAGAGGCAGGTCAGGTGGTCTGGTATTCCCATCTCTTAAGAATTTTCCACAGTTTATTGTGATCCACACAGTCAAAGGCTTTGGCATAGTCAATAAAGCAGAAATAGATGTTTTTCTGGAACTCTCTTGCTTTTTTGATAATCCAGCAGATGTTGGCAATTTGATCTCTGGTTCCTCTGCCTTTTCTAAATCCAGCTTGAACATCAGGAAGTTCACGGTTCACGTATTGCTGAAGCCTGGCTTGGAGAATTTTGAGCATTACTTTACTAGCATGTGAGATGAGTGCAGTTGTGCAGTAGTTTGAGTGTTCTTTGGCATTACTTTTCTTTGGGATTGGAATGAAATCCTTTTCCAGTCCTGCGGCCACTGCTGAGTTTTCCAAATTTGCTGGCATATTGAGGGCAGCACTTTCTTCCACAGCATCATCTTTTAGGATTTGAAATAGCTCAACTGGAATTCTATCACCTCCATTAGCTTTGTTTGTAGTGATGCTTCTTAAGGCCCACTTGACTTCACGTTCCAGGATGTCTGGCTCTAGGTGAATGATCACACCATCATGATTATCTGGGTCACGAAGATCTTTTTTGTACAGTTCTTCTGTGTATTCTTGCCACCTCTTCTTAATATCTTCTGCTTCTGTTAGGTCCATACCATTTTCTGTCCTTTGTTGAGCCCATCTTTGCATGAAATGTTCCCTTGGTATCTCTAATTTTCTTGAAGAGATCTCTAGTCTTTCCCATTCTTTTGTTTTCCTCTATTTCTTTGCATTGATCACTGAGGAAGGCTTTCTTATCTCTCCTTGCTATTCTTTGGAACTCTGCATTCAAATGGGTATATCTTTCCTTTTCTCCTTTGCTTTTCACTTCCCTTCTTTTCATAGCTATTTGTAAGGCCTCCTCAGACAGCCATTTTTCTTTTTTGCATTTCTTTTCCATGGGGATGGTCTTGATCCCTGTCTCCTGTACAGTGTCATGAACCTCCATCCATAGTTCTTCAGCCACTCTATCTATCAGATCTAGTCCCTTAAATCTATTTCTCACTTCCACTGTATAATCATAAGGGATTTGATTTAGGTCATACCTGAATGGTCTAGTGGTTTTCCCTACTTTCTTCAATTTAAGTCTGAATTTGGCAATAGGGAGTTCATGGTCTGAGCCACAGTCAGCTCCCAGTCTTGTTTTGCTGACTGTATAGAGCTTCTCCATCTTTGGCTGCAGAGAATATGCTGCTGCTAAGTCACTTCAGTTGTGTCTGACTCTGGGCAACCCTATGGACAGCAGCCCACCAGGTTCCTCTGTCCACAGATTCTCTAGGCAAGAATACTGGAGTGGGTTGCCATTTCTTTCTCCAGCAAAGAAGACAATCAATCTGATTTCTGTATTGACCATCTGGTGATGTCCATGTGTACAGTCTCCTCTTGTGTTGTTGGAAGAGGGTGTTTGCTATGACCAGTGCATTCTCTTGGCAGAACTCTATTAGCCTTTGCCCTGCTTCATTCTGTACTCCAAGGCCAAATTTGCCTGTTACTCCAGGTGTTTCTTGTCTTCCTACTTTTGCATTCCAGTCCCCTATAATGAAAAAGACATATTTTTGGGGTGTGAGTTCTAAAAGGTCTTGTAGGTCTTCATAGAAGTGTTCAATCTCAGCTTCTTCAGTGTTACTAGTTGGGGCATAGACTTGGATTACCATGATATTGAATGGTTTGCCTTGGAAACGAACAGAGATCATTCTGTCATTTGTGAGATTACATCCAGGAATTTAGCCTTGATCTTTACTCAGAAAAAGTTGAAAATATTGTTTTAAAATAGTTTGTATGGTTTTTGAAATTGATTTCAATCATCTATCAAAGCCCAAGACTACAACCCTGTTAGTAATCAAGCCAGCAGTAGAATAGGCTCTCTCTTGAGATCCTAAGGGCTGCTTTTAAAGGGGCTTCTAGTTTCCATTTATCTTGATGTGTATCTGTGACACATCCCAGCATAAATCCAGCAGCCCATCTGGTGAAGGGGACATGAGAACATTGTTCATGATAGTAAATATGTTTAGATTTTTTTCACAGTCTGAGCAGAGCTATTGCTCTTGTCCATATTTTCATAAATTAGCTCTACCAAACTGCTTTCCTCATCTCCATGTATAGTAGCAATTAGTCAGTTCAGCTCGATCCAGGGCTTATCTTCACGGAGGAAACAAATGTTTGAAAGTGTAGTCAGTTTGAAGAATTCTATGAAGGCACCTGGAAAGGGCCAAGAGTGCATTGTTTTTAAGGATAATCTGCCCTGGGACACTGCCAACCCACTCTACAATTGGCAGCTTTTCTCCAGAAAGTTGCTGTTTTTTGAGTAGTTGGTGAATTGCTAAAGCCATCAGTATTTATAGGTCATCATGTGGCAGGTGGGAGATTGCTCCCTCTCTCTCCCCATTCATCCTCCACTCTCTCCCCCTTTCCCCATTTTAGAGTTGTAGTTTGGTTTGATATTGTTAGTTTTCAGTTTTTGTGGAACCACATTCTAGATTCAGAAAGCAGGTTCTCCATCTAAAGGGTACTTGCTAAATGAATGTTGAATGAATGAGCAAATGAAATAAAGAATAAATGATGAGGTGATTTACTCTTGATGGCAAAAGATAGTGACTGACACACAGCCAGTATTTTTTTCCCCAAATGCTGGCGACGAGGATGAAATTCCTGCCATCTCTCAGGTCAGAACTCACACTGTAATGGTCCTGCTTATGAAGAGGGCGGGAAGAGAGGGATGTGAATGGACACTGGCCTTTATGAAGCATCAGTTATGGGCTAGGCAGTGTTAGAACACTCCATATATGTGACCTCGTTTTATCCTCGTGAACAGTTCTATGAGATTATATCACCTCTGTTCTACAAATGAGGAAATGGAGGCTCAGGGTAGTCAAGTATATTGTTTAAATTACACAATGTGCTGGTTCCAAAGCTGATCTTCCAGTTTGCACTCTTGCATGCAGCTTCTTTGTGGGGCTTCCCAGGTGGCTCAGCAGGTAAAGAATCAGCCTGCAATGCAGAGACACAGGAGATCAATCCCTGGGTGGGGAAGATCCCCTGGTGAAGGGAATGGCAACTGACTCCAGTATTCTTGCTTGGAGAATCCCATCGACAGAGGAGCCTGGCAGGCTACTGTCCATAGGGTCACAAAGAGCAGGACATGACTGAAGTGACTGAGCACAGTACTGCACATGCTGCTTCTTATACACATATATTAAATGCACACACACACAAAACTCATATTCCCAAGTTTCTCCCAATATGTAGAGTATAAGGGTTTAACCTGCTGATTAAAAAATGTATACTCATTGACATTCACATGAATTGAAAAAGTCCTGGGGACTGGAGGGGGAAGACAGCTTCAATGTGCTTCTCACACTGACTGACTGGATGCCTTCCTGAGTCAGGAGATTTTAACTTCAGGTGTGTATTAACAACAGACCCGGGTACTATTAAGACAGCTATTGTCCAGACTGTATTGATCTCTTTGAGGTCAGCATGTTGTGACCAGAGAAGGAGTAACTAGAAATGACTGTTGGCCTGTCCCTGCAACATGGTATCCCCTGTGGGTGGCAGGGAAAATACACAGCGTGTGATGCTCCTGTATCCACTAGCTGATGGCTGTATTTGGTTTCACATGAGTCGGGGCTCAGGGAATAGGGTGAGGGAGGGGGTATCGGTTACTAGTGCATCTGCCTTCTCTCCAGTGGTGGAATCACTCCCCTGTTTCTCATCCTGCCGCCTCTGAGATGGAAAAAAAGAGGCCAGGACCTGTCTCTGCATTTCAGTTCTCTCATATCCTGCTAGAGAGAGTGGGTAGAGGAGGGAAGAGAAGAGGGAGGGAGGGAGGAAGGAAGGGAGAAAGAGAGAGTGGTAGAGAGTGTTCAGCTGGGCTAACATCCCCCATAAGCCACAGAAAATCACATCCTCTCTTCAGCTTCTAATCGTAAATCCCCAAGCCACCAGACACGTCCCTGATGGTGTGCCATGATGGTTCAAAACTGAGAATCCCTGGTTTGCAAGTTTTAAATGTTTTATTATGTTTTAGACCCAGCAACATAACTAAATTCAAGGACAGTTAAGTTCAGCAGACCAGTCATCACCCTAACCCAGTGACAGTGTCCACCTTTACACAGGACTGGGCCTGTGTGACCAGTATTATTTCTGGTTTTCTCCACTGTCACTTTTTAAAAAAAATTTCCTGTGTTGATTTTCACTATCTCTGCAGAAGGTTGAATCCATCAGACTTGGCATTGAACCGTCCCTCTGGCATTGAACCCCAGAGATCATGTGTTTTCTACAGTTCAAGGAACTCCCCAGCATCTTACCTTTAATAGTGTGGTTGTCTGGGTTTGTTCAAAATAGCAGCAGTAGAAATAGTAACAGTAGTAGTATTAACAATAGTAATAGTAATTGCACTAATAATATTACATGAGTATTGTATAAGTACTATATATTTACTCCTGTGTGTGATAGATGAACTGTCATTGTCTATATATTACAACAGAAGAAATTGATGCCCAGAGAGGTTAAGTAACTGGCCAAGGGCACACAGCTAGTGACTGGTGAAGCCAGAATACAAATCCAGGTTGTCTGGCTCCAACAGAGTGAACACAAACACAATTCCACATTGCTAAAAATTGATTCTCCACTAGTATTAATCATAAGTAATTATAGTAGAACAAGCTAGTGTATTGTAGAGAAAGAGTCTCAGCAAAAAATAACGTTCACACCTTTCAGGCACTTCCAATATCCAACCTTCTTGCTCTTAGTTGCTTTTATAGAGTCTTATTCACCTTCATCTGGAAACTTCCTCTCTCCAGTGCAAGAGGCACCAGCCACAGGAGACTTATGGGTGCTTGAAAGGAGACTTCCAAAAGGAGATGTGCCATAAGGGAAAAACAAACACCAGGTTTTGAAGACTTGGTGTAAAAAAAAAGCACGTCAGATATCTCATTCATAATGTTCAAAATCTTGATTGCTTGTTAAAATACATTAAAATTAATACCCCCTGTTTATTTTTATAATGTGACTATTAGAAAATTTAAAATTATTTATGTGACTTGTGTTCCATTTCTACTGGACAGCAACATTATAGGTTTACTGATTTTATATCTTTCTCCCTTCAGTTCTGGACACTTCATGATGGGTTTGCCCTTCAGGACTGGTTTTGGTCATTTTAGGCTTAAAAGTCAGCTTTAAGCTACTAGGCTTACTGTACTTAGTGTATTTATCTAAGTGAGAGCTGTTCATGCTGATTCAAGGAGATGATGAGGAAAACCTTTCCTTTTTCCTGTTTAGCACCTGCCTTCCTCTGAAATTAAATCTCTTAGGGAAGAACATGGTGACCACCCTGCCCTGTGACCCCACGGTCAATCTTTCCTTTTAACCTGGGATGTGTGCAGGTAGTGCTGGTGGGGAGAGAGCTCTTCATTTTTCTGCTCGTGGCCAGTTATGGAATTCCAAATTGCTTTTGAAATGTTTTAGGAAACCATGCACGCTATTCACCAGCCCTTTCACCTGCTGCTGCTGCTGCTGCTAAGTCGCTTCAGTCGTGTCCAACTCTGTCCGACCCCATATGGCAGCCCACCAGGCTTCTCCATCCCTGGGATTCTCCAGGCAAGAACCCTGGAGTGGGTTGCCATTTCCTTCTCCAATGCATGAAAGTGAAAAGTGAAAATGAAGTCGCTCAGTCATGTCCGACTCTTCGAGACCTCATGGACTGCAGCCTACCAGGCTCCTCCGTCCATGGGATTTTCCAGGCAAGGGTACTGGAGTGGGGTGCCATTGCCTTCTCCGTTTCACCTGCTAGAGGACCCAAAGTATCAGTTATACTGCATTCGTCAACAGCTGTGGCTGATGTACCTCTTAAACATCACAGACCCAGAAGGGAAGTCACAGCCTGGCCCTTAAGGAATTTCAGATTTTCGGGGGAGGCAGACTTGCTGATTTGTTAGGCAATAAAGACTGAGTAATTAGAGCCAGATTGTGTGGCTCAGCCTTGAACATCAAAGTAAAGCCAGAGAAGGGGGTGAGCTGCATGGGCCATGTGCTCAGAGAAGACTTTTTGAATGAAGATTTTGAGCCTTGAGGGCTTAGTAGATTGTAGGTTGTTCTAAGGGGAAGGTTGGAGGGGTAGGGGGAGCCACTGGGGACCAGTTACAGGTAAGTGAGCTGGGGGTCAGGGATAGAAGGTAGGGGCTTATAACCTGGGCTTGACTCAGGCGGAAGCTGATGGTATGGTCTCAGAAGGAGCAAGACAGAGTTGGACAATGAAAACTCTGAGCTTATTGCTCTCAGAGTCCCCTAGAAATGTTCTTATCTTCTGTTTGCCTAAATGTGGATGCTGCTACATTGGCACAGCTTTAAAGCTATTCATTATACAATTGTATGGCACCTACCTTGTTCAAGACACCTTGTTTTCAAATAAATACAGAATTCTAAAACAAATACATTGTTACAGGATGGCAAGTAAAACTGTGTCCCACTTCAGTTCAGTTCAGTTCAGTTCAGTCTCTTAGTCTTGTCCAACTCTCTGCAACCCCACGAACCACAGCACCCCAGGCCTCCCTGTCCATCACCAACTCCCGGAGTTTACCCAAACCTATGTCCATTGAGTCGGTGATGCCATCCAACCATCTCATCCTCTGTTGTCCCCTTCTCCTCCTGCCTTCAATCTTTCTCAGCATCAGGGTCTTTTCAAATGAGTCAGCTCTTCGCATCAGGTGGCCAAAAGTACTGGAGTTTCAGCTTCAGCATCAGTCCTTCCAATGAACATCCAGGACTTATCTCTTTAGGATGGACTAGTTGGATCTCCTTGCAGTCCAAGGGACTCTCAAGAGTCTTCTCCAACACCACAGTTCAAAAGCATCAATTCTTCGGTGCTCAGCTTTCTTTATAGTCCAACTCTCACATCCATATATGACCACTGGAAAAACCATAGCCTTGACTAGACAGATTTTTGTTGGTAAAGTAATGTCTCTGCTTTTTAATATGCTGTCTAGGTTGGTCATAACTTTCCTTCCAAGAAGTAAGCGTCTTTTAATTTCATGGCTGCAGTCACCATCTGCAGTGATTTTGGAGCCCCCCAAAATAAAATCATCTACTGTTTCCACTGTTTCCCCATCTATTTGCCATGAAGCAATGGGACTGGATGCCGTGATCTTTAGTTTTCTGAATGTTGAGCTTTAAACCAACTTTTTCAGTCCTCTTTCACTTTCATCAAGAGGCTCTTTAGTTCTTCATTTTCTGCCATAAGAGTGGTGTCATCTACATATCTCAGGTTATTGATATTTCTCCCAGCAATCTTGATTCCAGCTTGTGCTTCCTCCAGCCCAGCATTTCTCATGATGTACTCTGCATAGAAGTTAAATAAGCAAGGTGACTACATACAGTCTTGACATACTCCTTTTCCTATTTGGAACCAGTCTGTTGTTCCATGTCCAGTTCTAACTGTTGCTTCCTGACCTGCATACAGGTTTCTCAAGAGGCAGGTCAGGTGGTCTGGTATTCCATCTCTTTCAGAATTTTCCACAGTTTATTGTGATCCACACAGCCAAAGGCTTTGGTAGAGTTATCAATTTAAAGAAACATATTAAATTCATGATACTGTGAAAGGCAGGTGGATATAGCAACAATCATAAAGGTTTTCATATCCTACCTTATAGATGAGCACCTAAGGCTCCAGAGGACCCACACCTTCACACAGCAAGTTTATCTGTGGCATGCAGGGTGGGGTGGAAGGTGGGGAAATAGTGGCAAAGTGGCCAGTTAGCCAGCTGTTCAGGTGTGAAGTGAAGACTTGATAGAAGTCTTGAGAGGCGGTGGAGGAGAGGAAACAGAAAAGCCACTGGTTAGACTGTTGTACAGTCAGGTGTTTCATGAGTGTGTGTATTTCCCTGTGCATTTGGGTTGATGTGCGATGCTCATTTTGGAGAAGGCAATGGCACCCACTCTAGTACTCTTGCCTGGAAAATCCCATGGATGGAGGAGCCTGGAAGGCTGCAGTCCATGGGGTCGCTGAGGGTAGGACACGACTGAGCGACTTCACTTTCACTTTTCACTTTCATGCATTGGAGAAGGAGATGGCAACCCACTCCAGTGTTCTTGCCTGGAGAATCCCAGGGACGGGGGAGCCTGGTGGGCTCCCATCTATGGGATCGCATAGAGTCAGACACGACTGAAGTGACTTAGCAGCAGCAGCAACAGCGATGCTCATTTAGGGTTCAGACTCCTAGTGTGTCTGATTGTTCTGGTGGTGAACATGGGCAGATGCCGAGAGATAACTCGTAATCCAATGCTGACGTTTACTGAGCCTTAGAGTGGGCCACATCCTGTGCTATCTCTGTTTCCCACAATAACCCCATGAAATATCTGCCATTGTTCCCACTCTTTTACAGATGATGGAACTGAGTCTCAGGGAGGTTACGTAATTTGCCCAAAATCGTACAGCTGGGATTCAAATCTGAGCCTGGCTGACTGCAAGGCCTTTAGCCACTGCATGTACTGCTTCGTCATTGATTGATGATTTTTTACAGCATCTTCTGCTGTTTCTCACTTTTCTCAGTCATTTTACCTAGAGTGTGAGTTTCTGTAACTTAGCTCAGAATTTGATTCATTTCTCTTAAGCATCAGAAACAACAGAAATTCACCAGCCCCTAAGCCCCATTTTTAACCCTTGTGCAGCATAGTCTATATATCTTATTCCATGGTTTATATCATCATTAGAGTGGCTCTGTTGTTGGTGATGGACAGGGACGCCTGGTGTGCTGCGATTCATGGGGTCGCAAAGAGTTGGACACGACTGGGCGACTGAACTGAACTGATTGGCCCTTTAAGAAGCTAATTAATCACTAAATATAGACCACGAGTTGTTCTTTTCAACCCCCTGCGTGTCTCTTCCCCCCATTGTGTGATGCCATCTGGTGCTATGATCTCATGCTTTTTGTGTTCCTTTCCAGAGAACCAGATTCATCGCTCTCTAAGCCCGGACAGCCAGTTAATTTCAGTTTGCATGCATGGATTTGAAAAAATTTGCATCTAATGCCTCCTTGTGGATTTTCATAGTATTGCTCTTCAGTATATCTCACGGAACTTCTATCTTGACCACCCCTTATGTATATACGTATTCTTGTCTTTTTATCAGAAGAACTTTGTCTTTAGCAAACCATCAAGCAACTGCAGGCCTTTTCCTATGTGATTTTCGTGAAGTTTCATTTTGTCAGTTTTATGTGCATGCCATAGGAAATTAGAACTTAATAATATACTTTCCTTTTCAAATCGATTTGACTTTCTGCTATGATGGTGGAACAAATGTTTAAAGGATATAAAAGAGCTAATGGCAGGCCTCTGACCCTACTGCGATCTGTCCTATCTCCATCTTTACCCCCACTTCTGCCTGAAATCTCGAATAATCTTTCAAGGGAGTGTAACTCCCGGGCTGTAGAGCATTTTCTTGCAAACTCAAGGAAGTTGCTCTGGGTTCCCCACCATACTCCTAATCTTTGGGATTTTAGGTGCTCCATTCAGACCTTGTCACTCTCCACACTTCCTATGTCTTCTCATTTCAGAGTTCTTGGCAGTTTAAATTTAGCCTGGAAGCCTCCTGGGGAAGGAAAGATAATTTGGTTGCGTGTGCACTGCTTACCTCATTCCTGGCATGTGTGGGGAGCAGAAGAACACTGGGCTGGCCGGTCGCCTCCTTTCTGCTACTGCCTCTGCCCCCTGGGATCACACCCATTTCCAGCAGGGGTGGAGGAGGAGATGGGCTCTGAGAGTATTAGTAATGATGTTTAGCAAGGGACCAAAGATATTCTTAGCACGGGAGTTGGTAGAAGGCCAGCCCTCTGAGTCTGAGAGAATTTCTTCCCAGTCCAACCCCATATCTAGCCTTAAGCAGCTTCTGTGAGATGCGGGAAGGATGAGGCCACTGAGTCAACCATGAGCCAATCCAGTCTCTGAATAATGTGTGTTGAAAGGTATGGAAAATGTACAGACAGAAGCCTCAATTTGGGTATCAGGTTGTTTCCAAAAGAGCATATGCTTGTACTAAACTGAAAAATTTGTTTTTCACTTCAAACTGACAGTTCATTCAATAACTACAGTTCTTGAATTTATGATTACCAGGGGGGAAGGGTGAGAGGAAAGGATAGATTGGGAGTTTGGGATTGACATGTACACACTCCCGTGTTTAAAATAAAATGCCTTTCCATGAAAACAAACTAACTACAGGTCTCACTACCCACGGAATTAAGAGGCATTTCCAAAAGAGTTAGGGATTCCTAACTTTCCTGAGTGAGCATTATGCAAAGTTTGGGTGACACTGCACATGTTAAAGTGTGGCTATTGCTTTGTACTTTGTTCTATTGCTTTGGTCTAGTTACTTAACCTTTGTGAGCATCAGATTTTTCTTCCCACCTAATGGAATTAATAATACCTATTTTATGTCTAATTCTTAGGGGAATTGGTGAGTACCAAATGAATTTTGACAAATGCTTTTTTTTTTTTTTTTCATCTATGAGGTGGTTTCTGCACTTCATTCTATCGATAAGGCGTATTATATCAATTCATCTTCTTATGTTGAACCAACCTTACCATCCTGGCATAAATTGCATTTAGTCATGATGTTCTATCCTTTTTATATGTTGGTGAATTCAGTTTGCTAGTACTTTATTGAGGACTTTTGAATACATAGTCATAAGAAATGTTTTGTAATATTCTTTTCTTGTGATGCCTTTGTTTTTCATATCAGGGCAAACCTGGCCTCATCCAATGATTTGGGAATTGTTCCCTCCTCTTTTTTTTTTTTTAAGAGTTTATGAAACATGGTTAATTCTTCTTTAAACATTTGGTAAAGTTCACCAGTGAAGCTCTTTGGTTCTGGACTTTCCTTTGTGGGAATTTTTTTTTTTTTTAAAACTAAGTCGATAACTAACTCAAGGCTCTTTAGTTGATATCGATCGGTTTACATGTTCTATTTCTTCTTGAGTCAGTTTTGGTAATTTGCGTCTCTCTAGGAAGTTCTCATATAATCTGTAGAATCTAATTTGTTGACATATAATTTTTTCACAGTATTCTCTTGTTACCATGTTTTGTTTTTGTGAAGTGTTGTCTTCTGTTTTGTTCCTGAATTTAGTAACTCAAGTTTTCTCTCCTTTTGCCTTGAATGGTCTAGATAAGTATTTATCAATTCTATTAATCTTTTAAAAAATAAATTAAAAAAAAAAAACTTTCCTCATTTTTCTAGTCTCTACTAACTTTACTTCTACCCTAATTATGTAATCTCTCTGCTTTGGGTTTAGTTTGTTCTTCTCTTTTTAGTTTCTTCAGAAAGTCAGGCTGCTGATTTGAGACTTTCTCTTTTAATGTAGGCATTTACAGGCGTAAATTCCCTCTAAGCACTGCTTTAACTGCATCTCATGCTGCTGCTGCTGCTAAGTCGCTTCAGTCGTGTCCATCTCTGTGCGACCCCATAGACGGCAGCCCACCAGGCTCCGCCGCCCCTGGGATTCTCCAGGCAAGAACACTGGAGTGGGTTGCCATTGCCTTCTCCGAGCTGCATCTCATAGATTTTCACATATTGTGATTTTGTTTTCATTAATCTCAAAGTGTTTTTAAACTTTCCTTGTAATTTCTTTTTGACTCATTTATTGTTTAGAAGTGTTACTTAATTTCCACAAATTTCTGAATTTCCAAAATTTCCTTCTGTTATTGATTTCCAATTTCATTATATTGCAGTCAGAGAACATACTTTGCATGACTTTTAAATGCATTGAGACTTATTTTATTGCATAAAATATGGTGTATGCTGGGGAGTGTCTGATGTACGCTTGAAAATTATGTATATTCTGCTGTTTGGTGGAGTGTTCTGTAGATGCCTGTTTTGTCTAGTTGGTTTATAGTGTTGTTCAAATCTTCTGTTTATTTCTTGACTCTCCGCTATTCTACCATTATTAAAAGTGGAGTGCTAAAGTCTCCAAATATTATTGTTGAATTGTCTATTTCTTCCTTTAATTATGTCAGTGTTTTTTTTTTTTTTAGTATTTTGTGGCTTTGTTGGTAAGTGGATAAAATGTGTTTAAAGTTGTTATATCTTCTTAGTGAGTTGACCCTTTTATCATTATAAAATGTCTTTCTTTGTCTCTAATAACAGTTTTTGTCTTAAAGTCTAATTTTGTTTGATATTAGTATAGCTATTCCATCTCTCTTTTGGTGACTATTTTCATGGTGTATCTTTTTTCATCTTTTACTTCCAACCTACTTGTGTCTTTGAATCTGAAGTGTGTCTCTAATGGGTATCACATAAGGATCATGTTGTTTTATCTGTAATGCAATCTCTGCTTTTGTTGGAATGTTTGGTCTATTTATATTTAGTGTAATTCCATTTATGTTTCCCTGTTTTGTAACATTACAAATGTTTTTGTTGTTTTCTTGTTTCTCCATGTGGATTCAGTTACTGTTACTTCATTCAGCCTGAAGGACTTCCTTTACTATTTTTTATAGGGCAGGTCTGCTAGTGACGCATTCTGTCAGTTTTTGTTTAACTGGAAATGTCTTCATTTTCTGTTCATTTCTGAAGGATAACTTTGCTGCATTCAAAATTCTTGGTTGACAATCCTTCTTTCAGTGCTTTGAATACTCCCTCTGGCCTCCATGGTTTCTGATGAGAAATCAGTGTCCAGTCTTTTGGGGAGTCCTTACATATCATACACTGCTTTTTTTCTTGTGGTTTTCAAGAGTCTCCATCTTTGGCTTCCAAGAGTTTGATGATGGTGTGTCTGAATATGAGTTTGTCCTTTTTTTACTTCATCAAACTTCTTAGATGTATAGATTCATGTTTTTCATCAAATTGGGAAAGTTTTGACAATTATTTCTTCAAATATTCTTTTTGTCCCTTTTTCCTCTCCTCATTTCTGGGACTCCCATTATATTCCTCAGACTGGATTATATCAATTGATCTATCTTCAAGTTGACTGATTATTTTTCCTGCCTGCTCAAAACTTTGTTGAGCCCCTCTAATAAATGTTTAAATTTCAGTTATTATACTTTTCAACTTTTGATTTTCTATTTGTTTTTCTTTTCATACATTTCGTCACTTTACTAATATTCTCTATTTGGTGAGACATCATTCTCACACTTGCATTTAGCTCCTTGGACATGGTTTCCTTTAATTCTTTTAACATATTTAGAACATTTGATTTAAAGTCTTGGTTAGGGACTTCCCCGGTGGTCCAGTGGTTAAGACTCCACATTTCCACTGCAGGGGGCAGGGGTTCAATCCATGGTTGGGGAGCTAAGATCTCACATATTTGGCAGTGTGTTAAAAACAGAAAACAAAAACCAAGAAACAAAACCTTGAATTGTGAAGCCTTGGTTAGATAAATCCAGTGTCTGGGCTTCTTCAGTGATAGTTTCTATTGACTGACCTATTTTTTTTCCTATGTATGACTCATATGTTCCTTTTCTGTGTTTGCTTTGTAGTTTTAAATTGAAACTGGGCATTTAAAATTATATAGCAATTCTGGAAATTAGATTCTCCCTCCTGCTCAGAGTTTGTTATTGTTTTTTGTGTCAATGGTTTTTGTTTGTTTGTTTAGTGACTCTACTGAACTAATTCTGTGAAGTCTGTATCCTTTGTCATATGTAGGCCCTAAAGTCTCTGCTTGACTAGCTTAGTGGGAAGCTAATGACTATACAGAAATGTCCTTAACTGCCTAGAACCAATAGGTTACCAGTCTTTGCTGATGGACGGTGTGTGTGTGTTGGGGCATGTCGTTCAACTCTGCTTTAGCCCTTCAGTTCCTGCTTACACAGAGCCTCAAAGTTACCCCAAGGATGAGTATCAAGTAGAATGATAATTTTGAAAAACACAAATGTAAACCATTAATACATTTTCAGTCTGTTATCTATTATTATTCTCAGCCCAGATCATTTGCTCTTTGTAAGCACAGGAATTTTCTGACTTATAAACACATAACATATATAAACACTGAACTTACATACCTTATAGACCTCACAACCAAAGAGAAAAATAAAAGGGAGCTTTGAGCTTTTTGGAGAATCTATGGTTTCATAAGGAAAAGAAAAATAAGCTTCCAAAAAGCAGACATAGTCTTGGGTAGTATTTTTCAGCTGCCTGTATCAGAATTACTTGGGATGTTTGTTAAAAGTCAGGTTTGTGGCTCCGTCCCAAATCTTTTGATTCAGAATATCTTTGGTGAGGTCCAGGGTCTGCATGTTAAACTATCTCCCCCGGTGATTCTTACGAACACTAATGACTGAGAAACTATTTATGAGAGATGATTCTGTAGGTGCCTTCATGTCAGGGGCTAACTGGATCATGGTATTAACTGTGTTCAAATATTAATCTCCCTTTTCAATGTCTGATCTTTAAAAAAGTTTCACTTTATTATTACATTTACTCCAAGTCTACCAATTAGAGATTTATTTGCATCTATGAGAATATTTTTTAACAGCTGCTTGAGTTAAAGGATTAACATTTACTCACAGCTCTTTAAAAATTAATCTAATCAGTTTGCATTTATCCAAACAACTGATCACGGTGATTTACAAGGAAACAACAAAGTTTTGTTATATTTTACTTTGAAAGGAAGATAGATACTCTTGTTGGATTCAGCAAATTTTAGGGGAAAAATAGGCCTGTGTTAATCTATGCAATAAAAGCATGGATTGGAAGGGAATATAGAAGTTGCTAGATAAAGTAGTAGGTATTTTCCCCTTTCAAAATATTATGCAAACAACCAGAAAAGGGAGGAAACACATTTCTTTCTCCTTTTAATATTACCCTTGCTTTTAGGACGTTGAATTCAGATCAATAAAATTTGTATTAAGGAATTACTTCAGCTACTCTAGGGCTAGTTAGGTTCTTGTGGGTTGTCTGGAGACCTAATTACCACTTAAACCATCATGTGGAAGATTCTTTATGGAAAAATGTCTTCTGGTTTACAAACAACACACTTCCTGATGTACTTTTTGATTATTTGAGAGTTTGAGGTTGGATCAAATTTGGATGCATGAGATTTATCTGTGTTAACATTCCAAGCTGATTTCTCCCAATCCTCTGTATACTTTTAGACCATGTCTCCTTGAGGAGTTTTGTGTTTAATTAACACAAATTCAATGTTGAAAAAAACAATTAAGGGAGTTTAGATTCTTATCAAATTTAATACATTCAAAGGTGGAAACATGATTTAAAAAATTATTTCATGTTTTGGGTTTTTACTGCTTTGACTTGTCTCTATTAATGAGAGTAATCAATAGACTCTTCTCCCTTGTCCCTTCAAGCCAGTTTAGGATGCATTACCCTGCCTTCAGTTTCCAGAATTCTATTACAAATGCACAAACTAGTAGCTCACATTTCTTATTTCCTTCAAGGTATTGCACAACGATGTACAGCCATCAAGTACCACTTTTCTCAGCCAATCCGCTTACGAAACATCCCTTTCAATTTGACCAAGACAATCCAGCAAGATGAATGGCACCTGCTTCGTGAGTATTTCCGGGAAAGGGTCAGAGAGGAAGCGGTGTCTTTCTGAACAAAAAGTATTCCCACCAGCCGTTTCAGATCTGGACTGAAAGATGCTGTGCTGATCCTGCGTGGGCCTCTGGGCCCCATCTGACTTGGGCAGAGACTCAGAGGGTCATCTCACCATGCCGAGGTCACAGCTTGTTTGCAGATCAGACGTGTGAGAGTGAGGCGTGGGGTTCTGGGAGACAGTGCAGTGAGCTTGTCTGTCCTGGTGGCATCTGTATACAAGCCACATCCTGGGTGTTTCCTTTACCAGGTCATGGGGTACAAGACCCTGATCTGGTAATTGTCTCAATGAGCCCAGGAGATTATACCTTAGGTGCTCTTATTTTTGTTTTGTTTATCCAATATTCATTTTAGTTACCGTTTCTGTCTCAGACCTTGGTGTTTCTACTCAAATATCTTTATTGAGTGTATGTTATAATTTTCTCAGAAGGTGTCTGTTACCTCCACATCTTGATGGCAGGAACTCTTTTGTTACTGTCAGGAAAATGTGAAAGTCTAGAAAGGATCGTCAGCGTGATACCAAAGAAAACTGATATTTACCTGAAAACTATTGATTCGCGTTGCCTAGGGATAGCTAATACAGGAAAGTAAAAAAAAAAAAAAACTAGGCCTAATTCTTTTTAGTGTTTACCGCAGTCAGAGGTTGACATTGTCATTTCCAATGCAGTCAGTACAAGGACTTCAGTGATCTTGTTTGGTGACCAAAGTCACTACAAAGGCAGAGTTTCATTTTGCAAAGTAAAATCTCTCTGCAGAGCAAAGGGCTCTATTTTGAATCTCAAACACATAAATGGAAGCTCTTAAGATACTGCCCACAACAGTGGTATAATATTATAGATATTGTGATCGGCACATTTAGAACTTGGAAAGTCCTTGGCTTAAATGTGGTTTATTTCTTAATAAACCTGAAAATTCCTGAAAATTATTTTTGGCTGGCTGATCTTAATGGTCATTTCTCAACAGACCTTAGTTAGAGCCTTATCTAAGTGTTCTTATAATTACTTTTGAGCATGTTTGGGGTTCTTTGCCTTAATCATCTATCCAGAAAGCCACATAGTCATTGGTTTTAGGTGAGAAAAGATCATTACTGGGTCCTGAAAAAGAACCTTATCTCTTTACTCTGAGTTTGTACCCTGTCACTGCCCAACAAGACCACATTGAGCACTGTCCTCCTAATCCTCTTTGAGGTTCTCATGGAAAGATGCTTTCAGCAGTCTCAGGCGTGGCTCTTTCCAAGACAGTCACACTTGGTGATCTGTACCATGTTTACCAGATAAGCTTAACATGTCTGGTACTAATGCGAATCCCAAGTGGATTATATCTGAACCTTGTGTGTATACATTTTAATGGCCATAGTAAATAAAACTTGAATCACAGGGAATTTAGGAGGTTGTGAGATTATGGTGGCTGAGCTATGATGATATTGAATGTCTCAAAATGACCTACACTGTAATATTAAACAGCCCCTTTAAATGAACTGTGTCTGTGACCCCTAGCTCTGTGATGTATACACTTTCTCTTCTAGGCTGCAATGCCCTGATTCAGTATAGATGCTCTGAGCTGGAAATAAGAAATTCTTTTGAAAGAAAGGGATGAACCATGTGTGACAAGGCCAAGACTGGAAGCTACCATAATTTACCCTGTATACACCACCCTGAGTTGCCCGGGAGCCACAGGAACACACAGTGAGGTGGTGTCTGCCTGGGCACCTTCGCAGAGCCGCCCACATTCATGCAGCAGGGTGTGCCTATTGTCTGGGCTCTGTATGTGCATAGGTGTGCATGATCCACCTTGCCCAGGACTGTTGACTGGTCTCAGGGTCAGCCTTATGTTTGGGATCTATTGCTTTAAGAGGGATCAGAGAAATTTAGCCACAATTTTTAAAAGTATCTGCATTCAAATTTAAAAAAGGAGAGAGGAAAATAGAAAAAGAAAATAACAGGAGGGTGGGCAATCAGAGTATTCAGTGTTCATTGCTCAGTCATGTCTGACTCTTTGCAACCATGTGGACTATAGCCCACCAAGTTCCCCCATCCATAGAATTCTCTAGGCAAGAATAGTGGAATGGGTTACTATTCCCTTGCCCAGAGCATCTTCCTGACCCAGGGATTGGACCTGCCTCTCCTGTATTGCAGGCAGAGTCTTTACCATCTGAGCCACCAGGGAAGCCCACGGCACCAAAGTACATGAAGTCAGTCCATCTCTTGGTTATGGCTCAGAAGGTGGGGAGGGGATGGGTTCCTGGCCCCGTGATCACAACCACTGGTGGTTTTGTGATAGACCAAACTTGACAGTTGCATATACAGTGGGCTTGGCCATGAAAACAGCCCTTCCTTAACCTGAGTACTTGGATGCGTGGGTTGTAGGACCTGTGTTTAAGGGGAGAGGGCCTTTATGAGCAGGTGTCTTATATGTGCATCTTGGGTCCCCTTTTAGGTACAACTGCTTTCACTTTCTCAAATTCTTTTTGAAAATAAGCAGGAGGAAATATAACTGAAAAATAAAATAATTGGCATCCTTGGTGTGCAGGTAAAACCATGTTTCACTGTAGCTGACTTTTTAGACTTTTTCCCCAAAGTCAAATTAATTACAGTCACTGCAGTTGGTGGTGACCTAGGTTTCTGTTGCTCTTTGAAGGATAATAAAGATCTTTTGCAGACCTTCTTCAGTTTGTTCAGTACAACCTTGTTTGTTTGCAAACAGACTCTTAGTTTGTTAAGTAACTCGTTATCTATAACCCTCATTTGCCCTGGTGTCCTCTGGTCTGTGTTCTACTTGGTAGGGACTTTTCCATGGATTTAGAGAAGGCAGATGCTGATACCTCAATTCGTTATACCCGGTCTGTCCTCTTACTGAATACCTGGGAAGTCTATTTCCTAAATCACCTTGGCCCTGTAGACACTATGCCTATCCATGCAACTTATTAATTTTCACAGTGTATACAGAGCTCTTCATTCTCTAATTTTCAATAACTCTCCTTCTTGTTATTTTGAATGTTTGTATTTGAGATTAGATTTAAGAAGAATCACTGCTGGCTTCCTGGGCATGGCTGTGGCTGTCCTGCTTTGTGGCTGCATTGTGGCCACGGTCAGCTTCTTCTGGGAGGAAAGCCTGACCCAGCATGTGGCTGGACTCCTTTTCCTCATGACAGGTACGTGGAGCACCTCTGACACCTTTCCCAGAAAAAGTGAAGGCTGTTCTGCAGCATGTAGCTTCACTTTGTTATCTCTCTGTTAATTTTATTTTCACTTGTGAGAAAAGCAACCAAAAGGTTCTTTGGCTTTGGTAGGTAATACAGACTTTAAAGAAAATAGCAATGTTAAAAACACAGTCCTGATTTCCCTATTGTGGTGCATTGCAAGATTAGATGGAGATGTCTTGGGTTTAATCTCCGAATGAGGCAGATCTGATTTTTCTGTCCCATTCTTTCATATTGCCCCCTAGCTCTGATGTGGACTCTTAGCAAAAGTGGACCATTGGTTCTCAGGAACCCTCCAGCAGAGGATGATAGCTCAGCACAGCCCATGCCTCTGGGCAGAAGGTCAGCTCAGTCCATCCTTAGTGATGGAGTCCCTGGTGTCATTTTTACGCACAAAAACACATTCATTCATTTTATTCTACAGATATTTTTTGAGGACTTACTGTGGGCCAGGCACTGCTTTACATACTAAAGACACACAGAGATTAAGGCAATAAAATCCTTCTCCATTTCTGTTGTGGGGAGACACAAATGATCATTTATGACAGCCATAAAAGCTGTGAGAAAGAGAAACGAGTTGGCCTAGGGGACCCTATTCTAAATGGGGAGTGTGCTGTGGGCAGAGGAAGGCACAATGCCAAGCCCCAAGGAGGGCTGGGTTGATGCTTGTGTTTTGAGCTACAGAGAGACCAGTGTGGCTGGAGAGCAAGGAGGGGAGGGACAGCATCCTGTGAGGCAGAGAAGTGGGCAGTGGCTTGGATTTTAATCCAAGGGTGATGGAAGTCACCAGAAGGCTTTAAACTGAGCAGTGACTTCATTTTAAAGCAGGAGGTTGGGTGGGGAGTGTGTGGAGACACAGCTGGTCTTACCGATTAGCAGGTGAAGGACATTTTTACCTAAGAAGGAGTCAAAAGAGCTGAATTGAAGGCTGAAATTGAACGTGGCTTTGGGGAAAAAAACCTTTCCTCCTGCTGCTTCTCAGGACATGAGTGTGATAGTGATGAGTGAGTGCCAAGTTAGCAGTCTCACCCGAGTACGCTTAGCATTGGGGCGCTATTACTCTAGATGTGCAGGCACTTTGAATAAGCTTATTTTTGCTTCTCTGGAGTCCTGTTACTCAAGTGAGCATGACTGGGTTTTCTGACACTTCTCACTGTCACGGCCACTTACTCAAGCTGGTGTTAACTGGAGGCAGCAGCACCCCTCGGTGGTTGGCACTGTCTTCTCTGTCTTAAGTGACTGACAGGTAAATGGTCAACCAGTCAGCCCGCCTAACCCAGTTCTGCCACAGAGGCCCTTCCTTCTAAGTTCTGTGTGAGGCTGTAACTGGCAGTGATCTGGAATCTGGATGATCACTGTGAACAGAGCACTTAGAAGTCACCTGGGTCCTGAAAAATTCTTAGCAGAACATCTTTTCCAAATTTGGGGGATTACACAGAGACTGAAGGACTGTAGCCCTGGGAGGCTAAAAATCTTCTCCCTTTTCTTCCCTTCCTTTATTAGCTGAGGCCTCATTTTTCAAACTCTCGTCCTCATAGACATCAAAGTACAGATTCACTACCCCCAGCCCTGGAAAGGCCCCACGTTGTATCCTTAGGAAAATGAAAGGGGCTGAGGGTCAGACAAAAGCCTCAGTAGTATTAGTTTTTAAAGGACACTTTTAATGTGGGTAATGCATGGATAATTTAGGATGCTCTTAGATATAAAACAATTGTTGGCATAAAAATAAATCATAGGGCCATAAAAGCCAGCCTCAGTGAGCATTCCTTGGGAGGCGGAAGGGCTTGTTTAGTTTTAAATGAGAGGAGGTGGGAGTTCAGTCTTGGGTCGCTAGGAGCAGAATTAGGAACAGAGTTTCTTGAGCCAGGCCCACCTGCCTCCACTCAACCCTCAACTGAATGTGTAACTTCGGGCCAGACTGACTCAGGGCTCAGCAGGATTTATCATTCAAAGTCCCTGTGCAATTGTTAAACAAAAAAGAATAAGCAGAACAATAGCCACAATAGCAAAACCCCACTGCAACCCCCCTCCAAAATCCCAAACTTGTGAACTTGAAGTTTGATGACCAGTCCCGGAGGATAAACAGACACCACATAACACTGTTTGGCTTTTTTGTTTTTGATTTTGATTGTCCAAACAACATTTTTTTTTTGGACTAAAGGGAAAATCCACTTATAGATGTCACCATCTGAAAAATTAGGTTGTTAAAATATTTTCCTTATCCTAAACCAAGTCTTGCCCACATCTTTGTCTCATGAAAACAAAAGTAAACAAAGGGGAGAGAAGTGGCTGTGCTGTAAAAGGGTAGATAATTCAGGGCATTCTCATGATGGAAATGCCCTGTATCTGGACCATGAAAGTGGTCACATAATCTGCACACATGGTGACATTCCGTGGAACTAAGTGTGCACACACACAAGTGAGTGTATAAAAATGGTGAAATCTGAATAAGGTGGATGGATTGTATCATTGTCAGTTTCCTGGTTGTGCTATTATCCTAACGTCATAAGACATTACTATTTGGGGAAATTGAGTGATGGGTAATGTAGGATCTTGCCTACACACAAGTTATTTTTTAATTGGGTTATAATTACAATGTTGTATTAATTTCTGCTGTACAACATGAATCAGTTGTAAGTGTACATGTGTCTCCTCTTTCTTGAGCCTCCTTCCCACTCATCCTCCATCCTCCTCACCATTTTACTTCTTTCAACTGCATTTGAGTCTACAGTTATTTCAGAAGAGAAAGTTTAAAGAAAAAAAGAAGAAAAATGTTTGCAACCTTCATCATTTGGGAAGTATTTTGTTTTCTAGGCTTCCATTTAACATTCTACCAAATCCATTCCCCGTGTCCCTATATTGTTCTGTGTTCCGTTTTTAATCAATTTTAATAGCTGCATTTTCTTCCATGGAGGGGATTTGCTGTGCTGTAGTCCTGTACTATGGGATTTAGGGAGGTTTGTTTCATTTTTGCTACTACAAATAATACCTTTCCATTTCCTTGTAAACACTGAGATAGCTGTGTTAATCCGTTGCGTGAGATAAATTAGCTATAGGACCTTTCCATGTAGCAGCAGCAGATGAGAGCAAATAAGGGTTAAAAGAATTGATTTTAATTAAGCAGAAATGTCTTCGGCAGTCCTAGTCAGCGTCACTCCCACCGATTTTTGATGCTAATCTTAGCCTCTTCTAAGGCGCTGGCATCTTCACTCTACCTGAATTTATTAGTCAAACCTTCAATGAAGATCCTCAGTGATGTGACAGTTAAGATGTTAAAATGGAAACTTGGAAACAATCTCTCCTGCCGTATTGCATACAGACAGCTCTTGATTACCCACATGTGGAACAGCAGGGCTGTAACTGTCACTTATCCTAATTCCCTTGGGGCTCTCAAGCAGTCCGCCAGCAGGGCCAAGGGCACAGGGCCCCAAATAAAACCTTCTGACTTCATGTCCTCTGGGTTACACACCCTGTCACTGAGGCGTATCCAGAGGACAAAGGAAATAAGACTAATGATCCAGGGTGGGGGGCTGCCCTTGACCAGACAGCACTGTCTTTGGGCACTGCTAGTGAGTATGTGCCTCAGCTTCAAATGATGCTCTCATTAGATCACAATTGTGATAGAATGATGATTATCATTTGTTAGACATATAAATCACCCCATTCCAGTACTCTTGCCTGGAAAATCCCACAGACGGAGGAGCCTGGTAGGCTGCAGTCCATGGGATCACAAGGAGTCGGACACGACTGAGCGACTTCACTTTCACTTTTCACTTTCATGCATTGGAGAAGGAAATGGCAACCCACTCCAGTGTTCTTGCCTGGAGAATCCCAGGGACGGGGGAGCCTGGTGGGCTGCCGTCTCTGGGGTCGCACAGAGTCGGACACGACTGAAGCGACTTAGCAAGCAGCAGCAGCAGACATATAAATATTTTCAAAAGTTAATTTATTCAACGCAAATATTTTGGGGCCTCCATTCCCCTTCATAGGCTGTGCCAGGAGTGACCACTGCTAACAATACAGGGCTTTTGGGACAGCAGAGAAAGAAGAAACAGTCCAGGCCACCCCAGCCAAGTTCCAGGATGGGTAACACCCACATTAGGCAATCCATTGTTTTGCTTCAATACATTCAATTTTTTTTTTTTTTAAAAGGCCTCCTCTGTAGGTGTATTGACTTATCTAGGGTATCCATTGATTATTTCCTAAAACTATAGGTTCTTAATGCTATATCTGAAACTCTTGGCACCAGGTGCACTTTGGGATTCAGGATTTAAAAAATATATATTTTTTAGATTTTTAGAAAGGTAATATAGTGCATGTATTCTGTATTATCTAACACCCTAAGCAGGGTCTAAAATCAATACATTAACATTTTTGCAGCCAAACATATGAATATTCACACTAGGCAAGATCAATAAGGACTGTCAATAGCCTTGTGTCACATCAGACCAAGATTTGCTGGTCATTTACAGTGCTGCAATCTCTCAGAAGACAATTGCATGCTTTCTGGGTTTAGTAGTTACAGCCTGTGGATCATGTATTTGACTTTTTCAAGAAGTGTCATCTGTCTCTGTTAGTCCTGCCCAGTCATTTAGTTAAGGCAACTTAGCAATGGCTCTTTGAGTAATCTGTGTGAAAAGTAGCATGAAGCTTTTTGTGTGTGTGTGGAATTGCAGAGACCAGAATGATGGGCAGGCCATCTTTTGAAGGAGTGGGGGAAAAAAAAAAATCAATGTTTATGCCTTTGGGTGTTGCAGCTACGTTATTTATCAAACAGGCTAACCAGGATGAAGCAACTTCCGCTCTCTTCTGCCTTTCAAGCACATCAAAGGAGGATGGTGAGAAGAGTGGGCCCAGTTACCCTAATTATACTGTACCAGCTGGCCACGGGCACTGAGAAGAGTTTAGGGAAGGAAATTAGGTTGATGATCTGAGATGCAGCATAAATTCACTTCTTTCCTGATCTGAAAATATCCCTTCCAGTCTTGTAATTCTGTGATATCACTGTATCTTCTAATTAAGAATTTTGGCAGAAAACCTTTTAATATTTTATAAGAAAAGTAACTGCCTACAGGGCTCTTCAGAACCAGTAATTATTCACCCTTTTGACGATGCTACCAGCAATAGCCAGGACAGAGGCTTGGGACTTATAAACTCCTTTCCCTTGGCACCACTAGCTGGGCTGAAAAGTGTCAGTGGTGGTTGCCCCAGGGAGCTCCTGGTTGGTCAGGAGAGAGGAGAAAATGAAGGAAAAGTCTAAGAGAAGAAGAAAGAGATGTGACCTCTCTCCTCGTGGATTTTTAAGAAGGATCATTTGATTTAGAACTTTGAAATGCAAGGTTGGTACCTTATCTTTCCATGCCCTCATCCCATATCTCGCATTAACTAAGTTGCTACTGACAAAAAGGCAACATTATCTGAAATAACTTGCTACCTAGATAAACCTTGCATGCTAAGTCGCTTCAGTTATGTCTGACTCTTTGTGACCCCATGGACTGTGACCCGCTAGGCTCCTCTGTCCATGGGATTTTTCCAGGCAAGAATACTGGAGTTGGTTGCCATTTCCTTTTCCAAGGTAAATCTTACAGAAGGCAGTTTGGAATGAATTGGTTCTTAGGTGTGTAGAACTCACTGCATTGTAGAACTCAGTTTTGTTCAGCAGGTTTTGCTGACTCCCATATCCTCTGTGCTATTAGGCCCCATGTGGAACTTACAGGAAGTCTGGGGTGGGGAGGGGTCTCTACTCCTTTTCCCTGAGATGCGTGCTTGGAAGTGAATGGAAAGAACATTTGGGGTTCATGATCACGTTAGTGTCAAGAAAATGATGGCTGTGACCATCAAGAACTCATTCAACTCAGCTACCTCTATGATAATCAGAACTGGGTCTGGAACCTAGAAGGGGCTTACAAATAATTCTTTTTTATTTTTTGGCTACGCCTCACAGCTTGTGGGAATTTAGTTCCCTGACCAGGGACCTGTGTCCTTGGCAGTTGGAGTGCAGAGTCCTAACCACTGGACCTCCAGGGAATTCCACTTATAAATAACTCTTGAGCAACTGAGTGAAAGTGAAAGAAAGTGAAAGTCGCTCAATCCTGTCGGACTCTTTGAGGCACCATGGACTATGCTGCTGCTACTGCTAAGTCGCTTCAGTCGTGTCCGACTCTGCGACCCCAGAGACAGCAGCCCACCAGGCTCCCCCCGTCCCTGGGATTCTCCAGGCAAGAACACTGGAGTGGGTTGCCATTTCCTTCTCCAATGCATGAAAGTGAAAAGTGAAAGTGAAGTCGTTCAGTCGTGTCCAACTCTTAGCGACCCCATGGACTGCAGCCTACCAGGCTCCTCCGTCTGTGGGATTTTCCAGGCAAGAGTACTAGAGTGGGGTGCCATTGCCTTCTCCATAGTACATGCAATTCTCCAGGCCAGAATACTGGAATGGGTAGCCTTTCCCTTCTCCAGGGGATCTTCCCAACCCAGGGATCAAACTGAGTAAATAACTCTTAAAATAGTAAAGTTTTGCTTAGGCTTCAAAGGTTCATCTAGTCAAGGCTATGGTTTTTCCTGTGGTCATGTATGGATGTGAGAGTTGGACTGTGAAGAAGGCTGAGCACCTAAGAATTGATGCTTTTGAACTGTGGTGTTGGAGAAGACTCTTGAGAGTCCCTTGGACTGCAAGGAGATCCAACCAGTCCATTCTGAAGGAGATCAGCCCTGGGATTTCTTTGGAAGGAATGATGCTAAAGCTGAAACTCCAGTACTTTGGCCACCTCATGTGAAGAGTTGACTCATTGGAAAAGACTCTGATGCTGGGAGGGATTGGGGGCAAGAGGAGAAGGGGACGACAGAGGATGAGATGGCTGGATGGCATCACTGACTCGATGGATGTGAGTCTGAGTGAACTCCGGGAGTTGGTGATGGACAGGGAGGCCTGGCGTGCTGCGATTCATGGGGTCGCAAAGAGTTGGACACGACTGAGTGACTGATCTGATCTGATCTGATAAAAGGGATAGAAATGTACTTCATACATTGAACACATGCACACAATGTTACCAGCTGGATTGTGTGGCCCGCCTCCCATTCATATGTTGAAGTTCTAACTCCTAGAACCTCAGAGTGTGATTGTATTTAGAGGCAGGGTCTTTAAAGAGGTAATTAAATCTAAATGAGGTCATTAGGGTGGGCCTTAATCCCAGGTGATTGGTGTCTTTATAAAAAAGAAGAAATTTGGACTCAAATATTATCAGGGGAAGGATGTGTGAAGGCACAGGGAGAAGACCACCAGCTTTAAGCCAAGGAGAGAGGCCTTGCAAGAAACTCACCTTTCTAGGACATTGATCTCAGACTTCTAGCCTCCAGAACTGTGATAAAATAGATTTCTGTTGTTTTAGCCATCCAGACTGCTGCTACTTTCTTAAGGCAACCCAGGCAACTAACACACATGAAGACTATAAGACATGTGTAGGGAAATAAAATAGAATTCAACAGGGTCAAAACTGACCAAGACTACTAATCTAGCTGCACCAAAGATGTTTTCGTCCTTTAAACACTTTTCCTTAGCGTCTTTGAAGTTAGAAGGGTTTTTCTTTCCTCTTCTTATATCTTGAATGGAGTAGGCCTCTTTTCCAAAAGCTGGTTTCAAGCATTGGAAACACTGCTTTGTCTCCTGTCCCTACATTTCTTTGTAATAATCAGAAACAGTGATGCCCAGCCCATGAATAAGAGCTGTGGCAGCTATGTGCGTGCAAACTTCCTTAGAGCTGTGAGGGTCCAGAAAGGGGAAATTCCTAGATATGCTCTTTGGCTCATCTTTACTTTTCTCTCACTCAGAACCACTTCAAGAGCATCTCGGAGGGAGAAAACAATGTCCCCAGAAGAGCAGCCTCTGGGGACAGTTGTGGGGAGGGGGAGGGGTAGAAATCAGGCATATTTATGGGCTCATGGAGTCTCTTCTACCCCATCCCAGCTGAGAGAGTAAAGGCAGAAGGAAATAAAGCAGGTTTTCATCAAGGTTTGGTGATGTCCTATTTCAGAAAGAACTTAAGTGGCACAGAGATGTGTATATTTCAAGATAAGATAAATAAAAATAAGAAATACAAATAAGACAAAGAAGCAGTCATGTTTGCGAGGCAAGATGGATCCAAGGGTGAGGTCAGTAGCCAAAAAGCATGCCATGAATTTGCCAGTTTTTGCTCCTGGGTGTGGGGTGTGGGTACAAATGTATACATTTTAGGGGAGTTTCAGCTCTCTGGCAACTTGCTGGGGGGGAAAAAAACTTCTATTAGTGATATCATTCACAGTGTCCATGAGGTAAGCACAAACTAAGTGCCCTGGGCATGACACTCAGGGCAGAGAGAGATTAAATCCTCAGGTTACAATCTTTTTCTATTCAGTATGAGCTGGTGTTGTTACGCTGAAATTCATTTCACCCAATAGATGACCAGCCCAAGTTTCTATGCATGAAGCAGGGTACTTAAAGCTGGTGCATTGGGACAACCCAGAGAGATGGGATGGGGAGGGAGGCGGGAGGGGGGCTCAGGATGGGGGGTGGGGGACACATGTACACTCGTGGCTGATTCATGTCAATGTATGGCAAAAACCATCACAATATTGTATTATGTGCATTTTCTAATTGTTGTACAATCATTGTTTATATAATAAAATGAGGAGAAACCAAGGGAAAAAAAATTCATTTCACTCAAAGCAGTTTTGGGTGTTGGTAGGGGAGAGATGCCAATAAAATCTAAGTTTAGTATAAAATCAAAAGGAGTACGTGCAGAAAGAAAAATTCATGACTCTTTCAATTTTTATTTAGCTGTATAATACTGAGTACTAGATTCACTAGGAAATTTTGGGAAATGGCCTGGCTCTATGCTATATTGTGGAATAATAGAGTCTCTGAAAATTGGCACAGCGAGGGACTTCAGGAACCAAGCCCTCATTTTCTTTCCTAGACGAAACTCAGAGAGGTTAGGTAATTTCAAGGTCACACAGTGATTAGTAGCAGAGCTGGGGACCAAAATACATATTATTTTCATCCCAGCCCAATGCATTTGGACATCAAAGGCTGCTTAAGAGTCTTAGTTTGAACTCATACTTTCTGAGGTCATTAAAAATATGTTACTTGTAAAAAGCTTCACTTTCAAGCACTCAGCTGTGTGCAGACAGATAAATGCAGATTAGAGTTGGTTCTCCTGTGAGCAGGTTACTGTTCTATTTTTAGTATTTTACCTGTTGACACTCTAGAGATCAAATTCTTCTGCCTATTGTTCTATTACCAGCACTTATTAGACGGGCCTTGTTACATATAAAACATTGTCTTTGTTTGGCTGCCAGTGAAAACATTCATGTAGATGCAAGAACATTTGCTCTTTACATGGTTTGAAAAAAGCAGAGTAGTATTCTGGTTTTAACTGGACCAATTCTTTATGAAAAACTTATTTCCATCATGATCTTTCTTTAGAGAACTCAAAAATCAATGTGTTTACCATAATAATTTGGAGCAAGAAGTCAGAAAACAAGATTTTATAAAACATAATTGCTTTAGAGTCTAAAAATAGAATTATGCCAAGAGTAGGAGATATCAAATCACCTCAGATCAAGTGTCCTTTTCATTTAAAACATTTCTAAATGCACATTTGGAAAAGGATTCAGGCAATGTATCCTTATGCGATTTAAGTGCAGACAAATTCTATCACTTAAAAATGTCATTAAGGGGAAAAAAGGAGGCATTAAGGTGATCTTTCTTTCCTCCTGGCTGCTGCCTGTTCTGAGTTTGTTTTCTTCTGGTGTTTCTGATCCCCAAAGCTCTATTAAAAAGGGATATAGCGGTCTGTTACTTTTCACCTTCTCTTTACAGTTCCAAACCTGTCTCCGAATCCTATGGAGATGCTGCAGAGATCCCTAAGGTTACCAAAGCAATTTTCCAGCAAATGGATATAACCTCCTTTGTACACAAGGATAAACCAAAATACTAAAAACAGATATGTAGGACTCAGAACAGAACGAAACATTCTGATACTTGACTGGATTTTTGTATTTATTACCCACCTTCAGCTCGGCAACTGCCTTATTGCAATCCCATGCCTACCAAAAAGGAGCATCCTTGGGGTCCACTGTGGTGAAATAGAACCATCTACATCCATGAGTACTAAGAATCCTGTCTTTTGGGCTTTTGCAGCATTTTTATCAGAATGCTGATTTTAGTGTTCTGAAAGGACAATTGTATATAACATGTTGACATGAACAAATTAAATTGTTCATTTTCCTTCAGTTCAGTTCAGTCGCTCAGTCGTATCCAACTCTTTGCGACCCCATAAATCGCAGCACGCCAGTCCTCCCTGTCCATCACCAACTCCCAGAGTTTACTCAAACTCATGTCCATCGAGTCAGTGATGCCATCCAGCCATCTCATCCTCTGTCGTCCCCTTCTTCTCCTGCCCCCAATCCCTCCCAGCATCAGAGTCTTTTTCAATGAGTCAACTCTTCGCATGAGGTGGCCAAAGTACTGGAGTTTCAGCTTTAGCATCATTCCTTCCAAAGAAATGCCAGGGCTGATCTCCTTCAGAATGGACTGGTTGGATCTCCTTGCAGTCCAAGGGAGTCTCATTTTCCTTAAGCCACCCAAATTACCTGCATTCTGAGCGGTTGAGTTATAGATCTCCTATATATGATGTCAGCTATTTTACATCAACTCCAGCTTCTTGGATTTAATTTATATTATTTTAAATTTTTGTATCCATTCATTAAAAAAAAAAAAAAGATTTTTGAAGCCCTAGAACGTGCCAAGCTCTGTGCCTTAAAAGAAACTTGTAAAAATTAATTTGAGATATTATTCACAGACAACCAGATACATTTCAAGGATAATGTTAATTGAAAAAGAAAGACTTGGTATGACTGCAGCTCTCTAAAAATGCATCAACTCAGGTATAGAACAAAGGGAAATGAGACTCGGGACTTCCCTGATGGTCCAGGGGTTAAGAATCTGCCTGCCAACGCAGGGGACACAGGTTCAATCCCTGGTCCAGGAAGATCCCACATTCCTTGGAGCCTCTAAACTCGAGCACCACATCTACCAATCTGGCACCCTAGAGCCCGATCACCGCAACTAGGGAGCAGCCCTCGCTCACTGCAGTTAGAGAAAGCGCGCACACAGCAAAGAAAATCCAGTGCAGCCAAAAATAAACAAAAATAATAAAAAGGAAATGAAAATTGTTTGTATTAGGGTTGAGTGATTATAGAAGATTTTTTCCTTAAAAATAATCAAAATTTCTAAGTTTTTAAGAAGAAAAAAATTCATATATACATACCATTTAATTTAGATAATTCTGAATAATTCAAGTTACCAGAATTTCCTGCATCTTTTTTTTTCACTCCTGTGTCTCCAGAACCTAGCATACAGCCTGGCACAAAAAGGTTTTGCCAATGTTTGTTGAATGAAGTAATTCAAGTGAAAGAATTGTGGATCTTTTATTAATTTGGACTCATCATCTCATTTGTTGATCTGATGTTCACAAAGGCCTGTCTGGCATTTGCCTGTAGCCGGCAAAACAGTAACGGATCACTCTGCTCTCTTTGTATTATTTATAGGAATATTTTGCACCATCTCCCTCTGCACTTACGCTGCCAGCATCTCCTATGATTTGAACCGGCTCCCGAAGCTAATTTATAGCCTGCCTGATGATGTGGAACACGGCTACAGCTGGTCTATCTTTTGTGCCTGGTGCAGTTTAGGCTTTATTGTGGCAGCTGGAGGTCTCTGCATTGCTTACCCATTTATCAGCCGGACCAAGATTGCACATCTAAAGTCTGGCAGGGACTCCACGGTATGACTGTCCACACTCAAGTTCACTGCTTGGTGGCCCCGTCCACAGTGCGGACGACTCTTGAAGGGGACGGAGCAGAGTTTGAGTCAGGATCCCAAGCACAAATACCGTCTTTTACATTCCAGTCTGTTGCCTGCCAGCCCCTTGTGGATGACTGATATCTAATCATGCAAAACCTCCATACTTTTCTAAGGACAAGACTACTGTGGATTCAAGTGCTTTAATGACTATTTATGCTTTGACTATGAGGAGTAGGGAACAGTGCCATGGAACATTTCTCGGTTTAGAAAGAGAGGAAACTGCAATGGAAAAATTTGTACGATTGCCACTTATTTCAGAAAGTTTGTATATAACAATTACCCGAGAGTCATTTCTATTTGCAAAAGGATTCATAACAAAGCGAGTATAATTTTCTTGTTGTTGTACCATGCTTGTTAAATTTTCATGCTGCACCTTCAGAACTTGTCCTAATGGTGTCTTGTTGTGTCAGCTCCAAATATTTGTGCATTATTTGTTGATGTTTTTTGTTACAGGAAGATTCTTCTGTTGCCTTATTTATTTTTAATTGAAGTCTCTTCTCCTTCTTTGTACTGGAATCGAAATCATAAGAGAAACAGACCAACCGTGGAAGAGTTACCCTGTAATACTATGCAGTATTGTTTGAAGTCCTGTCTGTTGTTCAACCTGTCTCTTTATGTTAACCGGATCTCTGCATTAAATGACTGCCTCCTTGTTAATCTGGGTGTGTTCTTCTGTCTTTCAGCCATGGCAGTAGGTCTCCCTAGCCATTTGGACAGGTGAGAACTCTTGTTTTTCACAGACTTGTTTCATTTCAGTGAGGTTGGTCATTTTTATTTATCTTTTGTGGCACCCACACATATGCTATTGACAAAAGATATCATTTTTCAAGCTTCTTTTAAAACCTCACTGAAGTATTTTGAGTTTTCTTCTCTCCCTCTTCCTCTCTGTGTGCGGTCTGCCTGGCATGTAGCCAGTGATAAGGATTTACAGTTTCTGGCCTTATCCTTGGACCTCCTAAGCCAATGGGTTTCAACCTTGGCTGCACAGCAGAATCACCTGCTTAATCATCTTCACTTGTACCTAAACTGTGCCCTGTCCCAGAGCAATTATCATAGAATATCTGCAGCTGGGCCTCGGCTTGAATAATTTTGGAAAAGAAACACCTCAGGTATGACGTGCAGCTGTGATAAAGAGTCACTGTACTGCGTCAGAGCTGTGGTTATCTCCTTAATAGCTAACATTCATTTAGCACGTACTGTGTGCCAGTAACTGGACTGTTTTTTCCAGGTATAATTTCATTCAAATCCTCTCAAAAGTTCTATCAGGTAGTGTTAGGCAGCACCCTGCAAGCCTTGTGGATGACCAGCCTCAAGACGGAAGAAAGAGCCCAGAGACAGCGACAGAGAGACATCAGCAGTTTATTGGACATGAAATCTTACACATCTGAAGCAAAAAGGTCCTAGAGCAATACCCCTCAGTAGATGGCAGGCAGGCTATGGCAGTGGTCTTTGCTACCTGGGGGAGAAGGAGGCTACCATTTCTCAGGGAATTGATGTCAGATTGGCTCATTAGTTACCAGGGAAACAAGAAGCTGAGACACCTTCCCTCACAGCCCCGCCCCGCAGCTTAACAACTATCATGAGGGTGTATGTTTCCCTTTAATAAACTAGCAGGTGGAACCATTCTGGCCTAAGGGGCAGGGGGCAAGCATATTCCCTTGAGTAGGGTGTAGGTAAAGCAGGGATGGATCAAGCAGAGGATGTGCTGAGAGCAAGAGAAGAACTATCTTGAGTGGCCTGATCATCCAGGTAGGTACTTTTATTCCATTTTACTGACAATGAAGCTGAAGGGCAGACTCAGAGCACTTGCTTCATTTTTTTTTTTTTTTTTAATGTGTGGGTATAGGACAAAATTAAAACTCTTCCATGGCGTTTCCTTATCTTTTAAATGGAAAAGTGTGTATGTTCAGTTCCTAAGCCGTGTCCGACTCTTTATGACACCACAGACTGTATATAGCAGGCTCCTCTGTCCATGGGGTTTTCCCAACAAGAGTACTGGAGTGGGTCGCCATTTCCTCCCCCTGGGGATCATCCCAAACTAGGGATTGAGCCAGCATCTCCTGTGTCTTCTGCACTGGCAGGCAGATTCTTTACCACTATGCCACCTGGGAAGCCCTAAATGGAAGGGTAGGTTTACTAGCTAATTTTTTGCTTTTCCTTTTAAAAACTTTGGCATTATCTGATATTCTACATACAACATGTGAGAAAGATGGTCTATAAAAGAGAAAAGATGTTATACCAGAAGTACAGCAGTGTTTCAGATTTTAATTTTGTAAAAGATTTTTCTCTCTTCATGATGAAACTTGATTTGGTGATTGTAGAAGGACAGTGATAATCTACCTACCCCTGCCCAAAAATCAAACTTCCGCATATTTTCACGTAAGCCTTTCAGAAGAGGTTAGATGATCTGGGTGATCTCATAAGCTCTTGTTGAGGCCTGTGGCCATATTCCCCGACAATCTCTCAGGCCTATTTAATAAACCCATCCCTCTGGATGAGATCAGAGATGTATAGAAAGGGGCAATTATTTTCATTCATTACTTATGTGGGAAATTTTCAAAGCTGGAGAGCCGTTTCTTTGAAGTTTTCTTTAAAGAGCCCCACAGAAGATGTCAGGACTCTTGAGCATTTATATTCCAACCACCAGAGCAGCGTCTGAGTAAGTGACGTTTGAAGTTTCTGAAAAGCTTCCCAGGGGCTTGAGGTGTGAGTGGAAGAGAGACTCAGAGTGACAGAAGGTTGAAGGGTTCACGTACTAGAAAGATTTGCCCAGAAGCCAAGGGAGTACACTTAGGATGCAAACTTGTGTTGGCAAGAACAGAGCTTCCCTGCCTTTCAGCCAAAGGGAGCTCAGAGCAAGGTTTCTTGCTTTCTATTTACTATCTTAGAGTGTGAGTAAATGTTGCCAAAGACAGGCATTTGGCTTCCAGTCCTTAGGCTTCTCATAGAGGTGTTTTCTTAATTATCTTGCAAATGAGGAGTGATTGAAATGGCCACACAGTACTGCATGTGCAGAAGAATTAATTAATGTTGTTCTCATGTTCTCTCTCTCCCACTTGGAGTTACATGCCTGTAGCTAGGCTACGTGTGTGTGTGTGTGTATGTTTTGCCTCGGGTATTTTTGCAGAGCAGAAAGCAGAGGTAGCTGATATTCTTGAAGAGAGGATGCAGAAGTCCAGAAGGGAGGCCAGGCTAGAGGACTGACTTTGTGGGCGAGAAGTGCTCAAGGGCATCCCGGAGAATGGAGAGAGAAAAGGGTGGCAGGCCTGTGATTAGCTGGGTCTGTGCATTTCTTGGAAGGATTTCGCCAATGACTCGGTGAAAGAATCCACCTGCAGTGCAGAAGACCAGGTTTGATCCCAGGGTTGGGAAGATCCCCTGGAGGAGGAAATGGCAACCCGCTCCAATATTCTTGCCTGAAAATTCCCATGGATGGAGGAGCCTGGCGGAATATAGTCCAGAAGGTCACATGGAGTCGGACACAACTGAGCGACTAAGCACAAGCACATGAATTTCTTGAGGTTATCAGGACCTTGGGAAGGATGGCTGTGTGGGTGTCCAGAAATACTGGGCCCTTAGTACAATGGCTCTCATGCCCCAACCATGGTTTCAGAGCAACAGAATCAATGGGCTGGGAGGGACCACTCCTTGGAATAATGGACCTCTCAGTGGTGGCCTGTCTGACCCTTGGGAGGTCTGGGAATGTTGGTACAGTTTGTGTGTGTCCCCAGTAATGACTGAGAGCAAATACCCCCTAGACCTGCAAGGAAGGGCTTTGAATAAAAAGTAAATAAATTTACAGAACACCTGAGATTGTAGACTAAGATTCAAGTCCATCTGCCATATATAGATAATATTTACCGAAAAAGAGAGCTCTACCCAAAGCCTTGATGAGATAATCATAGGCCACATGGACCCCTCCTTTTATCAGTATCATTTTTGGTTTATTTGCAATGTTAGAACATTGCTGCCCACTCAAAGGAAACCCTATCCCCTCCTTCTTTGAAGCACCATGGACGCTTAATAAGCAAGAGTCCTGGTATACTTTAAATATTTGTTGAATTCTAAGTGGTTTTCTAGGCACTTGGGGAACACCAATGAAGCAAAACAGACCAAAATTATTGCCCCTGTGAAGCTTTTTCTAGTAAAATGCAATAAAGTACAAATAAAAAATGTGTTACCCTTTCAAGCCCCATGTGGATGCTAAGTCACTTCAGTCACACACAACTCTTTTCAACTATATATTCAACTATATATTTCAACAATTCGTTTCTTACTATATATTGTAAGTTGCCACGTTCCTCTGTCGATGGGATTCTCCAGATGAGAATACTGGAGTGGGTTGCCATTTTCTCCTCCAGGGGATCCTCCCGACCCAGGAATCAAGCCTGCATCTCTTGGATCTCCTGCAGTGGCTGGTGGATTCTTTACCACTAGCACCACCTAGGAAGTTCCTTCAGGCCCCACATGATTCCATAAATCCAGGATTAAAGTAATTCAATCCAGTTATTAAGTAAGTTTCTTTTGAATTATGTTTTCATTGGCTATGTGCTTCACTTCATATCATTCTTATTTGAATCTATCAGTAGCATGAAAAGTACATTATTAATTTTTTTTGGTGGTGGGAATGAGTTTGCCTCTTGCAGACTTCCCAGCTGACTAATCACCTGCTCACCCCTAACTGGATGAGAGACTCTTGCAAGGTGTACACTGTGTCTTGTTTGAGTTTTGTCTCCAGTGTTTAGCTCTGGAACCCAACAGGTGCTTATAAACCTTTGTGGAATAAATGTGTGAGTTCAGTCATAAAAACAAACTCTCCTCTTCCCTGGACAGAACTGACTCTGTTAGCACCAATTTTAGGGAACCCATAAAAAAATAAACAGTAGTATAATAGGCTAAATGGAATGAGAATATAGCTTGGCAAGCAAGGAAGTCTCATTAGAATAATTAAAAGGACTATTAACCTAAACTATCCCAGATATAACTTGAAATGTGTTACGAACTAAGTACCATGGGACATTTATTTGATGGTTCGAACAGTACTACATTAGTAACCTCAATATGGTTCTACACCTCATTTTAAAGTTTTTCCATTTATGTGCTGATATGTTTCAGATCTCTAATTGGAATTCTGAAAGGAATGCTTCAAAAATAATTTCCTTTGAATGTAAATAGCTATACAGACCAAGAACCCTTTTAAATTGCATTATTTGAATTTCCCTGGGGCCCTGTCGTTTGACCGGAAGTTCTCCTTGCTGTAGGACAACCACAAATGCCTGACGATGCTCAGGTCACCCCACTGCATACTGGGAACATGGCCATCCAATACATTTCCTCTTTGTATACAACCTATATTTTGCCATCCTTCAAAAGAAAGATTTCTAATTGTCCTAAAATCTAATAGAATATGTCTTCTTACAGCATCTGTAAGAGGAAAACAAAATGGTTGGCTATAAAATAAGATACTGTTCTGTCTTCCTATTTTTTCCTCTGTCAGCATGTACCGTACGGTAGAACACTGTCTGCTATGTGCAAGGCCTTGGGCTACACGTGGACTTCTGTCAGGGTCTGTCTGCAGACAAGAAATGAGGGAAGACCATTGGCTGGAGGGGTAAGAGCAAGGGGCAGTGGTGTAGGAGAGACTTCGAGGATGGGCAGGGCCTTCCTGGTCACCATAAGGAGATGAGGTTTTATTCTGGCCTTGAAAAGCAATGAAAGTCTTTAATGAAGGACAACAATGGGATCTGGTTTCTGTTTTAACAATGTCAGTGTTGTTGCTGGATGGAGAATAGATTGGAAGGAGGCAAGACTTGAAGTGGAGAAGCCCATTGAGAAGGGGGGTGGTTGTTGCTGGAGTCCTGGAGGTGTAATGGTGGGTACGAATATGATGAAGATAGAAGTGGGGAGGTATACTTTATAGATGGAATTGACAAGGCATGCTGGTAAGGTAGATGGAGAGGGGGAAAAGAGGGGACATTATCAAGGATGACAACTAAGTAATTTTTGATTGTTCAGTTACTAAGTTGTGTCTGACTCTTTGTGACCCCCTGAACTGCAGCACACCAGGCTTCCCCATCCTTCACTATCTCCCGGAGTTTGCTCAAACTATGTCCATTGAGTCAGTGATGCCATCCACCATCTCATCTTCTGTTATCCCCTTCTCTTGCCCTCAATCTTTCCCAGCATCAGGGTCTTTTCCAATGAGTCAGCTCTTCCCCTCAGGTGGCCAAAGTATTGGAGCTTCAGCTTCAGTCCTTCCAATGAACACCTAGGACTGATCTACTTTAGGATTGACTGGTTGGATCTTCTTGCAGTCCAAGGGACTCTCAAGAGTCTTCTCCAGCACTACAGTTCAAAAGCATCAATTCTTTGGCACTCAGCCTTCTTTATGGTCCAACTCACACATCCATACATGACTACTGGAAAAACCATAGCTTAGACTATTATGGACCTTTGTCCGCAAAGTGACATCTCTGCTTTTTAATACACTGTCTAGGATTGGCATAGCCTTTCTTCCAAGAAGCAAGTATCTTTTAATTTTGTGGCTGCAGTCACCATCCACAGCAATTTTGGAGCCCAAGAAAATAGGTTATTTACTAAGGAAATTATGGTTCTTATATCAAAAAGGCATATAGCAATTTGAAAAAAGAAAACAATACAAAGTTTTATGGCAAACACAGTGTCACCTAGGATGGCACCTGTGTTAAGATAAATCCTGAGTGGAGCCCAGGATTGAAAAGCTGTAGCTGAGAATGTGTTCTAGTGACTGCAATGTGCTTTCTCTCTAATTGATCCAATGCTGGCCTCGTCCTCTTTGGTTTATAGTTGTTCTCCAGAAGCTGCTTATACAGTGTTGGCAAATAGGATTCAGTCTGAGTAGGAACTTGATCATTTACTGGTGTTCGGGAAGATTTCAGTCCAGCCAGAGAGGAAAGGATGTAGTGATTGTAAGTGAATGGGGAAGGCAGATGTCATGCCCTGGCCACCCCTAGCTTAAATTCAACCTGACAGACTATTGGCCTGCGTTCATTAAGTCTCCATCATGTCTGAGGGCTGGTATTACTGACATTCACCAAACGCACAGACCACTACCCCATCATCTGCTCGTTCTGGATGGCCAAGTCTCGGATGATGCCACCACCTTGAGAGCGTGGGTTGTGAGTATAGAGAACTGTATTCTCAAGCTATTTAGGAAACATTCTAAATCTACACAGGCCCCTAGAGGTAAATCCCCTAAATACTATGTAGATGTGGAATGACATCCTCTGGGAATTCTGGAAAGTGCATGGAAGCTTTGCTGGAGTGGGGGTTCATGAAGACTCCACTAGATCCTGGCAAGAAGGGCCTGGGACCCCACTGACAGTGCCCCCAGAACACAACAGATCCCTCAGAAATCACAGAGAGATGTCAGGCTCTGGATGTTTAGTTTTTGAATTATAAAACACCATTTATTTTTATCCTCCTGGCTTTGCCTGTCAATCAAGTTGACTGTGATGAGACCTCAATACTTGCTTTGGGAACTGGGCCATGCTGGAACCTGACTTCACTGGATGTGGCATCAGTGGGCTTCAAACTCATTCCGCACACATGAAACACATCACAGCTCTCCACACCGGTGGAAGCTGTTAAGCACTGGGCTGCAGAAAGGGACCCAGGCAGCTGCATAAATTGTTGAGGTTTTCTCATCTCTCTCTAAGCCCTGGTTTCCATTTGTTAGTTCTGGACTCTCTTGGATGCTCAAAAAAACCACTTTCCATTTTCAAAGCACTTGAATTTAAGAGGCTGGTGCTGGAGTTTTATTCCTGTCAATTTCCAGGTCTCCTTCATTCTTGTAAATGTTAGATATAAATGAGAAGTGGAAAAGAAAGCTCTGATTTTTAAGTCCTCTCCAGTTTTGTTTCTTGACATTGATGAGATGCTGAAGGGAAGGACTGAGTTTTCTTAGGGACTGTTCCAGGACATCTTCCTTACAAACATTCAGTTCAGTTCAGTTGCTCAGTCATGTCCAACTCTTTGCAACCTGAAGGACTGCAGCATGCCAGGCTTCCCTGTCCATCACCAACTCCCGGAGCTTGCTCAGACTTATGTCCATTGAGTTGGTGATGCCATCCAACCATCTCATCATCTGTTGTCCCCTTCTCCTCCTGCCCCCAATCCTTCCCAGCATCAGTCTTTTCCAATGAATCAGTTCTTCACATCAAGTGGCCACAGTATCGGAGTTTCATCTTTAGCATCAGTCCTTCCAATGAATATTCAGGACTGATTTCCTTTAGGATGGACTGGTTGGATCTCCTTGCAGTCCAAGGGACTCTCAAGAGTCTTCTCCAACACCACAGTTCGAAAGCATCAATGCTTCTGCACTCAGCTTGCTTTATAGTCCAACTCTCACATCCATACATGACTACTGGAAAAACCATAGCTTTGACTAGACAAACCTTTGTTGGCAAAGTAATGTCTCTGCTTTTTAATATGCTGTCTAGGTTGGTCATAGCTTTTCTTCCAAGGAGTAAGCATCTTTTAATTTCATGACTGCAGTCACCATCTGCAGTGATTTTGGAGCCCCCCAAAATAAAGTCTGTTACTGTTTTCATTGTTTCCCCATCTATTTGCCATGAAGTGACAGGATCAGATACTATGATCTTAGTTTTCTGAATGTTGAGTTTTAAGCAACTTTTTCACTCTCCTCTTTTACTTACATTACTTTCATAAGTTCTTCTTCACTTTCTGCCATAAGGGTGGGGTCACCTGCATATCGGAGGATATTGATATTTCTCCCAGCAGTCTTGATTCCAGCTTGTGCTTCATCCAGCCCAGCATTTCTCATGATGTACTCTGATATATAAGTTAAATAAGCGGGGTGACAATATGCAGCCTTGACATACTCCTTTCCCGATTTGGAACCAGTCTATTGTTCCATGTCCAGTTCTAACTGTTGCTTTTTGACCTGCATACAGATTTCTCAGGAGGCAGGTCAGGTGGTCTGGTATTCCTGTCTCTTGAAGAATTTTCCAGTTTGTCATGATCCACACAGTCAAAGGCTTTGGCGTAGTCAATGAAGCAGAAGTAGATGTTTTTCTGGAACTCTCTTGTTTTGTCGATGATCCAACAGATGTTGGCAATTTGATCTCTGATTCCTCTGCCTTTTCTAAATCCAGCTTGAACATCTGGAAGTTCATGGTTCATGTACTGTTGAAGCCTGGCTTGGAGAACTCTGAGCCAGAATTTACTAGCATGTGAGATAAGTGCAATTGTGCAGTAGTTTGAGCATTCTTTGGCATTGCCTTTCTTTGGGTTTGGAATGCAATCCTTTTCCAGTCCTGTGGCCACTGCTGAGTTTTGCTGAGTTTTCCAAATTTGCTGGCATATTGAATGCAGCACTTTCACAACATCATCTTTTAGGATTTGAAACTTGAAGTCCATCACCTCCACTAGCTTTGTTTGTAGTGATGCTTCCTAAGGCCCACTTGACTTCGCATTCCAGGATGTCTGGCTCTAGGTGAATGATCACACCATCATGGTTATCTGGGTCATGATCTTTTTTGTACAGTTCTTCTGTGTATTCTTGCCACCTTTTCGTAATATCTTCTGCTTCTGTTAGGTCCCTACAATTTCTGTCCTTTATTGTGCCCATCTTTGCATGCAATGTTCCCTTGGCATCTCTAGTTTTCTTGAAAAGATCTCTAGTCTTTCTCATTCTATCGTTTTCCTCTATTTCTTTGCATCCATCACTGAGGAGGGCTTTCTTATCCCTCCTTGGTTTTCTTTGGAACTCTGCATTCCAATGGATATATCTTTCCTTTTCTCCTTTGCCTTTCGCTTCTCTTCTTTTCACAGCTATTTGTAAGGCCTCCTCAGACAACCATTTTTCCTTTTTGCATTTCTTTTTCTTGGGGATATTCCTGATCCCTGTTTCCTGTACAATGTCATGAACCTCCATCCATAGTTCTTCAGCCACTCTGTCTATCAGATCTAATCCCTTGAATCTATTTGTCACTTCCACTGTATAATCATAAGGGATTTGATTTAGGTCATACCTGAATGGTCTAGTGGTTTTCCCTACTTTCTTCAATTTCAGTCTGAATTTGGCAATAAAGAGTTCATGATCTGAGCCACAGTCAGCTCCGGGTCTTGTTTTTGCTGACTGTATACAGCTTCTCCATCTTTGGCTGCAAAGAATATGTTGCTGCTAAGTTGCTTCACTCATGTCTGACTCTGGGCGACCCTATGGACAGCAGCCCACCAGGCTCCTCTGTCCACAGGATTCTCTAGGCAAGAATACTGGAGTGGGTTGCCATTTCCTTCTCCAGCAAAGAATATAATCAATCTGATTTTGGTATTGACCATCTGGTGATGTCCATGTGTAGAGTCTTATCTTGTGTTGTTGGAAGAGGGCGTTTGCTATGACCAGTGTGTTCCCTTGGCAAAACTCTGTTAGCCTTTGACCAACTTCATTTTGAACTCCAGGGCCAAATTTGCCTGTTACTCCAGGTATCTCTTGACTTCCTACTTTTGCATTCCAGTCCCCTATAATGAAAAGGACATCTCTTTTGGGTGTTGGTTATAGAAGGTCTTGTAGGTCTTCATAGAACCATTCAACTTCAGCTTCAGCATTACTGGTTGGGGCATAGACTTGGATTATTGTGATATAGAATGGTTTACCTTGGAAACGAATGGAGATCATTCTGTCGTTTTTGAGACTGCATTCAAGTACTGCATTTCAGACTTTCTTGTTGACTAGAATGGCTAATCCATTTCTTCTAAGGGATTCTTGCCCACAGTAGTAGATATAATGGTCATCTGAGTTAAATTCACTGATTTCAGTCCATTTTAGGTTCTATAGCTCCTTTCTAAATGGAGAAACTAAGGCTCCTTGTGGTTAAATCACCTTCTCTAAGGTATCAAATGGCAGAGCCAAGGTTTAGATACTGGCCTGCTGACTCCAAAGTCATTGCTTTTTCCACTTTTCCACATGACATCCACACCACCTACTGGAGCCCCAGGACAAACACTGCCAGTCCACTTTTAGCTATATTTGATTTTATTTTTCAAAGTCGTGTACATCTAGATATGTTCATACTCCCCCACATTTTTTATGGTTCCCCTTGGACGTTATTGCTCTGCAGTTTTTAATCAAGCTACTGCATTTCTAAACCAGAGCACACACTGACCTTTGTAATTCTCTAAAGAATGCCAGACCTATTTTTACAAGCACAGAACCTCTCCTTACATGAGTGACCTTCGGCAGCCTAAAGGTATGACAGCAATTTTAATTACCTTCTTGGCACTTCCCCCACTGAACATTTTGAGAAATTCCCATGTCACCAGGGTGGCTCAAAGATTAATATTTAAGTGGGTGGGTCTGCCTTCTTTTGTCCTGAGAAAGCATTCCTGATGGCTTTTTAAAAATGATTAAATGAGAGCAATTACTCAGAAAGGAGGCTATACAGTTAGAAATAGTATCAGATTTCAGAGACTCATGGATTTTAGTCCTTGTTTTGTGACTGTCTTGATGTACAGTACTGAAAACCAGTCACCTCTCCTGAACCTCTAGACACATCCATGAGCTTATGTGATTTCCAGGGATGTTGGCAATCACCACACTTTTGAGAAGCCCATGAAATACTTTGAATACTTTGGTAAACTTTTATTTATCCAAGTTGAATGCAACTTTGAAAATATAGCATGGGGATTACACAAACAGTAAAGTAAAGCCATCTGATGTTGAGTCAAAAAAGGATATCCTACAGGTTCTTCTTATTTTTTTTTCTAATGAATCAAGGAGAGTACTTCATTTTATGTTTTCTCTTGGAGAGGTTGATCACTGAGTGGTGAGTTCAAAACCAAACCAAACCAAACCTCAAGGCAGCCTTGGAAGGTATATGGAGGCCCTCATCGTCATCCCTGTTGACAAGAGAGGAAACGAGACTGAGTATTAACCTAAGATCTCTCAGCCAGTCTCTAGTGAGGTGTCTAACACCCTAAACAGAACAGCTAAGTAGATTTTGAGGTTGAACAAAGCATCTGTATTCCTGCAAACATGTCAATTGGGCATCTGTGTCTGCTTTATATGCCTCTGCTGTGACTACAGTAAATCACTATTGTGCCAACACGTTTCTCAGATAACGTGGACTAGGGGATGGAAACTAAACCAAGTGTGAAAGGTAATCTGGAGGAGATAACACAAGTGATTAATGTGGTATTGATTCAAAGGATGAGCCAGTTCTTAAACAAAGAATTTTCAAATCAAGTAACAGTTTAAAGAGTGTTCATAGGAGTGAGGAATGGTTTTCAAGGGAACTGAGGTGAAGGAGAGGGAGTAATGAGGGTGAGCTGGAGAGAGATGGATTAAAGGGCTAAGAGTTTTGTGGAGCTGGACAGGGCTGGATGCATGGATGCCCGCTTTTCACAACCTTGTCCAAAAAAATACCTGTGGCTGCGGGGAGCCAGAGGAGTGAAGAATGCAATGGGTTAAAGTGAAATTTAGTACAACTTCATTATTTTTAAAAGCAGTCAGCCTGTGGGGCTGTGATACGCCTACATAATCAAGAAGGGTGTCATAGAAAATGTCAAGCTTTTACCTAGTAACGATTGAGCAGCTGGTTCTGGGCTGCGCGATTCCATACATTCTAATGTCACAAAGGAAAAGAAAGCAGGTGGGGGGAATTTCTCTTCAGGGAATAACAGTTGAACATTTCTTCTTTTTTGGAGTGTATGCATTTGTTCAGAGTGAGGGGGATCTTGGTCTAGCATCCAGGCCTTTCTGGCTCTGTTCATCTGGTTGGCAGATGATCATGGAATGGAATCTTCATGTGGTCTTTTATTTACCAAATCTATATTGAGTGCCTAGTATGTGTCAGAGACTGACTTCAGTACAGGAGAGAAACTGTGAGCAAATTACTAAGGCCACTGCCTTCAAGGACCTGCCACTGTAATGGGCAGACAGCCAACAGACAAGCATGTCATACATATAAAGAGAAATGGAAAAAGAGCTCTGAGACTAGGTGTGAAGGGTGAGGTGGTGGCTGGCTTAGGTAAGGAGGCCATGGATGGCCTTGCTCATCAGAGGGCATTTCAACTGAGAGCCTGAGCAGTGCAGGATAAGGGGAGATGCCCAGGGAGAGGGCCAGCAAGTCCAAAGGCCTGAGATGGGACAGAACTTTGCACATTCCTGGGTTGGCAAGGGGTCAGAATGAGAGAGGATGTGTCAGAGATGAAGTTAGATGGGTACCAGGGGCCAGATCAAGACTTTAGGTTTTATTCTGAGGAAAATGGGAAAATCACTGGAGGGCTTTGAGCAAGACAGTCATACAATTATCTGACTTCAGTTCAGTTCAGTTGCTCAGTTGTGTCCAACTCTTTGCAACCGCGTGGACTGCAGCACGTCAGGCTTCCCTGTCCATCACCAACTCCTGCAGCTTGCTCAAACTCATGTCCATTGAGTCGGTGATGCCATCCAACCATCTCATCATCTGTTGTCCCCTTCTCCTCCTGCCTTAAATCTTTCCCAGCATCAGGGTCTTTTCCAAGGAGTCATTTCTTTGTATCAGGTGGCCAAAGTATTGTAATTTCAGCTTTAGCATCAGTCCTTTCAGTGAATATTCAGGACTGATTTCCTTTAGGCCACCATAGTTTGGTCTCAGGTCAAACAACAGGGAGGGAACACAGCCCCGCCCATCAACAGAAAATTGGACAAAGGATTGACTGAGCATGGCCCCACCCATCCGAATAAGACCCAGTTTCCCCCACAGTCAGTCTCTCCCAACAGAAAGCTTCCATAAGCCTCTTATTCTTATCTGTCAGAGGGCAGACAGAATGAAAACCACAATCACAGAAAACTAATCAAATTGATCATATGGACCACAGCCTTTTCTAACTCAATGAAACTATGAGCCATGCTGTGTAGGGCCACCCAAGATAGACAGGTCATGGTGGAGAGTTTTGACAAACCATGGTCCACTGGAGAAGGGAATGGCAGACCACTTCAGTACTCTTGCCTTGAGAATCCCATGAACAGTATGAAAAGGCAAAAAGATATGACACTGAAAGATGAACTATCTAACTTACATAAGAACAAAACCAAAAAACCTCTGGCCCAGTGAATCATGTTAATACACAGAGTCCAAGACTGGGCATTTGGGGGCCCCTGGCAGAACACATGGTTAATATGCCCACTCTTCCGAGGTGAATTCAATCTAAATAGTGTAGACATATCAAGGGCAGGAGCCACAGAAGGGCAGCTAGGAGGAGAGCCACTCAATGGTAAGAAGAAATGTGAAGAGGAGGATGGGCAGGGAGAGGGCCTGGTGTAATTGTTCTCATTTATTACACATTTGAGAAGGCCATTACTTGCTGAATGAACTTGATGAAAACTGACAGTATTAAATGGTTGTGGCATTCGGATGGCAAAATGATACTTCAAATTCTTGCATCTCTTGAGCATCATAAATTCACAGAATTTATATGAATGAGAGGGCAGTGCCCGGGGGACAGGAGTGGGCTTCAGTAACCCAGGTGTGCAGAACAGGGTTCCCAGCTGCAACTGACAGAATCTACTCTAGGTAGTTTAGCAGAAGAGATGTCATTAAAAGGTGATGTAACTAAAAGATGAAGCTAGCCACACCTAGGCAGGCATTCAGTTTTTTTTAACTCCCCACAAATCCATTATTTTTTGCTCTCAATCCTGGACTCTGTCCATCTTTCTCTGTCAAGCTCTTTCAGAGAGTGATTTTGTCCCTCTGTGTCTGGAGGTCGGGGATAGCCCTGTCATACGTGGAGACCTCTGGCTGCTGTCTTCCTGCTCCCTGCCCACCTTTTCACTTTACTAATGAGCATCCCAGAGCCTGACACACAGCAGGTACTCAGAGATGCTTGGCCGTCCAATGAATGAAGTGAATAAGAGAATTGAAAACGCTATAAACACTATGTAAAAATGTGTTTGTATAACGTGCATGAAAATACTCACTTAAGATTTCTTTATTACCAGGATTTTTCTGTGAAGACCTCTCATCTCGCTAATTTTTGCCCCAAAGCTTTCTTGCATGGCTCCTTGAACGCTTATATTTACCCAATATCCAAGTGAGTGATTCCTCTTGAAAAATCAATATATTTAGAATCCCTGAGGAGGCTTAGTTTTCTAGGTTATGTAGAAAGTAGGCCTCTCCCCAGACAGCTGTCTGTCTCTCACATGGCTTTCTGGGTGTCTCTTTAATTAACTGTCCTCAGATCCACAAACATCTATTTGTTCCCTTCCAATAGGAGCCAGTTTAGTTTTGTTCAAGGAATATTAACTGTTCTTGGGGGCCACACCCTGTGCCAAGGGTGGGGGAAAATACGATAGAATACTCCTACTAGAAGATATCCTCAAATTTTGGAAACTTGTTTTAAAAAGCTTTATCATTTTGTGCATTTGATTATTAAAGCTGTTTTAACAGACACTGAAACCATGATTTAATTCTGCCAAGTGTGCAAAGATAGTTAGAACCACTGCCTTTGAGGATGTCCACCAACTGTCATTCAAGTCCATGAGGAAACATATTTTCTACCTGCCATTTGCTACATCTTGGTTACACACACAAAGATGTGCAACTTTGCACGTTTTTTTTTTCTCTTCTAAATATTCAAGTAAGGTTTAGGCACAGAATGAAAAAGACTGTATTATTGTTCAACGTCTTTAAGAGGCCAAAACATTAAAAGTAATTTTGGTGAAGGGGGGGTGTAGAAATTATATAAAATTAAGACCTGTGGCAAAAGAACAAATGCAGAAGAGATGAGTGCACCCCACCGAGAAGGAGAGGGCTGTGCCCGGAGGACGGGAGTGGGTTTCAGTAACGCAGGTGTGTGGGACAGGGTTCCCAGCTGCATCTGACAGAATCTACTCTAGGCAGTTTAGCAGAAGAGACGTCATTAAAATTAGGTATATTAAGGTGTTCGGGAGGGCAGGAAATTAGTTTGTGTGGCTACACAACCAGAAACATCATCCAGCTGCCGTGACAGGACTGCTGTCACAATGAGCCGTTGCAGCCTCATTGGGCTGCACCATCCGCAGCTCGTACCGTTCCTTTGGGGCCCTATGACTCCTGAGGCCAGATCCTTCTGCTGACACCCTTCCAGAGAGTGGATTCCATCATGGTGCCTGCTTAGATGGGGTATGGTAACAGGCTTGCCTTCCACTTTCACCCCCTGATCCCTTTTTTCTGACTTCGGGAGAAAGAGCACCATCTATTGGTCTTTGGCTCATAGTGCACATAGCATTCTGCAAGGAGGCCTCTCGGCCTCTCAAGGACTTCTCTATGCTGGCACAGTCATTGAGTGTCGAATAGCCCTTCCACCCTGCCATCAGGACTTCTGTTTGAGGTGATGGGACAGATGGTACAAGACTAGAAATTCAATGAACCTTGGTCTCACAGATCTCACAGTGGTGTGTCTCACACACAGCACTGTAAATGAACTCTGATGAGAAGTATTGTTGCAGGGAAACAAGGTCCATGAAAGGCGTGGCTGGTCTGGAGAGTTGGGGTCCAGAGTGAGCAGTTAGTCTAGTGAGAACAGATTCTTGCCCTCCCTACCAGGGAAGGGTCTCCACTCTAATTCCCCTCCTCCGTGTGGTATTATATCGAAGTCTTAGGGCTGGTCACTGCTGCTGAAAATTCATCAGCAGGGGCAGTAGGCAATCAGCCTTGGTGAGAAGTCCTTGTTGGGCCAGCGCCTCATCTCTGTGTCTGAAACCATGCCCACTTTGTCCATGAGGCTGTTGAGTGAAAAACGGGGAAGGCGCAGGCCAGGCAATCTGCTGCTCACACACCTGAGTCTCATGCGTGGTGGGAGTTCTGGACCATTCCAGTGACTGAGACCCAGTGATTCTCCCATATGGGAGCCCATCCTGAGATGTCCATCCACATTCCTCTTCCCACACTTCATGTTGCTCACCATCCTTTCAAACTGGTAGTTACTGCCCATGACATGGGGGGCATCCTCTTCTCAGGCCATCTCTCCTTTAAGGTAAAGTGGACATTGCAGACCGCTTCAAGCGGTACTCCCTGGGAATGTTTCCTTTCCCCATCATCCCTTGGCCCCAAGTGGGGCTGACATGCTCTGGGAGTTAAATGCCAGAAGATAACAGCTAAACTGGCAGAGCCATCTGCAAACCAGATTTGGCTTTTTTTCCTCCTTGGTGATCTACTCATTGGGAATTCCCTGTGGGACCATGATTATGAGGGAGGGGAGTGGCAGGCAGGAGGCACCTCGCTGGATGAGGACTGTCAGTCACACACACTCAGTGCTGGTATATGTCATTCCCATCTGATGAAGGCATGCTGTCAGACTGAGCCCTCTCACTCTTGGCTTGCTGGATTGAATCTCAGGATGGATAGTTTAGGTCACATGGTCACCTAAAATCCTATGGTCAAGCCCTTAGCAGCAAGAGTTATTTCTAAAAGAATAACTACTTGCATAAGAAAGCTTGGATTTTCTCCAAAAGCCAAGAGGCTGCAGCTACACTTTCCCTTTTAGGACCTGCGACAGAGTCCACACAGCATCCAGGCTGATCCCAGACTGTCTGGGCATCATTCACTCTCCTGGGTCCTAAGGGCAAAATGCAGAGCTGCTTCCAGTGTGCCTGGACCAGCTAGAGAGCTGTCTCCTACCCAGGCGTCCAGAAGGAGTAAATGAGCCAGAGCAGCAGACCCAAAGCTGACACAGGTTGAATTCAGATGCCAAGTGATGGGATCTGTGCCCTTGAGCATCTGTGCCTCATTCTTGGTGGCAGCAAGATCTGCAGTTCCTATAGACGTACAGTGTTGCTTTTCTTTGGTCATTTTGATAGGAAGGGGGAGCCTAGGGAGTATGTAACCTTAGTCCTTCCATAATAGACACCCCAAGCCCCTGGTTTGGAGCTCATTGTGTAGATTCTTTCACTGCACAGGAAAGCTGTTCCAACCACAGACTCAGAAACTGGGGAAATAACCACATACTTTTTCACTGAGAAAATGGAAGTGGTAGGAAGACTCCAACAGTCTTTCACCAGCACATCCGCCCACCTTCCAGCATCTGCTCCCACTTACAGTCTGTTCTCCTACGCTGTGTGTTTCTGTGACAGGCATTAAATATTATTGCTAAGTAGGGGGATGATGTCACTGTAATATGGAAATTGGGTTGGATCACAAGTGATTTTTTCCCCAGCACATTAATATTTTGTTCCACCAGATAAAAGCTGCCGAATGGGAAGGACACCAATGGGGTGAGCTGAATGGACGAGCTGCAGAATAAGGTACTTGACGTAACGCCGCTCCTTCCTGGTCCTTCCTGGTCTTGGTGGTTTGGCCACAGGTTCTGTCTTGGAGGGGGCTTCCCTGATGGCTCAGTGGGTAAAGAATCTGCCTGCAATGCAGGAGACACAGCGGATGTGCATTTGATCCCTGGGTTAGGAACATCCCCTGGAGAAGGAAATGGCCACCCGTTGGCGTGACTCAGCAGTTTCTATCTTTCCTTCTCCTAAATTCTAGCAGGCTGTCTTTGCCCTTTTCTTGGGAAGGTGGAGTCTTTTATTTTCTGATTTATTTATATGAAATATAAGGCTTTAAAAAAAAAAACAACAAACAACTATGTCAGTTTTTGCTAGCATGCAGTTTGCAAAATTGGATAGGTTTGGAATGGTCTGCCCCAACCCTACTTTTCCATAAATTGTTATTTTTAGTGCATGGATTTTGGATTGAAAAAGTGTTCAGAAACACATTTATCATGTTATAGCAGAAATGCCTGTATGTTTCTTCCCACTAGTCACCATGGAGAAATTATTCATGCTCTTATCGAAAGCTTATTCCTCCATGTATGGACTCGTACCACCTCCTTATTCAAGGACGTTCTAGCATTTGGCCCCTTTTCCCTGGCTCATCAGTTTTTACCTTTCTTGAACAGTCTCATCAACATAAAAAAATGCTACTTCTCTCATCATAAAAAAAAAAAAAAAAAATCATTCAACACCACGTCCCTGACCAACTATTACGTTTTTGCTCTTTTCAGCAAAACTAGTTGAAGGTGTTGCCTATACATACTACCTCTGGTTCTTTTCCTGTTTTCTCTGAAGCCCAATCCAGTGTGGTTTTTCTCCTTCTCTACAACACTAAAACTCCCATTATCAAGGTCCCATATGACCTCTTCATTGTTAAATCCAATAGTCAATTTCCAGTCCTTCTCTTACTAGGCTGGTTAGCCGTGTTTAGTAGTTGGTCACTCCCTCCACCATATTATTTGCCTTCCAGGCAACTGCTCTTGTTTTCCTCCTGCCTCACCGCTTGTTCCTTCTCAGTCTCCCTTGCAGATCCCTCTTCTGTTGAAGGAACCCAGGGCTCAGCCCTGCTCCTCTTCCTTTCTTTCCTCCACTCCATCCTATGGTGACCCCATTCAGTTTCATGGCAACTTTATGCTGTAAATTCCAAAATTTCTATCTCCAGAAGAGACCTTCAGCTTAAACTGCAGATTATTTATTCAATTGCCTACTCAGCTCCTCCACTTGAATGTTTAATATGTATCTCAAAGCAAGCAAGTCTGAACCTGAACTTCTGATATCTCACACCAAGCCTGCTCCTCCTGTGTTGTTCCCTGGACAGTTGACTGGAAAACTCCACTGTTCCAGGTGCTTGGCCAAAAAATCTTGTGGTCATTCCTGCGTCTTCTCCATCGGCAGATCCTGCTGGTTCTGCTTACAAAATACATCCAGAATCCAGCTGCTTCTTACTACCTGTGCTCCACCATCCTGGGGCAAGCTACCTTCTCTTGCCTGGATTATTGCAAAAATTCCCAACTGACCTCTCTACTTCCACCCTTGCCTCCCTACAGTCGCTGTGCAATACAGCAGTCACAGTGATCCTATACAGTGTATGTTAGATTGTGACTTGTTAAATACTCTATACTGCTTTTGAGTCAAAGTCTTCCTGTAGTCGTCAAGGTCCTATGTGATTTAACCCACCCACCAACCCCTCCCACCCTTACCTGCCCCTCACTTTCTCTTTAACCTCTCATTCTCCCCATTACTCACTCTCCTCCAGCCACACGTGCTTTTCTGCTGTTCCTCACACACATCAGGCACTATCTGGCCACAGGACCTTTGCAACGGCTGTTCCATATGCCTGGAACACTATTCCATGTCCTTTAAATATTTGCTCAAATCTCACATTTTCAGTGAAGCTGGAGCTGTTTTAAGCAGAATGCAAAACATTTGCCCCCATCCTCCTATGTTCTCGTCACTACTCTGCTCTATTTTCTCCCTGCAAGGTCCTTCTACTTACCTAGGTTATCTTCGCTAGGTTATCTTTTAACCTAGCAAATAAATGACTTATTATGTCTATCGTTTTTTATCTGTCTCCCCCACTAGCTTTAAATCCTGTGAGGGCAGGGATTTGCTTGGTTCACTGATAGCTCCAAGGGCTGAAAAAGTGCCTCGGCAGATAGTGAGTTTGCAATGAGTATTTACTGTATGAATACATAACAGATTACTGTCCCACTGGGCCCACTATGAGGTGCTCTGGGTAAAAGTCCCACCTATCCCACGTACCCCACTCACCCTACACTGACAGTGGGCCTTGATAACTGAGCTGAGGTTACACATCGCACCCTAGCCAGAAACAAGTTTTTGCTTCTATTTTGGAGAGGTGGGATTCACAAGGTGAGAATTTTCCCCAAAATGGAAACATTGTTCAAATGGTACTAAAGCAGCCATGAAGCTATATTATGCTATGGAAAAAAATCATATTTTTCATCAACTTTAAGAAGTGAACACAAAGGATGCATTTAATTTAAGTAGGAATGAAGTGACAATGCTTTTAGAACAAAAACAAAACTTTATTTTCCCTTATGTTGGAGGATATTGGTTTAATTCATATTATTATTCCCACTGATGCTTTACATAACATGGGACATAAAAAATGTACTGTGAATAAAAGTTCTTTTCATTCAAATGGAGAAGAAAATTATAGGCTCAAAAAAATCAAGTTAAATATCAAAAAATAAAAGCTTCTATGTTTCAAAAAACCTGACAATGAAGACAGTATCAAATTTGTGATGAGTGAGATACACTTGATGGTGAGCCTCTGAAAACCTTGGCTTTGAAGTTGAAGCTTCTGCTTAGAAACAGTGTGGGCAGAGCAGACCTGTTCACATTTTGACAGAAGGGCAAGTTTAAGAGTCCTTTAGTTCAAATATCTGTTAATTATCCTCTGTCAGAAACACTCTTCAGAGTGTTAAACAGAATTCTTATGGAAGAAGAGGCGTCCAGCAGCCACAACCCTGCTTTAGGGGAATCTGTTGACTTGGAACTCTCTGGCACTGTTAAGATCCCTGGAACAACTGCCCCCTACTCTGTTCAGCTGACATGTAAGGACTCAGTAGCAGCAAGCCGCTATCGCCCAGGGGAGTACGACTTCTTATACTTGGAGATGAGGGCGTCTGTTTTTCCAAGGCTCACTCTGTAGCAGTCCACTGGCACCAAAGAGCCAAGCGGTGGCATTCTGTCCAAGCGCTCCTGGTTGCTGGCTGCGAATGGCGATGACACTGGCTCTGATACAGCAGCTTTTTCTGCAGGAGTCAAGCGCTCTTCGCCTCCAGGTTCCTCTGTGTGGCCGCCCTGGGAATTCAAAGGGCCGCTACTCGCCTCACCGCCCTTAAGGTGCCTGTGGTGATCTTCGCTGAGCAGCAGCACGATGGTCCCACCAACACGAAGCACTCTGGCACAAAAAATAAATAAATAAATAAAGGTAATTAGTATGAGTATTTCTTTCTTTGTAGACAACAAACAATCCCACTTTGTTTAAAATATTTGGTGTTCTTAATTTGAAATTTAATTTTAGCCATTTAAATACGAGGATTTTGATAATTAGGTAGTATCTTCCATAATGCATATTCATTATAGTAATTATGAAATCACTAGTACAAATCTGCTTTAATTATCTATTTTTACTCTATTTAAAAGGCAAGCCTCAAAGTAATTTGTAGTCACAGTTTAATAAGTGATTGTACAAAGGAAAAGGCAAATGAAAGGATCCTGAGGAATCTGAGCACATGAAAGGCAGCAGGCTGAACAAGAACAGAACAAAGTCCCCAGGAAGGACTGAGCACGAAAACAAGAAAGGGCGACAGGGAAGGCCCGGCAGTGTCAGCCTGTGGGGGAGGATTCACTTTCTCAATCGCTTGACCAAAGTCTATACAGCACTTACATGGAAACAGTGATGAATGAGGACATACAGTCCCGAGTTGCTAAAGAGACGACTGAGCAGTGGGAGAGAGAGGCAAGGAAAGAGCTAAAGAGCATATGTGGCAAACGCCACTATTGAGGCAAGGGTGAGGGGCTCCGGAAACACCTCAGGTGGGACCCAAACCTGGGCACTCGGAGTCGGGGAGACTCTCAGAGGCTGAGAATAGCTGCAGTGGGTGTGAAGGACAAGCAGGAGTGAGCTGGGCCGAGGGACTGGGGGACTGGAGCAAGGGGGTGCCCGAGGCAGGGAAGGGAGCAGAGACAGGAAGCTGTGGAGAGGACATACTGAAGGTGGTCCAGCTGGGAGGAACCAGAGCGGGCGGGACGAGGGGATGGAAGAGCTCAGTGTGGAATATGCTGAGCGGGGGGCCAACAGACAGCTGGGCGTAGGGCCTGGAGCTTGTCAGAGAGACCAGGGTCGGAGGTGGAGATTTGAGTTTCCCATAATAAATGGCAGATAAAGCCAGGTGGTGCTAGTGACAAAGAACCCACCTGCAGGAGACATGAGAGGCAGGTTCGATCCCTGGATGGGAAAGATCCCCTGGAGCAGGAAATGGCAACCCACTGCAGTATACTTGCCTGAGAAATCTCATGGACAGAGGAGCCAGGTGGGCTACAATCCATGGGGTCGCAAAGAGTCCGACACAACTGAAGGACTTAACAAACACAAAGCAATAATGGGGGATGAGATCACCTAGGGTGGATGAACAGAAAGAGGAGAGAAAAGGGGTCAAGGAACAGGGACTTAACATTCAAGGAAGGATGGAGAAGGAAGAGCCCATGAAACAGCCAAGGAGAAGGTCTGAACTATGGTGATAGCATGGAAGCCAGAAGAGCAGAGTTTTAAGACGGGAATGAATGGTCTCAACACTGTCAAATGCTACAGGACTAACAAGTGATGAGGATATTAGTGACTCTGGGGCAGCACTCCTAGTTGGGGCCAGGAGCCAGTACTGGTCTGCAGAGGCAAGGCGGGGGTGGGAAGGTGAGGAGAACAAGTATAGACTTTTCTCTGAAGAACTTGGCTGCAGAGGTTAAGAAACCAGGTGCCAGCTGGAGGACCAAGACTTAAAGGGAGCCCTGCCCCCACCACACCCAGCAATGAGGTCAGGAGCTGAAGTAGCTTTCCCTCATCTCAACAGTCCGCCAATCTAAACGAGTCTGTCTGCAAACGACATCACACATTCATCCACTTCATTCTATGCTCTCCTCTGCCCACACTACCACAGCCTGACAGGTCTTATTTCCAAATCTGTCATCATCCCCCAACCTCCCCTTCTGAGTTTCCACACCAGACACAACTACATCCCTGCGAAGCTCTCAACCATTAAACTTCAAATAAACTCTCGGCTCCCACTTGCCTGCTTCCCTTTGCTCACCGTGTGTTCTACAAACTGACCGCCCTTCTTCTTGCCCCAGGACATCCAGCTCTGCTGTTCTGGGGCACTGACACCCACTCCCTTGTGTGCTTCTCATCATTCAGGTCTCAGAGTTCAGACGCCTCCTTGGAGAGGCCTTTCCCTGAGCATCTATCTAAGGAAGCCACTGCTGCTCTCTTAGTCACTCTCTGGCAAAAATGTCGTCTTTAGTGTTCATCGTATCTATCGTGATCTGAAATTATTCTGTTGATTTATTCATGATTTGTATTCCGATGCTGGAGTGCCAGCCCCACGTGGGCAAAAACTCTGTCCTGTTCACAGCCAGATCCCCACTGCCTAGTACAGTGTGTCAGTATGAAAGGCCACAAAAATGTCTGGGGAAGGGATAACTGGATCTGGAGAGAATGAGGAGGTGGACAGGTTGAAGGTAAGAAAGAAGTGGGCAGAGAACAGTTCCTGAGGATGCAGGAACCAAGGGGATAAACTCTTGCTACTGGGAGAGGAGGAGGTGAGGTGAAAGGTGTGGCTGGACACCAGGGGACAGAAACAAAAAACACAGGTATCTCTGAACACATAGGAAAAAACACAATTAAGATAATAAATGAGATTCAATTTTTCACCTACCATATTAACAACAATAAAAAGACTACCACACTCAAGATGGCAAGATTAGAAAAAAATGAGTATTCCTAAAGACAAAAATTGATATAACTTTTTGGACAGTAGTTTAGCAATAATATGGAGGCTTGACTAGTGGTTCAGATGGTAAAGGGTCTGCCTACAATGCCGGAGACCTGGGTTCAATTCCTGGGTCAGGAAGATCCCCTGGAGAAGGAAATGGCAACCCACTCCAGTACTCTTGCCTGGAAAATCCCATGGATGGAGGAGCCTGGTAGGCTACAGTCCATGGGGTTGCAGAGTCTGACACAACTGAGCGACTTCCCTTTCCCTTTCCCTTTAGCAATAATATATCAAAAATATGAAATGTATATAACCTTTGACCCAGCAATCTCACATCTAGGAAATTATTCTAAGATATAAGAGCAGAAGCTGTAGCAGTAGTAGAATAATAGTGACAATTAATGGCAAAGACGGCTAATATTTATCAGTATCAAGGGCTTCCTGGGTGGCACTAGAAGCAGGTGGTAAAGAACCTGCTTGCCAATGCAGGAGATGTAAGAGATGTGAGTTGGATCCCTGGGTCAGGAAGATCTCCTGGATGAGATCATGGCAACTGACTCCAGTATTCTTGCCTGGAGAATCCCATGGACAGAGGAGCCTGGCGGGCTACAATCCACAGGGTTGCGCAGAGTCAGACATGACTGAAGCAACTCAGCAGGCATGCATGTATTATGTGATGAATGTTGTTTTAAATGCTTTGTATATCATTTAGTCCTTAGAATTCAAGTATATTCTGTTGCCACATCCATTTTTCAGATGAAGAAACAGAGGCACTGTGGTTTTAAATAACTTACTCATTATAGTCAGTTTGAAAAACTGTTTGTGCAAAGATGGCTCAGAATGTTATTCTTTATTAAAATGAAATGGTGGAAGTTACCTAAATACCCATCCCAAGTTCTGTAGGCTACATAATGGTATATACATATAATGCAACCACTGTGGCAACCACTGAAAATTATCATGTACATTACGACGACTCATCAGAATGATTGTGACATATTTCTGAGTGGAAAAAACAAAGCAGTTTATACAGTGCAGTAAATTAAGGATGATCCTATTAATATAAAGTTGAAAACATCTATTTGTATATGTGTACATGGAATGATGTCTAACAGGATGTTCAGCAATTAATTTATTGTAACTTTTTTCACATAATGGAAGAAAATAAGAAAGTAAAAATCACCTGGAATCCTGCTACTCAGAGGTGACCATTTTTGATAAAATGTCCTTCTAAGCATCTTTCCACATTCATATACATGTAAATTTCTTACTAAGAAAGCTATTCAGAAATTATAAAGCAATATGTTTCAAACTGGATTCCTATAAACACTAGTATAGTATGAGAGATTATTTCTTGTATATATAAAAAAGAAACCAGCTACAATTATGTGGTCAGTAAGTTGGAGAAGCTCTGTACCAAACAACATAAAAGAGATTTCTCTTTTACATGTGAACCTGCAAGGCTAGGGGTAGATGACACAAACACCCAACTTATTTGAACTTGGATGGCATCAGGCCTTAACCTTCTACCACTCGTCTCTATTCCAAGCAGTCTGGTATATTCATTGTTTTTTGCACATTCTTTTTGCTTCATTATTACCCAAGAAGTACTTGCTAGAATATCTGCATGTATAAAACGTGGTGTGGTCTCCTTTTTCATTCTTTGCAAATTTCTAAATTTCACTGAGATCATGCTTCTTCCATGAATCCACCTCAAATCTTCTGGGCATTGAGTGACTTCTTCCTTCAAGCCGAACAAGTTAAATTTCTAATTTTGCTCATCTGGTTGAGAAGAAAGCTCAAATATTATACTTATCTGTATTTCTCCTTTGCATACATGAGATTGTTATTGCTGAAGTAAATTAAAGGAGGAAATAATTGAGCTGAGAGTGCAGCGCTCACACCACCAGAGCAATCATCTGTCCGACAATTTAAAATTCTGATTGTATGTTCTTTCTTGAAGAATCCAGTGCTCTGTTACACTCAGGACCCAATATTTCCATTGCCTATTATAAACATGTTTATTTTGTATTTTTTCTTAGTGTAAACTATTGGTAAGTCATTGGGAAAAAAGTTATGTATACTTTAGATATATTTATGTATATCCCCACCTATTTCTCAAAAGCACTGGAACTGTTCTACACTGAAAAATCAGGTCTGAGCTAACAGTTACTGAGAGCTTTCAAGGCACCTAGCACTGTCCTTACTTCCCTGGTGGCTCAGCTGGCTCCGCCTGCAATGTGGGAGACCTGGGTTTGATCCCCGGCTTGAGAAGATCCCCTGGAGAAGGGAACACCTATTCACTCCAGTATTCTGGCCTGGAAAATTAGCCTGTCCTAAGAGCTTTAAATCTACTGACTCCTCAGGCCAACACTATCCAGTATGTACTATTATTTAAAGATGAGGCACAGGGTGATTGAACAACATGCCTAGGACAGAAATGACAGAAGAACTATTGAGTATTCTGACTCCAGAGACCACGCTCTTCACCATTGTGTTACAATATATGGCCTGTACAAAACCTCAAACCAGAAAAAGTCAAAAGCCAAACCATAAAGGCTGAGGCCATGTGGCAAGGAAGCTTGGGCACAGGAGCCAGGAATGTTCCTTATGTCCATAGGCATAATTTTTTTTTCTAAATTTTATTTAAAAAATTTTTTGCTTTTTTAATTTTTACAGTGTTGTGTTGGTTTCTACCATACGATTCGAAACGGCTGTAACTATAAATACATCCTTTCCCTCTAGAGCTTTCCTCCCTTTCCCATCCCTCCCTAATCCATCACAGAGCACCAGACGGCGCTCCCTGTGTCACACAGCATCTTCTCACCAGCCATCCATTTTACACATGATAGTGTATACATGTTGATACTGCTTTTTCCGTTTATCCTACTCTCTCCCTCCCCTACAGTGTCTGTAAGCCCATTCTCTACATTTTCATCTCCATTCCTTCCTTGCAAATAGGTTAATCAGTACCATTTTTCTTTCTGGGAGGCACCTGAATTAAGCAGGAAATCTTGAATGTCTTCCTGATTCTCGCGTAAATATTTAAATTTCCTGAAACAATGTGAGGGTGGTCATATCTGTTAGTTTCATTTTCAGTTACTTAGAATAAAAATCAAAACTGACCGAGAGAAAGTCAGGCTGGTCTAATTTTACTAGCGATGAAAGGACAGTCTACTCCAAACACTGCCCTCCAGTGACTTGTGAAGATGTTTAAAATACACAGCACTAGATCAGCAGGTAGGCTAAGCTGCCACCTCTAGTGGAAAGTTCCAGGTTGGGTGAAAAGTTTCATATTAAGTGTAACATGCTCTTACAGTAGTATCTCACCACGGGCTAGCTTAATAGTACAACTGGTAAGTTACCACGCTAGGCACAAAGGCCGTGGTTATTAATCCTGGGGGCACCACAGAATCGCCTTGGGAGATAAAAAATACTGGATGCCCAGGTTCTACTCTGGACTGATTAAATCAAAGTCTCAACGAGGAGGAGTGGAGAATGGGTATCAATGTTTTTCAGAAGTTCCTGAAATGATGTTAATATGAAATCAGCATTGCAAAATCTCGAGGGGAATGCTCCATCAACCAGAAGGCGATACAGGAGCTCAGGAAATGTCTGAGTTACAGGTGCTGAGACCCCAGGTGACGTCACAAGTCAGGTAACTGTGGAACAGGGTTACACACAGGCTCCTGACCATGTACTACGCTGTCCTGCACCATCACACACTCAGTTGAGACAATTTAATACAAACGGACCCCTTATCCATGTCCCTTCATTCCTCTGTGTTCTAGGTTCTCTCCTTTATCAGCTGAAATGATCAGGAAAATTCATATTCAGGTCTCACTGTTTGAACCTCTCAAAGAAACACTTTCACTTCACTGCATTATATTCCCTGAGGTTGACCTTAGAAACATTACATGACTAGCACTTCTGCATTTTCATTTCAAACCAACAACGAAGGCATCATTCTACTTGACTGAATGTTTCATATGTAAATTCTGTCCTGTTGCTCAGTAGCTCTGTGATCTTGAGAAGGATAATATTTCTGGGTCCTGGTTTCTCTCCTGTAAAATGTGGGGGATTAACACATAGGAGGCAGGGTTGGGGGAGAATTAGAAGTAAATATGTAAATTAAGTAGCTCAGTGACTGAAATATATGTCACTATTTTAGATTTTCAAATTTTTGGCTATAATGAAAAATTATCTTTTCCTGAATAAAACTTATAGTATGATGATACAGAATAACTATATCAAGTTTATAACTATATAAACTTCTGATTTGAAATCTTAGAAAATTAAGCTATAAAAACACGAGAAAATTACTAAAATGTAATCAAATCTTAACTGAAGAGCTACAATACATTTTGCTTAAATGCCCTATGGCTCAAAGATTTTGGAAAGAGACTCAACAACTTACCTTTCCATCTCCTGCAGCATCCTTTTGATGTCTTTTCCTAACTTAAACTTTTTTCCAAATGGAATATCAGAAATTATAATATCGACACTTTCTGAAGGCAATGGCAATTCTGAAATACAAAAATGAGAAAATTCTATTACACTAAGTTCAAACATTTACAACCTAAATATGATAAAACTGAAGTACACAGGATTTTTTGCATACTGAATAAAATTTAAGGCTTCTAATATTGTTTCTAAGGAATGACAAGATCCTGAAGGCTTTCAGAATCACTAAAAATAGATGTTACAATTGTTGTATTTTGTCCTTTGAAAAGTGGTTTTTCAAGTGTAATAAAATATGCCATAAGTTAAGAGAATTTTAAATTAACCAGAAAATTAAACTCTTTAAAAATATTACATGAAAAGAAAATTGCTAGATCCAAGAAGAAATCTATTAGGATGCCTAGAAAAACCTTTTACAAAATTATATCCTATAACTTTCATTTTTCTTTTCATGATCATATATAAAATCCATTTGTAGATCTATTTGTTTTTAAGAAAAGTGACACACATGTTTCATTGTATTTTTAATGGCAACCCCAAAGGTTAAGAACATACACTTAAGTCCTAAGATTAGAGAAAAAGTTAAACAATCAATAATCAAGAAAATGACATCACTAAAACAAAATATAGTGTTTGATTATCAAATCTAAATTTCTTTCTCAACTTTACATTTTATTCTCAGAAATTAATTACCACAAGGTAATACCCCCAATCTCAACTTCCACATTTTCTGATTATACTTTTCACTTTGCACTCTTTATACTTCTACTACCACCATCTAAATTTAAAAAATTATTTTACTTTCAGACAGCACCTAATTCTATAGAAATACAATAGAATTTAAATAATCTTTACTATTCTGAATACAAATTTTTGTTGGCAGGAAATTTAAAAACAAAACAAAAAATCCTGTTATCTGGGAAAGTCTAATGGATGAACATTTGCTAATAGAAGAAAGAGTGGGTTGTTAGAAAACAAGTAATGGGATGATATTTTGTTAGAACTAGGCAGGAAATCTTTTTTTTTTCCCCCAAGTCACGTTTTAACGTCATGGTGGCTCAGACGGTAAAGAATTCGCCTGCATGCAGGAGATCGGGTTCAATACCTGGGTCCAGAAGATCCCCTGGAGAAGGGAATGGCAACCCACTCCAGTATTCTTGCCTGGAGAAATCCCATGGACAGAGGAGCCTGGTGGGCTACAGTCTATGGGGTCGCAAAGATTCGGAAACAACTAGTGACTATCACTTTCACTTTCTTTTTTCATTTAGTTTTAGGGTATTGATATAGAGTGGGGCTTCCCAGGTGGCTCAGTGGTAGAGTCTGCTTGCTGACACAAGAGATGTGGGTTCTATCCCTGGGTTGACGGTAAAGACGGTAAAGAATTCGCCTGCATGCAGGAGATCGGGTTCAATACCTGGGTCCAGAAGACACCCTGGAGGAGGAAATGACAACCCAATCCATTATTCTTGCCTGGGAAATCCCATGGACAGAGGAGCCTGGCGGGCTATAGTCCATGGGACTGCAAAGAATCAGACATGACTGAGCAAACTGAACACGCACACATCCACTTGAACACTGTAACTATACTTGTAAAACTACTAAAGACAATGAGCAAACATGGTTATCAAACGTTTATACATGAGGAACCAGGCAGTAACTTATCTTGAGATTGAGCCCAAGTCTTTTGCTTACATAAACACACAACAAACACGAGCTGCCCATCTTCTGGTTTGGATTTTTTCCCCTGCTTGTTAGTCTACTTTCATTTGCAAGTTTTCTACTCTGTATTATAATTTACCAAACTGCTTTAAATCATTTTAGAAGATGAAGGAATAAACATCACTGAGACAGAAGGGAGTAATCTTTTACATAGAACCAGTGTCATCTTCCAATAATAGAACAGAAAATAATCTGGGCTTTTGTGCAGGCTCTGGTGTCAGCTTGCATTTGGCGCTGCCACTTACCAGCTGTGTGACTTTGGAAAATTATTGCTTTACTTTTCTCATCTGTAAAATGGGATAAGAGTACCTATCTCAGAAGTTAACATGTAAGGAACCTACAGAAAGTATCAACAGACATTGCCTGGCACACAATGAGCAGTCAGTAATTGTCAGCTGTTGTCAGTATTTACAACGTCCTCTCTCGCGTGTATAAGGAGATGACAGCCAGGGGGACCCAGTGGGTCAGAATCCTTCCAGGAAGCGCTGCAGAACTTCACAATTCTTCTCACGGCTCCTCAAAGACCTAGTGGGGCTGCTACTTCCAGATGGGTCTCTTTTCAACTTGCCTTTCCCTTAGCAGTGGTTCTCAACGTGCGGTCCCCAGAGAAGCACCATCAGTATCACCTGGAACTATAAACGCAAAATCTTGGGCCCTACAACCAACCTTGATGTTTAATGTGGATCAGAATCAACTAAGGGCCTGGAAGAACGCAAACTGCTGGCCCTACTTCCAGGGATGCTGATGCATGAACTCCTAAAATCACGAGCACCTGACCCATAAGAGTCAACACACAGTAAAATCTTTTAAATTATTAAATGTTTGAACTGCCTGTGAACAAAGAGTTTGTAACTAAGGAGATAAAATTCTGAAATAGAAACATAGCTTAAAACAAGTAAAAAAATCATCTTTTTTACATCTCTGCAGGATGATTCAAAAACATGAAAAAAAAAAAAAAAAGGTAAAAGACTGGTATGTCTTGAATAAAACTGTCCTATTTACTCCCTCCTTCTGGGATAAGTTTGAGTAAGAACTGCTTAAAACCAGGATATAGCCCTAAGATATTTTCTCTCCAAAAGTTTTAAGAGCCTTTAAAATAACTTTCATGTATATATGTAGACAAGAGACTGGGTAAACTGAGAACTTTTACAAGGCTGAGCACATCCTTTTTATATTTTCTTTCATTGTACTTTGTTATTCTTTCCATCATCTAGGTTTATAACAATGGCATTCTATCTTGTAATTCTCAGTTGCTCATATACTTGTATATTTGATTTAATCTTCATGACCGGCCATTTCACCTTGACTTTTTCTATTCCTCAGTTGGTTCATCTCTTAAATGTCTGGGTTTTATTAATTTTTAATAATTTTTCCCCCTCTGACATGCTTGTTAGTGAAACGTTGCCTGAACTTTTTATATTTGAAAGTATATTTGTACTAAAATGATATCTTGGTTGAGCATACTTCTGGGTCCCACTTTGCCTTAGTAACCTTGTGCTGCTGCTGCTGCTGCTAAGTCGCTTCAGTCGTGTCCGACTCTGTTCAACCCCATAGATGTCAGCCCACCAGGCCCTGCCGTCCCTGGGATTCTCCAGGCAAGAACACTGGAGTGGGTTGCCATTTCCTTCTCCAATGCGTGAAACTGAAAAGTGACAGTGAAGTCACTCAGTCGTGTCCGACTCTTAGCGACCCCATGGACTGCAGCCTACCAGGCTCCTCCGTCCATGGGATTTTCCAGGCAAGGGTACTGGAGTGGGGTGCCATTGCCTTCTCCTAGTAACCTTGTAAGTAGCCACTATTTCATTGGCTATTGTTCTATAATTTTGTTTCCATTGTGGGCAGATTTTGAAGTTTACTGCATTAGATTATGCCTTTTCTTTATTTGATTGCTGCTGGTGAAATTTTTCTCTTCTACTATCTTTCTCTTTATACTATTCTTTTTGATTTCATAAAATAGAGAATACAAATACTTCAATGAAGTTGAAATTTCTATATGTATTGCTAATTCAGAATTCCATAATTAGTCTTGAATATGCAAAATGTAGCTTGGCATCTGGGAGATAATTTTAAAGTGCTGTTGCCAGTTTTGTTTTTAATGACTGCAATTTATCAAAAACTTTAAAAACTTAAAAGTTTTTTTGCACTCCATTTGTTGAATTCTTTGATTACAGATTTCCAATGAATTCTGAAAAAACTGCAACTACAATTAGGCAACTTGTTTATTTAAAAAAGTTTATAGCACAATTATAAGATACTCTGGCTAGGTACATCAGCTATCAGTACATCTTCAAAAATTTAAACATTTTTAAGAAAACTGAAGTATAGTTGACTTACAATGTTGTGCCAATCTCTGCTGTACAGCAAAGTAACTCAGTTATACACATACAGTTCTTTGGTTATATCCTTTTCCATTATGGCTTATCCCAGGAGATTGAACACAGCTCCCTGTGGCATACAGTAGGACCTTGTTGTTTATCTATTCTAAATGTAATACTTTGCATCTACCAACTCCAAACTCCCAGTCCATCCTACTCCCTCATCTCTTCCCCTTGGCAATCACAAGTCTGATCTCCCTGTGAGCCTGTTTTTGTTTTGTGAACAGGAAGATTGTTTTCTGTTCTGTTCACTTGTGCCATATTTTAAGATTCCACATCTAAGTGATGTTATATGGTATTTGTCTTGCTCTTTCTAACTTACTTCACTTAGTATGATAATCTCTAGTTGCATCCATGTTGCGGCAAATGGCATTATTTCATCTTTTTTTTACAGCTGAGCAGCATTCCATTACACACACACACACACACACACACACACACACACACGTATGTACCACATTTTCTTTCCCTATTCATCTGCTGATGGACATTTAGGTTGTCTCCAAGTTCTGCCTATTGGGCATAGTGCTGCTGTGAACCTCTGGGTGCATGTATCTCTTTGAATTATACTTTTGTCTGAGTATATATGCCCAGTAGTGGGATTGGTGGATCATACGATAATTCTATTTTTAGTTTTCTGAGGAACCTCCCTACTGTTTTCCATAGTGACCACACCAACTTACATTCCCACCAATGGTATAGGGAGGGTTCCTTTTTCTCCACATCTTCTCTAACATTTGTTATTTGCAGACTTCTTAATGAAGGCCATTCTGACCAGAGTGAGGTGGTACCTAATTGTAGTTTTGATTTGTATTTCTTTAATATTTAGTGATGCTAAGCATCTTTTCATATGCCTACTGGCCATCTATCCTCTGGAGAAATGTTTATTAAGGTATCCTGTTCATTTTTTTTTCTTGGATTGCACTTTTTTTTGTGGTTGTTGTTGAGTTGTATGAGCTCTTTGTGTATTTTGGAGATAAAGCACTTGTTGGATGCATCATTTACAAATATTTCTCTCATTCTGTAGGTTGTCTGTGTTCTTTTCTCTGTGCAAAAGCTTATAAGTTTGGTTAGGTCCCTTTGTTTATTTTTATTTCTATTGCCTGGGAGAATGGCCGAAGAAAACATTGATACGATTTACATAGGGGAATGCTTTGCCTATGCTTTCTTCTAGGGTAGGAGTTTTATGGTATTATATCTTTTTTTTTTTTTAAATTGGAGGATAACTGCTTTACAATGTTGTATTGGTTTCTGCCGTACAGCAATGCGAATCAGTCACAACTGTACATATATCTTGTCCCTCTTAAGCCTCTCTCCCACCTCCAGGGTTATGTTTGTCTTTAAGCCATTTTGAGTTTATTTTTGTGCACAGTATGAGGATGTGTTTTAACTTCATTGATTTACATGCAGCTGTCCAACTTTTCCAGTACCACTTGCTAAAGAGACTGTCTTTTTCCCATTTTAAACTCGTATTAAACATTTGCAGTTCAGTTCAGTCGCTCAGTCGTGTTCGACTCTTTGTGACCCCATGAATCTCAGCACGCCAGGCCTCCCTGTCCATCACCAAGTCCCGGAGTTCACTCAGACTCACATCCATTGAGTCGGTGATGCCATCCAGCCATCTCATCCTCTGTCGTCCCCTTCTCCTCCTGCCCCCAATCCCTCCCAGCATGAGAGTCTTTTCCAATGAGTCAACTCTTCGCATGAGGTGGCCAAAGTACTGGAGTTTCAGCTTTAGCATCAGTCCTTCCAATGAACACCCAGGACTGATCTCCTTTAGCATGGACTGGTTGGATCTCCTTGCAGTCCAAGGGACTCTCAAGAGTCTTCTCCAACACCACAGTTCAAAGCATCAATTCTTCGGTGCTCAGCTTTCTTCACAGTCCAACTCTCACATCCATACATGAACACTGGAAAAACCATAGCCTTGACTAGATGGACCTTTGTTGGCAAAGTAATGTCTCTGCTTTTCAATATGCTATCTAGGTTGGTCATAACTTTCCTTCCAAGGAGTAAGCGTCTTTCAATTTCATGGCTGCAGTCACCATCTGCAGTGATTTTGGAGCCCAGAAAAATAAAGTCTGACACTGTTTCCACTGTTTCCCCATCTATTTCCCATGAAGTGATGGGACCAGATGCCATGATCTTCGTTTTCTGAATGTTGAGTTTTAAGCCAACTTTTTCACTCTCCTCTTTCACTTTCATCAAGAGGCTTTTTAGTTTCTCTTCACTTTCTGCCATAAGGGTGGTGTCATCTGCATATCTGAGGTTATTGATATTTCTCCCGGCAATCTTGATTCCAGCTTGTGCTTCTTCCAGTCCAGCGTTTCTCATGATTGACTCTGCACAGAAGTTAAACCCAACAAATGATGGGCAAACAAAAAAGCATGTACTGTCAGGTTGAATTTTTTTGCATTCAACCATCTTTACAGATAGTCTACAGTTTAGTTACTCTGTGTATATTAAAAAAATTTTTTTAAGTCTATTATTTTGATAAGTTACTATTTCAATTCAGAACATCACAGTTTGTTTGGAGGTAATTATGAATTATGTAGGTACCATGTCAAATTCTAAGTACATTTCTCTGTCATAGATTTCTTTATTTAATAAGAACATTAATCTTCACCAGGATTCTGTGGTCTACCAAACAATGCATAAACAGACACAGGTGCAGTGCTGAGCTGAATCTACAGTAGCGTTCACAATAATGAAAGATGTTTCATCTCTGACAGAAAAAAAATTCCTAAATTTCCAAGAATTGGGAGGGGGTAGGAATACTAAACCATTACTGGTTTGACTTAGCTAATTTTCTTTTTGAAGGATCTGGTAACACTGATACAAACTGGTAACATTTAACTTTCTGCAGAGGTCTTCTGCTAATGGAGCCAATGTACTAATAGCTATAGCTTCATTTTGTTTATATACATAAGAAAATTTGGAATTGAAAATGAACAAAATTAATTTAGAAGAGTGGTCATTTGATCTAAATGAAAAGTCATGCTTCACAGAGTGATAGTTAAATGCATTTCTTTCTGTGCATCTGATAAACACTAAATTTTGGCTTGCTCTCCTTGAAATAATGAACTAAGTTTTGGAGTAAATGCTAGATGCCTCTATAAACAAGTTTATTTCATTTGGTTACTGCTATCACCATTGCCCTCACAGTGCATGATAAAAGTAAATAAACATTTTACTTTAGTTGTATGTTCATCAACAGCTTTCTTGAGAAATAGTAATTCAGTATATAATTTTTCATTAAATATGCACTTTTAAAACCTTATTGCTGCTGAAAGAGTTTGTTACAGAACAGTGTTACCAAACAAAGGGACTTATAGCATATGATGTATGATAAAGCCACTGTAGCAAAAACACTCAAATTCTCTAAGGTGGGCTTCTCACCCCCTATTTCCCACACATATTTCACACCCAACCTATCACTTCTCATATTTCCCCTGACTTCCCAGATGCCAGAGCAGCCTGGCAGCTTCATGAACTGTGCAGAATATGGTGTGAACCACAACATACCCAGTAGAACGCCAACTTTTCTGCTTCCCTTACCAGCCCAACTACCCAAAAGAATGATGAGAACTAGCTGTCTTCAAGTTACCTCTTCCTGTTCTCTCCAGATCCCATTCAGGCAGGCAAGCCTTTGTTCCTGCTGCTCCACGGAACCAGTTAGGCCTGAGTTTTGCTCCACAGAACTGGTCAAGCCTGAGCTTTGCTTCACCAACCAGCAGCATCTGACACAGTTGCTCATTCTTGCTCAGATTCTCTCTTACTTTCTCATCCCTGGTGGTTCCTTTACTAGATTCTCACTCTCCAGAACTCTAGGCATTTCATCCTCAGAGAAAGCCTCTCTCTTCTCTATTTGTGCTCATTTCCTAGGTGATCTCATGGATGTAAATGTTATCTAGACTAGTGATGTGCACTGTCTCCCCTAAACTCCAGATTTGTATGTTGACTACTACCTTGAGATCTTAATGGTTCTTAATCATCATGTGGAACTGAACAAGCCCCCAACTCTTGTTCCTCCTGCAGTTTTCCGCAACTCAATGAACGGCAATGCCACCCTCTAGCTGTTCAAGCCAGAAAGCTTAGTCATCCTTGTTCTTTTTCTCACATTTAATCCACTAACAAATCCTGTTGGCTCTACGTTCGATGTATATATACATATACATATATATATGTGTGTGTGTATATATATATGTCTGACCTCTTTTCAACACCTCCATCAATACCACTTTGTCCCAAGCCACCACCATTTACCTGGATTAATGCAATAGTCTTGCAACTAGTCTCTCTGTTTCCATCCTTGCTCTACTATTGTCTGTTCTTAACAGACAATAAAAAGACTAATCTTTTAAAAAGCTAGGATTTATTTGGCTACTAGGTATAATAGAAAACTTAAAAAAAAAAAAAAACTTTTCTTTATTAACAATTGAGCACTTAATGCTTGTTTTTAAAGTGAAATCTTATGGGAAATACCCAAAACATGATAACTGATGAAAGCTGAGCTGGTACAGCAGCGATATTCTGATGGACAAATTAGTACTTCCTTTCTCATGCAACCAAGGCACTTTTGAGACTGTAAAGAGTTGGAAAAACCACTGCTCTGGAACAATTTATAGAGCTATTCCATTTTTCTTGAAGATCTCAAAAAAAAAAAAAAAAACAGCTTTCTTAAAGAAATGTATATGAAAACTTGATTTCAATCTAATCATCCCTCAGCTTCCTCTAGAAACTTGTGTTGCACAGAGTCCAATTAAAAACCTCGACAGAAAGATTGAAAAGATAGTCACTGGCAGCAAACAATTATGAAACTTCAACCAACAATACAATGTCTTCTTTGAGGCCACTTTATTATGCATCTATATAGAAAAGTTATCCTAATATTTTGTTAACAATGCATTTCTACTACTTTTTTACTATCATAGAACACTTTTTTTTAACAATATACTGTTTCTCTAGATTACAGGGACTTGTCTATCACCTACTCTCACTGTGCCAAGAGAATATGATTTTCTTAGCTGAGAATTAAATGTGGTCACTTTTAAGGGAGAAAGGCACACTGACGGAAAGATAGGAGGAATGTGAGGCTTCTCTCAGTCTAAATACCATGTGTGTTAGTAAAATATTATTTTGGACTCCATAGACTTGATTCCTTATAATGTTTCTTGCTGTTGACTCCCCATCAGTAAACAGGGAGTAATGGCTTTCCTCTGCCTCACAGGGTGATGAATCCTGGTTTGCCTTAGAATTTCTGTTTTAGCATTAAAAGTAGTACTGGTGTAGCAAACTGGGAAGGCTTGTTACCTCATTCTCCATAACATAGGAATACTATCCAACTGAAGCAAGGGGAAGGTAAGATAATTCAAAACATTTCATATAGTTTACTGCAAAGAATTCACAGATTCTCAACAAATTATTGTTGCTGTTATTCTGTTTATTTTATGCCTATATTAAATGATCCCTTGTTATCATATGAGAAATGGTTCAGATGCAACAAACACATCTTAAAATTTCTTAAGATGCTTTTACTTTGTACCATGCTTTTCAGGCATGCCTTTACTTACATACTTAGGGAAACTACATAAATATAGTTCCTGACAATGAATCTTTTGAAAAATAAAAAAGTTACAATTATAATATTGGAAGTAAACTGAGTATTGGCCCCACAGATATATCACAAGGTATAAATAATTCAACCTTTATATTAACATATGAAAAGGGAGTGGTGTTCTATATTATGATTCTAAGTGTGTTTACACATGTTTATTTCCCCCAAAAGTTTGCATTTTTAATATCTTACCTATAACAGAGACTTGAAGTAACTCAATCTTATCCCTGAGGCCTGCAGCTCTCAGATTGTCATATGCACCTGATAACTGGGAGTCACTGACATCAGCACCCACGTAATATACATGCTGTGAGGGGAGAAACTCACATTGTAAATAAAACCATATTTATGTAGTTAAGGAAATCTACTTGCAGTTTTTCAAATGATGAAAATGAAATCAATAGATTTGTTAATTCACATTAAAAGAAATTTATGATATTTCTTTAAAATAACATTCAAGGACCAAAACCCGAGAAGTTTTTGGTAAAATGTTAACACATTAATTTTTAACATTTTACAATTAATATTTTAAAATACAAATGTCTAAGGAATTGAGGGATTTATATAATGTAGGTCATGACTAGTTACTGGAATTCTGTCATAATTTCCTAAATTTATCACAGTATTTAAAGAAATAACACAGTAATTTAATTAATCTTTCATAGTCTACTTTGACTACAAGTAAATAGTAACTCATATAATTAAAAATAATAATCCCTAAACAGACAATCTACCTGTAAATAATGGTTAAGTGAATACACAACACACACTGATTAAAGTAAAACACTGCTTGGTTTACCAAACTTTAGAACTTACTGGCCATTCCTTAGCAGCTTCCAAAAGTATTGTTCCAAGTCCACACATTGGATCTAAAACAACTGCACCAGCCTATAGATAGAAATGTGGATTTGCTGCTGTTAAATCTACTGTAACAGGTATTATGCAAGAAGCCTAAAACTTGAGGAATCAATCATTTCAGAGTAAAGATTCCTTTCTCAACTCTATTAGGAGTTTCAGGTAGTTAAAGCCCTAGGGCAGGTGTCTGCTTGGCACATTTAAAGATTAGGCAGGAGACCAGTGTGTCAAAGCACAGTAGGGGCCAGGCAGCTCCACCAAGATGCGCTGTGTAGAATTACAACCACCACGTCCTACAGGTTTAAAAAACTGTGCAGCTCATGGTACAAGCCTACAGTATGACATGTGGGGCTTCTGCTTCTTACCCGGAAAGTGACACAGTGAAGGGGTCACCAGCAGAGGCAAAGAAAACACAACAAATCAGGCACTGGCTTTTAAAGTGCCATCTGGAAGTTGACACACATCATTTCCACCAACATTTAATTGGGGAAAGCACGTCAGTCGCATGACACACACAATGTGAAGAGGTTAGGAAAGGGGCCCTCCTCTCTGTACCTGAGAGGAGAGCAGGAAATCTGGAGGAAAGAAACTAATGACTCTCCCCTCTGGGGGACAGAGGGTGTCACACCATGTCTGATCTTGTTGCTGTTACCAGGATTCTGATTCTATTCTGAAGGATGGGAAACTACTGCAGGGTTCTGAGCAGAGGAGAAACATGATGTAACATTTCAAAGGGATCACTGTGGCTGCCCTGGTGAGAAAGGACCACAGAAAAGTAGGGGAGTTACGAGGAGGCTAGTTAGGGAATCCAGGCAGAGATAATGGCGGCCCGAATAAAGAGTGACATTGGTGGAGGTGGGGAGAAGTAGTTGGATTCTGGGTATATTTTAAAGGAAGAACCGACAGGATGGATGGCAATGCGGAATATTACAAAATGACAATGGTCTGATGTGACTGAAGTTTTTAAGAGAAGGTAAAAAAAATATATAAGCCTATCGTCTGGATGCTGGTGATCTCCTAAGTACCAACGTTTGGTAGATGAAGGCCCAGCAGGGTACCCTGACAGCAGAGGACCCTGACACAGAGCCTAGGCTGGTCCTCAAACAAAGGGGAAACATCCCACAGGCAGGAGTGGTGACAGTGACCACGTGCGGGTAGGCTAAGCAAGGTGAGTGGTTTCGGTGGCGTGCTCAGAGAAGAGCCTGAGGGAAGGGGACACCAGAGAGCACGGGAAGGAAGAAGTAGACACCAAATATGGATGGCTGGTCCTAAGTGTTTCTCTAAAGGGAAGCAGAGGAGGGGGTGAGAGCTGATGGATCATGTGGGTTCAGGAGAGGGTCAATTCATTTTTAAGTTGCAAGATATTATAGCACGTGCACATGCTGATGGGAATGACCCAGTAGAGAAAAAAGTCCTTAAGGAGGCACGAGGGAATGGAATCCAGCACACAAGTAAGGGAGCAAAACAAGGACAGTTCATTTATTATAATGATTATAATAATTATAAGCCACTGTAATTCCAATATGTTGGTAGACCTCGTGAGAACATGTTAAACTTCTCTTTTGATTCCATTATTTATGTCACTTAAGAAGCAGGAGAATTACAAGTATGCTCAAGGGAATGACTGTAATGATAGAGCCTAAAATCCACGTGGGGAGGGAGGGCTGAGTACAGGTGGTGAGCAGGGCCACCTACTGGGCTTCCTTGGTAGCCCAGCCGGTAAAGAATCCGCCTGCAATACAGGAGACCCTGGTTCAATTCCTGGGTCAGAAGATCCCTGAAGAAGGGCATGGCAACCCTTTCCAGTATTCTTGCCTAGAGAATCCCATGGACAGAGGCACCTGGCGGGCTACAGCCCATGTGGCTGCAAAGAGTCGGACACGACTGGACTAAGCACAGCACAGCACAGGGCCACCGGTGACTAGCGGTCTCATGGAGTTAAAAAACGATGGCAGGGCACAGGAGGAAGTGAGTGGGAAGGAGGAGGAGGATAAGAGCAGCATTTCTGGGATTTGGGGAAGGTATACTTTTCTGGGTATGATAAATTCTAGGATGTGACTACAGCAGATCATGAGAGGCAGGGAGAGCAAGACACTAAGGGATCAGATAGCGCAGACACTGAGTTGATTTCTGACAGGAATAATGCTGTATACTAGTACAGCGGTGACAAGAGATCTGTAGATGACCAGGATGATTGGATGGCACGTGCTTCTAAGGCAGCGAGAGATCCTGGGCAGAAAGGGCAGCGAGGTGCAAGCCGGACACCTACCCCAGCGCCAGGCCCAGAGGTCCCTTGGTCTGTCTACAGAGGAGGCAGAGTGCTCAGAAGACAGCGGGGTTCAGCCAGAGCCAGGGGCTACCTGATGAAAAGAAACAAAATGTCCTTCAGAAGCTTCTCCCTGACACTAAAGTCTACCAGAGTGTCATATGGATCCCCCATGAAGGGGCAGAAAAGTAACAAAAAGAATAATGATTTAAATGACAATTTTAAGATTAATAGCGGTATGAGAACTAATTTTTATTAATGACTTAAAATGTACCAAACTCCATGCTCTTTCTCCCCACAGTCCCTCTTCGATGAGGTGATCTGCCCTTAAATATTTTTCAATGTCCTGATTTTACTGCAGGACTGTCATGACACCTGGGGACATAGACAGTGGCAGAGAAGTATTTCCATATGCTTAAAGTAATAACCAAGATTTACACAGAACTTGATTTTCCTTGCTTTTATGATCTGTATGAAGTAGAATGGTTTACATTGAACATGAAAAATACCTAACACCCCCAGGCTTAAATTTCAGTTTCCATGGCATTGGCCTACTCAAGGTTGAGCTGCTTGTGCAGTTTTAGGTACCAAGCTCCAAAGAGGGGCCGCCTGGATGAAGGCTGGATACTGGGATCATTTATACGGTGGGCCATACTGTGTTCTCCCAAAAAGAACCATGCTGTGCACATCTAAGGGTAGGAAGTCCCTTAAAAGCTAGAGCGAAAACAGGCAGAACCAACAATACACATCTAGTGAAATGAAACTTCTGGAGGGAACAGATAAATATGTGAAAAAAGTTAAAGCCGCTAGAGATATCAAATATAGCATGTGATGTGTGCTAAGTTGCCTCAGACTCTGTGTGACCCCATGGACTGTAGCCCTCCCAACTCCTCTGTCCATGAGATTCTCCAGGAAAGAATACTGAAGAGGGTTGCCATGCCCTTCTCCAAGGGATTTTCACAACTTAAGGATTGAATCCAGGTTTGTTCTGTCTCCTGCATTGGCAGACAGTTCTTTACCAAATATAGCATGCTGCTGCTGCTGCTAAGTCACTTCAGTCGTGTCCGACTCTGTGCGACCCCATAGATGGCAGCCCACCATGCTCCTTTGTCCCTGAGATTCTCCAGGCAAGAACACTGGAATGGGTTGCCACTTCCTTCTCCAATGCATGCATGCATGCTAAGTCGCTTCTTTCGTGTCTGACTCTGTGCAACCCCATGGACAGCAGCCCACCAGGCTCCTCTGTCCCTGGGATTTTCTAAGCAAGAATACTGGAGTGGGTTGCCATTTCCTTCTCCAGTGCATGCATACATGCTAAGTCGCTTCAGTCGTGTCTGACTCTGTGTGACCCCATGGACAGCAGCCCTCCAGGCTCCTCTGTCCATGGAATTCTCTAGGCATACACATACACAATTTTCCAAAGCTAAAAAAATCCATGATTTTAAAACTAAACATTTCAATAAAGTACAGCACATTTTGGTGACTCTGGTTATACCTTGGAAGATAATGTCCAAGGAAAACTCAAAATCCACAGGCAAAATATAAAGAGATGGAAAATATGTGAGAAAGGAAGCTTAACATGTTTATCACAGGATCTCCAGAAACAAAAAAAAGGAAATTGTTTAAGTAAAAGACACTAAAGCAAAATAGTTGAGGAAATAATAAGTAAATAATGGATGAAAGAGTACCTGAGCTGGAGGAAAAAATGATTTCTATAATTATTATATATACTAAATAATAGTTATTATAATTATTATTACTGTTGAGGTCCAGGGCAGGATGCCCCAAAATATGCTTTAATGGCATATTGATTATTTTGAGTTAAAAGTTACTTAAGAAACAGCAGGTAATGATATAAAAAGGACATACACTCTGACCCACTTCTCTCCCCCTGAAAGCAGGAATTTAATCTCCCAAGTGAAGGTATCTTCCCTCTACCAGGAGGATAGAAAGCATCTTTATCACCCGAGTTAGGGAATTCAAAGCTGTATACATGAGAAAGCTGGATAAACAAACTGTTACTTCTTCACTAGTCTGGTACCCCAAGCACAAACCTCTTTGTTTTGTTAAATCTTCACAAGTGTTTCTTTGTCTAAAAATAATATATAAATAGCCTGCTTCCATCACTTCAGGGGTCCCACATCTATGAGAGTTTCATGCATACAAATTAAAAATTTTTTTCTTCTGTTAATCTGTCTTGTGTCAATTTAATTATTAGATCAGTCAAAAGAACTCAAGGGGGGATAGCGAGGTAATTTCTCCCTCCTTGACATTATCATAGCAGAAGTTAACACTTAGGTACTTCCTATATGCTAGGTGCTGTTCTAATCCCTTGATAAATGCTAATTCACATGGTCCTATGAGATTACTATTTTCATCTTGGAAGTAAGAAACCGAGGCGCAGAGATGTTAAGTATCTTACATAAAGTTTCCCAGCCTGTAAGTGGTAGGGTTGGAAAGGGAACTCAGGGAGTTGGACTCATCCAGTTCTGGGCTGAATAAAAAAGATACTTACATAAGTACATCTGGTAATATCCCTGAGATTAGAGGATTAAAAAGAAAACTCTTACAAGCTTGCAAATAAAAAGAACAAGATAGCCATCAAGGAAAAGAAAAATCATACTGGCAGGAACTGCTCCCCTAAAACACTGGAAGTGAAAGGATAATGGAACAGCATTTATAGACCTCTGAGAGAAAAGGACTGGAACTCAAGGATCTCATACCAAGCCAAAGGGGGATACCCAGGTGACAGGAAGAAGTGTAAGGAGATACTGGAGTCCAGAGCGTATATTATTCAAATACCAAGTTTGAGGAAAGTACCAAGAAAAGACTATCCAAGCAACAAATAAAGCAGAGCAGAGACCTCAAAGAGAGAAAGATAAAGTGAAGAAGAAGGGTGAGAAGCACTGTACCTCACACTATACCTGTGTGTTTATACAGAAATGCATGTTACACACACTGCATCTTAATGATTACGGGTGGGTTGTGTAATATAAGTGCAGTATAAGAACTTTTGAAAACGGATATACTTGGAAATTTTGATGCATAATAAATAATTCAGTTCAAGCTGGTAGTTGGGAATGGAAGAGGGTAAACATGTTTCAAAGGTCTCACTGTAGGGAGGAGCAAAGGTGGGCCAGAAGAAGAGAAAAAATACCCTGGAGGTCTCATCTCATGACAAGGGAGGAGCGGACAGAGGAGGAAGTTCAGAGTGTAGGTGGTAAAAACAGTGTGCTGGCAAAGAAAAGAGTTGATGTCTTGTTTTAAAGTCAAGTCTCATGTGTTTAATTAAGAGAGCTGGGAGAGAGAGCCATTCAATAGCACACAGAGTAAAATCCAACCTCAGGGAAAACAATGAGACGATTCACTTGATGAAAGTAGCATAAATAAAGAGTAAACTGCAAGAAGTTGCAAAGCAAATCTATCATAACTGCTGTATCTATCATAATACTGTACTGAATTCTCTCACTGAAAGAGCCTATCATTGTGGGATAAAGATAGAGTTCTATGTTTATAAAAAATACACACTGAAAACAAAGTTGAAAACGAAGCAGAACTACAAAGGAAAATGCAAAGAAAAAAAGTGGAAATACTAAGACATGGTGAAATTTAAGTTTAAACTTACAAATCAACATGATGAAAACTTTAATAACAATAAAAAGGAACACTTTACAATGAGGCAGTAACAGTCAAATGAGTATAAACCAAACTACAGAACAAACTACAGAATGAGGTGACAATGAATAAAAATGCAAAATCTTAAAAAATATAATCTAATAAATTTCAAAATACCTCTTTCAGTACTGAGCAGATAGTAAAACAGCAAGTAAAAGATACAGAGGCCATCTCTTGACTAGAAAATAAAATTATTTTCTTATGTTCATGGAGCATTTACAAAAACTGATCAAGATCTTGGTTAAATTTTAAGTAGAAGTTGTACAGGCCACATGACTGTGACAAAAAATTAGAAATAATAAAATGTAGTTATCTTTTGACTCAGCATTTTCATAGCCAAAATTCTCCCAGAAGTTTGACAAAAGCCTATCTGCAGTTCGTAAGTGTAATGGCAAGAAAAGAAATAGAAAAACAGAATAAAAAAGGTTAAAAGAACCAAAGAGAAAAGAAAGCAACCATCAATAAGAGGCTGTGTAAATTAATTATGGAAAGGACCTTGGTATTCAATTAAAAGGGACCAGAACAGGTTCCTTACCTTAATTTCTGCGAGGGAGGCCATTGCCCAGGCTATGGTAGATCTCAACCCTGCTGTCTTGATGTAAGCTCTGCAGGCTAAAGGAACCCTATTAATAGGATACAAACAAAAATAATTAACCCATTCATACCTGTACATCATGCACTGAAGTATTGCCTAAGTTAGAGAGTATATAACCTTTTTATTAATACAAAATTACCTTCTCTAACTGGTACCTTGTCTAACCAGCCAGTGTGGTATTTCAGAAAGGAAAATTTTTTAGATAACTGAAATTTAAACCCTTAAGTGCTTAACTTAAAAAATTTAATCGTATGAGGGAAGTCCTTCTAACTTTATATGCTTCCCTGACTTCCTATGTAGAACAGACCTTTTCTCACTGACCCAGAGTCATCGAGAGTAAACTGCACTGTGCTACAGATGCAGTACAGGACCCACGGCTGAACGGATGCCAACCCTTAAAGAATTTCTAAAAGGTCCCTTTCGTAAGTTTGCCTTTTGCTCATTTGCACCTTTCTCTAAAGTTGGAATGAAGCTTGACACTGCACTGTCGAAAATAATTTATTGAATGAAATGCTGAAGCAGAGGACTCCCCAGTGAGTTCACTGGTCTCCATTACCTATCACTTCATACTTGATCTTCTACCCCATTATTGCTAATATCGGTGTTTCCAGATTTGATACAGATTTTCAAAATATTATTTCTATGTTTCTGGTGCAGTGAACAACATTGCCTTGCAAATTTCAATGCACTTATCTATTTTGTGTATACTATTTATTGGTAAGACATGATATATGATTTCAAAAATCAATGCTTGGCTGTTTTGTGGTTAGGCCTGTTTTAAAGCCACTAAGAGGGCTCTTCTACTAACAATACACCAAGCCACAGTGTTTTCCAAACCCTATTTCCTTTCATCATTTTCTTTCTGCTCTTAAAGTTTTCTTGTTTTGTCTGTATTTATTGCAAGCCTCTTAAGATCTTAGAATTAGATGAGGTATGTCTTTTAAATAAAACAGTGTAATTGTGTATTTAGTATTATGATGAAGACTGCATGATAAAACTACGAGAGGTTGTTTTTGTTGAAAAGGTTTTTCAGGAAATAAAATTTCATACTGTAAATAGTACCATATCCAGAGATTTGGAATCTGGGATATAAACTTTGTGGGTAGAAGAATTATAAAATAATCTGATCAACGAATCTTGCTTCAGCAGGCTAAGTGCAGCAATTATCTCGCTACAAAACACATCAGGTATAATCAAAACTGAGAAATTACTTTCACTCTAGACACACACAAATAGAACTGGTACGGAAAACTGTCTCTGTCCATACACATTACGAAGTCCTTTTCTACGCATCGGGGATTTATACAGAACCTTTGAAATTTTTGACTATTGTATGCATACTTTTGCTAATAGAGGTTTATTTTATGGTAGCCAACTCTATTAATGTGTGACACAAGGGTACCCATTCTTACTTTGCTTGGACAAAACTAATCTGCTATTACTTCAACAAAAGGGCCTCATTATATCAGTAAAATAAAATTATTCAGGGAAAAGAACTGTTCAGAAATAAACTCTTTGAAAATAAAAATAATTCTCTATTTTCATAGGACCTGGCTAATGTGTTTATTCGGAGTTTTAGCTGACTTTTACCCCAGTACAAAAATAAATGTGGCTTTTGATCCTCTTGTCCTCATATATGAATCTCTTCTTTATTTTCTTACACACCATTATCACCAAGTTGAAGACATTCTCATCTCCATCTCTAGCCTAGATCAGTCCCCTGAATCCCAGATCTTTATCTTCAAATGTGTGTTTGGAGACCTTTTACCTGGAAGTACTGCAAAACTTACAGACATAAACTAAGCATACTCTGCTTTCCCTGTATTTCATATCTCCATACATTTCTTCATTTTCGTGGGTCATTTCCTATCTACAATATATAGAGTATCCCCATCTACATCTGCAGGGGTTAGGGCCTGGCACTCCAAAAGGCACTGAAGTAGGGAAGCCTGGACACCTCGTAGGTGTAGATGTACGTAGGTGTAGATGTAAAACAGTGGGTTAGGTCTGGTCTGGGAGAGTTGGGAAGGTACTGGAGTAGGTGGGGGCCAAGGGAAGCCAACAGGGCCTTGAGGCATGTGATGACCTCATGTGTGTTAAAGTGACTATTGGTGCATGATATCTGTAATCTTGAGGCTAGTGGGGCCTACCCTATAACTAGCACACAGCGAGAACACAATCATTCAGCATTTCTTGACCATTCAGAATGTCCTCAGCTCTGTGCTAATCAACTGCAATGGTGCATCATCTGATAAAACTGTTACAATGACCTTAAGCGTTCTTTTTACATCCTGATCTGGGCTTACACATGTACAAATGTGACCTCAGGGTCAATGGGATCTTTCCATAGGATTTTTATGATTTTAAAAATATTCCATACCTAGAACCACCTAGAGAAAAGATATCTAAATCACTTTATACTATGTAAACATGGCTATGCATATAAAATGTTTTGAAGATGCCAACAATATTTACATGCTCCCAAGAAACTGCAAATCACTATTTCCATCATCCAACCACCCATTCCTTCCCAAAGCATCTAAGAAAGTACTGCTGTATGATAAACATTCAATAAATATTTCTGAATAAGAAATATTCAGAAAAATTCAACTGTATTTATTATTATATAGTACCCTACATAACTAGGGAGAAAACCTGAAGAAGATTTTAAAAATTGGAATTACTCTCCCACAAAAAAAACTGCAGTAAAATGTGAAGTATGTTCAAAATGAATTTTAAGAACTGTGATGTATTTTCTATTTTAATGAAAAATCCAAGAGGCCAATGGACTAAAATTTAGTTTAAATGTGGGCCTGTGAAAATCATTTAATAAAAAAATAGATATGATTTTCAATATGAAAAATGTAATCAGTTGACTATTGTGATCAAATCTTTCACAACTCTAACCAGTCCAATCAGGATCCAAAGTTCCATGCAAATACTTTACTGGTTCAAGCAAAGAACTCAAAGGCTTTGATTTAAGCTCCCTCTGATATATCAGTGTTTCATACTATGAATAAAAACACAAAGTTTTTAGTTTTACAAACTCTCCTAAGACACAAACCTGAAGCTTAGAAATAATACGTACCTGAACACAGGAATTCCCAACACAGAGTAAACGTCACTTAGATGTATAAAAATCTGAAAGAACAAATATTGACGTTAGAATGGACCAGGTAATGCATTACCCAATGAGTGACAATTTGAAAGCTTCCATTTGGAACCTATACAACGTATATTTTAATAAATTCCAAGGCCTCTTCATATCTGAAAAAATATTCCATAGTATTTTTTATTGAGCAAAGTAAATTTTAAGTACATCTCATAGAAAAATTCTGAAGTCAATTTGGTAAACAACTTATATTGAGAATCACATTACGAAGAACTCAAGATCACTTTTCTTTACAGCGATTCTTTGAATTACCCTAACTAAATTAGATTTTTAAGCATTTTAGGTTAGAGCTGCTGCTGCTGCTAAGTCGCTTCAATCGTGTCCAACTCTGTGCGACCCCATAGACGGCAGCCCACCAGGCTCCACCGTCCCTAGGATTCTCCAGGCAAGAACACTGGAGTGGGTTGCCATTTCCTTCTCTAATGCATGAAAGTGAAAAGTGAAAGTGAAGTTGCTCAGTTGTGTCCGACCCTTAGCGACCCCATGGACTGCAGCCTTCCAGGTTCCGCCGTCCTTGGGATTTTCCAGGCAAGAGTACTGGAGTGGGTTGCCAGTGCCTTCTCCGTTTAGGTTAGAGACAATTACCTAAATCTACCCTAATTCTAGCCTCAAGTAAGACTTGATACCATGGTTAACAGAAAACCTGCTTAAGCTAATATACTGTAGTAAGAGTGACCTTTCACTCTATTATTTATAGGGACTGCTTTTTTTTTCTTTTAAAATTTTTATTGGGGTATAGTTAATCCACAAGCTGTGCTACTTTCAGGTGTACAGCAAAGTGCATCAGTTATATGAAGAGTTTATTCCTTTCTATCATGGCATCTGGTCCCACCACTTCATGGGAAATAGATGAGCAAACAGTGGAAACAGTGTCAGACTTTATTTTTTTGGGCTCCAAAATCACTGCAGATGGTGACTGCAGCCATGAAATTAAAAGACGCTTACTCCTTGGAAGGAAAGTTATGTCCAACCTAGACAGCATATTCAAAAGCAGAGACATTACTTTGCCAACAAAGGTCCGTCTAGTCAAGGCTATGGTTTTTCCTGTGGTCATGTATGGATGTGAGAGTTGGACTGTGAAGAAAGCTGAGCACTGAAGAATTGTTGCCTTTGAACTGTGGTGTTGGAGAAGACTCCTGAGAGTCCCTTGGACTGCAAGGAGATCCAAGCAGTCCATTCTGAAGGAGATCAGCCCTGGGATTTCTTTGGAAGGAATGATGCTAAAGCCTGAAACTCCAGTACTTTGGCCACCTCATGGGAAGAGTTGACTCATTGGAAAAGACTGATGCTGGGAGGGATTGGGGGCAGGAGGAGAAGGGGATGACAGAGGATGAGATGGCTGGATGGCATCACTGACTCGATGGACGTGAGTCTGAGTGAACTTCGGGAGTTGGTGATGGACAGGGAGGCCTGGCATGCTGCGATTCATGGGGTGGCAAAGAGTCGGACATGACTGAGCGACTGAACTGAACTGAACTGATCATCTTTCTCCTGTTATTTTCCCCCCAGTTTTATTGAGAAATAATTCATACATCACTATCTACGTTTAAATCATACAGTATGAAGGTTTGATTCATGTATATTATGAAATGATTATCACAATAGGTTCAACTAATATCCACCTTCTCATGTAGATAAAAAGAAAAGCAAAAAAGGGGAAAAAATTTCCTCACCATGAGGACTCTTAGGATTTACTCTTCACAACCTTCCTATACCACACAGCAGTGTTAGCTATAGTTCTCATGTTAGGTCATGATGAGGATTTAAATGTCTCAAGTTGAAATCAGTAGCCCACATAAATTTTAAAAGAATCTTACTCCTTTAGCCTGATGAGGTTTATGGAATATTCTAACTCTGCTCTTTGACCTCAACAACATTTGACTCCTGATACTTTTACCCCAAAGGTATTTTAATATAGTTTAATCAGAACTATTCCAATATTGATAAGCTTTTACTAAGAAAAGAATAATCTGGAATGAATTCCATTTAGTTTAATTCTTTGATCATTGAAGCTAAACTTTACAATTTTTTTTATCTTATTCATGTTAGCAAAGCTACTGATTGGTATTGATTCTTTTCTATTTAACAGTTAAAGTTATGATATACTGATATTTTTATATACCAAATGTTATCAGGTACAACTTTTTGCACTATGAAGTCTTCTCTGTTACTTGTACAGAACAAAATTTGCTAAAATTTGATTCTTCTGTCAGTTTTGGTCACATAGATTTTACTATGTGTGATTCTGTTGTCAATTTTGTTTTGTGTTAATTATTTCTACTAATAGCTATTATTTGCATTAAATGGATGATAGGAATTAAATTAGATATATTTGTTTATGAGCTAAACTATGAGAAAACTGTGGTTCTGAGACACTGAGATGGAGTCAGGGAGAGATGAGGAGGAAACCAGACGGAAGATAAGAAAACTATAGACAGGGAGATGAAAGAAGATACGCTTATATAAAAACATTCTCAGCATCAAAGAATTTTGCAAAACAGCAATAAAGGATATACACTAGGCATGCCTTTTTAAAAGCAAAAAATATCAAATAACAAAATAGAAAACAACACAAAGCCTTCTGGTTTGACTAGCCATTACTCCTTTTAAAGCTATATAAAAATAATCTACCAATTAATGAATCATAAAAATGACTACTGGTCAAACTTATGGTCTTCAAAAAACACTGAAGAACATTTGTTATAGTCAGAATTCATTGTCCCATGTGTTTACTTTGTTCCAATTAAAAATGGTATAACCTCATTAAATTAATTTTGAAAATAGAGAAAAGGGAAAGAAAAATAATCCCACAAGCCCAACAAAGCCACTGTTAACACAGGTCTGTTTTCCAATTTTATTTTTTACATTAACTAGAATTTCTTATAGATATTTGTTATGTATTATAGTGATTATAGAGAGCATCTCTAGTGTTTAGTTTAACTGCGACTAAACAATTCCATTCCAAAAGTTCAATTTGAATGAGACATTTTCACAGTGAAAACTACTAGCAAAAGAATCTGCAAAAAAAAAGAATCTGCAGTATTCTGTTGCAGAGGAGGAATCAGACTGTTAGATCCATGTAGACATGACTTAAAACTTTAAAGCAAAGTTAAAAAGCACACTAAAAGTTATTGACATTGCAGCTGTATTGTAATAACTTTGAATGGAGACAGATGGCTATTAGACTTGTGATGATTTTATAATGTATGCAAATGTTGAATCACTGTGTAATTCACGTGAATCATATTTTATGTCAACTACATTTCAATTAAAAAAAAAGAATAGTTGGCATTGTCTTTAAAGAATTAGGTTATGAGCATATAAAATAAAATGAACATTCATTACCTCCAAATTTGGATTCCTCAAATCTGCTTTCCATCCAAACTGTTTCATAAGAGCAATTCCAATTACTCTTCCTACCTCCTGAAAAGGCAACAGGTTAAAAAAAGATAAGACTACTAAAAATGAAAATTTTAAGTTTAAATGTAAGCAGAAAACTATCAGGGAAATCAATCATACTATCTGATGGTAATTTAAGGTTACAATATTAAAATACTACACGAAAGCATTTTCTATTCAAGGCAATAAGGGTGCATTGTACCGCTTCCACCCCAACAAATCTTATGGCATTGACGTTTACTTGTGTGTAATCTCTCTCCTCGTAATTTCAGACACATGAAATAACCAGATTGTGGCCTGATAAATATGGTCATTCTGGGTTCCAGGAAATAGATGCAAACTGAAAGATGAACTATTTTAGCTATGGCAATTCTGTATAATTTAAAAGTACCTGTTTAGTAGCATTAGGTTCAGACTGAAGAGTCTGTCTGATTTTAAGACTGGCCCAAGGACCCACACCTATGCCCTCAATATCACTAAACTTTGCAGGGTCCTTTTGTGGTGTTCGCTCTCCTTTTAAGTACACCTGTGTATCTCAGTCTGGGTCCTGGGAAGATCCCACATTCAAGACCTGGTGCTGAGCAACCACTCGATCAACACAGAACCGAATTGAAGAGAAAGCCAAAAGGCTTAGGGCCATGATATTCGAATTTCCAAATGTAAACAGTATCTATGAGTTTAAGGAAACTTTTAGGAAGAAAGTAAAAGGAAGTCTTTATGTAGACTGGCACAGTATTCCTCTTAAGCATCTGAGGTAAAGTTAAGAAGGAAAATGCATTTTTAGAAGAGATTTAGTTATGTGCGATTAGGTCGAGTGATCTGTCTGGGCCTGGTTATGTATTCTGTGAGAAGTTTTCACCTCATTTTTGATCTAAAGAATAATTAATTCTTTTAGAAAATGGGAACCCACTCTGGGGGGCAAGTGTACCTGCGCAGTAAGGGTCTTTGCAACGGCCCCACTGCAGCGACAGGAAACTCTAAAAGTTAAGTTGGTCTGGTTACGCGTATCAACAGCTTCCGTGACATCATCCTGAAGTTTTTGAAATTTTTCTCCTTCGGTGATAAAATTTCCTTGCTCCAATATTTTTTCTTCTATTTGTTTTTCCAGCTGGCATTCCTTAGTCTCTTGTAGCTCTTGGATTTGTTCTGTTTTCAATTTCTTAGCAGTGATATCATCTTCTCCCACTTTTCTTTTGAGTGGGTTAGCATTTTTGTGAGAAAGTTTTTCCTTTTTTGCATCAAGTTCAAGAAGATTCTTCCAAATTGAAATGGCATTCAACCAACTTTCAGGATCATCATTTATAAGTCTTTGTAGTTCATTAAGTATTTTTCCTAAATAAGTAAAATCTCAGTTTATCCTTTAGTGAAGCTATTCACACCCTCAAATCCCATTACCTTTATTTCTTTAAAATAAGAAATTTTATTAAATTGCTACATGAATACTGATTTCCCTTTTATCTGGAACTTATATAATTTAAGAATATTGTACAGAATAAAGTTCATTCATGTATTCCATACTTAACATCAAACCTGTTTTAAAATTCCTATAAAGTTACCATTTACTTTAGCAAGATCATTTGTCCTATGATAACATATGTATCTCTTCGATATACACAGAGATGTACAATGTGTGTTGATCTTTAAAGTAATGCTGATCTTGCATATAAAAAATTAAGTTTTAAAAAATAGAGTAAATTGCAAAACAGAGCTCAAAAACAGAGCAACTGAATCTTGAGACTATTTAAGACCACAAAATATTAGCACAGATCATAAAATGAGCTTCCATAAAGAAACATTTCAGATACACAACTCATTCATAATTTAGGAACTGGCAGTCATGCTTAGTAAAATGTAATCTTTTCTTGATAAGCAAAAGCCATCAAGATGATCAAAGAGTAATTACTGTAGTTCTTTAAAGATGAAAGTGTGTGGAATATTGGGATGAAGTTTTACTGACCTTACAACATAATATCTGAGGATTTGTTAACAATTTTTCTGCCTCATCTTGATGTCTCACCATTTGAATTGCTCTTGACACAGTTTATTATAGGCTGTGATGACATGATTTCTTGTGCACAAGCAGCAGTCAAAATAAGGTTTAAGGCAATGTTTTATCCAGCTATAGCAGATCCTTTTTTGCTTTTGTCAGTATCTTTACGTTATTTTAGCAGCACATTTATAAAAGTAGGGAGTGGACAAGAAATCTCTTAAGCCCTCTTTAATGCTTTATCAATTTAAAGTTCCCCACAATAGGAAATTTGACTATGTAGTATTTTCCAATTATATCACTCATCAGGTAAAATTTATAAGTTCTGACCAATTATTTAAATCAATGCATTTGGGGTTATTACATGCTCCTAAATCTTAATAAATGCACCAACCATATATAGCCTTAGAGAAGGTGTCTGATCATAATTCTCAAGGAAGAAATGTGACTTAGGACACTAAAATCTCAGAAGGAAGGCAACACATTGGTCAAAACTTGTAAAAGAGAAGAAACACAATTAGGTGATAATATTCAGGAAATACAGAAAAATAACTAAAATTAATGATCCCAGGGGTATGAATGATTCTTTAAAATATGAAATGGCTACATATTAATTGCCAAGCAAAAAACTCTGGAGTGCACTATGTCACGTAGGTAAAAGCAACAGGTATACACCTACCTTTACTCACAGAAGAAACAGGAAATGGAAGCTGCTTTTTAATCAGCAAAAATAACCTTTCTGCAGATTTCAATTGTTTCAGCATATTCAAGTCAGAACAGGTGGTGAAAAAAACTTTTCCTGAAATGTATTCAACCTAGAGATAGAAAAAATAGATATTAATGTAGTTCAATGTCAGATTAAGAATCATTTCCCTTCCCTCCCCCTTAATGCATTAAAACATAGCATCTAACAATAATAAAAATGCCTATTTCTGAAGTATCTACTATTTATTAGACTATCCTAGGCACTCTGAATACGGTTTTCCCCCTCATCCTATAACAACCCTCTAAGGTAGATTTTATCATCTCCATTTTATAGATTAGGAAATTGAAGCTTAGAGTGGTTAAATAATTTGTATGAAGTCACATAATCAGTGACCAAGACCATAATCTTTCTGTGTTACTTTTTGGAAAGTTTTTGTGTACACTCTACTAAAAAAAAAATAGAACACAAAATACTGATTAATTATCAAATCTCACACAACTACTAAAAGTGGGGAAAGGAAAGGCAAAATGGATAGGACAAATTAGGTGTCTAGACCAAGTTTAACCTAATCAGTAGGTATTTATTAAACACGAGGAAGCATAGAGTATAAATCCTACAGATGAATAATAATGTAAAAGGCATATACTGACATACAATTAAAATGTAAAAGGTATAAGACAATAATTTGCATTAAGCCCAGGAGAAAAGTAAAATGTTAATAAATGTTCTGGTAAGTTGCAGGTACAATAAGCATTACTAACGATGGAAGCCACCATTAGTAAAAGTCTTGGGAAAGAATCCTATAAGATTTGGTCAGAGGGATTCTCACAAAAGAATGCAGGGGAAGAATGCAGAGGTGGGCGTGACAATCTGGCTGAAGTAAACTGTAAGACAGCATGGCAACCTTTGCTGTGTGATGCTGACTGGATGGTGTCAGGCGGATGGATGGTGCGGCTCAGGCCCAGCTTGAAAAACAGTAACGATTTTACCCCAGATAGTAATGGTTCACCATTATAGACTTCTGATGAAAACTATGACAGCACTAAATTAGCTGGAAGAAAGATTTCTGTGGACGGGGCATAAAGGACTGAGTGCTGAATGTGATGCTGGAGGGAGAAGCAGATTACTGAGGAAGAAATAATGAACCACTTGGCTGCGGGAACCGGACAATGGATAGAAGCAAGAGTATGCATCAAACTGAAAGAGGCTTGAAAGACAGGATAGATATGTAGACAAAGTCAGAGAAGAAAGGAAAATGAAAAGAGCACTGATTCAGAGAGTCAAATGAGGTACAGCAAACGATGCTCAATGCCAATGGAACCCTAAACCTTTTGGGTCAACCAACCCCCTAAAGTTCAGGATGGATGTGGATGCTCCTAGCATTCTCCTTTAGGAATGGCCTCAGGCTAACTAACATGGTTTTAAGTTATCTCCTAGGACTGAGGCAACCATGGAATCAGGGGTGTTCCATGTGTACAGACAGCTCCCACTCAGTGGAACTTGAACTCCAAGTGTATGGTATGTTTGATCTGACCTGTTCTAATTAAGCTTTTGGGATGGTAATTTCTAAAGTTACACTCTAGCTTGATGAAGAAGAATCTCTGCTGGGGAAGCCCTAAGTTGATGACAATTAAAACCCCAATACTTCTATAGTTTTAAGATGAACAAGATCTGGGATTCTGATGTATAGCATGGTGATTTTGGCTAATAATTCTGTATTATTTAGCTGAAAGTTGCTTAAAGAGTAGATCTTAAATGTTCACATCAAAAAAGTAATGCTGATTACATGATGGGATGGAGGTGTTAGTTAATGCTATGGTGGTCATCATTTTGCAACATATAAACGTATCAGATCACCTTAAACTTAAATAATGCTATATATCAATTATATCTAAATAGAGCTGAAAAAACAAATAAATTTTAAAACTCCAAAGACTTTAGGTACTAGCAATGTACCTAAGACAGACGAAGGAAGTAGGGAATGAAAGAATGTTTAGGAATCAATATTTAAGGGGATAATGAAGTAACTAAAACAAGAACTTCCGGTTTTTACAATTTACTTCTTTCTCATTACAAAGGTGACATTTTCCCACTAAAGTCAAAATTGAATATATACCTCAAAATGCTTAGAACTTGGAAACAAAGTTTTAAAAGGTAAATTTTTTTGAAGTTTAGATTTTGTTACTTGATCTAAAAGTATAGTTGATATTAAGCCATCACATGAAATAGCCAGTTAAGATTCTGGGGGAACTGAAATAAATATTTTACTGTAAATCTATGGTTCTAAGATTCAAGTCTTATAAATAAACTGATACAAACATCTAGACCAGTCTAGACATTAAATTAATTATTTACTAGTACAAAGATCTTATCTTTTCTCATTTACTTGAGTATCAAGGGAGATAATTTATATAATGAACTTCTAAAAATATTTTATTGGAGGAGGGTGTGGAGAACAAAAAATTTTTTTGACTGAAAATCAAGTTAATTAAGAGGAAGAGGACCTAAAAGGTCCTTTAGGAAAAGGCAATGGCACCCCACTCCAGTACTCTTGCCTGGAAAATCCCATGGATGGAGGAGCCTGGTGGGCTGCAGTCCATGGGGTCGCTAAGAGTCAGACATGACTGAGCGACTTCACTTTCACTCTTTACTTTCATGCATTGGAGAAGGAAATGGCAACCCACTCCAGTGTTCTTGCCTGGAGAACCCCAGGGACGGGGGAGCCTGGTGGGCTGCCATCTCTGGGGTCGCACAGAGTCGGACACAACTGAAGCGACTTAGCAGCAGCAGCAGCAGCAGCAGCAGCAGCAAAAGGTCCTTTAATCTACTGGGGTGCTCAATCATAAGAATAATATGTGTTTAGCCACTTAAAATGTTAAATACATTCTAAAAATCAATACCAACACTGGTTTATTCTGTTTATTTAAAAAAAAATTAACATTAGGCCTACATTCCTTTTATAAGAAATGAGCATGTAATCAGAATGTGGCGGATTCATTTTGATATTTGGCAAAACTAATACAATTATGTAAAGTTTAAAAAAAAAAGAAGTAGTTTATGAAATGGTAAAATAGCCACTGTGAGAATCAATCATATATATGCAAGTGCTTTAACAGTTCACCTTTGATAAAGTATTCTATCTCAAAGTAGTAGAAAAACGAGTTTTGGTATTTATGATTTCAAACACTGCTGAAGCTACTGTTACTCATTTTCTTTAGTTTATTGTTTGTAACTGATCATATTCAATTACAATAATTAGGGAGGACTGTGGCATTTTAGACTATTTCACACTAGTATTTGTTACTTGAAAATTTATTTATATATCCAATCTGTTTTTTCCATTTGGAATTAAATCATTAAAAGTGTCTAAAACCAACTGGTTTTATGTCTAACACTTCAGAAGATGAAACAACAGCCTTTATTAAAAGAAAAAACAGCTCTGTTGTCAGCTATAATATCTACGCAGTTAGTATTTTTGTTTTTCTTTTAAAATTTAGGGAGTCAGATCTAATGAAAAGATGAAAAGCCTAAGCCAAGGCAAAAAGGTAAGGTACAGTAATAAGGAGATACCAAAGTTTTCCTAATTCTACAGATGCCACTTAATTTTAGAATTAATTTTTAAGTGCTAGGTGAAGGACCGAGGTGGGGTGTGAGCTTTTGTGTTTCATTTTAGAAGAGAGAATTAAAAATATATATTTTACTTAATTTTTTAAAAAGTATCCAATCTACAGGGAATGCATAGAATCTAGAACCTTATGCAATCATCCCATTAAATGAAATAACTGAAATAACTCGACTATCTGCTTAACCCTACTATGTGGGCTAATTGTTTTGCTATGTGGGTTTATAAAGGCTGATTAATTAACTGACCGGGCCTCCTGGTTCTCTGGCATTGCAGACACCTCTACTACAATGAATTTTATCTTCAAGATTACTGTTTCTACTTTTATTTTTATAATAACAGTATTTAACACATTAAACAGAATTACAAAGTAAAGCTTAATTTTACCCAATACATTTCTTTAAGGTATGCTACACACTGCATACTAGAGTATATATTATATTTATATGCTGTAAGTATTTAAAAATACCCAGGAACCTATAAAGAGGCTTGCCCCAACACCGGAGGAAAAATAATCAAACCTGAACGTGACCAAGTGCCAGCTATAACTTATTTGACTCCAATTGATAGGAAATAGAGGAACATGTGAAAGTACACCACGGAGGTGCAAATGGCAAACACTGAGAACAAGCAGAGAGGTCAGTTTTCTAATACTGAAGCATACGCAGATTGGGTCAAGCCTTCTATTTTTCATACCAAGAACTCTAAGTGAATATTTGAAAAAAAAAAAAAAAAAATCAGCGCGGCATGATGTCATGGCTTCACAGTGTTCAAGGACCTGGAACCAGGTGCCAACCTGCCTGGGTTGAACATGATAACATGTCTGATTTCACAGATAGCTTGGGTGTGAATCCCAGCTCTGCCATTTTCTGGTTCCGTGATGTGAATATTTTATTGGACTTACTTGTGCTTCATTTTCCATTTCTGTTAAATGTGGAGCCCACCTCAAAAGATAGGGTTGTTGTGAAAATTAAGTGTCTGACATATTAAATGCTTAACCCATGTCGGCAGTTGCTATTATATTGTTGCTTTTTCAGACTAGCTACATTTAACACTCTATGACATTCGGTGACTAAAACCACAAACGGCAGTTAGTCTAATAAGACTGATGTCATTCTTCATGATCCTCTCTGTCCTCTCTCCAATCATCATCACAGAAACTCCTTTTGTGAGCTTTCAACACTTCAGGAGTCCTGGGAGTGGAGTGGTCAGTTTCTTTCAATAAGCTTTCATTTTCCAAAAATACATCATTTACACTGTCATATATAATCCCATCAAGACACTGGAGCCTTTTTCTATTACATCCTTTCCCTGTTTTCAAGAAACAGGCTCAGCATGTACTAGACGGTAAACTGATGTTTACAACTTTCTTCATTTCATCGAAATTAACAGTGTAATAATACCAGCAACTGCTAACTTCCTTCTCTGAGGCATCTTAGGGTATTTTTCTAGCTACTATTTACTGCGGATTTACACTGTACTTTACATAACCTTTATCACTGAATCCTCCCAACAGTCCTGAGATAAACACAGTGTCAGGAAACTGACAAAAATAGCTGAACCTGACGATTATATTTGCATTTAAAAGCTGGAGAAAGAATTCTTACAGGTCTAATTCTAATTATAGGCACTATCAAACATTTTTCTTTAAAGAATCTAGGAAGTAACTCACATCAATAGCTCTTTTTAAAAAAAAAAACCTTCAGCCGTGACAGTGACAGATGTGTAGGGGGAAAGGGCTGGCGGGTCTTTCTGGCAGTAATTAAGGGACCTGCCAGCAGAACTCCGAGGGCCCGGCCGTCGCCTCTGTGGGTTCGCGGTCAGACAGTGAGGGGTTCGCGTCACTTTCGAGGGTCGAGGACCGACCCCAGCGGGGAGGGACCACGGGCAGGGGCGGGGCCTGGGCCGCCCTGCTTCTCGCCCCGGCTCGCTGCGAGGCCGACTCACCTGGGTGGCAGCCAGCCGCTCCCGCACCTCCCGCATCAGGAAGGGCTCCAACCCGCGGCCCGCGGTGCAGAAAAACTGGGCGCCCACTGCAGGCCTGGAGCTGGGACCTCCGGGAACCACCGCCATGGCAGTTCGGGGTCACGTGGCCTCGGGTGCGCGCGGCGCGGCCCCGAGGTCCCGGAGGCGGCGCGCAGGGGCCGAAGGGCCGGGTGTAGCCAAGGGCGAACCAGGCCGGAAGGTCCCAGAAAGGTCTGATCGGCTGAGAGGGGCCCTGTGGGTCTCCTAGGTTAACTGATTGGAACCTCGTTGATTAGGCATCTGGAATTATTTAGAATCGCAGGTGGAAGGGATGTGATTGGGATATATAACTGGGAATAATAAAGACTGCCACTCATCTGGTAGATCCTTAGCAGATGCTCTTATGGCACATCTTTGCCTCTGATAGCATGGCTTCGCTATGCTAAAGAAGTGAATGATGACTATAGGAAACAACATAAAATGTGAAAGACTGGAGGGAATGAATAACTGATGGCGTTGCTTAAAATATCCATTAGATTTTTACCTCAGTTCTTCCCCGGTAGTGAGATAGGGGATAAGATTACTGGTTTGTGCTAATAATGAGACATCCTATTCCAAACGATTGATTGTTGGTGTATAAAATAAATGAATAATATTTTCAAATCAATATTTTTTAAGGTGGGAAAATGAAGCATTAAAAATGATTTCCCTATAACATCTGTGACTGCTACTCTTTAAATGACTATAACAAAGGAAGATACATCAGTAATAGGTCTTTCTGTTGTACCTTGGAGAAAACAATAAGTCGGAACTTGGATAAGAAGTTGGAACTTGGATAAGAAGGCAACCCCACTCCAGTACTCTTGCCTGGAAAATCCCATGGACGGAGGAGCCTGGTGGGCTGCAGTCCATGGAGTTGCGAAGAGTTGGACACGACTGAGCGACTTCACTTTTACTTTTCACTTTCATGCATTGGAGAAGGAAATGGCAACCCACTCCAGTGTTCTTGCCTGGAGAATCCCAAGGACGGGGGAGCCTGGTTGGCTGCCGTCTATGGGGTTGCACAGAGTCGGACACGACTGAAGTGACTTAGCAGCAGCAGCAGCAAGAGTATAAATAGTGTACTCTTATTTTAATCTTTGACTATAATAATATAAACAGGCAATAAAAAAAATATGATATGCATTAGCTTGGGCTTCCCAGGTGGTGCTAGTTGTAAAGAATCCACTTGCCAATGCAGGAGACATAAGAGAGGTGGGTTTGATCCCTGGGTGGGAAAGATCCCCTGGAGGAGGGCATGGCAAGCCACTCCAGTGTTCTTGCCTAGAGAATCCTATGGACAGAGGAGCCTGGCATCCTATAGTCCTTGGGATCGCAAAGAGTCAGACACAGACTGAAGAGACGTAGCAGGCTCGCACTCATTAGCATAACTTTAAAACAAATTATATCTCTGACATAACTTTTAAAAATAAAGATGTGAAATATTTTTTAAAAAGGAGATGTACTATCATCTCGTTCATCTTCTTATTTTTCAGATAGAGGAAATTGATGCTTAAAGAGGCTCAGGGACAGTGAGTTAGGGGCACAGCTCAGGCTAGAACCTAAGTCTTGATTTATACTGTACATACTGAGCTTTGTTCCATTCCTACCAACTCCCTCCCCTCATCTCCATCCCTCCCCACTACTCTCCTAAGATGAGGACCAGGCTCTGTCTTCTCCAAGCATTGGGCCCAAACTGGGAATTCCTAGGCCCAAGAGCAGACATTTCCATGCTCCACCAAAATGTCTTTATATTCATAAAAGAGGTAATATTTCTGCACTAAATTAACTATATAGTCTGGGCCACCTGATTTGATTGACTCTCTTAACAGTATTTGAAGAGGTGTCTTTTAAACTCTGAATTTTAAATTGACAATGAATACATCACTTGAAGACTAGAATTCATATTATTTAATAAGCAGCATTAAATTAGCTCTGTAGTTATATAAATCAGGTATACAGAAACTACTAAATGTGCCTCTCTATCAAGTGTGTCTCCTGTTCCTCACAATAGGATATTAAGTTCAGTAAGTGGATATTCCTCCACTCTGCCCTGCCCCCTACCCAGCTCATGGTCCGCTAGGACATATTGTGAAAATTCTTATGGAGTCAGGTTACATGAGCTTTCCAAACTTCAGTCCTAAAACTCTGCAGCCTTGGGTCAGCCATGGTTCTATCCAGGAGAGTACATTGCTGGCCAGCCTGAGGCTGGAGGAGTTATTTCTTCTTCTGCCTTGGGCAGCACTGCCATGACCTGGTCCCCTACTGATCTCTCTTATCTCTTGATATCAACTCATATAATTTATGCTCTGATAATTTGCAATTTTTTAATGTTTAATATTCTGATAGACTGCCTGAAGAACTATGGATGGAGGTTCGTGACATTGTACAGAAGGCAGGGATCAGGACCATCCCCAAGGAAGAGAAATGCAAAAAGGCTAAATGGTTGTCTGAGGAGGCCTTACATAGCTGTGAATAGAAGAGAATCATCGAAAGGCAAAGGAGAAAAGGAAAGATATACCCATTTGAATGCAGAGTTCCCAAGAATAGCAAGAAGAATTAAGAAAGCTTTCCTCAGTGATCAATGCAAAGAAATAGAGGAAAACAATAGAATGGGTAAGTCTAGAGATCTCTTCAAGAAAATTAGAGATACCAAAGGAACATTTCATGCAAAAATGGGCTCAATAAAGGACAGAAATGGTATAGATCTAACAGAAGCAGAAGATATTAAGAAGAGGTGGCAAGAACACACAAAACTGTACAAAAAGATCTTCATGACCCAGATAATCACCGTGGTGTGATCACTCACCTAGAGCCAGACATCCTGGAATGTGAAGTCAAGTGGGCCTTAGAAAGCATCACTAAATTCCAGTTGAGCTATTTCAAATCCTAAAAGATGATGCTGTGAAAGTGCTGCACTCAATATGCAAGCAAATTTGGAAAACTCAGCAGTGGCCACAGGACTGGAAAAGGTCAGTTTTCATTCCAGTCCCTAAGAAAGGCAATGCCAAAGAAAGCTCAAACTACTACACAATTGCACTCATCTCACACACTAGTAAAGTAATGCTCAAAATTCTCCAAGCCAGACTTCAGCAGTATGTGAACCGTGAACCTCCAGATGTTCAAGCTGGATTTGGAAAATACAGAGGAACCAGAGATCAAATTGCCAATATCCACTGGATCATTGAAAAAGCAAGAGTTCCAGTAAAACATCTATTCTGCTTTATTGACTAAGTCAAAGCCCTTGACTATGTGGACCACCACAAACTGTGGAAAATTCTGAAAGTGATGGGCATACCAGACCACCTGACCTGCCTCTTGAGAAACCTGTATGCAGGTCAGGAAGCAACAGTTAGAACTGGACATGGAACAACAGACTGGTTGCAAATTGGGAAAGGAGTACGTCAAGGCTGTATATTGTCACCCTGCCTATTTAACTTATATGCAGAGTACATCATGAAAAACGCTGGGCTGGAAGAAGCACAAGTTGGAATTAAGATTGCCAGGGGAAATATCAATAACCTCAGATATGCAGAGAACACCACCCTTATGGCAGAAAGTGAAGAAGAACTAAAGAGCCTCTTGATGAAAGTGAAAGAGGAGAGTGAAAAAGTTGGCTTAAAACTCAACATTCAGAAAACTAAGATCATGGCATCTGGTCCTATCACTTCATGGCAAATAGATGGGGAAACAGTGGAAACAGAGGCTTCATTTTTTGGGGCTCCAAAATCACTACAGATGGTGACTGCAGCCATGAAATTTAAAGACACTTGCTCCTTGGAAGAAAAGTTGTAACCAACCTAGACAGCATATTGAAAAGCAGAGACATTTTTTGCCAACAAAGGTTCGTCTAGTCAAGGCTATGGTTTTTCCTGTGGTCATGTATGGATGTGAGAGTTAGACTATAAATAAAGCTGAGCACCAAAGAATTGATGCTTTTGAACTGTGTGTTGGAAAAGACTCTTGAGAGTCCCTTGGACTGCAAGGAGATCCAATCAGTCCATCCTAAAGGGTATCAGTCCTGAAAATTCATTGGAAGGACTGATGCTGAAGCTGAAATTCCAATACTTTGGCCACCTGATGAGAAGAACTGACTCATTGGAAAAGACACTGCTGCTGGGAAAGATTGAAGGCAGGAGGAGAAGGGGATGATAGAGGATGCGATGACTGAATGGAATAACTGACACAATGGACATGAGTTTGAGTAAACTCCAGGAGTTGGTGATGGACAGGGAGACCTGGCGTGCTGCAGTCCATGGGGTCACAAAGAATCGGACACGACTGAGAGACTGAACTGAACTGAGTGTTCTGTTTGTGAGATTTTTAAAAAATAATTTTTGACCGTGCTGGGTCTTTGTTGGCTGCACACGGGCTTTCTCTAGTTGCTGCAAGCAGCGGCTACTCTTCATTGTGATGCTCAGGTTCTCATTGCAGTGGCTTTTCTACTTGCAGAGCACAGGCTCTAGGAGTGTGGGCTGCAGTAGTTGTAGCTCATGGGCCCAGTTGGTCCTTGGCATGTAGGATTTTCCTAGACTAGAGATCAAACCCTTGTCCCCTGCATTGGCAGATGGATTCCCAACCACTGGACCACCAGGGAAGTCCTGATAATTTGCAACTTTGCCTACTATTTCTTCTTTGCCCATCATCCCTTCTACACACTTTATAAATAACGTTTGTTAACCAGAAATATTCCTCAGAATGACCTGGGGAGTTGTTTCAATATGTCAGGTTTCAATATGTCATCCCCAGTATTCTGGTACAGTTGAGTGGGGTTGGTGGTGAGCCAAGGCTCGTCTTCCCAGGAGGGAACCAGAGCTATATACCAACCAATTCAACTGCCAACTTCCCCCAAATCCCCACTCTTTCCCCTCTCTAGGCCTTTGCTTACACTGTTCCCTTTGTCTAGAACCTGCTTCCTTTTCTTCTCTTTAAGCCTAAGCTAGAACACCACATCTTCTATGATGCTCTTTCCTTGCCTTTACTGCATAAAATTATGCTTTTATCATTTATTTATTCATTAATAAATATTTATTGATTCCATGGCAATGTGTCAGTTGATATGATAAGGCCCCAGCCTTTGAGAACCTATCAGTTTAATGGGAAGCAATGTGATGGTGCTGGATTGCCCAGAGAGACATATAAAGGATGATATATAAAATATGACATATGGGAAGGAAAGGAAAGCAACTGGGCCTGACATATAGTAGGCACTTTATAAATAAGATTGAACAAATGAACATATTCTGAAGTTGAGTGAGCATTTGTCCTGTTTGTGGCTTCTCAGCAACTTTTGAGCTTCTTTGCCAAGTCAGGACATTCTCTGCCTTCAGAAGCCCAGCTCCCTAAGGTAGATATGCAGGTGGTGGGCACTGTGGAGGTATGATGAGCTCTTGTTCACACAGGCCAACATGGTAACTTACAGAGTAGAATTTTATAAATATTGTTAGAGTTCAGCTGAATTGTGACATTGTGGTAAAAGCTTAGATGCAGAGATCTGCTGGATACACGCATTCCAACCAAGTCAATGCAGCTGTGAAAGAATAAACATATTTTTATGTTTGCAATGGCAAAAGCACTTTGGAAAAAAGCTCTTGGCCACATACTGATCATTTAAATCATTTACATGCACTCATCCTGAGTGTACAGTCAAAAAAGAGAAAATTTAGCAGAAAATTAGTGCATTATGTATGTAAATACTGCCTTTAAAAGCATTATGTATTCATTAGTATATCTCTGTAGTTTTTGTGTAGCATCAAAATTCAAAAGATGCAACTGCCATGCTTGATCTAGAGAGACAATTCCTTTATAGATATTATCTTTCTCTAGTTATGCAGTACATGAAATTCTTTTGATGTACAAATAAAGCCTAGTATATTCAGTGCTTTTTCTCAGAAAAGCATGCTGAGTGTTTAATGCATGTTTCAAAACACTAGGGTATTTGATGTGATTTTATTTGTTTAAATGTATTTTGAGCCCATAAAACCATATTTATATTTGATAGACCTTTATAGTGTCCCCGTTAGAAGAGAGTTTGGAAATTATTTTTTCGATATATTTGCTGACTGAAAGAATGACTGAATCTACAATTTTCTTCAATTTACTTTAATGGGCTATATTGCCTAAATAAAATAAAGCCACTTTATTCTTGCAGTTACACTCACTTTACTGAGGCTGCTGTTTTAATATTCCTTTTCTTGTGCTGCATTTGTGTGTATGTTTACTGTGAACTGTTTTCCTTGAGAGCTTTGCTCTTAACCTCTCTTTCTATTTCCTAGTCCAAAGAAAGTCCCAGAAACTTCTCAAACCACCTAGGATGCCCATATTTTTATATTTTCCTCCTTTCATTTTCTCCTCTTACTGCTTTCCAGTAGATGGCCATTTATTTTGCCTGGTTTATCAGTGGTCATTAAAAAAAAAATCACCTTAAAACTCAAGCTGACATGAACTACAAGTAAACAAAAGCAACCAAAGGACAGATTTTATTTCTTCAAAAGTACAGAAAAAACACCCTGTTTTAATGTGAATGGTATTTGGCAGAATAGAATATGGAGATTTTATTAGAATGTTGGCTTGATTCAGTCACTTTCCTCCCATTGTTGGCACGAAATGTTGAGAGTGGAGTATGGAGCAAGCAAACTTACTTTATTATGTATTCATATCTTTCTGTTTTTCTTCTTGTTGAAGGGTGATAATTCTTTGCTGCCCACAGAGATTTTGTGCTGCTTTGAAAAACAGATTTTTTTAAGCACTCTTGGAAAATTCTTTCTGATACATATCCACACATACTCAGCCTTGTCTTCCAACAATTTTCTGTAAAAAAATTTTTGTGCTGTGCTAAGTCGCTTCAGTCATGTCTGACTCTTTGCAACCCTGTGGACTGTGGCCCACCAGGCTCCTGTGTCCATGGGATTCTCCAGGCAAGAATACTGCAGTGAGTTAATCTCTCCTTCTCCAAGGGATGTTCCCAACCCAGGGATCAAACCCGAGTCTCTTACGTCTCCTGTTTTGGCAGGCAGGTTTTACCACTAGTGCCACCTGGAATTTTAATAACTAAGAATATTCTATTTATATTTAATGCTATAATTTTTAATTACAGTATTAATTACTTGGCTTAACAGAAAAACAATACAGATACAAAATAAAGGCTGCAGTCTGTAACAATAACTTAGGCAATCGTTTGAGGCTTTCATAAAATACCTTCAGAACAGGACATAATGTTGGAAATTATTTGGTACTGCATGAACTCTTTATTGCCAATTCAGACTTAAATTGAAGAAAGTAGGGCAAACCACTAGACCATTCAGGTAAGACCTAAATCAAATCCCTTATGATTATACAGTGGAAGTGAGAAATAGATTTAAGGGCCTAGATCTGATAGAGTGCCTGATAAACTATGGAATGAGGTTCGTGACATTGTACAGGAGACAGCGGTCAAGACCATCCTGATGGAAAAGAAATGCAAAAAAGCAAAATGGCTGTCTGGGGAGGCCTTACAAATAGCTGTGAAAAGAAGAAAAGCGAAAAGCAAAGGAGAAAAGGAAAGATATAAACATCTGAATGCAGAGTTCCAAAGAATAGCAAGATGAGATGAGAAAACCTTCTTCAGCGATCAATGCAAAGAAATAGAGGAAAACAACAGAATGGGAAAGACTAGGGATCTCTTCAAGAAAATCAGAGATACCAAAGGAACATTTCATGCAAAGATGGACTCAATAAAGGACAGAAATAGTATGGATCTAACAGAAGTAGAAGATATTAAGAAGAGATGGCAAGAATACACAGAAGAACTGTACAAAAAAGATCTTCACGACCCAGATAATCACGATGGTGTGATCACTGACCTAGAGCCAGACATCCTGGAATGTGAAGTCAAGTGGGCCTTAGAAAGCATCACTACAAACAAAGCTAGTCAAGGTGATAGAATTCCAGTTGAGCTATTCCAAATCCTGAAAGATGATGCTGTGAAAGTGCTGCACAATATGCCAGCAAATTTGGAAAACTCAGCAGTGGCCACAGGACTGGAAAAGGTCAGTTTTCATTCAAATCCCAAAGAAAGGCAATGCCGAAGAATACTCAGACTACCACACAATTGCACTCATTTCACATGCTAGTAAAGTAATGCTCAAAATTCTCCAAGCCAGGCTTCAGCAATACATGAACCATGAACTTCCTGATGTTCAAGCTGGTTTTAGAAAAGGCAGAGGAACCAGAGATCAAATTGCCAACATCCTCTGGATCATGGAAAAAGCAAGAGAGTTCCAGAAAAACATCTATTTCTGCTTTATTGACTATGCCAAAGCCTTTGACTGTGTGGATCACAATAAACTGTGGAAAATTCTGAAAGAGATGGGAATACCAGACCACCTGATCTGCCTCTTGAGAAATTTGTATGCAGGTCAGGAAGCAACAGTTAGAACTGGACATGGAACAACAGACTGGTTCCAAATAGGAAAAGGAGTACATCAAGGCTGTATATTGTCACCCTGCTTATTTAATTTATATGCAGAGTACATCATGAGAAACGCTGGACTGGGAGAAACACAAGCTGGAATCAAGATTGCTGGGAGAAATATCAATAACCTCAGATATGCAGATGACACCACCCTTATGGCAGAAAGTGAAGAGGAACTCAAAAGCCTCTTGATGAAAGTGAAAGTGGAGAGTGAAAAAGTTGGCTTAAAGCTCAACATTCAGAAAACGAAGATCATGGCATCCGGTCCCATCACTTCATGGGAAATAGATGGGGAAACAGTGGAAACAGTGTCAGACTTTATTTTTCTGGGCTCCAAAATCACTGCAGATGGTGACTGCAGCCATGAAATTAAAAGACGCTTACTCCTTGGAAGGAAAGTTATGACCAACCTAGATAGCATATTCAAAAGCAGAGACATTACTTTGCCAACAAAGGTCCGTCTAGTCAAGGCTATGGTTTTTCCTGTGGTCATGTATGGATGTGAGAGGTGGACTGTGAAGAAAGCTGAGTGCTGAAGAATTGATGCTTTTGAACTGTGGTGTTGGAGAAGACTCTTGAGAGTCCCTTGGACTGCAAGGAGATCCAACCAGTCCATTCTGAAGGAGATCAGCCCTGGGATTTCTTTGGAAGGAATGATGCGAAAGCTGAAACTCCAGTACTTTGGCCACCTCATGCAAAGAGTTGACTCATTGGAAAAGACTCTGAGGCTGGGAGGGATTGGGGGCAGGAAGAGAAGGGGACGACAGAGGATGAGATGGCTGGATGGCATCACTGACTCGAATGATGTGAGTCTGAGTGAACTCCAGGAGTTGGTGATGGACCAGGAGGCCTGGCGTGCTAGGATTCAAGGGGTCACAAAGAGTTGGACACAACTGAGCAACTGATCTGATCTGATCTGAACTTCTAGATCCCAGATAGATAAAGGTATTTGTATCTTTAATCACTATATGTATGTTGCTCTATTTCTCTGTCACTTTGATCAGTTTAGGTGATGCAGATCTTCTGCCTCACAAAATTCAAAATCTAAATGTAGCCAGGCTGAGATAAATAATCTTAAAAGTAGCTTCAGAATGCACCTTAGGTACACATGAGTCTTTAAGAGAATTCCTTGATGGTGTTTAGCGAGGCTTCAACTAGAGAAATCTAGAGATATTAATAATTAAACTGTGCTGCTTAAAAAGTCAAGGGGAGGTAGGGAATATGGTGAGCTCAGGAAAGGAAAGGAGGTTTGGGGAGTAGTGGGGGAAGATGAGGCCAGAGGAGAAAAGTAGCCAGAGAGAGGCTGCCTGTGGTGTGGTTGCTGAAGGACTTCTAAGAAGGATCTTCAATACTGAATTAAATTTGTTTTTGGTATTGGCATGTTAGACCCTCTCAAGTAGCCCAAACTTTCAGTAAAACAAATAGGAACAGCTATTTGCCTCAGGTATTTTAGGATTCAAAGTTATCATGGTGTTGGTCTTTGTTAAATTAAAATATAGTTGATTTACCGTGTGGTGTTAGTTTCAGGTATACAACAAAGTGATTCAGATATATGCAGTTTTTATATAAGCTTTAAGATTCTTTTTATAGGTTATTATAAAATATTGAGTATAGTTCCCTGTACTATACCGTAGGTCCTTGTTATCTATTTTATATATAGTAGCATGTTTTGACGGAGAAGGCAATGGCACCCCAGTCCAGTACTCTTGCCTGGAAAATCCCATGGATGGAGGAGCCTGGTGGGCTGCAGTCCATGGGGTCACTAAGAGTCGGACATGACTCAGCGACTTCACTTTCACTTTTCACTTTCATGTATTGGAGAAGGAAATGGCAACCAACTCCAGTGTTCTTGCCTGGAGAATCCCAGGGATGGGGGAGCCTGGTGAGCTGCCGTCTCTGGGGTTGCACAGAGTTGGACACAACTGAAGAGACTTAGCAACAGCAACAGAAGTCAAAACTCAGAGTAGAGTCCATAAGGAAAACCTAAGTGTCTGAATTTATCTCTTACCTGAAGCAATAAATTTTATATAAACCAGTGTCTAATCCTTAAGTGCTTATTTCTTATTCTTGACAGGTGTAGGTGTTGCAATTTTGGAGTGTCCCAGGGCAGATAAACTAATGGGGATTAAAACCAGAGGTTGGGCTCAACATCCTCAATTTTATATTTTTAGATAGTCATTTTCTTATAATTTTATTACTATTATTTAAAATAGTACTAGATTTGAACATGGATTAATCACACAAATCAGAATTGCTCAAATTTGTGATCTGCTATTGTACGTAGTTTGCAGTGGATATTGTATTGGCTGTCTACATTGGATGTAGATTACTGTGCAGACGTTCCAGACTTTTTAAGATTCTGGGAGTACACATACTCTTTAAATTGGAAACATCCTTCCAATTTAATGATGTGATGATAAACTTGGGTTCTTTAAAAACCAAGTTTCTAAAGTTGTGAAAGAATGTGTGTTGGGGGAGGGAGGGAGGGAATGCTGTTACAAACCCTGAGGCTCTTTTTTTGGGGCCTGAGAATAGCAGTCACAGTTCTGAGAGTTTGATTTCCTTGAAGGCAACTTTGATACTGAGTGCCCAGTTAGGGCAACTGGAAGACAGGGCCCTATAACAAATATTGGAGACGACTGATAACCCAAACGATTGCAGGTAAACTTGGCACTCATATGTTTTAAATGTATGGCTCATATATGGTAAGTAATGCTATTTGCTATTTCAGAATGGGTATACATAGAATTTAAAACATTCATATACATAACTGGTTGAAAACAGTGTTAGGTGATAACTTGATTTGGAAACTCCTCGCTCTTCTTCAAATTAGAGTTGGCTCTCTACCCAGATGCTGTCAAAGAGATATTCAAACACTTCAGACAAAAATCTCAATAATAAGATAAATCTCATGGGGGCAAATGCAAGGGAAAAAATGAGGAAAGACTGACTAGATATAAGTTTAATCCAAATGTAGCTGTTTATAAGCCTAAACACTTAACCTGGACCCCAAATTGACCACAATCTATATCCATTTGTTGATCACATTCTAAGCAAGAAAGTGTCCCAAGGAGAAGGGGAAGAGAGTGGCAGAAGATGAGATGGTTAGATAGCGTCACCGACTCAATGGACATGAACCTGAGGAAACTCCAGGAGATAGTGAAAGGCAGGGAAGCCTGGCATGCTGCAATCAATCCATGGGGTCGCGAAGAGTTGGACATGACTTAGCAACTGAACAACCACAGGTTGTCCCAAGATCAGGTCATAAAGGATGAAACTGGCGAGTAGAGACAGATGGTTACCGAAAAGGATAATTGGGCGATTATTCACTTTCAAAGGCTTTGAAAGTGAAAAAACAATCTTGTGTTCTCTCATAAGCTCTTTAGCCTTATTCCTCTATTAGGATTCACCATATTGTTTTTCATTTGTTTTGCTTTCATTTAAAAAATTGTGGTAAACACCACATAACATAAAATTTTACCATCTTAACCATTTTTAAATATACAGTTTGGTAGTAACTATATTCATATTGTTATACAACTAATCTGTAGGACTTTTTCATCTTGTAAAACTGAGCAGCCTCTTGTTTCCCCCTCTCCCCAGACTTTGGCACATTGGGTTTTTTTTTTTTTTCCTGCTTCCCTCCTCACTCTGGCCAGGGATTGAACTCACACCCATTGCCATGGAAGCACACAGTCTTAAGCACTGGACTATTAGGGAAGTCAGGGATATTGGATTTTAATGGATTTTTTCCCTATGTATTTACATCCCTCATTAGTCTTTAAGAATTTAATCATCTTTTGTCCCCAGTGCCTTACATTTCAGTTCAGTTCTGTCACTCAGTCATGTCCGACTCTTTGCGGCCCCATGAATTGCAGCATGCCAGGGCTCCCTGTCCACCACCAACTCCTGGAGTTCACTCAAACTCATGTCCATCGAGTTGGTGATGTCATCCAGCCATCTCATCCTCTGTCGTCCCCTTTTCCTCCTGCCCCCAATCCCTCCCAGCATCAGAGTCTTTTCCAATGAGTCAACTCTTCACATGAGGTGGCCAAAGTATTGGAGTTTCAGCTTTAGCATCATTCCTTCTAAAGAACACCCAGAACTGATCTCCTTTAGAATGGACTGGTTGGATCTCCTTGCAGTCCAAGGGACTCTCAAGAGTCTTCTCCAACACCGCAGTTCAGAAGCATCAATTCTTCGGTGCTCAGCCTTCTTCACAGTCCAACTCTCATATCCATACATGACTACTGGAAAAACCATAGCCTTGACTAGACAGACCTTGGCCTTACATTTAGGGGGTATTTAATAAATGTCTTCTGAAAGAATGAGGGAATGAACAACAAAGTGAATCCTTTCAAGTAGACTTATGATAACAACATTAAGTTAACAAATGTGGCTGATGCTATTTGCTTTCCCAACCCATTCCCTGTCCTTAATCCTTTTTTTTTTTTTTACAAAAGCCAGATTATTTCATTCACGATGGCCATGGATGTGGTTGATTCTGTCAATAACTCTAAAATGGCCCAGTATGTGATTCTCATCCTTGCCTGTGCATGACAGTCACCAATGCTGCTTTTAAAAATACCCATGATGAATGGATAAGAAAGCTGTGGTGCATATACACAATGGAGTACTACCTAGCCATTAAAAAGAATACATTTGAATCAGTTCTAATGAGGTAGATGAAACTGGAGCCTATTATACACAGTGAAGTAAGCCAGAAAGAAAAACACCAATACAGTATACTAACGCATATATATGGAATTTAGAAAGATGATAACAATAACCCTGTATGCAAGACAACAAAAGAGACACAGATGTATAGAACAGTCTTTTGGACTCTGTGGGAGAGGGAAAGGGTGGGATGATTTGGGAAAATGAAATTGAAACATGTATAATGTCATATATGAAGTGAATTGCCAGTCCAAGTTCGATGCATGATACTGGATGCTTGGGGCTGGTGCACTGGGATGACCCAGAGGGATGGTTCAGGGAGGGAGGAGGGAGGGGGGTTCAGGATGGAGAACACGTGTATACTTGTGGCGGATTCATGTTGATATATGGCAAAACCAATACAATATTATAAAGCAATTAACCTCCAATTAAAATAAATAAATTTATTTTAAAAAATAAAATAAAATAAAGGGGGAAAAAATAAAAGGGAAGAGAGACACCAAAAAGAAAAAAAAATACCCATTTGAAAAAAAAAATAGATACCTGCATATGTATAAATGAATCACTTTTCTGTATACATGAAACTAACACAACATTGTTCAACTAATAATAGCAAATGAAGCAACCTACAAACAACTAATCTCAAAAATATACAAGCAACTCCTCCAGCTCAACTCCAGAAAAATAAATGACCCAATCAAAAAATGGGCCAAAGATCTAAATAGACATTTCTCCAAAGAAGACATACAGATGGCTAACAAACACATGAAAAGATGCTCAACATCACTCATTATCAGAGAAATGCAAATCAAAACCACTATGAGATACCATTTCACACCAGTCAGAATGGCTGCGATCCAAAAGTCTACAAATAATAAATGCTGGAGAGGGTGTGGAGAAAAGGGAACCCTCTTACACTGTTGGTGGGAATGCAAACTAGTACAGCCACTCTGGAGAACAGTGTGGAGATTCCTTAAAAAACTGGAAATAGAACTGCCTTATGATCCAGCAATCCCACTGCTGGGCATACACACTGAGGAAACCAGAAGGGAAAGAGACACGTGTACCCCAATGTTCATTGCAGCACTGTTTATAATAGCCAGGACATGGAAGCAACCTAGATGTCCATCAGCAGATGAATAGATAAGAAAGTGGTGGTACATATACACAATGGAGTATTACTCAGCCATTAAAAAGAATACATTTGAATCAGTTCTAATGAGGTGGATGAAACTGGAGCCTATTATACAGAGTGAAGTAAGCCAGAAGGACAAACACCAATACAGTATACTAACGCATATATATGGAATTTAGAAAGATGGTAACGATAACCCTGTATACGAGACAGCAAAAGAGACACTGATGTATAGAACAGGCTTATGGACTCTGTGGGAGAGGGAGAGGGTGGGAAGATTTGGGAGAATGGCATTGAAACATGTGAAATGTCATGTATGAAACGAGATGCCAGTCCAGGTTCAATGCACGATGCTGGATGCTTAGGGCTGGTGCACTGGGACGACCCAGAGGGATGGTATGGGGAGGGAGGAGGGAGGAGGGTTCAGGATGGATTTTCTTTTAAAAATTTAAAATAAATTAAAAAAAATAAAAATAAAACCAGCTTGAACATCAAAAAAAAAAGAAAAAAGAAAAAAAAACCCAACTATAATATAAAAACAAACAAACAGAAGACAGAATGGGAGAGAATGCCATGAAAAAAAGTAATTCTTAAAAAAAAAAAAATATGATTCCTGCTTTCCTTCCACGATTCCACGATTTAACTTGTTTGAAATGGGGCCTAGGCATTAGCATTAAAAACAAAATCTCTCACTAGGTTAGAAAACCATTGTCAGGCAATCCTGTTCTTTGCCAAATCTTTGCTTTTCCTGGCTTTTTAATCTCTGTGGTTGGCCATGTGATTTAGTTCTGTCCAGTGAATCTCTGCTATATGTTCTTGAACCTCTTTTGCTTTCCTAATAAAAGAGACAGATACCAGAGAACTCAATGGTATGGCATTTTCCTCCTTTTTTTCTGTCTTGAGTGCAAGTGTGATATCTTATGCCTTGGCAGCCCTCTTGCAACCATGAGGCAACAAGCATTATGATAAAAAAAAAAAACAAAACTACAAGTTAATGGGGAAGCAGAAAGTTGGAAAGAACCTGGGTCTTTAATAATATTGTTGAACTCTGAGGGTGCTTATTTCATTATAGTTTAATCTCCCTAACAGTGGCTCTTCTGTCATTGAAGTGAAATGAAAGTCTCTCAGTCATGTCCAGCTCTTTGTGACCCCATGGATTATATAGCCTGCCAGGCTCCTCTGTCTATGGAATTCTCCAGGCCAGAATACTGGAGTGGGTAGCCATTCCCTTCTCCAGGGATTAAACCCAGGTCTCCTGCATTGCAGGCAGATTCGTTACCATCTGAGCCACCAGGGAAGCCCAAGAATACTGGAGTGGGTAACCTCTCCCTTCTCTAGTGGATCTTTCTGACCCAGGAATCAAACCAGGGTCCCTTGCATTGCAGGTGGATTCTTCTGTCATTACCTGCTTACAAAAGCATCCTGAACTGAAACAAAGGTTATCATAGACAATACTCAAACTGGATGTAGATAAATCCCAGAATGAAATGTTTTTCAGAAAAGCTAGCTAAAACTCTAAAACTATTTGCCTAAATGTATAACTGTTATTACAAAGGTTTGTGGTATTTACTGTAAAACACTCCCTGACATGGCTATCAAAAACAGACCAAGGTTGGGTATAATTCTTACTCATTTTTGCATTTATGTTTTTTATATTTCCAGTAATTAAAGTCAGCAGGGTAGAATAGTAATAAATAAAAAATAAAATTTATTCATTGTACAAATGTTTATTGAATGTAAGCTCTGCCAGGCACAATTTTAGGTAAACATATGGGAAACATTAGTGAATGAAACAAATCACTCTGTTTTAAAAAATACCCCTATGGCACTTACATTCTAGCTGGGGGCTGCAGAGGGCAAGCAAAGGAGCCATTTTTATAATAAGTAAGATATGTGATGTGTTAGAAGGTGAAAGTTCAGTTCAGTCGCTCAGTTGTGTCTGACTCTTCATGACCCTATGGACTGCAGCACGCTAGGATTCCCTGTCCATCACCAACTCCCGGAGCGTACTCAAACTCATGTCCATCGAGTCAGTGATGCCATCCAACCTTCTCATCCTCTGTTGTCCCTTCTCCTGCTGCCTTCAATCTTGCCCAGCATCAGGGTCTTTTCAAATGAGTCAGTTCTTCACATCAGGTGGCCAAAGTATTGGAGTTTCAGCTTCAACATCAGTCCTGCCAATGAATATTCAGGACTGATTTCCTTTAGGATAGACTGGTTGGATCTCCTTGCAGTCCAAGGGACTCTCAAGAGTCTTCTCCAACACCACAGTTCAAAAGTATCAATTCTTTGGTGCTCAGCTTCCTTTATAGTCCAACTCTCACATCTATACATGACTACAGGAGAAACCATAGCTTTGACTAGTGGACCTTTGTTGGCAAGTAATGTCTCTGCTTTTAATATGTCTAGGATGGTCATAGCTTTTCTTCCAAGGAGCAAGTGACTTTTAATTTCATGGCTGCAGTCACCATCTGCAATGGTTTTGGAGCCCAGAAAAATAAAGTCTGTCACTTTATCTCCCCATCTATTGTTTCCCCATCTATTTGCCATGAAGTGATTGGGACCAGATGCCATGATCTTAGTTTTCTGAATGTTAAGTTTTAAGCCAACTTTCACTCTCCTCTTTCACTTTCATCAAGAGGCTCTTTAGTTCTTTGCTTTCTGCCATAAGGATACTGTCATTTGCGTATCTGAGGTTATTGATATTTCTCCCGCAATCTTGTTTCCAGCTTGTGCTTCATCCAGCTCGGCATTTCACATGATGTACTCTGCACATCAGTTAAATAAGCAGGGTGACAATATACAGCCCTGATGTACTCCCTTCCCAATTTGGAACCAGTCTGTTGTTCCATGTCCAGTTCTAACTGTTGCTTAGAAGGTGAAAAGTGCTATTAAAAGATAGGACAGCTGAAGAAGGGCTTGGAGGGCAGGAAAGAGCAAGGCTTACAGTTTTAAATCAGGTGAAGGAAAATCTCAATGTTTTTACTTTTGACATGATATACCTTTAAATATTCAGATAAAAGCAGCATTTTAGAGAGTGAAATTAACCTTAAGTACTAGATTCATTTTCTTAGCATGTACTATAACCAATGTGTATTTTGCAGAGGGCTGGTGAATTTATATATGTTAGCCACAGATGAAAGGAGTAAGATTGGACACAGAAGGACATTCTGATGGTGACGTGTTGCTCTGTTTGAAAATAGGGAAGGGATGTAATCAGTCGTGGGCCTTCTTTCTGACCTGTGACAGGTGTCACTCTTGTTACTCTCTGCGGGCCAGCTCACTCTGGTTGATATAACAGCAGTTTTGTGAATGCCTAGGGAAACTCCATCAATCAGAAATGCAAAGAGGGCGAAAGAGACAGGTTTAGGAATTAGTCTCTCCTAACGGGGGAAATAGATGGGGAAACAGTGGAAACAGTGTCAGACTTTATTTTTCTGGGCTCCAAAATCACTGAAGATGGTGATTGCAGCCAGGAAATTAAAAGATGCTTACTCCTTGGAAGGAAAGTTATGACCAACCTAGATAGCATGTTAAAAAGCAGAGATATTATGTTGCCAACAAAGGTCCGTCTAGTCAAGGCTATGGTTTTTCCAGTGGTCATGTATGGATGTGAGAATTGGACTGTGAAGAAAGCTGAGCGCCGAAGAATTGATGCTTTTGAACTGTGGTGTTGGAGAAGACTCTTGAGAGTCCCTTGGACTGCAAGGAGATCCAACCAGTCCATCCTAAAGGAGACCAGTACTGGGATTTCTTTGGAAGGATTGATGCTGAGGCTGAAACTCCAATACTTTGGCCACCTCATGTGAAGAGTTGACTCATTGGAAAAGACCCTGATGCTGGGAGGGGTTGGGGGCAAGAGGAGAAGGGGACGACAGAGGATGAGATGGCTGGATGGCATTACTGACTCGATGGACGTGAGTCTGAGTGAACTCTGGGAGTTGGTGAGGGACAGGGAGGCCTGGCGTGCTGTGATTCATGGGGTCGCAAAGAGCTGGACACGACTGAGCGACTGAACTGAACTAAACTGAAGGGTCTTCTTTGGGCTTCCCTGGTGGCTCAGCAGTAGAGAATCCACCTTCAATTAGGAGCTGTAAGAGGTGTGGGTTAGATCCCTGGGTCAGGAAGATATCTTGGAAGAGTGCATGGCAACCCACTCCAGTATTCTTGCCTGGAGAATCCAATGGACAGAGGAGTCTGGAGGGCTACAGTCCAAAGAGTAGGACACAACTGAGGCGACTCAGCACGCTTGCAAGGGTCTTCCTCAGATTTTACCTCAATTAATTGCTTGAGATAGTGATAAAAGTCATATAGATAAAATTTAATTTTTATGTAAAGTATTTAGAGAGGTTTGTAAAAATTGCTTTTGAGACAACGGTAAAAAAAAGTCATTTAAAAATGACCTATAGTTGATTTTACGATGTTGTGTCTAGCTTCTGCTGTACAGCAAAGTGGCTCAATTATGCATTTATATATTCTTTTCATATTCTTTAGCATTATGGTTTATCCTAGGATATTGAATATAGTTCCCTGTGCAATACAGTGGGACCTTGTTGTTTATCCATCCTGTATATAGCAGTTTGCATCTGCTGATTCCAACATCCCAGTCCTTCCCTCCACCACACCCACTTCCCCTTGGCAACCATGTCTGTTCTCTATGTTTGTAAGTCTGCTTGTGATCATTGGTGTTGCATTTTAGATTCCACATAGAAGTGACATCCTATGGTATTTGTCTTCCTCTTTCTGACTGACTTTGCTGAGTATAATCTCTAGATCCATCCATGTTGCTGCAAATGACATTATTTCATTCTTTTTTATAGCTGAATAATATTCCATTATATACAATGGAATATTATATGTATATATATATATATATCACATATTCTTTATCCTATATATTCATCTATCGATGGACATTTAGGTTATTTCCATGTCTTGGCGATTGTAAACTGTACTGCTATGAACAAAGAGGTGAATGAATCCTTTCAGAATTTAGTTTTGTCTGGGCATATGCTCAGGAGTGGGATTTCTGGATCATATGGCAAATCTATTTTTAGAAAATTAGTTATTTAAAAAAACACCAAGATCTCTGTACACCTGGGCTTGACTACTATTGATACCTACTTCTTATCAACTAAATATAAGGGTTATTATAGGGAACCTAGTGGGGAAAATTCTTTACTAGCTAGCCCATGGCTTGTTTTTCTAAAGAAAAGTCTTTTAAATGTACTTGAGTGTGGTGCATGGCTAGGGAATAGAGAAAACACCAAAAACCAAGGAGAATGGATTTTGTTTTGCACAATGTTTCTCTTTGGTACAACAAAAGAATGCTGTTCTTTTGTACAATATCCAGGAAAAGGGACACGGCTTCACCTTTAGCCAAACTACACAATGTAAGGGGCTTCTCATGGTCACTTTTAAAAGCAAACAGAAGCCTCTGGAGCCTTTGAGAGAGGTGATTGAGGGCTGGTTGATGTTTTATGGCTGCATGGTTTTAGCCTAGTTTTGGTTTTATGAAGTGAGAGGAGGGAAAAAAAAATATGTTGGTTGGAGTGCTCTGTGTTTTATTTACCTTCCTGAGTTATTGTGATGGCCTTCTAGGCTGAAGTTTTATGGCATCAAATGAAAACTGTTTATTTTACCCAGGCTTCAACATCTGACAGAGGCAAATCATCCAATCTTACATCCTGGATTACTTGTAAACAGAAGTGTGATAAGATACAACCCAAGGAACAAATTTTAAAACTATTAATCATCACTCAGATACAGTTTTTATAAGCTTTTTCCTGTTTATTTCACTTGATTGCATTAACACTAGCATTGCCTACAGAAATGAGCTTTTGTGATGTGTGACATTATTCTCTTTCTTTATTTACTGTTGAAATTGGAAACAAATGTCTCAGTAAATAAATATCAGAAGAAAACCTGTATAAAATTTCAAATTGCTTGCTGTTGTTTCTATGATTTTAAAAATCAACACAGCTATGTATTTTGTGTGTGGTTAGATTTACTTCAATAAAAATATTTCAAAATCAAAGAAAAATCTTGTTCTTACGTATCCTAGGAAACGGATTAGTAAGATGGAGTGTTAATGAATCTATTCTAATTATTTTTTTCCTTTGGAGTTGATAGTGTAATTTGTTTAAATACAAGATTTAAATTCAGCCAGTCCATAACTTGACAAGAACAGTAACACAACTCAAACTATTAATTTTTCAGAGTTTATTTTGGGATTATTTCTCAGTAATAGTCTAAAAGAAATGACCAATTGTGATAATTATTGATGAGGCTTGAAGAGATTATAGTGTGAGTTGCTCTGGGGGGGCGGTCAGTCACTCAATCATGTCCGACTCTTTGCGACCCCGTGGACTGTAGCCCACTAAGCTCCTCCGTCCATGGGATTCTCCAGGCGAGAATACTGGGGTGGGTTGCCATTTCCTTCTCCAGGAGATCTAGGAAGACTTAAAAGCCTAAGAAAAAAGTTTTTAGAAAAAAAATTTAAATTTAATTGATTTAAAGGTTTCCAATAATCACTTAAGAGATTCCCATATTTTATGTAAAGGGTGAAATCCATGGTACACAAGGTCAGCTGTGAGTCCAACAGTCTTATTTAAACGGTCAGATCAGATCAGTCGCTCAGTCGTGTCCGACTCTTTGCAACCCCATGAATCGCAGCACGCCAGGCCTCCTGGTCCATCACCAACTCCTGGAGTTCACTCAGACTCATGTCCATCGAGTCAGTGATGCCATCCAGCCATCTCATCCTCTGTCGTCCCCTTCTCCTCCTGCCCCCAATCCCTCCCAGCATCAGAGTCTTTTCCAATGAGTCCACTCTTCGCATGAGGTGGCCAAAGTACTGGAGTTTCAGCTTTAGCATCATTCCTTCCAAAGAAATCCCAGGGCTGATCTCCTTCAGAATGGACTGGTTGGATCTCCTTGCAGTCCAAGGGACTCTCAAGAGTCTTCTCCAACACCACAGTTCAAAAGCATCAATTCTTCGGCGCTTAGCCTTCTTCACAGTCCAACTCTCACATCCATACATGACCACAGGAAAAACCATAGCCTTGACTAGACGGACCTTTGTTGGCAAAGTAATGTCTCTGCTTTTCAATATGCTATCTAGGTTGGTCATAACTTTCCTTCCAAGGAGTAAGCGTCTTTTAATTTCATGGCTGCAGTCACCATCTGCAGTGATTTTGGTGCCCAGAAAAATAAAGTCTGACACTGTTTCCATTGTTTCCCCATCTATTTCCCATGAAGTGATGGGACCGGATGCCATGATCTTCGTTTTCTGAATGTTGAGCTTTAAGCCAACTTTTTCACTCTCCACTTTCACTTTCATCAAGAGGCTTTTGAGTTCCTCTTCACTTTCTGCCATAAGGGTGATGTCATCTGCGTATCTGAGGTTATTGATATTTCTCCCAGCAATCTTGATTCCAGCTTGTGTTTCTTCCAGTCCAGCGTTTCTCATGATGTACTCTGCATATAAGTTATATAAGCAGGGTGACAATATACAGCCTTGATGTACTCCTTCTTCTATTTGGAACCAGTCTGTTGTTCCATGTCCAGTTCTAACTGTTGCTTCCTGACCTGCATACAAATTTCTCAAGAGACAGATCAGGCGGTCTGGTATTCCCATCTCTTTCAGAATTTTCCACAGTTTATTGTGATCCACACAGTCAAAGGCTTTGGCATAGTCAATAAAGCAGAAATAGATGTTTTTCTGGAACTCTCTTGCTTTTTCCATGATCCAGCGGATGTTGGCAACTTGATCTCTGGTTCCTCTGCCTTTTCTAAAACCAGCTTGAACATCAGGAAGTTCACGGTTCACATATTGCTGAAGCCTGGCTTGGAGAATTTTGAACATTACTTTACTAGCATGTGAGATGAGTGCAATTGTGCAGTAGTTTGAGCATTCTTTGACATTGCCTTTCTTTGGGATTTGAATGAAAACTGACCTTTTCCAGTCCTGTGGCCACTGCTGAGTTTTCCAAATTTGCTGGCATAGTGAGTGCAGCACTTTCACAGCATCATCTTTCAGGATTTGGAATAGTTCAACTGGAATTCCATCACCTCCACTAGCTTTGTTCGTAGTGATGCTTTCTAAGGCCCACTTGACTTCACATTCCAGGATGTCTGGCTCTAGGTCAGTGATCACACCATCGTGATTATCTGGGTCGTGAAGATCTTTTTTGTACAGTTCTTCTGTGTATTCTTGCCATCTCTTCTTAATATCTTCTGCTTCTCTTAAGTCCATACCATTTCTGTCCTTTATCGAGCCCATCTTTGCATGAAATGTTCCTTTGGTATCTCTGATTTTCTTGAGGAGATCCCTAGTCTTTCCCATTCTGTTGTTTTCCTCTATTTCTTTGCATTGATTGCTGAAGAAGGCTTTCTTATCTCTTCTTGCTATTCTTTGGAACTCTTCATTCAAATGGGTATATATCTCCTTTGCTTTTCACTTCCCTTCTTTTCATAGCTATTTGTAAGGCCTCCTCAGACAGCCATTTTTCTTTTTTGCATTTCTTTTCCATGGGGATGGTCTTGATCCCTGTCTCCTGTACAGTGTCACGAACCTCCATCCATAGTTCATCAGGCACTCACTCTATCTATCAGATCTAGTCCCTTAAATCTATTTCTCACTTCCACTGTATAATCATAGGGGATTTGATTTAGGTCATACCTGAATGGTCTAGTGGTTTTCCCTACTTTCTTCAATTTAAGTCTGAATTTGGCAATAAGGAGTTCATGGTCTGAGCCACAGTCAGCTCCTGGTCTTGTTTTTGCTGACTGTATAGAGCTTCTCCATCTTTGGCTGCAAAGAATATAATCAATCTGATTTCGGTGTTGACCATCTGGTGATGTCCATGTATAGAGTCGTCTCTTGTGTTGTTGGAAGAGGGTGTTTGTTATGACCAGTGCATTTTCTTGGCAAAACTCTATCAGTCTTTGCCCTGTTTCATTCTGTATTCCAAGGCCAAATTTGCCTGTTACTCCAGGTGTTTCTTGACTTCCTACTTTTGTATTCCAGTGCCCTATAATGAAAAGGACATCTTTTTTGGGTGTTAGTTCTAAAAGGTCTTGTAGGTCTTCATAGAACCATTCAACTTCACCTTCTTCAGCATTACTGGTTGTGGCATAGACTTGGATTACTGTGATATTGAATGGTTTGCCTTGGAAACAAACAGAGATCATTCTGTCATTTTTGAGATTGCATCCAAGTACTGCATTTCGGATTACCATTTAAATGGTAGTATTCCCAATTAGAAATTTCCCACAAAAGAGACTTAGTCTTACAGGAAACTTCATCCAAAACAATGAATATTTTCTAGGCTTCCTCCCTAGGCTTCCTTTATTATAGAGCTGGTGGTTATGCTTTGTCAATGTTAATAATATTAAGCCAAAGTGAAAGTGTTAGTTGCTTAGTCATTTCTGACTCGTTGAGATTCCATGGACTGCAGGTCACTAAGCTCCTCTGTTCATGGAATTCTCTGGTCAAGAATACTGGAGTGGGTAGCCATTCCCTTCTCCAGGGGATCTTCCCAACCCAGGGATCAAAGCCGGGTCTCCTGCATTGCAGGCAGATTCTTTGCCATCTGAACCACCAGGGAAACCCATTAATAATATAATAGCCAGTTATTTTACCAGCAAAAGCAAGCCTATTCTGAAATAGTCAGAAGAACTGCACTGTGGGATATGTGAACTGTGGTGGACCATAGGCAATTCAGAAAACAAGGAAGGCAAATAGGTTCTTATGGGGAAAAGGGAGGAGTAGAGACGGGCTGTAATAACCAAGGGGACCACTGGAAGAAGCTGCAAGTCCAAAGTATGGAGGCTTCTTATCTGTTGGGGCTGCTAGCAGACTGGATTGTCAGTGCCTGAGAGTTTTATTTTTCCTGCTGGACAGCTGAGTAGGAGACGCCTTCCTATCAGAGATGTAGGCTTATGCCTCTTCCTGTTTGGAGTAATTGATAACGCAATGCAGGGCAAAGAGAGCTCCTTAGAGAGGCTGTCCTGGCTCCAATTTTAGCTTAGGATTTCTTTAATTCTACAAAGTAAATATTCAAATTAAAATATTTGTCCAGAGAGATGCAAAGTTAAATTTTCCCCCAAAGCATCATTAATGACATATTCTGGGTCCAAGTTCTGCTATTAAATCAGATCTTTGAATCGTGGGTTTTGCCAGTTTTTCTTGCTCTGCCTTTATTAACTGTATAATAAGAAATGAATCCACCTAAATATTGGTAAGCCTTTATTTCTGTTAGTCTGATAACATTTTCTTCTATTTCTTTTCAGTCCTGATCATAATAAGATAGAGATTTTTGACCTACAGCATCATGGTTATAGTTAGATTTAAGAGAAAATAACCTTTGGACTTTTGTTCTTAAAATTGATTTTTTATCAGGGATGACCTTGTTTCTAGAAAACATCTTGTTTTCTAGGATATTGATCATAAAAACATATCTGGCTTGACCATCATTCGTAACAGTCATTCTTAGGAGATAGTCACAGAACTGAAAAAACATTGGCTTTTAAACTTGGATTTCCTTACATTTTGAGTCTATTCTCCCATCAGTACATATGTCAGACTTTTACCCTGTCCGCTCCCCACAATGCTCTTGCTTCTAAACTTGGATTATTCTTAGTGAATGAAAGAAAAGAGGAGACCAGAAACTTATATTCTCAAACATGACTAGTTGAACATATGATAACAACAGAAAAATTTTTTTTTAAAAACTTAAAAGCAAGTAATTGCATAGTGCATTGTTTCTGGAGTCATGATGGTTTCCCAAGGATCAACTGAGTGATATCTGAATTACTAATAGATTGAAAACTTCCTATGTTCTAGGAGCTATGCTATGCTAAGGCCTTTCCATTTACATCATTTCACTTATTCCTCAATATTTCCCATCTAAATAGATGGAGAAACAATGGAAACAGTGACAGACTTTATTTTTGGGGGCTCCAAAATCACTGCAGATGGTTGACTGCAGCCATGAAATTAAAAGTCACTTGCTCCTTGGAAGAAAAGCTATAATCAAGCTAGACAGCATATTATAAAGCAGAGACATTACTTTGCCAACAAAGGTCCGTTTAGTGAAAGCTATGGTTTTTCCAGTAGTCATGTATGGATGTGAGAGTTGGACTATAAAGAAAGCTGAGTGCCAAAGAATTGATGCTTTTGAACTGTGGTGTTGGAGTAGACTCTTGAGAGTCCCTTGGACTGCAAGGAGATCAAACCAGTCCATCCTAAAGGACATCAGTCCTGAATATTCATTGGAAGGACTGATGTTGAAGCTGAAACTCCAATACTTTGGCCACCTGATGTGAAGAACTGACTCATTGGAAAAGACCCTGATGCTGGGAAAGATTGAAAGCAGGAGGAGAAGGGGATGACAGAGGATGAGATGGTTGGATGGCATCACCGACTTGATGGACATGAGTTTGAGCAAGCTCTGGGAGTTGGTGATGGACAGGGAAGCCCGGCGTGCTGCAGTCCATGGGGTCACAAAGGGTCTGACATGATTGAACGACTGAACTGAACTGACTTATTACTCCCAATAACTGTGGTTAGTTGGGTACTAGTCTCATCTTATACATCAGAAAATCGAGGCACAGGGTGGTTAAGTGACTTTCTGAAATACACACAGTGCTCAGTGGCAGAGCTGAGAATGAAATGTGTGCTGCTTGACCTCAATGCCCAGGCCCTTATCTGTTGTTCTCACTTTTTCTCTTTCAAGGGATGTGCAGTGGATGATTCAATAAATGGAGGGTAATGCTTATTTTAATTCTGTTGATGAATGTTCACAGTTGCATTGAGACATTTTATTCACCTATTCTTCTACTGTCATTTACATTAGCACTAAAGATCTGTGCCTTTGACTGTCACATTCAAATACCTTTTCTTAAGGAAGACACTAATTTTCATCTTACTTTCCTGGTCCTTGTGTTTGTTTTATAATCTAATATTGTGATTAGGGTTATATTTTGGACAACTGTGTTTTTGTGCAAGGGGGACAGAATTAGAGCTTTAAGGTAATGAATTTTCTATACTGTTTGGGAGATGTGCAGATGCTATTATTCTCTAGGTATAAAATGCTCTATCTATCACTGGTTCTTGTTAACTTTGTTGTTTAAATCTTCTACAACAGAGGCTGGCAATCTTTCCTTAAAGGACAGATAGTAAATATTTTTGGCTTTGCAGACCATACATTCTCTGTCATAGCTACTCAATTCTGCTGTTGTAATGCAAAAGCAACCATAGACTATATGTAAATAAATGAGTGTAGCTGTGTTCCAATAAAATTTTATTTTCAAAAATTGGCTGCCAGCCAGCCAGCAAGGCAGAATTTGCTGATTCATGTTCTGTTACTTTATTTATTTGTTATCTACCTGATCTATCATTTTCTGTAGGGTGTGTTAAAATTTCCAAGTAAATTCATAATTTGTTCTTGATTTATCACCTTAAAAACTTGTCGGTTATTACTTTATAATTTAGAATAGGAGCAGAAAATAGGGGTTGAGAAGGTGAACTCTGAGTCATGAGCATGTCCTTATGCAAGACTCTTCACCCTCTATGACTCAGTTCCCTACTCTGCTGAATGGAGGTTAATATTTACAGCATAGGTTTGTTGAGGATTAAATGAGTTAATACATGTAAAGCTCTTAGAAGAGTGCTTGGAATCTGATAGGCACTAACTGTAGATGAACTATTATTATTTGAGATGTTGCTAATCCCATGGACGGAGGAGCCTGGTAGGCTGCAGTCCATGGGGTCGCTAAGAGTCGGACACGACTGAGTGACTTCACTTTCACTTTTCACTTTCATGCACTGGAGAAGGAAATGGCAACCCACTCCAGTGTTCTTGCCTGGAGAATCCCAGGGACGGGGGAGCCTGGTGGGCTGCCGTCTATGGGGTCGCACAGACTCGGACACAACTGAAGCGACTTAGCAGCAGTAGCAGTAAGTGCACTTAGGGATATAATCATTATACCTTTTGGGTTTATATTCTTTTAACCTGTATATAATATTCTTCCCTGCTATTTTTGGCTTGGCATTCACTTTCAGCTGATGTTAAAACCACCTCTCTGGCTTTCTTTTGCTTCACACTTGCCTATTACGTCTTTTCCCTTCCTTTCATTTCCAGCTTTTCTATACTAAGCATGTCTCTAGACAATGTATTTTTAAATCTTATTTTTTGTTTGTTGTTAAACCAAACTGACACCCTGTTTGTTTTTGTTGGTTAGTTTAATGTAGTGATTTGCATTTATTTTAGTTATTGTCATATTTAGAGTTATTAAAACTTTCTGATTCATCTCATCTCTTTATCATACTTTCATTTGGTCAATTTATTTTTCCTTTCCTTACTTCTGATCAATACATCAAATATTCTTATGCTGGTTAGACAGGTATACATTTAAAATTTTTGAATGTCCGGTGGTTACCTTAAACTTAAGACCTACTTTTATGGTTTTATTTTTTCCCCTTTCATAGTTCTTGATTTTTAATGATATCTATATTTTCTCCTTGAAGGTTGAGCTCTGAGTCATACTGCCTGAATTTGAATTCAGGCACTGAATGTGGCCCTGTGTCTTAGTGGCTGTGTGTCCTTATATAGGTTTTTAACCTCTCTGTTCTCAGTTTCCTCATCTGTAAAATGGTGTCTTCTGATGGCAACCTCTTCTTTCCTCTTTTCTCAAGAAAGTCCACTTGGTATCATCCCCCTTTAGCTCAGGTTATTAACTTTTTGCTCTGTTGCTTTTTAAAGGTAAAATAACCCTTTTTAACTTATTTACTCATTCTAACTTCCTTTATATCAGACTTCAGTTTTTTTCTTTCTTTTGGAGTACTTATTGTAAAAGTGTTTTCACAGCAGGTCTTTGTGCTATGCTGAGCTTTCTTCTGAGGCTTTGCCTACAAATAATACTTACTTATTGCCTTCTTATATTTAAATGACACTATGGAGAAGGCAATGGCACTCCACTCCAGTACTCTTGCCTGGAAAATCCCATGGACGGAGGAGCCTGGTAGACTGCAGTCCATGGGGTCGCGAAGAGTTGGACACGACTGAGCGACTTCACTTTCACTTTTCACTTTCATGCATTGGAGGAGGAAATGGCAACCTACTCCAGGGTTCTTGCCTGGAGAATCCCAGGGACAGGGGAGCCTGGTGAGCTGCCGTCTATGGGGTCGCACAGAGTCAGACACAACTGAAGCGACTTAGCAGCAGCATTGGGCATAAAATTTTAACTTCAGTGCTTTTGTCTTTAAACACTTTAAAAACATTTTGCATTGTCTCTGCTATGGCTGTCAAGACAACTAATCATCTGAATTTTATTCTTTGTAGTGGAATTGCTCTTTCTTACTAGAAGCTTTCCAAATTTTCTCTTGAACTTTGAAGTCCTTTAGTTTTCCTCTACTGATGTCTAGATTTTGGATTTTCTTTTCCACTTCTGTTTGCCCTTTGATGTGCCATATGCCTTCTTAATCTAAGGCCTTTCATCTTTAATTCTGGGAAACTATCAGTCATTAATTCTTCAAATATTTACCTCCTTTCATTTACTCTCCCTTTACAGTTGACCCTTGAACAACATGGGTTTGAACATGAGTTTCAACATGGATCCACTCATACAAAGATTTTTTAAAATAAATATGTACTGCAATACTGCATGATGTGTGGTTGGTTGAATTTGTAGATGCTGAATTGAAGATGTGGAGGAAAGACTAATGTTAGATGCAGATTTTTAATTATATAGATGGTAAGCATCTCTACCTGCTGTGTGTTTAAGGGCCAATTATATGCTATTAATATTATGTAGATGGTAACACTCTCCTTTATATTTCTTAAATATATTCATAGTATCTGACATATATTCCATCTTAATTCATCCCTGAATCCTTCTGTGATTCCTTGGCCCAGGATAGGGAGTCTGAAACTGGTGTCCTGGTTTGTAAACCCCCTGAACAGACTGTTATTTCCTTTCCACTTAAGGTCATAACCACTTTCTAGATCTTCAGGAGGCTCATGTGGATTTTATGTTAGCTTTTAAAAACATAAAATGCATATGTTTCCTCCCTGGTTTTTGGTTTCTTTTTCTTGTTTTTCCTTTGTTTTGGTTTTTGCTTTTTTAAAATTGAGTTCAGGAGAGGAAGTTAGCAGTCTTGGTTAATTCATTGTCATGCTACAAGGGTACTTTTTTTTTTAGTAAAATATTGCCAGTTCTCAAGTTATATGTGAGTGAAAGTCGCTCAGTCTTGTCCAGCTCTTTGCGACTCCAGTTCTCCAAGCCAGAATACCTGAGTGGGGTAGCCTTTCTCTTCTCCAGGGGATCTTCCCAACCCAGGGATCAAACCCAGGTCTCCTGCATTGCAGGAGGATTCTTTACCAGCTGAGCCACGAGGAAAGCCCAGTGTTTAAAAAGGACAGTGTATACAGTTGCTTCTTCCAAAATTTAGAAAGTTTATTAATCATTGCATATCATATATATTAGACTTAGCCGTATCAATCTCCACCTCTGAAGACTGCTGATATGAATAAAATGGTATGTCTGTAGTATATAGACTTGACTCAACCTTTCTCTTCTTGATGAGGCTGAAAGGGCCAATACTGTACTTCAAGGATATAATTTACGTACTTGAATGATGATTCTCTAGTTCTACGTGTAGTAATTTTTACCAGTCTTGCTGATTTACGACAACAGCAAAGTCATATCTTAAAATTTATGGTATTTTAATACAAAATTTAAATTGAATTTTACTTTCATTGATTTCCACAAAGTCAAGCAATTCACTTCAGGATTATAAATTCTGCACCTACACCAGGTCTGTCAAGCAATGATGATGAAGACTGATGCTCTTTCTGTTCTTTTGATTTTCATGCAACATCCTGGTTTTGTAAGTCTTCTTGTGGGAAGGTTTGCCTGAGAGTTCAACAGAGCGTCTTATCACCAGCCTTATGTAACTTGTATGATATTTATTTTCCTGGAGGAAAAAAAAATAGATTTAAGGGTTAGGTTAAATTAATTTAATTTTTTAAAATATATTCCTATTAAGGTTCTGAATGATAGTTGATTTAGTTGATAAAAACAGTTTGTGTCAAGTGTTGAAATTAATTACTGAGATGGCATGTAAAATCTTTCTCTGGAATTCTTTAAATGCAGGATATATTTTTATCTTTCTGAGGTGGCTAGTTTAGGGGTATTTTTAAAGATTGAAGGACTGAAATGATATCTTTTCTATTTGAATCCTTTGACTGAAACTGCTCTCCAATTTTAGCTGAAAAATGCATTCTTTAAAATGCATCCTTTTGTGCCACTGATATTCTTTAAAGTAAAGCCTTGAAGAAATTATATTTTATTTGAAATTTTGTATTGATCACTTTTTCTTCCCTTTCTCTCCTAATAATTTGTATCTGCTCCTTCATTTTTGTCCTAATAGCTCCTGGAAATACCTGAGATGTTCTCTCTAGCTTTGGCATAGATTTTATAGCTTTTTAAAGAATTGCCTTATTTGTACACTTATTTTCTTCTTCCCTAACTTTTCCTTCTTACACCCCTCAAACAAATATGTCTCAGTGACATCAGATCAGATCAGTCACTCAGTCGTGTCCAACTCTTTGCGACCCCATGAATTGCAGCTCGCCAGGCCTCCCTGTCCCTCACCAATTCCTGGAGTTCACTCGGACTCACGTCCATCGAGTCAGTGATGCCATCCAGCCATTTCATCCTCTGTCGTCCCCTTCTCCTCCTGCCCCCAATCCCTCCCAGCATCAGAGTCTTTTCCAATGAGTCCACTCTTCGCATGAGGTGGCCAAAGTACTGGAGTTTCAGCTTTAGCATCATTCCTTCCAAAGAAATCCCAGGGCTGATCTCCTTCAGAATGGACTGGTTGGATCTCCTTGCAGTCCAAGGGACTCTCAAGAGTCTTCTCCAACACCACAGTTCAAAAGCGTCAATTCTTCAGCACTCAGCCTTCTTCACAGTCCAACTCTCACATCCATACATGACCATAGGAAAAACCATAGCCTTGACTAGACGAACCTTTGTTGGCAAAGTAATGTCTCTGCTTTTGAATATGCTATCTAGGTTGGTCATAACTTTCCTTCCAAGGAGTAAGTGTCCTTTAATTTCATGGCTGCAGTCAGTAGATTAGAACAATTAAATATTACTATGACCATGGCCTGAATTTTCCCTAGTTTTATTCAGACATTGTAATATTCTTAACCCCTCTCTACCTCCTCACACATCCTTTCAGGAGAAAAGTGATTTATTTTCCTGGTTCACTTGGGGACAGGAAGTGGTCATGCAGGGTTCAGATCTTTCTCCTCTTATCTCATGGAACCCAGTTGCTCTAAGGAAGAATGCAATTTTTCTCCCCTGCTTTTCCATGCTGCAGAGTTTATGGAGCAGCTTGCTTCTATCTGTGTCTGAGTAAGGCCTATGATTGTTTCAAAACTCCCTGTGACTAGGTGAGAAAGGCTTTCTAATTCTGAGATTCTGCCCACTTAACTACTGAGTGTTTGGATGTAAATCTACTATCTTATTGTCTTCTATTTGTTCCACTTATTCTTTGTTTCTTTTTCTTTTCTTTATTGCTTTCTTTTAGGTTTAGTTATGATTCCATCCTTTAAAAAAGCATTATTTTTTAAATTAAAAATTTTATTCTTTTAGGGCTTACCTTCAAAATTAGAAGATGCATTTACAATTACCAAAAATATTCAGTAATAATTTGTGAAAGTCTAAGTTAATGAAAATTTTCACTAAGATAATACAAGTACCTTGGAAAACTTTATTAATTACTGCCATAACTAATATGCTGTTGTGTCCAGGTAATATTCATTATTAGCATTTTAGAAATCATAAGACTTTTTTTTATACATTTAATATTATTTCATATTTACACTTTTTTACCACCTTATTCATCCTTTATTTTTTGCTGCATTTCAGAGCTTCCATCTCAGATAATCGTTCTTTTCCATTAAATATGTTCTTTAGAATTTCCTTTAATGTGAGTCTTCTGGTGATAACTAAACCTTTTTCTCCTAATTGAAAATGTTGTACTTTATTTTTGAATGATATTTTTACTGAATATGGAATTCTAGAGTGCTATTTTCTCCCTTACCTCTCCCCTCTCCCACCCTCCTCTCATTGAAAGTAATCCAATGTACTACTTGGACTACTTGGAAAGTAGTCTTGGCTTTCACTGTTAGTATTGTGAAGTCAGCTAGAATTCTAACTTTTGAGCCTTTGGAGCACTTTTTTTCTGGCTTTAAGACTTCTTAGTCTTCTGTTTCTGCCCTTTTTGATATGGTGTCTATGTGTATTTCTTTTTAATGTACCCTGCTTAGAATTTATTTGTCTTCTTGAATCTGTGGATTAACATCTTTCATCAGTCTTCACGTATTCTTAGCTATTCTCTTTTCAAGGTATTGTCTCCAGCACATTCTCTTGTCTTCTTCTGGGTCTCTGAAAAAAACATTTATTATATCTTCTCAACATATCCTGTAAATGTCTTTTCTGAATTTTCTGTGGTATATTCTGGATAGTTTCTTTTGACCTGTCTTTTAGTTGACTAATTTTTTTCTGTGTCTAATATATTGTTCAAACCATCTGCTGAGTTCTTAATTTTAGGAATTATGTATTTCAATTCCAGACTTTTACTTGTTTTTCTTTTAGTCTTTTTTTAAAAATAGTTTTCAATTTCTGTCTTAAACTTAAATATTGGTCTTTATTTCTTTCAACATAATAAGCACAATTGTTTTTTGTTGTTTTGCTTTCTTAGTAGTCTTTGCCTGATAATTTCAATGCATCATATATTTGTGAGTTATTTCTGTTATGTATTGTTTATATATTTTTTTAGGGTCTTTGTTTCCTTCTGTGTTTGATTACTTTTAAGCCTATGCTGCACATCGTATTTAAAAAATATTTGGAGAAATATTTGATGCCTAGGATGATGGTGCTTTACTCAGAGAGAACTTTCATTTGGTTCAAAGCTTGAGATTCCTGGACCTCCAGCTGATTGGAGATTAGGTTACAAATAGCTGCTATTGCTGATTTAGTTTTGGTTAACATCTACCCTGAGGGCATGATTTTCATAATTTTAAAGTGGGAATTAATTTATCAGAATCCTATTCCTTGGCAGTGTCCAGACCTTGATTTCTGTCTCCTTTTCCAAAATACAGATGAACTTCATAGTTTCTTTTCCAACATAAGCAAATGTCTTTGGAAAAAGTATAGCTTTGAGTGCCTCACCTTACATTTCTCATTTCTTGTGTTTTAATCATGGTCTTGCAATACTGCGTTATTTTGTAAGGTTTTTGGTTCGCTTTTGTCTTTTTTTGTTGTTGTTTTGGTTTTGGTTCAGCTTTCTTAGTTGTTCTCAGTGAGGAGCTTAGTTCAAATTATCTAGTCTGCTATTCTTTTCTTTTCCATGAGAACTCCCTGCCTACAGAGATCAGGATTTTTGGTTTGCTCCTGAACATGAGTTTACTTTGGAAAAAGGGTACTGGTGAGGCTATTACTTCTATCAAATGCTTCTTATATTGTATTTGTCAATTGACTTTTAAATAAGATGAACTTTTTTTTTTGTTTTTTACTTCTCTGCTGCATCTTAATCTATTTTCCTATAGGCTTTTTTTTTTTTTTCCCTGAAATGAAGATTTTTTTCAAACTAGGTATGTGTCCTTACATGCCATGATATTGGCATGGATCTTTATAATAAAGTCAGTGGACAATACTGAAAGATTTGACAAGACAAGGAGAGAGAAAAAAGAGATAAAGTAAGCTATGGTAAAGTATTAAATACATTCGCCAGGCAAGAGATCATTTTCTACTTGGGCAAGAGTCATTACTGGTGAGATGGCAGGAAGAATGAATGGGAGATGAGGGAGTAGAGATAGTTTGTTTACTTCAGGGTTAAGAGCCTTTAAGATTCATTCTGAACATCAACTCTCAGAGTAAGTTCTCTTATATACTCCTAAAACTAAGATCATGGCATTTGGTCCCATCACTTCATGACAAATAGATGGGGAAACAATGGAAACAGTGAGAGACTATTTTCTTGGGATCCAAAATCACTGCAGATCATGACTGCAGCCGTGAAACTAAAATATGCTTGCTCCTTGGAAGAAAAGTTATGACCAACTTAGCATATTAAAAAGCAGAGATATTATTTTGCCAACAAATTTCCATCTAGTCAAAGCTATGGTTTTTACAGTAGTCATGTATGGTTGTGAGAGTTGGACTATAAAGAAAGCTGAGCACCGAAGAATGGATGCTTTTGAACTGTGGTGTTGGAGACTCTTAAGAGTCCCTTGGACTGCAAGGAGATCCAACCAGTCTATCCTAAAGGAAATCAGTCCTGAATATTCACTGGAAGGGCTGATGCTGAAGCTGAAACTGCAATACTTTGGCCACCTGATGCAAAGAACTGACTCATTGGAAAAGACCCTGATGCTGGGCAAGATTGAAGGCAGGAGGAGAAGGGGAAGACAGAGGATGAGATGGTTGGATGGTGTCACTGACTCGATGGACATGAATTTGAGCAAGCTCTGGGAGTTGGTGATGGACAGGGAGGCCTGGCGTGCTGCAGTCCATGGGGCTGCAAAGAGTCAGACATGAATGAGTGACTGAACTGAACTGAAGTGAACTGTGGTGCAATTACCACTGTCTTGGAATGCACAGGGTGTACCACTGCAACGCCTTGATGTTTCAGTCAATAGACCGTTGGGAAGATCACTTTGGAAGAACTGAAAAACCTTCCAATTCCTTCTTCTAGTAAAAATTTAAAAGATTCCCTCATCAAATAATATAATGTGTCAACATTTTTGAAGGTGATCTTGAAGATAATGAAGAACAGAGGATGACATTTCATAGCAAAATATGGATTTCTATAATTCTGAGCCTAGAGGGAATTAAACTCTGTGAGCGTGAGAAAGTTTTAGGAATCCCTAAATTCATTTCACTTACATTTTCCTTTTTATGTATGCACAGTAGTGATAAATAATAACATTTTATAAATAAGTCTGAAAGAGAGCTGTCATGTTAAAATGACAATTATAACTGATAAGAAAACAGGTAATAGTTTGAGAGCTTTGTAATACTTTGCTTTTAATCACTTGCACAATATACCACAGGATAAATATGCAATAATTTATTTAACTTGTCTATTGATGATTACTTAGGTTGTTTGCAGGCTTGCTTTTACAAACAGTGCTGCAGTAAATGCCTTGAACATGAATCATGGAGTTAATAGGAGGGTTTTGGTAGGATAAATTCCTAGAAGTAGGATTGCGCTTGTGCTCAGCTGTGTCTGACTTTTTGTGACCCCATGGACTGTAGCCTGCCAGGCTCCTCTCTCCATGGAATTTTCCAGGCAAGAATACTGGAGCAGGTTGCCATTTCCTACTCCAGGGAATCTTCCTGACCCAGGATCGAACCTGTGTCTCTTGTGTTTCCTGCATTTGAAAGCAGATTCTTTACCACTGTGCCACCTGGGAAGCCCAATAGAACTTCCTAATTGGCTTCCAAAGATATTGTTGTTTTTCTTGTCACTTTGTTTCAGATTTACAGATTACCTTGAGGGCAGAATTATCATCATTATTGATGTGATTTTTCATAATTTCAATGTATCCTTTTGTTATTTTAGGACTAGTCTTTTCCTTTATATATATATGTATGTGTGTGTGTGTGTATACATATACACACACACATATATATACATACACACATACATCAACATCCATTGGATCATAGAAAAAGCAAGAAAATTCTAGAAAAACATCTAACTCTGCTTCACTGACTACATTAAAGACTGTGTAGACCATAACAAACTGTGGAAAATTCTTAAAGAGTTGGGAATACTGGACCACTTAACTTGCCTTCTGAGAAACCTGTATGCAGGTCAAGAAACAACAGTTAGAACTAGACGTGGAACAGCAGACTGGTTCAAAATTGGGAAAGGAGTATGTCAAGGTTGTATACTGTCACTCTGCTTATTTATCGTCTATGCAGAGTACATCATGTGATGTGCCGGGCTGGATGAAGCACAAGCTGGAATCAAGATTGCCAGGAGAAATATCAATAACCTTAGATATGCAGATAACACCACCCTAATGGCAGAAAGTGAAGACTAACTCCAGAGCCTCTTGATGAAAGTGAAAGAGGAGAGTGAAAAAAAACTGGCTTAGAACTCAACATTCAAAAAACTAAGATCATGGTATCTGGTCCCATTTGCTTCATGGCAAATAGATGCAGGAAATGGAAAGAGTGATAGACTTTATTTTCTTGTGCTCCAAAATCAGTATGGATGCTGACTGGACCCATGAAATTAGAAGACATTTGCTCTTTGGAAGAAAAGCTATGGCAAACCTAGACAGTGTATTAAAGAGCAGAGACGTCACTTTGTCAACAAAAGTCTGTATAGTCAAAGCTATGGTTTTTCCAGTAGTCCATGTATGGATGTGAGAGTTGGACCATAAAGAAGGCCGATCACTGAGGAACTGATGCTTTTGAACTGTGGTGCTGGAGAAGACTCTTGAGAGTGCCTTAGACAGCAAGGAAATCAAACCAGCCAATCTAAAGGAAATCAACCCTGAATATTCATTGGAAGGACTGAACCTTCCAATGTTGAACCTGAAGCTCCAATACTGCGGCCACCTAATGCGAAGAGCAGACTCATTGGAAAAGACCCTGATGCTGGGAAAGACTGATGGCAGGGGGAGAAGAGGGTGACATAGGATGACATTGTTGGATGGCATCATACTGACTCAATGTACATGAGTTTGAGCAAACTCCAGCAGACAGTGAAGGACAGGGAAGCCTGGCATGTTGCAGTCCACGGGGTCACAAAGAACTGGACATGTGTTAGTGACTGAACAACAACAAATAGTGTGTGATTAGAATATATAAGCACTCCAAGGATGAAAAATAAAAAGTGGGTTTTTTTTTTCTTTCTACCCCAGACTTTTCCAACTTAAACTACTGTGAACATATTCCTAGATATAATTTTCCCCCAAATATTTTTGCAGATATACTTACTCACAATTTTGTACACGTGTATGCACACACACATACATTTCTTTTTAAAAAGGAAATCACAAATAAATTATGTTATACACAGTATTTTGTTCCTTATGTATTTCACTTACGTCTTTAGGTCTCTTCATGTAAATACATGCAAGATCTAGTTCATATGACAAACAGACACACATATGGACAGCTATTAGTGGACATTAGGTTAAGAACAGATTTTTTTTTTGTTTGTTTTAAACCATGCTACAGTAGACATTCTTATTAGGATTTGGAACACTTCTGAGAGTTATCTCAGAGCAGGCTGTGTAGCATGGTGACTAATAGCATAGATTCTGATGACAGACTGCCTGGAGTTTGAATTTATTACTTGTTCCTTATTGGCTTTGTGAACTTGGGCAAGTTATTTGACTTCTCCATGTTTCACTTTCTGAAAAATAGTACATACTTGATGTGAGGATAAATATATATACAAAGAGCTTGAAATGATGCTTGGTATATAGTAAGCAATCAATAAATGCTATCGTTAATATCATTGTGGTAAAATTTGTGATATATACATGATAAAAGTTTTCATTCTGGAAGAAAAGAAGGAAGAGTTGAAAAAGAATGGAAAGAAGAGATGGAGGAGGAAGAAAAAATAAGAACAGAAAGAGAGAAAAGAAAGGAAATGGTGGAGGAGGAGGATCAAAGGGAAAGAGAGAGGAAGGACTAGGAAGATGAGGATGAAGCAAAGGGGGATGGAGAACAATGACATAAGGTTTGTACAATAATTGAAAGCTCACAGTGATGGGTTGGGGACTTTCTTGATTATCATGATTATTACTTCAGAGCCCGATGCAGAGGGTTGGGTTAATCTCACCCCTCAGTTCACTGCACATTGTCCTTGCAAGGAACCTGTAATGAGCTTACACACTCATGCTTTTTTATGCTCAGTCCCAACTCCATTCCCTTCCTCCCTCTACAGGCTGCCGTTGTAAAGTGTAGTTGTTTGCATTCAACTTGTGTCTTGTTTTGTGTACGACTGGTTTTAATTTGCTTAAATGGTTTCATAATCTGTATCTCAGGTTTTTAAACTTTTCATAGTTGTATTCTTACAACTTTAATTTGTCTTTTATTAATGAACTCTTAATTGGCTTTCCATTTTCAGAATTTTTCCCTTCTAGGCTATTCTAAACCAGTTCTTCTCAGACTTTAATGTGCTGCATGTTCCCTGGGGGATCTTGTCCCCATGTAGACTCTGATTCTGTATGTTTGCAGTGGAGACTGAGAGTCTGAATTTCTAACAAGCTGAGATTAGATGCTGATGCTGCTGGTCTGGGAACCACACTTGAAGGAGCAAGGTCTATAAAAGATTGTTAATTTTCTCACTACTAAAATTCCGATCATTTTATTTATCTGCTTAATATCCTTCTATGTCTCAAATACTCACCCTTACTTATTAAAATATTTTTCATCTTGATGTGTGTGCCTTCCATAGTATGGCTCCAACCCGCCTTTCCATTTGTGTCTCTCATTAATCTCCAACTTATTCCTATACTTTAGCTTACTTGGTAAGTTCCTTGAACTTTCTTTTTTTTTGGCAGTGCCACATGGCATATTGGATCTTAAGTTTTTCCAACCAGGGATCAAACCCATGCCCCCTGCATTGGAAGCACAGAGTCTTAACTGTTGGACAATCAGGGAAGCCCCCCTAGTCTTTCCTTTTCCTTGGCCTTCTTCCATGAATATCATCATTTTTTATTTAAAATTTTTTTATTGGAATTAAAAAAATTATTTATTTTAATTGGAGGCTAATTACTTTACAGTATTGTGGTGGTTTTTGCCATACATTCACATGAATCAGCCATGGGTGTACATGTGTTCCTCATACTGAACTTCCCTTCCACCTCCCTCCCCCATCCTATCCCTCAGGGTCATCCCAGTGCCCCAGCCCTGAGCACCCTGTCTCATTCATTGAACCTGGACTGGTGATCTATTTCACATATGATAATATACACATTACACTGCTATTCTCTCAAATCATCTTACCCTTGCTTTCTTCCACAAAGTCCAAAAGTCTGTTTTGTACATCTGTGTCTCTTTCGCTGTCTCACATATAGGGTCATCATTACCATCTGTCTAAATTCCATATATATGCATTAATATACTGTATTGGTGTTTTTCTTTTTGACTTCGCTCTGTATAACAGGCTCCAGTTTCATCCACCTCATTAGAACTGATTCAAATGGATTCTTTTTAAAAGCTGAGTAATAGTCCATTGTGTATATGTACCACAGCTTTCTTATCCATTCATCTGCCGATGGACATCTAGGTTGCTTCCATGTCCTGGCTATTGTAAACAGTGCTGCGATGAACATTGGGGTACATGTATCTCTTTCAATTCTGGTTTCCTCGGTGTGTATGCCCAGCAGTGGGATTGCTGGGTTGTATGGCAGTTCTAGCTCCAGTTTTTAAAGGAATCTCCACACTGTTCTCCAGAGTGACTATACTAGTTTGCATTCCCACCAACAGTGTAAGAGGCTTCCCTTTTCTCCACACCCTCTCCAGCATGTATTGTGTGTAGAATTTTTGATAGCAGCCATTCTGACCGGTGTGAGATGGTACCTCATTGTGGTTTTGATTTGCATTTCTCTTATAATGAGTGATGTTGAGCATCTTTTCAAGTGTTTCTTAGCCATCTGTATGTCTTCTTTGGAGAAATGTCTGTTTATTTCTTTGGACCATTTTTTTATTGGGTCACTTATTTTTCTGGAATTGAGCTGCAGGAGTTGCTTGTATATTTTTGAGATTAATTGTCAATTGCTTCATTTGCTATTATTTTCTCCCATTCTGAAGGCTGTCTTTTCACCTTGCTTATAGTTTCCTTCATTGTGCAAAAGCTTTTAAGTTTAATTAGCTCCCATTTGTTTATTTTTGCTTTTATTTCCATTACTCTGGGAGGTGGATCCTGCTGTGATTTATGTCAGAGTGTTTTGCCTATGTTTTCCTCTAGGAGTTTTATGGTTTCTTGTCTTACATTTACATCTTTAATCCATTTTGAGTTAATTTTGTGTATGATGTTAGAAAGTGTTCTAGTTTCATTCTTTTACAAGTGGTTGACCAGTTTACCCAGCACCACTTGTTAAAGAGATTGTCTTTTCTCCATTGTATATTCTTGCCTCCTTTGTCAAAGATGAAGTGTTCATAGGTGCATGGATTTATCTCTGAGCTTTCTATTTTGTTCCATTGATCTATGTTTCTGTCTTTGTGCCAGTACCATACTGTCTTGATGACTGTAGCTTTGTAGTATAGTCTGAAGTCAGGCAAGTTGAGTCCTCCTGTTCCATTCTTCTTTCTCAAGATTGCTTTGGCTATTTGAGGTTTTTTGTATTTCCATACAAACTGTGAAATTATTTGTTCTAATTCTCTGAAAAATACCGTTGGTAGCTTGATAGGGATTGCACTGAATATATAGATTGCTTGGGGTAGTATACTCATTTTCACTATATTGATTCTTCCAATCCATGAACATGATACAATTCTCCATCTATTTGTGTCATCTTTGATTTCTTTAATCAGTGTTTTATAGACATAGGTCTTTTGTTTCTTTAAGTAGATTTATTCCTAAGTATTTTATTATTTTCATTGCAATGGTGAATGGAATTGTTTCCTTAATTTCTTTTTTTGTTTTCTCATTGTTAGTGTATAGGAATGCAAGGGATTTCTGTGTGTTGATTTTATATCCTGAAACTTTACTATATTCATTGATTAGCTCTAGTAATTTTCTGGTGAAGGCTCTAGGGTTTTCTATGTAGAGGATCATGTCATCTGCGAACAGTGAGAGTTTTACTTCTTTTCAAATCTGGATTCCTTTTATTTCTTTTTCTTCTCTGATCGCTGTGACTAAAACTTCCAAAACTATGTTGAATAGTAGTGGTGAGAGTGGGCACCCTTGTCTTGTTCCTGACTTTAGGGGAAATGCTTTCAATTTTTCACCATTGAGGATAATGTTTGCTGTGGGTTTATCATATATGGCTTTTATTATGTTGAGGTATGTTCCTTCTATGCCTGCTTTCTGGAGGGTTTTATCATAAATGGATGTTGAATTTTGTCAAAGGCTTTCTCTGCATATATTGAGATAGTCATCTGGTTTTTATTTTTCAATTTGTTAATGAGGTGTATCACATTGATTGATTTGAAAATATTGAAGAATCCTTGCATCCCTGGGATAAAGCCCACTTGGTCATGATGTATGATCTTTTTAATATGTTGTTGGATTCTGTTTGCTAGAATTTTGTTAAGGATTTTTGCATCTATGTTCGTCAGTGATATTAGCCTGTAGTCTTCTTCTTTTGTGGCATCCTTGTCTGGTTTTGGTATTAGGGTGATGGTGGCCTCATAGAATGAGTTTGGAAGTTTACTGGCCTCTGTAATTTTCTGGAAGAGTAGGATAGGTGTTATCTCTTCTCTAAATTTTTGGTAAATTCAGCTGTGAAGCCATCTGGTCCTGGACTTTTGTTCGTTGGAAGATTTCTGATTACTGTTTCGGTTTCTGTGCTTGTGATGGGTCTGTTAAGATTTTCTATTTCTTCCTGGTTCAGTTTTGGAAAGTTATACTTTTCTAAGAATTTGTCCATTTCTTCCAAGTTGTCCATTTTATTGGCATACAGTTGCTGATAGTAGTCTCTTATCATCCTTTGTATTTCTGTGTTGTCTGTTGTGAGTTCTCCATTTTCATTTCTAATTTTGTTGATATGATTTTTCTCCCTTTGTTTCTTGATGAGTCTGGCTAATGGTTTGTCTATTTTATTTATCTTTTCAAAGAACCAGCTTTTAGGTTTGTTGATTTTGGCTATGGTCTCCTTTGTTTCTTTTTCATTTATTTCTGCCCTAATTTTTATGATTTCTTTCCTTCTACTAACCCTGGGGAGCTTCATTTCTTCTTTTTCTAGTTGCTTTAGGTGTAGAGTTAGGTTATTTATTTGACTTTTCTCCTGTTTCTTGAGGTAGGCTTGTATTGCTATGAACCTTCCCCTTAGTACTGCTTTTACTGTATCCCATAGGTTTTGGGTTGTTGTATTTTTATTTTCATTTGTTTCTATGCATATTTTGATTTCTTTTTTGATTTATTCTGTGATTTGTTGGTTATTCAGAAGTGTGTTGTTTAGCCTCCATATGTTTGTATTTTTAATAGTTTTTTTTCCCTGTAGTTGACATTTAATCTTACCAGATTGTGATCAGAAAAGACACTTGAGATGATTTCAATTTTTTTGAATTTACCAAGGCTAGATTTATGGCCCAGGATGTGATCTCTCCTGGAGAAGGTTCCAAGTGCACTTGAGGAAAAGGTGAAATTCATTGTTTTAGGGTGAAATGTCATATAGATATCAATTAGGTCTAACTGGTCCATTGTATCATTTAAAGTTTGTGTTTCCTTGCTAATTTTCTGTTTAGTTGATCTATCCATAGGTGTGAGTGGGGGTATTAAACTCTCCCCCTATTGTTGTGTTACTGTTAGTTTCCCCTTTCATACTTGTTAGCATTTGCCTTACATATTGCAGTGCTCCTATGTTGGGTGCATATATATTTATAATTGTTATATCTTCTTCTTGGATGGATCCTTTGATAATTATGTAGTGTCCTTCTTTGTCTCTTTTCATGGCCTTTATTTCAAAGTCTATTGTATCTGATATGAGTATCGCTACTCCTGCTTTCTTTTGGTCTCCATTTGCATGAAATATCTTTTTCCAGCCCTTCACTTTCAGTTTGTAGTGTCCCTAGGTTTGAGGTGGGTCTCTTGTAGACAGCATATATAGGGGTCTTGTTTTTGTATCCATTCACCCAGTCTTTGTCTTTTGGTTGGGGCATTCAACCCATTTACATTTAAGGTAATTATTGATAAGTATGATCCCATTGCCATTTACTTTGTTGTTTTAGGTTCGAGTTTATTAACCTTTTCTGTGTTTGCTGTCTAGAGATGATCCTTTAGCATTTGCTGAAGAGCTTGTTTGGTGGTGCTGAATTCTCTGAGCTTTTGCTTGTCTGTAAAGTTTTTTATTTCTCCTTCATATTTGAATGAGATTCTTGCTGGGTACAGTAATCTGGGTTGTAGGTTTTTCTCTTTCATCACTTGAAGTATGTCCTGCCTTTCCCTTCTGGCCTGAAGAGTTTCTATTGAAAGATCAACTGTTATCCTTGTGGGAATCCCCTTGTGAGTTATTTGTTGTTTTCCCTTGCTGCTTTTAATATTTGTTCTTTGTGTTTGATCTTCATTGATTTGATTAATATGTGTCTTGGGGTGTTTTGCCTTGGGTTTATCCTGTTTGGAACTCTCTGTGTTTCTTGGATTTGAGTGGCGATTTCCTTTCCCATTTTAGGGAAGTTTTCAACTATTATCTCCTCAAGTACTTTCTCATAGCCTTTCTTTTTGCTTTCTTCTTCTGGGACTCCTATGATTCAAATGTTGGGGTGTTTAACATTGTCGCAGAGGTCTCTGAGATTGTCCTCATTTCTTTTAATTCTTTTTTCTTTTTTCCTCTCTGCTTCATTTATTTCCACCATTCTATCTTCCACCTTACTTATCCTCAGTTATTCTACTGTTGGTTCCCTCCAGAGTGCTTTTGATCTCAGTTATTGCATTATTCATTATTGATTGACACTTTTTTATTTCTTCTAGGTCCTTGTTAAACTTTTCTTGCATCTTCTCAATCCTTGTCTCCAGACTATTTATCTGTAACTCCATTTTGTTTTCAAGATTTTGGTTCACTTTTACTATCATTATTCTGAATTCTTTTTCAGGTAGACTCCCTATCTCCTCCTCTTTTGTTTGGTTCGGTGGGCTTTTATCATGTTCCTTTACCTGGTGAATATTTCTCTGCCTTTTCATCTTGTTTAGGTTGCTGTGTTTGGGGTGGCCTTTCTCTATGGTGGCAGTTTGTGGTTCCTCTTTATTGTGGAGGTTCCTCCCTGTGGGTGGGGTTGGATGTGTGGCTTGTCAAGGTTTCCTGGTTAGGGAAGCTTACATCAGTGTTCTGGTGGGTGGAGCTGGATCTTTTCTCTCTGGGGTGCAATGAAGTGTCCAGTAGTGAGTTTTGAGGTGTCTATGGGTTTGATGTAACTTTTGGCCACCTGTATTTTTGTGCTCAGGGTTATGTTCCTGCATTGTTGGAGAATTAGTTTGGTATGTCTTGCTCTGACACTTGTTGGCTCTTGGGTGGAGCTTAGTTTCAGTGTAGGTATGGAGGCTTTTGGATGAGCTCTTGTCAATTAATGTTCCCTGGAGTCAGGAGTTTTCTGGTGTTCTCAAGTTTTGGATTTAAGCCTCCTGCCTCTGGCTTTCAATCTTATTCTTATAGTAGCCTCAAGACTTCTTCATCCATACAGCACTGATGATAAAAACATCTAGGTTAATGGTGCAAAGACTCTTCACAATGAGGGACACCCAGAGAGGTTCACAGAGTTACATGGAGAGGAGAAGAGGGAGGAGGGAGATAGAGGTGACCAGGAGGAGAAGAGGGGGGATTAAAAGGGGAGTGAGCAATCTAGCCAGTAATCAATTCCCTATTTGCTCTTCACAGTCTGGAACACTCAGAGAGGTTCACAGAGTTCCATAGAGAAGAGAAGAAGGAGGAAGGAGATAGAGGTGACCAGGAGGAGAGGAGGGGGAGTCAAAAGGAGAGAGACCAATCTAGCCAGTGATCAGTTCCCTAAATGTTCTCCACAGCCTAGAACACCCAAATTGATTCACAGAGTTAAGTAGAGGAGAGAAGGGGGAGGGAGGAGATAGAGGTGACCTGGGGGAGAAAAGGAGAGTCAAAAGGGGAGAGAGCAATCAAGCAAGTAATTACACTCCTAAGTAAAAATGGGTACTGAAGATTGGATTCTTAAAGGTACAAAATTGATAACAAATACCAAATTGCAAAGATTAAAAATCTAGAGTAGAGGTTAGACTCTCAAAAACACTATATTAAAAAAAAATCGCAAAAGTTATAAAAAAAGATGAAATTTGCTTTAAAAATAGGGTCTTTTTTTTTTTTGCAAGGTAATACTAGGTCTTAAAAATGAAAATTAAAGGAGTTAAAGAACTTAAAAATAAAAAAACATTAAAAAATTAAAAAATGATAACAGTAAAATATATCTAGGAATTTCTCTGGAGCTGTTGAGGGCAGTGTGGGTTCAGTTCAGTTTCGGATAGTTCCTTGTTCCAGCTTATACTTCTTCTCAAGGTCTATAGGTCCCTTCCAATGTAGTCAGTGCTAACTACAGGGTTTTAATCTGTTGCACCTATCACTTTTGAAGTGGTTCTCTCTTCTTTGTTTATTTTGTGTTCCTCTGTTTGCAAGTCTCTTCAGTATCTAACTTCTACCCTAACACAAGGTGGGAAGGTGGTCATTTATTTAGGCTCACTTGTTCAATTGTGCTGTAGGGAGGAAGAAACACTGCAAACAAATATCACTGGCATGTGTAGGGAGTGCTCACGGTGTCTGGGCCACACTGGGTTTATCCCCACTCGTGGTGAGTGTGCTTTCCTGGTCTATACTGCTCAGGCTCCAGGTTGCTCTGCAGGAACTGAGAGGTTGCTCTAAAGCAGGCCCTGGGTTGCATGTACTTCCCAGGTCTAGGCTGCTCAGGTTCAGGTTCTCAGATCAGATCAGATCAGTCGCTCAGTCGTGTCCGACTCTTTGTGACCCCATGAACCGCAGCATGCCAGGCCTCCCTGTCCATCACCAACTCCCGGAGTTCACCCAAACTCATGTCCATCAAGTCGGTGATGCCATCCAGCCTTCTCATCCTCTGTCGTCCCCTTCTCCTCCTGCCCCCAATCCTTCCCAGCATCAAAGTCTTTTCCAATGAGTCAACTCTTCACATGAGGTGGCCAAAGTACTGGAGTTTCAGCTTTAGCATCAGTCCGTCCAAAGAAATCCCAGGGCTGATCTCCTTCAGAATGGACTGGTTGGATCTCCTTGCAGTCCAAGGGACTCTCAAGAGTCTTCTCTAACACCACAGTTCAAAAGCATCAATTCTTCGGTGCTCAGCTTTCTTCACAGTCCAACTCTCACATCCATACATGACCACTGGAAAAACCATAGCCTTGACTACACGGACCTTTGTTGGCAAAGTAATGTCTCTGCTTTTGAATATGCTATCTAGGTTGGTCATAACTTTCCTTCCAAGGAGTAAGCGTCTTTTAATTTCATGGCTGCAGTCACCATCTGTAGTGATTTTGGAGCCCATAAAAATAAAGTCTGACATTGTTTCCACTGTTTCCCCATCTATTTGCCATGAAGTGATGGGACTGGATGCCATGATCTTCATTTTCTGAATGTTGAGCTTTAAGCCAACTTTTTCACTCTCCACTTTCACTTTCATCAAGAGGCTTTTGAATTCCTCTTCACTTTCTGCCATAAGGGTGGTATCATCTGCATATCTGAGGTTATTGATATTTCTCCTGGCAATCTTGATTCCAGCTTGTGCTTCTTCCAGTCCAGCGTTTCTCATGATGTACTCTGCATATAAGTTAAATAAACAGGGTGACAATATACAGCCTTGATGTACTCCTTTTCCTATCTGGAACCAGTCTGTTGTTCCATGTCCAGTTCTAACTGTTGCTTCTTTTTTTTTTTTTTTTTTTTTTAACTGTTGCTTCTTGACCTGCATACAGATTTCTCAAGAGGCAGGTCAGGTGGTCTGGCATTCCCATCTCTTTCAGAATTTTCCACAGTTTATCGTGATCCACACAGTCAAAGGCTTTGGCATAGTCAATAAAGCAGAAATAGATGTTTTTCTGGAACTCTCTTGCTTTTTCCATGATCCAGCGGATGTTGGCAATTTGATCTCTGGTTCCTCTGCCTTTTCTAAAACCAGCTTGAACATCAGGAAGTTCATGGTTCACGTGTTGCTACTCCACAAAGGCACAGACTTGGTCGGACATGCATTTTGTGCCCTTCCCAGATCTGAGCAGCTCAGGTGACCAGGTGCTTGGTGAGTGCAATGTCCCCAGGTGGGGTAGTGCGTCTTATCACCTCCCCTGTCCCAGCTGCTCCGTTTCCTGGGTGTGCAATGCGAGCACCATCTCAGGTGTGCTGTGTGTCTCCTCTGGGGAGCTGATCTCTGGCTGCGAACCTCCTGGTGGATGTCAACCATCCAGGATCCCGGGAAGACTTAGTTAGCAACTGGGAGCCTGCTTGCAGTTTGGTAGAGGATGCCATCTCTGGGGCCAAGTTTGCCCCTTGCCTTCCAGCTCTGGCTGTTGCACGCCTGCCTCCCTGCCTCTGGCGGGGAATGGGCTGGTCTACTGCCGGCTAGCTCTCCTCTGGTATTCACTCAGTCCTTTGTTCTGTGAGCGGGCCTGGCAGTGTGTTTGGTTAGAGCTTTTCGTGGGAAAGTTCTCTTTCTCTTTCCTCTTTTTTTTTTTTTTCCTCTCTCTGGCTATCCCACAGTTTGGGTTGCTATCTCACGTTACCTCCCTCAGATTGTCCTCAGGGTGTTCAAGCCCAGTCTTTACCCTAAGCAATATAGCCCTCGCCTACCTGTTCAGCCTCCACTTGCTGGTGGCCTTCGCGAGTGTCTGGGGTACCTCTCCACTGGGAGTTGCAGTTAGGCATGTAATCTGTGGGTTTTATTTATTTATTTTTTCCTCCTGGTTATGTTGCCCTCCGAGATTCCAAAAATCCCCACAAACCCACCAGTGAGAGGGTTTCCTGGTATTTGGAAACTTTTCCTCTTTTACGACTCCCTCCCCAGGATGGGTCTCCATCCCTAACTCTTTTGTCTCTCTTTTTATCTTTTATATTTTGTCCTACCTCCTTTTGAAGACAATGGGCTGCCTTTCTGGGTGCCTGGTGTCCTCCGCCAGCATTCAGAAGTTGTTTTGTGGTATTTTCTCAGAGTTCAAATGATCTTTTAATGAATTTGTGGGGGAGAAAGTGGTCTCCCCATCCTATTCCTCCAACATCTTAGGGCCGCCCCCATTGAAATTTTTTATAGTTGATTTATAATGTGTTAGTTTCAGGTATACAACAATGTGATTCAGCTATATGTATATGTGTATATCTATTAACCTATTCTCTCTCAGATTCTTTTCCATTATAAAATTGTTAAATGATATTGAATACAGCTTCCTGTGCTATACAGTAGGCCCTTGTTGATTATTTATATATAGCTGCTGCTGCTGCTGCTAAGTCGCTTTAGTCGTGTCCGACTCTGTGCCACCCCATAGACAGCAGCCCATTAGGCTCCTCTGTCCCTGGGATTCTCCAGGCAAGAACACTGGAGTGGGTTGCCATTTCCTTCTCCAATGCATGAAAGTAAAAAGTGAAAGTGAAGTCGCTCAGTCGTGTCTGACTCTTAGCGACCCCATGGACTGCAGCCTACCAGGCTCCTCCATCCATGGGATTTTCCAGGCAAGAGTACTGGAGTGGGGTGCCATTGCCTTCTCCATTATATATATATATAGCAGTGTGTGTATATGTTAATCCCAAATTCCTAATTTGTCCTTCCCCCACCTCTCTCCCCTTTGGTGGCTATAAGTTTGTTTTCTATGTCTATGAGTCTATTTTATAAATAAGTTCATTTGTACCATTTTTTTTTCAGATTCCATATATAAGTGATATCATATGATATTTGTCTTTATCTTACTTCACTTAGTATAATAATCTCTAGTTCCATTCATGTTGCCGCAAATGGCATTATTTCATTCTTTTTAGTGGCTGAGTAATATTCCATGGTATATATGTACCACATCTTCTTTATCCATTCATCTGCCTATGAACATTTAGGTTGCTTTCATCTCTTGGATATTGTAAATAATGCTGCTATGAATATTAGGGTGCATGTGTCCTTTCAAATTAGAGTTTTTTTCAAATATTTACCCAGAATTGGGTTTGTTGGATCCTATGGTAGCTCTGTTTTTAGTGTTTTAAGGAATCTCTATACTGTTATCCATACTGGTTATATCAATTTACAGTCCCACCAACAACGTAGCAGGGTTCCTTTCTTTCCACATCCTCTGAATCACATCTTTCTTATTTCACTTTCTTTTGTATTCTCAGTGTTGTATAAACCTCATAGTCCATCTTTGTTTATAGTTGTATAATTTTCTTATCTCTGCCTTGGGATTTTTAGTTCTTTGTCAACTGAGCCTATGTATTACTCACTTTGAATCCCTGTAGCCATGAAATTAAAAGACGCTTACTCCTTGGAAGAAAAGTTATGACCAACCTAGATAGCATATTCAAAAGCAGAGACATTACTTTGCCAACAAAGGTCCGTCTAGTCAGGCTATGGTTTTTCCAGTGGTCATGTATGGATGTGAGAGTTGGACTGTGAAGAAAGCTGAGCGCTGAAGAATTAATGCTTTTCAACTGTGGCGTTGGAGAAAACTCTTGAGAGTCCCTTGGACTGCAAGGAGATCCAACCAGTCCATTCTGAAGGAGATCAGCCCTGGGATTTCTTTGGAAGGAATGATGCGAAAGCTGAAACTCCAGTACTTTGGCCACCTCATGAGAAGAGTTAACTCATTGGAAAAGACTCTGATGCTGGGAGGGATTGGGGGCAGGAGGAGAAGGGGATGACAGAGGATGAGATGGATGGATGGCATCACTGATTCGATGGACATGAGTCTGAGTGAACTCTGGGAGTTGGTGATGGACAGGGAGGCCTGGTGTGCTGCGATTCATGGGGTTGCAAAGAGTCGGACATGCCTGAGTGACTAAACTGAGACTGAACTGAGCATTTAATTATGTATTATTAACACATTTGTGGAAATGAATCTTTTCGCATCATGCACGTCAATTACAACACTTTGTAAGAGAAAAATGCCACTAGTGGTCAATATATTATTTAAATTATTTACTTTATAATTGGTATCCTTTATTCTTTCATTTGTTGTTATTTACCAGTGCATTTACCAGTTATTTCTTTGGTAATAACTTTGGCAAAATGCATTACTTTGCCAACAAAGGTCTGATGTGAGAGTTGGACTATAAAGAAAGCTGAGTGCCAAAGAATTGATGCTTTTGAACTGTGGTGTTGGAGAAGACTCTTGAGAGTCCCTTGGACTGCAAGGAGATATAACCAGTCCATCCTAAAGGAAATTAGTCCGGAATATTCATTGGAAGGACTGATGTTGAAGTTGAAACTCCAATACTTTGGCCACCTGATGCGAAGAACTGACTCATTGGAAAAGACCCTGATTCTGGGAAAGAGTGATGGTGGGTGGAGAAGGGGATGACAGAGGATGAGGTGGTTGGATGGCATCACTGACTCGATGGACATGAGTTTGAGCAAGCTCCAGGAGTTGGTGATGGACAGGGAGGCCTGGTATGTGGCAGTCAGACATGACTGAGCGACTGAACTGAACTGAACTGACCTTACTAGTTAAAATAACTGTTCCTGTTGCTTCTAATTTACTCTTATTAAGCCAATGAATTTTAATTTACCTGTAATTCTAAGTTCTTCTCTGGCCTAAAGGTGACTTTGCTTCAATAGTACAGGTAGTTTTATGGTAGTTAATGCTTTTTCACTTATTTTCTCAGTTATTGTCTGTGTTGTGGATAATTGAAGTTCCAGAACTTAAGCTATCTTTTTTTAACATTTCATAATAAATGGTTGTGCAAATGTATTGAATAATGACCATGGCATTTTTCTTTACAGCTCAATAGGTTTTGATTAAATTCCACAAATGTTAATTGGACGCCTACTACACACAAGCCGCTGTGGGTGATTCAAAAATGAATAACACACATTCCCTGCCAAATGAGAACTTTCATCTGATGCAGCCACTTGGAGAAGCTCCTGGAGCTCTTCCCTTTTATATTTCCTTCATGTAGGGGTGAAAGGTAGAGAGTAACAGATGGAACTTCTCATTTTATTCGGTTTGCAGTTTTGATAATCACCAAATGTGATAATTCTATTTTGCATTATAAATTGTTTCGCTGTATCCAAGTCTTATTAAACTATGATTGACTCATTTTATGCAGGTGGTAGCATTGTATAATGCTATTATACAATGTATATTTGACTATATTAAAATGCATATTTGACTAGAAAGATTATAATTGCATATGGTGTACATTTTTTTTTTTAACTTTGAAAAAGAATTTTAATCCATGTGGTTAAAGTTACTGAATTCTTTTAAAAAGTGTATTGGTCTAACCCCAAGGCATGAGACAGTGAGCTAAAATGAATGCTTTTTTATAGTTACATATGCACCGTAGATGTCAGCAATACATCTTAGATTTAATATGACCAACAGTCCCCTCTTGATTCCTGCATGTCCCAACCTGTTCCTCCAATCATCTTTCCAATCTCAGGAAATACTCTCTCCAATCTTCCTTTTCACAGGTCAGAAACACTAGTGCCATCTTTCTCTCAAATCCCATAGCTACCCCAGTTGTATATACTATTAGCACTGACTTCAGAATATATCAAGACTCTGCAAGTTTTTACCACCTGAACCCAAGATGGTGATCTTGACCTAACTTATAATTACCTCTGGTCAATACATCTATATCTCTCTTATAAAACAAATAATTGAATGTTATAAAAATATGGATATACTATAGTTTATCTAACTATTCTGCTTTTTAGTAGGTTTTGTTTTCCAGTTTTCAACATTAAAAATAAATTGCATTGAAATAAATCAATCACAAAAGGCAAATACCATATGATTTCACTTATGTGAGGTTCCCAGTGTCATCAAATTCATTTGAGAAAGAAAATAGAATGACAGTTAATGGGGGCTTGTTGTTTACTGGGTACAGAGTTTCAGTTTTGCAAGATGAAACAATTTTGGAGATTGAATGCCTAGCATTATAAATATACTTAACATTACTGAACTGTACAGTTAGAAATAGTTACAATAGTAAGTTTTATGTTATGCATATTTCACTAAAGCTTAAAAATGGTAAAAAATTTAATAGCATTAGGAAAAATTTCTAAAACTCAAAAGTTATTAGAGAGAAGGTATATAAATTCAAGTGTGCAAAATTTAAAAACCTCTTTGGTAACTAGGGAAATGCAAATTGTTTAACTGAGATATTATCCACTTATCCATTGTTTGTTAAAAGTCAACAAAACCTAATGTTTTGGTGGGCAACTAGTCCATTGATATAAAATTTTAATTTGGCTTAGCAAATCCACTTCTATAAAATATATGCGTATATATGCACAAATAATAATTTTACAAAGACGTTAATTGACATTTCTTTCACCCATGAAACTGAAAAATTATGCTGAAAAATTTCTTGCATCACCTTTGTATATAAGTGTAAATATTTTTCTAGGGAACGTATTTGTGGATTTATGAGACAAAGAGCTCGTACATTTAAAACATGAGTCAGTACTGTCAAACTGCCTTCCAGAAGGGCTGTGCCAATTTCCACTCAGATGAGGGTTTTTGCTAGTTTTCTCAACACTGGATATTGTCAAATTATTGATTTTGGCGATTTTGTAGATGAAAGTATAACATCTAATTGTTGTTTGACTTTGCATTTCCCTGGCTATTATTTATTCTGAGATCTTTTCACATGTATATTCATCATTTATATATTTTTCCTGTGAATTTTCTTTTTATGTACTTCACCCATTTTTACTGTCTTTTTATTGTTTTGGAGGGGGTTAAAAATATCCATAATCTAGATGTTGATTTCTTCATTATTTTTATCTACCTATCTACCTACTTACCTATCTGTCAAGGTATGAGTCTGTGACTCCAATCAGGCATGTAAGAACTGCTACTTTACCTTATGTTCTTTAAATGAGATTACATGCATCTTTCCTAACACCTTACCAGTGATGAGAAACTCAGGATCAGTGATCATGGGGATTCTTCTCCTAACCCTTCACAGATGTGGGAGGGTTCTCTTACACAGAGCTGTGTATTTGGCCAAGCCCTTGGGCTCGCCAGTCCATGTGGATATCATCCACTTGCCTGCTATTTAAGTCCTGGTGTCTGTGTTTCATTACTGCATTTTGCATGAAATTTTTTTTTTTAATGAGACTCATAGCCTTTATTTTCATTTCTTTTTCTAATTCACTATTTTATTATTTCTTTCCTTTTCATTTATCTTTCTATCTTAAACTCATCTGGAATTTGTGCATGCCTCTGTGTATGTCTGTTTGTGGTAAGAATCTAAGTTTTTTTTTTTTTTTTTTAATTTTATTTTATTTTTAAACTTTACATAATTGTATTAGTTTTGCCAAACATCAAAATGAATCTAAGTTTTATAACCTGTTAGCCATCCAATTGTTTTATCACCATTTATTGAATAATCAGTCCATTCTTTTCAGACATGAAACACAGCCTGTTGCAAATGCTAGACTGATAAAGGAAGAAAGTCATCTTCTGGTAGGAATAAAGGCTATAGCTCTTAGGCAAGTGAAAATGTGTTAGAAAAAGAAAAGAAGAGGCTACTGGCAGATTTAAGAGATAAACAGATTGAACTAGAATTTTTAAAAATTGGAATTGAGGTAAAATTGAAAAAATGGGGACAATTTTTACTTAAATTGTAAATAATTGACTTTGTACAGAAGAAGATTGGTCCAATTAATATGAAAAGATATACAATTTAATAGAAAAATAGGCAAAGAGTTTGAAGGAATGAAAACAAAGGCATTCATATGAAGTGAAAACATAAATATTTTGTCTGCTAGAAATCATACAAGTTCTTCCTTTAGCTATGAGACACTAGTTTTCACCTATCAAAATAGTAAGGTTTAAATAGGCAATAAAACTCAAATTGCTGTGTGAAAATGTTGCTGGGTGGAATGTAAATTGGTACAGTCTTTTAGATGGCTACTTTGGTAATATATTTAAAAACTCTTAAAATATGCATAATGTTTTACTCAGAAATATTTTTAGGATTCCTTTCCCAAGAAAGTAATCAGAAATGTGCATGGAGATTTACAAGTGTTATTTATAAGAATGGCATAAGTGCTGAATAATTGGGGGGATTCCAAAATACATCTACCAAGACAGCCTATGTTGGCATTAAATTTCATAACATGGGGACATGCCCACATATATATTATGTATATTGGAACAATGTGCTAATGAAACAATTGTGCATCATAGATATTTTTATTAAAAAAAAGAGTAGGGAGAAACTAGAAGCTATTAATACAAGTAAACATGATTTAAAACATCTTCACAAACCTTTGATGCCACTTGAAAAGTGATAGGTTGTGATCCAAGCTATGGAAGAAATGAATGGATGGATGGCTGTGCTGTGTGCTTCTGTGTCTGACACACGAGTGGTGTGATTCCAGCATGAGGAGCAAACACAGTTGGACCTCAGTCTTAAGTGTCACTGACAAGTGAAAGAAGACATCCTTCTGGGAAAGTTGACTGTGAAGCCCTTTATTGTGTTGAGGTAGATTTCTTCTATGCCCATTTTTGGAAGAGTTTTTATTATAAATGGGTACTTAATTTTGTTGAAAGCTTTCTTTGCATCTGTTGAGACGATCATATGGTTTTCATCTTTCAATTTGTTAATATGGCATATCACATTGATTGATTTGCATATATTGAAGAATCCTTGCATCCCTAGGATAAACCTGACTTGATCAAGGTGTATGATCTTTTTAATGTGTTGTTGAATTTTGTTTGCTAGAATTTTGTTGAGGACTTTTGCATCTATATTCATCAAATAATATTGGCCTGTAATTTTCTTTTTTTTGTGATGACTTTATGTGGTTTTGGTATCAGAGTGATGGTGGCCTTGTAGAATGAGTTTGGAAGTGTTCCTTCCTCTGCAATTGTTTGGAAGAGTTTGAGAAGGATAGGTATTAGTGCTTCTCTAAATGGAATTCACCTGTGAAGCCATCTGACCCTGAGCTTTTGTTTACTTGGGAGATTTTTGATCACAGTTTCAATTTCAGTGCTTGTGATTGACTTGTTTATAATTTCTATTTCTTCCTGGTTCAGTCTTGGAAGGTTTGAACTTTTCTAAGGATCTGTCCATTTCTTTCAGGTGGTCCATTTTATTGGCATAAAGTTGCTCATGATGGTCTCTTATGATCCTTCGTATTTCTGCATTGTCTGCTGTAACCTCTCCTTTTTCATTTCTAATTTTGTTGATTTAATTCTTCTCCCTTTTTCTCTTGATGAGTCTGGATAATGGTTTGTCAATTTTGCTTATCTTCTAAAAGAAGCAGCTTTTAGTTTTATTAACCTCTACTATTGTTTCCTTCATTTCTTTTTCCAGTGTTGATTACAGCAGTATTTACGATAGCTAGGACATGGAAGGAACCTAAACGTCCACTGAGAGATGAATGGATAAAGAAAGTGTGGTACATATACACAATTACTCAGCTATAAAAAGGCATGCATTTGAGCTTGTTCTAATGAGGTGCATGAACCTAGAGCCTATTAAACAAAGTAGAGAAAAAGTATATCGTATATTATTAACACATGCATGTGGAGCCTAGAAAGATGATACTGATGAACCTATTTTCAGGGCAGCAACGGGGATGCAGACGAAGGGAACAGACTTGTGGACACAGTCGGGGAAGGAGAGGGTGGGACGAATGCAGAGAGCAGCATGGAAACATATATATATACTACCATATGTAAAATAGATGGCCAATGGAAACTTGCTGTATGACTCAGGGAGCTCAAACTGGTGCTCTCTGACAACCTTGGGGGTGGGATGTGTGGGAGGTGGGACAGAAGTTCAAGAGGGAGAGGACGTATGTGTACACCTATGGCTGACTCATGTTGATGTATGGCAGAAACCAACACACTATTGTAAAGCAATTATCCTTCAATTAAAAATAAATAAATTAAAAAAAATTCATGAAGGCAAAAGTTTACAATTAAAGTTAACTCCCATGAACGTCATTATTATGGCAGAGTTCCTGCCTTTGTTCAATATGAAATAAGCTGTTTTGGAACATTTTTGTGTCTTTTTCTCCTGGTCCCACTGTGCAGGGCTTTCCTTCTTCCCTGCACTGTGATTAAAATGCTAAGACTGAATTGCTGTAAACCCACAGCTACCATTCTCTATCCCAGAAATAGGCTAAGTGCTTTTAGAAGCAAAGTGCTTGAGACTGTAATTATAGGAAGGGTTAATCATGTAGGCTAAGTCAGCAAGGAGAGAAAAAACCTCAGGAAATCTAAAAACCAGGGTTCCCTGCCCCACCCAGGAGAATAGGGTGGGGAAGGGGTGAGTGCCACTGTTCCAGAAGCATCTACTCTGGTGGTTTGGCTGTCAGATTGTGTTTAATAAGCCAAGCACCTTCCACCCACTGCCCTTGGTCTCCTGACAGCAACGGCAGCCACCAAAGGGCAAGAGCAGGGCTGGTCCTGTAGAGAGAAGAAATTTAAATGCTCAGAACCAGATGCCATTTCCCAAACTGTTTTGCTCACAGGGAAAGTAAGTTTATTGAAGCAAGTTATGTTTGTACCACAAGATGCCACCCTTCCCTTTAAAAGAAGAGAGTAAGGCAACTGAGTAAAATACAAGTGTTTTATGAGTCCATCTTGCTCACTTTTATATCAAGGAGCTTCATCTGGGATGAAGAAAAAAGTGTTGTATTTTGTTCTGTAACATTTGCTGTAAGGAAAGAAACTAGATCCTTGCTAGCAATATCTAAAACTCTTTTAAACTGCTACAGAAATGCTGCTTTTGCATCTAATCTGACAATGGATTACAATTTGCCTGCAAGCTTTATTACTTTGAGAACCCACAAAATAACATGTTGTTACTCTCCACAATTTTAAGCTAACAATTTCTTCAAGAGAGGTATATAAATCTCTTATTTGTGGAAGCAAAAACTGGATATGGGATTTGTTTTTAATTATTTGTTTAATGGGTTATTTCAATGAATCCCCACAATCCTCTCTGTGTGCATCAGTGCATAGTCACCTGAATGCAGAGTGGAAGGCTGCCATGGGGAAAAGTTATTGACTTGGAAATCAACATAATGCATAATCAAGTATTCTTTATATTCTTAGTGGAAATCAATACATATTTACTAATCATAATCCTTGAATTCATCTTTGAGTTGTACTGAAAGCAAAATGTCAAGAATTATCTACATTGCCCTATTTTGTGCGTTTTGCTTACTTGAAACTCCTAGTCGTAGTAAATCAATGTGCTGTTGTCAATGGTTGGTCCTCAATCACCTAGGCGCACTGGTGAGAAAAATGAAAAACTTTCCGTTTTTCTTCCTAAAGGGAAGCCACAGTGTAGATGTGACCTTGAAGAGTTTACTTAACCTGTCAGCACTTCCATTTTTATTTGTAAAATGAGGCATTTTACTGGCTGCTCTGTAAGTTGTCTTCTATACTTTCAAGGAGATTTTTATACTTCCTCATTTAAAATTCAGATAGCCAGGCTATTGTTATGGTTGGTAAAGGAAAATATTGGGAATTTGAAATCTTATTTCCACAAACCATTCTGCCTACTATTAGCAACATGCTAATAGTATTGCTATAAAAAGCTTGTTTGCATATAGATACACTAATTTTCAAGGTTGACATGATGGAAGCATTTTATATTTTATTTTCTCCATTTAGACTTTTGTCATAAAGATGAGGCTAGAAAGTCTAAGTGCCTTTTACTCCCCATCAGAGAAAAGGGGTTGAAATTTCTGCATGAAATTTCTGTGGTTTGTGCCATATTTGCAGAAATCGTTCACCATGTGTGGCTGTACTAAGGATTGCTATTTAATTCAAAGGCATCCTGGGATGAGTTGGTCATTGCAGAAACTGGTGTGAATCTCTACCCACTTTGGGGAATTCCACATTAATAGTGACAAACCAAGTCTGACATAGCCTTTCTCTTTGGGGACATGCATAAGAAGTAGACTGATCACTCAAGTTTAAATAATCTTTTCCTCCCAAACACTAACCTCTTTTCCAGTTCTCCATTTGACTTGTTATGTTGAAAGAAGCCAGAGTTGCCTGATAAAACACAGGATATCAAGTTAAATTTGAATTTTCAGTTAAAAAATAAAATTTGGGATATATAAATACATATTCAAATTACATGCATACTATATTAAAAAGTTAAACTATTAATTATATTTTACACTAATTATACTAAATATTAGTTGTCTTAAATCTGAAATTAAAATATGCCTAGTATACTATATTTTTGTTGGCTAAAGTCAACCTTAATTAGGATACAAAGGAAATGTGAAGATGATGAGATACTTTCTGATGTAAATTTTTATAAGGTAGAAATTACCTGGTGCATTAGTTTGCTTTTCTCAGTGTATCCATATGTGTGCATGATTCGTTCAGAGTTTGAGACATATATTTTGCTTCTCTATTTAACATATACAATATTTCTCTATCTACATTTTTTAAATGCTGTAAAATTTTGTTGTAGACAAATTATTGAACATTTCCCTCATAAATTTACTTATGTTATATCCTTTTTTTCTGCTATAAATATTACATCAACTCTTACATCAACTATAGATACACTTGGAGAAGGCAATAGCACCCCACTCCAGTACTTTTGACCTGGAAAATCCCATGGACAGAGGAGCCTGGTGGGCTGCAGTCCATGGGGTCGCTAAGAGTCGGGCACGACTGAGCGACTTCATTTCACTTTTCACTTTCATGCATTGGAGAAGGAAATGACAACACACTCCAGTGTTCTTGCCTGGAGAATCCCAGGGACGAGGGAGCCTGGTGGGCTGCCATCTATAGGGTCACACAGAGTCGGACATGACTGAAGCGACTTAGCAGCAGCAGCAGCATAGATACACTAATTTTCAAGGTTGACATGATATAAGCATTTTATATTTTGATGCACATAGTAATTATTTTTTGTTAAACTGGTTTTCTAGAATACATACCTAGGAGTTAGCTGAGTGGCTCACTGGGAATTGAGTGATCAAGTTCTGCCTGAATAATCATATTCAGGCTTTCCTTTTCATCCCATGTTAGAAGGGATACAGTCTGGGAAAGAAGAGATAGGAGAAATGTGTGTGGATGCAGTTTTATGTCTTACTAGTTTTCCAGGGGGACAATCCCTTTACAAGAATACTTCAAGTTTGAGAGAAAGCCATTTCTAACACTGGTAGTAAAATAACAGGCTTGGAAGTGAATTTTGAAAAATTCAGCAGAACATGAAATAGTTTAGTGACCAATAACTTTCCTCTGTCATTCATTTCTTACGAGTATGCCTACCAGGCTTCTCTGATCATTATGAGGGCCCTCATAATGGCTTCTGGACTGACGGGATGGCTCTTAAACATGTTTTCTGTGGTTCCATTATCAGAGGAAGCTGCAGTGTGCATCTGTTCATAAACTAATTATGCACGTCTCCCTCAATGTGTTGGAGATGAGAAATATGTCTGAAAAAATTGCTTCTACAACAAGCTGGTCCAAGTGATAAACCAATACCCAACTGATTTAATAATCTTACCCAGAAAAGGAAAGGAAACATATAGCAAACCAGGCAAGATTATTTATTTTCTTTTAAGGAAAAAACATAAGGGGAGGGTTGGGGAGAGGCAAATAAATATAAAGTAAGAGATGAGGGTGTAGAATTGTAATTTTCTCTCCTTTTTGACCCTGAATGTCATTTAAAGTGATTTCAAATTGAATATACAAGATTAAATGAAATAAAAATATAGAGAGGTATAAAGACTTCAAGCTAGGTTTTTCTTATTGCTGTGGCTGTTTAACTTTAGATTTATCCAATTAGAATTGTCACCATCAAGAGATATGTTACTCCTCACAGCTCCCCAGGCAAGCTCACAGGCTTTGCTGGGAGTACAGTGCTGTAAGATATTCAGCTTTCATGGGAATGCTGAGTTCAAGTTGACAGTACAGCAGTATTTCAATAGAAAGCAATAATAAGAGGAAAACAGTTCAACTAGGTATTAAATATCTTCTTAAGTGCCCTAGCTGGAGCTGAGAGTTCTATCAGCATTTACAAACTGTACTCAGTTAATACCAGTGGTCCATCAAGATGCTAATAGCTTATCTCCAAGACTGAGGTAAGACTGTGTAGCCCTCCCTCCCAGGTCCAGAGTGCCCATTAGAATAGTGAAGGCTCTAAGAGACTGGCAGTGGAAAAACTGGTTTTATTTATAACTTATCATAATTATCACTAAGGAAGTTGTTTTTATACAACCTGATAAACATTTCAAGGAAGACCCATGTCCTAAAGGACAGTTTATGCAAAACTCTGAGTTAAACATGTCTCAGTGATAAACAAAGTGGTGTATAGAGTTGGCTGGAGGCCCTTTCAGATGAAGTGCTGATGTGTACTGTGGACTTGCAGTTTGTCCTGCTCACCCTAAAACTTCTCTGCATTTGCTGAGTCACCTAGAGGAGTAATCTGTAAGAGATTTGAATCTCTGGGCGATAAAGGAAAATAAAGGAAAGGTCATTCAGGTTTTATATTCATTTATGCTTCTACTTAAACCCTATGGCTTTAGACTAGAAGAGAGGGTGGGAAAGTGAACTGGTTGACTCCTCATATAGTTTAGCAGAGCAGGATTTATCTACTAAATCATGACTTCTGAGTCAAAGGACAAGACAAAGAAACAAGACATCTCATAAACACTGAGAAGAATGTGGTTAGAAAGAGGAACCTTTAATTGATTAAGAGGGCTCCAAATTGAATTGGCCGGTGGGAGTAAGAGCCTGGGACAGAAGGATAAAGCTGGGTTCTGTGAGGGATGATGCATGGCAGAAAAGCAAGCATCCCAGTGGAGGTGGTGGTGAATTATTTTCAAGTGAAATTGCAGAGTAATGAGCTGAAAATAATACATATCATTTCAGATGCCTATCATTAATGTTGAAATGGTAGAGTGAAAAAGAACATTTTATGTCTTCTAACAATGAATAAACTTGTTATTCATGAATAAATATTGATTACCTATCATGTGTAGTTTAGTAAAAAGGAATTTTAGAATATGAAGGAAAAATACTGCAGTCAAGAAAGGAATACTATAAATATTTTAGTAAGAAAGCAAATACATACAGATAACTCATATATGGCAGAATACTGTATGATTAGTAATGTGATTAGAGCTGAGTTTTAGAATATTAATCTATCAGTGATCTCTAGAATAGGGTGGAATACAGATAGTGGAAGCAACGAGACTAGAATATCAGTAAAAGTCTTGATTTTCAAAATGGAAATTAAATCAGAGGACTAGCAAGCTTTTTCTGTAAAGGATCAGGTCAGTTCAGTTCAGTTCAGTTGCTCAGTCGTGTCTGACTCTTTGCGACCCCATGGATTGCAGCACGCCAGGCTTCCCTGTCCATCACCAACTCCTGGAGCTTACTCAAACTCATGTCCATTGAGTCAGTGATGCTATCCAACCATTTCATATTCTGTTGTCCCCTTCTCCTCCTGCCTTCAATCTTTCCCAGCATCAGGGTCTTTTCCAATGAGTCAGTTCTTCACATCAGGTGGCCAAAGTTTTGGAGTTTCAGCTTCAACATCAGTCCTTCCAATGAATATTCACGACTGATTTCCTTTAGGATGGACTGGTTGGATCTCCTTGCAGTCCAAGGGACTCTCAAGAGTCTTCTCCAACACCACAGTTCAAAAGCATCAATTCTTCAGCACTCAGCTTTTTTTATAGTGCAACTCTAACATCCATACATGACCACTAGAAAAACCATAGCTATGGTTGTAAAGGGTCAGATAATGAATATTTTTGGATTTGTGTGCCATATGGTCTCTGTAGTGTGCATGCAGCCATAGGCAATATGTAAATGGGTGTGGCTGTTGTTTTCCAATAAAACTATACAGAGAAATAGGAAACAGGCCTGACTTGGCTGTACTTTTCCAACCCTTGAATTAAATAAAGGAAGCATAGTCAACTGCTAATGAAAATATAAAATCTATGACTGTATCTTAAAATATTAGCAGACAAATCATGGTTTACTTATTGTATTTAAGACAGAGTTACTTGGATTTCCCAATCCAACAACAGGCTAGCTGGTTACTGACCAATTCTTCCACTGGAAAAAAAAAGCCAGAAAAGCTGAGTATGTGAGTGTGTGTATGTGTGTGTATACATGCACATCAGAGAGCTACCAAAGAAGTAAGAACCTACGGGGTTTAAAATATAGGGGGGATTAAAATATGTGACAACAATAGTACAAGAGGGGTAAATCACATTAATATGTTCAAAGATCCTTGCATTGTTCATCAATTGATAAAAGTGTAAATTTAAATTATATTTTAACAAAACAAGAGTGCATGTGTAATTTCTATGGTTACCATTACAAAGATAGTAAAAGAATGTATTATCTAGCTGGGAAGCTAATAAAGGGAAAAATAGAATAAAATAATAAAATAGTACTTAATACAGAACAAGGCAAGAAGATGGGAAAAAAGAAATGAAGAACAGATAGGACAAAAAAAAATCTACAATGGTAATTGGTAGATTTAAACCCAAATATATCAGTAATCATAGCAAATATAACTGAGTTAAATACACTAGAAGATAAAGGTTGTTCAACTCAATTAAAAAAATTCACCTGTATGTATGCTGTTTATAAGAGATATACCTTGTATATGGGGCTACAGAAACATTCAAAGCAAAAGGGTATAACAAGTATATTTTAAACAGAGAAGAGATTGGTGGTTGTGGCGGGGTGGGGTTGGTGGTTTTGGGTGGAGGGAATGGGTGAAGGTGGTCAAAGGATACAAAATTTGAGCTTCAGTAGGTTCTGGGATGTAATGCACAGTGTGGTGATGACTATTGTCACTGAGCAGGGCCAGTTTTGGTGACTCCCTTGAAAGGTGAAAAATCACTCCCTTAAAGTTATAATCCAAGTAATTTGACCCATCTGTAGTGACAACATCAAATAAATTTGGGCTTTTCAGTAAATGTGGTAGAAATGTAGCCAGAGTTTTGAGTAAATAGAGCTTTGAAATATAGGTACCCTCAAGATCTTTACTCTCTTCTGCTAATATTTTCCTTTAATTTTTCTATAAAAGGAGGGGGAAGCACAGCATCCACTCATGGTTTCTTCCGCAGAGGTCACCCTCCACACCTTGTTACTGGCAGCACCCACTGAGGTTGGCCACAGGATCACGAGGGGGAGCCTGTCTTGTTCTTGCTGTCCCTGTTTCGTACCTTCACTGTAGAGAATCCACGTTTGCTTATGCTTGACTGCTGTTGACATAAATATTATGGTGGATGTGTAGGAAAATGAATGTGTACATTTTTGAGAAAGGACAGAGGAAAAGCAGAGAAGACTGAAGGCAATTACCCCATTAAAGGACTATGGCTGAAGCCCCAGTACCTCAGGGTATTTGACAGAGTCTTGCTGCAGGTGCCCAGACATTAGGGAAATGCCTGAATAGCACCCTGTGTGTGGAGAATAAGGTGACCCCAAAGGAGCCAGAAGTGGGTGTATATGACATGCAGGCTTCAGACAGTCTATAAACTTCTAGAAACAACTAAGAAGAATTGTGGTCAGAGGGTAAATATCATGAGGGGTGGGGACTTGGGGGATGAGATAAATGTGAATTTTTATTTTGAATGTGATGATTTTCTTCTCCCTCTTGAACAAAAGATCCTCTTCTTCATCAGTGGAAAAATTTAAAATTTGACATTATTTTTAACTAGAATCTGATCCTCCTGTCCTTTATCTGGAGCCATGGGGCTAACAGGCTGAGCTACCATCGGGTGAGACTGACTAATTTTTTGTGAGGAATCACGTCCTGTATCCATCGTCTATATGTTCAATTCCATGGACTGGGTAGGTAGGGTCATTTAGTTTCTTAACAACTTGATTCTCTTTCTACTGTAGAAACTACCAGAAAGAATTATACTCACATGGTCAGATGCTACTTAAGAATCTGTTAAGTACACAGTAACTATTTTGACTTTTTAAGGATTTTCTTAATTCAGAGCAGAAACATGGAGGATGAGGTAATGAAACTTTCTCTGGTTTGAACAGTCATTTCATGTGCTTCTTAACGTCATTGTTTTTTCTTTTTTTAGTGTGGACCATTTTTTAAAGCCTTTATTGAATTTGTTACAATATTGCTTCTGTTTTTTTTACGTTTGGGGTTTTTGGCCATGAGGCATATGAGATCTTAGCTCGCTGACCAGGCCTTACGCCCTACTTTGGAAGACAAAATCTTAACCATTGGACCTCCAGGGGAGTCCTCGTCATTGTTTGATATTAGGAAAAATATTTTTAAAGATTCTACAGTGATTTACCTCTTATATCCGAATGTAGGCTTAAGGAACCACAGTTGTGTGAATTACATCCTAAACTGGGTGTGATGTTCATACCTAGTTTATGTAGTCAAGAGGTGTAAGTGTAGGATTGTGAGAGAAACCATCAGTATATTATTTCCAGTTTGGGGGAACATTTTTCAAGTTTAGAAGACTTTAGGATGGTTTTGAAGGCATGAAAAGCTAAATGATAGGGATGAGACCTTGCTTCTCAGTATTAGGTCCGTCAGCATCCCCTCTGCTCTCTGTTCCTATTGTTGTTTTCTCATGATCGAGGTCATGCTGTCACGAAATAAAAATAGCTTCTCCTCTCAATGTAAATTTGACTGGATATAAAATCTGTATTATTAATTAAGCTCAGAAGTTCCTGAATGTATACCAGTTCTCTTTAGTTTATTTTGCATGGTTAAAGTTCCCATTATTTTGTAAGTGGGTTTTTTATTAAGCAACTCTTACAATTGCCTTAAACCTGACACATATATTGTCCTCAGTCACTGGAAAGGTTTCGTGGGTCATTTGAGAACAGAGGCAATTCTATTTTCTGGAGATCAACTTTACATCCATATTTTGATTTTTACCAGCGATGAAAATTAGTTAGGTACTGAAAACTAAACATGATACCTTGCCAGAGATTCATCTGGGTACTAAAAGTAATTTACATTTTTCCTATTTCCTCTGCTCATCTTTTTCTGAGATAATGTTTCCTTCATGGTATGTGTTTGGGCAGGCATGATTTTCATCTTAAATCTATCCTTATCGTTGGAAACTAGCTTGAATGGTTGTATCAGGAAACTCGGGGTTTTTCCTGATCCGAATTCTCAAATGCATCCCAATGCTTTGTTGGAAGAACATATGGGAGAGATTTGGGGCTAATCTCCCCAAATACCTGAGTTTGAATTTGCCAGGAGAGAATCATGGGTTCTTTTCTGAGCTACTAGGGGAGGCTCTCTTGATATGGAAACCACCAGGAGCTAAGGGAAAGTTCGCACAACCTGTGTCTTCCCTCAAACCCCAAAGACTTGAGAGACATGACTAGGGTTCCTAATCCAATCCTAAGAGATCCAGACCAAGTTCTTTGCAAGAGTTATGTCTTGGATGACATAACTGTTAAGAGAGGGCTCAGCAGAACCCTTCTGGGGTTCTGAAACACCACCTCTCAGTAAGAGGCCAGGACCCACACAGGCTGGAGGGAATGGCTAAGGGATGGCCTGACTCTGCTGATCAGTATACCTGCCAGGCTGGGAACTCTCTTGAGAAAGGGCTAAGTCCCAATTGTCAGCTTAAGAGCTTAAGACTTGTGGGAAGGCCACAAATTTGGGGATTTATTGTACTAGTCACCAAAGAAGAGGAATTATATCCTAAAATTATATCCTAAAATACTGGAGATGTAAAGAGCGGGGTCTTGAGTCAGTTAGAGCCCCTTAGAGTTTTGGTGTGTGGATGCAGCATTCAGAAAGAGGGTTTTCCACAAAAAGGGCTTATTCCTATGAAGAGTGACACACGGTTCTCTCTCCTTTCTACCTGAGTGAAAAAGCCCTGTAGGCGTTACCTCTGTGCTGTGCTTAAGAGGCTTGTGTGTGTGTATATGTTTTAGATTCTCCTGGGAGCTCCTGAAGCACCTCTGAGGCTGGCCTCCCCCAGAATCTGTTCATAGAGCCTGCAGAGAGGGTTTTAATGCAGGTAATCAAGAAACTCTCGTTTACAGCCAAAATCAAACTGTTTTGCTGCAAGCCCAGCCAACAAAATAGCACACTGTTGGCAGGAGACAATCATTGCTCTAATATCTTTCAGGCTTCCAAAGATGAAGACACTTCAGTAAAACTGCTGTCCCATGCAAAAAAAAAAAATTCAACTTTTAGACCTGAACTATTTTACAGGGCACCCGCCCAATCAGATCTTGTGTGAGGCAAGGTTGTTCATGGTGATACACGACTCAGATCTGTTATTTCCTAATTTCCTATCTCTTTCTCCTTCCATGGCTCATGCTTCTTATGCACTCCATATTGTGCTCCTCTTGCCCCTTCCCACTCAGATATTTTTTTATCTAGGCTGTTGCCTTCATTAGCATTTTTCTGGACCAGTCTTTCTCCCTGTTTTCAACTTCTGCATCAAAATGTTCCCTTCCCGTGTACCTTTCCCACAGTGCCTTGACAGACGGTTTGCTTTCTTATCAAGCATTAGATATTTAGGATTTTTTTTCAAGACATATATTTATGCTAGCAGTGAAATCAGACAATAAGCCAACTTTGGGTTTATAGTTATACAGCTTTGATTCATTTTAAAGCAGCTAGCAATTGTGCAGAGAAGTTAAATAATAAACGTAGGCTTTCAGTGGTCAGAGCTTTATTAATTTTATGACTTTATTAGTAGGAATGCTAGTTGCTCAGTCATGTCTGACTCTTTGTGACCTTATGGACAGAGGAGTCCATCAGACCCTGGTCTCCTGTACTGCAGGCAGTTTCTTTATGCCTGAGCCACCAGGGAAGCCCTATAGATTAATTAATTAATTATTTTTTTTGATGCATTCAATTGCTCAACAAGTAACTATGGTGCGTACGCTGCATGAGAAAAGTGAGATTTCGTTTTTACCCTTGCAGAGCTTCTAGTCTAATGGAAAAGCTGGCAGTATTCAAATTATCATGAAACAGATGGAAAATTACAACTGTAAAAATACTATGAGCATGTGTTATAAAGAGAATTGATATCATATGAAGGCAAGAGAAGCTCCTCTGAGTAAGACTTGAGATAAGTTCTGATGGAAGACTAGATATAGAGCCGTGATTACATTTGCATCTTTTTGCTGCTTGACTGTGCATATCCTTAGCACCACAAAGGGACGAGGACAATTGCAGTGAGATGAGCCCATGAGGTAGGCATACTCCCTTTCCACTGCCTCAAGGATTCTACTGTTGATAAAAATTCAAAGCTAAAATATTAGAAGAATATAGGTGTTCATGCTTTCTTTTAAATTTTACTATCATTGTGAGATTTGAGAGTTCTGTTTACATTTGCTATTTCCCTTATATCTAAATATTAGTAACCCATTAATAGGTAGGATTTGATTGCCCCTGAGATTCAACAGTATAACTCCAAATAAATTGATGGAAACAGATAGAAATTGATTGCAGTGTCTTGTCATGTACTTCAATGAGAAAAAATGTGCATATCTCTGCAAGATTCAGTATTTAAGCACTGCTATGGTCTCTGTTGTAGAAGACATAGGAGGAAGTAGCATGCGAGGAAAACTGAAGGAAGACTCCAGTTATTATTAAGGTCATACGGGGGCTATTGGAAAAAGCCTCTTGTTTGTGTATGTCATAATGACAAAGGACCAATGCATCCCTTCTTTAATTCGTCATGCTTGCTCTGAGAGCAAAGTATATAGAAGCAGTGAGCTGTTAAATACAGGAGCTTCACATTGTTATAATTTTCTAGTGTGTGTGCTCAAAACAGCATTTAAAATGTTAATGGTACCATTAATTCCCAAACTCTACTTTCAAATTTAGAATCATCTATTCTTCTGCAAGGTTGAAACCTGACTTTCCATTATGTGGCATAAAAATGTCTCAACTTTTTGATTTGTTTTTCAAGGGAAAGATGATTTAAGTGTGCTTCGGTGCCCTTTCTCTTGTCTCAAAGATGCTCAAGGGGTTTTTAATCTTAAAATTTCCATTTCAATTAAGTCTGAAGCTGCATAGCCAAGATTGCTGGCAAACTCTCCCTTCCTTCATCTTTTACTTCTTTCCTCACTTCCACACCCCTTATTCTGAAAGTCTCTGGGACTAACCAGGCAAAGTCATGTGTGATAGTCTCATGGCAGACTTGTTTTTCTGGGTTCATTTTCTTGTGTTCTCACTGTTTTTGCTAGGATTTGCTTTGTTCACCACTTGTTGAAATGAACTTTCAAGTGGAAAGACTGTGATGCCATTTGGAGGGCACCAATATAGTATGTTTTTAGGTCCATAAGAAACACCTTTAATCCCTACTACCAAATAGCCTCCTTTTGAATTCTAGCATGAAGTTCCAAACTCCTGTGTTCGTTATGGAGTCAAAGCATTGAAGTGTGGGCCTAGATGTGACCAGCAATCTTCCAGTGAGGACTTGGATGTAGGAAAAGGTAAGTGAAGTGGACAAAGAAACCACGAATACATGAAAAATGAAATTAAATTACATGAATTCTTGTAACATTTAACAGTCACCAAATTAATGCCTCTTATGATACTCACTCTTCTAGGCCCTGAGGATAAAATTGAACAATACAAATGAGGTCCTTTTCTTTATAGACTACAGTTTTAAGTGAATTAATACAGCGACTCAAGACAATTCCCATTTTTGGCCAACACTTCTGTGTCAAATGAATAGTATCATTTTAAATATGTGGATCATACGTCTTAGGGGCTTAGGATTATATCAGATTCACGAGTGACTTTATACGTGTACCAAGCATTGTCTGCAGGACTGACTGAACACATCAAAGTGTAGTTGTTGTGTTGGAGTCTGTCCTGGTTTAATCTCAGATAGATGTTACTTGGATAGTCGAAGTGTTTTGTTATAGATAGAAGGAGATATAGATTCACTGAAGAGGGGGATTCTATATAACAATGGCCCTGGGTTCGGGACTTAGAACTAGTGGTTGGTTGGTTTATTTTTGCTCCAGGGTTATGTGGGAAAATGAACTGGCTTTCATTTCATGCTTCATTGGCACAGCAGACCACACAGGTCTCTTTTCCTCTCTGTTAGGGTCACAGATCTAACAGCACTTTATCATAACTGGCCCCACAACACAGTTCTTATTAAGCAGTTGCAAAATAACCCATGAAAGAGGGGAAATACCTACAGTCACCTCTTTTTCACACCAAAGCAAAACACTAGGCTCCCTGCTTTGAACATCCACCACAATGCGGACTCCTGATCAGCTCTTGGATGACTTGAGGGAAAGCAAGGATGAGGCAAGATGTTGGCATTTTAATGGGGAGACTGACAGTGATGATGTGATATCCACACTGACGTTGGTACCGAGCAGACCTGTTCTGCACTTAGACCAGTACTAACTTGTACCGGTATTAACCGTTGCAGAGCAGGTCTCAACCAGCAGTGAGATCAGAAACACAGTCTGCAGGTTACTGTCCAACTTTCATCCTATACCTACTCCATTTCAAGAAGAAGTGCTTGGTAATGGCTCTGGTTTTGTGGCATGTTAGCTTATATTTTGGGAAGGCTGGGTATATCCTAGTGAGTCATGTCCTTAGCAAATCATGAGTGCTCTGTTATCAAATAGGAGTATTTATGGAGCATGTGACATGTGCCTAGATACAGCGTAAATGCTGAGAGGGACTTGTGTGTATTGGGGAGTACCTGTTTTCACAAATAGATTGCAAAGTCAAGACTAAGTTATGAACCAAAGTCAGAGTGTATGGTTTAGGGTATAGCCACATGACAATGTATAGTAGAGATGAAATGCAGCCAGAGTTCAGAGAAAGAAGACATTAATTAGTAGGGTGAGAGATTCAGGGTTTATGAGAGAGGTAGAATTGAAAGATAGGATCGGACCATAATATCTCTGTTTCCTTTTCTGTTATTTGAGCCAGTGAATCTTCATTTCTTGTGGCTACCCTTTTCTTGTAGCCAGAGAGGGCTATGAAATTACTCTTATAATAGTATTCATGATTTGCAGCTTATCTTTATGGCCAAGATTAGAAAGCAGATCAATCATTTCTGATGGTTCCCCATGACAGTCAAAAGGCATCTTCCATCCAATGACTGGGCATGAAGGTACTTCAATCATAATGCTCTGGATATTCATAAGTTACTTTTATGAAGAGGTTGAAGACTATTAATGTTGCACAGAAAGGATCATAGTACAATGCAAATATAGGATCCATTTATAGCTCCATTACTGCGAAAGCACTGCTTCCACTCCCCCTCCAATTGTACCATGCTCAGAGGAAATGCAGAACTACAGTGAAGCTGCTCTGCAGATATCAGGCCCTCGATGTGGAGGCAGAGAACAGCGGCAACATTTTGCCATCTCCTAGGGAAAATGATAGAAGCCTGCAAAGGATCTGTGTGAGCAAGAAGTGTTCAGGTTTCAGACCATCCAGGGAAAGAATAAAGAGCTTAAAGCCCACCACAACTGTTCCCTTAGCCCTGGCTGTCAAAGTTTATTATAGTTGCTAAACCCCATGTACTGTTACATATAAATATATATGGTAACTTGTTTATAAAATTTTCTAGCAAATGTGAATTCAGTCATCCTGAAAATTCCTTTTGTCTCTATAAAGTCCAAAAGTTAAAGACATTCCATCATGATATTATTATGCATAAATACATGAGGAGTTTAATAGCAGGCAAGACACTGGTTCCTACTGAAGGCAAGACCAGATGGTCAGCACCCCTTAGTAGTTCTCTTTAGGTATGTTACATATTTCATAGCTCTAGCCTGGAAGATCAGATTTCAAAATTCTTGCTCAGCTCATGGTGGAAAAAAAAAAAAAAAAAACTGAAGAGGCAATATAAGTTTTAAAAGCTTATTCTATTATAGTGCTTTCAAAAGTTATCTCAGAAAAGGAAATGAAGAGAGATTTTGCAATTCATTTGACCAAACTATAGACGTGATGAAAATAGCTCTAAAACTATACAGTCTTCAGGAAGTACAGCTCCAAAGATAGGGGGCTGCAGCCTGAGTGTTCAGTGTCTTTGAGTTACTACTTCCAGCAAAGGGCTGCAGACTGATTTGTAATGCTGCTATCTATTATTTTCAAAATCCTGTTGGTTAATGGGTGGAAGCTGCTAATATGAGCCGGAACATTCTGGATAATAAATACTATGTAAGGGATGGGGGAATTATTGCAAAGAAAGCTGTTAGAACAAAAGAATTTAGGCAGTATTGCGTCTCTTGGCTAAAATTGACGTGCCTGAAGAAAAAAATATTATCCCAAGCTAAAAATAATGTCACCATTGTTAACAGACATTGACTTGTTTCAATTCTGAAAGTTGATTTTTCTCAATACTGGGGTAGATTTTAAGCAGGTTTATGTGGGCTGTAAAGTAAAACCAACAAGCAAAAGCAACACATTCTATTTTTGACTATTCTCACCAGGTACTTTTATATTATTTCAGAATTGTCAGTATTAATTCCAGCATGTCTTATTATTAGAACATACATAGAAATGAATCATACTAATCTCAAGATTGTGATTACCTCTGGGTAGAAAGAAAGGAAGTGGGATTGGAGAAGAGTTAATAGAAGACTTCAGTAATTTCTGCAATATTTTATTCCTTAAAATGAAAGAAAACAAACAATATTTGAAACACATTGGGCAATATGTCAATATTTGTTCATGTGGGTTCACATGGGTTCATTATTCTTTATACTTTTCCATATGTTTGAAATATTTTGGGCTTAAAAGTCATTAGAAGAGAATAAAAATTCTATCTCTGAATGCTTATGTTAGCAAAAGAATGAAGTTTGGTGGGCATCATCTGTTCCTAGGATACTGCTTGATAATTTTCCAGGGACTGTCATGAATCTGTTATCTGTTTTTAATTAATTTTAATTGTATCTGTTTTTAATTAATCCCAGGGCAGGTATTGGCAAATTACTCAGAGCTATCACAACATAGTCCCCTTTAACTTACCACCTCTTCAATGTAAATAAAGGCAAATGTCAGTTGCATTTGTAGCCCAAGAAAAAATACCTATCACCACTTGAAGTTATGTCTGTGCATGTCTGTGTTTGTGGGAGTGCTTTTATGCTTGACACTTCTTAACTAGTCAAATATTTTTTTTTTGTATCAGTATTCATCCCCCCCCCCCATCAAGTTATGCGTTTTCCCTATATTTTTTGTCACTTTCTAAAACATATTTTGTGTTTTATTATTGACTAAGCATATAACTTTTACCATTTTGGGGGAAAACGTTTGCTAAAGCATTTACTCTTGACAAATACTAATATTAATCTTCTCACAGATATTCTTAGATTTATGTATAGAGAGTATTTTAAATGCTTTTAGAAGCATGCTCTTCTCATATTCTGAGTGCAGGGTTTGTTAAAAGTATTTTCTTTAAAAATTTTTAAAAGAAAAAGTAAATTATTTTTACATTTTAATAGATAGTAAGTAGATAGATAAAATCAGATTTCTCACTTTAATATACCTCTATGTGTAGTGTAGATTTTAGCAAGCAGAAACGTAGAGAAACAATTAACCGCTCTGATTGTAGAGGAGTGGTGTGTACATGCTTCCTAACCCACTAGGTGGCGCTGTGGAGAGCCAGCGCTTTACTGATCTGGCTAAACGGGGCTACCTGTAATATCAAGAAAATTATATCTTTGCTCAGTAAATAGTATTGGGATGTAAATGTCCAAAAAAAAGAAACTAAAGTGATAGAAGAACTTCATCTTCATGTTTCATGAAAGAAAGTGGGGAACTTAAAGGTTTGATCTTCATCAAAAAAACATATACTTGGTAAAATGGGTTAGATTTTTTCTTCCTTCAGAAATAACCCTTTTTTTAAAAATTAAAAATTAACTTTATTCAGAATAACTTGGTGTTTTCTCTGATGCGTGGTCAATTCAGGGATGCTGATATATTGAATATAATATAATAGAACATGAGTTTGAGTAAACTCCGGGAGTTGATGATGGACAGGGAAGCCTGGCATGCTGCGATTCATGGGGTCGGACATGACTGAGCGACTGAACTGAACTGAACTGATGCATATATAGAGCTCTCATATACATGGTCGATTTTTACCATAAGCCTTTGATGCAGATAAATGTGTAATTTTTAAGATGAGGAAATGAGGTTCAGAGATAGCAAGTCTTTTAGTGCTGCTCAACTAGTGTATAGAGGAACTGGGGTCAGATCCAGGATTTCTGACTCCAAAATATGTCCTCTTTCTTTCACTAGGCCATATATCCTGGGTCCAGTGTAAAGATGAAACAAAGCAAAAAACTCTGTTCTCTAGAAATTTATGTCTGAGTCAAACAGATGTCTGACACAAATTTCTTTCAGAGTATCATACTCACTTGTACCTAAGAAAACACCTCCTTTCTAATATGAATATTTGTTTATTCAAGTCATAGAGGTCAATTTAGTAATAAATGTCTTAGTATCCAAAAAGAACACTTTATCTTCTTTTGTACAGTCTTTCAAATTATAAATAATTTTGCATAGCATATAATTTCTAATTCTAATTCTACAACAATTTAAAGTGTGGAGCCTGGTGGGCTCCAGTCCATGGGGTCGCTGGGAGTTGGGCACAACTGAGCTACTTCACTTTTGCTTTTCGCTTTCATGCGTTGGAGAGGAAAATGGCAACCCACTCCAGTGTTCTTGCCTGGAGAATCCCAGGGACGGGGGAGCCTGGTGGGCTGCCGTCTATGGGGTCGCACAGAGTTGGACACGACTGAAGTGACTTAGCAGCAGCAGCAGCAGCAGCAGGATATCACAAATAAGTAAATGAAAATGCCAACTCCTAAGAGATCCAACTTGAATTTGGAATATCTTATTCTAAGGTGATTGTATCTATCAACTTCATGACTCTTTACATTGTTTATTAATTTCATCCACTTTCTTTTCAGTTATTTTTCTTTGGTTGATGTTATTTTAACCCTTTTAAGGCACAATAGCGATGGTGAGGGAAATGGTGTATCATTATAACCTATGGATGTATGTGCATTTTGAAAGAATAAATATGATCATACAACAGTTCTATATTTAATAACAAAATATAATAATTCATATTTGGAAAGTAGAAAGAGTGCCTATTATTTTTGTAATATAAACTACCAAAGGGAATGCCTAGCAAAGTTTTGGGGGAAAATCACTGCAGATGATGACTACAGCCATGAAATTAAAAGACGGTTACTCCTTGGAAGGAAAGTTATGACCAACCTAGACAGCATATTCAAAAGCAGAGACATTACTTTGCCAACAAAGATCCATCTAGTCAAGGCTATGGTTTTTCCAGTGGTCGTGTATGGATGTGAGAGTTGGACTGTGAAGAAAGCTGAGTGCCGAAGAATTGATGCTTTTGAACTGTGGTGTTGGAGAAGACTCATGAGAGTCCCTTGGACTGCAAGGAGATCCAACCAGTCCATTCTAAAGGAGATCAGTCCTGGGTGTTCTTTGGATGGAATGATGCTAAAGCTGAAACTCCAGTACTTTGGCCACCTCATGTGAAGAGTTGACTCATTGGAAAAGACTCTGATGCTGGGAGGGATTGGGGGCAGGAGGAGAAGGGGACGAGAGAGGATGAGATGGCTGGATGGCATCACCGACTCGATGGATGTGAGTTTGAGTGAACTGCGGGAGTTGGTGATGGACAGGGAGGCCTGGCGTGCTGCGATTCCTGGGGTCGCAAAGAGTCAGATGTGACTGAGCGACTGAACTGAGAAATACCCACGTATTACCGGGAGCCACAAGGGTTATGGAATCAGAGATTTAGGTGCAAAGCCCATCTCCACAGCACAATAGTTGTGTTCCTGAAGCAAATAGTGAAAAATGGAGAGAGAGAGAATTGTTTGATAGATTTAGTGTGAGAATTTATCAAGTAAGACGTAGACTGCCTAAAACGGTATCTAGTCCATGGAAGATATTAAAAAAAATTTTTTTCCCTTAAAAAATTCATTTTTATTTTCTGCCTTTTAAAAAGCATTTAATTATCTAATTCTCCTCTGGCTAAAGAATTTATTGCCTTCTGCTAGGAGGCTATAGCTTGAACTGTCTTATTTGCCACTAATATAATAAGAAAAAATTTTCATGGTTATAAGAGAAGACCTTGAAACCATAAGGCTGCAGTTGGTAGCTACTAGCAGATATTTTGTGGAGAAGGCAATGGCAACCCGCTCCAGTACTGTTGCCTGGAAAATCCCATGGATGGAGGACCCTGGTGGGCTGCAGTCCATGGGATCGCTAAGAGTCAGACATGACTGAGTGTCTTCACTTTCACTTTTCACTTTCATGCATTGGAGAAGGAAATGGCAACCCACTCCAGTGTTCTTGCCTGGAGAATCCCAGGGATGGGGGAGCCTGGTGGGCTGCCGTCTATGGGGTCGAACACAGTCGGACATGACTGAAGTGACTTAGTAGCAGCAGCAGCAGCAGCAGATATTTTGAGAATGGCTGTTGGTGTCCTTAAGTCTAATTCAGTTTTAGAAAACTCAAGTTCTCGGTAGTATAAGAACATATTGGAACCTATATCCACAATGGCTGTACAGCTCTATCGGATTCCTAAACCTCAGCTACTCTAAAAAAAATTCACCCTTGCATTCAGATGTTTTGCTGCATAGACTTAGTCACATCTGGTTAGCAGCCCATCTGACATGAAGGCAGGCAGAGACGTACTGATTAAAATCAAGGTGATTTTGGAAAAAGGGAATCACAGCATCCCTTTTAATTTTTTGGCTTCAGAATTGGGACAGGGAAGTGTTTCATTTCGCCTGGGTTGGACTGGGATGGCCTCTCTCCCTGCCAAGTCCTTGGTGTGCCAGATGGAAATACGAAGGGTTGGGCAGGGTCCAAGTGGTGAGAGGCCAGAACATGACAGCTCTCGGAAAGTGCTTTACCTCTCACAGCCTGCTGAGGGGCAACTTTGCACTGTCTGTACCCCTCTCAGGCTTGGGAAAGAGCCTCTCAACGTTTGAGACTGGGAGGAAGTCAGCCCATCATCCCTTGCTCTGGTCATACCTCTGATGGGTAGCAAACTTTGAGGGGTCTTCCTTGTCACCTGGGAAAGAGTTCCCAGGGCAAAGTTGGTTGTTTAGCACAAAGGATTGACTTTGCCTTTGGACAGAGCATGTGCTTTCCTTTATGGGCCATTCGCTGGATGACTGAGAGATGTTCTTACTTGACTATGTAGACTTTCAAATACTTCTTTAGAGATTCACTTCCTTTCTGTTAAAAAGGACGGGACGGGCACTGTGTCTCTCAACAACCATTTCAATGTTTCTTGTGTGCCTGTTGTACCGCAGCTGGAAAACTATGAACTTGCTTTCCCAGCCTCCCTTGCAGTAGGGATTTGGATATGGTTTGGGTTTCACCACTTGGATGTACTTCAAGGAGACTTAAATTCAAGCATCAGCTCCGAGGGTAGAACAGCGGCAGTGCAGGAAGCATCTGTTTCGCTCATGAGAGCTCAGCAGGCGATGCTTTCCTCCAGGGCCAGCTGTCCTAAAGGGGCCCTGATGCGCAGATCGCAGCGGGCCCAGTGGGACCTGGAAGTCAGCAGCAGAGCAGCACCATCCTCGTTCCAGGTCCCTGCCTGGGACAGAGGTAGAAGTTCCAGGGGCGGCCCGTTTTGCCATGGTGTTTGGAAGTCAGGCCCCGCCCAGACCCCAGACCTTCAGTAATTTTGTAAGCATCCAGTTGGCTGTGTGAAACTTCTTTTTCCCTAACACGGCCACAGTGATTTTTTTAATCAATATTTGGACCTGAATCCAGCAATTTTATTTCAAAAATCTTAAGATCTTTTGGCTCACTAGATTTCATCCTTCCCAATTTTTGTGATCTGTGCATGGAAATGGTAGAGATTTCTATGGGATGAAAAGAAAGAGAAGCAGGGTGGTACAGGGAAGAGAACGTGAGCTGTGGAGTCAGAACACCTGGTTTTCACTCTGCTCTGCCATTTACTAGTTGTGCGTCCTTGAACAAATTGTTTTCTCTCTGTGCTTTGCTACTGCTGCTGCTAAGTCGCTTTAATCGTGTCTGACTCTGTGCAACCCCAGAGATGGCAGCCCACCAGGCTCCCCCGTCCCTGGGATTCTCCAGGCAAGAGCACTGGAGTGGGTTGCCATTTCCTTCTCCAATGCATGAAAGTGAAAAGTGAAAATGAAGTCGCTCAGTCATGTCTGACTCCTAGTGACCCCATGGACTGCAGCCTACAAGGCTCCTCCATCCGTGGGATATTCCAGGCAAGAGTACTGGAGTGGGGTGCCATTGCCTTCTCCGTGCTTTAGTTTCTTCTAAAACAGGAGAAATACTAAGTACCTTTCAGGAATGCTGTGAAAACTAAGTAGCATGGAAATATAGCATCTTCTGGGGCTTACCCAGTGACTCAGTGAGTAAAGAATTTGCCTTCAATGCATTAGACGCAGGAGACGCAAGTTTGATCCCGGGTCTAGAAGACCCTTGGAGGAGGACACGGCAACCCACTCCAGCATTCTTGCCTGGAGAATCCCATGGACAGAGGAGCCTGGCGGGTTACAGTCCTTTTGGTTGCAAAGAGTCAGACACGACTGAAGCAACTTAGCACGCATGCATGCATAGCATCTTCTTATATATTAGGCATTCTATAAATGTTAGATATAATTATAAAGAACTACATATATGTGTGAATATATAAAGAAGATCTGAAAGACTGCCAAAATGAGTGTGTGTGTGTGTTTAGGAGGATAGAGGTAGAATGGTAAGGGAGGATATGCACACAGAGAAGGCATCAGGAAAGGAATAAAAAACATTTCAAAGGGCTAGTGAGAGGCCATTGCAGTCCGACTTTGTGGCCTTATAGACACTACCACATGCCATTTATTACTATCGGACATAATTCTCTCACAGAGAAATGTTCCCTAATACCGTAGATATAATTAGCTTTCATATAGCTTTTGAATATGGATCCTATTCAAATCATGGTTCCAATCCTTACTTGCTCTATGACCAAGTTACTAAAAATTCCTTTGCTGTAGTTGGTTCATGTAAAATGGGGCTAAAATTAAGATCTCATTGAATTTTTTGAGGTTTAAATGACTTAACACATGTGAATCATTTAGAAAGGTGCCTGGCACGTAAAAAGTAATTGCTAAAGTGAAGAGGATCTAAAAAGCCTCTTGATGAAGGTGAAAGAGGAGAGTGAAAAAGTTGGCTTAAAACTCAACATTCAGAAAACGAAGATCATGGCATCCGGTCCCATCACTTCATGGCAAATAGATGGGGAAACTGTAGAAACAGTGTCAGACTTTTATTTTTTGGGGCTCCAAAATCACTGCAGATGGTGACTGCAGCCATGAAATTAAAAGACGCTTACTCCTTGGAAGGAAAGTTATGACCAACCTAGATAGCATATTCAAAAGCAGCAACATTACTTTGCCAACAAAAGTCCGTCTAGTCAAGGCTATGGTTTTTCCTGTGGTCATGTATGGATGTGAGAGTTGGACTGTGAAGAAAGCTGAGCACCAAAGAATTGATGCTTTTGAACTGTGGTGTTGGAGAAGACTCATGAGAGTCCCTTGGACTGCAAGGAGATCCAACCAGTCCATTCTGAAGGAGATCAGCCCTGGGATTTCTTTGGAAGGACTGATGTTAAAGCTGAAACTCCAGTACTTTGGCCACCTCATGCGAAGAGTTGACTCGTTGGAAAAGACTCTGATGCTGGGAGGGATTGGGGGCAGGAAGAGAAGGGGACGACAGAGGATGAGATGGCTGGATGGCATCACTGACTTGATGGACATGAGTCTGAGTGAACTCCGGGAGTTGGTGATGGACAAGGAGGCCTGGCGTGCTGCGATTCATGGGGTCGCAAAGAGTAGGACATGACTGAGTGACTGATCTGAACTGAACTGAAAGTTGCTATTGTTTTCATTGATTAATTATAATTTATCATGAAAACAGTGTGTGTATATATATGTACAGAGGCATAACTTTGTATGTATGTTTGTATATGTGATGTGAATGTATATGTTTGAGCATATGCATGTGTGCATATGTATGGATGCACATACACACACTTTCATGTATGTGAACATATGTGTGTTAGATATATTTGTATTATTTATTTGCTGTTATGTATTTGCATGTATGCATCAGCCCTTATGTATGGGTATATTATTGCTTGTGCTGTGTGTATATGTGCCTGGGTATTTGTGTATATGTTTAGCATCTATATATGGATATGTGTACTTCCCTGGTGGCTCAGTGGTTAAAAATCTGTCTGCCAACACAGAAGACACAGGAGATGCAGATTTGATCCTTGAGTCAAGAAGATCCCCTGGAGGAAGTAGTGGCAACTTACTCCACTATTGTTGCTGAGAAAATCTCATGGACAGAGGCGCCTGGTAGGCTGCATTCCTTAGGGTTGAAAAGAGTCAGACACAACTGAGCGACTAAACACACACACACACACACACACACCACATATGGATATGTGAATGTGTATATATTGGTATGTCCATATATATATTCCACATATATGTATATGAATGTGTGTATGTTAGCTATATATGTATTATACATGTGATGTATGCTGTACTTGTATTTTCATGCATGCGTTAGTATTTAGATAGATGTATTTGTGTTTGGTACTGTGCATATCTATCTATATATATGTATAATACCTTGGTTTGTATGTATATGTTTGGCACAGTTGTACAAATATGTGTATATATTGGCTGCTGCTGCTACTGCTGCTAAGTCACCTCAGTCATGTCCGACTCTGTGCCACCCCATAGACGGCAGCCCACCAGGCTCCCCCATCCCTGGGATTCTCCAGCCAAGAACACTGGAGTGGGTTGCCATTTCCTTCTCCAATGCATGAAAGTGAAAAGTGAAAGTGAAGTCGCTCAGTCGTGTCCAACTCTTTGCGACCCCATGGACTGCAGCCTACCAGGATCCTCTGTCCATGGGATTTTCCAGGCAAGAGTACTGGATGGGGTGCCATCGCCTTTATTGGCTATGTACATACAAATATGTTCACATGTGTATGTACAAGAGTTGTTGTGTACGGTTGTCTTGGATGTGCAGTATATAATCTGGAGGATGGCATTCATATTACAGTCTGCATGGATGCACAGCCCTGTGAGGTAGCCCTGTGTGTGACTTAGAGAATAGGAGACACAGTAAAGGCATCATTAGTGGGCACCATTCCCCTTTCAGGTGGAAATACTGTACAAGAGCTCTAGATTTTCTCTCACCTTCCCACTCTGCTGGAAAAAAAGGAAAAAAATCAGGTAACACTAGCTTGTGCAATACACAGTTGCCTAAACTACTTTATGCCTGTTTTGGTTTAATGGGTTTTACATTTATCATTTGTCATTGTTTGAATCCAGCACAGCTGGTTTGGCAATGTAAGGAACATTACCACTTTGGAAAGCACACACCAGCCCTAAAGCAATCTTGGGTTAGGCCATTCCAGAGATCTTGGCAAGGGCATTTCCTGGCAGTTCAGGAAAGCCATGGGCCTTCCAGAAGTAGGACCAGATATCACCCAGAACTTACTTCTCATTTGCTGAATGCAGTTTTCATTAAAACCACAGGATTTTAGACCTGGATGGCACCTTGGGCAGAGATCTTGAGCTTGTCTTTACCTGCCTCCATACTCGTCATGTGGATGGTACTGTCTTATCAGCAACATCGCTTCTACTTGAGAACCACTCACTGAGAGCAGTGACTTTTAAAATAAATGAGTGCCCTCAAGGTTTTAGAGCCAAGGAGTTTTCCCATCATCCCACAGCCAGACAGGAACAGAGCAGACCTCAGGGTCTTGAGATCTTAGCTCACACTTGAACCTGAGCATTTATATTTGCTTTTATTTCAGTTTTCAGGCATAGATCCTAGCCAGGTGCTCCTGAGGCAAACTTCTTGCATTATAATTTCTCCATTTGATAGAGGATGAGATGTGCAGACCCAGGAGGAGTGGACTGCATTTTTCCAGTCTGCATTTTCCCTACCCTGCTCTCTTCTTAGCTTTGGAGTTAATTCCTGCAGTTGAGTCCTGACATTAAAGAGAAGAAGCTTCTGTTAAAAACATGTGTTGAGTGGGGTTCAAATGGTCCCTACATAATCTCTCTTGGCTTCTGAATAAAATATCCTGGAAGACACTGAAAAATATGGGGAATATGACTGGCAGCCCATTGCTCAAACTTGAGAGAAATTTCCACAGACTGCACAGCTGAAGCACTGGGTTGAAAAACATAATCAGCAGCCCACTTACGCTTAGAAATCAGTTAAGATTGTCTTCCTAAGAGTCGGTGCTGAGCACCTTGGTGACCACTCCCCTGGGCTACTGGAATGTGAAATGCAAGATTGGTATCAACTGGAAAACTAGGTAACCATCTCCATTAGCGCTTGGCTGATGTATTAATAATTTAATGTCACCACAATATAATCTTTCTCGCTTTCATCATGACCCCTCCACTGAGAGATTGGAGCCTCCATGGGCAGAGAGTGGTGGGGGCCATAAACTCGTAGGGTTCATGATCCCCTCCTTGGGGCTGACTCCATGAGTAATGGGCTGAAGGCAGGCTTCAAGAGAGGTTTTTATTCACTCCATCTGTTCAGCTCGCCAGGGAAGCAGCCAGTCAGAGTAGGGAACAATGCCGCTGAAGCCTGGCAGAGCTGCTCTATAGGAAAAGTCCATTCACGACTGGAAATTGGTCTGAGCTGCACACAACAGCCTATGGACCTGAGAAAGGATTTTCAATAAGGTCTGGATGGAACAGAGAATTGGGTCAAGGACATTTCAAACTCCTTATTTCTTGGGAAATGCAAGCCTGGGTAGATAGCTCCTCATTTGAGTTTTAATAAAAATAAGACAAAAACCATAGGAATATGTTTCCTATGAGATAGAACTTTCTGCAAAATAAGTGAGGTGGTATATCATCCTGAAAATTCATAGGAGGTGTAGATTTATCAAAATTATTAACTGGAAGGACACAAGAAAAAATGTAATAATTATTTAGCTGCCTTAATAAAAATGTAGAAGATATGGCATCTGCAAAACAAAAGCAGAAAATTAAGGAGAGAACAACCAGAGATGTCATCAGGGCAACCGATGTAATAAAATGAAAAAAATTTTAAATGAAGCAGAATTTAAATTCTTATTAGTGGCAGTAACATGAAGAATGGACATTACAGATTTCAAATCAATGGTGTAGCAAACAGAGAAGCTCAGAATTGAGAGGAAAAGTACAATGAAATAATGAAGGTGAAAGATAAGATGTTATTCTATATACATGCATATCAGATGATATATACTTGTATATCCATATATATGTGTGTATGTTTATACATACATATATATAGGAGAATAGAGAACCAATTTAATCATTTTATATGATCCCAAAGATGTACCAGAACATTCCAAATAGAAGCACTAACAATATATTTAAACTTAAAGAACACTTTGCTAAGTTGAAAAAAGATTCATATAGGCTGACTGAAAGCAATCTATGTTTCAGAGATCATCAGAAGTGACCCTGACTCAGAGTCAAATTTTGAATTGAAAAGATACAGGAATAAAGCTTATGTAAGTCTGAAAAAGCAAAAAGAGAGATTGCATAAAACAATGAATCAGCATGGCCTCTGACTTCTCTGCAATAATAAATGTCAGAAAACAATGAAAACCAAATGTTCACAATCTGGAGAAAAGACTGCAGCTCAGTCATTCTGTGATTATTTCCTTTCTTTTTATCAGGAGGTGGTCATCACTCCCTACCTTGTTCTCAAGCTCTCTGTCTGCATGGCTCTTCTCCTAGGGCAGAGTCTGAGTCTGAGACATCATTGGAGTGGAACCTTATGTGGAGGGACTCTCTAGAAATGCTTGGTTGAATGGAAAGAGGAAGGTGTAATGGCTTAAGTCAGAGCTCTCATATCTGGTGGGCTGTGGCTTCCCACTGCAGTTGGACATGCTCAGTTCAGTTGGATATGGTTCCAAGTGGGCACATGATAACGTTGTCCACAACAATTCTTTCCAGTTATGAAGACTTCTCAGAATCATTCCTTTGCTTGAAACATGTTAGTGCCATCAATTATTCTTAACAGAAAGACCATGGACTTAGCAGTTATTGCTTAGTTGTTGTTGTTGTTTAGTCACCAAGTCGTGCTGATTCTTATGACTCCATGGTGGTAGGGGGGTGGGTGGCAGGTAGCCCATCGGGCTCCTCTGTCCATGGAATTTCCCAAGCAAGAATACTAACTAGAGTGAGTTGCCATTTCCTTCTCCAGGGAATCTTCCTGACCCAGAGATCAAAGCCAGTCTCCCTCCTTGCAGGCAAATTCTTTACCATCTTAGCCACCAGGGAAGCCCTGAAGCCACTGGAAACCAGATGCTGCACAATCTAGCTCCCACCTACCTCCCTAAGCTATCCATAGTCTCGCTCTCTGCTGCTGCCAGGTTGGCATTCTTAGAATTTCTGGAATGCACAGGCTGGCTGTAGGTCAATTCTCCTATTATCACCTCCATACCTCTTAGCATATCTGTGATGCTACATTTACTTCTGTTATTAGTCAAGCACTCGTCCCCTTAATTAGCTCCAAGGTCCCTAAGGACAATCTGTGTGGTTTTTTCCCATCATTTTATTCCCAGCCCCTGGCACAGTCTGATCTGGAGTAGGTCCTTCATCATAATTTGCTGAATACATGGATATAGAGCCAAGCTTAGAGACCTGATTTGACTTGTGGTATCTTAAGGTACTTACTTTGCCTCCAAGAGGCTAGTTTTATTTACCGGTCAAGTGGGAACTATGTCTAAGTCACAGAGTTGTTCTGGAAAACGATTTAGACAATGGAAATGAAGGTATTTTGTAGACTACGTTCTATAAAAGTAAATTGCGATTTTTGATTCTGTTGATTTATTATTATTCTAGAGCAGATGGGATCAGGGCTACAAAAAGAGAGAGAGAGTGAGAAAATTCATTGTTGGCCCCAAAGGGCAACTTTTGCTTTTTTTCTATTCTCTTTCTTCATTCAGTGAGTCTCCTTTTATTGTTTTGTTGTCGCAGCCTATATTAAGTAAAGGATCTGACACAAACCATTTACATCTTAATGTCAGTTTAAACACCGGGAATATTTGCATTTTGAACATGATCTCTGATTGAAGAACAAAGGCTTTGTCTATTTTTAAATAAATGGCAGACATCAGTGAGGAGACAGGGACTGATCCCCTAGGGGAGGGTCACTGGAGACAACAGCAGAGAAGCCCACTCTTCCTGCCCAGAGCCCTACCATCTCCTCTGCCTGCCACTGAGCCCCACCATTCACACTGATGTCTCCTCTGTTACTGAGGGGGCTTTTTCCTGGTCAGTGATTCCCCATTTTTCTGGAATTCCACCATCTTTACTCATTTCAGTTTAGAATACAGTGTTTTGATCTTGAGAACTTTGGAGGACGGTGTGCTTGTTTCTGAAGAAATTGGAGTTTCTTTCTTGGTCCTGCAATCTCCAGAGTTTCTGGACAACTAAAGAACAGCCAGGGCTTTGGGTCCTGGGATGCAGAGAACTAGGAAGCAGAGGACAGTGATAAGTGAGGGAAGAAACAAGACTATCACTGCTCTTTTGGGCTCTGTTGGGAGAAAAACTTTTGGAGTGGTTATTAGTGTTGACATATTGGTTGCCACTCACTGATCGTAAGTGCTTGTGGTAATTTTCTTAGGATAAATGCTGTGATGGGAGGGCATGCATGGGGATATTTCTTACAATCTATGACTTTAAGGAGTTTATAGTTTAGTGGTAGAGATGAGACATACACACAGAAAATTGAAGGATAATACAAGTAAGTTTAAGCACCCAAGAATCAAGCAGTAGAAGGAGGGTTCCAGGGACTTGGGAAAGGAGAACCCACTGTCGGCTGTGGACTGGTCAGTCAGAGAGAGCTAAGTGACTGGCTGAGGGGAGCTTGATATGACTTGAAAGGAGGATGAAGAAGGGTAAATGGTACTCATGTAGGTAGAAACGGAGGGGATAGTGGGAAGAGACCATTTCAAGGGGTGAAACAAGGCCCACATATCTTTTCTAAATTTCTGACATAATTAATGCCCCATTATGTCAGGGCTCGTCCCTAAAGAGGCTGCAGGTGGAAGTGGAGTGTGGTGGGGGCAAGTTCATCAGTGGCAGGACTTGTAGGCTCAGCCCAAGAGCCCACACGTGAGAGACGAGGACGGCGGCCAGGCTCACCCGGGTACAGGGGAGGACACTGAGGCGCCAGTGGAGAGGGAGAAGCCGAGGGGATGTTTGCCTCCACACAACCCTCAGCCACTGGCTTCCCTAGACCGCTGCTACTTCCCTCCATGTATATTTCAGCAGCTGCCATAACTGGAGAAAAGGAAAACGCAGTACCTCTGGTGATAACCTGGAGGAAGGAGGAACCAGGATTCCCTCCAGCCCATGTGAGCTGACTAACGACCCCACAGACATGCTGGGACCAGAGAGGTGTGAGCCCTCTATCATGTGATTCATTTCCTCCCCAGACGGTACATTAGAGCAGGCTCTGCAGCTTTCAGCCAAATGGCTGCAGCACTGCCACCAGGGGTCTGGCTCTGCTGGACCGACCTGTGGGTTTTCCTTGCTTGCCCCAGGCAGGCCTGGAGCTCATAATCCCTGCTCTCCCAGGTTCCGAAATGCCTGTCGGGCCTTCTGTTATGAACCAGCTCCTTGGAAGGCTGAGGTCTGTCTCGTGCAGTGCTGAGCGCACAGGAACACGGTTCCTTCCAGAATGGCTTTGCTTCCATAAGATACACATTGACCAGAGGTCTGTTCAGTCCTAGGAGAAGGGAAGCCACTGAAGGATTCCAGATGCCGGAAAGGAGCTGAACTTCACTGAGCAAAGAGCATCAGGAACGTGGGGAGAAATTCTCCATGCGCTTCAGCAAATTTTTAAGTCCTAATACGGTGCTGGAGAAGGAAACCGCAACCCAGGCAACCCACTCCAGTATTACTGCTCAGAGAATTCCACGGACCGGGGAGCCTTGTGGGCTACGACTGTTCGTGGGATCGCAAAGAGTCGGACAGGACTGAGCACACAGCACACAGTGTTGCATACTGTTGAGCAGCAGGTCTCTAGAATTTATTCATCTTGCCTGACTGAAGCATTACCCCCATCAAACAGCAGCTCTCCATATCTCTATCCCTCCTGGTGCTTGGCAACCACCACTGATTCTCTGCTTCTCTGAGTTTGACTCTTTTGTGCTGTTCTGTGCTAAGGTGTCAGAGAAGGCAATGGCACCCCACTCCAGTACTCCTGCCTGGAAAATCCCATGGACAGAGGAGCCTGGTATGCTGAAGTCCATGGAGTCTCGAAGAGTCGGATACAACTGAGTGACTTCACTTTCACTTTTCTCTTTCATGCATTGGAGAAGGAAATGGCAACCTACTCCAATATAAAATGCTTATATCATGTCAACCTTGAAAATTAGTGTATCTATGCTGCTGCTGCTGCTAAGTCACTTCAGTCGTGTCCGACTCTGTGTGACCCTATAGATGGCAGCCCACCAGGCTCCCCCGTCCCTGGGATTCTCCAGGCAAGAACACTGGAGTGAGTTGCTGTGCTCTCCTCCAGGGATTGAACCCATGTCTCTTACGTCTCCTGCATTGGCAGGTGGGTTCTTTACCACTAGTGCCACCTGGGAAGCTCCTTGACTCTTAGATGCAGGCTTTATGTGTGAGCACATAGAACATTCGACCCAGGAGGTAGTACTTAGACATGAAGCTGAGTGCACTTTTTTCTTTCTCTTTTTTCACTGTGGTAAAAAACTCATAACATAAAACGAGTGTTCAGTTCAGTAGTATTAAGTGTATTCACATTGTTGCAAAATATCTCCAGAACTTTCTCATCTTGTCAAATTGAAGCTCTCTACCCATTAAACAACTGCCCTTTCTTTCTTCCCTGTAGTCCTGGCAACCATCGTTCTACTTTCTGTTTCTATCAATTTGACTACCTTAGATCCTTCATAAGTGGAATAATATTGTATTTGTCTTTTTGTGACTGGATTATTTCACTTAGCCTAATGTCCTCAATGTTCATCCATATTGTAGTGTGTGATGGGATTTCCTTCCTTGTTAAGGCTGAATAATATTCCATTTCATGTATATTCCACATCTTATTAATCCATTCATCTGTCAATGGACATTTCAGTTGCTTCTACCTCTTGACTCTTGTGAATGATGCTGCTGTAAACATGAGTGTGAAAATATCTCTTTGCGATCTTGCTTTTACTTCTTTTGGATATATAACCGGAGTGGGATTGCTGTATAACTAGTTTTGGTGAGGAGGTGGAGAAATTGAAACCCTTGTGCACTGTTGGTGGGAATATAAAATGGTGCAACTGGTATGGAAAACAGTATGGAGGTTCTTAAAATTATTAAAACTAGAACTGTCATAGGGTCTCAGTTCACTTTAACACAGCAACATGCAGACCAATCCATGTGTTTTCTCACTGATTGGACGTTGAGCTAGATGCTCCTGTGATAAAGATAAAGCTTAACATATTTAATTGAGTAAGCATTAATAGGTTAAAACAGGAAGATTCCAAAATGTAGAGATTAGTACTTGCTACCAGGAAGAATAGAATTATAGCACCACAAATAATGACAAACCGTATTCTTAACTTCTCTGCTTAGGCTATAACCACAAAGGAACCACCATAGGCGTGCACAGACAGCTGGAAGTTGTTTCCGTAATATTTGTAAGGGTTCCATACTATAAATACCCAAATTATCAAAATATAGGATTTCTTAAATTATGGTAAGCCAACAAAAAGGACCACTGTGCTGACACAGAAAACGAGCTAATGGGTACCAATGGACAGCAGGAAGGAGGGAAGGGCAAGACAGGGGTTGGGGATTAAGAGGTAAAACTATAATATATAAAATAAACTACAAGGATATATTGCACAACATGGGGAATATAGTCAGTGTTTTATAATACCTGTAAATGGAATAAAACCTTTAAAAGTGGTGGATCACTATATTGTGCACTTGCAACTTATATAATATTGTACATCAACTATATTTCAATTAAAAAGATAACATATTCATAAGGGGTTTCCCTGGTGGCTCAGACAGTAAAGAATCTGCCTGCAATGCAGGAGACCTGAGTTCAATCCTTGGGTCTGGAAGATCCCTTGGAGAAGGAAATGGCAACTCACTCCAGTATTCTTGCCTGGAAAATCCCATGGACAGAGGAACTTGGCAGGCTACAGTCCATGGGGTCACAAACAGTCGGACATGACTGAGCAACTAACACATAATGTAATTATTCATGAGAGGGCTACTGTGCTGTCATTATGAGATGGGTGATTAGAAATATTAAAGACAAAATATTCATGATTATATCTTTCATTGAAAAAAGTTTCTAAAAGGATATGTACCACTGATTCAATTTGGAGGATATATGTATTTGGAAGATATTCATAAAAATGTGAATTGTGGTCAAAACTGCAGTGTTATATAACTCAGGTTGTATTGTGTAAAACACAGCCCTGGAGTTGTGCAATGCAGTAGAGCAAGTTTCATTCACAAGGGAGCCAAGCGAGGAGACAGGAGAACCAGTTTCAGATCCTCCACAAAGGCAAGGGGCAGGGGTATTTATGGGATAAAGATTAAAGAAGCAGGGCCATTTGGGGCATGCGGAGGTGGGGAAAGGTGACTGGGAAAAGGTGCAGTAATCTTCCTTCTGCTGACACCTAACTAAGCTGGAGGCCTCTGCACATTGAAAAATGGAGGAGCTTAGCACCATCTGAGGGTGGAGTTTTCTGCCCTCTGACATCAAAAGGTCACAGATTAGATGTGCATGCCCAGTTGGAGGAATGGGTGGTCCCATCCAGTCTTAACCAGCTCAGTTCCAACTAGACACAATTGACTCTAAGTTTCTGGAAAACAACTCAGGCAAACATCTTATTGTGTAGGCTGTGGGCAGCTTGGAGGAATTGCAAGTCTTAAAGACGACCTTAATTAGGGAAGGCAGGTGAAGTGGATTTGACTAATGGGTTATCCACTATTTCAACATGATTTAAATTTTTCCTAATGATAAAAATGATAAAAAGTGGCACATGAAGGGAGTATGCACTGAACCCAGGACCACTTCAGGCACTAGGGACAGCATCCTAAAACCAGAGATGTCGTTCTTTTTCCGCTATACTGTGAAGTGAGTGGAGATGCTCACACTTAATTGTGCATCAGAATCACCTGGAGGACTTGGTAAACCATTGCTGGGCCCCACCCTCAAAGCTTTTTAGCCTTCTGTCGTGGGTCAGGAGAACAGTGCAGTTCTAATAATGCTCTGCTCTCTCTGCAGCTGGCCCCAAGCTGGTTCTCTGCACTTGGAGCACCACTAAAGAGAGAGATTTGTGGAAAAGGGCCCCAGGCACACTGGGTCTTAGCTCTGTTTTGGAATGTTTGTGGTGACAGTTACTTCCGAAGCCTTAATTCTGAACTCAGTCTTCTGCAAGCTCTTCGGTTAGCACCCCAGGCCATGGAGACGTCTGCCCCCCACAAGGTAAACTCACACAAGGCAGATACTGAAGTTTCAACATCTTTTCCAGGCCCAGTTCTAGAGAAACTTTACAGATACTTAAAAGGTCTTTTTGACTGATTTGTTCATTTTGGGCTTCTGTTTCCTTCTCTCCAAAGTGATGAAAATACAGTAATTCTCCATGGCAGGTCCAACATGAGAAAACAGAATGTATTTGAGAGATTATGAAAAGATTTGTTTGGAAAAATATTTCCAGTTTCTTGTCCATTTCAAAGAAAAATCTGTACCTTTATGTATACAACAATTTCTACTGAGTTATGTAAATTGATTGCTTAATTCCTGTAAGAACTCAAATGAGGCCTTAGACAGTGGAGTTCTATTGTACTTAAATCGAGTGTATATACTACCTAAGATTTACCTTAGGCAGATTTGCATACATTATGCACTTTGTTAACATATCGCCATTTACCTGTACAGTCAGTCAGTTTTTTGGACAAAGTCGTTCATGAAGACTTCAGGATATATGACAAGGGTGAGAATTATCCTCTTTCTCTGGAGGTGTAAAATAAAGGGTGCCTAGCAGCGTGCTGGGATGGGTTGACGGCTTTAATGATGGTGCTTTGTGTTTATTGCTTTGCTTTTCTAAAACACTTTACTGTGTTTAAAGTGCTTTCAAATTGCTTCATTTTCTCAACCAAATGAAGTAGGCTGGGTTGTATGCTATTCATGCCTACTTTTACAGATTAACAACTTGAGACTCGAAGTGGTTGTGTTGCCTAAGATGGAACTTGCCTTAGACAGGTGGGGAACTGGTATTGAAACCTGGCTGTTTTCCCTCCAGGGTTTTTCTTCCAATACATGCTGCTGCTTGTTAACCTATTGTGTATGTCAGTTGCTCTTTCATGTCTGACTCTTTGCGAACCCATGGACTGTTGCCTACCAAGTTTCTCTGGAATTCTTCAGGCAAGAATACTGGATCAGATAGCCAGTCCCTTCTTCAGAGGATCTTCCTGACCCATGGATTGAACCTGGGTCTTCTGCATTGCAGGCAGATTCTTTACCGTCTGAGCCTTCAGGGACGCCCCTGCTAACGTATTGGTCACCTTTTATTTTGAGTCTCTAGGGGAGTAGAGAAGACAAAGCACTGCCTTTTGGAAAGCTTTAGAACTGTCTTGGTGGAACTGCATACACAGCATTGCTTCTGATTGTCATAATTTTAAGAAAAAAACAAATGTCAACTGTGTTGACTTCTGTTGCTTGAAAGACAAAGTTGGCAACATCATAGGATTGTGTAACAGAGCATAATTGTGTAATTATTTATAGAAACAACTCTCAAATGAAATCATCCTAAGCATTAGACTAGAAACAGCCTAATGCTTTCTAATTCAGGTGGAAAGGGATTCTACATTTAGAGAAAAGATCTTTTAATTTCATTATTTGGCACTCTCCTCTTCCCATAATCTGCATCTTGGGAATCTGGGTGATTTACTGGCAAGAGTTCTGCAAAGCCAAGGCCAAGCGTTCAGCCGGGAGACGCAGGCATGCGGGGGCAGCCTTATACTGTTTGGATTCTGCTTAGTCATAGTTTATATAAAGTGTGCGTCTCCACCTTGAGTGGAGAAAAGCCTAGGGAGGCAGCTCCTTAGAGGAAAATAGTCAGTTTTCAAGATGCCTCTGACAGGAGGAGCCTTGACAACTTTGCAAAGCGTTTCTGGAGGATGCTCGCAAGCATGCTGGTGCATCTCCAGAGGGAAGTATTTCATGGCAGACACCTTTATCTTCAAGTTGTGAGGGAAAAAACTGGAGAAAATACCAAGTCTGTTATCTGAGGGTCCCCACAGGGCTTGATGTTCAAATGCCAGGGATTGAGTTCTGAAGCTTAGGTCAGAAAGGTCCACAGTGAGGACTAACACGTCAGCCTGAGATGGTACCCCAAGCGGGCCAGGGGGTCAAACTCCCAGCCAGTTTGCTGTCTGCACAAAAGAACCCAAAATAATGTGCAATTTTTCCCCCCTGTGGAGAAACCTCTGTGAAGCTTGAGGCCTAGTCCGTAACTGAGGGCTTTGTCAACAAAAAAACAAATCTGGATTCCAATAAGCAGTGACTTTATTCAAAAAGGCTGTTGCAAGAGGATGCACACTCAGATCTCAGGATCTACAAGCATCTCAAAACCAAACAGGAAAAGCCTTTTCTTTCATAGGGAGGGGAAAGCAGGGCTAGGAGAACTTTGAGGGGGAAATAAGGCAAGCGACCAGGGGGCAGACAGACATGGGTTGGGGCACGACCAGGAGGCATGACAGACATGCATTTTATTGAAAGCTCTTTCTCAGGCTTGGGGTCAAAGTTCAGAGGCTTGTGAGGAGGAGAGAGGCCTGATGAAAGCTTGGTTGGGCCAAGTCAGTGGGTAACTATTGGGCAACGGTGAACCCTTGGTCAGATTTAAGTCTCTGGACCACTGTGGTGGGATGTCAGTTCGGTAATGGTTCCTGAATGTGGGCCCAAGACTGGCTGCACCTGGGGGCTTATCAGAAACACAGATCCCATGGGTCCATCTTTGGGAATCTGTATCTTAACAAGCTCTCCTCATTCTGATGTATATCCAAGCTTGGGAACAAATCGTGTCATGAACAACAAATTTAATCAGGCCTGATTTAGAGCAGTGGATCTGATACTTGTCAGCTGGATAAATCAATTACTCTTAGCTTCAGTCTCCCCATCTATGAAATGGGAATAATACCACCTACTTCTAAGAGACACTATAAGGATTACGTAATGCTAATGTGAAAGATCCAACAAGAAAAAGGAGAGAAAATTTTAAGCACTAAGTTCTTACCATAAGGTAATATTCTGCAATCAGTTGCTGATTTGGATGATTGGAGTTTTGTTTGCTTCTGTTTAAAAAAAGTTTCCCATCCTTCTCAGCTAGTAGGCCCAGACCCATTACCTCCAGCTGTGAGCAGCTAGCCACTTAACCCAACACACTGTAGGAGGATAGTTTTTTAATATGTATTGCAATGGCATACAGATTGGGAATATTACTTGGACAGGTTTCTGAGATTTTATGATTCTAGAGTGCTTCAAGGATCAGAATCCATCTTCTGGGACCTGTCCAGTATCCTAGAAACTCTGTACTTTGTGTATAGGATTGTAAATCCAGGATTGACTTGGCTAGAAGAACAGTGTACCCAGAGCCATGATTTCTCCTGGACACAGAGCATGCTGTGGGTAATACAACCTTGGCAGTGAGATGATGGAATTAACGCCCTTTAGGAAGTATTTTTTGCTATGGCTCTTGTTATTAGTTTTCATATTGGCTTGTTTTTTAGATGGTCAAATTTTTTAAAAACAGGAATGAGAAAAAGGCCTGATGTCATAGCAGGAAATTTGCAGACTGGGGGTTTGACCCCAGCACTTTCTACCACTGATTTTGCTTATAGTCTGGACTTGCTCCAAAGCTCCCCTGACTGGTGTCCCCACTGTGTGTAAAGGGGGCAAAATCTCAGGAAACCACAGGAACGAATATCCTCCCAACTGTGATACTGTGCATCTGCCTGGTGTATATCGTTCTTCCTTCTCTCTCTTTATCCCCATCCCTTTCCTTCTGCTCCCTCCAAACCTTTTGGTGCCAGCTCTGTGCTAGAGAGACACTGTATCAGATCCCAGACTATAAAGAGAAAATCCAGTACCAACTTTCTAAGAACTGCATCTAGCCACAGTTTTGAATAGAGTTTGGAGTATGAATTAGCATGGCCTTACCTTCCCAAGGAAAATTGGTTCCAGATGAAAATAATATAGAGTTAAGGACCAGAAGTCTACATGTGTGGGGTACAGAGCTCTCTACTAACAGTCAAAGGACCTGGATCCTGCCACTTAATAATGGTCGAGTGGGTTGCTTAGAATATACCTTTTGGAACAAGTATTTTGTATCTCAGAAATGAATCGGGAGGATCTTATTAGAGGATCCAATGAGGTATTGTATGCGACTTGTTGAGGGTTTTAAGGTGCTTTATAGGAATAAACTATATTAGTAAGGGCCCCAGCTCATAGCAGCAGCATTCATGAGAGCCAAAAGGTAAAAACAACCCATATGTCCATCAACTGATGAACAGATAAACAAAATGTGATCTATCCATACAATGGAATATTACTCAGCTGTGAAAAATAATGAAGTACTACTAAGTGCTACCACATGGGTGCATCTCAAAAACCATATGCTACGTAGAAGCAGCCAGGGACCAAAGATTGCATATTTATATGATTTAACTCGCATGATATACCCAGAATAGTTAAGTCTGCAGAGAAAGCAGGCTACTGGTTGCCAGGGATTGGGGGCAGGGGAAATGGGAAGTGACTGTTGAGTGGGTACAGGGTTTTCTTCTGGAGTGAGTGATGAAAGTGTCTTGGAACTAGATGTGATGGTCGCATAACATTGTGAGTCTTCTAAACGCCACTGAACTGCATATTTAAAAAGAGAGACATTGTATTTTATTTGAAATTTACCTTAATTTAAAAAAATGGAAAAAATGAAGGCACTGGGACTCCTTGTTCTTTAGGATCATGAATATCTCATGACAGTATGTAACTTGCTGTTGCTCTTAGTGATGGTAGATCTGGGTAAGAAGTTAGGAGTTCCTTGTCTGCTGGAGGATCCACTTTTATTGGAGCAGGGAATAAAATGTTCCCTGAGCCTTGTATTCCCAGAACCAGCTTCTATTCCAGGTAATGGCTTCCTTAAGAGTCTAAAAAACCCACTTTTGTTAACAAAGTGAGTCATACTTTCAGCAGCTTGGGAGTTAACTTGGTATTAATATTGTTGCTTCCAATATTTTAGCTTTTTTTTTTTTTCTGAGTTATTTACCAGGTGAATTATTTCATGCTTAGCTGAAAATAACCTCCTTAGTTTCATCTCCTGATATGAGTATTGCTGTTTCATTACTCTGCCTTGTAGATCAGGAAGTCAGTCTCTGAAGAGCAAATATAATTTAATGGACTCTCAACTGGAGACTTCACTAAGGTGAGAAATTGGCATAATGGTCTGCTAAATGATGACTAATGAGCTCTGAATACATGTACATGCTCCCAGAGTCTTCTAGGGTCTCAAATGCTCACCTGGAATCAAGGTATTTATTAGGGAAACCCACCTCCCTGCTGAGTCCCCATAATCAAACTATATTTTTATCACTTTGGAAGCAAGCCACCTAGTCATTGTATACATGGTTTATTTTCTGCTCTCCAGGGAGCTGATTATGTTTTGCTAGGATTTTCCTTTTCTCCTGGAGTGTTTAAAAAAAAAAAAAAACCTCTAATGCCCAATTTATCAGGTTTTGTGTTTTTAAAAATTTCTTTTGACTTAAAAAAAAAAAAAAGGAGCCAGTGTCTACTGGAATTACAGTTAGCAGTAGCACTCATGGGTAGGATGAATCATATCAGAGAGGTTTCTAGTTATTTCCAAAGAAGTGGCAGTGGTGGTCAGGTGCTGATTTGTTTTCTGTGTAATTTAAATAAATCCCCGAGTCTCATGTGGCCCAGGAACAAAAGGACAAACTAATTTCAGAAGACTTGAATATTTTTGTTGTTAAAACCACATGTTTTTAAGAAGGATGGTATAGATATTTTAGGGAAGATCCCCTGGAGGAGGGTATGGCCACCCACTCCAGTTATTCTTGCCTGGAGAAGCCCATGGATAGAGGAGCCTGGCGGGCTACATTCCACAGGACCACGCAGAGTTGGACACGACTGAAATGACTTAGCACGCTTAGATATTTTACAGGTGCTTCCACCCACAAGGCTTCCTAAAGCTTTAGCAGTCTGTCTGTCTTTATGGTTTCCAGTTCGCGGCAGTGACAGAAAATTTCTCCCCTCTCTGTGTGGCAACTTTTCACTGTTGTGGTGTCTCCAGTCCATCCTCTCAGCTTCTCCTGTGCTGTGAGCCCCCATCAATGTCCTCTCCTCTAAAGCCTCTCTCTGCTTTCAGGACCCTCTCCCTGGAAAGTGGACGGGATGTGCCTTGACCTGTCCCCCATCCCGTGGTGCCGGCCTGTCTCCAACCCTGAACCCAGGCTGGTTCCCCAGGCAGTAAGAACTGGCTCCGCCTCTCCCCCAAGATGCAAAGTTACATCTGGGACCTGAAGCTGCTAGTGAGAAGGGCAGAGGGAAAAGAGCCTCTTCTATTTGCACCGGGTGGTGCTAGTGGCAAAGAACCCACCTGCCAATGCAGGAGACGTAAGACTTGGGTTTGATCCCTGGGTTGCAACGATCCATTGCTAAAAGAAATGGCAACCCACTCCAGTATTCTTTCCTGGAGGATTCCATGGACAGAAGAGCCTGGTGGGCTATAATCCATAGCGTTGCTAAGAGTCGGACACGACTAAAGCAATTTAGCATGCATTGACACAACAGCTAAAAATTCTTTAGGATAGAGGGGAGGCAAAAAAGAATTGCCCTGGAGGGTCGTGGAAAGTTTCACGTGGAAACTTACCCCTCAGGAGCAGAGGGGTCAAGAGTTTGAGTCAGGCAGATTGGGGGCGGGGGAGGGTTGGAGATCATTTATTAGCTGTGTGACCTCGGCAAAGTCCACTTCTTGAAGCACCAGAGTTCTCTTCAAAATGGGCCTCATTAGAGGAGGTATCCTACAGGGGTGACCCAGATCTCACAGAGCAGAGGGCCCTGTCTTCTGACCCCATCTGACTTTCTTGCTTTTGGGTCTTTGTGAAGTCTTGCCCTCTGAGCAGATGCTCCAAGGGTTCCTGTCCTTGGGTGCTAGGGGCCAGGAGAACTGGGAGTCATCTGGCCTTGTGAGCCCCTGAAAGGCTTGTTACCTTTACTCTTCAGGCCGGTGGGATGGATTTTTCATTCCACCCCTAGTAGTAAAACAGGTGGGCTGGAGTATAAGTGGCCTGCCACTTGCTTTGTTAGTAACTCAATAACATCTCCATGTTGATGACTTTGTTTTCTCCTTAGTGATTTTCTTTAAGACCATTAAATGAAAAATGATATCATTGGTATCTGCTAAGAAGCAGAGAGTTGATACATTCAGCATCATTAAACCAACTTGATGGTGGGGGTAGCAGAAAGCCCAAGGAATAAAGAATGCAGTGATGACTAAAGATGAAAGGGAATCAGGCTGAGTTATTGGAACTTCTTTCAGAAGAAGAACTCTAGATTGCTAGGCTGAGCCTGAGAGGGAGGAGAACCCAGTGTCTGATCTTGAATAACATGTATGGCCAAGACTAGCTGAGTGACTGCCACAGCCCAGAGAAACATGAATGAAGGACCTTCTTTTCTGTCTGTCAGCTCCATGAGGATGGAGTAAGCAAGGATGAGTTCACAAGGAAGCTAGCACAAAGTATCGGAGGGAGCAGGGAAGTCTCATGTAGTTATTGACTTGACTGCCATCCTCTCTGCTCACCTAGAACTCTATCAGGTGGATTGGGAGCATGTTCTCCAACATAAAACCTTGTATAATATCCCAAGACTTTGGTTTCCTTCAAATTCCAGCAAGCACTGTAATCTTAAGAAGTTTATAAAAGAATAGTGACTGTAAGTCTGAAAGGAAGATGATATAAAAATCCTGAGAAATCAAAGTGTATCTTTGTCTTTTGAAAGTAAAGGTAAAATTTGAGTGGGAGAAAATAAAAGCAAGGTTCATAAATAGGATTTGATTTTTAAACAATATTTCTTAATATCTTAAAAGCAGATGTCTTCTAGTGAAACAAGCTGTTGTTGAACAAGGGTGTTAATGTTGTCAGATCGCCTGGTTAGAAAGATTTAACTTGAGAAATTTCATTTTCATGACAATCATGGAAGAAAATGCTCTGTTCTGGCTTCATTAGTCCAGGAGAATGTAGCCTGGAAGTGTTTTCTTCTAGAAGTGTTATTTATTTTAAAGAGAAGAAAAATATCAAAAGCATTGTTTTAGTACTCGTTATGCAGATAGGTTCAATAAAGTGAATATCTCGTGCAAGGATTCTTTTTTTTTTTTTTTTTTTACTAGCAGAGAATGTAAAACCAGAATGCTGGTTTTAGCCACCTCATGACAATATGTGATGAGCTGTGATTAGTTTCACTGGTGTTCTGTTTTATTTTTAAACTTTTGCTTGTGGGGCTTTCATACCTGCATGATGAAGAAAAAGTATTTTGAATGTTATCGAAGAGTCGTATAGTTTAAAGTTTTCTCCTGAGACTACATACTCTCTAATACAAGATTCTTCTTGCTCTCTAACATTTCCTAAAGTAAATCTGAAGGCTGTAACGTCATTTGAGTGGCCTAATGGTCCCCAATCTACCTCCTTGTAGAGATGTTAGAAAACAAGACTTTAAAAAAAAGTCCCATGAAAAAAGATGTTAAACTCTTTTATGAAATTTTTAATACAAAAAACAAACAAACAAACATGTACTAAGAATACTTCGCATTGTGGCCCAAATGATAAAACTGAATTTCTCCTCTGATGTCAGGGATACTCACAGTGTGACAAAAGTGACCGTAATGAGCTATTATTTATTCTAAAGTAGAATCAAATTGAATGAGGACAAGCTGAATTATGGATAGTGCCAAGAGGCCTTCTGAGGATTTGCTAGTCATAGTGAAAGGCAAAGAAAGGACATCGAGAAAGCGTTAGAAACACTGTTAAAATGTACAGAGAAATACTGCCTTCCATCTAATAGTCCAAGTAAGTCCTTCCCAGTGTCATTGAGAGCCTATAATTTAGGCAGCATGTTCAAAGAAAAGCAGGAATATGAGGTTTTAATATTTAAGATGAAAGCTCCATTTTGCTTGATGCAGGGAAGATGCTGAGAAATATTAAGAAAATTTGCCTATTTCTGTCAATGAACCAGCTTCATTAAGCCCTAGCAACAGGGGGTGATAAACTGAATGTTTCAGTTGCCCAAGAAAAGGGAGTTTTGTAGACTATGCCAAAATTACAAATGCAGAGAGTGTGACCAGGAGGCAAAATGTGCTTGCTTTAAACAGAGCTTTCAGTGTTTGGTCAGCTTTCCAAAGGGATTTGGTATTTTTCTTTTTACAGTGATTAAGTTTTGCCTTTTTAAAAGGTAGAGCTAGTTAACCTTTTGTTTTGTGGAAAAGATAAAATATTTTTGCTTTGTGTGTGTGCCTAGTCACTCAGTCGTGTGCAACTCTTTGCAACCTCATGGACTCTAGCCCACCAGGCTCTGCTGTTCGTGAATTCTCTAGGCAAGAATCCTGGAATGGGTAGCCATTCCCTTTTCCAGGGGATCTTCCTGACCCAGGGATAGAATTTGGGTCTTCTGCATTGCAGGCAGATTCTTTATTGTCTGAGTCACCAGGGAGGCCCAATTTTTGCTTTAACATATAGTGAAGTGAAGTGAAAGTCACTCAGTGGTGTCCAACTCTTTACGACCCCATGGACTATAGAGTCCATGGAATTCTCCAGGCCAGAATACTGGAATGGGTATCCTATCCCTTCTCCAGGGGATCTTCCCAACCCAGGAATCCAGGTGTCCTGCATTGCAGGCGGATTCTTTACCAGCTGAGCCACCAGGGAAGCCCAAAATATATTAAGATGTCAAAAAAATAAGGCTAATGAAATCTTAGTTTCATAGACCTGAGATGGTAGATCACAGAAAGGTAGAACACATGGGTTGGGATGGCCACAGCACCTTCTTTGGGTGAACTCTGCCTTCTTGAGTATGCTGAGTGTCCTGGAATAGAGGAATAGGTTAGTAACTAAGTTCTACTAGCAATGGTGCAATTCCAGATACCATCATGATTAATGGCATCATTGTAGCTATCCTTTTGGGGGTTTTCTAGTCAGTCATTGATCTAAGAAATATAGATACATATTTTACTCAAGTCCTAATAATTCTATGGGGAAGAATTATCACTATATTATAAAATAAGAAATTGACCAGTAAGGTTAAATATCTTGCTTTAGTTCACATAGTAAATATAAGCTGGAGCCAGATGTTAATTTACATTTGTCTCCAAAATTTATACCCCCTCTGATTGTTTTGAGGAATTCCGAAAATGCAGACTCAAAGCATACTCTTGGCCGACTAGGATAAAAGACACAGTTGAGCTTAGTTGGCAAATAGTAAGCACTAGTTGTTTTTTAGTCTAATATCTACTTTGCCTTTTTAGGAAACATATACTCCAATAGTCCACTGAGGGAGCCACCTCTCTCCCCACTCTTAGTCTATATGTTTCAAAAGAAGTTGACTCCACACTTGATTTTAACAATGGAGCCTGAGACCTAGGCATGGGTCAATCTACACATGCCATTCTGCTAGTTACAGTAGTGGGTTAGAGATGGGTCTGGCCAATCAGAGTTAATGAGACTCAGTTCTGGGACATGGGTTATTGATACCACCAAAGCAGATTCACTCTTTCCTGTTAAACTTGAAGCTAGAAGCATGTAGACTAGAAATACTGCGATCTCTTACAGCCCCAGAGTGAAAGCCAACTGAAGATAGAACCAAGATAGAAAAAGGCAGAGAGGTGAAAGGAAAGAAATTTGGTCCTGATCACCTTACTTGAGCTATGCTCAAAGCTGTACTTGAAACCAGTACTCTGCACTCTGTAATGGCCTTGAATTTGACTTTTCTTCACTTTCAAGAAGTCAGGTTCTCAGTGTAATTAGAGGGCAGATGATCTACCCTTTTCTGTCCCATGGCAATTTTCCTTTTGCTCTGGGTGCTGGGAACCCACAATCTCAGTCTTCTCTGAGTAGCTCCATTCATCACTATTTTGTCCCCTTTCAGTATCTCAATCAAAGCATTAATAAGTCTATGTCTACTGTTTTTAATGTGGGTCTGTTATTTCAGTTCTCTCCCTGATTTTTTCTATTGGATTAGGCAAGTTTCAGAGGAGATCTTACTGTTCTTGGAAAATTATCCCACCTACTCCTCTTGTTCTAAGTTGTATTAAGCTTTTGATAAAGTTTCTCCAAAGCAAAATCAAGTAAAGACTCCAAGAAAGTAATTCCTTTCATTGGAAGGGGATCCAGATTTCCTGGAGGGCCATAGACTCTGCAACAGAGAGATGGGTTTATTTATTCATTCAACAAATGTTTATCATGCATCTATACTGCATCAGGTGCTATTCTAGGCACCTGGAGCTTATATCCTAGTAGGGAAAATGGCAAAGACATGTATACTGGGGAGAGGGGCAAGGAGTGTCCCAGGCAAAAGGAACTGTAGTTATGTATCTGTCCTTGTCTATAACATTCTTTGAATATTTTCAAGGCCAAGATCAAGTTGCTGTAGTAATTGAAAGCAACACGTTGTGAAAAGATATGTAAGAGGTAGTTAATTGTTACTCATCAGGTTGTGAAGTAATTCTTATTTGAGTTTACTAACTTATCACTGCAGATGGTGATTGCAGCCATGAAATTAAAAGATGCTTACTCCTTGGAAGGAAAGTTAGGGCCAATCTAGGTAGCATGTTAAAAAGCAGAGACGTTACTTTGCCAACAAAGGTCCGTCTAGTCAAGGCTATGCTTTTTCCAGTGGTCATGTATGGACGTGAGTTGAATTGTGAAGAAAGCTGAGTGCCAAAGAATTGATGCTTTTAAACTGTGGTGTTGGAGAAGACTCCTGAGAATCCCTTGGACTGCAAGGAGATCCAACCAGTCCATCCTAAAGGAGACAAGTCCTGGGTGTTCATTGGAAGGACTGATGCTAAAGCTAAAACTCCAGTACTTTGGCCACCTCATGCGAAGAGTTGACTCATTGGAAAAGACTCTGACGCTGGGAGGGATTGGGGGCAGGAGGAGAAGGGGACGAGAGAGGATGAGATGGCTGGATGGCATCACCGACTTGATGGACATGAGTTTGAGTGAGCTCCTGGAGTGGGAGATAGACAGGGAGGCCTGGCATGCTGCGATTCATGGGGTCGCAAAGAGTCGGACATGAGTGAGCAACTGAACTGAACTTATTAAAAAATAAATTTGATTGAAGGAGTGTGGCAGGAGCAGTTGAAAAGACTCAGGAAGTCCTAGATGTAGGCCCAGCTAGACCATTAATGTAAGACTGGTAGATTTCATTTCATAGATTGTAAAGCTGACTCAAAATTAAATGAAGATAGTAATACACTACACCTGACCTTTACAGTTGTTCTGAGGATCCAAATGAGGCTTTCACATAGATGGGAGGTATTTGTGCTATCTGAATGTTGAGATATATATATATATATACACGCACACACACATATACATATATATATATACATACACACATATATATGTTTATACATAAACATATATATATATAAATCAAAATATATAAAAAATGGAGAAAGGGGAAGGGAAGAAGGAGAGGAGGAGAGGGAGAGCCTGAGAAACAGATTGCTTCTTGGATCCTGACCATCTTCTATCCTTTCTTCCAGTCCCTTCTATGGCCTAACTACTTTTCTTGCCTTTTGGGTTCTTGAGGCACTCCTAGTTCCTTCTAGTAAAACTTTCCTTTGGTTTAAGCTAGCTGGAGTAGGCTTCAGTTCCTGGTAGACAAACAATGTGATTCTCAGGAGAGGAGGATATTCTAGAATGGAGATGTAAGGGTTGAATTAAATCCTAGATTTTGCATCATATTAAAGACTCACTCCCACAGCGTCCTTGACAGATGGTTTGGCTTCTGGTTTAAACTTCTGGTATTAGAAAGGTCAGTATATGCTGAGGAGTTCTGTTCTATTGTCAAATGATTATATTTGGTTGTCTGAACTTTCTTATATTCATCCAAAGTTACTCCACTATATTTTCAACCTACTGCTTATGATCTATATTCAGAGTAGTACAGATTAATGCATTTTCTTCAGAATGGCTCTTTAACTCTTGGTGAAAGTTACTGTACTTCTCATTTTTCTCATATTTGTATTTTCTTATATTTTACATATTATATAATAGACGGGGCAAGTGGATTTGTTCAGTTCAGTTACTCAGTCGTGTCTGACTCTTTGCAACCCTATGGACTGCAGCATGCCAGGCCTCCATGTCCATCACCAACTCCCAGAGTTTACCCAAACTCATGTCCATTGAGTCAGTGATGCCATCCAACCATCTTATCCTCTGTCGTCCCCTTCTCCCCCTGCCCCCAATCCCTCCCAGTATCAGGGTCTTTTCCAATGAGTCAGTTTTTCACATCAGGTGGCCAAAGTATTGGAGTTTCAGCTTCAACATCAGTCCTTCCAATGAACACCCAGAACTGATCTCCTTTAGTATGGAGTGGTTGGATCTCCTTGCAGTCCAAGGGATTCTCAGGAGTCTTCTCCAGCACCACAGTTCAAAAGCATCAATTCTTTGACGCTCAGCTTTCTTTATAGTTCAACTCTCACATCCATATATGACCACTGGAAAAACCATAGCCTTGACTAGATGGACCTTTGTTGACAAACTAACGTCTCTGCTTTTTAATATGCTGTCTAAATTGGTCATAATTTTCCTTCCAAAGAGTAAGCATCTTTTAATTTCATGGCTGCAATCACCATCTACAGTGATTTTGGAACCCCCCAAAATAAAGTCTTCCACTGTTTCCCCATCTATTTGTCATGAAGTGATGGGACTGGATGCCATGATCTAGTTTTCTGAATGTTGACCTTTAAGCCAACCTTTTCACTCTCCTCTTTCACTTTCATCAAGACGCTCTTTAGTTCTTCAATTTCTGCCATAAGGCTGGTGTCATCTCCATATCTGAGGTTATTGATACTTCTCCTGGTAATCTTGATTCCACCTTGTGCTTCTTCCTGCCCAGCGTTTCTCATGATGTACTCTGCATAAAAGTTAAATAAGCACGGTGACAATATACAGCCTTGACGGACTCCTTTTCCTTTTTGGACCAGTCTGTTGTTCCATGTCCAGTTCTAACTGTTGCTTTTTGACCTGCATACAGGTTTCTCAAGAGGCAGGTCAGGTGGTCTGGTATTTCCATCTCTTGAATTTTCCACAGTTTATTGTGATCCATACAGTCAAAGGCTTTGGCATAGTCAATAAAGCAGAAATAGATGTTTTTCTGGAACTCTCTTGCTTTTTCGATGATCCAGCGGATGTTGGCAATTTGATCTCTGGTTCCTCTGCCTTTTCTAAATCCAGCTTGAATAACTGGAAGTTCACAGTTCATGTATTGCTGAAGCCTGACTTGGAGAATTTTGAGCATTACTTTACAGCGTGTGAGATGAGTGCAATTGTGTGGTAGTTTGAGCATTCTTTGGCATTGCCTTTCTTTGGGATTGGAATGAAAACTGACCTTTTAAAGTCCTGTGGCCACTGCTGAGTTTTCCACATTTGCTGGCATATTGAGTGCAGCACTTTCACAGCATCATCTTTGAGGATTTGAAATAGCTCAACTGAAATTCTATTACCTCCACTAGCTTTGTTCATAGTGAGGCTTCCTAAGGCCCACTTGACTTCACATTCCAGGATGTCTGGGCTCTAGGTCAGTGATCACACCATCGTGATTATCTGGGTCATGAAGATCTTTTTTGTACAGTTCTTTTGTGTATTCTTGCCACCTCTTCTTAATATCTTCTGCTTCTGTTAGGTCCATACCATTTCTGTCCTTTATCGAGCCCATCTTTGCATGAAATGTTCCCTTGGTATCTCTAATTTTCTTGAAGAGATCTCTAGTCTTTCCCATTCTATTGTTTTCCTCTATTTCTTTGCATTGATCACTGAGGAAGGGTTCTTATTTATCAAGTACATTTTATTTTATTTTTTTTAATTTAATTTTTTTTTTAAACTTTACAATATTGTATTGGTTTTGCCAAACATCGAAATGAATCCGCCACAGGGTTTCTTATCTCTCCTTGTTATTCTTTGGAACTCTGCATTCAAATGGGTGTATCTTTCCTTTTCTCTTTTGGTTTCACTTCTCTTCTTTTCACAGCTATTTGTAAGGCCTCCTCAGACAGGCATTTTGCTTTTTTGCATTTCTTTTTCTTGGAGACGGTCTTGATCCCTGTTTCCTGTACAATGTCATGAACCTCCATCCATAGTTCATCAGGCACTCTATCACATCTATTCCCTTAAATCTATTTCTCTCTTCCACTGTATAATTGTAAGGGATTTGATTTAGGTCATACCTGAATGGTCTAGTGGTTTTCCCTGCTTTCTTTAATTTAAGTCTGAATTTGGCAATAAGGAGATTTGTAAGGAATCTGAATTGCTCCTTCCATTGTTTGGCTTTATATTCAGGTTCTTTACCAACTTGGTTGCCTACTCTGGACAATTCTGGTACATTAACTAATGTTCTAAACATTTGGTCCCCAGAAATTAGCACGATGCTTCTGATGTGTAGGAACCAATAGAACTTTTGGGCTTCATGATTTGAACAATATTTCTATCATTTAGCCATCATAAGATAATTGAATCAAGACTTTGTGATAGTCTATAGTCCATGGTTTTCATTGAACCATCTTTTAACTGGAGTGGTAGAATCCACAAGAGAAGGATTCATTTTTAATAACATTGATTGGCATGCAGAAAACATACTTAAATAAATGACAGCTATTTTTACATGAACAGTCTTTCAGTAGATAAGTCAAAGTTGGTATTATGTCATTCTTAGTAAACATAGCTTTGGATAGCTAAAGAAACTGAACTTTGGAAGAACTGTTGGATACCTTGTCTTTGGCTTTGATCCATGTGACTCTTGGCCCTTTCCTTTTCTACATGTTTTACTATTAATCTCATTAAAATATTGCTTTAATTATGCCATTGGAGTCACGGCTGGGTCATCATCAAAAGGGTTTTCTTTCTCTTTCCCTTCCTTCTTTTTTTAAATAGCAAATTGAAATTTACCTTTCAGGTCCTTCACATTTTTTTTTTTTTCCAGTCTTCCTTATGGTGGCTTAACTTCATGATCCAGACAAACTGTTCAACCCTTGGTCCTCTGTTCTTTTTCTCACTTTTGCATTTTGTTTGGCATAATGAAGTACCTTCCCTCTTTATTCTATCACAATCCTATTCATCTTTGAAAAAATTTCTGATCCCTCTCTCAATGTCTTCCTGGGTTTTTCCCATTCACTCTAATTCCTTTAATAACCCTTAGTTGACCCTGTATACAGAATAAGTAATCATATTCTGCTTTATAAAATATCTTATGGTGTATTAAACACATTAATCTCTTATCATATTTTCCATTTTCCCTCATATTTTCCTTAATAAAACTGAAAATGTAAGCATTCCAATAAAGTGATGGCAGGAACTTCATGAGATCTGTCTTTGAGTGCCCTTAACAAAGTACTTTGCAATTGGATGGTTTAAAAGAACCCATCAGTCATTGATATTTTATTATGGCTCCAAATCCAGGGATCACTTAAGGAGAAAGAAATAAGCACATTTCAATAAAGTTAGGATTTAGAGTGTTTTAATAGGCAGAGTGTAGGAAGAACTGGGGATTTTTCATTCTCAGATTTTTTAAAATAAGTTTTCTGATAGGAAAAACAATTTTTTTTTAACTAGGGCCAATAGTAATGTACCACAATCACTAACATTTTGTTTCCTAGGATTTTAAAAAATACTCCCATCCTCATGTCTTATAATTCATGGCCATACAGATTTAGAAATCTTTCCTTAACTCTGAACTTCCCACTGAAGACAACTTATTTAAAATGACCAAAAAAGTGACACATATCTATGATTTATGCTTTGTTCTTTCCCATTTTAAGTTATTTAAGATTTGTAGCCACATATCTCAATTCTTATTTTAACATCTATTTTGAGTATAACTGTAGAGGTTTACTCTGTATTATTAAATGAGAGGAGACTGATGGATGTTGACTGAATTAATATTAATGCCATACCTCAAAGAAAAATCTTAGAATTTCCTGTACAGTTCCTTAGCTTTGGGGGCATGTCACTAAATGTCTTAAATTTCTAGGATTTACAATAAATTAAACATGATTTGGACTTTGAGGTGTACCTCCATTCTCCCTTCTACCTCTTCCAATCAAGTAAGCATACGATTTGTGAAGACCATTCTAGATAATTTCGTCTCCAAGGACTGCCTAGAAAGAAAAACATTTAAAGCTACTTTTCTGCCAGAGTTTTCATCCGCTAAAAAGAATTGGCCACCTTATGTTTTGATACTAACTGCTTTTCTGCCCTACTTTGCCCCTGTTTCCATAAGCATTTGGACTGTGCCTGAACTCATGACTAATCCCTAAAGTCTAGGGTTTGAGATCACCACCTTTTGGTGGAATGTCTTTGACAAATTAGTTTCAGTCTATAAATGTTTCTGAATTTAAGGAACTGCCACTGGAGTGGAACCCAATTTGGTTTTCCTGGTTGTCTCTAGTTGGAAGTCTACCTCAGGATAGGCTAGCTGGTCACCACCTTGGGGTCTGATGGAGGCCAACAGTGGTGAGAACCAGGTACCCTTCCCTAGCAGCTCTCCCAGGCATCTCCTAAATGCTTTCTGAGGGATTCCGTTTGTTCTAGAATAGCCTTGGGGGTTAAGACCTGCTATGAGGTGAACCTGGGCTCCTAGGGAAAACAGGCCTTCTTGCTAGAGGGCTGTGTTTGAAGCTATGTCCTTGACCTGACCCCTTGGAGCTGCTCATTTTGAGGCACTGGCTGGCTGAGGCTACTCATGACTCAGGAACTTTTTCATTTCTTAAATATGCTTTAATGCTTACAGTGTATTTATATGCTTAGTTTATCAAATATGTCTTTATTACCATATTGGATCTTCACAGCACTTACAAGTTACATAGGGAAGGAATTCCATGTTTCATATCACAGTTAAGGAAAGTCACTTGGTCAAGGTCACACAAGTAGCAAGTGGCAGAGCTTAATCTAGATCAGGGTCTCTCAACCTCACAAATTTCTCACTTTAAATCTAGGTCATTTTTTATGCTACTGAAGTGTCCTACATTGCTTAGTCTCACATAGTACGATAGTCCCAAAATCAGAGCCTTTTTACAAACTGGAAGAGCCTTAGGTCCTTATCAACATGAGACACGATACTTTCACACTTTAAGTGAATCCTTCCTTGATCTTTCTGCTGCAAGAATTAACATCAATTACTTGTTTTCCACAAGAGTTGTGAAGTAGGACCCAAGCTTCTTTCTCCAGCTCACTTATTGTTCATTACATGGGATGTTCGGCTTAATTCCCAGTTAACTGAATATCCAGGGAATGTTTTATTATACAATGTGTTCTCCCGTGTAAAGTACCATGCTTGTCTTAAAGTTAACAATCCATCAGCTCAATAAAATAACCAAGGATATAAAGTCTGGCCTAGATACCTGGTAATTGTTTAGGCTCTATTTGACATCTGAAAGATGAATAAGATGCAGTTCAACTGACTTTAAATACTTAGCATCCATTATATGCAAGGCCCTGAACCAAGAACCAGAATGAATTACATGGTATCTGCCTTCCAGGTACTAAAATTCTTTCCAGGCATCCATGGGATACTATAAAATTGTATTGTTAAAAGGATGGTAGGATGGGCTAGAAGCATGACAGTGTGAGAGGGATTTGGTGAATAGTTAAAAACAAAAAGGTGCTCAGGGATTTCAAAGTAACAAAAATACCAAAAGTAAACCACAATCTCATACAAATCAAAATGGATTTTGTTGTGTCAGACAATGTGATTCAAAGCATTTGGTTTTAACTGTTGGGTCACATGTATTATTTTTTCCCCCAGGTTTATTGAAATGTAATTGACGTATAACTTTTTAAACTTAAGGTGTACAGCCTATTGATTTGATAGATATATTACAAAACAGCGACCATCCTACCATTAGCTAACATCTGATTCACATCACATAATTAGCATTTCTTTGTCACATGTATTAAAGTTGCATCTTTGTTTATCAAAGGTGGCAAGTCATAAACATAATGCCTTAAACAGTAATAAGATTTATAGCCTTCCTGTGGAGGTTTGTTTTTTCTATTGTCATTCTCCTTTAGGGTATTTATGGGGTAAAATCTACAACAGCCAGATCTTTTGGGACTGAGAAAGACTAGCCAGAACTAAACTCTTCATAAAGTCAGTGATTTTTTTTTTTTTAATGAGGTATGAAGACTTTTTCTGGGAGCTGTGCCCACAGGGAAGATGGAAGGAAGGAAATTATATTTGAAAGCATATTATCAAGTACATTTTGTTTCCCATATGTGAGGTTTATATAGAAAAGGGAGTGACATAAAGGGAATAGATTGGCAAAGGGTAGGTTTTTATTCAAAACATTTGTTTTTTTTTAGTCAGTTATAAAGTTTCAGAAAAAGAAACTGTGAAAGAAATCCAGGCCATGGCAAGGTTACACATTTGGTTGACTCAGCTTCTTCTGTTGGGCTGTATGCTCATCTCATAAGACTGGGAGACAGAAGAATGGAATCATGGGGCTATGAGGAGGGGTTGGGGGGATTAGCCTTGCTCAGGCATTTACTATCTTCTGGGAGAAGTCAATGGCACCCCACTCCAGTACTCTCGCCTGGAAAATCCCATGGACGGAGGAGCCTGGTAGGCTGCAGTCCATGGGGTCACTAGGAGTCAGACACAACTGAGCAATTTCACTTTCACTTTTCACTTTCATGCATTGGAGAAGGAAATGGCAACCCACTCCAGTGTTCTTGGCTGGAGAATCCCAGGGACGGGGGAGCCTGGTGGGCTGCCGTCTCTGGGGTTGCACAGTGTTGGACACAACTGAAGAGACTTAGCAGCAGCAGCAGATGATTTAATGTATGTTAAGTAACTCAGTTTCATAACAACTTTATGAACCAGGTGGTGTGAGCTCCACTTTTCTGAAAGAGAATTCAGAAAAGTTCTGAGAAGCTGCATAATTTGTGGCTGGATGGACCTTGGGTCTGTCTTCTGCTAAAGCATCTTCTTGTTTCAGTAATGGTTGAGTCATCAACTTGAGCTATATGTGTCCTGATGATCAACTTTGTTATAACAGTCGAGGCCTAGGAGATGCCTACTTAACTATAATCTCCGACTTCTATCCCCTTCCTTTCCTGCTTCCAGAGTGGTTGGGTCTCCAGGACACCAGTCACAGGATTGGGGTGTGTGGGAGAAGGTTGGCAGGAGATCTGAGATTAGATAGAGCTGCTTTCAAATGTCAGTTCTGCCATTTGGTGGCTGTGTGACCTTGAAAAATTTCCTAGCTCCTCTCAGCTTCCATTTCTTTAACTGTTAAGTATAAGCAGTACTACAGATTTTCCAGGGTTTGTGTGTGGAGTAACAGGCATTTAAAACAGGTGGCCATGGTGACTGGCCCCCCGGAAATGTCCATCAGTGGGAGTTGCTGATACTAACAGGTGGTGTGGAGGGAGAATCCTTGCAGATATGTCCCCACTAGCTTTCTTTGTCTTGGTTTTCCATCTTCTCTGTAAGATGTAGCTCTGGCATAATCTATTGCACCATCTCTGAATTCTTACTTTCTGGCAAATCTAATTGCATCTGGTGTCAGTCAAGGTCTTCTATGACCTATAACTTGAAAGAGACTCTGAGAAGAAAACTGGAATCAATGGAAGATAGATGACTGTGACTCCTGGTGGGCAGAAGAGGACAGACCATTACCCTGGATAGTTTATTTGGTTTATAGTGAGCTTGTTTCTGAAATGTTGCTGCCATTGGTGACCAGTGGGTCTCCACTGGATCGCGAGCATCCAATAAATATAGAGCTCCAAATTGTTTTCCCTTAAAGGTTTCAGGGCCTCCCTGAGATAAATAGAAACATTCATTAGCCTGGGCTGTGGTCATTGTGTGAGGAATATATAGTAAATATCACCGTCTCTACTTGGGGAGGAAAAACTCAAGATGAAATCAATCTCCCAGCATCAAAGTTAGTGCCATCCGGTCACCCTTGCAGCCCTACTGAGAGGCTTAACCCTCTCCATAAGGAGCAGCTCCATCAACATCTGCAATGTGGAGACAGTGTCTAGATCAAAGCCACAGGACTCTTGTTCCCCAGAATGCAATGTGATTTTAAATTTAATTCCTTGAGGCCTCCCAGGGTTCGGGTGTGATGGACACTCTCATATATGTCAGGTAAAGACAGGCCAGCTAGAGGGCTCATAGCTGTGGGAGGGAGGACATTAACTGGGCCAGGAGGTTTTCTCTAGATTAATTTGGATTATCTAATGTTGAAAAGTTTTATTCCCTAAATCTTATTCTGAAAGAGGAAGATGTAAAGACTCTTAGAGGACTCAGTGGGTGAGAGTGTGGGTTGTGAGCCAACCGGATTGGCTTCAGGTCTGGACCCTGCCAACTTGCTCACTGGGACCCCTGGATCAAGGAATTCTACACTTTCAGGCACAATTTCCTCACTAGGGAAATGAAGCTGTACCTCCAATCCCACTATTCCTCCTGTTAAAGTCTTGTCCATTGTTTTTTTTTTTAATTGGGATATATCTGCTTTACAGCGTTGTTGTTGTTAGTTTCTGCTGTACAACAAAGTGAATTAGCTAAATGTATACATTTGTCCCCTCCATCTTGGACTTCTCTCTATATCCTACTCCCCATCCCACCTATCCTGATGTGAAGAGCTGACTCATTGGGAAAGACCCTGATGCTGGGAAAGACTTGAGGGCAAGAGGAAAACGGGGTGACAGGAGATGAGATGGTTGGATGGCCTCACAGACTGAATGTACATGAGTTTGAGAATACTTTGGGAGATAGTGAAAGATAGGGAAGCCTGATATGCTGCAGTCCATGGGATTGCAAAGAGTCAGACATGACGTAGTGACTGAATAGCAACAAGAGTCCCAGCTGTCTAGGTCATCACAGAGCACTGAGCTGAGCTCCCTGTGCTATGCAGCAGCTTCCCACTAGCTATCTGTTCTACACGCTGCTGTGCACATATGTCGATCCCAGTCTCCCAGTTCATCCCACCTCCCTGCCTCCTCCAAGTCCACACATCCATTCCCTATATCTGCATCTCTATTCCTGCCCTGCAAATATGTTCATCTGTACCATATTTTTAGATTCCACATGTGTATGTTAATATACAGTATTTTTTTCTTTCTGATTTCACTCTGTATGACAGACTCTAGGTCTATCCACATCTCTACAAATGACCCAATTTCATTCCTTTTTATGACTAATAATCCATTGTGTATGTGTACCACATCTTCTTTATTCATTCCTCCGTCAATGAACAAATAGGTTGCTTCATGTCCTGGCTACTGTAAATAGTGCTGCAATGAACATTGGGGTGTATGTGTCTTTTTAAATTATAGTTTCCTTAAGCTAAAAGTACAACTGCCGTATGACCCAGTAATCCCACTACTAGGCATATACCCAGAGAAAATCGTAGTTCCAAAAGACACGCTTGCCCATTCTTGAAAGTTTAGTTTAGATGCCATCCCTCCGTGAAGCCTTTTCCCGAGTTTCCTTCCCTCCTTGGCACTCTGCCCATGCTGTGTCCACTCTACAGGCCTTTCTCCTATATCATGGTTGTAAAGGTATCTTTATTCAGTAAAAAGGAATAAGTATGAGAACAAGAGATGGAGTCTTGCACTCTTTTTCTCATGTGACTTAAGAAGTTGTTCTCATGTGACAACGCCTTTAAAAGTTCTCGTGTGACAACGTCTTTAAAAGTTGTTGATTGACTGTATGAAAACTCAAACAAAATCTGATTGGTTACCATGGACCAGGCCCCACACACAATGTTTTACATGGATCATCTCATTTAATCCTTACCAAACTCTGGGGCTTCCCTGGTAACTCAGCTGGTAAAGAATCTGCCTGTAATGCAGGAGACCCTGGTTTGTTTCCTGGGTTGGGAAGATCCCCTGGAGAGGGGATGGGCTACTCACTCCAGTATTCTTGGGTTTCCCTGGTGGCTCAGATGGTAAAGAGTTTGCCTGCAATGTGGGAGAACTGGATTCAATCCCTGGGTTGGAAAGATTCCCTGGAGGAGGGTAATGGCAAACCCACTCTAGTATTCTTGCCAGAGAATCCCAAGGACAGAGGAGCCTGCCGGGCTACAGTCCATGGGGTCCCAAAGAGTTTGACATGACTAAGCAACTAAGCACAGACTCTGAAGGGGATATGTGGTTTTGACAGTTTTGAATAAGTCAATTTCTTCGTATAGAGGTTAGGTCATGGTATGAAAGTCGCTGAGTCATGTCCAACTCTTTGCAACCCTGTGGACTATACAGTCCATAGGATTTCCCCAGCCAGGATACTGGAGTGCATAGCCTTTCCCTTCTCCAGCAGATTTTTCCTGACCCAGAAATCGAACCAGGCATTGCAGGCGGATTCTTTAAATTCTGAGCTATCATGGAAGCCTCAGGTCATGCTGTGGTAAGATGCAAACCAAACCAGTTTTAACCATTCTTGTGATTATTAGGAAATGAGGGTTTCCTAAATTAACACTAACAGAACACTTCTTAGATAACAAGCATGGGTCTAGGCATTTATGTGTATCGACTCCTTTAATCCCCACAACAATACCGTGATGTGTAGATAGTAGTATTACACCCATTTCATGGATAAGAAGATGAAGGTATAGAGAGCTTAATTTTCTTAGAATCATATAGTGAGAAAATGGTAAAGATGGGGTTCAACTTTAGATCCCTTATAAGTAGAATCATATAGTCTTTTTGTAAGTGGCTTCTTTCACTTAGCATAATGGCCTCAAGGTTCATGCATACTGCAGTATGGGACAGAATTTCCTCCTCCTTTAAGGGTAAATACTATTTCATTCTGTGTATATGTCACATCTTGTTAATCTGTGGACCTGTTGATGGACATTTGATCTGCCTCCACCTCTTGTATATTAATTATGCTATTACAAACAAGGGTGTGCATGTATCTCTTTGAGATCCTGCTTCCAGTTCTTTTGGGCATATGCTGAGGAGTGGGATTGCTGGATTATATGGTAGTTGTATTTTAAATTTCTTGAGGAATTTCCATGCTGTTTTCTCTAGGTGTTGCACCATTTTACATTTCCTCTAATAGTAGGGCTCACTTTTCTCCACATCTTCACCAAGATTTGTTATTTTCTGGTTTTGTTTCAGATAATAGCAAGCCTAATACACACCAAGCAGTCCCTCCCCATACCCTGCCCCTTCTTCTTGTCTTGAGGTGAAACCAGTGTTGTGGGGAATTTCATCTTCATTATTAAAAGCATTAATAACCTGTTTTGGGAGATAAGTAACATGTCACAGACAAGATCTCTTCTTACCCTCTAGGAGCCTCCAATCTAGTAAAAGAATGATCCAAACATCCTCACGTGCACAAACTGCATTTACCCTCTTGCTTGCATATATACAAAAAAAATTTTGTGAATAAACAAACTCCTAGAATTTGCATTTTTAGGCAGAGTGAATTCTAAAAGAGCAGCTTATTTTCCAATAGTTTATGGTGAAAAATTATGGATAGTGATAGCTTTTTGAAAACATAGTATAAACCCTAGTGAATTGGGGGTGGCGGTGGGACCAAGGGACAAGTGACTTGGATATAGACCATATTGAGAATGTGATTCCAGGGCGGTCTGTGTCCTGCAGAATCCCAGAAGCAAGAGTGACATGAACAAATAGAGAAGAGTAGGTTTACTTGGAAGGTGTAGGAGAGATGGTTTGCACTTAATGAAAAAAGAAATAAAGATTCAAGTCTTGAGGCATACAGGGTTTCAAGAACCCATTATCTTGTCTATATCCTCTAATTCAATGGGATGCTGATAGAGGCCCAAGGAGTTGGTGAAGGAAGAAAATCTCTTTTGACCTAAAATTTGCTTTGAAGAAGAGGTCATTGAACGTGTGGTTCACTGGCAAGAGGTGGCCAAGGCTTTGTCTATGGATCTCACTATGGGAGTGGAAGGGACAGGAAGTGTAGAGCAATGGCTTCAGGTTCGTTCTTGTCCCCTTTTGATCTTAACAATGCCCTTCACCTTGGCTCTTTCATAGTTTGTCCTGTTACATGCAGGGTTTCTGGCACAGGAAATGGAGTAGTTGTTCCAAAACACCAGCATCTGTTCTGCCACCTCTTTATAGAAGTAATAATGTTTCACCTTTTAATTCCTTCTGTTCCAGTGTTAACATCATGAATGTCCAAGGCTTGCCTTATGATTTTGACTCTTGTGCTATATAATATTCTGCTGGCTATGCATGCCTATTCTTTCTCATAAATGACCTCTTTCATACCCTTATACTTGGGAGGAAGAACAGAAGTCTGATTTTGCTTTAATGACATTGAATTCCTTCAAGAACATCTTAGTTATTGAGCCAAGAAGTTTTTTTTTTTTTTTTCATTGCTTCATCCCTCAGAGTCCATTTCAATCTTACCTTTGTGTAACAGTGTGGTTTCATTTCACTCCTTTCCATCTCCCATGGAAGGCTAACAATGATCCTTAACCAGGTTCAACAGTCCATTTCATCCCTATGATTGTTCAAGATGTTAGAATTTAATCAAAGCTGCCCTTTGGGAGAATTGCTAATATTCTGCATAAGGTCTCCTGATACTTACTGGGGGTTTTAGGAGAAATTAATAAACAGCACCCCTCTTAGCTGTTTTCTATTTATAACATATTAAAAATGATATAGGAGTTTAGAGAGATAAGGATAAAATGTTTTATTATATTACTGACAAAATTGGTGCCTGGAGATGCTTTATCCTGGCACCTGGCAGACAACTGGGTTTTGAAAGTTACTCCCTGTTCCTCCAGCTGAAACTTAATCTGACTGCTCACAGGCTACCTTACAACTACTTTCCGCTCACAATAAGGACTTCCTGTTTCTCCTCCACTGACAGGAAATGCCCCTTCATTTCCTTCTGCCCCAGGTGGTACTTGACCTCCTCTTCTCCAGGGCAAAAATGGAAGAGCTGCAGGGAAAGAACAATTATCCAGAAGGACAACTATTCTGGGAAGTATTTTAGAAATATTCTGAATGGCATTTGGTCATAATTCTGTCCCTTTTCCCTGCCTGCCACCTCCAACCCCACGCTTGTTTTCCCAGAACACGTGGTGCCTATTATTCAAAAGTGACCTTTTTTACCCTCTTAGGATTGGTCTTTGCTTGGGAGGAAGAAGAGAAGCCATCAATCTATGAGATCTTTAGATGGTCCATGGTGTAGATACACCTTGAATCCCAGGCTAAACATCCAGGGCAGTCAGATGCTTGCTGAGTACACAGATGTTTTCAAAAGAAGGATGAATCACTGCAATTGGTGAAGCTAGAAGTGTAGGTTTTGAGGAGATCTTATCTTACAAGATTTTGGTGGGTTCTATAACTTCACACACAGAGACAGAAAACAAAGTGATCAACTTAGAAAAGCAGGGAAATTTCATTTTGATCTCAAGCACAGCTTTTTCACACCCTTCTAATAATCATCATATTTATTAAGGACAAAGATTTGAAACCTATGACGTTTGTATCTTCATGGTCTTCTCATTGATCTTTTTCACAGATAATCCCTTCAAGGGTCATAGACCTGTGTTTTGTGTTGGGACCACAGACACACATATGCTCTTACCAAGGGGATATTTAATTCCAGCATAATCTTGTTCTATGAAATAGAAACCAATTTCATCTCTTTAGGAGATACATGAGTTGTTCACATACACCAGAGGTCCCAAGAAGTGTCCTGCTGATCCCAGAGACACAGCAGATGTTTTTTTGTCCCTCAAGACTATATTAAAACATTGCATTTGAGTGTCTGCAGGCAGACAGGCCTCCCCAGGTCTTCCCAGTCCCGCAATCCTGTAGTTCACCTCTTGCCCCACACAGTGATCCTTCCTGCATGAGCCCTGTGGCCATTTGGATTTGTGACTCCTGACTTAGTATACTTTTTAAAGATCAATTATGATAGAAATATTGGGTTGCCCGAAAAGTTCATTCAGGTTTTTCTGTAACAGTGTATGGAAACCTGAATGAACTTTTTGGCCAACTCAATAGATCCCCAACTAAACAATCTACGCCCTCTTCACCATCAATGTAGATGAAATAAGGTTTACTTTAAAGTGTCATTCAAGTTGAATGTGAAGTGTGTGTGCCGACTCTTTGCAACCCCTCATGGACTGTAGCCCATCAGGTTTCTCTGTCCATGGGATTTTCCAGGTGGGAATACTCGAGTGGGTTGCCATTTCCTACTCCAGGGGATCCTCCCAAACCAGGGATTGAACCTGCGTTCCCCGTGTCTCCTGCATTGGCAGGCAGATTCTTTACATGAAGTGTAGCTAGTGAGTTCTTAACTCCTCACTTGATGTATTTTTGAGATGCTTTACTTACTTTCTCAATGCTGCCAACCCCTTCTCTACTCTGAGGACACCAATCATTTAGGATTATTTTAATTGTATATAAATTCCAAAGATGCAAAATTTGGGTTACAGGATATATTTGGGCTTGAGCGCTTTAGCAGGGGGGCAAAGGAGTGGGGGAAGAAACCATGTTTAAAACATTTTTTAAAAAGTCTCTACTCTGTGGTGCCCTGGAGGCTCCACTCACTCTATAGAGTCGTTATAGCCCACTGCTTCAGACATGTGTATTCTCGGTCTACTGCCTGTAAACATCTGGGTTTGTGGCCCTGCTCCCTGCAGATACAGGGGCTAGCCATGATCAACTGTTCCCCTTCCATCACCAGCAGGAGTATTTGGGATATCTGCCTATTGATACTAGGGTTGACCACTTGGAAAATTTGGGCCCCTTTTAGGCTGCATCTTCCAGGATCCCTGAATACCAGGGAATCCCTTGTTCTAAGATCTCGAGAGGCCTCTGGGAGTGGGTCTTCCAGATGGAGGTCTATGTCTGAATTCCATTCCTCATCCTTCCATGGAAACATTGAATGTCACCACAGTGTACCCACTGGTCTGTCACAGGGGTAATATCTTTAAAATGTATTAGTTTGCTTTCCTTTTCTCCCTTTCTGGATACAGGCTCAGCCTCCCACAGGCAGACATGTTGGCCTGAAGAACAGACTGTATTACAAAAGGGATGCTAAGGGAAAGAGCAAGGACATCTTCAGATTTTGATATTTAAAATAGGGTCTTGAGAAATGTTTTTTGAGTCCCCCATCTCCCCTTTATATCAATACCTAAGACTGGATTGGATCAACAAATAAGCAGAGTCCTGCCCAGGGTGAGGAAGTTGTTCATGGCAGCCAGCTCCTCTGGTCTGGGGAGGACTGGATGCAGGAAAATGATGAGGCTGCCTACACTATCCACTGTCTTATAAAAAGTGTACCGAGAATACAGACAAAAAGGGGGAAGGGAGATGGTAAGATGTGCGCTGCCCGTTTTTCCTTCACCAGGTTTAGGCTTGAAGGGAAACATGTGTGGGGTAAGTAAGGCTAATGCCAGACAGAAAGGCCCCCCACTCTTTGTTTCTCTGGAGTGCGGCCATGGGACATCACCCCTTGGCTCAGAACAGAGAAGCCAATAGTGAGTTGCCCTAATGCCTCTGTCAGGAAGGGTCTGGATTGTGTGCCAGTGGGCCTGTTCAGGGGGCTGATACTGCAGCAGTGACCCTTGACCCAGGATGTGGTGGTGAGTAGTTCCTGACCGGCAGCCCATAGAAACCAAACTATGGTGAGTCAGCACACGAGTACCATCTGAATCAGAAGAATGAGCCTGAGTTACACCAGCTTCAACAAGGAAGGCCAGCAGAGCCTGGGGGCACCCAGGCCGGCCAGGACTATTGTTCTAGAGGTCAGGCCAGCCAAGCCCCACAACTCCAGTATAAGATTGGTGCACCCACAATGTCCCTAGGGACTCAAACACTCGACTCTTCCATACACCTTGATGCCAAGTTAGGGAGAGAGGCTGTGGCATGTAAAGGTGAGCTGGGACCCTGAGCATCCTTCTCTAGAGAGACTGAACATGATTGTAAGGAACCAGTTACATTATTAAATCAGATTATGTCTAAAGTGAGTTAAGTTAGGAACCTGGCAGAAAGATGACATTAACCATAGACTAATTATTTGTCCACCTTGCACATCTGAGTTGTTTGAGTTAAACTTTTTGACCCTATTATATGTATAGGCAGATGGAAAAATTCTGGTCCTTCCTCTAAGAAGTCAGCACAATTTTTAGCCAGGAGAATTAGATGAATGTTTCAAGCCAGGAGACTGTCATCTAGAAAATTATCTCTTGTATTTAATATACAAAAGGTACAAGCCAGGCATGAAATACTGCAGCCCTTTTTAAGGCCAGCCAACAATTCTTTGCTTACTGAATAATAGATCTGTGTAATTCTTTGTTTACAAGTCACTTTCATAAGAGAAATCTCATTTCACCCCTTTCATGGTAGGGATCCCTGTGAGCTAGATAGGAATGCTTATTTTATATAGAGATAGCAAGGAGAGTACTAAAATCACTAGCCCAAGATACCGAATTTGTAGAGTGTGGCTGGGCTTAACCTCACCTCGGATTCCAGGTCTGGCTTTTCTAAATTTTCTAAATGACAGTCTCCTGGCTTGAAATGTTCATCTAATTCTCCTAGTTAAAAGTTGTGCTGAATTCTTAGAGGAAAGACCAGATTCTTTCCATCTGCCTCTGCATATAACTAGGTCAAATAATTTAACTCACACAACTCAGACATGCAAGGTAGACAAAGAATTAGCCTGTGATTAATGTCATCATTTTTTTAAGTCCCTAACTTCTTCTTAATCCACTTTAGACATAATCTGATTCAATAATGTAAATGGTTCCTTAGAATAGTGTTCCGTCTGTCAAGGGCCTTTTAGTTTTCTCTAACCCACTTCTAAGCTGGAGGCACACTCAGTGTCAGTGCAGTGTGAGAAGAATTGTGGTCACAAGGGTGTGGGGGTTGTGGTGGTGTCAAACAAAGAGCTTGAACTAATGAAGGATGGGTGACCCAAGCATGCTTTGAGGCTTTCTCTCAAGTCGATTGTATATCCTGGTAAGTTGATGGCCCTGTAAAAGGATTCTGGCAAGTTGAAACATACTACCTGTTTCTTAGGTTAGTTATTTAAAAATTTCCCTTTTAGAGTCCTCAGGGTGCTGAGGCCTGATAAATTCTCCTCTGTCTTGAGGTCAGTGTGGCTCCAATAAAAGGAGAGACCCAGAGTGCTGTGGCAGGAACATGTGTCCCACACTGCGATCTTGACCTCAGAGGACCGTGAAAATGTGTCAGTTATGAAACCAGGACATATGTAAATGGAACATAGGTGTTTGTGAAAGTTGACTCCATCCAGTGAACAAGACCCTCCTCCCTTAGAACAGGAGTCCCCAACCTCCAGGATCCTAATGCCTGATGATCTGAGGTGAAGCTGATGTAATAAAAATAGAAATAAAGTACATAACAAATGTAACGTGCTCAAATTATCCTGAAACTGTTCCCCACCCTCACCCATCTGTGGAAATTTGTCTTCCGTGAAGCTGGTCCCTGGTGCCAAAAAGGCTGAGGGTGTGATTAGGAGGGTGAACCTCCTAAAGGCTGCCTTAGAGGGTGTGTTGAGGAAGTGTTCAGGAGGGGAAATGCCCAGGCAGAGGTTTTAAAAAGCAAGTGGGGATTGGCAGATAGTGTCGTGGGTGATTCCAGGCAGAAGAAAGAACACATACAGAGTACAGGAAGAGAGGGGGAGAAGTAACACTGAGATGACTGCAAGTAGGCTTGCTTGCCTGGACCACAGATTGTAAGAAAAAGATGGTCTATCTGCAGATGTAAATGGGCCAGACTGAAAAGAGCCTTGAGGCCTTGGTAGCCATTAAAGATGTTATAATAGCAAGAATCCACCCCCTTCACATCATGAGCTAGGCACAAAGGGTTTTATAGGTTATTCAAAGCACAAGTTGACTTGGCTATGTTTCCAGAACACAGTATACAAAAAGGGGGATGGGGAAGGAAAGCAGCTTGAATCATCATACAGAGATAGATTATCTCTGATACACAAATCAGACAAGCACACAAAAAAATAAAATTATAGGGCCATTTCATTTATGAGTCTAGATTAAAGAATCTTAATATAGTTCACAGATAATCTAATAACTTTTTAATGCATTGTGATCAAATATAGTTTCTCAAGAGAAGAGTGATTCAACATCAGAAAATTTATTAATGTGGTTTACTGTACAGACTCAAAGACAAAACTATCTGAGAATTAGCTCAGCGTTTCCTATTTGCTATGCTTTTTCTTTAAAAACAATTCTTTTTCTGGATAAGCTTGAAAGTTGGGCTTTAATTTTTATTCTTCTGGTTACTCCTAAATTTTTGAAAGCCATATTTATAGCTATTCCCCTATCAGGTTACAAAATGTGTCGGCACTTACGGCCCCCAAACAACACAAGGGGAGTACTAGAGCACACGCCCACCTGCCTATGTTTGTTCATACTCCACCTCCATCCCCTAATTCTTTTGTTAGCATTTCAAGTTTCTTTTCCTCCTCCAAGACTGAGTATATTTTTTCTTTTCCTGTTACCCTTTTGATTGTCCTCACCTGTATCCCCATTTCTGCCTCTTTCCCTTCCACCTTCCATCTTCCTTCCTCCTCATTCTGTTCCTCTGTATTTAAACTAAAAAATTTTTGAATTTGTTTATTTTTGCTTACTTCCCATCTCTTTGTTTCCTTCTGCACTCATTTCTCATCTTCCTGTAGAATATCTCTCAAATGGCTTCAGTGTTGGTATTTTTTCCTTTTTTGGTGACATCTCACAAGTCTGAAATAGGATTGTGTCTTTGTTTTTGAATATTAGCATAATAGGATATAATATTCTAGGGTTAATGATCTTTTCATTAACCCTATTCTAGGGTTAATGGGCTTCCCTCATAGCTCAGTCGGTAAAGAATCTGCCTGCAATGCAGGAGACTGGGTTTGATTTCTCAGTCAGGAAGATCCCCTGGAGAAGGAAATGGTAATCCACTCCAATATTCTTACCTGGAAAATCCCATGGACAGAGGATCCTGGTGGGTTACAGTCCACGGGGTCGCAAGAGTCAGACACGACTTAGCGGCTAAATCACCACCACCACAATGATCTTTTCAGCAGTTTGAAAATACTAGCACTTGGTATTCATGGATCCAATGCAGCTGAGAAATCAGACTTTAATTTCAGGATTTTGGGAAGGAGATTGGCTTCCCTCAGCCACTTCAGAAGCCTTTGTCTTGAATTTTTTTTGTTTGTTTGTTTTTGTTTTTAGTTAGTAAAGAGTCTCAGTTATATTTCCGTCTTCTTAAAATTCCCTATAGTCTGAAGTCTTCCTGAGCCCTCAGGTCTGTCTTTAGTTCTGGAAAGTCTCATCAGTCATTTTTTTCACATTATTTTTCTCTCTTTCGTGGACATTCCTTCTTCTGTTCTTCATATCTTCCATCTTTATGTTTTCCCTACCTATGTCCTTGCTGATGTTTGGGTTGAGGAACTCTCCCAGGACTCTTTCAGCTCTCTAATCTGTGATTTAATTTAGTCCATTCTGCTGTTAATCCATTCTACTGAGTTTTCATTTCAATGTAATAACTTCCATATCTAGCTTTTAAACATTTTAACATCATTGAGTTTAGCCCTGCTTTGTGTTTAGCATTAATCTGGCTTATGTTGTGTTAAATTCTATGTATTCATTATACTTGCTTAAAATTCCTATTCCATTACACAGCTGGTTCTGTTGTGTGTGTGCATCATAGATAGTCCAGCTTGGCATGACAGTCTCTCTCTAGCTGCTCATGACTACAGCCCCATAGGCTGAGCAAAGCACCTCAGTCTACTATGAGCTCATCAGCCCTAGTGCCCTAAATCAACGATATTAGGCAGTATTATAAAGGGAATGCTTGTGTTTCTTCCCAAGTTCACATATTGAAGCTCCAACCCCCAGTGTAATGGCATTTGGAGGCAACTAAGTTTAGGGGAGGGTAGAGTTTCATGAATGGATGGATTAGTTTTTTGAGGAGGAGGAGGAGACTACAGCAGCTCTTTCTCTGCCATATGAGGACATGGGAGCAGGCAGCCATCTGCAAGCCAGCAAGGGAGCCCTTACCAGAGCCCAACCCTGCTGGCACCATGATCTTGAACTTCTAGCCTCCAGAACCATAGGAAATATCTGTCACTTGCCCCAACTCATGTTACAATGCCAACGAAACAACTATGATGTTTCGTTCAGCTGAGTTAAGCCTAAGCTGAGTAACTCAAACTCCAATGCAGTCTTCATGTTTTGGTGGACAATTCCCTTGAAAATACTTACCTGTTAGACACAGTCTGGCAAGAATGATGAGGATGTGGCTAATTTAGTGTGTATGAAGTTCTTTCACTTTAGAGAATTACAAAAAAAGAAAAATCACTGCTTTATTTCTCGCAAAAGAGTCATTAGGGTGGAACACAGCATTAGTGCAGCTAAAGAAAATAAAAGCGTAAAACCAAAAAGTAAGCCAAAACTAATATTTTTGGAAAAGATGAGAAAAGGAAAGACTCCTTAAGCTGTCTGAGGCAGAAAGAAATATTTATGGATAGTAAAACACAAATTCATGAAAAATTTATATCTCCAGCTCTTAATCCAATAGCTCGAGGGAAAAACACATCATTCTTTTATTCTGTCACTACTTTGACTTCATAGCCTGTCAGTCTCATCAACCAAACTGAGACAAATTCTCTTGAAAACCATTAGGAACCCAAAGTCAACATTCAGGGCCTTTATCCCCTCTGTCATCCTCTGCTAATTAAGTCAGATACATTTTCAAATAAGCCGTGGATTATCATTTTAGTGCAAACTCTCCTCATCTGTACCCCAGAGGAAAGCAGGGGGAAAAAAGTCAGAACATGGGTTAGCTACAGCCAGCAATCAATAATTCTATCCGCTCTTTTCTGTCAAGTTTAATGTCACCCCTGTCTTTTATTTCCCTAAAAACTTCCTTATTTTCTAATTTGTGTTTTATTTCTAAATATCTTATGTTCTTTCCCTATAGGTTCTTTTTATAAACCCCATCTGCTGTATGTCTTCTTCTTATATTAATTTCAGGAAGCATTATTTAAAATACTAGTGTGCTTAGGTTGAATGAAGAGATAGGAGTGGGTAATGGTTTTTATACTAAATAACATTGTTTATGTGTTCAGTTCAGTCGCTCAGTTGTGTCCGACTCTTTGCAATCCCATGAATCGCAGCACGCCAGGCCTCCCTGTCCATCACCAACTCCCGGAGTTCACCCAGACTCACGTCCATCGAGTCAGTGATGCCATCCAGCCATCTCATCCTCTGTCGTCCCCTTCTCCTCCTGCCCCCAATCCCTCCCAGCATCAGAGTCTTTTCCAATGAGTCAACTCTTCGCATGAGGTGGCCAAAGTACTGGAGTTTCAGCTTTAGCATCATTCCCTCCAAAGGAATCCCAGGGCTGATCTCCTTCAGAATGGACTGGTTGGATCTCCTTGCAGTCCAAGGGACTCTCAAGAGTCTTCTCCAACACCACAGTTCAAAGGCAACAATTCTTCGGTGCTCAGCCTTCTTCACAGTCCAACTCTCACATCCATACATGACCACTGGAAAAACCATAGCCTTGACTAGACGGACCTTTGTAAAAAAGGGTTAATCCCTGTGCTACTAAAAAAAAACAATTCTTATTATTAAGAGTAGGAATTAGATGTTCAGTGCATATCTACATTAAAATACAAAACTGCATATATAATCAGAAAAATATGTATAATTTGAATTTGAGTGGTAATTTAAAAATGTTTACTTGTTTGCATGTTTTTCCTTGCTAATAGAAAGTACATAGTAAAAGATCAGAAACCTTGTATCATAAATGTTCATATCACAGAATCTAGGAGTTGCTTATCTCTATTAGAGGTTCAGTAATTTTTAAAAATTAATGAAAACATGAATTAGTCATGATACTTGAGGTTGATTATGATCTTCCATAGACTATCCATGTGATGTTATTCTATAAGCTAAGAAACGGGATATGTCAGTTGCCTTTGAGCTTAAATCCTGAGATTCCAATTTTGTAAATGTATTATTTATCAAATTGCTACATAACAAATTATCACAAATCTTAGTGTCTTAAAACAATATTGTTCCTTGGTTTCTGTGTATCAGAAATCCTGGTGCAGTTTAGTTGAATCTTCACCAGCTACAATCAAGGTGTTGGCTTGGGTTGTGGCCATCTCCAGGTTTAGTTGAGGGTACATTAGCTGCTAATTCTAAACTCACTCCCCTGGTTACTTGTGGGATTCAGTCCTCTGTGGGCTGTTGGATGGAGGGGCTCAGTTTACTGCTGGCTCTTGGCCAGAAGTCACTCGCAGTCCCATGCCATGTGGGCTTCTCCTCTTGTGTCATTCATCTGGCCTCATTGGAGAAGGCAAGCTAGAACTGAAGAGAGAAGACCGTCAAGTCAAGCCAGTCTTTTGTAACCAATCTCAGAAGTGACACTCCATCACTTTAGCTGTGTTCTGTTAGTTACTAGTAAATATGAATACCAGAAGGCAGGGATCCTTGGGGGCCATTTCAGAAGGCTGCCTACCACAACAGCCGTGTGAACTTGGTAATGACCTCCTTTTGCTCAATTTCCTCTTTTACAAACAGAACTACTAATAGGATCTACCTGTGGAGGCATTTGAGAACGTGCATATCAGTGGCTTAGGAAAGTGCTCGATTTAGAGCAAAAGTCAATATGTGTTAACTATTGCTGTTACTTTTTAGTTATGTCGACTCTTCTGCACGTAGATTACTTATTTGTAAAGTAAGTGAGGATCAGATGATCTCCAAGTCCCTTTGTAAGCCGGAGGAAACTTGATTCTCTAGTTCCGGGAGTTTAACAGTTTTGGACTTAACATTAGTGTTTTTTCCTTCATCCTTATAATATCTCATTATGATCATGTTTTTATTTTTTATCTCCTATTTTTTAAAATAATTTTTATTTGTTAGAGTGTAATTGATTTACAATGTTGTGTTAGTTTCTGCTGTACAATGAAGTGAATCAGCTATATGTATACATATATCTGCTCTCTCTCAAACCTCACTCTCCCAGCTCCGTACCACCCCTCTAAGTCATCACAGAGCTGAGCTTCCTGTGCTTTGTAACAAGTTCCAACTCCCTATCTGTTTTATACATGGTAGTGTATATAAGTCAGTGCCACTCTCCCAGTTTGTCCCCCTCTCTCCTCCCCATGCTGTGTCCACAATGATCATGTTTTTTAAACCTGGTCTACCTGAAGGAGCTATCCTATTATTTATTGCTTGAAGCAATGCAGACATTGATGAGGGACCCCACCCTAAGAGTCAGAAGAAACATTTTAGAAGTTATAGTCCCCACTCTGCTAGTTGAGAGGCTGCAGAGAAGTCCTTCGACACTTCTTAGCCTCAGTTTCACTCATGGATAGGGGTGGGTGAGTTGGAATGAATGATCTCTAATGGATAGGGGTGGGTGAGTTGGACTGAATGATCTCTAGTATTCCTTCTGGTTATCATGGTCTTTGGACCTAATGTCCATTCGCTGCCTATGCTGGTCCTTAATTTTTCCTTATCTGTATTTTATCCATATTTACATATGGATAAGATTTTCTTTTTAAATTTTTTTAATTGAAGGATAATTTTATAGTATTGCATTGGTTTCTACCAAGCATCCACATGAATCAGCCATAGGTTTACCCATGTCCCCTCCCACTTGAACATCCTTCCCACCTCCCTCCCCATCCCACCTCTCTAGGTTGTTACCAAGCAGGGCTAAGATTCTGAAATGAGTTTTCAGGCATTTTTAAGAATATCCTCAATTGCATAAAGATTATGGGTTTGATAGAAATATATAACTTTAGGAGGAGCTATTAAAATGTAAAGGAATTACTATGAGAATTAAACCTCAAGGATAACTTTATAGAGGCCATTTCTATGAAATCAAAGAAAAATGGAGTCAAGTGATTTCATCTGTGTGCATCAGGGGAAAAATGACTCCCAGCTGAAGAAAAAGGACCAACTGGAATCCTAAGTGAAAATAAAATTGGGTTTTTTTCCTGTAACAATCTTAGTCATTGGAGATTTCCTGACGTCTCACTTGTGCCTCAGAAATAAGTCTAGGTGTATATAAGCTGCTGCGATAAAATGAGGAAACTTGAATGAAAAACAAACCAGACCTTGTCCAACCAAAGAGGTTCATACATTTCTGGTCATTTTGATAGAATGCTATTATAGCTTCATCAATTTGAAATTCCTTTTCTGAAACTACCTACAGAATCTGAGGCAAATCTCTTTGAACATGCTCGTTGATGGAAAACTCTATTGTCCATTGTTTGAAAACAAATCCATACTCAAAGAAATATTTAAAAGTAAACATCATGGATTGAGTGACCAAGCTGGGTCACACTTCTTAGCATATAAAATAACAACAAAGAGTGATTTTATCTTGTATTTAAAAACTAACTCTACAGGCAGTTCAAAAGATAACCTCAAATTGTTGATTCTACATTGAAGAAAAACTCTTACATGCTTTTTGGTATGTTTCTGCAAAAATACCACTTTCAATATGTGTTCAGTGTTCCTTGAATCTGAACCACCTTGACAGTCAATTTGAATTTCTGGTTCTGCACCTTAGGAACTATGTGAAATTAGTAAAGAGACAGTATTCCTGGACTTCATTTTCACATATAATATAGAATAATAATGCCAGAGATGTGATGAGTATTAAATGAGGTGATCAGTGAATATATCTCACAAACACCAGTGGATAATCACCAAGATGGTTATCAACATTAATAGTGTTATTTTATGCATGATTTCCATCTTGATTTAACAAACTCACTAAACTAGTAAGTTAAGCAATATTTCAAAGATGATGATTGTAGTAATAACAGTAGTGACGTTTTGGGAATTTTTACATGGTACTTGTCAGCACCATGCCAAGCCCTTAAATAATCACAATCAACTGAGTTTCCATTTTATAGGCAAGACAACCAAGGTTTAGCAAGACTAATTTTGCCCTAATTACAAAGGCAGGAAGTGATGGAGCTGAGATTCAGACCCAGATCCAAATGATCCCAAACCAACTCTCTTAAGCCTTTGCTAAACTGCTCCCATTTCCAGGACATGATATAAAGAGAAAAGGAATGCAGGAGCCCCGCTAGTTATATCATTCCAGTAATTTTGAGAACATAAGAGAGTTAACCTGGGAAATTTTAGAAAAAAATCCCAAAGTCCAGAACAGACTTGAAATCTATTTACTCATTCCCTGGGGGTTGAATCTACATATTAGTGTTGAAAAACAACTCTTCAGTTGATTTCAACATGTTAGCTAAATTGGAGATTCCATTTATTAAACACTCAGCCCCTTATGTAGACCAGCTCAGTGATTAAGACTTTGGGCTTTGGAGTAAGAGTATTCCAATTGTTGTTTGACTATTCACAAGCTGTGAAAACAAGGACAGGTCACTTCTTTTCTCTGAACTTTGAAAATGATACTAGCAACATTGTTTATTTGTGGTGAAAATAAAATAACCAATGAAATGTTCCCAGCACAATGCTGGATCCTAGGTTGTGTCCAGAGTGGATAGTATTTTGTACTGGGTTAGCCAAGATAATCATTTGAATTTTCCCACAAGATATTATGTGCTGTTCTTAGTCACTCAGTCCCGTCTGATTCTTAGTGACCCCATGGACTATAGCCCACCAGGCTCCTCTGTTCTTGGAATTCTCTAGGCAAGAATATTGGAGTGGGTTGCCGTTCCCTTCTTCAGGAGGTCTTCCTAACCCAGGGATTGAACCTGGGTCTCCTGCATTTCAGGCAGATTCTTTACCATCTGAGCCACCAGGAAAGCCCCATTAGATGTTATGGAAAAACCCAAATGAGCTTTTTGGCCAACTCAATATTCCACATTCACGCCCTTGACATTTTTTGTTGCTTTGTGAAACCTTTAAGTATGTATTTTTCAGTCCTTGGGTGGAAGCCGGAGGATATTCCTGGACCTTAAAATCTCTCTCAAATTGTTAATTTTACACCATTTTTAAAGAGTAGCATGAGACTTGTATTTTGTGTAGCAGGAGACTGACAATATTTAGCAACAGAAGCCATAAATTATTTATTCTTGGAGTAATGCAGGCCACTTACTAATGAGAAGAGTAATTGGGTGCCTTGATTAGTTAATAGTGGTGTTCTGAAAATGACCATTTACAGGTTTTTATAGACAGGTGGGTTTTTTTTATGTAGATGTTGCCCTTTCCCCTTATAACTTGTTTACTTTGCTCACACAGGTGTAGACATCGGGTCCTTTGAATTAGTCTTTTCAGTGAGTGTTTAATGAAGATGAGTAATTGCTTGCAGCTGCGTGTATCTGTAGAGATTTGTTTTCCTTTTAGTGGGGGACAAGATAATTTGCCAGGCAACTTTGGAAAGTGTAGTCTTCGTTGTCGCTGTATGCTTGAGGGTGACTTTGCCTCTTGCATCGAAAGGCCGCTGAAGCTTCACCCTCCACCATAAGACATCATGGTAGCTGGGGCACAGACAGACAATTCTTTCTTTAGAGGGTTTTTTTCCCCTTCAATAAAATAGGTAATACGTATGGCTTCATTTTGAGTGAAGACTGTAAACATGAATAGTTGATAGATTTCTCAGGATGGAGAATAGCAATTTCAAGGGACTGCATCCTTCTAACTTAACATCTAAAATATCTTTTGAAGATGAGATATTAGGATGTGATAAATAGAGCTTGGCTATACAGATGTGGGCCTAAAGGAACACTGGGGTAGGATGAACCACTAAAGGTCTGATGTGATAATTCTGGGAAGCGCCTCTTCATCATCTTCAGCTTTCACTGGAAGTTCTGAAAATAGCAATATAGAAAACCAATTTCATTGCCCCCTGATGGCAAAGTTGGATGTGTGTCCTGATGCAGCAATGTGGTTATGGATCCTGAGAGCTGGCAGATGATCTGTTTCTCTGTGTTGATGGATTTAAAGATAGGTGTGAGGATTCATTTCTGCCTGCCATCCCTGCCCTAATCTTCATGGCTTGGAGGAACCACAGCTGACTTGGGAATCAGGGAAAGGCAACAATGGCTCCTTCAGAATTACCTGGCCTGGTCAACCTCCAGCTTCTTCCATTTTCCCCCTGATAAAAACTGGGTTTTCCACTGCTGGTGTTGTTGAAAATAGGCTTTGAGATCTACTTGGGAACAGGATTTTCTAGAGACCTTGTAAGGGGAAAAATGTGATTATGGCTCATAGCTCTGACATTTACTGGTTCTGCGATCTTGGATGATCTACTACTGACCCATCTTGGCCTTGGATGTCTAACATGGGTGATAACACTTTCCTATGTCAGCATTGTTGTGAAGATGAAAATAGTCTTCAGGGGTTGGAAGAAACCACATATCATAAAATACTGAACAAGTGAAAACATTTTGCTTGTTCATTTTTCTGGTTTATGCATGGCAAGCAAATAAAATGAGTGGGTAGGAAGAATTTCTTATTAGAAATGTATATTTTGATTCTTGGGTGGTGGCTCACTTCTCTATTCTGTAAAACCAGTCAGCGTGATCTTCAGTCTTGTTAAAAGTAAGCCATCAGTGATAACACAAATCTCAAGTTGACATTCCCTTATATATGCTTGGGCTTGCCTAAGGGAGGTGATCCCACACAGTAATAGAAGGGCACAGTTAAGTGTCTTGGTTCAAATGCCCTTGGAGCCTCAGACAAGCTGTGGAACCTTGATCTCTCTGTTGCAGATTTTCTGGTAGGATATTTGTAGGAGTAAATGTCTAATGTCCTGAAAAAACTGAATATCATATAGTAAATGCTATTATTTCAAAGAATTACTAAAAAAAATACAGTATTTGGAGATAGGAGCTTATGTTCCTATCTTTGTCATTAGATTGGAAAGGAAATTATTTTTTATAATTCTTCCTAATGACTTTTCCTGTATAACTTGAGTTTCTTTGGCATGTGTAACTGACACAAACTTATACCTCATAATACACATGATTTCTGAAGAAGCTATTCTATGCCAGGAATTCTAAGTTTCTCCCATTTTGTTTGTGAGCTGGGCATTATTTTTATTTCCATTTTTATAGAAGGGGCAACCAAGGCATCATAAAATCAAGTGATTTGACCGAGATACTTAACCAGTAGTAGGGTTGGATCTAAACTCATATCTGGGATCCTTCAAACCATGTGTCCTATACTCCATACAACTCCCCAACATCATGCTTTCTAAAGAGGCAGAGTCATGCTTTCTTCCTTAAATGGCAAAGGAAACCAAATATTCATCTTATACCATAAGTATTATTAGGGTTGTGGGCAAATGTTTTAATATTGTAACACTGATATACATTTATGAGGAATATTTAAGGAGAATCCTATCAAATCTTTAAAATCTGGGATAAATGTATATACTGCTAAGAATCTGCCTGCAGTGAAGGAGACCTGGGTTTGATTCCTGGGTTAGGAAGATCCCCTGGAGAAAGAAATGGCAACCCACTCCAGTATTCTTGCCTGGAGAATCCCATGGACAGAGAAGCCTGGCAGGCTACAGTCCGTTGGGTTGCAAGAGTCGGACACGACTTAGTGACTAAATCACCAGTGAGGCTTAAACATAGTCATATTAGCTAACCTAGTTGCAAATACTGTTCTAATGTGCTTGTGCATGATATCATAGGATGAACTGGTTTTTAGCAAAAGGAAATTGTTATCTTGTGAAGCTGCTTTGGTGGAGGAGAGTGCTATCAATATGATAAAACTGAGCAAACAGGTTTTCACCTCTGCCCAGCTAGCTGCCTGTTGAGCCACTAGAGGGCAGTGTTAGCATTGGAATGACAAATTCTTCAACTTGGGAAACCTGTGTGTGAAATGCAGAGTATTGAGAAATTTCCTATACAGAAAATGATTTGATGAGACAATTTGATATGATAGGAGATACCACATGATCGAAATTGGATTCTGCTGTGTTACTGGCAACATACATCCTGAAAGGAATTCTGGAGGTCATGTGCCTGTGGGTGGTGGGGATGGAGGAGGTGGTTGCCTCAAGCCCCAAGACAAACCAGGCAATTTGGGACTAAAATCTCTCCTCCTCACCTTTGTATCTCAATTCCTATTTTACTTTTCCATTTGCAAATTGTAGGCGCTAGTGTGAATTAAACCTTCCCTTTCCTTCAAACTGCAATCATGACCACTGTAGACCTCAATTCCTCACTTAATAAGTCTCCTGAGAACTTCAGTTCTTGTCACAGATGTCATCTTGCTTATCTTGGTTAGAGGTCTGTGGGGACTGCTGTTCTCAGGCTTTTTTTCCTAGATAGGATAAAGTCTTTGAGATTTCAAATATCCTTCCTGTTTGGCTGTGGAGCAGAAACTGGATTGTGGGGCAGTGGGGGGGCATTTTGTCTAACTTGGAGTTGATCGAGTGACTTCCAAGTCTCAGTGATAATTTCCAGGTGTGTGACCTTCCTTACCCTTTACCCACCACGCTGCTCCTAGTAGGGCTACAGAACAATCAGGCTGGAGGGGTGGATGAGTATCTAGAACAGGATTCTTAGATTTAGAAAATGTTTGCTTGTTCAAAATTTTATTCATGTTATTTCTTGAAGCATGCCACCTTCTTTTTAAATGAAAATTTTATTCTTCAGATTGTAGCTTTTCATGCAATTGTAAGAAATAATGCAGAGATCCCATTTATGCCTCACCTAGTTTACCCTTTTGGGATTATCTTGCCAAACTACAACACATCGCAACCGGGATGCTGACATTGATACAGTCAAGATACAGAACTTTTCCATCACCACAAGGATGTTTCACATTGCCCTTTTATAGCTATACCCATTTCCTTTCTCTGCCCTGTACCTAATTCCAGGCCACCACTGAGCTCTTCAACTTTTCTGTGATTGTATCATTTCAACAATGTTATCTAAATAGAATTAGTATGTAAACTTTGTAGTGAAGTGGTTATCACATTCACCTCACACATGAAAGCATCCTGGCCCCTAAGTAGGCAGAAACATCTCTGCTTTCTGGAGTTTGCCCTTAGCTTCCCAGGTGTCAGAGTGGCAAAGAATCCGCCTACCAATGCAGGAGACACAAGAATTGCAGGTTCAATCCTTGGGGCAGAAAGAACCCCTGGATTAGGAAATGGCAACCTGCTCTAGAATTCTTGCCTGAAAAATTCCATAAACAGAGGAGCCTGGTGGGCTACAGTCCACGGGGTTGCAAAGAGTTGGACGCAGCTAAGTGCGCATACATGCGCGCATGCGCACGCACGCGCACGCACGCACGTTAACCTTTTGCAATTGGCTCTTTGCACTCAGCAGATTCCTCTAGATATTTATCCAGTTGTTTGAATAGTTTATTCCTTTTTATTACTCAGCAGTATGCCATAGTATAGGTATACTATAGTTTATTCAGTTGTTGAAGGACATCTAAGTTATTTCCAGTTCAATTAGAATAGCGCCTTCTATCTTTGATTTATGTTCTTGAACAACGCTAAATGCTATTGCTTTTTAACTTTCATTGTCCTAAGTGTTCATTGCTAGTATATAGGAATGCAGTTTTTTATGTTTATCTTGTATTCTGTGACTTTGCAGATTCCATTAGTTTGAGAAAGCTTTGTTATGTAGTTGTTTGGGGATTTTTTTCACATAGACAATCATATTATCTGCAACTAGAGTTGATTTATTTCTTCCTTTCCAACCTGTGTGCCTTTTATTTGCTTATTTTACTTTATTATACTGGCTAGAGCTTCCAGTACAGTAATGGATAAAAACATGGGGACAAACATCCTTGCCTTGTTCCTGAACTTAGAAAGCATTCATTCATTCACCAGGAAGTCTGTTAGCTGTGGATTTTTGTAGAGTCTGTAGATCAAGTTGAATTTCTCTCTTCTTACTGAGAAATTTTACTTTTTTTTTTTTTTTTATCATGAATGGGTGTCGAATTTTATTGAATGTGGATTTCATATTAATTGGTAGGATCAGGGACTTTTCTTTTTAGACTATTAATAATATAGTGAATTACAGTGTTTGACTATCAAATATGAGACCCATCTTGCATCTCTAAATAAACCCTGGCCTGTCATGTGTATAATTCTTTTTTTAAATAAAAATTTAAAAATTAGGGTATAATTGATATATAACTCCCGTGTGTTGCTGGATTCTATGTGGTATTTTGTTAAGGACTCTTTGCAACTATATTTAAGAATATTTGTGGTTTTAAAAATATTGTTTGGTTTTTGTATCATGTCAAAACTCTCTTCATAAAATGAACTGGGAATTACTCTTTCCTAATCTATTTTCTGGAAGAGATTATGTAGAATCGATGTTAACTCTTCTTTAAATGTTTGGTAGAATTGTCCAGTGAAACCATCTTGGTCTGGCAACTTCTCTATTGGGAGTTCCAAAATTATAACTTAATATCTTTAATAGTTATGGGCTTATTCAAGTTTAGTATTTTGTGTTGGATGAATTGTGATGGTTTGTTTTTGAGGAGTTGGTCCATTTCACTTAATCTATTGCATTTACTGGAGAAGGAAATGGCAACCCACTCCAGTATTCTTGCCTGGAGAATCCCATGGACGGTGGAGCCTGGTGGGCTACAGTCCACAGGGTCACAAAGAGTCGGATACTACTGAGTGACTTAACTTATTGCATTTATGCTTGCAGAGATATTCCTAGCATTCCCTTATTATCCTTTTGAAGTCTGTGGGGATTATAGTGATATAATATGTTTTATTACTATTATTGATAATTCACATTTTCCTTTTTGTTAGTCTTACTTGAGGTTTGACAATTATATTGATCTTTTAATAGAACTAGTTTTTTTCTCCCATTAATTCTTTTGTTTTCTTACTTTAAATTGATTTTTGTTTTTTCCTTCCTTCTGCTTGCTTTGAGTTTATCTGGCTCTTTTTTAGGTTCTTGACAAGAGCTTAGACTATTGATTTAAGACTTATCTTTTCTAACATGATCATTTAGTGCTATAAATTTCCTTCTTAGCATTATGTTTATTATAACTTCTTACATATTTTAGGGTTTAAATGTACCATCTTAATTTTTTTTTGTATTCCTTTTTTTCTCCCTTACTGTGGGTTACTTGAATAACTTTTCAGAATATTGAATTATCTATTGTGTCTAAGATGACTCAAATGTCATATAATTCACCCATTTGAAGTGTACAATTCAGTGGCTTTTGGACAGAATTGCACAGTGGTCTCCAAAATCAATTTTAGAACATCTTTCTCACTCCAGAAGAAAATTCCATACCCCCTCAGCTCTTAGCCCCCCAACTTCCCCATCCCTAGGCAACCACCACAGAGAACACTGGATTCTCAACAGGAGACCAGAGGTCTGCTTCACTTGGGTCTTCTGCCTGTGTGACGTAGGGCAAGCAGCAGAACCTTTCAGGATGTATTGTGCGGATGTAATCCAGGGAATTGGATTAAGTGCTCTTAATTCATGTCTAGCTGGGCTCAGAGGAGAAAAGATAAGAGATTTGGGTTGACTTGAGAAGGCTTTATGAGATGAGGCTAGATTTGAGTTAGGTCTTGAAAGATACACCAGGCTGCCTACATCGATACAGTAGGCTGAGGACTCTTCTTCTTTCCGCTTCAGGGTTCATAAGGTAAACCTGGGTGAAAGCTCTCCAGAGGGGAGAACTGTTGTCTCAAGACCAGACTGGCACTGCTCATGGCCAGTATCCATCTGCAGGTATCACTGGGCATGCAGCAGCACACTCCAGTGCTCTTTTTGTGTCTCTCTCCATGAATGGCCTCTTCCGTCTCTTTTGACTTTGCACACCCTACAGATTTTTTGACACTTATCTTGGGGTCCTCCTCCTCCTCCAGAGAGGAGCTTCTGGAATCTTTGTATTCCTAGAACATTTATTACACTGATATAGCTCATATAACACCTATATTGCTCTATATTGCTAACTATATTTCAAGCTCCTGTACAGCACAGGCCATATTTTCTATCTACCAAAGCTCTGGAAGAGACTTAAAGGTTGACTTAGAAAGGTGGTCCCTTAGCTCAATGGGCCCCAGCCTTTCTTGGCACCAAGGACTGGTTTGGTGGAAGATAATTTTTCCACAGACTGGAGTACAGAATGGTTTCAGGATGATTCAATTGCATTATATTTGTTGTGCTGCTGCTGCTGCTAAGTCGCTTCAGTCGTGTCCGACTCTGTGCGACCCCAAGACGGCAGCCCACCAGGCTCCCCCATCCCTGGGATTCTCCAGGCAAGAACACTGGAGTGGGTTGCCATTTCCTTCTCCGATGCCTGAAAGTGAAAAGTGAAAGTGAAGTCGCTCAGTTGTCTCCGACTCTAGCGATCCAATGGACTGCAGCCTACCAGGCTCCTCCGTCCATGGGATTTTCCAGGCAAGAGTACTGGAGTGGGATGCCATTGCCTTCTCCGATTTGTTGTGCACTTTATTTCTATTATTTTCATCAGCTCTACCTCAGGTCATCAGGCCTTAGATCCCTGAGATTGGGGACCCCTGCCCTCTCTGATCATCACTGGAGGTTTTTAAAGATATAAGTTCTTGGGCCTATCATAAATGTAATGAATCCAGTTTTGTGGGAGTATGTGTGTTTGATGAGGGAAGGAAGGATTAGGGGGATGTGAGAGGAAGCTGTGTTTGTTGTTGTTGTTATTGTTCTATACTGTTTACTGTCTATAAAAGCTGTCTCCAAAATGTAGTGCCTCCTGATATATAGGCACGATGTACACCTATGATGTACAGCATGGCACCTGACGAATAGCTTGCTTTCTGGGTCTTCATTTGACACAGGATCCTGGGATTTTTATCCTTTGTGTGCTTAGTTGCTCAGTCATGTCCAACTCATTGTGACCCCATGGACTGTAGCCCACCAGACTTCTCTGTCCACAAGATTCTCCAGGCAAGAATACTGGAGTGGGTTGCCATGCCCTCTTCCAGGGATCTCCCCAACCCAGGGATCGAACTCAGGTCTCCTGCATTGCAGGCAGATTCTTTTACTGTCTGAGCCACCAGGGAAGCCCTTCTATCACTTTTCCTAACTTAAATTCAGAAAAGAGGGATGATTCTGCATTCTGAGAATGGGTATCAAGCCTAGGTCAGAGTTATGCTATGCTGTTACTGAGCTCTCCTATGCACACTCTGGTACCCTGAGGGTTGTACAGTACCTTGCTCTGTATGTCCTGGACTGGAGAACTGGGACCCTGAGTTTTACTGTTTTTTTCTGTATGTGAGTTTAGGAGGGCTATAATAGACCTGAAGACTCAGTATATTATAATGCCTATCTAGTATGTGCTTTTGCTAAAAAAAAAAAAAAAAAAAAAGATAAAACTTAGAGTTATGTTAGAAAAGATAATGTCCAACTAAAAATGTCTAGCTGGAGAAAATAACATTTTTTTTTCCCCTGCTGAAAGCTAAGGCATAATTTCAGCATTTGGTGTCAGGAGTTACTTAGAAAATACAAGTCAAACTTCTGTAAAGAAGGACTTTTATTCCTTTGTAAATCTAGTGGAAAATTAATCATACAAAATACGATGGTGCCAAGAAAGCATTTGCAAGAGCACAGATGCGTGAATATGAAACATTACATTTTCCAGGCAGTGTGCTTCCTTATCGGATCAGACTCCTTCATGACTGAAGTGATTATTACTCAACGGTGATGGGTGACAAAGGCTCATATTTTCCTATGTTTTAATCATTTCTTTGGAACTGACTGTGGAAGCAGGAAATGCAGGGGGGATATACCCCCTTCCTTTGTGGTACATGTTACATAGTAAGTAAGACATTTCTGAGGGTTTCCCATGTCCCTGCTTCAGGACAGTGTCTATATGGTTTGAATTGAATATGGTGATATTTGGCATCCTGTATTCCAACTATCTATCTAATGAAGTAAATGATCTGATAAGAATGGTTTGGCACTGTGTGATAGGAGGAAGGAACAAAAGCTTGCAAGCCTCTGTCTGCTTCAGACCATTTAGGAGGGACTAGATTTATATGGTGCCCTGGAAGCTCAGTTCCAGAGTAGGACCAGATATGGCATAGCTCCAGTAGGAGCAGCTAGTGCAGCTGCATTCCAAGTGGCTTATACCCCAAAACTACTGCTGCTACTTGCTTCCCTGGGAGATTTGTTCAACTGTTATATTCTGAGACATATATATCACAATATATATGCACATATATGTGTGTGTGTATATATATGGTATTTTTACTCATCACAAACTATCTCTTGTTCCATACTGTTTTGCGTTAGTTTTTAAAGCAACTCATTCTTTTTTTTTTTTTTTAATGCTTTATTTTTACTTTTCTAAAATATTCCCTTGGAATATTTCACAATTAGATCTACCACATTTTTAAATACATATCAACTTTTACTGATAATAACTTTTGCCACTGTGATTTTTACCAGTTTTACTTGAGATACATTTGATATATAACATTGTAAAAGTTTAAGAAGTTTACCATATTGAGTTGATACTTATATATTGCAACAGGACAGTCAGACAATGAAGTCACTCAGTTGTCTCTGACTCTTTGCAACCTCATGGACTGTAGCCTACCACGCTCCTTGGTCCATGGGATTTTCCAGGCAAGAGTACTGGAGTGGGCTGCCATTTCCTTCTCCAGAGGATCTCCCTGACCCAGGGATCGAACCTGGGTCTCCCGCATTGTAGGCAGATGCTTTATCGTCTGAGCCACCAGGGAAGTCCAATGCCTAGTATTAGCTAACATCTCCATCACATCACATAATTAGCATTCCTTTTTTTGTGGTGAGAACATTTCAAGTATATAATACCATATTATAAACTATAATCACCATGCTGGACATTAGATTCCCAGAACTGAGTCATCTTACAACTGCACATTTGTGCCCTTTGACAATCTCTCCTATTTTTTTTTTCCTTGCCATCCCTAGCACCTGGTGACAACCACTCTGTTTTTATGAGTTTGGCATTTTTGAATTCCACATATAAACGAGATCATATAGTATTTGTTCTGATTTATTTCACTAGCATCATGTACTCAAGGTCAATCCATGTTGTTGCAAAAGGAAGGATTTCCTTTTTTCTCAAGGCTGAATAATACTCCGTTGATCTGTTGATGAACACTTAGGAGGTTTCCATACCCCAGCTCTTGTGAATAGTGGTGCAGTGAGTATGGAGAGCAGATATCTCTTCAAGATCCTGTTTTTATTCCCTTTGGCTATATGCCCAGGAGTGGGATTGCTGGATCATATGGTAATTTTTAATTTCTTGGGGAAACTTTACACTGTTTTCTGTAGTGGCTATACTGATGTATATTCTTACAACCTTTTCTCCACATCCTCACCAATGTTTACCTCTTGTCCTACAGATGATAGCCATCTTAATAAGTGTGAACTGATGCCTCAAGGATTGGTGATACTTCTTTAAATATTTGGTAGAATTCACCAATGAAACCATCTGATCCAGCACTTTTCTTTGCTGGAAAGTTTTTAATTACTGATTTACTCTCCTTGCTCATTATTGGTCTGTTCAAGTTTTGTATTTATGATTTAGTGTTGGTAGCTTGTATGTGTCTAGAAATGTATCCATTTCCTCTAGGCTTTACAATTTGTTGGCATACAATTGTTCATAATGTTTCTTTATGATCCTTTCTATTTGTATGATATCAGTGGCAAAGTCTCTTCTGATTTTATTTATTTGATCTTTCCCAGTTATTCTAGCTAAAGATCTGTCATCTTTGTGCATTTTTTCAAGAAAGGAGTTCTTAGTTTTATGGATCTCTTCTACTAATTTTTTCTGGTGTCTGTTTCCTTTATCTCTGCTCTAATCTTTATTTCCTTCCTTTTGCTAACATTAGACTTAGTTTGTTGTTGGTTTTCTATTTCTTTGAGATGTAAAGTTAGGTTGTTTGAGATCTTTTCCCCTAGTATAGGCACTTACCACTCAACATTCAGAAAACAAAGATCATGGCATCTGGTCCCATCACTTCATGGCAAATAGATGGGGAAACAGTGTCAGACTTTATTTTTTGGGGCTCCAAAATCACTGCAGATAGTGACTACAGCCATGAAATTAAAAGACGCTTACTCCTTGGAAGGAAAGTTATGACCAACCTAGATAACATATTCAAAAGCAGAGACATTACTTTGCCAACAAAGGTCCGTCTAGTCAAGGCTACGGTTTTTCCTGTGGTCATGTATGGATGTGAGAGTTGGACTGTGAAGAAGGCTGAGCGACAAAGAATTGATGCTTTTGAACTGTGGTGTTGGAGAAGACTCTTGAGAGTCCCTTGGACTGCAAGGAGATCCAACCAGTCCATTCTGAAGGAGATCAGCTCTGGGATTTCTTTGGAAGGAATGATGCTAAAGCTGAAACTCCAGTACTTTGGCCACCTCATGCAAAGAGTTGACTCATTGGAAAAGACTCTGATGCTGGGAGGGATTGGGGGCAGGAGGAGAAGGGGACGACAGAGGATGAGATGGCTGAATGGCATCACTGACTCGATGGACATGAGTCTGAGTGAACTGTGGGAGTTGGTGATGGACAGGGAGGCCTGGTGTGCTGCGATTCATGGGGTTGCAAAGAGTCGGACATGACTGAGTGACTGAACTGAACTACAAACTTTTCTCTAAGAACTGCCTTTGTGATGTCTTATAGGTGTTTGTATGCTGTATTTCCATTTTCAATTGTTTCAAGATATTTTTGATATCTGTTTTCATTTCTTCTTTGACCCACTAGTTGTCCAGGAGCATAAACAACTTTATGTTTGTGAGTTATCCAGCCTTCTTGTTTGTTGATATTGTTTCATGTCATTTTGGGGGGAAAAGATACTTGGTATGATTTCAATCTTCTTAGTTTTTCTAAGACTTACTTTGTGACCTGTCATATGAACTATCCTGGAGAATGTTCTGTGTGTGCTTAAGTAGAGTATATTCTGCTGCTGTTGAATGGAATATTCCATATATGTTGATTAGGTCCATTTGGTCTAAAGTATGGTTCAAGTCCAGAATTTTTTTGTTTTTTTAAATGTAAGATTGATCTATTCATTGTTGAAAGTGGAATATTCAATTTCCTGCTACTCTTGTATTGTTGTCTATTTCTCCCTTCAGATCTTTTAGCTTGGGAGTGGTGGTGAACACTCAGCTTTTGTGTGTCCTGGAGCAAATGTTCCTCATTTATGAAAGCTTTGCTAGGTAAAATATTCTTCTTTGGCAGTTTTTTTTTTTTTTTCTTTCAGGACTTTGAATATATACCTTCCCATTATCCTTTGACCTGTAAAGTTTCTGCTAAGAAATCTGCTTATAGCCTTATTGGGGGTTTCCTAAGTTACATGCTTTATTTCTCTTGCTGCTTTTAAGACTCTCTTTGCTTTTGATCTTTGACATTTTTATTGTAATGTTTCTTGGAGACTGTCTATGTTGATTTTTTATTTGATGATCTATCAGTTTAACGTGGATGTTCAAATCTTTCTCCAGATTTTCTCTGCCATCATTTCTTTAAATAAACTTTCTGCTCTCATCTCACTCTTCTCTTTTGGGAACTACAATAATTAAAAACATTGTGAGTTTTGATGGTAATCCATAGATAACATAGGTTTCTTCACTCCTTATCATGTTTTTCTTTATTCTCTTCTGACTGGATAATTTCAAAGTTCTTGTCTTCGGTAACAGATTTTTTTTCCCTGTTTGATGGCTTCTGTTGAATTTATTTATTCTTCAGCTCTAAAATTTCAGTTTGGTACTTTTTAATGATTTTACTTGTTCTGTTCATATATTGCTTTCTTGATTTTGTTAAATTGCCACTGTATTTTCTTGTAGTTAATTGAGTTTCTTAAAAACAGCAATTTTTAATTCTTAATGGCTAAGTCACTGGTCTCCATGTCTCTGAGTTTGATCACCGGAAAACTGTGATCCTTTGGTTTCATGTTACTTTGATTTTTTTCCTTTATTTTTTAAATTTTTTTTGGAAATATTAGCATTTTTTTATTTTATTTTATTTTTTTATTGTTTTTTTTTTCCTTGAAGTTTAGCATTGCTGTTTATGTTTGAAGTAGCAGTCACATCCTCTATCTTTTTAATGATTGCTTTCTGGAGAAAGAATACTTCCATTAGTTTTGCTAGAGATTCTGAAGTATTTCAGTCCTTCTGCGGATAACCTGGTCCATGCTTTCTGCTGCTTGTTGCAGAATTCTTAAACATGTATTACTTTTTCAGATTCTGCAACATACTAGTTTGAGTGGGTGACAACCTCTTGTGTTTTCCCAAAGATGAAGTTCAAGTCTATGGGCTCTCTGTGTCTAGAATATTTGGACTGAATTTTTGTGCATGCTCACTGGATGTCTGCCAAATATAGTCCTTGCTGTCACTGTTGGGAGCGTGCATGAGTAGCCAGTCACAGGAAGACAGGGTGTGTGGATGTGGCATGCAGAGTTCTGTAGGGTACCTGTGGGTCACCTGGGGAGATCTGTGGGTGAGATGTTCCCAGCAGCTCATGGACAGGATAGAGTTTCTGTTGGAGTTAATTCCTTCCAATTCTCCCCTAGAGATATATCTGCCACTCTCCCAGTCTCTTCTATCCCTTCCACTTACCTCCCAGTCATGTAGCTCACAATCATTACTCTGGCTGGATGAGAGAGAAATTAACCTCTTTGGCAGCATCCTGCATAGCTGGAGAACCCTGTTGCTCACTCACACATTCCCTTCCTTGTGCAGGAGAAATCACAAGCAAGAGAAGATCTCTTGGCCCTAACCTGTGCCATCTTGGAGGAGGGGTGATGGAAGTAAAGTCAAATTGTTCTTCTGACCCACTTCAATGGATCCAAATTGATTTTTTTTTTTTTTGCTACACTAATGTGCTGGCACTTCTCTGGAAATTTGGATTTCCACAAAGAATCTCTCATCCATGAGTGAGTGGTTTTTGTTTTTTATTTTTTACAAAGAACTTATTTATGTATGTATTTATTTGACTGCACTTGGTCTTAGTTGCGGCATGCGGGCCCTTGCTGGGGCTTGAGGATTCTCAATGGCAGCATGTGGGATCTAGTTCCCTCATCAGGGATTGGACCCAGGCCCCTTGCTTTGGGAGTGTGGAGTCTTAACCACTGGACCTCCAGGGAAGTCCCTGGGTGAGTGAGTGAGACAATGTTTTCCAGGGATTCATGGACTGTGGCTGAGAGGGTCTGGAATCAGGTCATGGGCTACTGCAAAGTCCACAGCTAAGACAGGTCTGTCTACCTGTTACGTGATTTATGGGCAGGTGAGACTTCCTAGGTCCCCTGGTGTATGGTGCTGGACTCAGACACTTTTGTCCATGGATGAATGCTGACATTGGGGGTGGGAGTTGGACGGGGACAAAAATGAGGGAGGTTTTGTGCCTCTGTGGTGCTGAGATCACCTTAGAGTACCTCATTCTTGTAGTGTTTCCAAAAATCTCTTGGAGCATGACCATTAATAGTTCTTTTCATATATTCTTCTCTTCTCTGCATTATCTCTGGCTCTTATATCTTTTTTTTCTGTTGTTTTGTATTCTGTCTTCATTTTAGAGGTATTTCTTAAATATATGGTGGTCCTTGGCTGTACATTTTGAAATGGGGCATTGAAATGCTCTTTGGAAAGTCTCATATGATTGAGGGGTTTGCTCACTTTTGTGAATCAAAGTGTGACTAAGACATTTCATTGTGGGTGCAAAATGTCAATATATTTAGGTGTCTAGTTTTAGTTTTTCCTAGGGATAATTCTCCAACCTTCTGGCTGAGGGACATATACCTGACTGCTTTGCCTTTTAGGAGTTATATTGGGAAAAGAACTAGAGATTTCATATTCAGCATGTGGGTTTTCACTGAGTTCCCATGACCTCAAGAGCACTTGGTACTTCCAAGGAATTCTGAAGCCTAAGAAATTTGCCCTGCTTTTGAACTGAATTCACTGTAATCTTAGTGGAGTTGGGAGAAGTAAAAATAAATGTATGTTTATGTTCTGTTTAATTGGAAGCCCAAGGTTGACATTCAGATTTATGGAAGATTTACATATACAATTTCTGTAGAAGGCCTTTAGCTATAAGGGATATGCAGTCTGAGAAGCAACTGATCAATTAGTGACTATCAGACAACCAAAGAACAAAAGTAGTTAAGGGTTCCAAGAGATGAATGGTTTCTAAGATCTCTGGCCAGGAATATATGGCAATGAGTTTTCAAAATGAACTAAGGATATAATTTAGGATATGAAAATTTGAGGACATGCCCCTCTCTTTGTGGTATTCAAGATCTTCATTATTATCTCTAAATTATTTTGTCTTCAGCTTTGCAAAGACTGACCTCTTTTATAGTTGCTGAGGTGATACATTATACTGATCTAAGCCCTTTGCATGTATTTGGCTTTCAGGGTTTTTTTAAATTATGAAAAATAAATTTTAATATACAGATATACTGTGAATGCACCAGTATTAAAAAAAAAAAACTTCACAAATATCAAATTGTTTGTATATTAGTGTCAGGTGGCAATCCTAACAATGCGGTGGGTAGAAGCTGAAAAAAATTGCTTGTTTTAAGAACTTAAAGAAGAGCAGCTACTTAATCAGAGGTTTGTAATCATTCTTCATTCTGAACACCATTAGTCCTCATCCTGTGGGCATTCTTCATTCTGAACACCATTAGTCCTCATCCTGTGGGCCTTGAGCTGAACACAGGATAAAGTTTTCTTCCTGGACTTCAAAAGGGTTGAGGCTTCTTGGGCCCCTCAGAATAAGATGTTTGACTTTATGATTTACAGTGTATGTCTTTACAGCAGACAGAATTGCATCTTGGGATTGTTTTTCCTAGAATATGCTTTTTCCTATGGTGGTTCAGCAGAGAAGGCGATGGCACCCCACTCCAGTACTCTTGCCTGGAAAATCCCGTGGATGGAGGAGCCTGGTAGGCTGCAGTCCATGGGGTCGCTCAGAGTCGGACAGGACTGAGCTACTTCACTTTCACTTTTCACCTTCATGCATTGGAGAAGGAAATGGCAACCCACTCCAGTATTCTTGCCTGGAGAATCCCAGGGACAGGGGAGCCTGGTGGGCTGCCGTCTATGGGGGTCGCACAGAGTCAGACACGACTGAAGCGACTTAGCAGTAGCAGCAGTATGGTGGTTCAGATGGTAAAATGTCTGCCTGCAATGCGGGAGACCCAGGTTCGATCCCTGGGTCAGGAAGATCCCCTGGAGAAGGAAATGGCAACCCACTCCAATACTCTTGCCTAGAAAATTCCATGGATGAAGGAGCCTGGTGGGCTACAGTCCATGGGGTCATGAAGAGTCAGGCACAATTGAACAACTTCACTCACTATGCATACATTTGTATTTCTGTGTATCAATGTAGTCTAGCCTTTGTGTGTATTTAAGTGGTTACTGATAGCAGAGAAGAACCTGAGACCTGTCATGGCGGGGAACATGTGCAGATACGATCTTTACCTCATGTGTCCTGAGTCTGATGCAGTTTAGCACAAACTAGACCAAGGTCCTGAATCTTACATTAAAGAGTCAATATCCAGAAATCTAGAAATAAAATTAATATATACAACAGAACAGAAAGTGACTCACGGACCCCGAAAACAAACTCGTGCTTTCCGCTGGGGAGAGGAACACTGGGGAGGAACAAGATAGGGGGATGGGATTAAGAGAAATGTACTAGTACGAATAAACTAGATAAACAACAAGGATATATTGTAGAACACAAGAAACTTTTAAAAAAAAGTGAATATCCAGACTTCGGAATCTGTGCATAAAATATTTATGAGCTCACTCACAGGAAAGCCATAGAGCAAGGCCTTACCTTGGAGTTTTTCCCTTGAAAAGGGGAGGCTGGTCCAAGGTCTTGAATGAGCACTAGGAAGTGAGGAATAAACTCCTTCATCTTTCTGGGCCTTGGGATTAGGAACCTGTTTTATTGAAAACCAACATATGTTAAAGACATTCCATTATGGTATATGTGTGGTTCATAAGCAGGGTCCTAAAAAAATGATTTAGATGGGAGTGGTCTTAGTTTATAGGTTTGAAAAGTGTAGTCCCTCAGCTGTGTCCAACTCTTTGTGATCCCATGGGCTGTAGCCCACCAGGCTCCTCTGTCCATGGGATTCTCCAGGCAAGAATACTGGAGTGGATTGCCATTCCCTTCTCCAGGAGATCCTCCCAGCTCAGGGACTGAATCCCGGTCTTCCACATTGCAGGCAGATTCTTTACCATCTGAGCCACCAGGAAGCCCCTTATAGGTTTGGTGGGCACCATATCTAATAAAAGTGGTTTCAATTTTACTGCTTTCTATTTTTTCAACCCCTCTATTTTCCTCAAAACAGCAACAAAATCCTGTTTATTTGACTTGTTTTAACTGAGACTTGAGGAAGCATCTGTACCCAGGCTTTAGACACAGCAGTCTAAAGGAGCAGAGTGGCTTGTTGGAAGCATCCGATGAGGTGGCAGGAACTATACAAGTGATGGTCCACAGATAGAAGCCTGGAGCCAGGGGACAATTGAGGTGGATTCTAAGAGTGTGAAGCATTTCCCAGAGAGTCCGGGATACTTGGGAATGATTTATCTAGTCAAATGGAATAAGGATCTCAGATAATGTCATTTTGGGAATGGGGATACATGAGAGAGACGGACCATGCTGGTTACACTGATAAATTACTTTGTAGTTTTCATCCCTCCTTTTTAATACAAGACAGGCTTTACTCTTCTGCTTTGTTTTTCTAAACCCTTATTGAAAAACATATGTGAATTACAATTCTTAATGACTTTTCTCTTTCCCTTTTCTTTTTAATGACATCCCCAAAGATGTATTTTTTGTTTTGTGTCTAGTCTCCTCCCACTCACCACTCCTAACTCCTTCACACATGGTTTTAAGTTCTCTAGTACCTTTGAAGAAGCTGCTGCTGCTCCTCCTCTCTCATCTCTGCAGGTACTGTTACCACCCCTCTTTTCCTTGGCCTTTGTTGTTGGCCTTAACATAAAAAATATGTAAAACTTCCTATGTGTTATCTCTGCTAAGTCTCTTCAGTCGTGTCTGACTCTGTGCGACCCAGTAGACGGCTGCCTACCAGGCTCCCCCGTCCCTGGGATTCTCCAGGCAAGAACACTGGGGTGGGTTGCCATTTCCTTCTCCAATGCAGGAAAGTGAAAAGTGAAAGTGAAGTCGTTCAGTCATGTCCAACTGTTAGCGACCCCATGGACTGCAGCCTACCAGGCTCCTCCGTCCATGGGATTTTCCAGGCAAGAGTACTGGAGTGGGGTGCCATTGCCTTCTCCGGTGTTATCTCTACCTTCCTTAATTCTTAATTTTTGAAGATTCTTCAGGAAGTCCACAAAAGCTCTGCTAATCCTGAGATTTTAATCAGTACATCAGGACCTGCTGGTTATACTTGTGTGTATCTGCTACATATCTAGACCACACCATTTCCTCTGCTTGGCAGTGTGATTACTTTGCTCAGAGCCTTTATTGTTAGCACTTCATCTCTAGGCTTAGGAAAGCGAAAGAAGGTCACCTTTCACAAAATGTCTGATGAACCCCAGCCTAAATTGCTCCATTTCTTTCCTGTAGGTATAAGTTTTCTTTGTCACAGTACTTCACGTACTGGTTCCCTTGTTTTCTTTTTTGTTTTTGATCTGTTATTTCATTGTCAACTCTATAACTCCTTAATGCGGTGCCTGGCATGAAGGTATTCAAGAAATGCTTGTGGAGTGAATGAATGAAGTACCTAAAATGAATGAGAACTTCATCTCCATTCTAAATTCTAAAGAAAGGTGGTGGGCCCAACTCTAGATAAAATTTCAGAATGGGTTAGGATTCTCTGGCACTCTCCTTTCTAAATGGTATTCAGCATCCTCCAACCCTTGAGAATTCCATACTGTCTCTAAAGTCTTCATAATGCTGTGCTTTAAAGCCTTCCTTTCTCACCTGTGAGGGGAGTGAATGGTGACCAAGCTGTCACCCTGTCAGGCCTGGTGTGGTTGCTGTTTAGGTACTATGTAACCTGAGTCCTACAATAAACTATGGAGGTAATTGACTTCATTTCTATTTCTCAAACAAGGAAACTGAGGTACAGAAATGTAACTCGGCTAATGTTCCATATCTGGGGATGTTGTTAGGACCTAGGATTTGAATGTAGGTAGAGTAAACCACAGCCCATACTCTTTATGGTTATGCTATCATCTTTCCTTGCCTCAAGTTCCAGAACACCTTTGCCACCTATTCCCTTAGTGTTAGCATTTAACTATTGAATTTATGCAATGAGGAAACATTCATGAAGTAACTTATGGTTTTGTTTTTAATATTTAAGATGTAATATTAGCATCTTAAACATTGTGATGGGTTTTGTTTTGTGACTGTGATCTAATGAGTTGATTGTTTTATAGCATACACTTAAAATTATGAGTATGTTTATAAATACTTTATAACAGTCTATAAAACCCATCTTTTTATTGGTTAGTCTTCTCTTCTGTACTTGCCATACCTCCTCACCCCCCTGCATTTATTAAACACTTGTTAAGAATTGGGCATCATACTAGACACTGGGATTGCAAAGATTCTCAAATACTTACGTATAGGTCCCTCCCTCAGTTAAATCTCCTCATGTCTTGTTTTTCTTACGATAATTTGCAAACACCTAAACATGACTTAAAATCCTTCATGATCTTGTTCCTGCCTCTTTCCCACCATTTTCATCTCTTTCTCATTCTCTGCTCTCTACCTACATCTGTCTCTCAAATGAACTCACCTGAGCATCTTTCAGTGATAGTATCCTCTCCAGGCTTAATGTATGTTATTCCTCTTCCTGGAACACTATTCTCCACGTTGTAGAAACTTGAGTTTTAGTTTTGGGCAAAGATATCATTCTCTGCAGGAAGCTTTTCTAACCCCCAGAGCCTGGGTTAGGGGGCTCTTCACGTTCACATACCCTCTACTTCCCTGGCTATAGACAGGCAGGGTCCCTCTCCTTCTCAACATTTTATTGCCCTCAGGTATCAGAGCACCTTTCCAGGTAGGGACATAGTAGTGGAGAGGTAAGAAGTATGGAAGGGGATGTTTGGGCTTGAATTTTAGATTCTTATTGTCTGCTTTTCTTAAAATTAAAGGAAAGTATCAGTTATTTTATTATATATTTCCTTCCAAATAACTATTAGTATTAGCTTCATTTGGGCCCACCTGCCAATGCAGGATACACAAGCGATGTAAGTTTGATGCTTGGGTTGGAGGGTCCATTGAAGTAGCAAATGGCATCCCACTCCAGTATTCTTACCTGAAAAAGTTCCATGGACAGAGAAGCCTGGTGGGCTACAGTCCATGGGGTCACAAAGAGTCGGACACAACTGAGCACGCATACACACATTAGCTTCATTTATTTTGTTTCATTTGTTTTCATTTTTTCTGGAAGGATCACAGTTCAGCCCTTCATCCTTTCTTCTTTGAGCTCATTGCATGCCTAAAATTTTATAGAAAGCAAAAGAAATTAAAGACAGGAAACCCCTGATTTTGGCAAAATTGCTGTATTAGACATCTTGGATGTGGAGTTTCTTGCCTTCAAAATCCTTTTGGTCTAATGTTGTATGTTCTTTAAAAGAAACAGGAAGGTGCTCTGGAATCTCTTGGATTAATCACAGGGCAAGTGAAGCTCCAGCTATTTTCCACCCACCAGCTGGCCACTGTCTTGGCCCTGGTTGCTAGGAGTAGGGTGGGAAGTTTACATTCCTGGCAAGGGTTGGGGTCCTTTGGGCACTGATTAGCTCCTCCCAGAATTGCTTCTTGATGGGAGAGGATTAAGGGGACCATTTGTTTTCTTTCCTGTCTCGACAACTGACTCATTTTTCATACAGTTTGCCTTGACTTTATGAAAAATGCAACAAGTAATTTCTTCAAACCACTTATATGCTTAATTCCTAGGCATCATAAGAATGTTACCTATGTATGTCTTAGGAGGTATGAAATTGACTTTGTTGGGAATTTTGTTTAATTGCAAAACTAAATTTCATATATGCATGTTTTACAGTTTGATGCTTATGTTAACTTAAAAAAAATTTTTTTTTTAATCAAATTGTTTCTCAGTTTGTGGTTTCTCATGACTCAGCTGTTAGAATTCTGGGCAAGAGTGATAAATCCAAATGGTGTGCAGGGGAATGTTATTGTGGTAAGGAGAAGAGGAAATATGGTCTTGTGTCTGTCAGATGTTATCTGCTTAACATTTGATGTGGTTCATGCTTGCCTGGAGAATCCCATGGACGGAGGAGCCTGGTGGGCTGCAGTCCATGGGGTCACGAAGAGTCAGACACGACTGAGCGACTTCCCTTTCACTTTTCAGTTTCATGCATTGGAGAAGGACATGGCAACCCACTCCAGTGTTCTTGCCTGGAAAATCCCAGGGATGGGGGAGCCTGGTGGGCTGCCGTCTATGGGGTCACACAGAGTCGGACACGACTGAAGTGACTTAGCAGCATGCTTATAGTAGACAAAGGTGGAGCCACTGAGGAAAAAAGTGCCAATCAAAAGCAACATTTTTCTCCCTAGCTCCCTTCCAGGGGACCCCTAGGACTCCAACTTTGATTTCTGCCTCTGTTTACCTTACAATCTTCACCAAATCCAGAAAGGGAGGGAGCATATATTCTTCTGGCTGTGAGATGGACGTGTTGCTCCCCGACTTGGAGCTCCCTCTCCCACTCCCCGCTCACTGGCTGTAATCACCACCTGTTATTACAGTTACCATAATCACTCTGATCCTCAAGGCCATGACTGTTCTGCACATGAATGCTGCCCAATAGTGAAGCCCCTCCCCTCCAAAAAGAGAGTAGAATTTAGAGCTGAAAATAGAGGAACAGAGGTAGTCATGGTTATAATGTGTGGAACCCCAGATCCAGACATGCGTGAAGCTAGCTCTAAGTTGTAGATTGTTATGCTTACACTATCTTTGATAGCATTTTGACAGCCTTCAAATCTCACTTGTGCTGTGCGCTTAGTGGCTCAGTTGTGTCTGACTCTTTGTGACCCCATGGACTGTAGCTCGCCAGGCTCCTCTGTCCATGGAATTCTCTAGACAAGAATACTGGAATGGGTTGCCGTGCCCTCCTCCAGGGGATCTTCCTAACCCAGGGACTGAACCCAGGTCTCCCACATTGCAGGCGGATTCTTTACTGTCCGAGCCACCAGGGAAGCTAATAAGGGCTCGCCTCATTGTGACAGTGTTGTGGTCATAAACATCCCTGACTACTTTCCTAGAAACTAATGTATGCTTATCTCTTGATAGTCCCACCTGGACCTATGGCAGTGGCATCAATAATAAAAGTCTTTTTTTGCTGCTCTGAGTTTTTCCTTTTGGTTGTATTACTGGGCAGATTCCATGGGACATGAGTGAAGACCACTAGAAGCTCAAGACTCACATCCTCCCAGTCTGAGTGCCCCAGTAAAAAGAGAGCTTTTTTTTTTTTTTTTTTTTCCCTTATAGAACTGGTAGAAAGATCCCAGAGAAGATCCTGACTGGTTTGGTTCTAATCAGAGACTAATCCTTGAAACAATCATGGTTCTAGGGGTGGGGGGCTTTTGATAGGCCATGCCTGGTATCATGACCATCCTTGGGGATGAAGATAGGGTCAACATCATCAGAACAGGAAAGATAGATTCTAAGGTTGATGAAGAAGAAAGGGAGTTTTGGGAATATTTATCCATTTGTTGACTATAGGACTAGTCTTTGCCTTAATCCTGGCATTGAACCCAGGTCCCTGGGAAATTCATGAAGACTCATGTTTCTGGGAATAGTGGACTGTGTCCTCCCACTTCTAGATTCCTTGCTGTCTACCTCAGAGGTTTTTCTCCTCTGGAGTGAACGTCACAGCTGTGCTTACCCATTGCTTTCTGTCTTATCCTGGTTTTTGCTGAAATCAAAGCCCGAGGCAGAGGCTTCTGTGCTACTTTATTTGGAAGTATAGTCCCAAGGAACAGCAGGGAAGACAGAATTGAGTTAGGAAAGGAGGGAAGGCCAATACAAAGGTACATTATCGAGCCCACCACCACTTGGTGTCAAGATCAGCTGCTCATCTTGCTGGATCATCTTCTTAGAGATTATGTAAATGACTGGTCTACAAAAAGTCTGTCCAAGGGAAGAAGTGAGAAGAATTTATCCACTGTTCCTGCCTGCCCTTGGTCTAAAGTTAACTTCATGGGTGTTAATTCCTCTGAACACCTTGGATATGCCTATGTGGGCTCTGCAGCATATTCCATCATAGTAACAACAGGAACCCCTGGGCAGGAGACAAGAAGTACATGGTGCAGGATTGAGAACAGACATCATGTTTGGCTCCTATACTATGAAATGATGGCCTCTCTGGGAGGGGAGAGCACAAATCCAGTTAGAGGACCTTCCAAGGTAATGGGCAGCTCAAACTCTGCAGAAACTTGGACAAGATGGTTAATGATGCAGATGACAGTTGCTAATTAATAGTGTATCATCTCCCTCCTCCACCATCTCTTTTAGATTTCTCCTACCTGTGGCCAACACCTGAACAGATCTGATGTGCTTACCCAGTAAGGTGACTCAAACCTTCATCCCTCAGGTTTTCTATGCCTTGTTTATGTCAGGCTGTGAAGGCTACTGTTGTCTGTTTACTGTGATTATTGACTGAGAAGCACCAAGGATTCCAGGGAATCCTCTGCTTCTCTTCCCTTCATCCATTGTATGACAGCTACCCCAGCTCCTCATGGCAGTCAGGGTTGATTGCTGTTACCAATAGGATGATTCTCTTCTTTGTCTGATAATGTAAGGAAGCCTTTGGTATTACAGTGGAGAATTCACTGCAATCATTGTGTGTTACCTGATGGAAAAATTTATTCCTCACACTGCTCACTTTATCCCTACCCCCATCCCAAATTAGGAAATAGTATGAGAAACACAAATTCCACAGTGGGTCACCAGAAGTGATGATGAAAGGGGCAAAACCTATTTTTACCCTTTGGAGTCTCATATTTTCCATATTGAGAACAGAGTGCTATTGGTTAAATGTGTATATCACATTTTAGGTAAGAAAGCCCTGGTGTGTTGAGGCCATCTTCAACATTGCTAAAGAACTGAGCCTTTTGCCGCCTATTCAGCATTTTGTTAGCTTGACTGCTTTTGGGTATCATGTTTTGTATACCTGTTGTTGAATGTTCTTAATAAGAAATTGGTCCTTTGGTCCAAGGCCATGTTATATGGAATGTCATGTCAGGAGAACAGACATTGCATATCTTCTCAGAGGATAATACTGCTCTGTAGCAAGGAAGGAGAACATATATACAGAGTAGACATGGATTCTGGTTGTGATAAATTGCTATCTCCTCTAAGGTGGAATGGATATAATTAACTTGCCATCAAACAGTTGGCTGGTCCCCTCCAGCATGGTGCCATATGAGGGCTCGGCATTAATTTTTCCTTCTGCAGCTTGTGCATTCAGCAGTAGTAGAACTGGGTCAGTCTCGCTTAAAGTGAGTCCATGCTGAGGGGTCCTTTTGTAGCTTCCATTCCTACACCATGATTGTTCTGTGTATGGGCTCATCATGCCACCTTGGGTAGTCAAGGAGACAGCCTGGCCTTATGCAGGACAAGTCATTCCTATCCATTTGGTCTTTGAGAATCTCCTCTATGGTGGGTGCTCTGGAGGACACTCACATTCTCTGAAGAACGTGAGGCATAACCTTGCACACTTTGTGCCTGTGCTCAAAAATGTCCACCGTTTTATGTCTTTCATAGAACTCTTTCTCCCCAGTCTTCTAATCTGTTCCTTTTGGGCCCCTGACAAACCAGCCAATCAACTGCCCTGGATTCCTTGTATATCTATACCTTAAGTGATCTCTCCCTACAAAGTGAATGTCAGATATACTGCTGACAGCTCTGTCCACCAGGATTTCATTAACCACTGCCCTTCAGGGCCCTTCCTGTGGGGGCCTGAAATCCTAGGAAGTAGAAGTGAGGGAAAGGGGAAGTGAAGCAAGGAAGGTGCGCGATCTAACATGATGATGCACTACCCATGTTTCACTGGCCATATAAATGGCCATTTCTCAGGATGGTCTCTTTTGGGGAGGAAGGGAAAAGACTTTTTCCACTGGTCAGAGTATCACCTTAAGTGCCAATTCTTATGTGCTTTTGTGTTGCATGTGTGTGGGTCCTGTAGTGTCTCAATATTCCTTGATATGGGTGTGTGGTAAGATGCTGTTGGGTTGTCCCAAGTGAGATTGGACAGATTTCCCATAGAGTTAGTATACTGCAGTCACTGAGGTTAGAACAAGTGGCCAAATGCCCTGACATAGGTGAATATGAGAGGACTTGACATGGTACATAAGTGGTGTCTGATTCATCTTCCCTCCTTATGGAAACCTTCCTAATAGAGTGATGCATCCTCCATGACTCCCCAGACACCTCCATGAAGTAGGCAGGTGCACTATTGGAAGACAAATAATGTATCCCTAGGCATGGCTGAGGACACAAAGTTGAATTAGACCTGGTCAGTTTTTGCTCTCAAGAAGTTTGGTGAGTTGTATCCTCATCTGACAGATGGAAAAATGAAACAAAAAGGATTTTTTTCAAGTCATTCAACTGGAACATGGCAAAGCTGTGCCTATTAACAACATTTTATGACTTCCATCCCCAAAAGAACTGTGCTGCCTATCCCGGTTACTGGAGTATTAAAACAGAAAATGACTGGCAAGCATGGGTTCATGACTCATGGCACAGCTTCAAGTTTAAACAATGTGTTACAGTACATGAGATTCGTAAGTTCTTCTGTGATAATAGCCTACACTGAAGCTGGAATCAAGATTGCTAGGAGAAATATCAATAACCTCAGATATGCAGATGACACCACCCTTATGGAAGAAAGTGAAGAAGAACTAAAGAGCCTCTTGATGAAAGTGAAAGAGGAGAGTGAAAAAGTTGGCTTAAAGCTCAACATTCAGAAAACTAAGATCATGGCATCCAGTCCCATCACTTCATGGCAGATAGATGGGGAAACAGTGGAAACAGTGGCTGGCTTTATTTTTCTGGGCTCCAAAATCACTGCAGATGGTGATTGCAGCATTTAAATTAAAAGACGCTTACTCCTTGGAAGGAAAGTTATGACCTACCTAGACAGCATGTTAAAAAGCAGAGACATTACTTTGCCAACAAAATCCGTCTAGTCAAGGCTATGTTTTTTCCAGTAGTCATGTATGGATGTGAGAGTTGGACTGTGAAGAAAGCTGAGGGCTGAAGAATTGATGCTTTTGAACTGTGGTGTTGGAGAAGACTCTTGAGAGTCCCTTGGACTGCAAGGAGATCCAACCAGTCCATCCTAAAGGAGATCAGTCCTGGGTGTTCATTGGAAGGACTGATGTTGAAGCTGAAGCTCCAATACTTTGGCCACCTGATGTGAAGAGCTGACTCACTGGAAAAGACCCTGATGCTGGGAAAGATTGAGGGCAGAAGGAGAAGGGGACGACAGAGGATGAGATGGCTGGATGGCATCATCACCTTGAAGGACATGGGTTTGGGTAAACTCTGGGAGTTGGTGATGGACAGGGAGGCCTGGCTTGCTGTGGTTCATGGGGTCACAGATTTGGACATGACTGAGCAACTGAACTAAAGGTAGATTTAGTTTTTTCTTAATGCAACATTTGCAGCAGGTAAAAGGACTGACAAGTTTATTGTCAAAGGGCATCTATCCATTTGATTGTAAAAAAACAAAAATACAATTGTAATATCTTTAGAAAGTAGTTATAATTCAAAAATGCAAATAAAGCAAATAACACCATAATTGTGTTGATCTTAATATGTTGTGACTACCTTTCCATATCATTTAATATTTGACTACATCTTCATTTGAATGACTTTAGTGGCTCAGAGGTTAAAGCATCTGCCTGCAATGCGGGAGACCTGAGTTTGATCCCTGGGTTGGGAAGATCCCCTGGAATAGGAAATGGCAACCCACTCCAGTATTTTTGCTTGGAAAATCCCATGGACAGAGGAGCCTGGTGGGCTATACTCCACGGGGTAGCAAAGAGTTGGACATGACTGAGCGACTTCACTTCACTTCATAGTATTTCATTATATGGTTATATCAGAGTGTGTTTAACCAATTTATTGTTAGGCCTCAACTTTTTCAGTGTTTCAGTGTTAAAAAAAAAAAAAAAGCTTAATTAAATAGCTGTGGGAGGAAGGTATATCTTTGTGAAATCCACATTTTGTTTTTCAGAAACTTTTTTTTAAATTTATTTTAATTGGAGGCTAATTACTTTACAATATTGTATTGGTTTTGCCAAACATCAACGTGAATCTGCCACAGGGAGAGGGGTTCAGGATTGAAATCCACATTTTTAAAACATAACTTCATCATGAGATTCTTGATTCAAAAAGTATGCACTTTGCATATACATATGAGAATGCACATTTCCTTCCTAATTTGTCAACCTTGGGTATTATAATTTTAAAATATTTGCTCATATGATAGGAAAAAATATATAAATCTTTATTTTAGTGACTATGGAGAAAGTTTTATTTTGCTAAAAGAAAGCAGGAATTCTAATCCACACAAGGATAGAATTCACGTATTTACATGACACTTACATATATTCAATGTCATAAAGTTTTTCAAAAGCAGCCACAACTGTTTCCCTCACTGTATCTGACTTTGACAGTGTGATTTTGCAATATCTTCCATTGAGAGGTAGAGTCTACCTCCTCACTTCTTGAATCTGGGCTGGACTTGTGTTGGTTTGCAAATTGGCCTTCATGCACAGAGGGTGAGGAGAGATGGAAGAAAGAGGCAGATCACTCCAGACTGGTAGCTTTAAGGTTTAATGAACAACCCATATAAGTGTTGTCTGGGGCAACTGCAAGATGTGGCTTGTGGCTTGTCTGGGGCAGCTGCAAGATGAGTCGATTTTCCCACCTGACTGTCAGAATCCTGAAAATTGATGTGGAGGCTTTAACTGGGTTCAGTCACGTATGCAATCTGGATGGTCTCAACTACGCCTTACTTTCTCACTGGTGCATCCTAGTCCTTGAAGTTGCTGCTCATTTGGGAATAGTGGGACCTCCATTCCAAGAACAGGTTATTCTAACACCAAGAATGAATTGTTTATCTTTCAACATATATTGGGAATGATTTCTGAGGTATAGATTTCTATTTTAAAAAAGTGGCGTTTTGAATTGCAAAAGCATTTTTAAATAATCATTATTAGCAGATGAGGAGCCTCCACTTGCCTGGGTCAACCAGCAGTCACATCATCTCCGTGACCACCTCCAACAACTTGTGATTTGCTTTGGCCGATAGAATGTAGCACGAGTGCTTTGCTCTGAGTATGGGTCCCAAGAGGCTTTTCATGCTTTGATTTGCTCTCTTGGAATCACCATTCAAATAAGCCCAGGCTGACTATGGGAAAAAGAGAGCTACATGGCCCAGAGACACCATCAACCCAGCAGCTGAAGTTCAACCCCCGGGAGCAGAGCTGGGTAGCTGATCTGTAGTTGAGCACAAAAGTGTGAATGAGTCCAACTCAGGTAAGCACAGCCTAAACTGCTGACCCTTAGATTCCTGAGGGGGGAAAAAAAATGATTGCTGTTCTATATTATCACATTTTTTGATAGTTTGTTACCCAACAAAATTAACTGAAACACTCACCATTAATTATCATTTTGGTGGAGAAGGTAACATTCATATTCGAAGTAAAATGATCTTATTTGAAAAATAGGAAGGATGTTGTTTCAGCAACAAAAAGATCAAATCATAATAAGCACAGTATTTATAGAGTGATAAAAATGAAAATATGAAGTAATGTGCTTCACCCCCATCAGCTATTGTGTTTATGAATCCATTGCTCTGTGAATATCCTCAGAAACTATTTCCAGCGGGCAATGCTGACAGACTGTTTAAGAAAAAGGATCTATTGGCTGAGAATATGATTACATGGGGTTTAGTTTTAATTCTGCGACGAGATAGCCATGTGAGTTGAGAACTGGGTGCTTTATCTCTGTGGGCCTTATTTTTTACCACTGCAAAGTGACGGACTTGCAATAACAGCAACAACAATAGCCAAGATTTACTGACTGCTTAGTCAATGTCACAAGCTCTGTTCTATGGGCTTTCAAGTATTATCTAAATTCTTACAGTTGTACTTCAAATTCTCATCTGTAAAAGATATAATATTATCTTCTCTGTGATGAGGATTCAACAAAATGGCCCTAAATTGTCTCTGGGGTATAAAGGTCCTCACAATCTAATGCTGATCAATATTTTTTTTTTACAAGGCAATATAATTAAATATAATACTTTCTGTCTTTATTTAACAAATTGATAAGTGATTGTGAGATAGGCATTTTTTAAAACAGGTATTTGCTTCATTCACTGGGGATGTTTTGGGACTGGATTTCTCAAGCCAATGTCAATAAATCTTATATCAGCAGTATGTGGATGACTCAAAGGTCTAGGCTAGCTCTTGGCTGACCTTTGAGAAGTCAATTTCAGGGAAAACCTGAGAAATTTTGCCATTTGTATGACTTTAAAGGTCGACTATTTTGAGTGACTTTCATATCAACAGATGCCATGGTGGGGACAATGCGCATCCGTTAGAGGCAGACGATCGCTTGCTGGGATTTTTGGACACATAGAAAGCAATAACCAAAAGGGAAAAATTTTGATTTCTGAACTCTAAGTTAGGAACATCTCTCTATCAAAAGACACTAGAGAGTGATAAGGCAAATTGCAGAGTGGGAGATGACATTTCTACCACCTACAAATGTAAATATGTTTACCCCATATGGCAATAAGAAAAAGATGTGTGAACAGAAAAATGGGCAAAGTATTTGAACAGGCACTTATAAAAGCAAATATCTAAAATGCAAATAAACACAGGAAAAGATGCCTGAAATTATCAGTCATGAGAGGTCGCATTAAATCACAATAATTGGAATGGCTAAAATGTAAAATACATTACCGGATGTTTGCAAAGATGTAGAGTAACTGGAATTCACAAATACTGTTGATGGGAGTGTAAACTGGCACAATAGCTTTGGAAAAACTGTCACATGTACTGACAGTGAAGGCATATACATCCTTTCAATCAGTTATATACTCAACAGGAAATGTGTACATTATGTTCACCAAGAGACATGTATAAATAAAGATGTTTATAGCAATGCTACTTTTAACAGAACAAAGCTGGAAATAGCCAAATGTTCATCAAAAGTAGGTAAGTAGTGGTATATTTATAACCTACAATATTTTATGGTAATAAAAAACTGCTGCATGCAACAACACAGATGACTCTTATAGACCTGCTTTGTAGAAAAAGGCAGGCAGAAAAGAATCCATCCTGCACGAATCCATAGGTAAAGCTCAAAAGTAGACAAAATGAACCTATGGTATTAAAAGTCAAGGGAATGGTTCTTTGTTGGGAGGTGGATGATGACTGGGAGTAGCCAGTATTTTATCTTGGGGATTTTAATAACTAAGAAATGGCATGAAGGGGCTTCTAAGATGCTGGAAATGTTCTATTTCTTGATCTGAATGGAAATCATACCCATGTGCTCACTCTGAATATTTACTGAGCTGTTTATGACTCATGTGTTTCTCTATATGTTCACTATACTTCACTGGATAAGTTCATCTTTTAAAATAAAAGAACTTATGGGAGCTGTTGGAGAGTGTCCCATAGAACAACCATGGGGTTGTAGATGGAAATGGCACCCAGATAATGGCACAAGCAGAGTGAGCTGTTTCATGAGAAGGACCAGCATGTTGGTACCAGTACTAGCTCTTGAGTGGCCTTGGGATCAAGTAACTCAGAGGGGCCAGGCCCAGGCACTTTGGTTCGGGTCGACAATATAGCATAGAGGCAAAGATCACAACTGGCGGGCCTGGAGAGGTAGTGGAATTGCTGGTGGATGAATCCTGTGAATTCAGAAGACAACAATGAAGTCAGAGAGGAATCAGCAAGAGCTGAAGAGCTGGGAATGATATCCAAATTCCCAGGGCAAATAGAAGATGTTATCGATAGGAATGTGGATTTATGAGATGTTTTAGCCTGCATGTTTGCTAAAACATCTGTTTTAGCAAGGACAGCAACTGTTTGCTCCCATGGGTGAGAAGTTTCCTTCTTGGCGAGGACAAGGCGAGTTGCTCCTCAATGTGATGGAAGATTTGTCAGGGACAGGATGGTTGAAGCACAGAAAGAGGATGAGAACTCTAGGCAACGGGTGGGGAGAGACTTGGTTCTAATGATTTGATGATTCAGGAAGGAAGGATAGTTATTTCTTATAATACTGTCAGTGGCAAGGGAAAGTGTATTGCTGTGTCGGTGCTGTGCAAAATAATTAGGACCAAAACCATCTGATTGGAAGATGTCCTACCTTAGCTGCTATGGCTTCTGGCACAAGAACAAACAACAGTTGGGCCTCAACTGCTAATCGTGATGTGGAGTGAATCCATCTCATTAAGCATGAACCAAGCATGTATTAGGAAATGGCAAGTAAAATACTAATGCTTAGATAATACCTCATCTTATGCAGCACTATTATCCTTTCAGAGGACTTTCACAAATACCATCCCATCTGAAACTCAAAATTTCCTTGATGGGAGGGAGGGCCCATATTTCTCTCTGCCTAAACAGATGACTCAGGGGCCCCAAGAGGGAAACGTGATCGATCAATGGGCTTTCAATGTAAGTGTTCTGGCATTACTTTCTTTGTGTGATGCTTTCTTGGCTAAGCTGAGATGCATGCTGGCCACAGCATGTGAACTAAAGGCAGGATGGGACACTGAGCAAAGATTTTTCTTTTTTAGGAGATTTCACATGTAGCTGAAACTGGACTTGGAAATGGAACCTTGACAATTGAAGTCAACATTTTTTTTTTTTTAAAGCTCTGTGTCTAAGAACAAGGAACACATAGGTTTCCTGGAGTCAGAAGACTGACTTGTACATCCATTGATAAGGCCTCAGAGCCCTTTGCTGGAACTCATTACTCAGGATCATGCTTCTCAGACTTTCAAGTGCACAAGAATCACCTGGGCTGGCGGCAGTACAACGCATATTATGATTCATCCGTTCTGGCTACACAGTAGTGAGGACAAAAAGTGCTTTTGTGGTCACTCTGAACTGAGCACTTTAGTGTGGAGTCTTGGGGACTAAGACCCCTGGAAATTGGCATCTTTATTAAGTAACAGTCCTCTAGGAAAATGGTACAGATGAACCTATTTGCAGGGCAGGAATAGAGGCACAGACATAGAGAATGGGTATGTGGACACAGCAGGGAAAGGGAGGATGAGACAAACGGGGAGAGTAGGACTGACATATATACACTACGGGTGTGAAATCTGATAGCTAGTGGGAAGCTGCTGAATAGCACACGGAGTTCAGCTCAGTGCTCTGTGATGACCTAGAGGAGTGGGATGGGAGGGGGATGGGAGGGAGTTTGGGAGGTGGGAGGGTGGTTCAAGAGGGAGGGGATATATGCGTACCTACATGATTCACTGCATTGTAGAGCAGAAACTAACGCAACATTGTAAACCAATTGTACTCCAATAAAAAAAGAAATAAACTCAGTTCAGTTGCTCAGTCGTGTCCAACTCTTAGTGACCCCATGAATCACAGCACTCCAGGCCTCCCTGTCCAACACCAACTCCTGGAGTTCACTCAAACTCATGTCCATCGAGTCAGTGATGCCATCCAGCCATCTCATCCTCTGTTGTCCCCTTCTCCTCCTGCCCCCAATCCCTCCCAGCATCAGAGTCTTTTCCAATGAGTCAACTCTTCGCATGAGGTGGCCAAAGTACTGGAGTTTCAGCTTTAGCATCATTCCTTCCAAAGAAATCCCAGGGCTGATCTTCTTTAGAATGGACTGGTTGGATCTCCTTGCAGTCCAAGGGACTCTCAAGAGTCTTCAACAGCACAGTTCAAAAGCATCAATTCTTCGGTGCTCAGCTTTCTTCACAGTCCACTCTCACATCCATACATGACCACAGGAAAAACTCAGGTTCCCACATAAAGCCACATTTAGGAATCTTTATACATTCTGGATTCACTGTTTAAAAAAAAAGTTTAGAATTTTGATTTTACTTTCTTTTTCTCTGTTTTCCAGGAAACAGACTTTGTAGGTCTAGATACTTCGTTCATTCATACTACGTGGCAGCCACAATTTCTCCTGGGAAGACAGCAGAAAACAAAGCAGAAGATGTCCCTGCCCTCAGGAAGGTTGCAGTTCAGTCAGGGTGGAGAGAAGGAGCAAGTCAACAAAAAGTGAGTATGCGATGTGTAGGATGGTTGTAAGGTATTCAGAAAAAGTATTTTGTAAAAAGCAGAGAAGGCAGATATGGTAGAGAATGTGGGGTTGCAGTGTTAGGTAGAAAGGCCTCATTGAGAAGAGGATGTTGGAACAAAGACAAGAGAGAGTGAGTCTGTGGGGAGACCTGGGGAGAACATTCCAGTCAGAGAGAACCACAAGCACTAAAGCTTTGAGATGGAGCAAGCCTGGCATGTTTACAGAATAGCAAAGGCTAGTGTCAGTAGAGTTGGGAGGCAGGGGACAGAAGTGAGATGCAGATGGGAAGGGGAATAAAAGGCAGCTTAGTGCCTCAGAGGCCACTGTATGGACTTTGGCTTTTCCTCTGAGGAGTATGGGATGTTGGATGGTTTTGAGCAAAGGAATGGGTGATTGGATCTGACTTATGCTTTTAAGAGAATTGGTCTGGCACCTGTGCTAAAATCTGCGGAGGACAAAGGTATTATAGAAACCACGAGGCCATGTAGAGGGATATTAGTCACCCAGGTGAGCAATGAGAATGACTTGGGTCATGGCAGTTGCTGGTCTGGTGATGAGAAATGGTTGGATATATTTAGACAGATGTGATTTTCCTGTATATTTCCCTGGGTCAATGGTGAACTGAGATATATTAATCTGGGTGCATGACTCATGAAGCTCCTGGCAGTTGGTTGACAGTTATAAGGAAGTTTAGTTAGTTTTTTTTTTTTTTTTTTGGGGGGGGGTGTGCGGGGGAAGCATACCACTTCATTTTGTCCCTTCTGCTGGACTATCACTTCTTCTATCATTTAAAAAAGTTATAGAATGTTGGAAGCAGTGGTAGTTGAGGTTAACCTTTCCCAATACAGATTTCAGAACAATTTAGCAGCTTGAATTCCATTTTTAAGTTTTATATCACAGATGGGTGTCTTTCCATTAAAAAATAAATCAGGAGTGGCAGCAATTGTCAATGTTATTTTTCTTCTTATGACTCTAACTGGAGTATTGAAAAGATAGAAACTCTCCAGAGAATTCACTATTCCAGGGTTGGCAAATACATAGCAAATAGTCCCTCTTCCACTTTCTCACCAAAGGCAGATATTACTAAGTGAGAACAGCATTCTTTTTCTCTGAGCTCTGATGGAGCATTGGAATCTTTATCAAAACAATCACAAATTTATCAGAGCTGGCATGAGTTAAAACCTATTCACCATGCCTGTGGGTAATCACTCTTCCTGACAGCTTAATGGGGTTGGACAGGAAGCCATGCTTCACCGAGGTACAGCTGGAGCCAGTCTTTGTCTTGTCAAATTCTATCTCCATCTCTGGCTAGCTCTTCCACCCTGGACAACGACTTCACATTTCTAAGCCTCAGTCTCATGTTCTATAAAATGGGGGAGATAATACTTGTCTCACAGTACCTGAGTGAGTGATGGTCGCTCAGTCATGTCTGACTCTTTGTGATCCCATGGACTGTAGCCCACCAGACTCCTCTGTCCATGGGATTTTCCTGGCAAGAATACTGGTGTGGGTTGCCATTCCCTTCTCCAGGGGATCTTCCCAGCCCAGGGACTGAACCCGGGTCTCCCACATTGCAGGCAGACTCTTTAATATCTGAGCCACTGAAGTGAAAGTCATTCAGTTGTGTCTGACTCTTTGAGACCCGGTGGACTCTACAGTCCATGGAATTCTCCGGGCCAGAATACTGGAGTAGGTAGCCATTTCCTTCTCTAGGGTATCTTCCCAACCCAGGGATCGAACCCAGGTCTCCCACATTGCAGGTGGATTCTTTACCCACTGAGCCATCAGGGAAGCTCTGAGCTACTAGGAAGAATTAAATACTATATATGAATTGCTTAATCCAGGGCCTTACCTGATTTATTGAAACCTTTAATACATCTCAAGCATGGTTATTTGAATTAGTTTAATTAACAGAAATCTTGAGGACAAACATAGAAGTATCCTGACTCTGCCACCTTGTCCTTCTTCTTTTTCTTTTTTAAAAAAATTTTTAGCTTATAAACATGTTCATACAGTCTCCAGGAAAGGAACACTTCCTTGCTCACTCTTCACAACCCCATCATGGTAGCTTGGCATTACCTTGTATAGCTGTTTAGTTGGTTTTGTAAAGGCAGAATCCATTACTAAAACCCTATAGAATATATAAAACTTTTTGGAACCTGGAATATAGTTTCCCACACAAATGATATAACAGAGATTAACTCCAAAACCAACATAACAGACAAAAACAGAAAGCAAATGCAAAAAGAAAAACTTGAGCGTAATCAAGAAAAGGTTCAGTTCAGTTTAGTTGCTCAGTTGTGTCCGACTCTTTGCAACCCCGTGAATCGCAGCACGCCAGGCCTCCCTGTCCATCACCAACTCCTGGAGCTCATTCAGACTCACATCCATCGAGTCAATGATGCCATCCAGCCATCTCATCCTCTGTCGTCCCCTTCTCCTCTTGCCCCCAATCCCTCCCAGCATCAGAGTCTTTTCCAATGAGTCAGCTCTTCCCATGAGGTGGCCAAAGTACTGGAATTTCAGCTTTAGCATCATTCCTTCCAAAGAAATCCCAGGGCTGATCTCCTTCAGAATGGACTGGTTGGATCTCCTTGGAGTCCAAGGGACTCTCAAGAGTCTTCTCCAACACCACAGTTCAAAAGCATCAATTCTTTGGCGCTCAGCTTTCTTCACAGCCCAACTTTCACCTCCATACATGACCACTGGAAAAACCATAGCCTTGACTACACGGACCTTTGTTGGCAAAGTAATGTCTCTGCTTTTGAATATGCTGTCTAGGTTGGTCATAATTTTTATTCCAAGGAGTAAGCATCTTTTAATTTCATGGCTGCAGTCACCAACTGCAGTGATTTTGGAGCCCAGAAAAATAGTCTGACACTGTTTCCACTGTTTCCCCATCTATTTCCCATGACGTGATGGGACCAGATGCCATGATCTTCGTTTTCTGAATGTTGAGCTTTAAGCCAACTTTTTCACTCTCCTCTTTCACTTTCATCAAGAGGCTCGTTAGTTCTTCACTTTCTGCCATAGGGGTGGTATTGTCTGCATATCTGAGGTTATTGATATTTCTCCCAGCAATCTTGATTCCAGCTTGTGATTCTTCCAGCCCAGTGTTTCTCATGATGTACTCTGCATATAAGTTAAATAAGCAGGGTGACAATATAAAGCCTTGACATACTCCTTTTCCTATCTGGAACCAGTCTGTTGTTCCATGTCCAGTTCTAACTGTTGCTTCCTGACCTGCATATAGGTTTCTCAAGAGGCAGGTCAGGTGGTCTGGTATTTCCATCTCTTTCAGAATTTTCCACAGTTTATTGTTATCCACACAGTCAAAGGCTTTGGCATGGTCAAGAAAAGTTAGCTGACATTAAAAAAGCAACAGCAATGACTAGCAGCAAATTTCAGTTCAAGAAAAGAAGCCAGAATAAAATCTTTGGTGAAATGAATTAAAAAAATAATTTTGATTTAGACCAAAGAAGATAAATGTGGTACCCAGTGACATGTGTTCTATTGTTCACTATGGGTTATGCATTTATTGACTCTAGTTACCAAGTGCTGTGCTTAGTACTGGAGGTTAAAACACATAGTCTCTGCTCACAAGATGATAGACTAGTAAGATAAATAGCCATGAAATTTTGGATTATATAGTCTAATTGGTACAAAAGGGATACATATATAATCCTTTTGAAACACAATAGGATTACAAAAGCTATGAATGAGCTCAGGTCAGAGAAGGCTTCCTAGAAGAACAGATACCTAATCTGATCCGGGATTGTAAATAGCAACAAACCAGGTAAAAGTCAAGGAAGAAGAAGAAAATTTCATGGTGAATTTGAGGGAACTGCAAGCATGTCAGAACTACTGGAGGGTAGAGTTCAAGGAAACAGCCTTATCACACCGCTAGACTCAACAGGTTTCTGATTGCTGACTGTTCTGTTATTTTGGTAACAAGACAAGGGCAGTGTCATGTAGATACAACAGTCTAGTGACAGGAAAGTGATGGTTACTCTGGACAGTCGAGTCCCTCGGGAAGTGGATGCCAGGAAAGTGAAGTAAAAGAGATTTGTGGTGGAGAAATATCAATAACCTCAGATATGCAGATGACACCACCCTTATGGCAGAAAGTGAAGAGGAACTCAAAAGCCTCTTGATGAAAGTGAAAGTGGAGAGTGAAAAAGTTGGCTTAAAGCTCAACATTCAGAAAACTAAGATCATGGCATCTGGTCCCATCACTTCATGGGAAATAGATGGGGAAACAGTGGAAACAGTGTCAGACTTTATTTTTTGGGGCTCCAAAATCACTGCAGATGGTGACTACAGCCATGAAATTAAAAGACGCTTACTCCTTGGAAGGAAAGTTATGACCAACCTAGATAGTATATTCAAAAGCAGAGACATTCTTTGCCAAGAAAGGTCCGTGTAGTTAAGGCTATGGTTTTTCCAGTGGTCATGTATGGATGTGTGAGTTGGACTGTGAAGAAGGCTGGGTGCCGAAGAATTGATGCTTTTGAACTGTGGTGTTGGAGAAGACTCTTGAGAGTCCCTTGGACTGCAAGGAGATCCAACCAGTCCATTCTGAAGGAGATCAGCCCTGGGATTTCTTTGGAGGGAATGATGCTGAAGCTGAAATTCCAGTACTTTGGCTACCTCATGCGAAGAGTTGACTCGTTGGAAAAGACTCTGATGCTGGGAGGTATTGGGGGCAGGAGGAGAAGGGGACGACAGCGGATGAAATGGCTGGATGGCATCACTGACTGAATGGATGTGAGTCTGAGTGAACTCCGGGAGTTGGTGATGGACAGGGAGGCCTGGTGTGCTGCAATTCATGGGGTTGCAAAGAGTCAGACACGACTGAACTGAATAGTGCATTGTATATATGTAACTCATCTTCTCTATCTATCCCTCTGTTGATGGACATTTAGGTTGCTTCCATGTCCTGGCTATTGTAATAGTGCTGAACATTGGGGTAGATGTATCTTTTGGAATTATGGTTTTCTCCAGGTTTGTGTTCAGGCGTGGGGTTGCTGGGGCATATGGTAGTTTTATTTTTAGTTTTTTGAGGAACCTCCATACTGTTCTCCATAGTGCCTGTACCGGTTTCTGTCTTGCAAGTTCTTTCTAGAATCTCCATGGCTACCACACCCCTACTGGGAACCTTTTGGTTTGTGTATGAGTCTCAATGTGAATTTCATTATTTTGACCCTATTACTAAGAATATGTACATGTCTGAGTGTATGGTGCATAGGTCTGTGAAGTTGATGGTAAGAATCACGTCATGACAGATTTATCTCGGTGTAATGTCCGGGAAACCTCAGGCCTCTAGTTATCTCTTCAACCTGTTTGTTTTTGGTAAAAACCTCTGTCATTGTGTATCATATGCCTGCCTGTTTTGTCCTAAATTCAGTTCTTTCCACTACATTGTACCTTTTTCTTGGTGAGTCATTTTCACTCATTATTTTCACTGTAGGTGCTCTCATTGGCCTTTCTTTGGCTAGACTAGAGAAGACTAAAAATCATACTATTTGAAAACCTTGAGAATAATTATTTATAAAGAGAGTTGAGCTATTTTTGCAAAATGGTACATCGATATAAAAAAGATACTAGCAGATTGCTATCATACCCTTCCTCCTAGGAAATTTTTAATTGCTGAAGGATTTCTTAACACATGTCATAGAAGAATTGATCACATAATTTGAACCTTTGAAATTACATGCTATTTAAAAATTTTTTTAAAAGAGGGAATGAGAGTGAGTCATTGAAAATGAGTCATTTATATTCCCTTTGTGCACTAACCACCTCATCAAAACTTAAGTTCACACACGTATGTCCTTAAAATTCTTGAGGTATAAAAGCAAGTGATGTGTTCTGCCTTTAAGGTTTTCATTTCCTTATATTAGGGCACCTAGAGTGAATGTATTAATAATGAACCTACCTGGGTGACACACATCTCAGGTTCTGATGCGCCTCTACAGAAGAACATGTTCTGACAAATTCTGTCCCTAAGACTACTCATCGAGTCCCTTTCATTGTAGAATGATATTCTGTAGTGGCCAGATTGTTTTTTCCTTTCTCCCAAAGAGAATTTTAGTTCTATCAAGTTTCATGAAACTTCCCTTGCCTTCACTCGACTCAAGTGGTATAGTCTTGAGAAACGTGATATTTTGAAGCAAGTGATTTAGGCACACACGAATCAAAACCACGTCTTCTTGAGAACTGAGTCAAGCTGTCAAGTACCTAAGCAAGTGTGTTCAAGGAAGAGATATTTATAGTTGCCATGTGAGAGGATGGTGAGGAGGAAAAGGAAGGATGGAAAAGGCTACCAAGAAAATAAGTTCAGAGAAATTGCTCTCTCTCAAAGGTTTCCCGTCAGACTAATGGAGTCAGACTGCAAAAAGGACTTCTAAAATTACATGACATTTTCACTTACAGTTAAACGCTGGGGGTTTTCCTGATGAACCAGTGTGCCTGTTGAAGGCCCACTTAGGAATTTAATTGTAGACCTTGTGCCTACCATGCACACAAAAGGTCTCACTCCACACAGACTTCCCTATTTCTTCCCTGTTGATGTACCTGTAATTATACTCCACTTAGGTTTCCAAGGCTCCTGGGCATTTCTGAGCTGGAATTAGTGAATACATGTACATGAGCATTAACACCTAAGTAAGGAAAACATTCTATGGCATCTAGTTAAAGAAAATTAATAAACATGCAGAATGAAAAACCAGCAAAACAGATAGTAAAGGCCACTGATGCCTGCACCTTAAGATATATGCATATGCTGATTAACTCTCTAACCTGACTGAATGCTAATGGCTTTTGCTTTATAATTGTTCTGCTCCACATGCTTATATATAATTACACCATTATTTTTCTTGGGATGTTTTCATTAGATGATTCAACTAAGTGTTAAGACATCAAATGAATAAACAGAACTACGATTGACTGGGATGATGCCAGCACTGAATAACGCTATTAAGGTTATATGTTTTAGCAGAGATTCAATTAAATTGTGGTTTTATCTAAATATTCTAGTGGGAATGTTATTAAAAGGTATTTGGAAAGGCTTTTTTTTTTTGATGTGTGGTATGTTTTGTTGCTTTTAACGAAAGCAATATAGGTTAAAAGCAATATTTTAACCCATAATATTTTCAAATGGATTACTCAGTGTGAAACAGATATTACTATGGACTTAAGATTTTTTTTTTCCTGGCAGCAGTGGGTAGAAATGAGAGACATAGTGGTATTTTGCTACTAATTTTGTTTAAGGAAAATAAAATAACAATAGCATAATTTTGGAATATCATTTATATAGCAGAAAAAGTTGAGGATGTATTCATTATTGCATTAATTTTGTCAGTTGTAGAGGATAAACTTCATCCCTCCCTAAGAAATGATGGAGGAAATTTCAACCAAAGGGTTTTGCTGAACCTGAAACTCAGATGAAATTTTTCAGCATGTAAATATCAACATTGGAGAAGGCAGTGGCAAGCCACTCCAGTACTCTTGCCTAGAAAATCCCAAGGATAGAGGAGCCTGGTGGACTACAGTCCATGCGGTCGCCATGAGTCAGTCACGACTGAGCGACTTCACATTCACTTTTCACTTTCATGCATTGGAGAAGGAAATGGCAACCCACTCCAGTGTTCTTGCCTGGAGAATCCCAGGGATGGCAGAGCCTGGTGGGCTGCTATCTATGGGGTCACACAGAGTTGGACACGACTGAAGCGACTTAGCAGCAGCAAATATCAACATAAGAATTTTTTAAAAAGGTGGAGATGAGGCTAGCAAAAGCACAAATGTTGTGACATAGTAGAAATAATGTGACTGAAAAGTGGGAGGAAAAGGGACAGGAAAGAAGAAAATTAACTAAGTTTATTGGTATTTGTATTAGCAGGAGGTAGGAGGTAAAGCATGGTAACAAAAACTGATAAACCAGATCATAAAAGGCAAAATCCAATCAACCCAGGAGATTGGAAGCATTACAGACACATAAGAACCATTGTAATCACCAGTACAAAAATACAAATATTTTCTAATACCAAAAGTTGTTTGAAGAACAAACAATGCATATCATAGAAAAACAAAAGTAGCAAATATAGCAAAATACATGTAATTATAAAATTTTGCCATGGTTGAGATCAAACATTATTTGTTATATCAATAAATGTGAATGTGTTTAACTTATATACTCAAATAAAAATATACTCAATTTGGCTCAAAAAACATAAACTGTGTATAGGAGCTATAGCTGAAAGTAAGTAATTTTGAAAGGCTAAAAACAAATAAATGAACTAAGGCATGGCAGGCAAATAGAAAAATAAGGAAGGTAGGGGTAATAATCTTGGTATTAGACAAAATAGAATTCAAACCCCAAAGCATAAATATGTCAAAGAAGGGCACTTTCTTCCCCATTTTTTTGTACTGTGGTAAAATACATAGAACATAAAATTTATCATCTTAATCATATTTAAGTGTACAGATCAGTGGTACTAATATCTTGACTTAGTACCTTAGTACCCTCACTACCTTCTTTCTTCAGAACTTTTTCATTTAGCAAACTCTATACCTATTAAACTATAACTTCCCATCCTCCCAGCCCTTCTCAACCCCTGGCAACCACCATCCTAATTTCTGTCTCTATGAATTTGACTACTCTAGGTATCTCATGCTGTGCTGTGCTTAGTCACTCAGTCATGTCTGACTCTTTGAAATCCGATGGACTGTAGCCTGCCAGGCTCCTCTGTCCATGGAGATTCTCCAGGCAAGAATACTAGAGAGGGTTGCCATGCCCTCGTCCAGGGGATCTTCCCAACTCAGGATTGAACCCAGGTCTCCTGCATCACAGGCAGATTCTTTACCATCTAAGCCACTAGGAAAGCCCAAGAACACTGGAGTGGGAAGCCTATCCCTTCTCCAGAAGATCTTCCTGACCCAGGAATCAAACCGGGGTCTCCTGCATTGCAGGTGGATTCTTTACAAGGTGAGCTACCAGGAAAGCCCCGAGGTATCTCATAAGTGAAACCAAGCAGTATTTGTTTTTTGTGTGTACCGGCTTACTTCACTTAGCATAATAGGCTCAACTTTTATGTTGTGGAATATGTCAGAATTTCCTTGCTTTTTAAGGTTGGATAATATTCCATTATATGTATATTTTATGTAGCCATTCATCCATTGATAGACCCTTGGGTTGCATTTAGATATTTTGAATAATGCTGCTATAAACATCAGTGTATGAATTATCTCTTTGAGATCTAAGAAGGATACTTGCTGATGGGAAAGTCACAATTCACAGTATTGTTGGGAGCTGCATTAGGCATTACTGACAAAATGGAGGCACGGCCCCAGCCCCCTCTCTCATTCCACAGGCACGGACCCGGGATGAAGGAGTTAGCTCTTGTGATTCTGACTTGTTTCTTCCTTTCTTCGTTGAGTTGGCTGGAAAGAATGTTAAGGTGCTTATTGTTCTTGAGAGAACCCTTAGAAAGCACAAAGCCTTCTGCAGTTGTGACCAGAAAATAATCTATAAAGTAACCATTGACATTTGTTCAAGGATTTTTGCAAAGAATGTCCCAGGATAAGCACATAGGCCACAGCTTGAGGCCATGGGAAAGATTATTATCTGAGACCTGTTTGTGAGGGAAATGTTTATGGCAAAAGAAGTTTGCTGAGTTTAGGGTTTATGAATAATTAAGAATAGTTAGAAGCCTTTTTAGGAGATAGTGAGCTTAGGATACTAGGGGCAAGCAGGATTTAGAAAGATAAGAAATAAACTGAGAAATGTGATATGCAGCCCAGACATAGCATGAGTTATAATGTAATCACAAGTAAACATGATTCTGAGAGAATCACTGTAGCAGGAACTCTGAAGGGTAACAATGAGACAATAATCTGGGTGAGGGAGAACTGAAAATGTCAAACCTCTGATCTAAGGCTTTTGAAAAGGTATAAAAGAGAAGCTGATGCTTGAAATAAACATGTAGTCCCGTACCTTGAGTCAGAGGCTACATCATTTCCTGCCGACACTGCTCATCCCTTCAGGCTGATACCCTGGCTGCTGAATCTGGACTCTGGCACTGCTGATGCAGCTGCTAAGTCGCTTCAGTCCTGTCCAACTCTGTGCGACCCCATAGACGGCAGCCCACCAGGCTCCCCTGTCCCTGGGATTCTCCAAGCAAGAACACTCCTTATGAATATTTATGCACCAAATAATATAACAACTACCTTCATAAAAATAAACTATAGAAGCTGCAAAGGGACAGAGGTAACCACAGTAATAACAGGAGACATTCATACATCAATGTTAATACTAGAAAGACAAAGTAGACAAAAATAGAGATGAAAGACCTAGAAACAATCGATGTGGAAGACCTTATGAATAGGTATAACTCTATACCCTGACAATAGAGAGGACATTTTCTTTTCAAGTTCATGCAATAATCACTCAATTTGATTGTATGATACTCTACAGATACATTCACACAATAAATTCAGTGGTGTGGTGATAAATATTTAACAAGCAGCTCTCTAGAAGAAAAAACTGTGGTACCATTTGCTAATTTATCTGATGTAAATCTTCTTATAGCCAATTTGAAGTTACCAATGTAATGCCACTGAACAAGGAGTTGGGAAGAGAGAAAGATAATTGAATTTCATAAACCAGTACAAGTCAGCTCTAATGAATTACTAAGTTTCATAAAGTAGAAATATTACAAGTGAAACTGTATGATCACAAGCAATAAAACTAGAAATAACTAAGAAAAAGAGAAATTGTCTTGACATTTAAAATTTTTTATTAAACAACTCCTTAGTGAAAAGGGAAATACAAAATGAAATTATAAAATGAAAAATTAAGAAAAAGCTCTCTATATGTTAGAATTTGTGGCATACATTTTAAGCAGTCATTAATGAAAAATTCACAGAACTAAACACTTACACTAAAAATTAAACTGAAAATAAATTTTTAGCTCAAAATCTAGTGAGAGAAAAACAAAATAAAACACAAAGAAGGCAATCATAAGGATAAAGCAGAAGTCAGTGAGGTAAAGAATAGCAAATAAGTAGGCTTAATAAATCCAAAATTGTATTTTTTTTAAAGTCAACAAAACTAGCTAACTTGATCAAGACAAAGAGAAATCACATAAGTACAAAATAATAATTGACAAGGGGGACATAACCATTGAAACAGAAGAAAATTTACAACTACTAGTAGAGTACAGACCTATATGCAAATTTAAAAATTTAGATGAACTGGATACATTTTTAGGAAAATAGAGATTACGAAAATTGGCCCAACTGGCATTAAAGTATAAACAGATCAATGTCTATAGTAGAAATAATGAGAGATAAGGAAGTATCCCACAAAAATAGGATCAGGCACAGATGGTTTTGCAGAGGAATTCTAGTATGTCTTCAAAAAGCAATAGTCTCAACGCTGTGTAAGTTGTTCCAGAGCTTTGAAAACAAAGATGAAAAGTTTCCCAACTTCTTCATGAAGCAAAGATAATATTGACATGTAATTCTGCTAAATATACTATCAAATTACAATAGCAGAACCATGTTATTTATGAATATTGATGCAAAAATAATGACAAATGGAGTTCAAAAGCACATTAAGAAAAAATACACTATGACCAAGTGAAATTTATTTCATGGTTGGTTTGATAATAGTAAATTCATTACTATCACATACTGATAACTCTAAGGGGAAAATCATGTGATTATCTCCATATGCATGTGCTCAGTCACTTCTGTGGTGTCCAACTCTTTGAGACCCCATGGACTGTAGCCCACCAAGTCCTCTGTCCATGGGAATTCTCCAGGCAAGTATACTGGTGTGGGCTGCCATGTCCTGCTGCAGGGGATCTTCCCAACCCAGGAATCAAACCCAGGTCTCCTGCATTGCAGATATATTCTTTTTTCTTTTTTTAATTAATTAATTTTCATTAGCCTTGGGTGTACATGTGTCCGCCATCCTGAACCCTCCTCCCACCTCCCTCCCATCCCATCCCTCAGGGTTGTCCCAGTGCACTGGCTTTGAGTGCCCTGTTTCATGCATCAAACTTGAACTGGTCATCTATTTCACATATGGTAATATACATGTTTCAATGCTATTTTCTCAAATCATCCCACCCTTGCATTCTCCCACAGAGTCCAAAAGTCTGTTCTTTACATCTGTGTCTCTTTTGCTGTCTCACATATAGAGTCATCGTTACTATCTTTCTAAATTCCATATACATGTATTAATATACTGCATTGGTGTTTTTCTTTCTGACTTACTTCACTCTGTATAATAGGCTCCAGTTTCATTCACCTCATTAGAACTGATTCAAATGTATTCTTTTTAATGGCTGAGTAATATTCCATTGTGTATATGTACCACAGATTTCTTATCCATTCACCTGCTGATGGACATCTAGGCTGCTTCCACGTCCTGGCTATTATAAACAGTACTGCAGTGAACATTGGGGTACACATGTCTCTTTCAATTCTGGTTTCCTTGGTGTGTATGCCCAGCAGTGGGATTGCTGGGTCGTATGGCAGTTCTATTTCCAGTTTTTTTAAGAAATCTCCACACTGTTCTCCATAGTGGCTGTACTAGTTGGCATTCCCACCAACAGTGTAAGAGGGTTCCCTTTTCTCTGCACCCTCTCCAGCACTTATTGTTTGTAGATTTTTTTGATAGCAGCCATTCTGACCATGGTACCTCATTGTGGTTTTGATTTGCATTTCTCTGATAATGAGTGATGTTGAGCATCTTTTCATGTGTTTTTTGGCCATCTGTATATCTTATTTGGAGAAATGTCTATTTAGTTCTTTGGCCCATGTTTTGATTGGATCGTTTATTTTTCCAGAATTGAGCCGCATGAGCTGCTTGTATATTTTTGAGATTAATTCTTTGTCAGTTGCTTCATTTGCTATTTTCTCCCTTCTGAAGGCTGTCTTATCACCTTGCTTATAGTTTCCTTTGCTTTGCAAAAGCTTTTAAGTTTAATTAGGTCCCATTTGTTTATTTTTGCTTTTATTTCCATTACTCTAGGAGGTGGGTCATAGAGGATCCTGCTATGATTTATGTCAGAGAGTGTTTTGCTTATGTTTTCCTCTAGCAGTTTTATAGTTTCTAGTCTTATGTTTAGATCTTTAATCCATTTTGAGTTTATTTTTGTGTATGGTGTTAGAAAGTGTTCCAGTTTCATTCTTTTACAAGTGGTTGACCATTTTCCCTGCACCATTTGTTATAGTGATGATCTTTTCTCCATTGTATATTCTTGCCTCCTTTTGTCAAAGATGAACTGGCCATAGGTGCATGGATTTATCTTTGGGCTTTCTATTTTGTTCCATTGATCTATATTTCTGTCTTTGTGCCAGTACCATACTGTCTTGATGACTGTAGCTTAGTCATATAGTCTGAAGTCAGGCAGATCGATTCCTCCAGTTCCATTCTTCTTTCTCAATATTGCTTTGGCTATTCGAGGTTTTTTTGTATATCCATAAAAATTGTGAAATTTTTTGTTCTAGTTCTCTGAAAAATACCGTTGGCATCTTGATACGAATTGCATTGAATCTATAGATTGCTTTGGGTTGTATACTCATTTTCACTATATTTATTCTTCTGATCCATGAACATGGTATATTTCTCCGTCTCTTTGTGTCATCTTTGATTCTTTCATCAATGTTTTATAGTTTTCTATATATAGGTCTTTTGTTTCTTTAGGTAGATTTATTCCTAAGTATTTTATTCTTTTTGTCACAATGGTGAATGGAATTGTTTCCTTAATTTCTCTTTCTGTTTTCTCATTGTTAGTGTATAGGAATGCAAGGGATTTCTGTGTATTAATTTTGTATCCTGCAAATTTACTATATTCATTGATTAGCTCTGGTAATTTTCTGGTGGTGTCTTTACGGTTTTCTATGTAGAGGATCATGTCATCTGAAGTGAGAGTTTTACTTCTTCTTTTCCAATCTGGATTCCTTTTATTTCTTTTTATTCTCTGATTGCTGTGGCTAAAAATTCCAAAACTATGTTGAATAGTAGTGATGAAAGTGAGCACCCTTGTCTTGTTCTTGACTTTAGGAGAAATGCTTTCAATTTTTCAGCATTGAGGATAATGTTTGTTGTGGGTTATCATATATGGCTTTTATTATGTTGAGGTATGTTTCTTCTATGTGCAGGCATTTCTTTACCATCCAAGCCACCATCTCCATAGATGTTGATAAAGCCATAGAGGAAATTCAATATTAACTGATAAAAGCATTAAAAAAAATGAATTGAAGGCTTGAGGGATACTTTCTTAACATGATTCAGTTCAGTTCAGTCACTCAGTTGTGTCTGACTCTTTGCGACCCCATGAATCGCAGCATGCCAGGCCTCCCTGTCCATCACCAACTCCCGGAGCTCACTCAGACTCACATCCATCGAGTCAATGATGCCATCCAGCCATCTCACCCTCTATCGTCCCCTTCTCCTCCTGCCCACAGTCCCTCCCAGCATCAGAGTCTTTTCCAATGTGTCAACTCTTTGCATGAGGTGGCCAAAGTACTGGAGTTTCAGCTTTAGCATCATTCCTTCCAAAGAAATCCCAGGGCTGATCTCCTTCAGAATGGACTGGTTGGATCTCCTTGCAGTCCAAGGGACTCTCAAGAGTCTTGTCCAACACCACAGTTCAAAAGCATCAATTCTTCGGCACTCAGCTTTCTTCACAGTCCAACTCTCACATTCATACATGACCACAGGAAAATCTATAGCCTTGACTAGACGAACCTTTGTTGGCAAAGTAACGTCTCTGCTTTTGAATATGCTATCTAGGTTGGTCATAACTTTCTTTCCAAGGAGTAAGCATCTTTTAATTTCATGGCTGCAGTCACCATCTGCAGTGGTCTTGGAGCCCCCCAAAATAAAGTCTGACACTGTTTCCACTGTTTCTCCATCTATTTCCCATGAAGTGATGGGACCAGATGCCATGATCTTCGTTTTCTGAATGTTGAGCTTTAAGCCAACTTTTTCACTCTCCTCTTTCACTTTCATCAAGAGGCTTTTTAGTTTTTCTTCACTTTCTGCCATAAGGGTGGTGTCATCTGCATACCTGAAGTTATTGATATTTCTGCCAGCAATCTTGATTCCAGCTTGTGCTTCTTCTAGTCCAGCATTTCTCATGATGTACTCTGCATATAAGTTAAATAAGCAGGGTGACAATATACAGCCTTGACGTACTCCTTTTCCTATTTGGAACCAGTCTGTTGACCCATGTCCAGTTCTAGCTGTTGCTTCCTGACCTGCATACAGATTTCTCAAGAGGCAGGTCAGGTGGTCTGGTATTGCCATCTCTTTCAGAATTTTCCACAGTTTATTGTGATCCACACAAAGACTTTGGCGTAGTCAATAAAGCAGAAATAGATGTTTCTCTGGATCTCTCTTGCTTTTTCGATGATCCAGCAGATGTTGGCAATTTGATCTCTGGTTCCTCTGCCTTTTCTAAAACCAGCTTGAACATCAGGAAGCTCACGGTTCACGTATTGCTGAAGCCTGGCTTGGAGAATTTTGAGCGTTACTTAACTAGCATGTGAGATGAGTGCAATTGTGTGGTAGTTTGAGCATTCTTTGGCATTGCCTTTCTTTGGGATTAGAATGAGAACTGACCTTTTCTAGTCCTGTGGCCACTGCTGAGTTTTCCAAATTTGCTGGCATATTGAGTGCAGCACTTCATCTTTCAGGATTTGAAATAGCTCAACTGGAATTCCATCACTTCCACTAGCTTTGTTTGTAGTGATGCTTTCTGAGGCCCACTTGACTTCACATTCCAGGATGTCTGGCTCTAGGTCAGTGATCACACCATCGTGATTATCTGGGTCATGAAGATCTTTTTTGCACAGTTCTTCTGTGTATTCTTGCCACCTCTTCTTAATATCTTTTGCTTCTGTTAGGTCCATACCATTTCTGTCCTTTATTGAGCCCACCTTTGCATGATATATTCCCTTGGTATCTCTAATTTTCTTGAAGAGATCTCTTTTCTTTCTCATTCTGTTGTTTTCCTCTATTTCTTTGCATTGATCACTGAGGAAGGCTTTCTTATCTCTCCTTGCTATTCTTTGGAACTCTGCATTCAGATGCTTATATCTTTCCTTTTCTTCTTTGCTTTTCACTTCTCTTCTTTTCACAGCTATTTGTAAGGCCTCCCCAGACAGCCATTTTGCTTTTTTGCATTTCTTTTCCATGGGGATGGTCTTGATCCCTGTCTCCTGTACAATGTCACGAACCTCTGTCCATAGTTCATCAGGCACTCTATCTATCAGATCTAGGCCCTTAAATCCATTTCTCACTTCCACTGTATAATCATAATGTATTTGATTTAGGTCATACCTGAATGGTCTAGTGATTTCCCCTACTTTCTTCAATTTAAGTCTGAATTTGATAATAAGGAGTTCATGATCTGAGCCACAGTCAGCTCTCCGTCTTGTTTTTGTTGACTGTATAGAGCTTCACCATCTTTGGCTGCAAAGAACATAATCAATCTGATTTCGGTGTTGACCATCTGGTGATGTCCATATGTAGAGTCTTCTCTTGTGTTAACATGATGAAATATATATAAATCCCAAAACCATTTTCTTAATGAGGAAACTCTAGAGGTATTTCCAAGATAAGGAATGGATAGCATGGATGCCAATACATTCACTAATTTCTTTGTTTCAGTACAGGCATTAATCAGTGAGTAGATGCAAGGAATCAAAGTATAAGAATAAACAAAGAAACAAAAGTATATCTGCACATGATATATTACATTTGACAAACTGAAGAGAATGAAAGATATAAATAACTCAAACACATCATTACAAAGATATCAGTTCTTCCTGTTAATTGATAAGATATAAACAAGCTTTTTATGGAAGTTTATAAATTGATGCTTAAATTTTTATAAAGAAACCAAATGTAAAGAATAACCAAATATACAGAATAAAAGAGAAACACTGAAAAAGAAAAATTATGAGAGTGGACCAAACCTATCAGACATTAACGTTGAGCCTCTATAATTAAAAGAAGGAGATGCTAAAGTGTAAATAGACAAATACACTAGTAGAATAGCAGAGAAACTCAGTATCAGACCAAACTTTATATGGAAATTCACAATATGATAAAAAGCAAAGATGGACTTTTTAATAAAGGAAGCTTGAATAGCCTAGTTACCACTTGGAAAAAGAAAAAAAATTAGATTTGTACTTTACACTATATAGCAAATACATCACTAACTTAAAATGCATCAAAGATCTAAATGTAAGCACAAACTATGTAGAACTGTAAGAAAACATGAGTGAATTCCTCTTGGTGAAGAAAACGTCTAATTACACCTCAAAATCTATAGGCAATAAAAGACTGATAACTCTGACTATATGGAATAAAATGTTTTTGCATGTTAAAAAAAATACCATAGCTGAAAAACTGGGAGAAAATATTTGCAGCATATACTACAGACTAAACCAAATATTCTTTTATATATAAAGAAACTGTAAACATCAAGGAGCAAAGGGCCAAAATCCAACAGAAAAGTAGGAAAGGGACAGTATCAGATAATTCAGATTAACATGTAAATGGCCTTTAGAAATATGAAAGTTGCCATGTATAATCAAAGAAATGCAAATTAACAAAACCACTGATATGCCATTTTTCACCCTTAAGATGGGTGAAGAAAAGTATTGACAATATACTCTGTTGGCAAGGCTGTGAGGGGACAGTTCCTCTCAATACCTACCACTTGAAATGCAAACTTTACAACCCTTTCTAAGGGTTATTTGGCAATGCCTACTAAACTGTGCTCACCTTTCGATCCTGCAATCTCACTTCTCATAATCTGCCATAAAGATACATCCCTAACAATATGAAAATTATGAATGCACAAGATTTATCATTGGTAATTGGGAAAGACAAATGGAAAAAATCTAACTACCCATCCATAGCAAAGTGACTACTGCTGCTAAGTCGCTTCAGTCGTGTCCGACTCTGTGAGACCCCATAGACGGCAGCCCACCAGGCTTCCCGTCCCTGGGATTCTCCAGGCAGGAACACTGGAGTGGGTTGCCATTTCCTTCTCCAATGCGTGAAACTGAAAAGTGAAAGTGAAGTCACTCAGTCGTGTCCGACTCTAGCGACCCCATGGACTGCGGCCTACCAGGCTCCTCCATCCATGGGATTTTCTAGGCAAAAGAACTGGAGTGGGGTGCCATTGCCTTCTCCAAGCAAAGTAACTAAGCCACCTACAAATAGAATCCTGTGCAGTTGTAGAAAGAATGAGAAAGGTCTCTGTGAACTGTTATGAACTGATTTTTCCAGGATATATTAGTTAAGTGAAAAAGTACAGAACATGTCTCTGATATAGTGCCCATCATTTAGGTAAGAAGGAAATAGGAAGAGAGATCTGTATTAGCTCATTTGTGTAATTAAATATAGGAAGGTTAAATCAGGAGCTAATGACAGGTTCAGTGTAAAATTGGTGTCCTGAATCCTGACTGAGTTTTTTCAGTTTTGAAAAGTATATTTTAAAACACATGTTTTAAAATTATTAAATTTAAGAATAAAAAAAAAAAAAAGAAAAGTATAGCTAACTACAATGTTATGTTAGTGTCAGGTATATAGCACTGTGATTCGACATCTGAATAACTTTATGAAATGATCACCATGATAAGTCTAGTAACTGTTACCATATAAAATTATTATAGTACTGGCCATATTCTTTATGCTTTATATTACATATCCATGATTTATTTATCTTCTAAGTGGATGTCTGTACCTCTTAATCCTCTTCACCTATTTTACTTAAAACTCCCCTCCCACTTCGCTCTGGCAACCACCAGTGGAATTTCATTTTTTTCCTCCCTATCCCCTCCACAATATGTCCTCTCTCCCTGCTCTTCCCTCCCTAACAATAAAAACACCCAACAGGAGATCTACCCTCTTAACAAAGCTTTAAGTTCACAATATAGTGTTACTATCTGTGGCTATTTGTTGCAGAACAAAGCTCTAGAACTTACACTTTATACTTACTGAATAGCAATCCCCAATTTTTTTCCCCCAAACTCCTGGAAACCACTTCTATTCTCTGTTTCTGTGACTTTGATTATTGTTTTTGGCCAAGGATAGATTTAGCTTTAAATTAGGAGCCAAGGTCTCAAGGGCAAGGGTTAGAACAATTTAGTCAATTGCCTTTTAAGGGACTGATTCTGTTGTTAATGTGTTAAACATTTCATAGATAGATCTTCCAACTCTTAAAATCAGTGCAAATGAGGAAGACGAGATTTTAGATTTCTATATGCAAAACCCTGATGACTTCCCCTTGGAAATGATGGAGTGTGTGACTTCAGTTACCTGTAAACAAGGCTTCCTATCCCTTTGGGGCCCTCAGTTCTGCTGTTTCCACATTAGAAACTATGGTTAAAGGTTAGCAGCTCTGACAGTTCCTTGATAGAAAGTAGTATCTCCCCTGTCCAGGATATTATGATCAAACACCTGTTGAAAAGCAAATAGAACTAGCCTTATTTTTACAATTTGGAGCATATATTACCTGGGGAAATAGCAAGACAAAGGCAGAAGTAATACAACCTGAGAGATGGGAATTCTAATACCTTATGGCTATCACTATGCTTATATATCCTATCAATTGGGATAGCAAAAAAAAAAAAAACAAAACAAAACACATTTTAGACAGGCAGTCACAAGTGTGGAAAAAAGATTTGCATCAGTTCATTTCAGTCGCTCAGTCATGTCTGACTCTTTGTGACCCTATGAACTGCAGCACGCCAGGCCTCCCTGTCCATCACCAACTCCTGGAGCTTGCTCAAACTCATGTCCATTGAGTTGGTGATGCCATCCAACCATCTCATCCTCTGTCATCTCCTTCTCCTCCTGCCCTCAATCTTTCCCAACATCAGGATCTTTTCCAGTGAGTCAGTTCTTCACATCAGGTGGCCAAAGTATTGAAGTTTCAGCTTCAATATCAGTCCTTCCAATGAATATTTAGGACTGATCTCCTTTAGGATGGACTGGTTGGATCTCCTTGCAGTCCAAGGGACTTTCAAGAGTTTTCTCCAGTACCACAGTTCAAAAGCATAAATTCTTTGGCACTCAGCTTTCTTTATAGTCCAACTCTCACATCCATACATGACTACTGGAAAAACCAAAGCTTTTACTAGATGGACCTTTGTTGGAAAAGTAATGTCTCTCCTTTTTAATAAGCTGTATAGATTGGTCATAGCTTTTCTTCCCAGGAGCAAGCATCTTTTAATTTCAAGGCTGCAGTTACCATCTGCAGTGATTTTTGATCCCAAGAAAATAAAGTCTGACACTGTTTCCATTGTTTCCCCATCTATTTGCCATGAAGTGATGGGACCAAATGCCACGTTCTTAGTTTTCTGAATGTTGAGTTTTAAGCCAACTTTTTCATTCTCCTCTTTCACTTCCATCAAGAGTCCCTTTAGTTCTTCTTCACTTTCTGCCATAAGGGTGGTGTCATCTGCTTATCTGAGGTTATTGATATTTCTCCCAGCAATCTTGATTCCAGCTTGTGCTTCATCCAGCCTGGCATTTCACTTGATGTGCTCTGCATATAAGTTAAATAAGCAGGGTGACAATATACAGCCTTGACATACTCCTTTCCCAATTTGGAACCAGTCTGTTCATTAGACAGACCCACATTTGCATCAGACAGAGCCAAATTTAAATCCTGATTCAGATACTTCTTGAATGTAATCTTGGCAAACTCCTTACTTGTCTGGGCCTCAGGTTCTGTATCTGTAAGACAGAAGATCACCCATTTTGTTGAACTAAATAAGCACTGTGTATATATAGGTTACTTACTAGGTTTGCAATCAGTGTGGGGTCATTCTGTCCAATTCTTACCTCATAATTATATATCTTTATTCATTTCTGTATTTTTTCTCTTTTCAGTTCCCATTCACTTTCTAAGCTATTGAATGACAGGGATTCCCCATGCTTGACTCGGTGTTTCCTACTTCCTTCATATTCCATTGAGACTTTCCCCTGTCCTTGGTTTGAGTTATGATTTTCTTTCCCTGAGAAGAAACAGTATTAGTATAAGAACTGTTTATATTGATCAATACCAGGGAAGAATACTGCAAAACGACATTGATTTCTAACTTACAGATTATTCAATATCACGAGTAGACCTTATGTAGACCTTATGTATGACCATTGTCAGTTATGTAGACCTCCTGTGCATAAGACATGGAGGTCAAGTCATAAATGATACCTAGAATTTTGAAGGAGTTTAGTTATAAACAAAAATATAATCAAATATTAATATACAATTTTTATGATGAGATTTAAATGATTTTAAATGAAAAAAATTTTAATAGTAGAAACAGAATGATAATATTAAAATAGAGAGGCATAGACTTTGCTGTGGGGCATTAGAAGTTATTAATTATGACCAGAGAAATCTTTGCGAAGAAGATGCACTTAGACTGGGTCTTAAAGGAGGAAAATTTCAAGAGGGAAACCATTTGAAAAATTGATTATTTGATGATTTAGCTTAATTTTATTCAAAGCATATGAAAGGGAAAAGCAGGGATCAAAGAGATCTAAGCAAACTATATACTGTTCCTCATTTTAATTTTTCCATCAGATAGAAAATTGTTACAGGACCACGATTTGTGAGAAAAAGCATTTTTGTCCCCACTGAGTCATTTACAGAAAGTCATAAAAAGATCCAATATCAGGAAATTACCTCTTCTCTTATTGAGACTAGCTAAGGACTTGGTTTAATGGAAACCACTCATTAGAGACAAGGGTAAGTCTCAGTTAGGATTCTCTCTCATCTTGTTACGTGGAAACAGCAGAGCACTGAAGCCTAGCTGCAGGCTGGGGACAGATGCCGAGAATCTGGATGTGACACGGATGGAAACAGCCCATCAACTTGATGGATCAACAGTCCATCAGTGGGGACACTCTTGGAGGGAGATTCAAGTTCACATTGCACTGTGTTTTGGGTGAAGCCTGTGAAATGATTGCCATGTTGAACAGCAGCAGGAATTTATTTGAGTAAGAATATTTTGTCTGTACTTTATCAATGTGTTTGTTGCTTTGAACAGAATAGTTATGCAGGTTTACTTGTGAAGAACTTGACCTACAGATTCAGGAAAACTGGACTCACTCACAGCTGTGTGACTCAGAAACCTCAGTTTCTCTGCTAATCCAATGAACCCGTGTGAATTCTTACCAGGTTTGGTGAGGAGATCAAAGGTCCAAATCCAGAGGAACACAGTTTAAAACTGATAAAAGCTTTTATTTATGTCAGTTACTGTTCAAGGGCACACCATTAAATCAACCAACAAATTATCAGACACATGCAGTGCTCTATCTTGTCTCAGGAAACCAGGGATTTTTATTCTGTGGAGAAAGCTGGAAGGTCATTATTGAGTTCTTTATGTGGATAGTTTAGATAATAGCTATAAATTATGTCTCTATTTCCTCCAAAGGACTGTCTTTCAAATTTTCGGTTGTCGACATTACTCGGCTGTGGAATCGACTTAGAGTTGCTGCCATAATTTCTTTTTTACTTAATGAAACAGAAAGAGTAGAATAGACTAGAAAGCAATAGAAAATACCCTACTGTATCATGGTGTAAGGATACAAACTCTTAAATGGGGAATTTATTTCATGCCTATATACATTCATATGCATGTGCACACATACGTATACACTTTGTGAAGTGAAAGTCATTCAGTTGTGTCTGACTCTTTGCAATCCCATGGACTATAGAGTCCATGGAATTCTCCTGGAGTGGGTAGCCATTCCCATCTCCAGGGGATCTTCCCAACCCAGGAGTTGAACCCAGGTCTCCCACATTGCAGGCAGATTCTTTACCAGTGGAACCACCAAGGAAGCCCAAGAATACTGAGTGGATAGCCTATCCTTTCTCCAGCAGATCTTCCCTATCCAGGAATTGAACTGGGATCTCCTACATTGCAGGTGAATTCTTTACCAGCTAAGCTACTAGGGAAGCCCACACATATACACTAGTAAATACTAGTTAGAAATATCAAATGTATTTCTTAGAATGGCTTGCAATCAACACTCGAAAAACTTACCTCTAGAGGGTTAATGATGAAAGACACTCAAATTTTTTAATCTTCTCTTATTTTTCACATAAGCCTTTCTTTCTACATTCTCAATTGCTTTCTGGACATTTATTTTCTCTAGGCTATTTAGCTTTCATCTCAAACTGATACTCCTAAAACTGAACTCTCTCTACTTTCAAATAATTTTATTCTACTAAATTTCCACATCTATTTTATTCACTATACTCCTAATTACTCTTGGTCAAACCCTTTGTAATCTTGCCTGAATCTTTTTCATCTCTTCCTTATCTTGAACCATGGGGGTAAAGTGGATGTGGAACTAACATTAATTGAGTACTTGAAATTTTCAGACCCCTTGCCATATGTTTTATATGTTCCTTTAGGTAGTTGTCACTATATCCTTGTAATGTTGGCTCAAGGGTTTGAGCCAAGCCTTGGCTCAAAGAGGTTGAGGAACCAGCCCAAAGTAACAAAAATTGTATTTATGTAAGAGCTGCTCTTTTTCTTCTGTCAGTTTAGGTATCTGACTCCAAAATCCACATGCTTTCTGCTACATTTTGCCATCTTCCCAAATGTACTGCCTTTAAAATAATTTCCACGGGAACTTAGAGTGATGTTAGAGCAGTTACAATCCAGAACAATGATCACTACAAGGTCTGGGGTTATCCTCAGGACTCATATTGCTGGTAAGGATTTCAGAACTCTGAACTGTTATTTTACAAAAGACATAATTATGACACAGAAAAGTTAAGTAACTTGACTGAAACCATAGGCTACTTTGTGGAAGATCCTTGGCCAGAATTCAGGTCTTGATTTTTGTGTAATGTTCTTTTCATCTCTCTTCCTAGCCCGAGGAAGTAGAAGAAAAAGTGAAAAGGCAAAAAACAAGATATCTCCAGGGCAAAGCATTTTGGCACACTCCAAGGTGTCAGTCTTTAGGTGAATTGGGTTCCTTATCAAATCATTAAGATCAGAAATCCTTTGAGATTTTTCTTTGAGTCACCATGGCTCAATATACTTCTAAAAACTTTTTATTGGCCAATGCTGTATACACTGTTTGAATGAAATTCCTTCAAGAAAAGAGAATGATGTTGTTAAGAGGGAGGCAGAAATCCTATAAATGAGCCTTTTAATGAGTTAAGGATTCTAAGTATTAGAGAGATAAACTCACTGAGTCTTTTGCCTTCCCTTGAGCTCCAGCTGACCAAGCAAGGGTGGGATTTAAGTCAAGCTCAAGACTGTAGAAGCACAGTAAGTGGGTTTTATATGCCTGCTCCTCATCCTTCCTTTTCATCTCTTAATACACTCAAGTGTCCCAACCTTGGTCCCCTGACTCATTTATTCAATTCAACTTTTGGTGGATCCATTATGATTTTTTTTATTTATGTTTTGATTTTTCCTCAGTTCAACTCCATTTCTCTTGTCCCTTCAATGAAACCACTATATTCCTTTAAAAAAAAAGGGTACTTTTCATTTACTTCCTCCACTGGGAGTTGGGAGATTCTTAGTTCAGATTTCTGGCAGCTTTGTAGGCAACACTTGGTAAGGATTGGCACAGTGTTTACAAAATCTATATACTGGACTTTCAGTGTTCTTGGTATAGCCAGAAGAGGTGTATCAAAAGTATACTCTTTATTTGAACATGTTCTCTTTATGACATAAATCACTTTAAAATGCAAAAGAGTTTTGGACTATTGATGGACTCACCTGAGTGTTTAAAGACAAGAAACTGAACAGAGATTATCTTAGTAAACTGTCCTACATGTAGATCAGTTCAGTTCAGTTCAGTCGCTCAGTTGTGTCTGACTCTTTGTGACCCCATGAACCGCAACACTCCAGGCCTCCCTGTCCATCATCAACTCCCAGAGTTTACCCAAACTCATGTCCATTGAGTCTGTGATGCCACAAAACCACCTCATCCTCTGTTGTTCCCTTCTCCTCCTGCCTTCAATCTTGCCCAGCATCACAGTCTTTTCAAATGAGTCAGCTCTTTGCATCAGGTGGCTAAAGTATTGGAGTTTCAGCTTCAACATCAGTCCTTCCAATGAACACCCAGGACTGATCTCCTTTAGGATGGACTGGTTGGATCTCCTTGCAGTCCAAGGGACTCTAAAGAGTCTTCTCCAACACCACAGTTCAAAAGCATCAATTCTTCTGCACTCAGCTTTATAATCCAACTCTCACATCCATACATGACCACTGGAAAAACCATAGCCTTGACTAGATGGATTTTGTTGGCAACTTAATGTCTCTGCTTTTTAATATGCTGTCTAGGTTGGTCATAACTTTCCTTCCAAGGAGTAAGCATCTTTTAATTTCATGGCTGCAATCACCATCTGCAGTGATTTTGGAGCCCCCAAAAATAAAGTCAGCCACCGTTTCCACTGTTTTCCCATCTATTTGCCATGAAGTGATGGGACCAGATGCCATGATCTTAGTTTTCTGAATGTTGAGCTTTAAGCCAACTTTTTCACTCTCCTCTTTCACTTTCATCAAGAGGCTCGTTAGTTCTTCACTTTCTGCCATAGGGGTGGTATTGTCTGCATATCTGAGGTTATTGATATTTCTCCCAGCAATCTTGATTCCGGCTTGTGATTCTTCCAGCCCAGTGTTTCTCATGATATACTCTGCATATAAGTTAAATAAACAGGGTGACAATATACAGCCTTGATGTACTCCTTTTCCTATTTGGAACCAGTCTGTTGTTCCATGTCCAGTTCTAACTGTTGCTTCCTGACCTGCATACAGGTTTCTCAAGAAGCAGGTCAGGTGGTCTGGTATTCCCATCTCTTTCAGAATTTCCCACAGTTTATTGTGACCCACACAGTCAAAGGCTTTGGCATAGTCAATAAAGCTGAAATAGATGTTTTCTTCTGGAACTCTCTTGCTTTTTCCATGATCCAGCGGATGTTGGCAATTTGATATCTGGTTCCTCTGCCTTTTCTAAAACCAGCTTGAACATCTGGAAGTTCACGGTTCATGTATTGCAGAAACCTGGCTTGGAGAATTTTGAGCATTACTTTACTAGCCTGTGAGATGAGTGCAATTGTGCGGTAGTTTGAGCATTCTTTGGCATTGCTTTTCTTTGGGATTGAAATGAAAATGGATCTTTTCCAGTCCTGTGGCCACTGCTGAGTTTTCCAAATTTGCTGGCATATTGAGTGCAACACTTTCATAGCATCATCTTTTAGGATTTGAAATAGCTCAACTTGCAGTTGGGCCTAAGGTAAAAGTGTAGTTCTTTTGTTCATTATGATTTAAAATCATTGATTACTTCAGATGACAAGACCACTAGTTGTGAGACCATGAATACTTTTATTTATCAAATGAGAGGCCCCATTAATATCCTGAATTCAATACTGGTTTCTATTTAGAAGGAAAATAACATTCCAAAATAAATGGAGAAACTAAATATCACTCCATATCATGTTTGCCACAGTCTTTTCTACCTTTGTACTATATCCTTATGCTAATTCCCATAAGGGGCAAATAAGTACCTTTGTACTTTATTCTTATGCTTCCACCTCCCATATGGAATGCCCTTCCAGCCAACTTCTCTTCTGTAAGTTCTACTCAGCTAAACAACTAGTGTTTTAAGCTTCCAGAGTCCTTGTCAAATCCTTAGGACTGGAAGTCCTAGAAGATATTTTTGTAAAACATCCTGGGTTAAGATTAATGTACCTCTAAAAGCCCCTATTAGTCAAATACTGTGTGAGTTATTAGAATGTAATTCCACCAAGAAAAGGGAATAAAATTGTTAAAGTTCCCAGCTGCACCATGAAAATTAATTTTACTGCACTAGCTCACACATATAGCCCAGCATTTTCAAAACTGTTACCCTTAAGCCCACACGGTTCAGTATTTAAATTTTCTCTAATTGTTTTGAAAGTTAATTTTTTTTGTTTCCACATCTAAATGAAAATTTATATACATTTATTGAGTATCCACGATGAAAGGTGCTGCTTGGCACTGGAGGGGTTTTTTTAATGGAGATATTGTCAGTGACCTCAAATTATTGACCCATTCATTCCTTGGACATCCATTTATTGAGCACTTTCTTTGGGATAATCTTATGTTAGGTATTGGGGATATGACATTTATCAAAAAGTCACTTGGCTGTATGTAATCAACAGGAACCATGACCAAAAGGTGGTTAGACCAGGGGTCAACAAGCTTTCTGTAAAGGGCCAGATAATAAATACTTGAGGCTTTTCCATGTGGTCTTTATTGCCCCTATGTAATTCAGTCATAGAAAATACATAAGTGAATAACCCTTTTATCACCCTTACTTTACAAAAGGAGGAAGTGGGCCAGATGTGGTCCTGGGTCTTAGTTTGCTGGTTTAAACAGATAGGTCTTTATCATTCTTAGGTAATAATGCTGCTATTGGATTTAGAAGCTTGTCAATATCCCAGAAATTGTCTTGCTTTTTTCTTGTGACAGGATGACCACTGTCCTCCAGCTATTACAATGCTACTCAAAGTAGGAATGTCAAGGAAAGGAAGGAAGAATATTGCTTTTTAAGTAAAATCCTCACAGCAAATTTTGTCTCATGGGCCATAACTGCTTGCTATAACGAAGGCTGGTGGTACAAACATTTGACTTTTTAATATTTATTGTGAGATGTGGCAAGGGAGGGAGGATTGTAAATGGCTTTGGAGGAAGCCAGTGTCTACTACAAATACAGTGAAAGGGAAAGTGTTCGTTGCTCAGTTGTGTTCAACTCTTTATGACTCCATGGACTGACCCGCCAGACTCCTCTGTCCAGGGAATTCTCCAGGAAAGAATGCTGAAGTGGGTAGCCATTCCTTTTTCCAGGGGATCTTCCTGACCCAAGGATTGAACCCAGATCTCCTGTACTTCTGGCAGATTCTTTACCATCTGAGCCACCATGGAAGCCCAAATACAGTGGTCAAAACAATTTTTGTCTTCAGGGAACTAATAAATAGGTGAGTTTTATTGTTCAGATGAACAATCAGCAGATAATTCTACAAATATGATGTGTAAGAATAGGAGTCAGCATAGAGTCCCATAGAAACTGACAGAAAGGACATAGCATAAGCATAGCTGTAAGTGGAGTTGGGTCAGGGAAGCCACATCTAATTTGAGTTTTTGAGAAGAGAGGAATGGCCTGTAGATAAAAGGATTAAGTAGCATAATGATGGTAGTAACAAGGTCAGCTGTTCATGGGGTTCTCAAGACAAGAATACTGGATGATAAAGAGGGCTGAGTGCTGAAAAATGGATGGTTTCGAATTGTGGTACTGGAGAAGACACAGGATGACAGCAAGGAGATCAAACTGGTTAATCCTAAAGGAAATCAGTCCTGAATATTCACTGGAAGGACTGATGCTGAAACTCCAATACTTTGGCCACCTGATGTAAAGAGCTGACTCATTGGAAAAGACTCTGCTGCTGGGAAAGATTGAGGGCAGGAAGAGAAGGGAGGTGACAGAGGATGAGATGGTTGGATGACGAATCAGGTAGAATGGAAGGCAGAAGTCCCAGCAAAGGTAAAGCTCTGAGCTTTAACTTTGTGTGAGGGTGCCCATTACAGGCAGGGTTAAGGCAGAGTCCAAGCTGCTCCAGTCCAAGGTCCAGGACTGGCCAACAGACCACATTAAAAACTGTTATGTTTATGGGCTTGTTTCCCATTTATTAAATCCAACAGTTATATTTTATAATAATTAAAGTAAGTATGCCCCTTATACTCCAGTTCAATTCCTGGGTTGGGAAGATCCCCTGGAGAATAAAATGGCAACACACTCCAGTATTCTTGCCTGGAGAATCCCATAGACAGAGGAGTCTGGAAGGCTACAGTCCCTGAGGTCGCAAGAGTTGGACACAACTTAGTGACTAATCCACATGCCCCTTATGGGATGTTAGGGAAATACTACAAGAATATAAAGAAAGAAAGCACAAAATGAAAACCAATGATAATTTACAGATACAAAGAACTATTGCTTTTTTTACACAAATCATGCAGATTGGGCTTCCTTGATGACTCATTGGTAAAGAATCCACCTGTCAATGCAGGAGACTAGGATTTGAATGCTGGGTCAGTAAGATCCCCTGGAGTAGGAAATGGCGACCTACTCCAGTATTCTTGCTTGGGAAATCCCATGGACAGAGGAGACTGGCAGGCTACAGTCCATGGGGTCTGCAAAAGAGTTGGACATGACTTATCGACTAAACAACAATAGGTATTATCACCTCCTTTATGTAGACTCCCCTGATTCCTCCAGTGAAAGTAACCTATTCTTCCTCTCAAATACTGTGATGACTCCTCTGTCTTTCTGTAATGATTTTTATCATTTCTTATAACAAGATATTGGTGTAGACATCTTATTTTCTCTACAGAATTAAGCTTTAGTTTATCATAGTGTATCCCAACTCAGTACATTTTACATATTTAACTACAGTCCATGGGGCCACAAAGAGTTGGACACAACTTAGCAATAAACAATAAATGCAGATTTTGTCCATCTTAAAAATCTAATATAAGCATTTTCCTTGACATTTGAGACATAATTTTTATAAACATAACTTTAATGATTATAGAATATCCTATTGGCTAAATAAATAACTTATTTGACTAGCCCCCTAATGTTGAGTATTCATATTTTCATTTATGTCATATTTTCATAATATGTCTAAGGCTTTGATAGACATAGTGTACATTTGTATTCATTTCTGTTGCAGTTTTAAAACATAGCCCCTAAATTTTTTTAATAATCTTTCAATGTAGAGGTGGGCTCTAGGTCCTTCCCTTTAAATCTTGGTTGGGAAAGACACTAGGCCAATTTCTGGGCCTAAGCCTTAAGGAACTAGTAGAAGCCACCTTGTGCCTCTTGGAACCCAACCTCCACATTGTGAGGAAGCCAAAGCAGCAGAGGGAGTGGCCCATGTGGAGAGGAAGTGAGGACTTCAGTCTATCCAAGCTCCCAGCTGGCCGCAACTTAACAGTCATAGACACAGCTCTTGTTGCCTCCTCTGCTCTGGGTGATGCTGTGTGGATCAGAGATGAGCCTTCCTTGCAGAACCCTGCCCAATTCATACATCTGTGAGCTAAATATGGGCTGCTGTTGTTTTAAGCAACTAAATTTTAGAAGATTTGTTACACAGTGATAAATAACCAGAAAAATTTCCACTCATCTTCTTAGAATAGATCCCTAGAAAAGGAAAGATTGTGTAAGAGCATAGCTATTTTAAAGGCTCTTGATACATGTAGCCTTGCAGACCTCTAGAAGAACTGTGTCAGTCGCACTCCTCTCATCTGTGTATGAGCATCTCTTTCATTGTACACTTGCCAGCATTGAAGATTATGTTAAAAAAGTACTTATTTTATCTTTTTTCTTTTTGATTTGTCCTTTAATAAAAGAACACTATTTCTTATCATATTTCTGACACGTTTCCCCAGCTTATTTGATTTGAAAATGTTTATCTTTTTAATTTTGCTTACAGTTTTTATGGAAATGAATTTACTATTCTGTAATCAATGTCTCGTTTCCTTGAAAGGACAAGCAAAGAAGGATAACTCATACAGAATTACCAGAAATTACACCTGAGGCTCCTATAAAGACAGCCAACTTCACAAAGCAAAGCAATCTGTCGATGTCACATGCGTAGTGCAGGCAACTATAGATCCCTCTCCAGAGGTGACTGTGGCAGTGATCCTATCACCAGGGAAGGGCAGTTCCTTTGGGGACTATCAACAAATAACTTTTCTGAAAACATAGTTGAAACCACATGACCTTACCCAAGTCTATGGATTGATTATACCTGAATAACAAGTTATCCCTTCTTTGATACACTTCCCATATACCAGGATATTTCTAGGAAGCAAACACTGTCCTCAAATTTAGGAATCCACATTTTAATGGACTTCTATGTTAATATATATATAGAGAGACTTAACAAACTTGAGGGTTTAAGTTTTATATGTTTCTTTAAAAATTATAAACTTAGAGTGTAACATTAAAATACTTCAAAGAAAATTATTCATTTCCATCGCCTAGACACATTGATATTAATATTTTAGTGTTTTTTCAATAAGCAGTTTTAATGTTTGAATTCTTTTAGTGTGAACTGCTACATATCCTGCACTTCTCACTCAACAGTAAAAGAAGTCTCTTTGCTTTGTTATTCAAAACATTCCTAAACATTTTAATAGCTCCATCATGTAATGTATACTAAGTTATTCTTTTTGTAGCATATATTTAGCTTTTTTTTTTTCCATTTGTGTCACTTTTAGAGGTTATCCTATGATGAATATCTTTGTGCTTTCTCCACATTTATTGTTACTCTTTAGGTTACTTCCAAGAAGTGAATTATGGAGTCAAACCATGTGAACTTCATTGTCTCATAATGTATGTGGACAAATATGAATATTTACTTTTTCAGAAAGAAAACTTTGATGTTTTCCATATATTTAGTTTTGTCTAGCTAGTTTAGGTTAAGGCCTTTAGACTGATATCACTGCTAGCCCCAGACCTTAATAAGGAAGGCAGGAAGAGGGGTGAACTTGGCAGTGCTCAGAGGATGGGTTTCAAATGAAAAATTACGTGTAGAAAAGTGGAGATTTGGAGACAGAGATTAAATTGTTCTCTAAGTATACTCCTCAGGGGGTGTGGAGCTGGAAGTTTATTTAACAACTTCCCAAAGCTTCCTTATACAAGGCAGTGATTTAACTGGGTTGTACTACTGACATATGGACTCTTCATGCGAAATGCCAGGCTGGATGAAGCACAAGCTGGAATCAAGATTGCCGGGAGAAATATCAATAACGTCAGCTATGCAGATGACACCACCCTTATGGCAGAAAGTGAAGAGGAACTGAAGAGCCTCTTGATGAACGTGAAAGAGGAGAGTGAAAAAGTTGGCTTAAAACTCAACATTCAAAGAACTGGATTATGGCATCCAGTCCCATCACTTCATGGCAAATAGATGGAGAAACAAAGGAAACAGTGACAGACTTTATTTTCTTGGGATCCAAAATCACTGCAGATGGTGACTGCACCCATAATATTAAAAAGACGCTTGGGATCCAAAATCACTGCAGATGGTGACTGCACCCATAATATTAAAAAGACGCTTGCTCCTTGGAAGAAAAGCTATGACCAACCTAGACAGCATATTAAAAAGCAGAAACATTACTTTGCCAACAAAGTCCATCTAGTCAAAGCTATGGTTTTTCCAGTAGTCATGTGTGGATGTGAGAGTTGGACTATAAAGAAAGCTGAGTGCCAAAGAATTGATGCTTTTGAATTGTGGTGTTGGAGAAGACTCTTGAGAGTCCCTTGGACTGCAAGGAGATCAAACCAGTCAATCGTAAAGGGAATCAGTCCTGAATATTCAGTGGAAGGACTGGTACTGAAGCTGAAACTCCAATACTTTGGCCCTACCTGATGTGAGAAACTGACTCATTGGAAAAGACCCTGATGCTGGGAAAGATTGAAGTCAGGAGGAGAAAAGGGAGACAGAAGATGAGATGGTTGGATGGCATCACTGACTCAATGGACATGAGTTTGAGTAAGCTCCAGGAGTTGGTGATGGACAGGGAAGCCTAGCATGCTGCAGTCCACGGGGTCACAAACAGTTGGACACAGCTAAGTGACTGAACTGAACTGATGGACTCTTCAGAAGTGACAAGAATTCCATGGAAGAGACACAAATGAGCCCGTAGACTGTGTTGGTACAGTGAATCAGCATTTGCAGCACCAGGCCTGCCAGGCTCTGGTTGATGTATTTGAAGCCCTGTGTTCCTCTTGGGCATCTGTGGACATACAGGATGGATGGCCAACCACAGAGAATGTACCCATGCTCACAGAGGGAAATCCTCATACAGGAGCCACCGAGGGGGCTGTAGGAAATTAATTTTCGTCAAGAATTTACTTTGTCAATTGCATTGAACATGGTGGGATTAGTAGCAGAATTTGGAAATTTTCTTTTTCAAGTTCCTACTTTATTTGCCAACAGGCTTTTCTTTAAACTCATACATGTAGCTTTTTTTGGTAAGAATTGTGACCCAGGTTCACTTGTGGAGCTTATTACAATGCATACTCTCAGACCTTACCCTTAGAGACTCTGATTCAAGAGGTAGCAGTAGGGACCCAGGAATCTGCCCCTTTTAGGTGATGCTGAGGTAGGTGGCTGATGGACTGCAGGTGGAAAAACGCTAATCTGGGGATTGTGAGGACCAGTTTCTTCTTTTCAGAAGGATTATTGTCCCAGCTTCTGGCAGTGCTGTCAGATTCTTCAGAGGTTGCATCAGCTGCAGAAAGCCTGCTTGCCCCCATCCCACATATGGTGATGGATCCAGGCAGGAGTGCAAAGGCCTGGCCCATATGGCTCATCAGAGGTAAATCTCATGGCTATTGTAGCGCCAAAGCCCCTCATGAGATCAGCTGAAGCCACAGATCTTACTTCATGGCTCAACTTCTGCCTTTCCCCAGTCCTGTTTCTTTTTCTCACCTTACACCACAGTTGATCCTGAAGACACTTTCTAATAAATTCCCTGCACATTAAATTCCACTTTAGAGCTGACTTCTCCCGGACCTGACTGTAAACAGGGGCTCACCCAGATTCTGCCATCATGTAAATCAAAGGAGGACAGAAAAGGGCTAATTGAGATGCCCTTCACTCCATTGGTAACCCCATCTACCCACTGGCCCCTACCCCAACCACCATCAGCTTGCCTTCTGCAAGTTCTACCTCTTCTCTGTTACCTTCTGCCACTTACCTGCCTTTTCAACCCAAGATTTATCCTTTGTTCATTCAACTGCTTAATAAACCTTTGTTAAATAGATTTTACTCAGATTTTCCCTGATTGAAAACATTATGAAAGAAATACAGGGTATACAGTGAGATTTGTTCCATGATTCCTCTCTAGAAATGTTGTGGCTTATGTCTCTGTCTTGTGATATGTATGTGATACGAGTCACAGAGTGAGCTGTTAAAAGGTTTAGTTGAGTGTTTCTGTTAATGCTTTTCTTTGCTCTGTCTTCCACCCATCCACCCTCCTCACCCACCCCATCTACCAACCATCACCCAGGAGGCAGGATAGAACAAGGATGAGGAACAGAGACTTCAGTGTCAAACTAACATGAGATACATAGTAAGAACTCAGTAATAACTGAGCTAATATTTACAGAGCCCTCATTCCAATGGCAGCCCACTCCAGTGTTCTTGCCTGGAGAATCCCAGGGATGGGGGAGCCTGGTGGGCTGCCATCTATGGGGTCGCACAGAGTCGGACACGACTGAAGCGACTTAGCAGCATTCTATACCATGCCCTGTTGATTGAACCCTTGCCCATTCCTATAAGGTAGATACTATTATCCTCATACTCCAAGTGAGTAAACTGGAGTAGAGAGCAATCAAATAACTTATAAGTCACATAAATAGTAAGTGGCGGAGTTGAGATTGAAATCCGATAGTCTATAATTGTAAGGTATCAAATTATCAATAATATCTGTTATTAATATTATGGAATCACCATTGTTATTGTTAATATGTGGAAAGCAATTGCTTTTTTTATTTTATCAAACACTCGCCAGTGCTCTTAGAAATATTCTTCATTTGTAAAGTCAGTGACTGAGGTCCAACAAAGCTGTATCCATTTGTCAAAGAGCAACATGCTTAGCCTGTTTCCAAGGTTATTGGACATGGGGTGATGTTTCAACAGTCTTCATTCACATTACTCAAATGATTAAGGTTGTCATTCTGAGAAACATACACAATTAGTTTTCACAGAATTGTTTCTCTAAAACTCCATCCTTTTAGACACAGGTTGCTTTCTGCAGACTATCTGTAACTGGTATCCCATCTGACATCTTAACATTCCTGGGAAATTGGTGATGGATTGGAGTCCCATCATTGCTTATAAGGAAAACAGATTTTCTAACTCCTTAAATGGCTGTTCTAGGTTTATGTTTTCATTCTCAGCTTATGTCCTTATTTACACCAGGCCTGGAAAAAAAGAGGGAAAGCCAAGTTCTGAAGCAAAACTTTGGAAACAAGATATATTCCAGCTGTTTCAGCAAAAGGAAGCAGCTGTATTCAAGCAAAGCAAATGATAAAAACTGGATTACCCTCTCCTACTGGAGACCCAAAGAGCTTCAAGATGTTTGCGGCAAAAATGGAATTATTTCACTGAGTCTAATTTCAGCTTAATGTAAGGCATCCTCTGAAATGCAGATAATTTCTCTTTAATTATCCTCCCACAGAACCAGGTCTAAAAATGGTCTTTTTAGAGAGTGACCTTTAAAAGTATGTGGAGAGAAGAGAAGATGAAGGAAGGTGCTGAACAACTGTCACCTTTCCATCAGAAGGGAGAAATGTTTTATGTACCTCATCCTTGACTGCTGGCATCATCATCATTATCATCATTACAATTACAGGTTACTGAGGTTGACTATGGGCCAGTCCTTGGGGTACACAGATGACCTCTCTTTCTACATCCTTGACTATTTATATATCAACACCTCTAACATCTGACCCAACACTGCTCGGGATAACTCTTTCCTCTCAAATTGAATATGCCATCTGTCATAGTCACTTCCCTGGTGGCTCGGACAGTAAAGCGTCTGTCTACAATGCGGGAGACCCGGGTTCGATCTGGAGAAGGAAATGGCAATCCATTCCAGTACTATTGCCTGGAAAATCCCATGGACAGAGGAGCCTGGTAGGCTACAGTCCATGGGGTCGCAAAGAGTCGGACACGACTGAGCAACTTCACTTACTTACTCTGTCATAGTCAACTGTTAACTTTTGATTAATCAGTTCATTCATGCATTGATTTCTTCATTTAGTAAAGAGTTGTTGAACATCACATACTAAGTAGGCACTGTATGAGGTGCTTACAGATGTGAGGTACTCCATCTCATTATGGGAGATGGACTTACAAAAAATCACAGTGCAGTGAGATATAGGCTTTAATGTGGGTGCTCTCAGAGAGGAGGATGTGGTCATAGCTGCTTAGGAAAGGATTTTTTCCTTTCCTAAGGAAAGGAGGAGGAGGAAATGAAGGAGATGCTGAGTAGGTTTTGAAAGGGGACATTTTCTAGATTTTGCTCAGAACTTAATCCATCTACTATGCTCCATGGAACTTGAACATTGTTCAAACATATTTTGGGGTATCTGTCCAATCATGCCCACAATGGTAGGTCATATTGTATGGCATGGATCTACCTCCTCCTCGGACTAATGAGGAATATCTAAGCTTAGCTGCACCAGTAAGATTCTTTTTTGGGGGGGGAGGGGTTCTTAATTAATAGATATAGAAACTGTGACTGAGGAGTAGAGGACACTGGACCCAAAAGATCAGGACTAAAATTTGAGACTAACTTTCCACTCTGCTTGCATAACTGGTTATTGTTAAGATGGGCCCTGAGATGTTGCAGCTGGACCCAAATAAATCAACAAATGAATTGATCACAGAGTGCTAACACAATGGATATGGGATTTGGTGCAGTAAGTAGAGGAAATTGGGAGCTGCTTTCAATGGTGTGGTTGGGGAAGTCTCTCTGAAGAAGTAATACTTCAACTGAGGTCTGAAAGATGAGAAAAAAGCAGGCCATCAAAGAAGGAGGGCAGATGCCACCCAGACAGGAGCAGCAGCTGGAGCACGATCTTGATAGTAGAGCAGTGTGGTTGGAGAAGTGACTGAAGAGGAGAGGTAATCTGGTACCAGTTGGTACTAGGACCTGTAGGCATTTGGTAATTTACTCTTGATGTAGAATGAAACCAGTAGCTTTTAATTACTTTTTTTTTTTCTCTCTGCAGTGGGTCTTTGTTGCTGCACATGGGCTTTCTATAGTAGCCATGAGCAAGGGCTACTCTTCTTTGGGGTGAAAGGGCTTCTCATTGTGGTGGCTTTTCTTGTTGCGGTACATGGGCTCAGTAATTGTGGTGCACAGGCTTAGTTGCCTCGAGGCATGTAGAATCTTCCCAGACCAGGGATCAGTTGAACCTGTGTCCCCTGCATTGGCAGGTGGGTTCTTAATCATTGGACCACCGGGGAAGTCCTTTAGTGGCTTTTAAGCAGAGCATCAGCAGTATCTGGTTTAAGTTGTCTCTCCTTATCCAAGTGAGATGCTTCCAGGACCCCTGTGGATACCAAAATCCATGGATGTTCAAGTTCGTTATTCAAAGTAGCCTAGTACAGTCAGCCACTCATATCTGTGGATGTGGAACCTGAGGATATGGAGGGCCAACTGTGCTGTTGGTTCGTTTCAAGCTCTCAGCAAATGACTTAGCAGTAGGCATTTCTTTTTAAAATATATTTTTATTGAAATATAGTTGATTTACAATGTTGTGTTAGTTTTAGGTGTACAGCAAAGCGATTCCAATATGCATATATATAAAAAAATCCTTTCATGCATTCTCTTTCACTATTTTTATAAGATATTGAATATAATTCTCTGTGCTATGCAGTAGATCCTTGTTGGTTATCTATTTTATATATAGTAGTGTGTGTACTTTAATCTCAAATGCCCATGCTCTATATCCCCCTCCCTGCTGTGCCCTTTGGTAACCATTGTTTGTTTCCTATATGTGGAAGCAGTAGGCATTTCTAACACATAGTGTAGACTAGCACGATCAAGCTATTCTACATGTGTCTGTAGACTTCACATGGCCCAGTCTGGCCCTTTCTGGGGGCCCAGTCTGTTACCTAGATGCCCAGATTTCAGTGGCATAGGAAACTATGATCATTGTAATAGCAATACTTATAGATCCAGACTATAAATATTTTTCATGTAACTAATTATATTAAAGCCTCATGTATTAGGTCAACTATTAATGGATAATTGGGGATAATTATTATTATCCCAAAGTCAAAAGAAGTTCCATAATTGATCCAAGCATGCAGCTGAGTTTAGGTTGTTCTGACTCTACACCAGAATATTTAACTAATCTTTTGTCTCTTGTTCTGTTAGAGCTGACTGGGATTTCGGACTGGAATCAAGTCCTATGCTCTCATTTCACAATGTGAGGCAGTCATGGCCAAGTGTTAAGTCATCTGGGTGAGGTCAGACAGCAGTTAGTTGGTGGTATGGCCTTGTTCAAGGTTTTACTTACTGGTTCTCGTAGAACTATATGTGTCCTAGTATTGCATGTACTGGACTTCCCTGGTGGCTCAGATGGTAAAGCGTCTGTCTACAATGTGAGAGACCTGGGTTTGATCCCTGGCTTGGGAAGATTCCCTGGAGAAGGAAATGGCAACCCACTCCAGTACTTCTTGCCTTGAAAATCCCATGGACAGAGGAGTTTGGTGCAGGCTACTATCCATGGGGTCGCAAAGAGTCGGGCACGACTGAGCGACTTCTTAAGACTGTGATTTACAAGCAAGACAGCACACTTTTGCATTATTAACAAACTGAGATGACTTCACTGAAGAATTAACAGGGAAAAATGACTATCCATGGGAGGAAGGTCAGATAACATGTCATGCAAAGGTAGCTCAAGATCATGTGGTCCTTCATATGTCCAGAGCGACAGCCAAAAAATGAGAAGCCTCATGCAGTGATAAACATCTCAGTGCTTTTTAGTTAATCTGCATCTTATTCCACCTGGTAAAATTGAACCCCCCTCCCCCAACTTGCCTTTCATCTGTGAACACCAATCTAGGGTAATTTTATTTTTAAGACTTTATGGCTCTTAGGTTTCATCTTCCTATGACAGAGAAGAGGTTAATTATGAACATCTGAATGATGTTGGGTCGGTTGTTCCAAATGTGTGTTTCTGGAATACCAGATCTAGTAGGCATTATGTGAAAAAAGGGTTCTGTAGCCAAATGGGTTTGGACAAGGCTGAGCTTTACTGAGAGAATTATCTTTTTTCCTATAAGAAACCTTATGGTCTTTAATAGGTATTGTGACTCTCAAAGACAGGGGTCTAGAATATGGCATTTCCCAAACAGATTTGACCATGGAAAACTTCTCTCAGGGTTTCCACTAAAACTCTCAAAACTGTGAGTGCTGGCCAATTCTCTGACCTAATTCTCAGGCACTTAATCTGCTATAGCCAGACTTGCTCTGTATAAATAAAGCCCACTCCAAGTATAACAGTAAGATTACCCAGCCCTAGTAGTCTTCATTGGTTTCTTACCCCCTCCTTTTTTAAAATCTCCCAGCCTTTCTTTCCTCATTGTTTAAAACCATTTTAGTATCAGCACATGGCAAAACATTTTTTTTTTTAATTTAAAAATGCAGCCTGATGTACACATGGAAAAATCATGTAGTCTGTGTAGCATAATTTCAGAGGTACAGAAAAGGTATCTTTGCTCACAAATGTCTGTATTTCTCTTCAGCCCATTCCAGGATATGAATGATATACTTAGTGACTTATTTGTAGAGAAATAAGTCTTATTATTTATAAGAAATAAAGTCTTATTGCTTTAGAAAGACTATCTTCTAGCTATTAATAGCACTGGTGAATTAGGTGCTCTAATTCTCTAATTGTTTTCCCCTGAAAGGCTGTGGGGAGAGGCCTTTGAGAAGTTAGGAATTTTGATAAGGACTGTTACAAGCTGTTGTGCTTTGTAGGTAGAGTCATGTAGCCCAGTTCCCTACTTGCCAGCCCTACTTTTCCCCGATTAGGGTGCCCCTGACTCCCTAACCCACATTACTTTGATTCTGCAATCTCCCGTGGTGTATAGTAGAGGTCTGCACACTCTGGGACTTGATGGGTGTTTAACAAGGCAGATAAATCTGCATGTAAATTCACATAGCATTTTGGCCTTTTAGTTTAAACAGTAATAGTAAATCTTAAAACAGTAGTACCAGTTACTAAACAGTAAAACCAGGTTATTTTGATACCATGTGATTTTACATGATACTTAAAAGTGGTTGGAATTGTGGTTAAAATGATGCATTTGAACATTGTGTCTCTTCCTGATGGTCTTTGGGATGCTGCTGGGTAGCTAGCAGCTATCTGGATAGTAGATGGACAGCTGACTCGGTGAGAGCTTTCGGGCTTATGACTATGTCCAGATCAAGGAGGAGGAGGGAATGGGACAGGGGTGAAAAAGGGAGCGACTAAGTGTGCAGTGGAGTAGGAGATTGAGGAGTTAACTAACCTGTTTCATGGAGACATTGAAACTGGTCCCTGGAAGGGACCTTTACACTGAGTTTAATGACTGTCTTTTAGAAATGCATCAACCAGGCCAGACAGGGTAAAGGACCTGCCTACAGACACTCATTAGAGCTTGGACCAGAGTTCAAGCCTCATGCTCTGCTTTGTAAGACCACACTGCTGAGACCTACAGGCTGGGTGACCTCAAGAATGATGGAGCCAGGAGAAGATGTAGGCAGAGCGACATCTCTTCTCTGCCACCCTCATCTTCTTACTGCCCCCTTCAATTCTGCCTTCTTTCACACTTTTTTCTTCCTTTTCTTTCCATTTGTCATAAAATCAGCCTCCTCTTCTTTTAGCTACCCCTTTTGTTTCTCATTCTTTTTCACTTTATTTCATCACTCCTTTTTTACATTTTTTTTATCTTCCTATAATTTTAGCTGCTTTTTCTTTCCTATGTCTTAAGTGTTTCTTCCCATGGTGTCAATTCCTGGCTTTCCAGGTGACTCAATGGTAAAGAATCCACCTGCTAATGCAGGAGACACAGGTTCAATCCCTGGGTGGGGAAGATCCCCTGAACAAGGAAATGGCAACCCACTCCAATATTATTGCCTGGAAAATCCCATGAACAGAAGAGCCTGGGAGGCTGCAGTCCATGGGCTCGCAGAGAGTCAGACATGACTGAGCATGCACACATGCAAGATGTCAATTCCTTACAACTTGGTTCCATTCAAGGTGACTGCAAATGGCTGTGCATCTAAGCACACAACTTGAGCAGGTACAAAAACCAGTATGACCAATGCTGTCCTCTGGTCCCATCCCTAACACCATCCCCGCCCTCCCCACCCCCAAATGAAAAACTTCCATTAGTTATGACAACTGCTCTCTAAGTAGAGCTTGTGTGGCCTTGCTGAGGAGCTTGCTGGGTTTGGTAAGTGAAGGTAAGCGAAGACGGACTTTTGCTGTCTGGGAGCAAAGTCTTAATCTTGGAAGGGTTGAATGGCTCTGCATAGCTGAAGGAGAGGAATTTGGAGTTCTGTGAAGAAGAGAGATGAAATAGTTTGGACAAAAAAAATTAAGCCAGAAATATGGGGTGAAGCTGGTCTCAAGAGCAGCCAGTGGAAATTCCCCATGGTGAAATGACCTAAAGGCATCTCATAATAACAAGAATGCATAAAAACTGAGATGCCACAGCCTCTTCTGTCTCTCCTCAGATCTGAAGTTCACTTGAGTTGTGACTGTTCTTGCTTTGGGGTTGTGTTTGATTGATTGATTTGGAAATTGCTTGCAAAGCTAAGTTTGACATTTGGGGATGTTCAGTGCTGAGTGGAGAAAACAAGCCTATGAGAAATAGGAGCCTGGAGCAGAGGTGACCATGAGCAATGCGGCTGCCCAAGAATGTGTAAGAAAGTTTGGAGGGCGGGCAGATGTTTTGGACTTGCACTATGTATGGAACAAGGATTGAGCTGATTTTATCTACATTCAAGAGGCCAGGATTCCTTGGCCAACATCTGGTTTACACATATATGATTAGAACACTGATGGGTGTCCCCAGGTCCAGATTTTAACCACATAGCATCTGCTTCTCATAAGCCTAAGAGAGAAGGTCAAAGAGGCGCTTATCCAAGGACAATGGCATGTTTACTTTTCATTTAGAAAGAAGGTCTTGGAAGAAATCAAATGGATAAACTTGTTAATACAGCAAATGTGCAAAACCTGAGAAGAGTCTCTCAACTTCAGTGCTCACTGCCAGCTGGCACATGGTAGTTGTCTAAAGACTTAGAGAAAGAGGGGGCCTGGGAGGATAATTAGAAACCATTTCCACTCATAGCTGAGCAGAGATGCCAGGTAGGAAAAGTGCTGGCTTCCATAATGGGAAGACACTTTTCCTAATGAAATAGGGTTTTGTTTTGTTTTGTTTTTTTCCTTTTGGAATTGACCCAAACATCATCACCACCCCTCTCTGAATAAAATGAAATAAGAATTGGAAAGTTGACTTGGGCTAGGGTGCTGGTGAGCAGGACTCAGTGGTCCTCAGTTTCTTTCATTTCAGAGCAATGAGAGAGTCTTAAGCAAAGAGGGTGCATTTGGATAAAAATGCTTACTAGTAGGAAGCATTGATGTACCAGGCACTGTGCTAAGTAAATGCATCACTTAAGTAAATTTAATTCTCACCACAGATATTATTTGTGGCCTATTGAAGTCCTGTGGTTGCCCTACTTGAGCAAATATTGACTTTTTAGGCCTTTAGAAAAGTCTGAAAGCAATCTGTCATTATTACTGTTGATTGATTAAATATCAATTAATTTTTACTGTCATTTCCCAGCTCAAAAACCAAATCAAATACAGCAGCTGTTACAGCTGGTGAGCTGCAAGGATTTTTTTTTTTAATATAGACTAGTTTATTGTTTATTCCTGAGTTCTTTGAGACAGATTTGAAGAAGTAGGAAAAAAGAAAACCCAATACAGAAGCAAAGCCAGGAAACTTGGGCTATTACCTTGGATAAATTGATAATATTTCTTAGTCTCAGATTTTTTATTGGTAAATGGAGGGATTTGAAGTGAAAATTCTTTTCTGGTCCCTCCTGTTAAAAAAAATTCAGCTGCTATGTTTTGAAGCTCTGGAGCTATTACTTCTCTCCTGATTTGCCCGATTTCCTGACAATGTCACTTATAAATGAGACATCAAGTGTGACATTCAATCAAGGACCAGAACACTTGATGTGCCTGAAACCAGCCCAGCAGTTGTGTCTTTCTGTTCCTCTCTCCTCTCAACTGGAAGTGGAAAATGTCTTCACTTTTTCCAAGTAATAACAGGATACACTAGATCGCATCAAGTTCCATAGAATAAGTCTATGTAAATAGGACATCGGTTTTAACATTGCTAGAAGTTTAGACATATTGTTATAGAAAAGCAAGTTACAGAATTTGTATAGTATATTGTCATCCTGCTTATTTAACCTATATGCAGAGTACATCATGAGAAACCCTGGGCTGGAAGAAGCACAAGCTGGAATCAAGATTGCTGGGAGAAATACCAATAACCTCAGAAATGCAGATGACACCACCCTTATGGCAGAAAGTGAAGAGGAACTCAAAAGCCTCTTGATGAAAGTGAAAGAGGAGAGTGAAAAAGTTGGCTTAAAGCTCAACATTCAGAAAACGAAGATCATGGCATCTGGTCCCATCACTTCATGGGAAATAGATGGAGAAACAGTGGAAACAGTGTCAGACTATTTTGGGGGGCTCCAAAATCACTGCAGATGGTGATTGCAGCTGTGAAATTAAAAGACGCTTACTCCTTGGAAAGAAAGTTATGACCAACCTAGATAGCATATTCAAAAGCAGAGACATTACTTTGCCAACAAAGGTCCGTCTAGTTAAGGCTGTGGTTTTTCCTGTGGTCATGTATGGATGTGAGAGTTGGACTGTGAAGAAAGCTGAGTGCCAAAGACTTGATGCTTTTGAACTGGGGTGTTGGAGAAGACTCTTGAGAGTCCCTTGGACTGCAAGGAGATCCAACCAGTCCATTCTGAAGGAGATCAGCCCTGGGATTTCTTTGGAAGGAATGATGCTAAAGCTGAAACTCCAGTACTTTGGCCACCTCATGCGAAGAGTTGACTCATTGGAGAAGGCCCTGATCCTGGGAGGGATTGGCGGCAGCAGGAGAAGGGGATGACAAAGGGTGAGATGGCTGGATGGCATCACTGACTCGATGGACATGAGTTTGGGTGAACTCCAGGAGTTGGTGATGGACAGGGAGGCCTGGCATGCTGCAATTCACGGGGTTGCAAAGAGTCGGACATGACTGAGCGACTGAACTGAACACCATTTATGTGACACATATAAAATTTTATGTATATTATGTGTGTCTGTGCCAATAAATACATAAAAATAATTAGGGGCAGTGGTTAAAGAGGAATTAAGGCATATATATATATGTGTGTGTGTGTGTGTGTGTGTGTGTGTGTGTATAAACAAGAGCAAGGCATTATTTTATTTGAATAACCCAAAGCAATAGAAAAACACTAATTTTTGTTGGCAATATAATGATTTGCCATCTTTAGATGGAAACTGCATTATTATGTCTCCATGAGTGGACCAGAAGAAATTGGTCACTAACATGAAGCGATCTGGTTGGTGTTTGCATGGAGAGAAGGGAAGCAGGAGAGTTGGACATGACTGAGTGAGCACTCACACATACACGAGAGTAGTGGTTATTGGCAGCATGATGCAAGATGGGCAGTGTGATACAGGCAATGGAATGTATTTGTAATGCTGTATTTTGAAGACTTGAGTACTAGTCTCTATTTTGATCTGTGTATTGTTTTGATATTGTTTTGAGGAAAGAGTCCGAGAATATGGTTTTCTTAAAAAAAGAGGTGATATGGTACCTGTGAAATTGAGGACAGCCATCTGTGTGTGTGTGTGTATATGTGTGCTGAATGTTGGAATACTTTCCCCCTCATTACAGTTTAGGTTTTATAACAATCAGTAGCTGAGCACTTTTCAGAAACTTTCTATAATCATTATTTCATTTTATCATTAATGAGAATAAAGGAGAGGAATCTGGAACTCAGATAAATAAAATGATTTTCCCAAAGGATATGCCACAGCTGGACATCATTTCAACTTGCACCATGATCAGCCTGCTGATACCCAGGTCTGCTGTGGGCAGAAGGCTCAGGGGGCCTGTTCTGGTGACACGTTAGCCTGCATGAGGTTGTAATAGTCAAAGAAGTGGGATATGCATAGCACCCAGTTTCCTTCTGGCCGTAGGATTAGTCCACAAGAAATGTCAAATATTGTTATTATGTGTTGTTTCAACTATTTTAATTTCCAGAAACAAAGAAGGACAAGCCTCCTGACCTTGATATTCTCTGACATGGTTCTGCAAAGTCTACTGTTCCTTCACACCACCTCACACCTCCTTCACTTTGCTTTTAGGTACCCTGAGGAACACAATTTACATTTTAAGCACTGGTTGCCACAGAGATGCATTGTTGAGTTGCCCAAATAGTTTGGAGTTCCTGACAAAGATGGAGGGCTTTGGTCTTAGCTGTTCCAGAACACAGCGGTGTGCATCTGAATGAACTTGGCTTAATCATAGCTGGCATGGTTTATCACTGACATAACATCAAATGAATAAATGACTCCTGGAAAACAGCTCTTTCTAAAGCCAACTGTTTTTTATTGCTGAGCTCTGGTTTCACTGTGATTAATGGTAATGGGCTTCCTTATATTTGGAGATCCGAAGACCAACTTCTTGAAGCCCTTCCCCTCCCAGCACTGTCTTGCCATTTAATCTGTAAAACTCGTGATGGTTCTATTTTGTGAATACTCCTTGACTTAGAAACAATTGTCCTGCACAAATAAATAGGATGGTTATAGTCCCTGTGCCATCCTAAAGACTTGGGCTCCTTCTGCTGAGTGAATGTAGTAGCTTCAGGACAACCCTGGTAATAATTTTCCCCCAGTAATGCCTCATCTGCTTTAGTGCTTCTAAGCCACTCTTAAAGGAATTCACTGCTACAAAGGAAGGGAGACATTTCCCTCAAGAAAGATTCTGGCTTTTCTACAGAACTGAGGTCTAACCTTTGTGTTCTTTGGGATTTGCCTTTGAGTGTTCCTCTGGGTTTAATTCCAGTGTTTTCTCTTTTTTATGACTCAAGTGGAACATTCTCAAAGATTCCAGCCACAGAAGCATATTGAACAAAACATGGAACTTCTCTTTGCTTCCTTCCCCTTTCCATTTCTTACTCCAGAGGTAGCCACAGTCAGCAGTCCGCATCTTCCTTCACTAATACATTGACATGTATACATACATGGATACATCCATACTCTTTCTGCTTTATTTATCTTAAAGGAATGTGATTCTGATGTAATATTCAGCAATATACTCAACACTCAGATTTTTTAAAAATTATGAAATATTTTGGGCACATATTAATAGAAAGTATGGAAAGAAAGTGAAAGTGTTAGTCAGTCATGTCCAACTGTTTGCGAACCCATGGACTGTAGCCCACCAGGCTCCTTTGTCCATGAAATTCTCCAGCAAGAGCACTGGAGTGGGTTGCTGTTCCCTTCTCCAGGGGATCTTCCCAACCCAGGGTTCGAACCCATATCTCCTGCGTTGCAAGCAGATTCTTTACTGTCTCAGCCACCAGAAAGTATAGTCAGTCCTAAAGAAAAGGAAATCAACCCTGAATAGTCACTGGAAGGTGACTGAAGCTGAAGCTCCAATACTTTGGCCCCCTAATGTGAAGAGCTGATTCACTGGAAAAGATCCAGATGCTGGGAAAGCTTGAGGGCAGGAGGAGAAGGGGACGACTAGAAGATGAGATGGTTGGATGGCATCATTGACTCAGTGGACAGGAGTTTGAGCAAACTCTGGGAGATAGTGAAGGACAGGGAGGTTTGGTGTCCTGCAGCCTATGGGGTCACAAAGAGTCAGACACGACTGGGCAACTGAACAATAACAATAGACAACAATAAAATATTCCCTTACTAAGCTTGACAAATTGTTATATCTTGCTTAATGTGCTTCATACGTTTTAGTGAAGTTGCACTTTAGAAGTACTTGATGTTCCCTCAATATCTTTCCTTTATTGCTTCCTTCCTTCAAAAGTAATCTCTATTCTAAATTTGGTGCTTATTCATCCCTAATATATTTTTATACTTTTAGTAAAATTTTTTTGAGGTATAGTTGATATATAAAATATTAATTTCAGGTATACAACATAATGAATGGTGTTTGCATATATTACAAAATGATCATCACAATAAGTCTAATTAATATCCATCACTACACATAGTTACAATTTTTTTCTTGTGATGAGAACTTTAAAGATTAACCTTTTGTTGGGACTTCCTTGGCAGTCTGCTGATTAAAACTCTGCCCTTCCACTGCAGGGAGCACAGGTTTGATCCCTGGCTGGGGATCTAAGATCCTGCATGCCGAGCTCTGCAATAAAAAAAAAAAAATCACCCTTAGCAACTTTTAAATATGCAATATAGTATTATTAACTGTAGTTACTATGTTGCCTATTATATCCCCTTGACTTTTTTAGTAATGAGAAGTCTATAACCTTTTGATCTCCTTCACTCATTTTGCCCACTCCCATCTCAAGATACAGCTTGTATCTGTGAGCTTGTGTGGGGTTTTTGTTATTCTGTAGTTTTTTTTTTTAGATTACATATATTGGTGAGATCATATGGCATTTGTCTTTTCTCTGCCTGACTTATTTCCTGTTGCTTAATACCCTCAAATGGAGGAGGACATGGCAACCCACTCCAGTATTCCTGCCTGGAGAATCCCTACAGATAAGCCTGGCAGGCTATAGTACATGGGGTCGGAAAGAGTTGGACGTGAAGGAGTAACGAAGCACAACACAATACCCTCAAAATCTATTCCTACTGTTCAAATGGAAAGATTTCATTCTTTATTATGGCTGAATAATAATACTCCATTGTGTGTGTGCGTATTAGTTTCTTTTATCCATTTGTCCATTGATGGACACTTAGGTGGACTTGTCTATAATCTTGACTATTATAAGTATGCTAAAATCAATATGGGTGTGGATATGTCTTTTTGAGCTCGTCCTTTTGTTTAGACAGATGTCCAGAAGTGAAATTGCTGGATCATATGATAGGTATATTTTGTTACTTGTGAGGAAACTCCATATTGTTTTTTATGGTGGCTGCACTGATAAACATCCTTATCAATGATACACAAGGATTTCCTATTCTCCACATCCTCATGGACGCTTGCTATTTGTCTTTTTGATAATAGCCATGCTAACAGCTGTGAGGTGCTATCTCTTTGTGGGTTTGACTTTTATTTCCCTGCTTAGTGATAGTGACTATCTACCTATATACCTGAAGGCCATCTGTATATCTTCGTTGGCAAAATAGGTATTTAGAATTGCCAACTAAAAAATTGGATTGTTGATGTTTCTTGTTATTGAGTTATGTGAATTTTAATATATTTTGGAAATGAGCCTTTTATCAGATATATAAATTACAAATGTTTAATCGCATTCGGCAGATTGCCTTTTCTTTTTATTGGTGGTTTACTTTGCTGTATAGAAGCTTCTTAGTCTGATGTACCCCCAAGTGTTTTTTTATGCTTTTGTTGCCTTGGGTTTTGGTGTCAGATTTAAAAAAAATCATCACCAACAGTGATGTCAAGGAGCTTACCACATGTATTTTCTTCTAGGAGTTTTATGCTTTCAAATCTTACATTCAAGTCTTTTTTTTTTTAACTTTTTTTTTTATTGAAGGATAATTGCTTTACAGAATTTTGTTGTTTTCTGTCAAATCTCAACATGAATCAGCCATAGGTGTGTGTGTGTATATATATATATATATATATATATATATATATATATATATCCCCTCCCCTCCCTCCCATCTTCCTCCCTCCACCCCTCTAGGTTGATACAGAGCTCCTGCTTGAGCTTCCTGAGCCATACAGCAAATTCCCATTGGCTATCTATTTTACATATGGTACTGTAAGTTTCCATGTTACTCTTTTGATACATCTCACCCTCTCCTCCCCTCTCCCCATGTCCATAAGTCTATTCTCTGTCTGTTTCTCCGTTGCTGCCCTATAAATAAATTCTTCAGTACCATTTTTCTAGATTTTGTATATGTGCGTTAGAATGCAACATTCATCTATTTCTTTCTGACTCACTTCACTTTGTATAATAGGTTCTAGGTTCATCCACCTCATCAGAACTGACTCAAAGGCATTTCTTTTTATGACTAATATTCCATTGTGTATATGTACCACAACTTCTTTATCCATTCATCAGTCAATGGACATCTAGGTAGCTTCCATGTTCTAGCTGTTGTAAATAGTGCTGCAATGAACAATGGGATACATGTGTCTTTTTCAACCCTGGTTTCCTCAGGGTATATGCCTAGGAGTGGGATTGCTGGGTCATATGGTGGTTTCGTTCCTAGTTTTTTAAGGAATCTCCATACCATCTTACATGGTGGCTGTATCCATTTACATTCCCACCAACAGTGCAAGAACATTCCCTTTTCTCCACACCCTCTCCAGCATTTATTGCTTGTAGACTTTTTTGATGATGGTCATTCTGACCAGTGTGAGGTGGTATCTCATTGTGGTTTTGATTTGCATTTCTCTAATAATGAGTGATGTTGAGCATCTTTTCATGCAAATCTTACATTCAAGTCTTTATTTTGAGTTAATTTTTGTATAGTATAAGATAAAGGTCCAGTTTCATTCTTGGGCATATTACTATCCAGTTTTCCCAACACCATTTATTAAAGAGACCGTCCTTACGCTATTGTATATTCTTTTATCTTTTGTTGTAAATTAATTGACTATATATCTGCAGATTTATTTCTGAGTTTCTGTTCTGTTCTGTTGACCTGTGTGTTAGTTTTTCTGCAAAACTATATACTCTTTTGATAACCTTCACCTTTTCCTTTTTCCCAGGATTCTTTTGGTTGGTTGGGGGTCTTTTGTGGTTCCATACAAATTTTAGGATTGTTTTATTTCTGTGAAAAATGTCATTGGAATTTTCATAGGGATCGCTTTGGGTAGGATGGACATTTTAGCAATATTCTTCTAATTCATGCATGTGTAATATCTTTCCATTCATTTGTGTCTTCTTCAGTTTCTTTCATTAATGTCTTATAGTTTTCAGTGTACATATCTTTCACCTCCTGGGTTAAATTTATCCCTGGATATTCCTTTTGATGCAATTGTCAATGGGATTTCCTTAATTTCTTTTCATGTTAGGTCATTATTAGTATTTGGAAATGCAATAGATTTTTAGTATATTGACTTTTTTATCCTGCCACGTTGCTAAATTTATTACTATTGTCAGTTCTTAGATGGAGTCTATAGAGTTTTCTCTATATATCATGTCATCTGCAAATAGTGATAGCTTTACCCCTCCCTTTTCAATTTAGGTGGCCTCTATTTCTTTTTCTTATCTAATGTTCTGACTTTGAATTCCAATACTATGTTGAATAAAAGTGGTTAGAGGGCATTCTTGTCTTGGTGTTAGAAGACAGTCTTACATTTTTCACCATTAAGATGTTAGCTGTGGGCTTGTTATTATGGTTTTATTATGTTGAGGTACATTCTTCTGTATTTACTTCATTGAGGATTTTTTCTTATTATAAATGGATGCTTTTTTCTGCACTTGTTGAGATAATCATCTAATTTTTATCCTTCCTTTTGTAATGTGGTGAATCAAAGCATTAATTGTTTTGTGATTACTGAACCATCTCTGCATCCTGGAATAAGTACCTATTGATCATGGTATGTGAGTCTTTTAAATATTTTGCTGGCTTGCTAATATTTTATCAAGAGTTTTTGTACCTATGTTCATCCAGGATATTGACCTGAAATTTTCTGTTTTTGCTTGGTTTTGGTTAAGGTAATGGTGGTCTTATAGAATGAATTTGGAATGTGTCATCCTCTTCAACCTTTTATTAACTGAAGTAGTTGATTTACAATACTGTGTTAGTTTGAAGTGCACAGCATAGTAATTTAGTATTTTTTGCAGATTATACTGCATTATGGGCTATGACAAGATAATGGGTATAATTTCCTGTGCTATAATGTATGCCTTATTGCTTATCCATTTTACATGTAGTATTTCTATCTGTTAATTCTATACTCCTAGTTTGTCCCTCCCCACTTCCCTCCCCCCTTTGGCAACCATAACATTGTTTTCTGTGAATCTGTTTCTATATACATACACATTCAATTGCATTATTTTTTAGGTTCCACATATAAGTGATATCATACAGTCTTTGTCTTTCTCTGTCTGACTTATTTCACTAAGTATAATAACACGTTCTTAGAAACAGTAGAATCTCATTGTTTTTATGGCCGAGTAATATTCAGTAGTATATATTGATATATCAACAGACATACATACATCACATCTCATTAATTAATCCAGTCATCTGTTAATGGGCACTTGACTTGCTTCCTTGTCTTGGCTATTGTAAATAGCACTGCTGCAACATTGGAGGCACGTAGCTTTTTGAATTAGTGTTTTCATCTTTTGAAATATATATCCAGGAGTGACATTTCTGGATCATATGGCAGTTCTATTCTTAGCTTTTAAAGATTCTACTGTACTGTTTTCTGTAGGGGCTGCACCAATTTATATTCCCACTAACAATCTACAAGGGTTCCCTTTTCTCCACATCTTCAGTTCAGTTGCTCAGTCGTGTCCAACTCTTTGCCACCCCATGGACTGCAGCATGCCAGCCTTCCCTGTCCATCACCAACTCCCAGAGTCTACCCAAACCCATGTCCATCAAGTCGATGATGCCATCCAACCATCTCATCCTCAGTCATCCCTTTCTCCTCCTGCCTTCAATCTTTCCCAGCATCAGGGTCTTTTCCAATGAGTTGGCTCTTCGCATCAGGTGGCCAAAGTATTGGACTTTCAGTTTCAGCATCAGTCCTTCCAATGAATATTCAGGACTGATTTCCTTTCGGATGGACTGGTTGTGTTTTCTTGCAGTCCAGGGGACTCTCAAGAGCCTTCTCCAACACCACAGTTTAAAAGCATCAACTCTTCGGTGACCAGCTTTCTTTATAGTCCAACTCTCAAATCCATACATGACTACTGGAAAAACCATAGCTTTGACTAGACTGACCTTGGTTGGTAAAGTAATGTCTCTGCTTTTTAATATGCTGTCTGGGTTGGTCCACATCTTAGTCAACATTCTGATGGTAGCCATTTTGACCAGGGGTGAGATGATACCTCATTGTGGTTTTTATTTACATTTCTGTAATAATTAGCAATGATGAACATCTTTTCATGTGCCTGTTAACCATCTACTTATTTGGTTTTTTGTTGTTATGAGCTATCTATATATTTGGGATAATAACCCCTTGTCTGTCATATAATTTACAAATATTGTCTCCAGTTCTATAGGTTGTCTTTTTATTTTATTGATCGATTTCTTTGCTGTGCAAAAGTTTTTAAGTTTAGTTAGGCTGATTTGTTTACTTTTGATATTATTTCTTTTGCCTGAAGAACTATTATTTCTTATTATTTCTTTTTGCTTAAGTTCTAGGAGTTTTATTGTTCCAAGTCTTACATTTAGGTCTTTAAACCATTTTGAGTTTACTTTTGTATATGGTGTGAGGGAATGTTCTAAATTATTATTTTACATGTAGCTGGCAAGATTTCCCAACACCACTTATTGGGAAGACTGTCTTTCTCCATTTTATATTCTTGCCTTCTTTGTCATAGATTAATTGACTGAAGGTGCATGCTTTTATTTCTGGGCTTCCTGTTCTGCTCCGTTGATCTGTATTTCTGTTTTTATGCCAAAACCATACTGTTTGGATTACTGAAGCTTTGTTTTCATAGTATAGGCTAAAGTCTGGAAGGGTTATAACTCCAGCTTCATTCTTTTTTCTCAGCATTGTTTTGGTAATTCATGGTCTTTTGTTGTTCCATGTAAATTTTAGGATTGTTCTAATTCCGTCAGGGGTATTTTGGTAAGGATTGCATTAAATTTGTAGGTTGCTTTGGGTAGTATGGCCATTTTAATAATATTTTAATAATACTGATACTTTCAATTCAAGAATATGGTTTATCTTGCCATTTCTTTGAACCATCTTTGAATCATCTTCAATATCCTTCATCAATGTTTTATAGTTTTCAGAGTATAGGTCTTTCACCTCTTTGGTTAAGTTTACTTCTAGATATTTTGTTTCTTTGATGCAATTTTAAATAATTTTTTTTTTTTTTACTTTCTGTTCCTGATACTGTTGGGAAACAGAAAAGCAACATAGTTCTGTATATACATCTTGTATCTTGCAACCTTTCTGAATTAAATTATTCTAATAGGTTTGGGGTAGAGACTTTAGAGTTCTCTATATAGAGTATTACATCATCTGAAAACAGTAAAAGTTTTATTTCTTACCTTAAAATTTGAATAGCTTTTATTTCTTGTCTGATTGCTGTGCTTAGGATTTTGAATACTGTGTTAAATGGAAGCAGTGCAAGTGGGCATCCTTGTCTCATTCCTAAATTTAACAAGCTGAAAGGCTTTCAGCTATTCACTGCTTGAGTATAATGTTAACTCTAAGTTTGTCCTAAATAGTCTTAGTAAGTTGAGGTATGTCCCCACTATATAGTAACTTTGAGAGTTTTTATTCTGAGTGAATGATGAATTTTGTCAGATGCTTTTTTTTTTTTTTTGCATCTGTTGAGGTGATCATGTGGGTTTCATCTCTCCTTTTGTTAATATGGTCTGCACATTGATTTTTGTGTATATTGAACCATCCTTACAACCATGGAATAAATCCTTCCTGATCATGGTGTATGATCCTTTTTATGTTTTCTTGGATTTGGTTTGCTAATATTTTGTTGAGAATTTTTGCATCAATGTTCATAAAAAATATTGGCCTCTATTTTCTGTAGTGTTTTTGTCTAGTTTTGATATCAGGGTAATGGTGATCTTGCTGAATGAATTTTGGAGAATGTTCTGCCCATTTCAGTGTTTTGGAACAGAGACTAGGTATTCTTCTTTACATGTTTGGTAAAATTCCCCTGTGAGGCTGTCCAGTTCTGTATTTTTCTTTCCTGGGACTTTTTCTATTACAAATTCAATTTCACTTTTAGTGGTCAATCTGTTCAAATTATCTGTTTCTTCCTGGTTCAGTCTTGTTCATTTCTGGAAATTTGTCCATTTCTTCTATGTTGCGCATTTTGTTGGCATGTAACTCTTGCAGTATTCTCTTATGATGTTTTTGTATCTCTGAGGTATTGGCTGTTATTTCTCCTCTTTAACATTTTACTTTGTTTATTTGGATCCATTCTCTTTTCTTCTTGGTGAACTTGGCTAAAGGTCCAACCATTTTATTTATCTTGGAAAAACAAACAAACAAACAACTGTTCTTGGTTTCATTGGTCTTCTCTATTTTTTTTGGTCTCTATTTTATATATTTTCTGTATCACTTAGTCTGCTATTCATTCCTTCTAGTGTGTTTTTTTTATTTTACTTATGAAATTCTTCATTTATAATTTTTTTCATATTTTCTAGTTCCCTGTTAAAATTCTCACTGTGTTCATTTATTTTTTCCCCTAATTTGGTGAGCATTCATTTGCTAACATTTTGAATTCTTTATCTGGTAAATTATTTATACTTCATTATATTTTCAGTGCTTTTCTCTTGTTCTTTCAATTGAGAGCAGTTCCTCTGCCTTTTAATTTTGCTTAACTACTCTGTCTCTATGAATTTAGCTTAACAATTACCAGCGATGGTCTTGAAATAGTGTCCTTATGTGGGAGTGTCCATTATAGACTGCTTATGCCCAGTGCATTTGTTTGGAGAGCTAGATTTGACATGGACAAAAGTCATGTCCTTCCTCAGGATATGCTGGCAGCTATCACCTTAGTAGGAGGTGAATCAGAGAAGGCAATGGCACCCCACTCCAGTACTCTTGCCTGGAAAATCCTATGGACAGAGGAGCCTGGAAGGCTGCAGTCCATGGGGTCGCTAGGAGTAGGACATGACTGAGCGGCTTCACTTTCACTTTTCACTTTCATGCATTGGAGAAGGAAATGGCAACCCACTCCAGTGTTCTTGCCTGGAGAATCCCAGGGACGGGGGAGCCTGGTTGGCTGCTGTCTATGGGGTCGCACAGAGTCGGACACGACTGAAGTGACTTAGCAGCAGCAGCATCAGGAGGTGAATTTGGAGATGGAGAATCTAAGACTGGAGCCACATGTGAGGCAGAGCTCTGCGGATCAGGTCTGAGCTGACTCTATTCCTTTTGTGTGTGTGTTTTCCTCTCTCCCAGTTCTTGGACCGCTGCCTGAGAGGGAAGCAGTCTTAAAGCAAGGGATGGTCTATGTAGGCTCTTGGCTTATGATGGGACACTAGTTATCTGCAGACTGAGGTCTAAGCTGCCTCTGATGCACTGCCTGTACAGATGCTAGCAATTTTTGTCCTTGCCCTTCTCAGACCTGGTCTTGGGTCTAAGTCCTCTTTGTCCCTCATTGCCAATAACCCCTAGACTCCCCTTCCCTGTCGTGGAACTACTGCAGGGCAGGTGGGATCTGCGTGATTTCTTGGCATGTATTGGGGCCTGGGCTGTGGTGGACTGGCCACCATCAGAATTCCAGGCTGCTTCTAATATGCTTCTGAGTACACTCCAACAATGACTGCTTCCACCCACCCCTCCCAGATGCCACCCCAGGTCTGAATTTCATCTGCACCCCATGACCAATATGTCTCCTGAATTGTGGCAGCTCTTGGTCCAGTGCAGATCTACAACACGGAGTAAGCAAGACAGGAATGTTTGCTCAGCCCAGGCTGGGGCACATGCTAACTCTATCACAGGAAACTGGGCAGCAACTGCTACTGCTAAGTCACTTCAGTCGTGTCCGACTCTGTGTGACCCCATAGACGGCAGCCCACCAGGCTCCACCGTCCCTGGGATTCTCCAGGCAAGAACACTGGAGTGGGTTGCCATTTCCTTCTCCAACTAGAGAAGTCTTAAATCTGCAGCAACTAGAGAATCTTAAATCTGCCTTCTCCATTCCACCTTTGGGGGCAAGACAGCATGCACACACTCCTTGCAAGAGCAGTCCACGCTTCCCACAGCCCTCCTGTTCATTCCAGCAGTCCTCCCACCCACCTAGGGGGCTTATCTTCCTTATATAGGACCTAGGACTAGGGTGCCCAAGAAGTGGCCTGAACTGCTCACTCCCAGGGTGAATTTCAGCCCATATAATCTCCCATTTCTTCTGAGTCTCCTCCCAGGGCCACAGGTCTTGACCTGATTACTTCTTTTCCTTTTCTACTCAATTCCACATATATTCTTCTTATAGCTTTGATTGTAGTGGAGCTTTTCTGCCAATTTCCAGTGAGGATTTTTCCATATATAGATCTATTTTTGATGTGTTCATGGGGGGCAGTGAGTTCTATGACCTCTTATTCCACCATCTTGATCTGTCTGTGTCAAAATCATAATGATTGGTACCATGTGTCATGTTCTGCGAGACTTGGGGGAGTTTTGCTAGAGAACTCACCCATGAGTAAAATTGTTGGGCTGTAGTTCATGTGTTATTCAGCTTTAGTAAATATTGCCAGATTGTTTATTAAAGATATTGTAGTTAAAAAAATATTTTTTCTTCACAACTTCCTTAATATGTGGTACTATCAGATTTTTTTCTATGATTTTTTGTTATTGCTTTAACTTGTATTTCCCTAGGTATTAGTGAGGTTGACACAATTTTCCATGTTTATTGGACACTATAAAGTTTCTGCTTCAGTGAATTGTCTAATTATGTCTTTTGTTAATTTATTGCTTCAATAATATCTAACACTTACAAAGCACTTATTACTTGTCAGACAAATTGGAAGGACTTTATGTATGATGTCATTTTATCTGAACAAGAACATGTGAAAAAACACAACCATAGGCAGTACATTGCAAAACAGAGATTCAAATTCATGAAGTCTGACTCCAGAGTTTGTGCAATTAACCACTAACTATGCTGTAAGTATCCTCTTACCCACACCTACCCCTGTTACCTGAAATTTCACTTTCTGCAGTTTTAGTTACCCACAGTCCATCATGGTATGAAAATATTAAGTGGAAAATTCCAGAAATAGTTCATAGGTAAGGGGTTGATTCTCCTTCTGACTCATTGTCAGCAAGTCAATAATAGCCTAATGCTATGTCACAATGCTCACTTTATCTTATCACCTAGGCATTTTATCTTCTGATTTACATCATCACAAGCAGGGTGAGTACAGTACAATAAGATATTTTGGGGGAGAGAGAGACCACATTCACATAACTTTTATTACTATACATTATAATTCTCTTTTATTATTGTTGTTAATCTGTTTCTTGTCTAATTAATAACTTACACTTTATCATAGATATGCATGGGAAAAGTATAGTGTATGTAGGGTTCAGTACTCTGCACAGCTTCAGGCATCTACCAGGGGTTTTACATTGAATCCCCCAAGATTAAGGGGGCATTGCTGTGGTATCTGGTCAGACAGCAAGCCTTCCTTGTTCTTGTTCATATTCTTATTCTTCTTTATATTTCATACCTATTCTTGGCTGTTTGCTTTTTCATATGCATTTCAGGATTATATGCTTTTCAGATTCTTTCAAATCCTGTTGGAGTTTTTTTTTCTGATTACATGGAAATTATAGTTTAATTTGGAAGACTTTATAGTTTCACACTATTGCATCTCTCTCCCTTTCTCTCTCAAACAGGAAGATGAAGGGAAAGGAGAAGGAAGGAAAGAAGAAATGTTGATGATACCCCTTAACACTTTAATTATCTCTCTTGAGATAACGGTTAACCTGAAACAATTATGCATCAAATTTCTATTTTATTTTATTACCTTCACTATATATTTATGTATATATATTTAAATTATATAGTCTATTGGTTTGTGTGGTTACCCAGTTTATATATGTGACAGTTACAGGAAGGTAGTGTTCAGGGATTTCCTGGCAAGCAAATTAATTCCATACATATATGTATGTATGTATACATATATATATATATATATATATATATATTATATGGAAAGCAAATTAATTTCCTGGCAAGCAAATTCATTCCATATATATATATATGTTTAGTTTTTATCACATATGAATATATTCCTAACAATGTACTGTTTTGTTTTCCTTATAATTGGGCTTTGGTATTATGCTGTGTATTAAAGTTTTCTGCAGCTTACTTTATTTACTCAAACTATATTTCTAAGAATCATGTATATTTTTCACAGTTGCCTTTATTTTTCACTTCTAAATAGTATTTTTGTGTGTGTCATACTGCAATTTATTTATATACTTATCTATTGACAGATATTTTTCCAGCTTTTTGCTACTCTGAAAAGTACTGCCTTAAAAAGACTTCCTTCTTTTCTTTCCTTTATCCAAACAGCTTAATGAACACTAATATGCCAGGCACAACTCTGAAAACTGGTGTCATAGCAATGGAAAAGCCAATCAAAGATACATGTCTTGGCAGCTTAGATTCTAGAAGACAAAACAGCTAAAAAACAAGACAAATAAGTAAAACCTATAGTCTGTTATATGGTAATAAATACTAAAGTTAAAATAAATAGAAGGGAGAGAGGACTTGGGAGCAGAGGAGTGATCATTTTGGAAAGGATGCCAAGGAAGAGGGTACTGAGAAGGTGCTCTGAGAGCAGAGGCCCATAGGAGTGAGGAGCAAGTTGTGCGCATCTGGGGAAGGAGGATTCCAGGCAGAGAGAGCTTCAGGTGCAAAGGTCCTGAGGCAGCAGCAGCATGCCTGGCGCACTCCAGCGCCTGCGAGGAGGGCAGTGTGGCCGCCACACCATTCAAGAGCAGGCTGACCAGAGATAAGGGCAGAGAACTAGGGGGTGAAGGGGTGGGGAGAAGGTACAGATCCTGCAGGGCCTTACAGAAGGGCCTTTGGCTTTTACTGCGAGTGAGAGAGCAGTTCTTTCACTTCTGTTTCTGTCTGAATCTCTTTAGCTGCTGTTCTGAGAAAAGTCTGTGGGGGCTGGGATAGAAGCAGAGACACCAGTTAGGAGGTTGTTTCTATATCCCACTTCCTGTTGTCTCACAGCAACCCTGTAAGGTGAATATTATTACACACATTTACCAGTAAGGAGCTGAGGTTCAGAGGAGGTGTGTCAGCTCTTTATTTAACCCTCTGTCACACAGTCTGTTCCTGGCAGAACAGAACTGACACCTGAGTCTGACTTTAATTTGCTACATTCCCAGAAATAGTTCCCACTTACAACAAAACCATTTTGTCTAATTTAAAATCCCTAATACTAATAAGGGATCTTACAATGGACAGAATTCTTCAGACCTGGAATTTTGCAAAGAATGTCAGCTACAGTATTTCAACTCTCAGATATTCATATCTACTTAAGCAGCAGGTATTATTGAAAGACAAACTGAGCCAAAAGCACCTGAAATACACCATTGGAATTGTGGCAGCTAAGGTCATCTGCAGATCCATTCCTCAAAGATCACCCTGTAATAATTGTTGTTGTTCAGTCACTAAGTCGTGTCCGACACTTTGCGAACCCATGGACGATAGCCTGCCAGGCTCCTCTGTCCGTGGGATTTCCCAGAAAAGAATACTAGAGTGGGTTGCCATTTCCTTCTTGAGGGGATCTTCCCAACCCAGAGATCGAACCCGTGTCTCCTGCATTGGCAGGCGGATTCTTTACCTCTGAGTTACCTGGGAAGCTCATAATTAGATCCATTGAGGTGAATATGTTTGTTTTCTGCTGACTACACTGAACCTTTTAGGAAGGACTAAAACCATTTGCTGTCTTCCAGGTTCAATTTTGGTAACTGGCTATTGAAGGTAACTGCTAGCATAGTGTTTAGCCAATAGATTATAAACAAGATTTTTGTGCTTTAGCACTTTGAAGGCTTCTACAAATCCTAGGAAAATGCTGCTGCATTGCGTATTGGGCAGTGTAGAAGTCACATAGTGTCATAAGATTTAAAGTAAGAAGGAAACTCAGAATTACTTCATATATTACTTTTATTTTATAGAAGGAAAAAATGGAGGCATAGAGAGGCTGACTGTTTAATCATTGATCCAGAACTAATTCTGAGAATTGCTCCAGTGTATTTCAAGGAAAAGTCTTTGGACATCAGACAGATTTGTCTCTCTGGCTGTCTGGCTGTATAACCTTGGGAATGTTACTTCCTCTCTCAGATTCTCCATTACTAAAAGACGGATAATAACTATCTTGCAGACTTATTGGGAGGATTACAAACATATCAGAAGCTCCCAGGTAGGTAGTGTCTGGCACAAGGCAAGTGCTAGCTATAATTTTTTTTAAAGTTCAACAGTCTTTTCAAGCCAATTTCCTAAATTACTGCCCTCCACGCTTTAAGTCCAAGCCAAGTTTTAAGCCTCATCTACACTAACAAATAATGCAGCTTTATCCATCTAGACACGTATTCATTCAGAGATGTATTTTTGGTACATCACTGGGAAATGATATATTTTATGAAGGGCTTGGGGCTTCCAGGGAAAGGGGAAAAGGTGGCTAGTATGTATGATACTTCAGAGTATCCCAGTGAGGTTAATAAAAAGATAATGACTTTTTTTTCATAAAGAAATTATGTGATTTCCCTTTTCCAAGGGCCTGCAATCTCCCTTGTGCCCCCGTTCCCGGCGGTGCAGCAAGTGTCTGGAGTGTCTTGTTCTTTCTTAATGGGTTTTCAGTGTGCTGGAGGGCATTTGATTGCAATGAGCTCGACTAGACACATTTCCTTTGGGTGCTAGAATGAGAAGTTATTGAATTCACAAGTTTGAATTACACATCCAGTCTTCACAATAAAAATGACTCTGGGTTGTTCTAACATCCGCATTAACTACTCTTCACCAGAACAAAACATCTTCATGATGGTGCGGGGAGGATGCATTTGAATGATCTGTTGTGTGCACAGTGCTATTGGAGGTGGGCCAAACAGCCCCCAGGCAGGGGGAGCATTGTGTCTTTTCTGCTTTAAAAAAAAAAAAAAAAAAGATGCTGCTAAATGAAGTTGGTGTTAGCTCAATTAAAGCCTCACTAGATATTCCTTGGTGGAGATTCTATGGTTTAAGGGCAATCGACAACTTTCTGGGTTCAATTTTTCCCAGAGCTCCTGCAGCCCTTAGGTGTTGATACAACCTAAACCCCCAAGAAACACATGATAAATCCGGAAGCTTTCAGAGTGATTTACAGTGGGGTGAATGTCTTTCCAGGTTTGGAATACTGTGTTCAGTATCGAGGGCATCTTCTTGAGGTCATCCTATTTGTCACAGCAAATAAATGATCATAAATTGCTGGGAAATCATGGAGTCAGAACCAAGATAAGCATATTGTCCTTAGAAATATTATATCTGAATTTTTGAGCAACGGAACTGAATGGATGATGAACCAGGCCCATTCTACAACAGAGAAGGCATGATACTGACTGGAAGTGTCTTCCAAATGGATACATTCAAAACCCTCTTTGTGAACCACTTGACTTCTTTAACACAGCCTTTCTTCAGATGGGTTACTGGACAAAGAATTCCTTTAAAACTTTGTTCAAACTGGCAGGCTATTCTGATCTTAACTGTTGCCCAGTTCTTCACCAGCAGTGTGTTTGTAAACCACTTCTAAATCATGTGTTGAATCTTAGCAATTCCCTTCTCCAGGGATGACTCAATCTCTCAATTTTGGGAACCAGTACTTACTATAGACTGCCACCCTGTCTGCTTGGCCCTAAATATGCAAGTCCTCCGTGTGGATATCATCACCATTTCCGTAGGGTTTTCAAGTTACACACTTGGAGATCTCAACCCCCAAAGTGTAGAAAGGAGGGAGTGAGGACATATGAGTTTTAAGTGAAATAAATGGAAGGACCTATTATGTTATTGATTACCAGCCATGTTTAAAACAAACAATATTTGGCATATCTTCCCCTTGAGGAATACAGGTTTCAGACATTGGTGAAGGAAAGTTATACAAAGCAAAGCAAAATACATCTTTGAATCTTTTAAACTGATAAAACCCCTGTTGTGAGGGGTATTCGCCACCCCTTTCATCTAAAGTAAGGTTCTGACCTTTATTAGAAGGGCAAAACCATTTTGTTGCATGTGCCATGTTTTATTTGACAACAAAATATAATTTTTGTTTTGTTTAAAGTATCCTGCCAAGAATCAGACATCAGGAATATTTGTTCTGTAGCTGCTCTACTGGCACCACCTGGACCTCATTCCAGGATGATCTGACTATCATGAATTGCCTGTGTCACCAAAGTATCACACACTGTGACTTATCTTTCCATAGTGGAAAGTAGAGAGCCAGAATCATGCAACGGAGGCTTTCTGGTCCATACGTGGGAGCTTCTCCTTTTCCCCTCCAGTAGATTATACAGTAATTCTGTTGGCTAATGTCGTGGATACCTGGCAATGGGTGGGGCATTTAGGTATTTAAGTAGGACTTTGTCTACCACTGAATAAACCTCACCTTTCTGTTTTCCTGGGATTAGTCTTTCTGTTATTCTATTCTTTCCCTCTTCTCATTTGTCTTTATCTTGGATTGTGAATTCAGTGTAGGAGGGAAAGACAAATCCTGAATATGTGTCACTTGTTTCCCCTCATTCATTGCTGCTAGTACTTAGAGGTCTTGCTGCTGGTTTATCAGAATTGGTAACAGACAAATTGGATGCTTTTAGGCTTGTCTGGCGGAGAAGGCACTGTACCTTCTGGAGTACCCCACTCCAGTACTCTTGACTGGAAAATCCCATGGACGGAGGAGCCTGGTAGGCTGCAGTCCATGGGGTCACTAAGAGTCGGACACGACTGAGTGACTTCACGTTCACTTTTCACTTTCATGCATTGGAGAAGGAAATGGTGACCTACTCCAGTGTTCCTGCCTGGAGAATCCCAGGGACGGCGGAACCTGGTGGGCTGCGGACTGTGGGGTCACACAGAGTCAGACACGACTGACGCGACGTAGCAGGCTGGTCTGGACATGGTGTTGGGGGAATATGACCACTTTAGTCCCCCCTTTTTACCCCAGTTCAAATGCTAAATTATATAGCACTGTAAACATTTGTTTCATTTAATTTTTAACACTGAATGTATTTTCTTAGGCATGGGTAAATCTGCCTGAAGAATTGTATTTTATTAAAGAAAGATAATTCAGTAAAAGATCTTGACTGCTCAAGTCTGCAAAAGGGTCAGTGACAAGTATTTAAACTGTTAGTAACCCAGCAGCTTGAAGATAGAATAAGAGGACTTTTGAGTTCACCTCCATCTTTTTGGTCTTGTGAGCCTTTTTCTTTCACAAGACTTGAAAGGGATTTGTCCTTTAATGTAAATTTAGTATTTTGAGACCTATTGGAAATGACAAAGTGAGTATCATTTTCTCAGTGAACTCTGTCCTGTGTATACTTTGGGTGAATATGCATTGATGAAAACAGTTGGAAAGCTGATGTGCTGGAATAAATCCTATATCTTTTATCCTTTGTTTGAAGGAAGCCACTCAAATCCTAGGAATATATTTTTTCACCAGCAAGCATTTTGGCCCCAGAAATCATGGCTTTGTGTAAAATCTGGCCAGCAGCAGCTCTCTGCACGCTGTCAAATAAAGAAAGCAAACAGCTTTGTTGTGGCTCCTCCCAGAAGCAGCCATAATGAAGGTATCAGCAGGGACTGTGGAAACAATGTTTGTTTTATAGTCTCTCATGCACCCACTGCATTCTCTGCTGCTGGTTCCATGCCCCAGAGGGCACTTCCGCCCTTAGATGGCTCCTGTCCTGAGCTCCTTGGGTACCACACTTCCATCCCCTTTATACCGCCCTGGCTGACCTCCACAATGACCATTGGGTTGTTTCTCTTTGCTCTTCTCTCCAGATTCCTTCAGTCACTGTTTCCATCCATATCTAAGCTGTGTTGCTCACCTCACCTGCCTTGGGATTTGTCCTGGTCATCTTGTTCCAGACTGACATGTCTTTGCTAGGAAGGCACACCCTATGCTAGTATAGCCGAAGAGATTCCCCAGTGTTTCAAGAAATCCTTTACTTGTTTTTCCCCTTAACAAAGAGGGAGAAGCAGAAAGCCCTTTTAATATCAAGTATTCTGAATCTTCAGAAGCTGAGGTCACCAAGTTTCCCTGCTTTCTATAGTGAACAGGCTTCAGCTTCCTGGTTGATGGAGAGTGTGTAACTAGGTATCTGCATACCTTGGGTAAAGGCGGAGGTGAGGTGAAGAATCCACATCACTGAAGATGGGGCAGGGCCTCTTGTGAGGCACCTTCAGCTGTTCCTTCATGAGATGGAACTGGAAGACCTTTCCACCGTGTCCTGGAAACTGGGGATTCCAGTGTGATATTAAAAAAAAAAAAAAAAAAAGGCCTTGATTTCTTCGGGTAAACCAATTGGTTAGTTGTAGTTACACAGGAGTGATTTGTTTAGTAATAAATTCCCTCTCAGAAATTTCCTCTGAAACAGTATGGTGTCTTCTGAATGAAGAGGGCCTATTATTTTTTTACTTAAAGTCCTGAAGGCCAGTGGCATCTTGGTATTCCCTCTCCACAAGGTTTTGTATTCAGTACTGTGCTGGAATTGTTACCCTTTCTCCCTTAAACTAGGGTATAGTAGGAGAGCAAACATCTGATAGGATTTGTATGTATTTATTATATTCTTTAAGTGTAGTCAAAGCCATTCTCTTTGGATGCTTATTATAGCAGCTTTCAATTGTCTGTCATGATGACGTATTTCTTCCAAGGGATCTCTTGACTCATACCAATCACAGTGGTCCCATTTGCCAGGGAAGCTTTTTATGCTCATGTGTCTTTTTGAAGTTTTTATTAGAATGGCTACACCACCACCACCCTCATGGGTTCTGTTTCTCCTCCCCTCAACCTATTTTCATGTGGTTACTGACCTTCTCTCTCACTTCCCACTCTGGCTTTTTAAAGATTTCTCTCCTAATTTTCTTAACCTATTTCTTCTCCCCTCACACACCACCAGTCTCTTTCTGTCAAGGCAGCTCCACTTCTGTCTTCCTTCCTTTTTCACTGTTTCTCAGTTGGCCCACAGCTTCTCCAGATCAATCAACCAGCACAGTAACAATAATAATGATAATTAGCAACAACCACTGCTATGACCTCCCTTACTGAATACCTATAAGGGTCAGTCCCTGCCCTTGAAAAACTCAGTGTGAAGACATCGCTTAAAAAGCGAGGTGAAAGTATCATTATCCCCATTTTATAGTTGGGGAAAAATAAAGCCTAGAGATGCTAGCTACTCTTCCTGTGTAACATGGCACTAGTTACCAGACTCGAGTCTCAAATCGTTAACTCTCCAACTCTGAGCCTGTGTTCCTTCCCCTGTACTGTGCTGTAAGACAAGAAAGGCCTCATAGAGTTACATGGAATGATGATTATAGCTCATCTTTGTCTCATCTTTTCTTGAGATCTGGCCATAGGCTATTAAGAAGAAACTGGCTCAGAGAGGTTCATGCACTGGTTCATAACCAGAAGGCTTGTAAGTTGCAGAAAATCCAGGATGGACCTGGATTCTGCCCACATGATGTAGGAAAAGTTTTGGTGTTCTTTAGGTGTAGTTGCTAAGAGCTGGGTGGGAAAAACTGAGTTGCTGGCTTATAATGAGATCCTAACTATTCCTGGTAGCTTATCGGTAAAGAATCTGTCTGCAATGCAGAAGAAGCAGGAGATGCAGGTTTGATCCCTGGGTGGGGAAGATCCCTTGGACAAGTAAATGGCAACCCACTCCAGTAATCTTACCTAGAAAATCCCATGGACAGAGGAGCCTGCTGGGCTATGTTCCATGGGGTCACAGAGTCAGATACGACTGAAGTGACTGAGCACAAGAGATAAAGGTTATTAGAAGTATTATTAAAAGTATATTTCATGTGTCTTAATATGTGGTATTTCTCCTGCTGGCTTGATGCAATGGACATCAAGTTAGCTGTCCTCTGGTTCCAGTTCAGTAACTCAGTCTGTCTGAGTTTTTGCAACCCCATGGACTGCAGCATGCCAGGTTTCCATGTCCATCACCAACTCCTGGAGCTTTACAAACTCATGTCCATCATGGCGGTGATGCCCTCCAACCATCTCATCCTCTCTGTCATCCCCTTCTTCTGCCTTCAATCTTTCCCAGCATCAGGGTCTTTTCCAGTGAGTCAGTTCTTCACATCAGGTGGCCAAACATTGGAGTTTCAGCTTCAGCATCAGTCCTTCCAATGAATATTCAGGACTTATTTCCTTTAGTATTGACTGGTTGGATATCCTTGCAGTCCAAGGGACTCTCAAGAGTCTTCTGCAACATCACACTTCAAAAGCATCAATTCTTTGGTGCTCAGCTTTCTTTATAGTTCACTCTCACATCCATTCATGACTACTAGAAAAACCATAGCTTTGACTAGATGGAACTTTGCTGGCTAAGTAATGTTTCTGCTTTTTAATATGCTGTCTAGGTTGGTCATTTTAGGATGTCTGGTTCTAAGTGAGTGATCACACCATCATGGTTATCTGGGTCATGAAGATCGTTTTTGTATAGTTCTTCTGTGTATTCTTGCTACCTCTTCTTAATATCTTCTGCTTCTGTTAGGTCCGTACCATTTCTGTCCTTTATTGTGCCCATCTTTGTGTGAAATATTCCCTTGGTATCTCCAATTTTCCTGAAGAGATCTCTAGTCTTTCCCATTCTATTGTTTTCCTCGATTTCTTGCACTTATCACTGAAGAAGGCTTTCTTATCTCTCCTTGCTATTCTTTGGAACTCTGCATTCAAATAGGTACATCTTTCCTTTTCTCCTTTGCCTTTCACTTCTCTTCTTTTCACAGCTATTTGTAAGGCCTCCTCAGACAGCCATTTTGCCTTTTTGCACTTCTTTTTCTTGGGTATGGTCTTGATCACTATATAATGTCATGAACCTCCATCCATAGTTCTTCAGGCACTCTGTCTATCAGATCTAATCCCTTCAATGTATTTGACACTTTCTCTGTATAACTTTAAGGGATTTGAATTAGGTCATACATGAATGATCTAGTGGTTTTCCCTACTTTCTTCAATTTAAGTCTGAATTTGGCAATAAGGAGTTCATGATCTGAGCCACAGTCAGCTCCCAGTCTTGTTTTTGTTGACTGTATAGAGCTTCTCCATCTCTGGCTGCAAAGAATATAATCAGTGTGATTTCTGTATTAACCATCTGGTGATGTCCATGTGTGGAGTCTTCTGGAATGCAAAGTCAAGTGGGCCTTAGTCAGTATCACTATGAACAAAGCTGGTGGAGGTGATGGAATTCCAGTTGAGCTATTTCATATCCTAAAAGATGATGCTGTGAAAGTGCTTCAGTCAATATGCCAGCAAATTTGGAAAACTCAGCAATGGCCACAGAACTGGAAAAGGTCAGTTTTCATTCCAGTCCTATATAAAGGCAATGCCAAAGAATGCTCAAACTACTGCACAGTTGCACTCATCTCACATGCTAGTAAAGTAATGCTCAAAATTCTCCAAGCCAGGCTTCAATAGTACATGAACCATGAACTACCAGATGTTCAAGCTGGATTTAGAAAAGGCAGAGGAACCAGAGATCAAATTGCCGATATCTGTTGGATCATCGAAAAAGCAAGAGAATTCCATAAAAACATATACTTCTACTTTATTGATTATACCAAAACCTTTGACTATGTGGATCACAACAAACTGGGGAAAATTCTTCAAGAGATGGGAATATTAGACCACCTGACCTGCCTCCTGAGAAATCTGTGTGCAGGTCAAGAATAAACAGTTAGAACTGGCCATGGAACAACAGATTGGTTCCAAGTTGGGAAAGGCATATGTAAAGGCTGTATAGTATCATCCTGCTTATTTAACCTATATGCATAGTACATCATGAGAAATCCTGGGCTGGATGAATCACAAGCTGGAATCAAGATTGCCGGGAGATATATTAATAACCTCAGATATGCAGATGACACCAAACTTATGGCAGAAAGCAAGGAAGAACTAAAGAGCCTCTTGATGAAGGTAAAAGAGAGTGAAAAAGTTGGTTTAAAACTCAACATTCAGAAAACTAAGATCATGGCATCTGGTCCCATCACTTCGCGGCAAATAGATGGGGAAGAAATGGAAATAGTCAGAGACTTTACTTTTTGGGGCTCCAAAATCACTGCAGATGGCAACTGCAGCCATGAAATTTAAAGATGCCTGCTTCTTGGAAGAAAAGTTATGAACAACCTAGACAGCATATTAAAAAGCAGAGACATTACTTTGCCAGCAAAGGTCTGTCTATCAAAGCTATGGTTTTTCCAGGAGTCATGGATGGATGTGAGAGTTGGACTATAAAGAAAGCTGAGCACCAAAGAATTGATGCTTTGGAAGTGTGGTGTTGGAGAAGACTCTTGAGAGTCCCTTGGACTGCAAGAAGATCCAACCAGTCCATCATAAAGGAAATCAGTCCTGAATATTCATTGGAAGGACTGATGCTGAAGCTGAAACTCCAATATTTGGCCACCTGATGTGAAGAACTGATTCATTTGAAAAAACCCTGATGCCGGGAAAGATCAACGGCAGGAGGAGAAGGGGATGACAGAGGATGAGATGGCATCACCGGCTCAATGGACATGAGTTTCAGTAAGCTCCAGTAGTTGGTGATGGACAGGGAAGCCTGACATGCTGAAGTCCATGGAGTCACAAAGAGTTGGACACAACTGAGTGACTGAACTGAACTGAACTAGATTGGTCATAGCTTTTTTTCCAAGGAGCAAGCATCTTTTAATTTCATGGCAGCAGTCACCACCTGCAGTGATTTTGGAGCCCGAGAAAATAAAGTCTGTCACTATTTCCATTGTTTCCCTGTTGTTTGCCATGACTTTAATGGACCAGATGCCATGATTTTCCTTTTTTTAATGTTGAGTTTTAAGCCAACTTTTTCACTCTCCTCTTTCACTTTCATCAAGAGGCTCTTTCATTCTCTGCTTTCTGCCATAAGTGTGGTGTCATCTGCATATCCGGAGAAGGCAATGACATACCACTGCAGCACTCTTGCCTGGAAAATCCCATGAATGGAGGAGCCTGGTCAGCTGCAGTCCATGGGGTCGCTAAGAGTCCGACATGACTAGGCAACTTCACTTTCACTTTTCACTTTCATGCATTGGAGAAGGAAATGGTAACCCACTCCAGTGTCCTTGTCTGGAGATCCCAGGGATGGAGGAGCCTGGTGGGCTGCTGTCTATGGGGTCGCACAGAGTCTGACATGACTGAAGCGACTTAGCAGCAGCAGCAGCATCTGCATATCTGAGGTTATTGATATTACTCCCAGCAATCTTGATTCCAGCTTGTGTTTTATCCAGCCTGGCATTTCTCATGATGTACTCTGCATATAAGTTATTATCTGTCCTAGCCCCTCTTTTACATGCACTGCACAAGGAACAGACAATGTTTAAATCTGCTTTGTCTCCTGTTCCCACCCCATCTTGCCCTAATAGTGGCCTGACTCTTGGCATTTGGCATGAGAATAGCCATAGGACACCTGTCCTCTAAGGCCAATGCTCAAGATCTTATTCTGGCCTTGAAGTTAGAAAGGGGAGATCCTCCAGTGTTAAAAAATAATGTAATGTTTCTTTTTCCAGAAACACAAGTCCAACCTTTAGATGTTGTATCAAAGAATTTTGGTTTATATTTGCCCAGGTTTTATTAAATTCATGAGGGAGTTATTGAAAGTTTGATGTTTTACATCAGCTAAAACTTTTAATTGCTCTAACTCCTTTGTTAAGAATTTCTTTGGTATTGCTCAAATTATTGAAATGGGTTTAAAATCTGTAGTTCATGAACCTGCTGAAAATGATCTGACTAGATCCCAGCTCTCTTTTTGGGGTTTTGAGATTAAATAAAATGCATAAATAGTTAAGGACTGTGCATTATGAAAAATCTGTTAAGCTTGTTGTTGGAAAGGGACTAGTTGAAGCTAGAGTATACTTGATCTTCATATGCTATCTTCAGTGTTTTGCTATTAATAGAAATTATGACTGTATCAATAGTTTCTATAGAATTGCTTGATTCAGATCTTCTCATGTCCTGATAAAATGTCCAGTGGTAATTTGGTTATTTTGACTAAAGTCAATTTAAGCACCATTGTGAAATTTGTGATTAAAAAATTATTAAAGTTTTTTTCAGCTCACATATTCTGATATTGTAAACTGTTACCAAAAATGTCATAGAGAACTAATGTCATCTGAGTTTTTTCAGCATGTATATTATTTATTTCCTTGCCTATATCTTCATCAGTCCAGATTATGATTTAATATGTAATTTTAGGATTGAGAGCTTTGCTGATGATCTACTGTATAACAGCTTACTTGAAGAGATGTGCCTCTTTTATGAGATAGTAATATTTTAGTTTGCCTTTAAATGAATATAGGTATAGATTGGATTCAGGAGATCCAATTAGGACTCTTTGCATACATAAAGAACCCTACTAAGCTTAACTCTTACATACACATTTGCTCAGAGCCCTTATGAGGTTTGCTTTGGGGACCAGGGCTTAATCAGTATTTTTAAAAATAAGAAGGACTAATAGAAAGACAAAGGACTTAAAGAGGACTGAAGCAGAGATTCACACTTCCACTTATTAATAGAAAGCCACTGAGCATAAAATAGACCTCTGAGAAAGCTAAGCTTGGTCAAAGTCAAGCAGGATATTCCCTCTGGCTTAGAGCAACAGGGCACTTGCAGCTCAGCAGAGAGGCACACACAGTGGTGACCTTCTGAAAATAAATGTCATCAGCAAACCTTCAGGACTGTGTGAGGGAGGAAGCCAGTCTTGGAAACTGGCATATTCTGTTCTCCATGGCAGCTATATTTCTTATTGTGAAGTAATCTGTTAACTTTCTGACACATAAGCTCATTTTTCCTGCCTTGGCCTGGATGAAACAGGACTTGATGGTTGCTTGAAGAAGATCTTGATTTATAGCTCTGACAGAATACCCCCTAGGAACCGGCTGGCTCTCCTGTCAGCACAGTGGTACAGGGCTCTAGCTGATAAGGTTAAAGCTCATTGATGGTATATTTAGCCTCAGGTATAAAAATATGAAGATAATTGGTATTCAAAGGTGGCAGATTTCCTTTTTTTTTTTTTTTTTTACTAATGAGATTGAAAGAACATGAAAAAGGATGCTTGTTTGTGTTGGAAACACAAGAAAGGATTAGGAGAGCTTACATAAAAATGCAAAAAATCAGTAATTTTGATGATTTAAAAGCCTGGCATTGTGTTAATGCTGAACTTTTTTGATCCCAGTCTTCTTCACCACTATCATCATATTTTTCAAGAAATATTCATTGTCAATTTGTCTTATGCAGAGTATACGCCACACACCGTGATACAGAGAAGTAGAAACATACTCTCTGCCTTCATGGGGCTTACACTTCAGGTGGACTTATGAACTGGGACTGGGAATATATTGGAGATTTTTTTTATTGGCTTGGGGACTCAATCTCTTTTATTCCCATCCTATCATAACTCTTCAAAGAAGGCTCCCATTTTTCTGCAATCAAGCATGATGAATTCATCTTATCTATTGCTTGCTACCATATCGTATTTTGGTGTCTACATACTTCTCTGTCTTGGAGGCATTAGAAAGAATAGAGGAGTGTGGGATGGTAGGGTATTATCTATGAAAAGAGAGATAAAGTACAGAATATTAAAGAATAAGAAATAATAATTTTTCCCAATTGTTTGAAGATTGTTGATACTAGCTTATTATAGGTGGACATAGTAACAAACTTGGAGTGATTTGCCATCATGCCTTGGTATCTATCCATGGGGGAACTGGTTCTTGGAACCCCTAGGTGGATACCAAAATCTGGATGCTCAAGGCCCTGTTGTAAAATGGTGTAGAATTTTCATGAAACCTCTGCACACGCTCCCATAGTCTTTAAATTATCTCTAGGTACCAATAATACCTATTGCAATGTCAGTGCTGTGTAAACAGTTGCCAGTACAACTGTGGAAGATTTAAGTTTTGCTTTTTGGAAGTTTATGGAATGTTTTTTCAATTATTTTCAATCTGTGATTGGTTGAATCTGTGGCTGTGGAAACTGTAGTTATGAAGGGCCAACTGTACTTAAGTTATTATTCATCTACCTGATTTCTCAAGACTGTGATGGTCTAAGTCAAAACAAGAGGAAAAATCTTATCATGGTTCTGCTCAAAAATCTTCAATTTGGAAAACATAATGTCAAGAGAAAAAAAATGCAAGTTGCAGAAGTGATATTCACACTAGCGTGTTATTTATATAATTTTAAAACCATTAAAATATTGTATATTGTTTATGGATTACAGACATGTGGTAAAAAGTGTCATGCATGAGAATAATAAATGGAAAATCCAGGAGAATATTTCACTGTTGGGGGATGGAGGGTCATGCAAATAAGAAAGGCTTCAATTGTATTTATAATATTTTATTTCCCAAGTTAGTTGGGGACAGCACAGATGGTCCATGTATTATTCTCCTAATTTGGGGGGTGAATTTTTCATTTTTAAAAGTTTCATTTCCAAAGAGGAGTGGGAATTGGAGAATGTGCTATTTGAATGCATACATTAAACCTTAGCTCAGGTCAGTGTAATTTCTTTTCTTCCTCTCTACTAGAGGTTCATGTGAGAAATCACCAGATATAGCTTGTGTGACTGAGAGTTCTCAGCTCTGTAGAGTTCAGTCTGTTAGCTTCCGGTCAGCCTCAGATGGCCAAGGATAGTTGGCCATGCAAATATAACTTCCGAATATTTTCCAGATAGCAGTTCCCTGTGTACATCAATTGTTCTCCCTTCATATCGATTTTGCACCTACCCTCCCAGGGGGGACTTACTTTGTTTGGCTGGGAAACTGTAGTGGGTCTTAAATATTTTGTTTTTACCAATAGAACTTTGAGTTGCTAAACCCATCCCTGAGCTCAGCGACTCATTCCTTTGATAGTGGATTGAGTGTGAGGAGGCTCCGAGCTCCATAAATTGAAGAGTGCAGTTGACATCTTATTTGACTGAGCCTTCACATTTTGAGCAGTTTCTGAGTATTCCTACTCATGGAGATGAGACTGATCAAGGTGTTTAAAACTGATGGCTTTAATCTGAGTTTTCCCCCATTTGGCCTGAGTACATCTCAAGTCATTTCTATTCTCTTCACGCTTTGGCTAGTGGTGAGACACAAGCACAATTTTGAGACACAAGTAAAATCTTGAAGAAACTATTACTACATTACAGTAAATAATAATTGAATAAATTTTTGTCTGTGGATTGTATAGTTGGATATACAAAGGGAAAACCCTTAAAGGATGAGCTAGGAATGGAAAGGAGTGATGAAGGAAACAAACTTCATCACTTGTCACATGGCACACAGGTAATCTGACTCCATCGGAGTTTTCTTTAATAAAAATGTTAATCTCCAGCAAGTAAATTTTCGTATTAACCAAGAAGTTTTGATTCCTTACCACAAAATAGCATATATATATAAATATATGCACACATATATACACACATGTATATATATGTATGCAGCTCTATATATTACATCTCCTTCAAAATCTCAACTAACATGTTTTACATGCTGCTAAGATTGGACTCTAAGCCAGGTAAATAAGAAGTGCTCCTCTGTTGAACACAGCTTCTGCCCCTGTTACAGTGGAGGAGCTGTCCCGCTTATCCAGTTTTCAAGGAGAGGAAAGAACTAGTGCTCTACTGCCGCAACATGGAGAAGAATGGAAGGACTACATGGAAGGGCCTCTTGTAAGCCCTTATCGTATGTCTCCAGGGAGATGGAGGATATGAGCAGGGAGTGTGACAGATGAAGTAATTGAGCATGGAAGGCTCAACCTTGCCAAGGCGTCTCTTGGAAAGAACTTTTTCAGCAGCGCTTCTTTGCTCACAACTCTGATGTGTTTTCTAGGTAGGTCCTGGCCCTCCAGGGGAGGAGGCAAGCTTCAGTTGTGGACCACATACAACAGAGAGAGATTAGGAAGCTCAACTCTGACCATAGGTCAAGCCCAACATTTTAGTTTGCCCTAGTCAGGAATGATGCTGTCGTTTGTATTGTGATTTGTCCAGTTCCTGTGTCTTATCAAATGGGGACAAAGTCACTAAGAGGAGACTATGTGACTAAAGATTATCTCCCAACCCCGATGACTTCCATATGATTCCTGCCTGTGTGAACACATGCAGAGTAAGGTAGGCAAAAGATGAGGCAATATCCTTACATTCTGCCCTTCTTGAAAATCATGTCTGAAATTAATTTCTTACACTTCCAGCCTCACTGGCTTAATGATGTTATCAAAGGGCCATGTTCCTGCCATCTCTAAAGTCTGTCATTCTTCACGTTGTCTTCATCCTAAGCTTTGTTGCAGTTCTGGGTGTCGTCATTAAACCTAGAAACGTCTGGAGGGAGAAGACAGCAGGTCTCTTTCTATGGCTCTGTCTTGTGTGTGTGTTTGTGTGTGCTCAGTTGTGTCCAATCTTTGTGACCCATGGACTGGAGTCTACCAGGCTCCTCTGTCCATGGAATTTTCCAGGTGAGAATATTGAAGTGGGTTGCCATTTCTTCCTCCAGGGGATCTTCCTGACCTGGGGATTGGCTTTGTTTTTGGAGCAGTTTAGACTTGCTCTCACATCTCAGTGACCAGCACTGGGTCAAGCACCCAAAGGAAGAGTAAAGTGAAGTTGTGTCCGACTCTTTGTGATCCCACGGACTGTAGCCTACCAGGTTCATCTGCCCATGGGATTTTCCAGGCAAGAATACTGGAGTGGGTTGCCCATTTCCTTCTCCAGGAGATCTTTCTGACCCAGGAATTGAACCCAGGTTTCCCACCTTGTAGGCAGACTCTTTACCATCTGAGCCACCAGGGAAGTCTAAGTTGCACCAAGTTTCTGAATCCTATCCACGTGCTCTGGACTGCCTTGGCAGCCGCCCCTCTAGGAATCGTGCGAGGAGTGCACCTTCTTCCCTGAAGCTTCCCAGGAAGATCTTCCCAGCTCCCACCCCTCCAGTCTGTCGTCTGGATTGCACCGTGCCCTGCCGGGCGGGGAGCCAGTGGACAAGCCGGGGCATGTGCCTACCATTGCCCTAATTACCGGTCCTGGAAGAAGATTAATTTAGATCAACCATACCCACCCCTGCAGATGTTGGGGAGGGAGGGGTGGCCAGCTTCCCTTCTCCTGACTATGGGTAGAGAGGATAAATATAAAACTGAGGCTCTATTAAGAAAACGAGGAGGAACACTGGTTGTTCAGCAGATAACTCACAGTGTCCACATTGAAAGAGCATCCTTCTATGCTCCAAAGTTGCCCAATGACCTTCCATTCAAGGGCAATCCCATCCTAATTAACTCCATGGTAAGCTGAGTTAGTTCTGGATCATAAACTCCTTGAGAACAGAGGTAGAGATTTGTTCATAGATTTATTAATTGTTTATGCCTTGACTTCTTTCAAAAAGGACTTGTATATGGTTCTTTATTGTAAGTCACTTCAATAAAACTCTTAAAATCACAGTAATATAACTAGAGTCATGTTATAAAGGGATGGGATCAAGATTCAGCTTTTTTATCCTTTCTATCACCTGTCTTAGTGCTTTGCACATAAAAAAATGGTTCTGAATAAATAAATGATCATCTCTGTCATTGGCGGGGAGCATAAACTTAATGAAATACCAAGAGAATCATTTCATAATTAGTAGCCCGTGCTTTCCTGAGGGAAGACATCAGAGTTGCTTATCAGGCTAAGACTGAGCAGATTTTTCATGCTAAGGGCAAACGGTACAAATGATGATTGACCTTGCCATTGGCAGCCACAGATGGATGGATTAATATCCTTACACTGATCTTTCCAGTGAGAAACTTGAGCAGTCAAGAATCATCTAAATGGCATCCATAAAACCCCAGGATCAAAAATATGTTAGTGTAGATTAATATAAATAAACTACATTATCAGTTTATCCCTGTTATCTGTATATGCAATACTGAGAATTCTTCCTGCAAGCTAAACTTATGGCACCCACTATTTCCTTTGTGTTTTTCACTCCCAATCTAGGAAATAATAAACATATTTATTTCCTTGAAAGTGTAAATGAATGAAGAGACTTGATGTACTCTTCTTCAGTGTTTAGATTTTAAGTAGAAGCAAAGTCTTCAGCCAGAGAGAACTCTCTAATGGTTAGATTCTAGGTCATGAGATATTTACTTCTGATAATGGTGAATTTAGATGGTTCAGGCCAATCTTCCGACTGGGAATAGTGGAAAAGCTGGATCAAATATGAAAAACATCTCTTCTAAGGCCTTAAGAAAGCCACAACAGTGACAACTTATGAATCAAAGATCTGGGAGAAGACCCTGAAGGGATGAGCTGGGCCTTTGGGGCTGTTTTCCAGTGGAAAGGAGATTCAAAGGCTGAGAATATTAAGCAGAGCTTTTAGAGGCTTACAGGTGAGACAAACATCAGAGTGAAGGATTCATCAGGGAGGCAGCTCTGCTAAATCCCTCAGATTTTTGTATTGGGATCCCAAAGGCACTGCCTAGGAGTAAGAGTAAACTGGAAATAGATTTTTTTTTTGGTCACTTTTTATTGGATATAGTTGATTTACAATTTTGTATTAGTTTCTCTGATACTGCAAAATGAATCAGTTATATATATGTGTGTATGTGTGTATATATGTGTATATATAAATTTGTCTCCATTGTTTTTCAGGTTCTTTCCCCATATAGGTTGTTACAAAATATTGAACAGAGTTCCCTGCTATAGTAGGTCCTTGTTAGTTATCTGTTTTACATATAATAGTGTGTATATGTTACTTCCAGTTCCTAATTTATCCCTCTCCCCCATCCCTTTGGTAACCATAAGATTGTTTTCTATGTCTGTAAGTTCCTGTTTTGCAAATATACATTTATTTGTATCATTTTTTTTAAGATTCTACATGTAGGTGATATCATATGATAATTTGTCTTTCTCTGAGATACTTAATTTAGCATGATAATCATCCTGTCCATCCACGTTGCTGCAAATGGCATTATTTTGTTCTTTTTTATGGCTGAGAAATATTCCAGGGTATATATGTACCAACTCTTCTTTATCCATTGCTCTGTTGATGGATGTTTAAGTTGCTGTTATGTCTTGGCTGTTGTAAATACGGTGCTGCAATGAACACTGGGGTGCATGAAACTTTTTGAATTATGGTTTTCTCCAGATATATGCCCAGGATTGGGATTTCTGAATTGTATGGTAGCTCTATACTTAGTTTTATAAGGAACCTCCATACTAGTCTCCATAGTGGTTATACCAACTTACATTTCCACCAACAGTGTAGGAAAGTTCCCTTTTCTCCACATCCTCTCCTGGAAATAGGTTTTGAATCATGTCAAACCCTGATTGAATTGTGATGATTTGAAATTATGAGTGTCCTTTGCCTAGATTTAGCAGCAAATTTAAAACCACTTAGAAGGAAGATACCATATTGTAAAGCCTCAAATTTTACCTACATATTTCATACGAGGAAACATAAATTTGTCACCACAGACCAAAAGAAACAAGAGACAAAGGAACCAGATCCATAGAGGATCCAGATAATGGAGTTAATTAGGCCTGAACTTTAAAATGATTTTGTGTAATATTTTTTAAAAAAAGACTGAGAGGAAATATAACAGAAACAATATTTGAAGATACAACTGGAAAGAAGTTCCCAGAGGTGACAAAAAAACCTTCAGACCAAAGATACATGTCCTAAGCAGAACTAATACCAAGAAAACAACATAATCTAGATGAAAATAGATGAAGAATAATAAATTCAGTAAATCTGAACAAAACCAAGGTAGAGAGAGAGAGAAACGCAGAACAGATGGGGCCAACAGGAAGTAAGTGGTAATGTGGTAGTTTAAACTCAAATACATGAGTCATTACATGTGAAATAAACAAGGTAAAATATTCCAATGAGATAAAGATCATCAGACAAGATTAAAAAAAAAAAAAAAAACACCAAAGCCCAACTATCTGCTGTTTATGAGAGATATATCTTAAACATAGGGGTGCAGAATTTCAGACACTAGAGAGCTAAGTCAGACAGGGTTTCAAATGGAATACATTGCCTGAACTAACTGCATGCAGAGCTGTCTTGTTGGGCTGGGTCTGCATCTAGAAGGTGATTTATTAGGACACTGAGTAACTATTGACTTTTTAACCCAAGATTATAATGTATTATGGGGTTTAGCTGAAGATAGCATATTCAAAAGCAGAGACATTACTTTGCCAACAAAGGTCCGTCTAGTCAAGGCTATGGTTTTTCCAGTGGTCATGTATGGATGTGAGAGTTGGACTGTGAAGAAAGTTGAGTGCCGAAGAATTGATGCTTTTGAAGTGTGGTGTTGGAGAAGACTCTTGAGAGTCCCTTGGACTGCAAGGAGATCCAACCAGTCCATTCTGAAGGAGATCAGCCCTGGGTGTTCTTTGGAAAGACTGATGCTAAGGCTGAAACTTCAGTACTTTGGCCACCTCATGCGAAGAGTTGACTCATTGGAAAAGACTCTGATGCTGGGAGAGATTCGGGGCAGGAGGCAAAGGGGACAACATAGGATGAGATGGCTGGATGGCATCACCGACTCGATGGACATGAGTCTGAGTGAACTCCAGGAGTTGGTGATGGACAGGGAGGCCTGGTGTGCTGCAATTCATGGGGTCGCAAAGTGTCAGACAAGACTGAGCGACTGAATTAAACTGAACTGAGAGATTAAAGACTCCTAATCTCTTCATGATGAGATACAATGTTTTTTATTTCTCTGAAGCCTTATGTCGTTGAATGATATGCAAGAATGGAGGGAAGGTGGCAAGTGGATTTTTCTCTTCCCTTCTTGAAATCTCTTAAATTAATGGGGGTAGGACTTGAGTGATGAGGCAGATGTGGAATTAGCCAGGTGCGCTGGCTGTGCTTTTTCACGTTGCAGGAAACAGTGACCAGCTTGGGCACTTTTGGCAATGAGCGTTTATTGGGAGGGTAGATGAGGAAGGAAGAAAACACAGGAAATCATCTCAATAGGCAGGTGTTGAGGAGAAAGTGGATCCATAATCAGTGCCACATGAGATACAAAAGGGGTCACCTTCAGAAAAAGAGACACAGATGTATAGAACAATCTTTTGGACTCTGTGGGAGAAAGCGAGGGTGGGATGATCTGAGAGAATAACATTGAAACATGTATATTATCATATGTGAAAGAGATCACCAGTCCAGGGTTTGATGCATGAGACAGGTGCTCAGGGCTGGTGCCCTGGGATGACCCAGAGGGATGGGATGGGGAGGGAGGTGGGAGGAGGGTTCAGGATGGGGAACACATGTACACCCATGGCTGATTCATATCAATGTATGGCAAAAACTACTACAATATTGTAAAGTAATTAGCCTCCAACTAAAATAAATAAATAAAAAAAAGGGAGTCACCTTATCTTCTCCTCAGAAGTCTTTCTAAACTCCTAAATACACATCTTCTTGGTCTTGCCATTTGAGAGAACATCTAATTATTGGAGGGTAGGGGGAGGAATTTTGACTGTATTATGATCATTGTTCATAATTAAGATATATTTCAGTAGTCATTACTGTGATGTCATCAGCAATACAGTTCGATATAATGAATGCTTTGGAATTATTATAATAATTGTTCAGGGTATCAGTACTAGCATGATTATTCTTATCCTAACAGGGCAGTGATATCCCCTCTGTACTTGGCTGCTCATTCTGTGTGTCTTGGGGTCGAGGGCTCGAGGAGGAAGACAGCTTTGGTTTTAATGGCACTTCCTGCTCTTCAGTTCCAGCTCATCTGCTCTTCAGTTTTAATTAAGTTCTGCTTTCACATCAGTGAGTTCTCCTTCTAGTTTATTAAAAAAAAAAAAAAGGTGAATTCATCTAGGGCTTCTTTAAAATTTAGTTGCTGGCCCTGGGACCCAAGACCACTTAAAGCAGAAGAAAATCATGTATTTTTGTGTCCCAGGGAGGTGAAGTGACACACCAGTCCTGCACCATCTTCCTACACTTCCAGTATTTACCAGAGCTGAGCCCTCCTTGTAAACTTGTTGAATGGAATCCATAGGTTGAGTTTCCTAAGGAGAAAGCCTGGGGACGCTATATTAATTTCATCTGTGCCATTAAATCCTATCCCATATTTTCAATGCACTAATGCACCATTTATAGTAAGCCTTCAGAGGATCTTGTGAAATGGAAGAAATTCTTTTAGTAATTTAAATAAACCCTGAATCTTTCTTCCAATCCATAATTTATACACAGATTTTGGTTAAAATCTTAGAATTTCATAAATTGAATTTCCCTAAGTGGGGAGTACTTTTAATTTGAAACATTGCCCAAAAGATGATTTTTCTCCTTCAGATCATTAATTTATTACATTTATCAATATTTTGGCAAAGGACCAAACGTTTCAAAGTTGGATGGAAAATGGGAGGTGTATAGCTAGGTTTTTTTTTTAACATGCCACATCAGATCAGATCAGTCGCTCAGTCATGTCTGACTCTGCGACCCCATGAATTGCAGCACGCCAGGCCTCCCTGTCCATCACCAACTCCCAGAGTTCACTGAGACTCACGTCCATCGAGTCAGTGATGCCATCCAGCCATCTCATCCTCTGTTGTCCCCTTTGCCTCCTGCCCCCAATCCCTCCCAGCATCAGAGTCTTTTCCAATGAGTCAACTCTTCGCATGAGGTGGCCAAAGTACTGGAGTTTCAGCTTTAACATCATTCCTTCCAAAGAAAACCCAGGGCTGATCTCCTTCAGAATGGACTGGTTGGATCTCCTCGCAGTCCAAGGGACTCTCAAGAGTCTTCTCCAACACCACAGTTCAAAAGCATCAATTCTTCAGTGCTCAGCCTTCTTCACAGTCCAACTCTCACATCCATACATGACCACAGGAAAAACCATAGCCTTGACTAGACAAACCTTTGGCAAAGTAATGTCTCTGCTTTTGAATATGCTATCTAGGTTGGTCATAACTTTCCTTCCAAGTAGTAAGCGTCTTTTAATTTCATGGCTGCAGTCACCATCTGTAGTGATTTTGGAGCCCAGAAAAATAAAGTCTGACACTGTTTCCACTGTTTCCCCATCTATTTCCCATGAAGTGGTGGGACCGGATGCCATGATCTTCGTTTTCTGCATGTTGAGCTTTAAGCCAACTTTTTCATTCTCCATTTTCACCTTCATCAAGAGGCTTTTGAGTTTCTCTTCACTTTCTGCCACAAGGGTGGTGTCATCTGCATATCTGAGGTTATTGATATTTCTCCCGGCAATCTTGATTCCAATTTGTGTTTCTTCCAGTCCAGCGTTTCTCATGATGTACTCTGCGTATAAGTTAAATAAGCAGGGTGACAATATACAGCCTTGACGTACTCCTTTTCCTATTTGGAACCAGTCTGTTGTTCCATGTCCAGTTCTAACTGTCGCTTCCTGACCTGCATACAGATTTCTCAAGAGGCAGGTCAGGTGGTCTGGTATTCCCATCTCTTTCAGAATTTTCCACAGTTTATTGTGATCCATACAGTCAAAGGCTTTGGCATAGTCAATAAAGCAGAAATAGATGTTTTTCTGAAACTCTTGCTTTTTCCATGATCCAGCGGATGTTGGCAATTTGATCTCTGGTTCCTCTGCCTTTTCTAAAACCAGCGTGAACATCAGGAAGTTCACGGTTCACATATTGCTGAAGCCTGGCTTGGAGAATTTTGAGTATTACCTTACTAGCATGTGAGATGAGTGCATTTGTGCGGTAGTTTGAGCATTCTTTGGCATTGCCTTTCTTTGGGATTGGAATGAAAACTGACCTTTTCCAGTCCTGTGGCCACTGCTGAGTTTTCCAAATTTGCTGGCATATTGAGTGCAGCACTTTCACAGCATCATCTTTCAGGATTTGGAATAGCTCAACTGGAATTCCATCACCTCCACTAGTTTTGTTCGTAGTGATGCTTTCTAAGGCCCACTTGACTTCACATTCCAGGATGTCTGGCTCTAGGTCAGTGATCACACCATCGTGATTATCTGGGTCATACCATGATCCAAAAAAGAGAAGAGAAAATTACTCTTGACAATCAGTGAGAGTAAACTAGTTGACATATGCTGTTCTCATTTAACCCAGCATAATTTCCAAAGTTTTCTGTCCTAGCCTTCCACAGGGGACCCGAAATTTCATGTATATGTGGGTCATTGAAAAACATTTTTCCACAGTCAGCTGTAGATGAGAGGAAAGAAAATTCACACTAAATTTAATTCTAGTCTCTCTAAGCTGCTCTGATGGTCTTTTAGGTATTAGCATTGTAGGTCAGTGCTCACTAAGGTCTACAGCATGCACTAGTTAGAACCACACACTTTTTTATAATTCCACTCATTTCCACTAGTTTAACTCAACCCAGGATGCATGTGTCCTCTTTCGTGTCCAACTCTTTTGTGACCCTAGGGACTGTAGCCTGCCAGGCTCCTCTGTGCATGGAATTTCCCAGGCAAGAATATTGGATTGGGTTGCCATTTCCTACTCCAGTTTCCACTGCTTACTTGCCATCAAATCTGATTAGATATATTCCTTAAGTCTTCATTGGCATCTTCAGACTGGATCTTCCTTCCTCCCTAGAATAGATGATCTATTAAAAACCAGTTAGATTCACTAAATATTTGTAAGGTTTCTAATATGCAAATAAAGATGCCTGGAGATGGGAAGGTACAACATAAATGTGATTGACTTGGCACTTTCCTTTATTGAACCACTGAGGAAAAAAAGAATTACGCTTTTTAAAGGATACTTTAACTAAAGGACCCCTTCTGTCATACTGTATGGCTTTCCTGTGGGGAGTGAGTGATATCCTCAAGCTGGCACTCTCCTGCAAGACCAATCAGGAATGATTTCAGGCCTCTACCATAGGGTATTCTCAGGGTTGTTTCATTTACTTTTTGGCTAGAGCAGCCTGAGTTGTCAGAATAGGACTAGGTAAGAAACTACTATGTCACAGAAAAGAAAACATTTTCTTCGAAAAAACAGGCTGAATCTAATGGCCACCAGTAGTGTCAAAGCAAATCAGGTGGAGAGGCAAACTGTTTGCTAAGAAATCTAAGATGGTGAATTTTGTGGAAGACATCTAGTAGGAAAAAATTGTGATTCCTGAGCTGGTGTTCGGGGAGGAAGTGCAGTACACTTGGATCATAGTTGAGTTTGATTTCTGGCTTTTCTGCTTAACTCTGGAAGCCTTCATCTCTTCAGTTGTAAAATGAGGATAATCACACATAAGCAGGTCTTTTGGTGATTAGGAATAACATGGCGATGGCACCCCACTACCCAGTACTCTTGTTTGGAAAATCCCATGGATGCAGGAGCCCAGTAGGCTGCAGTCCATGGGGTCGTTCAGAGTCGGACAGGACTGAGTGACTTCACTTTCACTTTTCACCTTCATGCATGGGAGAAGGAAATGGCAACCCACTCCAGTGTTCTTGCCTGGAGAATCCCAGGGATGGGGGAGCCTGGTGGGCTGCCGTCGATGGAGTCGCACAGAGTCAGACATGACTGAAGCAATGTAGCAGTAGCAGTAGCAGCAGGAATAATATATGTAACATGCCTAGCACAGAAATAGCTGCAAATAGTGATGATGATGATGACAATGGGTATTAATAATATCAGCCCAAAAACTACTGAAGAAGTTGACATCAGCACATCTGGTTCCCACGGGTCTGTGCCTACCCTTTCCTGGAATTTTGAATTGGACTTTCCCACAGCACAATTTACTACTTATCGTAAATAATCTCATTCTGTTTCCCTTTCCCCAGTTCCTCGTAACTCATTCACACCAGCTTTGTCTATCATAATGTTGTGTTTGGAATATAACCAAGTCTGCAGTCTTAAAGGTTGGAGGTTCACTCGATTAGCAAATATTAATTGAGGTCCTACTATGTGCTGGGTGCTGGTGATTCAGTAATTAGTAAAAATATGACTTGGTCTCTGCTTTCCCAGCCACTTATAGCTTTGTGGAGGGAAAAAAGGCCAATTAAGTAATCATCCAAGTCAATATAAAAATATAATCTAAAAATAATAATTGACATAAAGGGAGTTATCTGTTACTGTGAAAGTGAACACAATTTGGGGGTGGAATATGGGAGTTAAAGGGAGAAGTTATAAATTATTGAATTTTCAAAGTATTTGACCAAAATTTCTGACATCAGTTACTACTTGATGCAGTAATAAGTAGGAAAAGTAACTCTTATTCACTAAATATCATTCTCTTGACTACTGCTTATAAGGCCATCTGATCTTTCAATTCTTAAGCAGTCTTTTACGTGTGAAACCTCTAGATACTAAGAATTAGTCCACTGTCAACATGTGTCTTTTTCCTCGATTCTATGGAGAATCAGAGGACAGACTTGTATTACTCTTGTTTCTAGGTTCTAAAATAAAGTGTCTGACCTGTGGACCAAGGACTGCTGCTTTCATTAAGGGAAGTTCTAATAGTTGTGCCACATGATATCATGATGCTCACTGGCTTTTGATTGAGTTAGCTTAGGAAAAGTGCTAAACTAACCTTCATTTCTTCAGCTTTAGTAACACCAGCATGGATGTTTAACATTGGAAATGGTTTCAAAGGGCTTCGTTCTCTCTTTCCTACACTTGATATTGTCAATACACTTTCTAGCTTCAGTGGGCTTGCTTCTGTGTGCCTTCTAGTTTTTTGGAAGTCCTTTTCCTCACCTCTATACATGGTTCCCTCCCTAGCTCTTCTAACTTCTTTTAATTCACAAATGTGGTTCCTTCAAGAGCTTCTTGCTCAAAAACTCAGCAAAAGAGAAGTGAAAGTCTATTGACTTCTTTTTAACTCATGAAAATTTCAGACCCACAAGACTAGAAGAGACAAGCAAAATTGGTCAAATGCTAGCAGGCAGCCCACTTCAGCTCTCTGCTAGTAGAGATTTTTGCTTTTTGTTAAGTCTTATTTCACAGCATCTCAAAGAGAGCCTGTTCCACAGTTGGTACTCAGTAAATATTTAAACGAATGATGAACAAACTCCAAATTTGACTTCATCAAATGCTCATTGGCAAGTTTTGCTTCTTTCCTTTGGGATTGTGGAGATAGTTCTAGAAGTACAATATAACACAGAAAATTGTTTTCCTTCTCTGTCTTGGCTGTATTCTACTCTCTCACCTTCATTGATCTTTAGACATAAATCATGTCAGATTTTCCATCATCCCAGCTTGTTTTACCAACTCACTCCCTATTTTCTCATTACCGTCTAATTTCTCAAATTGAGCTGGAGCTGGGTGCATTTCAGGCTGGCTTAGCTGAGTGAGGATGCCAGGGGGTATTGGCTCATAAATACCATGTTGAGAGCAAGGGCGAGTGAGGCAGGAAGGTGTATAATCAATATGCCATTGGCTGGAGGAAACTAGTCAGTCACTGCCTTTGAAGACAGCTGTAGTTAAGATTCAAGAGTGGCCACTGCTGTTAGCATAATTACTATCAACGAAAGTGGCAACTCCCATGGTGAATTAGACCTTGTTTCCCAGAATAGCTGGGATTTCTAATTGATAACACACAGAGACCACAAGCAAAACATGAAGGAAAGAAGGCTATTAATTTTAAATAGAAACTATACAAAGTGAAAATTGAGACGAGAAAATGAATTAAAAAAAAAAGAAATAACTGTGCTCAGAATAAACTTCTTTTATGGGTAATTTATTATGTTTTAGGATTGTGCTAGGTGTTTTATATGCATTATTTCATGTAATCCTTTCCCAATGGCCTAGAATTATTGTGTAATTTGTAAGAAAATGGAGACTTAGAAAATTTAAGTAGTGGACCATGGAACCAAGTAAGCTAACTAACTCCCTCCACCCCAAATTTAGCCATTCTGTCATTCTAGGTACCTTATGTGGGTACGTTATTATCATTTTGTCTTTTAACTAATTAATACATAGTACATAATACATAGGTTCATCCTTAAATGTAAATGCAAAACAGAAAATACCTTAAATCTCTTTTCTCTCACATTTGAAATAGAGATAGAGGAAGTAAGACTAGGAGAATGTGGAGGGTAATGATAGGAGCAGGAAGAAAGAGAGGAGAACCTAGGAGAACATATGTCCAAAATGAGCCTTTTAGGTATGAGCCCATGAACGACATGCTGTGATGTCCTCAAGCTAATTGCATAATGGTTGCTAAAGCCATTCTCAGGGTCGAGAAAAGGTTGCAAATATCTGTTTCAATTTCTACTTCATTGATAAGTTTTTGAAGAGCTTTAATATTTTTTCAGGGCTTCCCTGGTGGCTCAGATGGTAAAGAATCTGCCTGCAATGTGGGAGTCCTGGATTAGATCCCTGGCTTGGGAAGATCCCCTGAAGAAGGGCATGGCAAACCACTTCAGTATTCTTGCCTGGAGAATCCCCATGGACAGAGGAGCCTGGAGGGCTACAGTCCATGGTGTTGCAAAGAATCAGACGCGACTGAAAGACTAAGCACAGTGCGTGTGGATACCAATCACAGGTATAATAGTAGAGTTGTCCTTCTGTACTCATGAGGGATTGGTTCCAGAACCCATTATGGATACAAAAATCTGTCAGCCTTCTGTATCTGTGTTCTGCCTCTGTGGATTCTGTGGATTTAACCAACCTCAGATCATGTAGTGCCATATGTATTTATTGAAAAAATTTTCATGTAAATGGACCTGCACTCCAACCCATGTTGTTCAAGGGTCAGCTGTTCTTTTCTCTCAACCATTTCTTGCTCATTGAACATGATATGCTTGTATACATTTTGGGCTACTTGAATTCATAGTCACCTTTGAGTTTGACCTAAAACTGGGTAACTGGGTAAAAGAAGTATTAGGGCATTTTTTTCTAGTTAACTTTGACTACCTTCCTCTGAATAATTTTGGGTAGAGCAAGTAACACTAAATTTAGGGGAAGGAAAACTGAGTTTGAATGTAAACAGAGGCACTAAGGTATTATATAAGAAAATATCATAAATGGTGCATGGTACATAATAAATAGGTTCATCCTTAAATGTAAATACGAAACAGAAAATACCTTAAATCTATTTTTGCTCACATTTGAAGTAGAGATAGAGGAAAAAAGACGAGGAGACTGTGGAGGTAATGATAGGAACAGGGAGAAAGAGAGGCGAACCTAAGAGAATGTGTGTCCAAAGTGAGCCTTTTGGGTAAGAGCCCAGCAACCTTCTTTGTCATTCTTTCACCTCCAGTCCTCCTCCAATATTGTCTCCAGTCCAGACGCAAACACAAATGGAACATGAATCTCTGTCTTCATCTAAAAGTGACCCACAGCAAGATTGAATTCTGATCTGTATTCCAGATGAAGGAGAGGTCTATGGTGTCAAGTCCAGTGTGTGTTATTGACATTTTGCCATTTGATGGAGACTGAGCACTCAGGAGGAAGAGTGAAGAGGACTGAGTGGGGAAACCGAGGACTCCAGATGAAAAGAGTAACTTTGCTGACTTTTCCTTGGGTACTATCAGTCCTAAATTAATCCCAGGTTTCAAATGCAGTGAGGGATGAGGAGCATTTTCTGTAAGTTTTCAATGCCACCAAGTACTTGAGACCCTTTTTTGGGTATTTTAAAATGTCATGAATATAACACTTACCTTTATTTGTCAGGTATCTACTAGGTCATAATGAAGTAGTTTGAATGTATAAACAAAGATTACAGGCTTGTATCTGATTCCAAAGTTCAAGCTATTATGGACTCCTCTCTCCTCTGTTCAGCCTCCATCCTTGCTCTCAGGATGCCAAGGTAAAAGACTTGAGCTATACACTAGTCATGCGGCAGAGGGACAGACTCTCAACAGTGTCAGGCATGGCAGTCAATGCCTTTGGCGATGTAGTTGATGAATTCTTGTGGACCTCAGCTTGATCCGCACATGTGAGATCTTACTATTAATAAACTGGTTAGCCGAGAGGTACTAGCTGCCCACAGACAGACTGCCAATTTTTGAAGAGTAATACAATTAAGAAATTAATTCATTTTTTCTTTGATGACAGCCTTCAAAGATTATGCAATTAGTACTTCTGTCTCATCATCATAAATAGAAATTCTCATGATACCAGCAAATTGTGGATGCAGTGACTCACAGAGAGCTCATATAAGAGAATGCCAGCCAGCCAGTATTTACTCTCTGAGGGTAACTAACCATTGTGGAGGTACAACTGGTGGCAAAGGATGTGATGATTCTAGAGGAAATGGGAAGGGGAAGTGACATTTATTTTAGTGTGCACTATTGACCATCATTGAAATGGCACCCACTTGAATTGATTTACAAAATCACATCACTGACTTCAGACATGTGCTTCTGGGCACTGTGATGAATTATATATAAAAAAGACCTGTGCCCTTTAAGGAGGAGAAGGAAATGGCAACCCACTCCAGTATTCTTGCCTGGAGAATCCTGTGGACAGAGGAGCCTGGTGGGCTGCTGTCCATGGGGTCGCACAGATTCGGACACGACTGAAGTGACTTAGCATGCATGTGTGCATTGGAGAAGGAAATGGCAACCCACTCCAGTGTTCTTGCCTGGAGAATCCCAGGGATAGAGGAGCCTGGTGGGCTGCCGTCTCTGGGGTTGCACAGGGTCGGATACGACTGAAGCGACTTAGCAGCAACAGCAGCAGCCTTTCAGTGAGCAAGCAGTACCCTTTAAGGAGCATCCTTTGGTTGCGCTGCATATAGAGATTCAAAAGTCTGGTTTTGAACCCATGCTAGTGTTGGCTCATTGAAAGAAGAATTCAAGTTTCCATTAGAGAATTCCACAACCATTTAATAGAGTAATGTGAGCAAAACTCTATACTAGGTGATGTAGAGGAATAGAGATAAGGATGAAGGTTGATGCCTCATAAGCCATAGGGTCCTGTTTGTAGGAATTCTCTTCACCTGGTTCATTGGAGCTCTCAGTAGGGCACACTGCATGATAGACAGATGTGAACAAGTGTGACACTGTGAAATACTGACTTTTCCTCGTCTTGATTCACGGTCCTTTCCAAGGAAGACTCAGTCAGGAGTAGTTTACCTGTGAAGTGATCCCAGGGAGCACAGCTGAGGAACTGGAGAAGGTGAGATGGAATGGAGAAAAGTCAGTAAAGTGTGTTGACGAGCACATTGCACTCTGGGTCACTGGGATCTCTGAGGTACTTTGTAGGACATGTGTCAGATGTCCTACTGGAGGATAGGGAGTTGAGACATTTACTGACTTCCAGCCCCCATCAGCTGGGGATTGGCCCTGGGGTCATAAATTCCTCAGAATTTTCTAGTGCTGACAAGGCTGAACAGGCTTGAGAGGCTGAAAGGAAATCAGGAGCTCCAGGTGGGAGCTGTCAGCAGGTTGGAAACATTTTGCCCTGAAATTCACCTCAGACTAGGGAAGTGCTGTTGATTTATTGTAACAGTTGGCACATATTCTCCACAGAAGTTTTGGAAAACAGAGAGGATAAGATTCCATAATCTCACTTCTCAGAGATGACCACCATCATCATCCTAGTGTATTTCCTACCAAAAATCGGTTTTTTCATTGTCTGTGTGTATTCTATGTACGTATATGGGAGGGGTTGCTTTGTTTTGTTTGAAATTTTACTTTGTAGGAATGTTGCAGATATTATTCTGGGTGTTCTGGAGGAAGAGAGGAAATCAGGGAGCCCCAGAAGCTTAGTCTGGGCTGTTAAATGGTATACCATAGATTGGGTGGTTTATAAACAACAACAAGTTGTTTATCACAGTTCTGGAAACTTGAGGTCCAAGATCAGGTTTCAGAACAGTTGGATTCTGGTGAGCTTCCTTTTCTGGGGTGCAGACTACCAACTTGTATTCTCACATGACAGAGAGCAGAGCGCTCTCTTGGGTAGGGCCTTTCATAAGGAAACACTAATCCCATTCATGAGAGCTCCATCCTTATGACCTAATTGCCCCCTCCTCCTAATACCATCTCATTAGGGGTTAGAATTTAACATGTGAATTTTGAGGGAGTAAAAATATCCAGTCTTTAGAACCCTGACAGTAGCAAGAAAGAAGAAAGAGATTCAACCCAAGATTGAAGGGTTGCTAGAAAAGCAACTCCTTGGTACCCTAGAAATTCAGGACCTTAGGCTCAGGGATGCTAAGGCACAGAAGAAACAGATTTGTCCTTTGGAGGGCCACAAGCAAGCTGGGGTAGTGACATCTGGGGACAGAGTTGCTGACCAATGCAGACCGACAATGATTACAGATAACCTAAGGGAGCTCCCTGCTGTTTGGTTTGCATAGTGTTCTGGGACTTTTCCAAAACCATAAGGTGGGGGGAGTGGGCAGAAATGACTGATGTGAATTATCCCATCAGTCCTATTGATGTGGGCTCACAGTTAGCTTTAGTTTGATTAAGAAAGAAATAAATCAAAGATTTTAATTCTATTGATTCCTAGGAGATCACTCTCCTGTGGCCTCCTTGACTTCTGGTTCCCGAGTTAAATCTACTGTTTCTGATGCTGGTTCAGTTCAGTTGCTCAGTCATGTCCGACTCTTTGTGACCCCATGGACTGCAGCATGCCAGGCCTCCCTGTCCAAACTCCCGGAGTTTACTCAAACTCATGTCCATCGAGTTGGTGATGCCATCCAACAATCTTGTCCTCTGTTGTCCCCTTCTCCTCCTGCCTTCAATCTTTCCCAGCATCAGGGTCTTTTCCAATGAGTTGGTTCTTCGCATCACATGGCCAAAGTATTGGAGTTTCAGCTTCAGCATCATATTCAGGACTGATTTCCTTGAGGATGGACTGGTTGGATCTCCTTGCAGTCCAAGGGACTCTCAGAGTCTTCTCCAGCACCACAGTTCAAAAGCATCAATTCTTCGGCGCTCAGCTTTCTGTATAGTCCAACTCTCATATCCATACATGACTATTGGAAAAACCATAGCTTTCATTTTTTTTTAAGGTTTAAAAAGTGCTTAAAGTTTTTAATTTCTAGTAGGAAAACATTATCTGAATGAATACCCTAATGACACACCGCTGTAAAATGTTTTCGGCTGCATTTGGGGCAAAGAGGTAGGGATTATCTTCAAAGCACCCCAGCTTTCTTCATGAGAAGGTCAGAGGTACCCTGGTTTGTATTATTACAACATCCATTAGGTGATCTAAGTTGCTTTTCCTCTAGCAGGGCTTTATGTCCGAAGGGCATTATGCTTGACCTCCAAATTTGGCCAACAATTTACTGATGAGATTCATAACCTTTGGGTTGCTCTGATATTTTGACATATTTGCTGGGTTATGGGCCACATTCTGGAAGGCTACCATAACTTCTGGATCCTGCATGGCTGCAAGGACCTCTGGATCACTAAGAATTTCATTGAGCTCAGGCATTCCTGCCATTCCAGGTATTCCCCCTCCCATTCCAGGCATTCCTCCAGGAAAATTACCAGGCATTCCCCCCAGGAAAGTCACCTGGAAAAGAGCCATACTGAGATCTTGATTGTCTTCTGGCTTCTTCCTCCCTCTGGACTCTCTCATGTTCTTCCCAAGCCTTCTTAACCCTTTCTATTCTTTCTTTGATCTCATGCTCTTCACGTTTTTGCCCATACGTTCTCCGACGTTCAGCAATTTTCTGGGCCCTTGGTTGAACTTCCTTCAGCATTGCACTAGCATCTTCATCATAATCCAGCTTCCAGGCAAGGCCAAGATCATGGGCAACTTCTTCCCGATGGCCCAGAAATCTGAATGCTTTCCCTCACCGCTTGTGTGGCTGAGCTGAATCAGGATTTATTTCAATAGCTCATTGTCACAGTCTCAGATGGCAGCATTTGGCTTATGTAATTTGATGAAGACATTGGCTCTTTTGGCATACAGAATAGCCAAACGAGGATTTAGCTTGATGGGAACAAGTCAATGGCTTTCTGTAGTTTACCATCATTCAGGGCATCAGTGGCAGCTGCTTTTTTTAAGCATTTGCCTGATCCATCATCTCCTCAGTTATCTCTACATTTTCATCTCCCATTTCTTGAGGTGCATCAGTGTCTGGTTCAATCACACCTTCATTGTCAATTTCTAGATCACTTTCCTCATTTGATGGTTCATCTGTCTTTATGTTTTCCTCTGCCTTCTTACTATCTGTTTTTTCTTTCTTGGCATTTTCTTCTGATTTAGTTTTATGAGCAGCAGGTGGTATTTTGCCCACCATGCTCTCCACCCAGTCCCTCAGGAAGTACATTTCCTTGGTGTGCAGAATGCTCAGGTCCTAGACAGACCTTTGTTGCTGGTTGCTGCTGCTGCTACTGCTAAGTCGCTTCAGTTGTGTCCAACTCTGCGACCCCATAGACGGGAGCCCACCCAGCTCCCCCGTCCCTGGGATTCTCAAGGCAAGAACACTGGAGTGGGTTACATCAACCCAAATATGCCCTTTTGCTCCTTTACCATTTTCCACACGCAAAAAATTGACTTATTCTGAATATGTCCTCTGGTCAATTTTACTAAAGACTGGGGTCCCAGGGAGAGATCACATTACCCTTTAGCTTCATGCTATCTTTTCTTTTCCTGTATCTCTCAAAGAGATTGAGAGCAGAACAAGAAAAGATTTCTCTTACAGCAAGAATGGGCTCCACTGGTTCTTTAGGCTGGAGCTTACTCTGATTACTTGTTAAGTATATTCTCTGTTTTTGATCATTCTTCTAAGAAGAAAAACAAATTTTCCTGCTTTTCATTTCATTAAAAGCTGCTAATGACCTTGTGGAACTCCATCACGCTCTTGGAGCCTGGTTGTTGTTCAGTCACTAAGAAGGATCTTTTGCGACCCCATGGACTGCAGCATTTTATAGCCATACATTCTCTAAAATTCCCTTGAGGAAATAGTTCTTCTAGATACAGACAGTGCTCTTCCTAAAAGGTATTCTATTGAATAAAGTTATATATTGCATATAAAACAGCCTCTTCAAGAATTCCCAAGCTGAGTGGTTGAGAGCCTTAAGGTTGCAACACCAAAGCCCATTTCATTCTTCTCCTCTTAGGAACTCTGGATGATGTTCTCTAGCTTCCCATGTAGTGAGGATGTGACTGTGTGATGACTCTGAACCATGAACCGTGAGCAAAAATGACAGATGTCACTTCCAGGTTGAATGATGTCCGTGCTGGCATGCAGCTCTCCAGCTCTCTCTCTCTCATGGCAGCTGCACAACAATGTGGTCAGATGGCAGAGCTGAAAAACGGGAGCAACCAGGACGATGGGGTCACCTCCTGGAGCAATTGCCCTGGAGAAGGCTTGACTGACTTAGACTTTGAGGTTTATTTGGGAAAGAAACTATTGTTATGTTAGGCCACTAAAATTTGGAGGTTGTTTTGTAACTATCACATATCCTGCTGCTGTTGCTGCTGCTAAGTCGCTTCAGTTGTGTCCGACTCTGTGCGACCCCATAGATGGCAGCCCACCAGGCTCCCCCATCCCTGGGATTCTCCAGGCAAGAACACTGGAGTGGGTTGCCATTTCTTTCTCCAATGCATGAAAGGGAAAATTGAAAGTGAAGTCACTCAGTTGCGTCTGACTCTTCATGATCCCATGGACTGCAGCCTACCAGGCGCCTCCATCCACGGGATTTTCCAGGCAAGAGTACTGGAGTGGGGTGCCATTGCCTTTTCCGATCACATATCCTAAATTAATGGTTAAGCAGTGATCTAGTTAATGTGACCAAATCTGGTATCAGACTTTCTAGGTTCCATTCCATGCCCTACCACATTCTAACTGTTTGACCTTAAAGAACATACTCAATCTTATTAAACCTCAGTTTCCTCATATTTATAATAATACCTTACTGTGACATATTGGTGACAACCAATATGAAGAACTTAGAATACTGTCTGGCACAAAAAATCTTTAAAAAGCAATAGTGTTTTGATGACAAGTATGGTGCCTGACGGAGAAGGCAATGGCACCCCACTCCAGTACTCTTGCCTGGAAAATCCCGTGGACAGAGGAGCCTGGTAGGCTGCAGTCCGTGGGGTCACAAAGAGTCGGACATGACTGAACGACTTCACTTTCACTTTTCACTTTCAGGCATTGGAGAAGGCAATGGCAGCCCACTCCAGTGTTCTTGCCTGGAGAATCCCAGGGATGGGGGAGCCTGGTGGGCTGCCGTCTATGGGGTCGCACAGAGTCGGACACGACTGAAGCGACTCAGCAGCAGCAGCAGCAGCAGCATGGTGCCTGAAGATGCTTAAAAGCCAAAACAAAATTATTAATATAAGCATATAAGTACTCCCAAGCAATTTCATTTCTGTGCTCTTTGTGTATAGTCAAAATAAATTATTCATCTAAAGTAATAGCATTGGGAAAGTTATTCCTTGAGTCAATATATGTTTATTTACTGCAGGAAGTAATCAAATGTACAAACCTAGCTTCTCACACTTGTTGCTATGAATTTGCGGGTAGCACTGTTTTATAAATATTTTAATCTTTTGCAGACATGATTATGTCTCTTTATTATTCCCACAATAGCCTCCTTTTTTCCTCCCTAAATCTGATTTGTTTTTCCTCCAACTCACCTTTCTGTAAACAGAGGCCTGGCTTGCCTCTTTCATGTGAGCGCACACAGCAGTGCATCCTTGATTCTATCCATCGCCCTTTGCGCTTATTGTCAGGGTGATGGGGAGGTGAGGGATGAAACAAATGCTTTTGTAGTTTAATGCCTAGGTGACTGGCAGTTTGGCGGGGACCTTAGTAAAGTGAAGGAGACTCATTGTCTCCTAGAGTTGTGGGATTTCAGGCTGGTCAACATGGGGCAGTTTTGTAAGTTTGTGGAATCCCCAGGATGTTAAGGTGAAAACATCCTGTGGCCTTTGAGAAATGGCAAAAGGATTAGGGGCCAATTAAGACAACAGAGAGAAGTTCTATCAGAAGAGGACATTGCTCTGAAAGCTAAAGGTGGAGCGTTCCATGGAGAGTGTCTGGTACATAGACACTAAATAATTAATTATTAGAATGAGTAGATGGAAGGGCATGCAGCTGTGCTAAATGGCACAGGCTATTTAAGGAGAACGCAATCGAATCTGTCTCACTCCTGGCTCTGTGTTACACCCTTTTGTATTCATTTTTCGTTTTACTTCTTGTTTTGTTTGATGTCTTTCCAGTATTTGGTTCTAATTTATTTTACCTTGCTGCCTTAATTCATTTTGAAGCAAAGGAAGATACTTAGAAATAAAAGCATTTCTTTTCCTTAAGCAATCTAAATTAGCATGATTTGAAACAAATCAAGAAAATATTTGATTCAACCTCACCAGGAGATCTCTACTCAAAAGAACATTATTATAGAAGTGAATAAGCATGCCATCTTAAGGTCTGAACCCCAGATGCATCTGGAGAGCGTTTGTCATTATAAAAGAGATTACATTAAAAAAAATATCTCCGTGTAATTTCTACTCCAGTAAGGGATATGATACAGTTACATAAGGGTCTGTATTTAAATCCATGTTGAGATGAGTGTGGCTAACAAGTGATAGTATTGGTGACTGTTATTAATACATAGCTATAAATCTCCATACAGAGCATTTCTAGGGGAATTAAGACACAGTTGCTTATCAAGACCTTGGCAATTTCCTTTCCTATTGAGACATATTAAAGAGGTTAAGATTTTGGTTTCGGCGGCTGCCAGTCTGTAATCTTTCCTAACTCTTCACTCAACAAGCTGCCTCTCCTGCCTTTCTTTTGACTTAACATCAAGGACCTACCTTGCCACCAGCCAAGGCTGTGGACTCAGCCGTTTCCACCTGCTGGGGCCAACAAGCTGCAGCTCCGCTGGGGATGCAGGGATGTGGCCAAAGGGTAGAGTGCATGCAGCTCCACTGCCGAACACCACCACCATCTACCTCCAACTTGGGGCACCAGGCGTTCTGCTGCCAGAGGCCAGTTTCTCTTTCTGAAGGTTTTCTGCTCATCTGGCAGCAAGACCCAGAAGCAAAGTGATAGTGATAGTGGGCATGGGATTGGGGAGGAGGGAAGGGGACATTTTGGTGATCTTAGCTGCACCCCTAGGACCTCTAAGCATGAGGCTATTCTCAGTGACATGGCTATTCCCTTCTGACATAAAAAGCAGCAGGATGGACTGGAGGGCTCGGACAAAGCAGTGCATTTTCCTTTGACAGCAGACACTGCCTCTCTGTTCCATTTTATGTTTCTAGACATATCTGTTGTTGATAGATAACTGTTTAAATAGATTAATGTTTCTAATTCAACATAGAAGTCAATTCTAATGCACACAGATATGGGTAAGCAAGTGTAGGAGAGAGGATAAAATTAAGTCTTTTGCCAGGCCTCAAGATATATACACTTATATTTCACAACCCCCACCCATTTTGAAGTGTGAGGGTAAAAATAGATAACATACTGGAAAAACTCAAAATGAAAGAAACTTGCTTGAATTACTGCTCATGCTAAACTGTTCCAATGGCATAAACTTAGATTCCTTAGGCCTTGCTTTTTAGGATCTTCCTGTGTTTTAGAATTCTTTTATAACAGACACTTGATGTACCACTCATATAACTTCATTCACATTTGACACTATGCAAGAATTTTCTTTTTAAAACCAAAAATATAAGCAAATGTTACATAACTAAGTGATGTGAGCTCTAAGTTCCCAGAATTTTGTAGGAATGGGGCTTTGAATGGGATAACTGAGCAGCCCCGTATTACTATTTATGAAAATTCCTTAGCATTGGCAGTCATTTACATGTTAATTTCACCTCTCTGCCCTTAGTAAAGAGCTGCTTAGTTTTTCACATAGTACTTTTGGAACTAATAAACCAGTGTCATTACTTTGATGGATATGACATTGCACTTTTAATATATGTGGTTGGTTATGGTGGCTTAATTGAAAACCTATGATCACCATGTTATTTAACTCAGCAAATGGCTCTTTTATTATCACCTCCAGGAAGTGTGTCTTCTCTAGAATATTTCAACTGAATCTGTTTCCTAACTTCTTCTCTGTGGACCTTTTGTTGGCTGATATCATACCTGTCACTTTAAGTTGCATTTTCCCAAGCTTTAAGAGTACTTTTCTTTAAATAAAAGGTATTAATTAAATTTAACCTTTTATGAGTAAACACAGCCCTACTTGCTGCTCCTGCTAAGTCACTTCAGTCGTGTCCGACTAAGTTCGACCCCATGGATGGCAGCCCACCAGGCTCCCCATCCTTGGGATTCTCCTGGCAAGAACACTGGAGTGGGTTGCCATTTCCTTCTCTAATGCCTGAAAGTGAAAAGTGAAAGTGAAGTCGCTCAGTTGTGTCCGACTCTTCGCAACCCCATGGACTGCTGCCTACCAGGCTCCTCTGTCCATGGGATTTTCCAGGCAAGAGTACTGGAGTGGGGTGCCATTGCCCTCTCCGACAGCCCTACTTACTAGTGTGAAAGAAGAGAAGACATATAGACTGGACTCATTGTGTAGGGCCTAGTAAGGCCTTAATATCAGTTCCTTTAAGTGTCTCAGATTTTTTTTTCTTTCCATTGCACTTTTAAAGTATCCTGTACCACTGTTAATTCCTCTGAATTCTGATAGTAAACAGTTGATTATGTGTGAGTGTCTGAGCTTTCCAAGTAGTAGTGTGGCTTCCCAGGTGGCATTAGTGGCATAGCACCCACCTGCCAATGCAGAAGATATGAGACTCAGGTCTGATCCCCGGGTTGGGAAGATACCTGGAGGAAGTCATGGCAACCCACTTCAATATTTTGGGCTTTCCTGGTGGCTCAGATGGTGAAGAATCTGCCTGCAATTCTGGAGACCGGGTTCAATCTCTGTGTTGGGAAGATGCCCTGGAGAAGGGGACAACCCACTCCAATATTCTTGCCTGGAGAATTTCATGGACAGAGGAGCCTGGCAAGATACAGTCCTTAGGGTCTCAGAGTCAGACATGACTGAGCAACTAACACAGTATTATAGAAATAATATATTTTGTATTGGAATATAATTTTGTGATTCAGTCTAGAGATTTCTGTGTTTGGAGTTCTAGGAATTCTTAGTATTTCCTCATAAATAATGATGTCATCAACACAGAAGAATGCTAGGAGGCAGCCTGGTTTTCCTGTCTTATCATTCCTCCTTAATACAGCCATTTGTTCCCATCTGTGCTTGAAGTCAATTGTACTCTTGACATAAATAGTGTGAAGAACAAGTTCTAAGTGGTCTGTACTCGTTTCATTTCCTTCTGTCCCCATCCACATCCCAACTCAACTTTTTACTGTCATACGTGCGTGTGTGCATGCATGCTCAGTCATTCATTTCAGTTATGTCCAGCTCTTTGTGATGCCGTAGACCATAGCCCTCCAGGCTCCTCTGTCTATGGGGATTCTTCAGGCAAGAATACTGGAGTGGGTTGCCAAGATCCCCCCTGGAGGAGGACCTTCCTGACCCAGGAAATAAATCCATGTCTCTTATGTCTCTTGTGTTAGCAGGCAGGTTCTTTATCACTGAGCCACTGGGAAAGCCCAAATGGCATAGGAGGGATTATTAAATATTGTCTCTTGACTATCTTGACTTATAGAATCAAAACTCTATAAAAATACAATAGTTAGGCTCCTGACTGCAAGCAAGCTCTCTTAACAAGGACACTGGCCAGCAGGATACTGGGAGGGAGTCTGTGCAGTGAAAGGAGACTCAAGATCCAAGACTGGCAATTGGATGGGAAACCAAGGGCGTTCCGGAGGCAGAGCAGCCAGATTCAGCTGGGGACACACTGTAAAGCCACTTGGGTCCAAATGCCGCTGCCCTTCTACAACTTCTAATCAATTTGACCTTTCCGTTTCCTCCAGCATTGGTTTTAGTTCCTCAAAATTCTGAGTCCCAGGAGCAAGCATCCAATGGACTGGTCAAGATCCCATGAGCTTCCAAAAGAGGAGCCTGCTGGGGAAGGTGGTGTTAGAAATCACCCTTCCACAAGGCTCCCCGGAATGGGTTGATTCTCCCCAAGGAAAGATGGAACGCTGACCAGAAGGGATAGAAATAGGATGCTAGGCAGCCACAAGTAAGTACACAAGTATCTTTAAATGACTGCTGAATCAGCTAAGAATAATGACAGAATTATCTTCAGGAGCAAAAGTCTAGCAAATAGTACTTGAAGGGAAAAATCTGAACAGTGCACTCAGAGCCTTGCAGCCAGCAGTCCAGCAGAGAGATCCCACCTTCAGCACTGACCCAAACCTGTGGCTGAGCCTGAACGGCAGACAGGGAAAGCAGAGAGGAATCTTACCTGCCCTACATGCAGGGTATCAAGGTTTCTGCTTATGCCTTTGGATCAACTACCTGATGTTTCCTTTTTGAAAGTGTGAAGGTGCCCAACTCTTTGCAACCCCATGAACGTTTCCTCCTCTGTCCATGGAATTCTCCAGGCAATAATACTGGAGTGGGTTGCCATTTCCTCCTCCAGGGGATCTTCCCAACCTGGAGACCTGAACCCTGGTCTCCTACACTGCAGGCAGATTCTTTACCCTTTGAGCTACCAGGGAAGCCCCCCTGGGGCTTTATTGAACCAAGAGGCAAAGGAATCCTTTCTTTCATTTCAAAGCCCCCAGTCCTCCGCAGTGAGTCCCAGGTGGATTCTGGGAGGTCTGGCTCCCCCTCTGCTAGCCATCTTGCTTCGTGTCACTGCTTATCTCTGGCATCCTCCAGAAGACAGTCCCTTCTGGACTTCTGTACTTTCCATGTGTCAGAAGGAGCATGTCAGAATTCTTAGAAGTGTTGGAAATATGGGGTTAGTTAATTTGATTTCCTTATAGGAAATATAAACTTACCCACTTTAGCTAGGGTGCCCATATAACAATGTCTTTAGTGAAAATATTAAAAACACATATTTTTTAATTTCTACCAATCTCCTTTGTGTGTCTACATAAATCCATCTACCTTAGCATCAGCCTGTTGGCCCCTTGTGTCTCATTTGGCTAGGAAAACTGAACAATAGGTGGCATTGCCCCAGGTACTGAATATGAATGATTCATTACTTAAAATTCAAATTCGGTAGTATGCTCTCCAAGAAATTGTCTGGTTTAGAAAGTCACAAAGGAAAATCGAAGGAGGAGGAAAAGGCAGGGAGGGGGAGAAAAAACCGTGGACAAAATTGGAAACTTTCCTGAGATGAAAGGAGGAGAATAAAAGTTGTGCTTATCTTGAGCAAGTCTCTTTAAAGATGATGCAGAAAATCAGAGAAGGGCCCTTGATCTCACTGTACAAGGCATGGTGATTCCATGGAGTCAGATGGTTCTCTGGCCCCATACATCACAATGGGGAAGGGAGATCTTTGCTAGGTCTTGGAACTGTGGTGCTGAGGTGCTGGCTCCTCCAGGGACACACCTGGTCATTGCTTTCTCCATATTCACGGGTGGGTGGAAGATTCCCAGCTAACTCCATGACCTTTCTCTCCACCTTCCAAACTCCGCAACCCCTCCAGTAAGTTTGGAGGGAATCCTCTGTCTTCTGTTTCCCTTCAATTTCTCTCTAAATTTCCAGGTCACCTAGCAAAATCTGAACAGTGGCTGTAGGCTTTTAGAAATAAGTCTGGGAAGGCTTGGGTGGCACAGCTAACACTGCTTCCTGCCCTTCCTTCTCTTTCAAGACAGAAGCACTTAACCTGCAAGTGGGGTATCAGACAGCCTAAAATCTGTGGTCCCTTAGGATGTCCATGCCCTCATCCCTGAACCCTAGGAACTACAGAACCATCAAATGACAAACTGATAGTGTTTTAAGTCACCAAGTTTGTAGTAGTTTGTTATAATAGCAATAATAAGACACTGTTGATTTCACCCTGAGTTTGGAGCCAGCTGAAAAATGAGACACAGGAAGCAGAAGGATGGAGATTTAAAATGTTAGCTTTGCTACTATGGAAGGTGACTCAATAAAATGGCCTTTTCTTTGTGTGCACTGTGGGCTTCCTAATGCTTCACCCCTGGGTAAGCAAATCTTATGTATTCAGCCCCTAGCAGACCTCTGCTAATTCATTCTCCCAGGAGCACTCCCCTTGGCAGAGAACAGGTAATGTGCACATCCTGAGGGCAGGAAGAAGCAAGGGGAGGAGACTTGGAAGCCATTGAGCCAAGCACATGCTGAGTTCACCAATTAGCCATGTCACTGTCCCTTGGCAGGGAGAGAGTAAAGGAGCCAGAGGGCAGGAGTTCTAGCAGGAGCCCCTCAGTCAGGATGGTGAGGTCAGGCTGACAGAGGTCCCTCCTCTGGTGTCTGCTGCCTGTTCAGTCGGCAAGGAGAAGGAGAAAACGGAGACACTTATTATCGCAGAAATTGTCCTTCCAAGTGCTTAAGGCAAGTAATACTACCCATATTTTGAACTTAAAAATACAGATACTTTTTAATTCCAAACTCCTAATTTATAAACATATATGCACTATGAATATAAAATCGTAAACAAGGACCTACTGTATAGCACAGGGAACTATGCTCAATATGTTGTTGTAACCTAAATGGAAAAGGAGCTGAAAAAAAATGTGTGTATGTATAACTGAATCACTGTGCTGTACACCCGATACTAATACCACATTGCAAAATCACTATACTTCAATTTTAAAAAGCCGAAGGAAAATCCAGATACTTTTTATCACTGTGAAAGCAGATTCCCCCCAATCTCTTTAAGTAAACACTAAACAGATACTTAAAGATAGGATTTCAAGGACATCGCATCATTATTCTTCCTCTGTCCTGCTTGTCTCTCTTTGTCCCTGTGTTTATTGCCTCCCTTTTCTGTAGCATTTTTGAGGCTTCCTGCCCCCGCCAGTGTCACTCTCCACTCTAGCTTCTCTCCTTGTTCCCTTCCATCTGGCTCTCAGAATTCCTGGTAACTGATGAACAAACTTCCCTATAACTTTGTGCTATTTATTTGCTTCTCCCTGTACCTCCTGGCTGTGGCGGAAACCTGGGTCCCACCTGAGGATTCTCCCTCCCCAGGGGCTCCTTCTGCTACATCCTGCCACTGATCGCTGGTGTGATTTTCATTCCCCAAGTCTATGATGATGATCTTGCTTCTTGGAGACTCGTGAGTTTTGTTCCACCACCCTCTCATGTTTCCTTCTTGCTGTTATCTGCTGACCACCCAGTGAGTCCTCCTCATGGAATGTTCAATCCCAAGAGTGCTTTGCCTCTGCTTTCACAGTCCAGTCATCATCCAGGGGGATTTTAATGCTCTATAAACAATCCATCCCATATCTTGGGCTCTCAGTTTCTTTCTCTCTGAGGAATTCTTCCTTCATTCAGTTTTATACTCAGCTGGCCACAGTCTGGAGCCTGACATCAGTCAAAACTGTTCCAAAACCATAATTTATTCTCATTGCTTGGAGCTCTCTGATTAAATTGTCCTCATGACCCCCTCTTATAACACACACTGGGACTTCAAATTCGTTGATTCCTCTGCCTCTTGCTTTTCTCTCACTTTTATCTAGCCTGTATGCAGTATTCTATCATTTCAAACTTCTCTCTTCTAATAACCCAACTTTCTAGTGTAATTACACTCACCTGGGGAAACCCTAAACCCTGGACAAATCCAACCACCCTCTTTCTCATGTGCCTGTGTCTGATTTATTGGGTGTTTCTTGACATTGTCTTAACTTCGTGGTGATCATCTCCATCTGAGTACATGATACGACCCAGCAGTCTCTCAGTTTACTTTTCCATTTCAAACTGTCCTGCTGTCCTCAAAATTCCAAATCAGGGTATCCTCCTTCAGTTAAGGCGATAGATCTGGCTCCTCTTTTACAAAGAAGTTAGACATAATCAGACAAGAACTCACTCAATTTAGTGCTACCAAATTCACAAATCCAGCTATTTCAATCATCTTTTCCTGCTTATCCACTTTTGTAATTTAAGCTCCTATTGTAAAAGTCTGATTCCTACACTCTGTTTTAAATTCTACAGTTTCTTCCTTTTTCCAGGAACTTACCTTTTTGTTAAATCCTTCCTAATTCCAGGAGCTTTAATTTCTCCATATCTACTGACTCATTCCAATCAGCTTTTAAACATTCTCAGATTTCTCTCAATTTTAAAAAGCAAAAAGTAAGTGGTAGAGATGAGAGTGAGAAACTAGTACAATTTCCCAAATCTTTTGGGGTGTGATGAGCTTTGGCAGGGTGTCTGAGCACACCCGTCACTGGGCATCCTTCATGCTGCAGTTCTCACCGGGCATTCCTTTCTGGGAAGAGAGTCCCCAGTCTTTTCCACCTGGATCAAATCACATCTTGATTGCCTGCTTTCCCTCTTGTCCCTTTCCAGATGCTTCATAAAGAAGGAGTTCTTACTATTTCTATTTTCCAATCTCACAGTCACCCTTCTACCCATTATAATATGGTTTTACCTTCTCCACTACTTTATAACTGCTTAACATCAAGGTTGCCAATGACTTTCATATTGTTTAATACAATGGACAATTTTCAGTCCTTATTTGACCTCATAGAAACATTTGTCACAGTGACCACCACTCTTCCTTCTCAAAGCTCCACTTTTCATGGTTTCTCTGGTTATTCCTTTTCAGATTCTTTTAACTCTTTTTCTAAGTAACCTGTAAATGTTGAAATTTCACAGTGCTTTATTTTTCACTTGATACACTCTTCCCAGCTCATCTCATCTACTTCCATGATTTCATTGACTACCTATATTCATCTTTGATCCTAGCCAAGCCCCACCTATTTGTATAAAGCTTATTTGATCTTTCCACTTGAATGTTTCAATATACCTTAAAATCTTTTGGAAATATGTTCAAGACTGAATTTATTGATATACTCCATGAACTTGCCTGCTGCTCAAGTTTATTTTTATAGTTATTTATTTATTTTTATAGTTAGTTTTTTTATTTTTTATTTTTTTAAATTTTATTTTATTTTTAAACTTTACATAATTGTATTAGTTTTGCCAAATATCAAAATGAATCTGCCACAGGTATACATGTTTTCCCCATCCTGAACCCTCCTCCCTCCCCATACCATCCCTCTGGGTCGTCCCAGTGCACTAGCCCCAAGCATCCAGTATTGTGCATCGAACCTGGACTGGCAACTCGTTTCTTACATGATATTTTACATGTTTCAATGCCATTCTCCCAAATCTTCCCACCCTCTCCCTCTCCTAGAACAGTCTTATGGAGTTTTTTTATTTTTTAGTTGTATATTTATAAGTAGCTCCATTAGTCCTCTTTCTCACTGCTCACTTCTAGTACTGCATTATCACTAAATCATGTGAAAGGTCTCACATGATCTTATGGTCAGATCTTATGGTCAGCATCCTAGTCCATGCACCCTTTTTCCCAATTGGACTATCATGTTAATCTCCTTTTTGATGTTCCTACTATTTATCTTTTTTTTTTTTTTTTCATTGGCTGCCATATCTTTAGTGCCTAAGCAAATCAGTAGTTTGTACAAAATATATTTAGTGAATGAAGTTATTCCTTATCTTTCTCAAATCCAGCCTCTAGTCTACATACAGAATATTCTTTGAAAACTGTAAGTCTAATTATATGACTCCTCCTGTTGTTATAGCTTAAATGCCTTCAACAGCATATGCTTGCTGCTAAAATTAAATCCAAACCTTGTTTACGCAACCTTTTGGCTCTGCTCACCTCTCCAACCCCATGCAACCTGCTTCCGTGTAGTCTCTTGACTGCCCACAGGGCATCTTTTATTTTCTCCCCCTCCAGAAGTGTACACATGTTCTTTCCTACAATGCTCTTCTACTTTAATTCCTGTGCATTCTTTGTGTTCAGTACTTGTTGTCCCTTCTTCACACCAGCCTAATCTGAACTCCAGATAATTTTACCCATTATGTGCTTCTGAAACTCCCTCTGCTGCACTTTTCATAGTACTTTTCACACTTTTAGAAACATCTGGAGTACCCGTATTCCACACTAGCATCAAAGTGGAGACACGTTTATTGTGGTTTCCCCAGCACATATAACAGAATCTTGAATGAAAAGATGAATGTAGCATATATTCATCAGTATGAATAATTGACACCCTCCACCCAATTAATGTATTTCATAAGGACTGTGTATGCCTCTTGTTTCTCCTTCTCTATGTTTGATTTCTGAATTCTCATTTTGCCAGTTTATAGAATGTGAGATAAGCTGAGATGGACATAGTGGTTAGCGTGATGTCTGTTTCCTATTAGTAACCAAGACTGATTGCTTGTACATCCTCTGCTAGTACTGGCTATTCTGACCTTGGACATAATCAGATCTGGAAGAACCTTGCATTTGTCCAGTGATTCCTAATATAAAGCACCTTCCATTCCTTCGTATGTGGTTGGGAAGCTGGTTTTGAAACGTGTATTTGATAAGTTTATCCATTTTGAATGTGGTTTAGATTAAATCATTTCCCGAGGGTTTCATTTTTACTGTTGGTTTCATTGGCAGTTGGCAAATTTGTCCTTTTGTTAAACTATGTGAAAACAGCTCTAGAGAAATTGGCTCTAAAGGCAATTTTAATATTTTTCTTATGGGAGGAAATTATTGGCCACATTTAACAAATCAACATCTCTACTTAATGTACATCTCCCCATTACCTTTGGAGCATTTTAAAGAATAGCAACCAGAAAAGTCTCCTGATTATGATATATAGAACTTCTTTTAGCTTCTTGGAAATGATAGGGTTTGGGGTGTAGGGAGGGAAGGAGACTGGAAAAAGAAAAATAGGAAAAAATAGTGAGGGATGATAGGATTATTTTTCTTTATATTTCATTAGTTTCCCAAATATCTTAACCTTACATTCTAAATCCTCTTTAAAAATATCATGGAACTTTACCAGCAGATAAGTTTTCAGAAAAATCTGAGTATCAAAGCAGTAGAGGGACTGAATATTTCCTTGAGGCTTAAGGCTAAACATCAGAGTTTTTACCACAGATAGGGATCAATGATGATATGTAACTTCAGGGAATCATCTACGAGTAGATCCTCCTCCTGACAACCTCCCAGCAACCCCCAAAATAAAAGCTCCATTTCATGAATCTATGATGGCACCAGGAATTTTGTGATTAATATTCCTTCCCCTAGGCTTAAGAGATTGTATGCATAGGAATCTTCTATGAAAATGAAATTTTTTCCTCTGAGGTCTCAGGCACAGACCACTATTGGTTCTGAACACTAATCAAATGTCCATTCTCAAGGTAAAAAATAGAACATGGGGAAAGACATTCTGATGGATGAAACCAGCATACAACAGTTATTTGGATACAAGCAAAATAAAGTTATCTTTACTAGTAACAACTTACTGCTAGGACACTGGTGCCCAGCATCAGAGGAGGAGGCAGCCAATCAGGTCTTAAGACAGAGAGTAACCAAGGCAGGTCTGAGAAATTAGACAGCACAGTTACCGCCTTGTGCCTCAGGTTCCTCATTTGGAGACTTGGAGATAAACCCAGTGTGACTTCATGAAGTTGATATGAGGGTCAAGTGAGTTCACACTTTTGAAATGCTTAGAACAGTGCTACCACTTAATGAAAGCTCAATAAACATTATCTCTTAGCCTGAAGGCAGGAAACTCTTAGAGGGCTGCAGACAGAATGATTCTGGTTCTTGGAGAGATGATGGTAGCTTGAACCAAGGAGACAGTGATGGAGGGGATGAGAAATCATCAAACTCTGGACTCCAATAGGAGGACGGATGCCAACTGTATTTGCTAATGGATTAATGTGAGCTGTGAGAGAGGGAGAGAAATAAAGAATGATGTCATGGCTTTGGAGCAGAGCAAATGGAAAACTCTAAGTTGCCATTTATTGAGATGGAGGCATTGGGGCAGAAAAAGAATCTGTTTTTAGACATGTAAAGTTGAAGACGCCTATAAGACTTTTGAACTTCCCTGATAGCTCAGACGGTAAGGCATCTGCCTGCAGTGCAGGAGACCTGGGTTCGATCCTTGGGTCAGGAAGATCCCCTGGAGAAAGAAATGGCAACCCTCTCCAGTATTCTTGCCTGGAGATTTCCATGGAGAGAGGAGCCTGGTGGGCAGTCCATAGCGTTGCAAAGAGTCAGACACGACTGAACAACTAACACACACGTAAGACTTCTAAGTGCAGACCTCAAGGTCAGCAGAATAAGAGAGACTGGTGTTAAGAGAGCTAGGCTTGAGTGGTAAATAGAAAACAGCAAGAAGAATACATAGAAAGCTAGAATAATTATTTCCAAACTCCTTGCAAGGGTGTGCGTGCTATGCGTGCTAAATTGTTTCAGTTGTGTCCAGCTCTTTGTGACCCTATGGACTGTAGCTCACCAGACTCCTCTGTCCATGGAATTCTCCAGGCAAGAATACTGGAGTGGGTTGCCATGCCCTCCTCCAGGGGATCTTCCCGACCCAGGGATTGAACTCAAATCTCATGTCTCCTGAATTGGCAGGTGGGTTCTTTACCACTAGTGCCCCCTGGGAAGCCCACAAGGGTGTAGCTGATATTAAAGAATTTCCTCTGATAGTACTCAGCCTTTACTCTCTTTGCCTCTTGTCCACACTTCAACTGTTTGGGTTTCTTTGTTTAATGAAGTGACCTAAGCTTTTATTCCAGAGGTTTCCTGGCTATTGTTAGAACCGTCATACATTTTGCTAGAGGACATTAACATCTGTTGGACATGGTAGATCAAGAGCATCTCAGGTACCCAGAGATGCTCCTGGTTCGACAGGCCTTGGACTGTGAGCTTCAGTGGGAAGCTTGGCAAAATGGGGCCATACGAAAATATTTTGAGGGAAGTGTCAGGAGGGTGAAAAGGGTGAAGCAGATGAGAAGGGAACCTTTTAAGACAGATCTGTCTGCTCCCCTGATGATTGACTACTCACTGTCTTTCTCCAGGGAACTGGAATGGGCTCAGCTCACACCCGGCCTCCCTTCCTCACCCCACCCCTCACACTCGGCAGGAGACGTGGCTGAGGGAATGTCAGGTGGACCCCACCCCCTGCCAGCCCTCCTCCATTTCAGTACACGAGGTTAAAGCAGGTTGTGCTTGGATTCTTCTGCTGTTAATTTTCATTACCCAAACAGTCATTAAATGAAACTCAGCCCAGGTTTTTTTTTGGTTCGGTTTTTATTACCACCACCTGACTAATTATTAAAAAGCAAGCAAGCATCAATTAGTTGCAGACATATACATGACAATTACACTGGGGAGACACGACAGGGTTGAACAACACATTCCCCTGGAGTGCCGAATAATCTGGCAGAGACCAGAACTCCGTGGATAAGCAACAAATGTGTCTAATTGACTTCCTGGGAAATGAGGTCCTCATGTCAAAACATCTGGGCACAATTTTCTGAGCATTTAAACAACTCTCTGGCTCCGCAGAGGCGTAGAGGATGCCCTGGGCTGAATCTTAGCTGGATTTAAACAATCCCCTTGCACTTCATCCTTGGTCCCCTTCACTTCTTGCCGCAGATGCCCTCATCTTTAGTTCTTGGACAAACCCACCTGTTATAGTTTGAAGTGATGTGCTTTTCTCCCCATATCTCATAACCCCGTTCTCTGGCACACTGAACTTCTGGCTATTCCATGGACATGACCGAAGGGTCAGATTAGATATTTTGTATGCATTCTTTGTCCCTTGTGTGGTTGAAAATGCATTCTTATCCTTCAAAAGGCACTGACTAAATGCAGCTTTTACAGTGTTCTCCAGCCGTTAGTTGTTTTATATACCATTCCCCCACTTCCTATCTTGAGAATAGTACTTATCAGATTTACATTGTAATTTAACTGCTCACACATCTGTCTTTTCTACTAGCACATGAGCTGCTTGAATTTAGGGAATGTGTTGTTCTTATTTTATAGTCTAAGATCCAAGTTCATGAGCCACTGGTGAATTTTTGTAGTATTTATGAATTGATTTTTACTTGGTCAACTAAAATGAAGTTTGAAAATATAACAAATAGATTTCTATTCAACAGTTGGTATTATTTTCCTATAGTTAATTGCCCACCGATAAGAATAGACTGTAGTCCGTCAGGCTCCTCTGTCCATGGGATTCTTTAGGCAACAGTACTGGAGTGGGTTGCCATTTCCTTCTACAGGGGATCTTCCCCACCCAGGGATCACATTCTGTTCTGCATTGCAGGCAGATTCTTTACCATGGGAGTCACCAGGGAGGCCCAGTAAGAAGTATGGGCAGGTTTTATATCCCCTCCAGGTTTGGGGAAGAGTCCTAGACAGCACCTGTGATGTACGTATTGTACATCTAGCTCAATACACTAGAGCTGTTGTTATCTTTGTACTCCAAGGACCATCAGAATTACCTGCAGCTTGATGGGCATGCAGATTTCTGAGATCTTGAGAACAGAGAATCAGATCTTTAAGAAGTAGGGACTGGAGTCTAGATGTTCAAAAAGTTGCCTGAGTGAGTCTTAGAGACTGTAAATTTGAAAGCCACTGCAGTAAAGAGAAGAAGGGAGATAAAATGTTCCTTCATAAAGGCAGTCAGGGTATTTTGTGGTATAAAATAAAACTAGAGAGCAAAAAGTATTGTGAGAGGCAACACTCTACCCCTTTCTGTGATAGAAGAGGGATAGCCTTTCATTTTGAAACTTTCTTGCCTGCATGCTTATCCTCCCTTCAGCCTTTATGTGCTGCCTGTATCCTCAGGCTGGTGTGTGTCAAAGATTTTTCATGCATGCCCCTGATAGAAAAAAGTGAAGCTATACTTCTGGGATTCTGGGTAAATAATTCAAAGCAACCTCCTGGAGAAACAACATTCCTCTAAAATCTTTAACATTATCTTAAATTTTCAAGTTGACTATCCATTCTATTCTATAATATTCATTACATGCATATAAATATATGTTATATATAAACATATAATATATATTGGTTTTAAAATAAAAGTAATGTTTTAAAACACTATTGAATAAAATTTAAACAGTAGGAAATTTGTTCTTGACAAATTTGTTTGTCCTTTGACGTACTGCAGGATTGTGGTTTTTCTCCATTTAAGAAGGCATCATCTTAAAATATCAGTGGATAAGGATTCTAGAAGGGAGAAAAATAGAATAATAAAGCTAGTGTAGCTGTAGAAATAAAAATGGAATGATATACCAATTGCTTCAAATTATCTTTGGAATCAGAGCTCATTTATTGGCTATACAATCTCAGGCAAATGACATTACCTCTTAGAACCTCTGATCTTTTGTCCAGAAAATGAAAATAAACTACCAACCTTTCAGAAATTATTGTAAAGAATAGAGATAATGTATGTGAAACCAATGGTCCATAACAGGATCTCAAAAATTGCATCTCTTTTTAAAATCAACATTTTATCTTCTTGCCATGGCAAAATAACTGGTACCCGATTAGCCTTCTCACCATAAAAAATTCTGAAAACAACTGTTGCCCCAAATTTAACAATAGACAGCAGAGGACTGTGAATCTAGAGAAGAGAAAATGAAGAGCAATATGATTAACCCAGCTTCCTACCTGTAGGCAATTTCTGGACTCTGCCCAGGGAGAAAAAACCCAGATCGAATTGTTGAACTTTGTAGTCTCAGAGATCAGAGTTTGAGGGATTAAGGTAGCTATAATTTATGGCACAGAATACTAAAGAGAAAGAAAATATCCAGAGAAAGTGCATAGACATCTGCATAGGGATTTCTTCAATTCCTTGGATAATTACTAACCTGTCCACATTGCAGTGAATCCCCACAGGCCAGGCAAAGAAAGAGCATCTGGGAAAATAATGAATTACCAGGGAGCTAGAAGCTGAATAATTCCCAGAGACTACTTAAAAACCCATTCTTACCAAGTTTTATAAGAAGCCTCAAAAGGATTTGATGATCCACAGGTAAACTAAGAGAAGCACTCTTTAAAAAAAGAAAACAGAATCTAGGCACTGACCGTGTAACATTCACTATGTCCAGCATCCAGTCATAGATCATCAGGTGAAGAAGCAGGAAAATGTGACCCATAATCAAGAGAGAAATCAGTGAGAACAAGCAGATATAGAAATGATAAAATCAGCGAAGAAGGATTTTAATGTCCTGTTGTAAATGTGAACACAGTGTCCATGACCTGTGGAATAATGGAATTATTGGAATAATTATGGAATAATTCCCAGTGGTCAAACACTTAAAATTGGAATCTTAGGAGAAGAGGGGCAGAACTATCTGAAGCAATTGGCTGAAAAGTTCCAAGTGTGATGAAAAATTTCAACTCATCATATCAAGGTGAGGAGGGCATTATGAAAAAAAGAGCAATAAAGGAGTGCTAGGCAGGTAATCTTACAGGTGATCACTAAAACAATTATGTCTCAGTTGCTGTGGGCAGTATTATCATCAGTGGATGACCACTTTTTACAGTGGAAGCAGAATTTCATCTGGAATACTTTTGTTGCCGTTCAGTCACAAAGTCATGTCTGACTCTTTGCAACCCCATGGACTGCAGCATGCCAGGCTCTTCTGTCCTCCACTGTCTCCTGGAGTTTGCTCAAATTCATGTCCATTGAGTTGGTGATGCTATCTGCCCATCTCATCCTCTGCCACCCTCTTCTTTTGCCTTCAATCTTTCCCAGCATTAAGTCTTTTCCAGTGAGTCCGCTCTTCTCATCAGGTAGCCAGAGGATTAGAGCTTAAAATTCAGTATCAGTCCTTCCACTGAATATTCAGGGGTTGATTTCCTTTAGGATTTACTGGTTTGATCTCTTGCAGTCCAAGGGACTCTCAAAAGTAATATTCAGCACCACAGTTCAAAAGCATGAATTCTTTGGCACTCAGCCTTCTTTATGGTCCAACTCTCACATCCGTACATGAATACTGGAAAAAGTTTTTAATATGCTATCTAGGTTGGTCATAGCTTTCCTTCCAAGAAGCAAATGTCCTTTAGTTTCATGGCCTCAGTCACCCTACTCAGAGATTTTGGAGCCCAAGAAAATGAAATCTGTCACTGCTTCCACTTTTTCTCTTTGTATTTGCCATGAAGTGATGGGACCAGATGCCATAATCTTAGTTTTTTGATTAAGTTTTAAGCCAGCTTTTTCACTCTCCTCTTTCACCCTCATCAAGAGGCTCTTTAGTTCCTCTTTTCTTTCTGTCATTAGGGTTGTATCATCTGCATATCTGAGGTTATTGATATTTATCCTGGCAATCTTTATTCCAGATTGTGATACAGCCAGCCTGGCATTTCACATGATGTACTCTTCATCTAAGTTAAATAAGCAGGGTGACAATATACAACCTTGTCACACTGCTTTCCCAATTTGGAACAGTCATTCCCGTGTCTGGTTCTAAATGTTGCTTCTTGACTTGCATATCAGTTTTCCAGGAGGCAGGTAAGGTGGTCTGCTATTCCCATCTCTTTCAGAATTTTCCAGTTTGTGGTGATACACACAGTCAGAGGCTTTAGCCTAGTCAGTGAAGCACAAGTGGATGTTTTTTTGAAATTCCCTTGCTTTCTCCATGATCGAATGATTATTGGCAATTTAATCTCTGGTTCCTCTCCCTTTTCTAATTCCAGCTTTACAGCAGAAAGTTCTTGATTTATGTACTATGGAAGCTTAGCTTGAAGGATTTTGAGCATAACTTTGCTAGTATGTAAAATGAGTGCAATTGTACAGTAGTTCAAACATTCCTTGGCATTGCCCTTTTTGGGGATTGAAATGAAAACTCACATTTTCCAGTCCTGTGGCCACTGCTGAGTTTTCCAAATTTGCTGGGATATTGCATGGAACTATTTAACAACATCATCTTTTAGAATTCCACCACCTTCACTAGCTTTTCATAGTAATGCTTCCTAAGGCCCACTTGACTTCACACTCCAGATGTCTGGCTCTATGTGAGTGACCACACCATCATGGTTATCCAGGTCATTAAGACCTTTTTTGCATAGTTCTTCTTTTCATCTCTCATTAATCTCTTCTGCTTCATCCTTACCATTTCTGTCCTTTATTGTACCCATCTTTGCATGAAATGTTCCCTTCATATCTCCAATTTCTCAAAGAGATTCCAGTCTTTTCTATTGTTTTCCTCTATTTCTTTGCATTGTTCATTTAAGAAGTCCTTCTTATCTCTCCTTGCTATTCTGGAACTCTGCATTCAGTAGAGTATATCTTTTCCGTTCTCCTTTGCCTTTTGCTTTACTTCTTTTCTCAGCTATTTGTAAAGCCTCCTCAGACAACCACTTTGTCTTCTTGCATTTCTTTTTCTTTGGATTGGTTTTGGTCACTGCCTCCTATATGACGTTATGAACTTCCATCCATAGTTCTTCAGATATTCTGGAATGCTTTAAATCACATAAATGAAGGTAATTTTAGGTTCATTTTTGGAATATTTCCTTCAACTCACAGAATAGAAATGCAGAAAATTCAGGGACAGAATCTATCTGGTTCCAAGATGCATGCAAGCTTGTTTAGACTTTCTCTGGTGGAAAAATGGGTGGGGGGGGGGAGGGGAAAGCAGGTGGACAAAGTAAGGAATCCAAGAGTATTTTAATGAAAGTTGGAGATGATCTTTCTGATTCTTATTCCTGCCTTAATTCAGGAGAAGGCAATTTTGAAATAGAAGACAATGGCTATTAAACTCAATTGAATCATTGTACAGTTATATCAGTGTTATGGATTCAAAACTCAGCTGGGTAAATTAGGTCATTTATTTTGTTAGGAGTCACTTATTATTCCCTTACCCTACTGCTCTCCACCCGGGTGCCCTTTCCCAATAAAGTCTCTTGCTTTGTCAGCACATGTGTCTCCTCGGACAATTCATTTCCAAGCGTTAGACAAGAGCCCAGTTTCGGGCCCTGGAAAGGGTCCTCCTTCCTGCAGCAAATGGCAACTCTGGCAGGGACTCTTCTTTGCTGAGACTGACATCCTGACCACTCAGGGTACTCAGGGGCCAGCTTGCCAGGGACCAGACCCAGCAGCTGCAACTGGGACCCTTTTGTCCCTGGTCTCCTCCTGACGTGGACAACTGGCCAGAGTGCCCCAACCAGGTAAGGAATAAGAGACTTTATTGACCTCACTCCCCTTCCCTCTCTCTTTCCTCTCCTTAACCCTTCCTATCCTCTCCCCGTTTTTCTAGTCCCCCAGTCCTGGACGCAGGAATCTGGTCGAAGGGCCCTCAGCCTGAGCTGAGGACTGGAGACTGATCACCTCCTCTTGGCAGAGAACTCGAATTCTGGTTCTGATCTGGTCTCATTTCTGGTAGGGCTGAGTTCCAGTCCTCCCTTCTCTGGAGGCCCAGGGTAGAGGCCCATAACACCTGGGTATCTGTAGGTGGCAGGAGATGTCTGTAAGGCCACTCCTTTTGCCCCCCTCTCCCGCCTCCTCCCCCTCCTCCTTTCAACCTGGCTTCCTTTCCTCCCTTGAAATCTTTGATGTTAGTACTTGGATCTGAAGTTCTGTGCCTCTATAGGAGGTTTACTGAGAGACTGTATTTTTTTTCTTGTATTTAAGGGCTTCCCTGGTGGCACAGAGGTTAAAGCGTCTGCCTGGAATGTGGGAGACCTGGGTTCGATCCCTGGGTCAGGAAGATCCCCTGGAGAGGAAATGGAAACCCATTCCAGTATTCTTGCCTGGAGAATCCCATGGACAGAGGAGCTTGGTGGGCTATAGTCCATGGGTCGCAAAGAGTCAGACATGACTGAGCAACTTCACTTTTCACTTTCACTGTTGCTAATATACATCATGAGAAACGCTGGACTGGAAGAAACACAAAATGGAATCAAGATTGCTGGGAGAAATACCAATAACCTCAGATATGCAGATGACACCACCCTTATGGCAGAAAGTGAAGAGGAACTCAAAAGCCTCTTGATGAAGATGAAAGTGGAGAGTGAAAAGGTTGGCTTAAAGCTCAACATTCAGAAAACGAAGATCATGGCATCCGGTCCCACCACTTCATGGGAAATAGATGGGGAAACAGTGGAAACAGTGTCAGACTTTATTTTTCTGGGCTCCAAAATCACTACAGATGGTGACTGCAGCCATGAAATTAAAAGATGCTTGCTCCTTGGAAGGAAAGTTATGACCAACCTAGATAGCATATTCAAAAGCAGAGACATTACTTTGCCAACAAAGGTTCGTCTAGTCAAGGCTATGGTTTTTTCAGTGGTCATGTATGGATGTGAGAGTTGGACTGTGAAGAAGGCTGAGCGCCGAAGAATTGATGCTGTTGAAGTGTGGTGTTGGAGAAGACTCTTGAGAGTCCCTTGGACTGCAAGGAGATCCAACCAGTCCATTCTGAAGGAGATCAGCCCTGGGATTTCTTTGGAATGAATGATGCTAAAGCTGAAACTCCAGTACTTTGGCCACCTCATGCGAAGAGTTGACCCCTTGGAAAAGACTCTGATGCTGGGAGGGATTGGGGGCAGGAGGAGAAGGGGACGACAGAGGATGAGATGGCTGGATGGCATCACTGACTCGATGGATGTGAGTCTGAGTGAACTCTGGGAGTTGGTGATGGACAGGGAGGCCTGGCGTGCTGCAATTCATGGGGTCGCAAAGAGTTGGACACGACTGAGTGACTGATCTGATCTGTTGCTAATAAGTGAGTGTTACTGGTTACAAGAAGAATAGGAAATGTGTGTGGCTAGAAGAGCAAAATTCATGAAATATGAATGACAAGGCATACTAATTTTTGCTTAAAAGCAAAAATATCAAAAAACAAAGCCCATATTTACAGAGAATCAGGTTTGTTGAAACACAGTTGACTCTTGAACATGCCTGGGTTGGCGATTGTGACTCTGCAGAGTTGAAAATGCACATGTAACTTATAGTCGGCCATGTGTGTCTGTGGTTCCACACCCACAGATTCAATCGACCACATATTGAATAGTACTGTAGTATTTACTGTTGAAAAATGTGTATGAAAGTGGACCATCATAGTTCAAACCTGTGCCATTCAAGGCCTAACTGTATACTGTTAACTTAGCACTATTCACAGTAGCCAAGAGATAGAAATGAGCCAAATATCCATCAGTGGATGGATGGAAAGCCAAATGTGCTTTATGTCTACATCAGAATGTTACTCACCCCTAAAAGGAAAGAAGTTCTACCGCACCCTGCAATATAGGTGACCTTGAGAAAATTAGGCTAACTGAAATAAGTCTGTTACTAATTTATAAAATGTATATACTATATGGTCCCCACTTATATGAAATCTCTGGTCAAATCCATAGAAACACAAAACAGAACGTTAGTTCCCAGGGATTGTGGGTGGGAGTTGTTTAATGAACATACTTTCAGTTTTGCAAGATAAAGTTCTGGAGATCTGTTCTACAATATGGATATGCTTAATACTACTAAACTTTACACTTAAAACAGTTACGTTGGTAAATTTTATTTCACACAATAAAAAAAATGTGTGTGTGTGTTTGTGTGTGTATATATATACTTACATTATTCACTTAAACTTACAGTAACCCTGTGAGGGTAGACATTATTAAGCCACTTTCAAGATGTGGAAATCAGGTTCAGAGAAATTAAGTGATTGTCTGTAGTCACCCAGCTCTGTTAACAGCAAGATGATGATTTAAACTCAGCCATCTGACTTCAAAGCCAGTGCTCTTCCTACTCATTCTGTTCTGTGGAAGTGGACAAGCTCATCACTGCTGGGTCCTGGGCTGCTTGGAGGTCCCTGCCCCACAAAGAAGTGCTCCTTCCTTGAGATCCTTTGTATTTATCCAGTTTTCTGCTTCTCCTTTGAAGACATAGTCTTTGTTCACCTCAACTGTGAGTGATTTTGCAGGCCTGTAGATTTTTAGACTTGACATCACCTTTAAGCATCTGTTCCAGAGGTTTCTACCTGTTTTGTCTGATTTAGGTGACATGGTAAGTAAAGCCCAATATCTCCCGGAAAAGGTCTGTTTTGACCTATTAAACATACTGAAATTCTATGTTAAGATTCCATTTACAAAAAATGAAAAGTGTGCTAATGCTGGGAAATTAATCTATTCCAACCTCCCATGGCTGGGGAGACTGAGGCCCAGAGTGTCTTGCCGGAGGGAAACAGCTAGTGAGTGGTAAAGCTGAGAGGAGAATTCAGGGTTCTTTCATAATTTCTACTTTAGTTTGCTGCTCTCTGACTCTCCTTGCTAAATTCCCGTAAGCCCACATTTTTGGCTGTATGAGTGTGTGCTCAGTTGCTCAGTTGTGTCCAGCTGTGTGTGATCCCCTACTATCTCATTCTTTTCACCCAGATGTGTGTGTGTGTTGTTCCCTTTCTAAAGTATAGTGTCCCTGAGGGATGGCATTCATCTTGGGGTCTGATCTTCTGACTTAGGACACGGTATTTGCATATTCATTCATTCCACATTGCAGCTGCCTGGATATACCTGCCAATTACATGAATAAATATAGTGGATTTCAAACCCATATGGTTATTCACCTCTATCTCCTGTTTCTGTGCTTTTCAGGAGCAAAAAATGTAAGGAAGTTTTGAAAGCCAGTTTCAAAAGCAGAAAAATTTTAGAGCAGTTTCATTAGTAAAAGAATACTAATAATTGGAATATGTCCTTATGATGAATATGAAAGTTTACTGCTTGTCTCTATGGCTCTTAGTGGAGGCAGAGGGAGATGAGTGGCAGGTGGGGACTCTCAGAGACCGGTGACAGAGGGCTTAGGGTTTGGGGAGCTGCAGCTGCATTTTGGGTGTGTTCCACCTGGCAAATACCTTTTCAAGTATTTCAGGTTCAGTGAACTCAGAATGTATTTTGCTAATTGCCTTTTCTATTTGATTCTTAATCCCCCTGTGTACTTAAGTGGCAATTTAATCCATCTGTTTCATATTCATTTACACTTAACTCATCTAAATGTTATTTGGAGGGAAATAAATCTGAAAACTTTTGGATTTAGTTAATGCGGATTTGATCTTCAATTCCAGAAAGGAAAATCATAAATGAATGAGTACCAGGATTGTTTAGTCTAATTCATAAATAAGAGGATCCCTCTCTTCCAGTCATAAGCACGTTGTGCAACATTGTGACATCAGAGTCTAACCTTTACTGTGTCTCCTGCGTCACCCACACATTGACCTTCCTCGGGTGTCCTCCTCCTGTGTGCTCCTTATATGCTCTGCTCTCCTACAATAGTAGTTCAGCCACACCAGCTCCTAACCTAATTCTCTGTATTTTTGTAACTCTGGCTCTACTCATTGGTGGATGATTTATCTGCTAAAGGCATGATAAGATGTTCATGGGAAATATGATGATGAAACTAGCAATCCCCAAACTTTATTGAAAGTTGACTAATGCCAGTGATTGAATGAGTTTATTATAACTCTTATAAGCTCCCTGAGAGGAAGTGGTCCTGTTATTCTTCTTTGAGAGATGGAGAGGCAGAGTGAGTGACCAGGGTCATGTTGCTTGCACATTGCAGGATGGAAATCACAGCTCAGAATGTCTGACTTCAAGGCTTGCTCCCTTAACCTCCATGCTCACTGCTTCTTATTGACTTACTGCTTTCTCAGCATGTTTGAATCAAGTGGCTCTTTTTAACTCTTAAAATGATTCGGATGGATGGAAGAGAAACAGGTATTGGGAATTACAAAACAATCCCTTAGGATTCTGGAACGAAAGTTGTGAGAGGGTGAAAGAATTACTCCATAGTAATTCTGGAGAATTACTGCTCCATTAGTCATCTGAGCTTAACTTGGAAGATGCAAAATATTTCCCTTTGTGAGGGTCCAGGTGTAAATCTGCTTGTTTCAAAGAATCTGTCCCGGTACTTTTAATGTAGACAACAAACATGGATTAATTTGAAATGTGCACTAGATTTCACCACCAGTTTGAGGCTCTGCAGCCTGAATTGCTTTCCCTCCAGCTTCTCTAGGGGATCACTAACCCCTCTAGCTCCCACAAGCATGATTATCGGAGTTGTGATTCTCAAAGTGTGGTCTTCAGAACAGCAACACCTAGGAACTTGTTAAAAGGGAAAACTCTGAGACCTTGTTCCAGACCTGCTGAATCAGGACCTGTGGGGTTGGGAACAACAGTTCGTGCTTCAGTGAATCAGTCCTCCAGGTGATTCTGAACTACGCTCGAGTTTGCAAACCACTGTCTCTGTGAAAGGGTCAATAAAATGCAATATAGATTCTTAATACTCTGTGCTAAGTGTGCTAAGAAGGATGGATCAACCAGAATATAGCCAGGTCTGGCTCAAAGTATGTTGGCAGCAAATATACTTTGAAATGCAAATCAACAGACCTAAGAGTCCAGGAGGAAGTATGAGAAGTCTAAATGAAGAGCTAAAAAAACTCCAAGAGCAGTAAAATACAAGGATGGAAAACTCTGCAGAGTCTCATAGAACACAAGAATCTGACATCTGACCCCAGTTATCCAAAGTTGTGGGGCTGGGGAGGCTGAGAGGAGGTGGACTATGGCAGGAGAAGGCACCTGGGCTTACATAACAACAAATGGAAAACTGGGCTCTTAAACAACAGAGTTCATTGTCTCTTAGTTCTGGAGATCTAGAGTCAAGGTGTCATCAGGGCCATGCTCCCTCTGATGGCTCTGTGGCATGAACTATTCCATGCCTTTCTTATGGTAGCATTGGGTATTTCTTGGATTCTAGGTGCATCACTTCAGTCCCCCAGTCTTGGGTGGTGGTCTCCCTTTGTGTCTTCACATTGTCTTCCCTCTGGGCATGTCTCTGTGTCCAATTTCCCCTTTTTATAGGGACATCAGTCATACTGGATTAGGGCCCCCTCTAATGACCTCATTTTAGCTGAACTTCCTTATTAAAGACCCTATTTCCCAATGGGCTTCCCTGGTGGTTCAGCAGTAAAGGATCTGCTTGCAATGCAAGAGACTCATGTTTGACCCCTCAGTTGATAAGATCCCGTGGAGTAGGAAATGGCAACCCATTCCAGTATTCTTGTCTGAAGAATCCCCAGTGACAGAGGAGCCTGGTGGGCTATGGTCCCTAGGGTCACAAAGAGTCGGATACAACTGAAGTGATTGAGCACATGCACAACACATGTGCATTTCCCAATAAGGTCACATGCAGAGGTATTGGGGTTAGAACTTAAGTGTAGCTTTTGGGGAAACACAGTTCAACCCATAACAGTACCTCTAGGAGAAAATGGAATCAAGATGGGAAAAGAGGGCGAAGGGCAGGGTAGAGTGTGGTCCTTCTGTGGATCTAGCAGAAAGAACAAAAGCAAGTTGTTTCCCAAAGAGTGCATCTTTGGGGCTTTAGTTGATCTTTTTTGTGTTTTTTTTTTTGTTTTTTTTTTCATGCCACAGTTTAGACGCTACCCATTCCAGGTCAGCCCCACTCCAAGGTACCAGCCTGCTCCCTCCCACCACTGGCAGTACAGTGACATAGAAAACACATTGTATTAGGGACAAAGAGTATGAAGTGGAAATTTTTCTGTTTTCTCATCTGTACAAAGAAAATAATTCCTACCCTACCTCCTGGGATGTTGTAGAGATGATTTATTGAACTGTGATTTTTGCCAGTGGTGGACTCTGTAAGGAACTCAATCACATGAAATGTTAAGAGATGGATAAGAGTGTCATAACTCAGTCCTCCTCCTCACTCCACGGGAGATTTTAAAGAGATGCTGAGGTTCTACACAAACATACTACATGGGGCAGGGCTGCTGCTTTAGCTTGCAGTTTTTTCCAGCTGCTTCTAGAATTCTTGAGAGGCCATGGAGCCTTAACCAAGCCGTAGTGTGAATTGCTAGAAGAATGACATTTGCTCCATCACTGATGTTTCCTTACCCCTCGAGGCCCCTACGTTCCTGGTTGTCACTGGTGTGGAGATCAGACTTTCTATGCTAGCAAGAGTGTCGACACTTAACTCAAGAACAAACTGGGAGTCATCAACCGTGACAGACTATTCAGGAAAAATAACAATCCTATTCTCTGTTCTTTTTCCTTTAGGAATGTCTCTGAATTTCACTTGGTCTCTTATGGGAAGACAATCAACTCTCGTGATGAACTGCCTCTTCTTTTCTAGATCAAACCTTCTCAATGCCTTTCTTTTTGTGGGAATTGGCAATTTTCTCCAGAATCTTAGTATTTCAGTAGCTTCCAACTACTACATTGCTCCCCAACTTCTAGGATCAGTTAACCAACACAGTCATTTCTCAGTGTCAGCTAGTCATCCCGGGGCCACACCCAGAGCTCAGAGAGGCCAGTACTTGTCCCCTGCAGTATCTATTTCTTCCTACCTGCTGCTCCCTGCACCATCCCTCCTCCCATCTTACTCTCACCCAGCTTCCACTTATAAGGTGGAACTGATACTGATTATGGACTTTTGGGGTCTTGCATTGCAAGAGTAGGGTGTAGCTGTTTTTTTAACAGAAAATACAACAGAGAGAGTAGCATTAACTTTGGAGTCCTGAGTTTGAATCTTAAGTATAATATTTGATAGCTGTGTGACTTTGGGCAATTTATTCAACCTCTCTGATCTGAAATACCTAATTCATAAAATAAATTGTATCTACTTCACAGAGTTATTGTGATGGTTAAGAGAGAGAATGTAAAAGTAAAATGTACATACAAAACCACCCATATGGTCTTCCATACTAATTGGTTGATATCTATTGGAAGCCAGCCTTGGCCACAGCTGGTGCAATCATATCAGTTGTCTTATTCTTGTTATTTACAACAGACCTCATCATAATTCCACATCTGAAACTTCAGATGCTGAAAAGGCTCTTATTCATGGTCCTGGACCAATCAAAACAAAGGCTCAGACTATTGTTTTACTTGAGAGAAGTCACTAACACTTCCAGCTCCAACCAGTCTCTTTCTTTGTGAGGGTCTTCAAACAACCCATAGACCTAGAGGCTGTCCCTGGACCACATGATCACTGGCCAATTCTAGTCATTGACTATTTGTTTATAACCCTACTCTAGGAGGGCCTAGTCCCCAGGACAAAGACAAGAGGCCATGGCAGGACACATTCTCCTAGGACTAACTTCTGGGCTTCCCTGGTGGCTCAGTGGTAAAGAATCTGCCTGCCAATGCAGGAGACGCGGGTTTGATCCCAGGCTGGGGAGATCCCCTGGAGAAGGAAATGGCAACCTACTCCAGTATTCTTGCCTGGGAAATCCCATGAACAGAGGAGCCTGGCGGGCCATGGTCCATGGGGTCACAAAAGAGTTGGATGCGACTTATTGACTAAACAACACAACAGATTTCTGGGCCTGAGGTTGTTGCAGTATGCATGAAGCTAGCCAAGATGTAGAAAGGACTGATTATTACCGTGAGTTCTACCAGAAATAGTAGAAATAACAGATTTCTGAGACTGAAGATCTGCCTCTCTTCTGGAGAGCAAGTTAACCCCTTATTGTAATCTTGTTTCAAACTTCTCCAAGATGCACTTCCCCAGAAGACTCTCCTAGATGGAATGCATGCCACTTTGCCGCCTCATGACCCTTTTGCATTTGCATGTTAATTTTTCTCATTAAATCAGATCAGCATAGGTGAATGTGTGATGGCCAGGACAGAGTTTGCCCAGTGAAAGACTTAACTTGCCGTTACCCCTCCAAGATTTGATTTACTCAGCATTGTTGGGTATCCTCAGTCTTGTGGTGAAACTCATTTATAACCCTTTTCCTCTTCTTTTTTCTTCTTAAGGTCTGCTGTGCAGTTTCTCCTGCCTTTACTAATTAACTCAGTTTGCACCAGCTAAATTCGGTATCATCTTCTTCCTCTCTATCATAGATTACCTTTTGGGTCAGGCTTCCTCTTGATGTTGATGCAAGTGAGAAGAGCAGTATGTTGTACTTCAGGCAACAGGGACAGCCTGGGGTCAGCTGCTGCCATCTCAGTGGAGCTCAGTAGAGCATCACTGGGGGACCAGGAGGTAGTAGGGAATTAAAGTCACCTGTGCCAACCAAGGAATTAGAGGGCAGGGAAATTGAATTTATTATACAGTACTTGACAACCTCCCTATTACCTCTTGAAAGCTAAAAAACCAGGCCCTTTTTCTAGTTCTGCAGGTATGTTTTTTACTACACAGGGCAGAGTTGATATGGAATCATGGGGCTTTCCTGGTGGCTCAGTGGTAAATAATCTGCCTGCCAATGCAGGAAATCACAGAGACGTGGTTTGATCCCTGGGTCAGGAAGATCCTCTGGAGGAAGGTGCTGCAACCCACTCCAGTTTTCTTGCCTGGAGAATTCCATGGGCAGAAGAGCCTATTGAGCTGCAGTCCTCCATAGAGTTGCAAAGAATCAGACACTACTAAAGTGACTGAGCATGCATGCATACATTCATATGTATGTGGTGGGGGCTAGGGAGTCAAGGAATGATAAAAATAATTCCAAACCAACCTTCTGTTTTACTTTACTCATAAAGCATGACTTTCACAGGGCCACTCTGCTGCCTGGTGTCTTAATATGTCTTTCCACCTCACAGCTAATAGAGCCAAGCCTACATTAGACTAAGACTAACCAGTCATCTCCGAGTATGCCAGCCCTGCTATCTTTCTCTTTCTCCTCTTGGTCATTCATTTGGCCTTCTGACGAAATTACAGCCATCCTTTCTCTTCCAAGAGTTGTTCAGCTCAGACAAGTAGCTTTGTCTTTAAATTTCCCAGGAGAGGAACTTGAATAGTGGTCCCCAGAATGGTGTTACAGGTCAGAAGAAGCGACCAGCACTTGGAAGCTCAAATGGAACTCCCCAGTTCCCTGCCCCTCTTCCCCCTCCATCTCAACTGATCCCATCCTTCACAATAGATCTGAAGCGAAAGAGTATCTACAGTTATTCAAAAACAGACTGAATCATCAGCTGTGACAGATCCATTCTGAGGTGGGGGTGGGGGAGGCCCAAATAGTTATTTCCTGTTTTCCTGTTTCCTCAAGGGATTTCTCTGAAAGGTTCTGGTCTAATCTGGGAAGAATCACAGCAGAGCACTAAGTCTTTCACATCCTATGTGACATGATGACGTGCAAGAGGAAAGTGACATCTCTGAGACAAGGTTCATTTGTAAGAAAGGGGGTAATATTTACAGACCATACAGTTATAATGATGACGTAAGATGGTGAACATACATGCGAAGCAGAGTATCCGGGCCCTTAGAGTATGCTCACCATACTGGTTCCCTTCTTACCTTCCCTAAGTGGGCGTCACAGAGTGTTCAGGAGCTCCTGGCATCTGGGTGATGACCTGGAGACCAATGCTAAGAAATCATGTTTAAAAGCCATTCTAGTGTGTGATCAGTCTTACCCTTTATGACCTCATGGACTGCAGCCCACCAGGTTCCTCTGTCCTTGAAGTTGTCTAGGCAAAAATACTGGAGTGAGTTGCCATTTCCTACTCCAAGGGATTTTCCTGACCCAGGGAACAAACTTGTGTCTCTGGCATCTCCTGCCTTGGCAGGCAAATTCTTTACCACTGTGCTATCTGGGAAGCCCTTAAAAGCCATTAGTCTAAGGATAATGATGAAACATCACTGAAGGGAGGGTGCATTAGAGGTTAACCCAAATAAAGCCATGTATATCAGGAAATGTAGCCTATGATGGTAAAACCACACCACATGGATGGAGGGAGACCATGGCAGAGGGACACCGGGCCTCCTCTGCTTATGGACTCCAGTTCTGTGTCAGAATTACTCTTTTCAGGTTGATATTGTACATGACAGCATCTACCCATTCTAGTAAGGGCTGTTAGAAATCATGCCCCTGGAGGAATTTTTACTGTAAGAAGGAGCAAATACCACATGCCAGATAAATGGTAAAAGCCACTAAAGTCACCTCCCTGCAGGGACATCTTTTCTACTGAAGAGTCCCTTCTGGGGAAAATTCCTTCTCAGGTTTCTATTGATAAAGTTCCCCGGAGTGAAAAAGGCCCATAACTTTCTTCAGTCTTTCCTCTGGGATTGCTCTGTGGCTGAAAGCAAGAGCAGTCAAAAGATCCAGACTGTTATTAGATGGGAGGCTAGCAGAGGGGGTATCACCTAGTGTGCTCAGTCATGTCTGACTCTTTGCAACCCCATGGACTGCAGCCCACTAGGCTCCTCTGTCCATGTTATTCTCCAAGCAAGAATACTGGAGTGGGTTACCATTTCTTCTTCATTTCTGACCCAGGAATCGAGCCCACATCTCTTACGTCTCCTACACTGCAGCTGAATTCTTTACTGCTGGACCACCAGAGAAGCCCCATGTATCACGGAGTTCATTTCAGTTCAGTTCAGTCACTCAGTCGTGTCTGACTCTTTGTGACCACATAAATCACAGCACGCCAGGCCTCCCCGTCCATCACCAACTCCCAGAGTTCACTCAAACTCACATCCATTGAGTCGGTGATGCCATCCAGTCATCTCATCCTCTGTCGTCCTCTTCTCCTCCTGCCCCCAATCCCTCCCAGCATCAGAGTCTTTTCCAATGAGTCAACTCTTCGCATGAGGTGGCCAAAGTACTGGAGTTTCAACTTTAGCATCATTCCTTCCAAAGAACACCCAGGACTGATTTTTAGAATGGACTGGTTGGATCTCCTTGCAGTCCAAGAGACTCTCAAGAATCTTCTCCAAAACCACAGTTCAAAAGCATCAATTATCGGTGCTCAGCTTTCTTCACAGTCGAACTCTCGCATCCATACATGACCACTGGAAAAACCATAGCCTTGACTAGATGGACCTTTGTTGGCAAAGTAATGTCTCTGAATATGCTATCAGGGAGTTAGGTACTATCAATTATACTTGGATTCAGGAGAGCATCTTAAATAAGAGAATAGCCCAAAGTCCACAAAAGCGGACTAGTAGTGAGTTTTCAAATCTTCCTTTCTTCAGAAGCCAAGGTCACAACTTGTTATATATGGCTTATATATAATAAGGCTCATTTCAGGAATAAGAAAAACAGAAATGAATTGTTTTCAGGACATGATAGAAATTAGGGGAAAAAGTTATGTTTGGGGGACTAGCTTAGAATTTCAATCAGTGCTCTAAGAGCTAAAAATAAAAAGTACTCCCCCCACAACAGACACCCCTACCCTCCACCAAAAAAAAAAGAAAAAAATAGTGAAGTTGAGGAGGACTCTGGCTTAGCAGCCCTCTGTAGTTGACTGCTGCTCAGACTGCTATACCGGCATTTAAAATACTTTATTCAAAGGTTTCACTTTCCCTAACCAGCTTTGCTGGATCTTAGCAGTCTGCTTCCAGATTCTTCCTTTGAAACATGCAAAAACTGATAACCAGGGATTTTAAGAGATGGCTCATTCTTATGCAGCTGGTTAGTATTAGAATTTACAGAAGTGAAGCATCCTATGCTAATATATTTGCAATATATCATAAAAAAAATATTTCATTAAACAGCGTATTTCCACACGTGAGTGTGTCTTCTGCTCAGTTTTCAATTGGGTTGTTAGTGTTTTCATTCCTGGGTAATGACTGTGGTTGATTTCTACTTTTGTCTTTTTTAAAAATTTTATTGAAGTGTAATTCAATAAAATGTTGCTGTGTTAATTGTGTTAATTTCTACTGTACAGCACAGTGAATCAATTATATGTATATATACACACATATGTTTCTCATATTCTTTTCCATATGTTTTATCACATAGTATTGAATATAGTTCCCTGTGCTAAATAGCAGGACCTTGTTTTTTATCCTATAGTTGCATCTGCTAATCCCAAGCTCCCAGTACTTCCCTTTCCTACTATCTCTCTCTCCCTTGGCAACCATGAGTCTGTTCTCTATGTCTGTGAATCTGCTGCTTTTTAGTAGCTCTGTTCATTTGTGTCGTATTTTAGATTCCACATATACGTGATATCATGAAGTATTTGTCTTTCTTTTTCTGACTTACTTGCTTAGTATGATAATCTCTAGGACCATCCATGTTTTTTAATGACGAGTAATATTTTAGTGTGTGTGTATGCCACATTTTTTATCCATTCATCTGTTGGTGGACATTTAGGTTGTTTCCATGTCTTGCTATTGTGAACAGTGATTCTATGAATATAAGGGTGCATATATCTTTTTGAATTACAGTTTTGTCTGGGTATATGTACAGGAGTGGGATTGCTGGATCATACAGCAACTCTATTTTTAGATTTTTGAAGAACCTCCATACTGTTTTTCATAATGGTTGAACCACTTTATTTATTTATTTTTATTTATTTTATTTTTTAACTTTATAATATTGTATTGGGTTTGCCATATATCAAAATGAATCTGCCACAGGTATACATGTGTTCCCCATCCTGAACCCTCCTCCCTTCTCCCTCCCCATACCATCCCTCTGGGTCATCCCAGTGTACCAGCCCCAAGCATCCAGTATGGTGCATCGAACCTGGACTGGCGAATCATTTCATATATGATATTATACATATTTAAATGCCATTCTCCGAAATCATCCCACCCTCTCCCTCTCCCATAGAGTCCAAAAGACTGTTCTATACATCAGTGTCTCTTTTGCTGTCTCATATACAGGGTTATTGTTACTATCTTTCTAAATTCCATATATATGCGTTAGTATACTGTATCGGTGTTTTTCTTTCTGACTTACTTCACTCTGTATAATAGGCTCCAGTTTCATCCACCTCATTAGAACTGATTCAAATGTATTCTTTTTAATAGCTGAGTAATACTCCATTGTGTATATGTACCACAGCTTTCTTATCCATTCATCTGCTGATGGACATCTAGGTTGCTTCCATGTCCTGGCTATTATAAACAGTGCTGTGATGAGCATTGGGGTACATGTGTCTCTTTCAGTTCTGGTTTCCTCAGTGTGTATGCCCAGCAGTGGGATTGCTAGATCATAAAGCAGTTCTATTTCTAGATTTTTAAGGAATCCCCACACTGTTCTCCAGAGTGGCTGTACTAGTTTGCATTCCCACCAACAGTGTAAGAGGGTTCCCTTTTCTCCACACCCTCTCCAGCATTTATTGCTTGTAAATTTTGGATTGCAGCCATTCTGACTGGCGTGAAATGGTACCTCATTGTGGTTTTGATTTGCATTTCTCTGATAATGAGTGATGTTGAGCATCTTTTCATGTGTTTGTTAGCCATCTGTATGTCTTCTTTGGAGAAATGTCTATTTAGTTCTTTGGCCCATTTTTTGATTGGGTCGTTTATTTTTCTGGAATTGAGCTGCAGGAGCTGCTTGTATATTTTTGAGATTAGTTGTTTGTCAGTTGCTTCATTTGCTATTATTTTCTCCCATTCTGAAGGCTGTCTTTTCACCTTGCTTATAGTTTCCTTTGTTGTGCAGAAGCTTTTAAGTTTAATTAGGTCCCATTTGTTTATTTTTGCTTTTATTTCCAATATTCTGGGAGATGGGTCATAGAAGATCCTGCTGTGATGTATGTCAGAGAGTGTTTTGCCTATGTTCTCCTCTAGGAGTTGTATAGTTTCTGGTCTTATGTTTAGATCTTTAATCCATTTTGAGTTTATTTTTGTGAATGGTGTTAGAAAGTGTTCTAGTTTCATTCTTTTACAAGTGGTTGACCAGTTTTCCCAGCACCACTTGTTAAAGAGATTGTCTTTAATCCACTGAATATTCTTGCCTCCTTTGTCAAAGATAAGGTGTCCATATGTGCGTGGATTTATCTCTGGGCTTTCTATTTTGTTCCATTGATCTATATTTCTGTCTTTGTGCAAGTACCACACTGTCTTGATGACTGGCTTTGTAGTAGAGCCTGAAGTCAGGCAGGTTGATTCCTCCAGTTCCATTCTTCTTTCTCAAGATTGCTTTGGCTATTCGAGGTTTTTTGTATTTCCATACAAATTGTGAAATTATTTGTTCTAGCTCTGTGAAGAATACCGTTGGTAGCTTGATAGGGATTGCATTGAATCTATAAATTGCTTTGGGTAGTATACTCATTTTCACCATATTGATTCTTCCAATCCATGAACATGGTATATTTCTCCATCTATTAGTGTCCTCTTTGATTTCTTTCACCAGTGTTTTATAGTTTTCTATATATAGGTCTTTAGTTTCTTTAGGTAGATATATTCCTACGTATTTTATTCTTTTCATTGCAATGGTGAATGGAATTGTTTCCTTAATTTCTCTATTTTCTCATTATTAGTGTATAGGAATGCAAGGGATTTCTGTGTGTTGATTTTATATCCTGAAATTTTACTATATTCATTGATTAGTTCTAGTAATTTTCTGGTGGAGTCTTTAGGGTTTTCGATGTAGAGGATCATGTCATCTGCAAACAGTGAGAGTTTTACTTCTTCTTTTCCAATTTGGATTCTTTTTATTTCTTTTTCTGCTCTGATTGCTGTGGCCAAAACTTTCAGAACTATGTTGAATAGTAATGGTGAAAGTGGGCACCCTTGTCTTGTTCCTGACTTTAGAGGAAATGCTTTCAATTTTTCACCATTGAGGATAATGTTTGCTGTGGGTTTGTCATATATAGCTTTTATTATGTTGAGGTATGTTCCTTCTATTCCTGCTTTCTGGGGAGTTTTTATCATAAATGGATGTTGAATTTTGTCAAAGGCTTTCTCTGCATCTATTGAGATAATCATATGGTTTTTATTTTTCAATTTGTTAATGTGGTGTATTACATTGATTGATTTGCAGATATTGAAGAATCCTTGCATCCCTGGGATAAAGCCCACTTTACATTCCCATCAAAGTACAAGAGGGTTCCTTTTCTCCACACCCTCTCCAGTATTTATCATTTGTAGACTTTTTAATGATGGCCATTCTGATCAGTGTGAAGTTGTACCTCATTGCAGGTTTGATTTGCATTTCTCTAATAATTTGTGATGGGCATCTTTTCATGTGCTTATTGACCATCTGTATGTCTTTAGAAAAATGTCTATTTAGGTCTTCTGCTCAGTTTTCAATTGATTTGTTAGTTTTTCCATTATTGAGTTGTATGAGCTGTTTGCACATTTTGGAAATTAAGCCCTTGTCAGTTTCAACATTTGCAAATATTTTCTCCTAGTCTGTACTTTGTCTTTTCATTTTGTTTATGGTTTCCTTTGCTGTATGAAAGCTTATAAGCTTGTTTAGGTCTCATTTGTTTATTTTTGCCTTTATTTCCATTGCCCTTGAAGACTGAAGTAATGAAACATTGGTATGATTTAGGTCAGATAATGTTTTGCCTGTGTTCTCTTTCAGGGTTATTATGGTGTTTTATCTTATATTTGTAAGTCCTTAACCTATTTTTTTGAGTTTATTTCTGTGTATCGTGTGAGGGTGTGGTTTGTTCATTGATTTATATGTGGCTTTTATATATTCCAGCTTTCCCAACACCACTTGCTGAAGAGACTGTCTTTTCCCCTTTTCCCCATTGTATATTCTTGCCTCCGTTGTCAAAGGTTAATTGTCTGGTTTTATTTTCTTGATATACTTTTATTTTCATTGGTTGACTTTGATTAAAAAGGGAAATTTAGTAGCTTATATGACTGGGAAGTCTAGGAACACTGAGCAACAACCAGAACAGGGGTCTCAAAACAGGGTGTTCTCCTTCATTAGATTTTTTGACCCTGTTTCTCTCTGCATTGGCCTTCTTCACACCTATTAAAGATGAGCTTTCTCCACGTGGTCAGGAGATGTGGCCAACGGGAACACTAGTCTTTGTTATTTCCATTCTGTAACCCCAGGACAAAGAGATTTTCTATACAGGATCCTGATTGGCCTTGTTACCTAGTCCAAGCTTGTACTGCTTACCACATGACAGACCAATAAATTGAGAGATGAGCTGTTGGGGCAAAGAATGGCAATTTTATTCAGAAAGTTAGCAGACTGAGAAGATGATAAGAAGAGTCCCAAAGAACCATCTTGCCAGGGTTTGGACACTAGTTTATTTTATAGAACAAAGAGGGGGAGGTAAGGAGCAAAAAAGACAGTAAGTTGTTACAAATATTTCCTAGTTCCAGCCAGAAGACTCCAGAGGGGATATGTCAGTTTCTTCTTTCCTGCAGCCATTTACAGATGGGCCTGGTCAGGATGTTTCCTGCAGGCTAAACAAAGGTATTCTAGCTTAACACTCACACATGGGAGGCAGGGTTCCCCAAAATGGGGCATTATGTATATTTTAAGCAGTAGGCAACATCCCTTTAGAGGTTAACTTACAGAAAAAGCAACAGAATACAAAGATTAAAGTGAAAGAAACAGATCTAATATGGAATTAGACTTGTTCCCTGCTACAGCCCCTCTTGGATCATGGGACCCAGGTAGATTGGTAACTACGTTCAGGAGAGGGGGGACTCTCTTATGGATGCAAGCAAGTCACGTACCTCTCCTGCCATTGAGAACACAAGTCTATGACAGACATTCCTGACAGTACTTAATGGATTAGTCTGCAGAAAAAGGAAACAAAATCATATGTTTACCATAACATGTATTACTCTTTCAGTTTAAATATATATATTTAAATATATACTCCTAAAATAACTATATATAATTATATATATATATATGTTTACTTCTTAAATTGAACTTGTTTTGTGTGCCTGCAATACTTTCCACTGAGAAAATAGTAGACCCCTTATGTGGAATCTCCTCGTGCTTGTATTAGTCCTTTGGATTCCCTCAGCAACTCAGGTATTCAAAGAGTTAAGAAAACTGAGGCTATATATATATATATATATATATATATAAATTTGTATATAATATATGACATACATATAAATATATATAACACGTGCTGTACTTAGTTGCTCAGTTGTGTCCAACTCTGACCCCATGGACTGTAGCCCTCCAGGCTCCTCTGTCCATTGGATTCTTCAGGCAAGAATACTGGAATGGGTAGCCTATCCCTTCTCCAGGGGATCCTCACAACCCAGGAATCAAACGTGGGTCTCCTGCATTGCAGGCAGATTCTTTACCAGCTGAGCTACCAAGGAAGCCCCATGATCCTATAGAGCTTCTCTATTTACTGTCCTCAGTACTTTCTACTTCCACCATGCTTGCTCCTACCTTTGTGATGTTGCTGAGATTTTCTTCTCTGACTGAAATGAACATAGGTCTGATGTAGAGACCTGGGTTCTAATCCAACCTGTACCATTGATAACACTGTGTGAGTCTTGACTATAACATCGATACCTGGGGCCTCAATTTTCTTAACTCTCTGACTACCTGAGTTGGTGAGGGATCCAAATGACTAACATACAAGCATAAGCATGAGGAGACTCCACATAAAGTGCCTACCATTTTCCCAGCGTAAAGTATAGCAGCCACACCAAACAAATTCAGTTATGAGGAGTAAACTTTTCAGGATGCAAATGAATGTCAAATTATATTTATTTTTAACTTAGTTATAAAGACATATGAAAATAGCATATTTTATAAGGTATTAATTAGTCATACAGTATTTTATACCCTCATGTTCTATGAATAACTTTATTTAAAACACATGAAATATTGAGCATAAGCATCATGCTCAATAGAGCCACTTTTGAATCATCTGACAGGTTTCCAAAGCATGCCATCGTTATTTCTATCTATGTTTTTGAGACAGAGTCCTTTTTGAATCTGTGTAGGATGCTTTTACTGGCATTTATTATCCCCTGTCACAAATACTCATTCAAAAGATGGTATCCTTGATCTTCGTTTCATGTGTGTGTGTGTGTTTGTTGTGGCTACAACATGTTATTATGTTGATTTTTCAAGTGCTCTTTAAAATGCTTGTTTACTCAATTATGAGATCATACCTCAGGAATAATTCCTACATCTTTATTTGATTTAAGATTTCTTTCTTGTTCCCAACCTAATCCATCATATGACCCCGATACACATGAAACTAACACTGAGTGTGGGGATTTCAGGTGAACCTGTTTCATCCGAAAGACATTTCATTATTTTGAGTAAAGTTACACAGCTGTGACTTTTTATTTGGAGAAATTTTAAGAATGTAGATAATGTGACTCCCTCTTTACCAAGGGATAATTTGGGGGAGAAACCCTTACCATAATATTTGTGATGTCAAGAGAGATAAAGGAGACAGGTGATGAAAGTCAGCTTTTAAAACTGCCCACCGTAGAGGAGAGAGTGATGATGCCACATAAAGTCTCAGTCATGCAGGAAATGAACCTGGGGAGGCCTGCCTGTTGCATTAGTACAAAGGTAGATATGGGCTGCACTGAGCCAGCCGAAGCCTAGGAGTGACCACTGGCACCTAGAAAGATAGTTCTTGATGTGAGTCAAGGGCAAAGGAAGAGACAGTAAGTTTTAGAAGGATCTTTCTACCTGAAGTGAGAGCAGGAAGACAACTCATTTGTTGCACTTCTATTTACTTCAGTGGACTTCTCTGGTGGCTCAGACAGTAAAGCATCTGCTTACAGTGCAGGAGACCCGGGTTCAATCCCTGGGTCCGGAAGATCCTCTGGAGAAGGAAATGGCAACCCACCCCAGTACTCTTTCCTGGAAAATCCCATGGACAAAGGAACATGGTAGGCTACAGTCCATGGGGTTGCAAAGAATCGGACATGACTGAATCGGACATGACTGAAGACTTCACTTTCACTTTTTTTTTTTTTTAACTTCAAATGGCACCCCACTCCAGTACTCTTGCCTGGAAAATCCCATGGACAGAGGAGCCTGGTAGGCTGCAGTCCATGAGGTCACAAAGAGTCAGACATGACTGAGCGACTTCACTTTCACTTTTCACTTTCATGCATTGGAGAAGGAGGAAATGGCAACCCACTCCAGTGTTCTTGCCTGGAGAATCCTAAGGACGGGGGAGCCTGGTACGCTGCCGTCTATGGGGTCGCACAGAGTCAGACACAACTGAAATGACTTAGCAGCTTAGCAGCATTAACAGGTCAAAAGTTCTTCCTCTAGGACATTGGCTAGTGACAAAAGATCACATTTCAAATCTGAAACAGTCTGAAAACTGTTGATAACTATCACTGGAAAAACCTGAGAGGTAGATGAATAGTGAATATAAGGAATAGGATGAATCATCTACCTCATTTTCTGAGAGGCTGTATGAAATTGCTCACTGGGTGTTAGGGGTGAGGCAATCATGCTCAAAGCTCTACTCTGTCTGAAAGTTAAGAATGTTATATATACTGCATATAGGATTTAACAGAACATAAGAGAATAATGAGCTGTACTTGTCTTGATTTATTTGTACGAGCAAGGAAAGCACTTCTGTGATGCCTCTGTCAGATAACATTCTAATTGTACAAGTAAGCTTGTGGTTTTGAAAACTGTTTGAGACAAATGAATAAAATTCATGATAATAGTTATTAAGCATTTTCATGAAGGTTCCTTTGTTTCATCACACACACCTGTAAAATAGGTATGTTACTGAATGCAAGTTTGTGTTCCTGAGGCACAGTGAGGCCCAACAAACTGAAACATGCGAGTCTGGAGCAGAGAAAGGTTTATTGCAAGGCCATGCAAGGAGACAGGTGGCCTATGCCCTCAAAACTACAAACTCCTGAAGAATTTCAGCAAAGCTCTCTTAAACACAAGGTGAGAGAAGGGCATTTTTAGTTGTTGCCACTTCTTGGTGTAGGAATCTTTTGTTCTTGCTGCTGTCCACGTAGGTCAGGTCACTGTTCCTGTAAATCTCCAAAAAGACAAATGTTATTCTCTGCTTTGCATCTTCTTATCTCTATATGAATGGACTCCTACCAGTCAGAGCCCTAAGAATAGGATATCCTGTATATTTCAGGCTACAGGCAACGTTCTTTTTTTTTTTTTTTTTTACAAAAGATGCAACATCACTAAGCACAGGCAAGAATGCACAAAGGTTAAAATAAAAAGGAACAGATGTAATATGGAGCCAGATTTCCCTAATTATAGGCAGTGAGTGAAAGTGGCTCAGTCATGTCCGACTCTTTGCAACCCCATGGACTGTAGCTCACTAGGCTCCTCTGTCCATGGAATTCTCCAGGCAAGAATACTGGAGTGGATAGCCATTCCCTTCTCCAGGGGATCTTCCTAACCTAGGGATTGAACCCGTGTCTTTTGCATTGCAGGCGGATTCTTTACCATCTGAGCCGCTAGGGAAGCCCTTTACACAAATGAAACCGTATGTAATTTTTCTTTAATGTCTGGCTTCCTTATATTTATGAGATTCATCAAATGATTGTGAATAACTGTAGTTTGAATTTCATTTCTATATTGTATTCATTGCGTAAATATCGTGCAAGCTATGGAACCATTCTATGGTTGAACATTTGAGTTTTTCCAGTTTGGGTTATTAATATGCATGCATATGAGTTTGGGTATATGTTACACACATTTATTTCTGTTGCATATTAGGGAGTGAAATTGCTGGACTATAGGATATACATACTTCTACATTTAATAGGTGATACTGAATGATTTTCCAGCATGATTGAACTAATAGTGTGTGAGTTTCAATTATTCATGTTATTACCAACACTTGACATTTGACTGTCTTTTTAATTTAGCTATTTTGGTGGGTATGTGTTATCATTACTGTGTAACTTTAATACGCATTTTTCTAGTTCCTGAAGTGGTTATTGCCTTTTATGTTTTGCTTTTCACAACTTGGATAGTCTGTTTTGCAAGTGGTTGTTCTATACGCATTCATTTTTCTGTTAGTGTCTCCTTTTTTGTATTTATACATAGAAGTTACTGGAGTTTTTAAAGGTATTATACATATTTCCTGTTACAGCTGTTTCTAGACAGATGACCCCACATCTTTCTTGTTCCAATTATTTCTATACAGATGAATCTTGAACAGCATGGGTACTGGGGCACTGATCCTCACATAGTTGAAAATCTGTTTATAACTTATAGTCAGCCCTTTGCTTTCATACATAGTTCTTCTGCATCCATGGATTCATTCAATCATGGATCATATAGTACTGTGGTATTTACTATTAAAAAACCCTCATATAAGTGACCTGTGCCATTCATTCCTGTGATGTTCAAGACTCAGCTGTGTTTTAAAACTGGTATTCCAAAAGCGATATATTCTACTGTTACGTTTTCTGTTCTTGTTGTTTTTGTATTTTGTTTTTTTTTCCTCAGAATACGCTTGGATTTTCCTAACAGGGAGCAAGCCTTCTTAAATCTTTTTTTCTCTCTGATAGTCCCTTTAATGTCAAATCTACTTTCATTTTGGCAACTTCAGCTCACAAAAGGAAACTCTTTTATATAGTAACTGACATTTATCTTGCTCAAGGCTTATCTTCTTAACACTGTTCTGGTCTGGCTATTGCTTTGACATGAATACTGGTCAATAGAGACTCTTTTCAAGAGTTGTTGATGTGAGTGCTGGCTTATTTGCTGATTCCACCATAATGAAATGTCCAACCCTCAACCCCAAAGGCCTCCAATCACAGAAATAGTCACTTCACAACTCTCTTAGAATTACAGACCTCGGACTCTGAGATGAATTCATTCCTTAGCAGAGGTGTCCTGAATCCATTATTTGGTGCTGCTGTGAAGCATCTTGCTTTTTGTGAATTCTCTTCTCATCTTCTTTATTTACACAGCAGTGTTCTAATCCTGAAAACCCCAAGGCATATCATACTAAATCGCTGGATCCTTGTCTTGTTCATTTAAACTTACTTGAATTTCTTTTTTTTTTTTTTTCATTTTTAAGTGTTCCAGAACTTTATTATTGCAATTGATCGTATTTATGAAGATTTCATAAAGTTACAAATAGTTGTAATACAAAAAGGCAGTTATGAACAATGCAACATAGTCCATCAGCATCTCTTGATAATAACAATAGCATTGCTGGGCAACAATATTGCACAGAAAAATCTAATAACTATATATTTTTTTAAAAAATAGAGGCATACTTTACACACAATAAAATGCATAGATTCTAAGCACTCAGTTTTATGAGTTTTAGCAGCAGTATTCACCTATGCAAACACCACTCAAAACAAAAATGTGGATCATTTGCATCATCCCAGAAAGTGTCTTTGTACCCTTTCTAGACAATTACCCAATGCCTCCTGGCTGGGCAAGCATTTTCTTTCTTTTTTTTTTTTTTTAATTTAAATTTATTTATTTTAATTGGAAGCCAACTACTTTACAATATTGTATTGGTTTTGCCATACATCAACATGAATCCACCACGGTTGTACACGTGTTCCCAATCCTGAACCCCCCTCCCACCTCTCTCCCCGTACCATCCCTCTGGGTCATCCAAGTGCACCAGCCCCAAGCATCCTGTATCCTGCATTGAACCTAGACTGGCGATTCGTTTCTTATATGCTATTATACATGTTTCACTGCTTTGGCTTCTCATCTGATTCCCCAGTTTCTTTGAAACTGAGGGTTGACTTTGGCTCTCATCAGTCTTTCTAGAATAGACCACTGCTTCTGGGTCTGTGTCCCCGCTGTTGACTGCCAAATGTTGGATGTCCTGGATAGCCTAGTTTATTGCTATTCTATTTTTTGATGACACACTCTACCCACTTAATTTAATGGAACACAATGGTTCTTAATACTGTACTAGAATATCTTGGGGGATAAGGTTGTCAGATTAATAAGGATTCCCAGTTAAATTTGAATTTCAGAAAAACAATAAATAATTTTCTAGTATAAGTATATCCCAACTGTTGCCTGGACCACACTTACACCAAAATTTACTAATTTTTTAAATCTGAAATTCAACTTAAACTGAGAAAACTATCTTTTATTTGTAGAACCTGGCAACTATTTTTGGTAAAATTTTGAAAAATACCTTATACTATACCACTTACTACCATATGTAAAATTTTTAATTTAATTGGCCTATGAAGGGTCCTGAGCCAAGTGTTTCTCTGAAATGTTCCCCTGGTGCTTGTTAATGTCTGGCGAAGGTTAAAACCACTGCTCTAATTGCTGAAATCTTCCCCAGTAACTTGATTTACCACAGTGGTCCCATCCAGTCTTTAGATTCTATTTCTGGCCTTTCCATATATTTACCCATCCTTCCATCCATATAATGCATGAGTGCCAACTCTAGGACAAACATATGGCTACCGAGGCTGTGGGTTAATTTCCTGAACCTCTTTTGTGAATAAATATAGCAACTTAGTAAAATTAACTCCCGGGAGAAGTCAAGAAAGATTTCTATATTCTGACATACGAGAAAATAAAAGTAAATTATGTCTTCTATCGATTCTGAAACCTTCTCACTCATCTTTAATTCTATTTAATAGGTTACATAAAGACAATAGTTTATTAAATGTAAGTAATCAACGAAATGCCCTATCCTAGTGATAGATTTAGTCCTAAATTCTCATAGGCAGTCTTTGATGCAGAGTAATTACCCTTAAAGCACTTTGCCAATTAAACACATGTTATTCCTAAGAGATTCTCGAATGCAGTGTGTAAGTGCTCCTTTGTCTTATCAGTAGGAGGAAATTAATCTCAGCATTGAAAAGTGACTTGCTGTCTCATGCCTCCCATGGATATAGAGCTACAGTCTCATTACAATGGAATGAAGAAGACAAGGTGTAAGTTTCCTTGGATGATTGGTGACTTGGCATCTTTCTCAGCACCTCTTTAAAGATTTCTGTAAAATTTCCTCTCAAAACATACTTCATAACTTTTATGATCACAGTAAACAAGTTCTTTCACTTTCTGGCTCCTTGCAAAAAAAATTTTGAAGGAACTGTGAAAGAATCCACGAGGAATTTTTCGAGCTGTGATGTAACATCAACTTCAATGCAATTATCAGCAATTAAATAGTTGGTTTCCCTGAAAAAGATTTGTATGCATTTTAGAAAACTTCACATATTTTCACTTAGAAAACTTGATGCAGTTCAGTCTTCTGGAATACAATAGTTTATCAAGCATAAGTATTTGTGGTTGTAAACCCAATCTCCCTATTTTTCACATTTTTTCCCATGTGGGAAAATTAGGTTTGATTTTTAACATTTTGAGGTGTGGGACTTTTTAAAAAAATAGACCCATCATGTAAGAATTACTTTTACTTTAACCATAGCAGGAGCCTGGTTCTACAATATGCACATGTACATTGACAACGATAATGAATCCCTAGATTAACTGAGACTATGAAGGAGTAAGAGGTTATTGCTTTTGATAAAGTTATATAAAACTATCAGTCTAACAACAAATTTGCAAGGACGAGAACAGAAGAGAAAATTTCAGGAGTAGGTTTCTTTATAGCTGTTACCATTTTCATCCAGTTCAACGTTTGGAATTTTCCAAAACTGAACTCTGTCCTGATGTTTGTATGAGAGTGCATACAGCCCAGGGGGTGGATATGCAGACCAGTCCTCATGCTGCCTCTGCACTGAATAACCATATAAGCCTCATGCATTAGGGACCTCTCTAATTCTCAAGTTTTCCTTTGAAATATGGTGCTAATAATACCTGACTGTTTAAACAGCTCCAGTTTCAACCACGTCATTAGAACTGATTCAAATGTATTCTTTTTAATAGCTGAGTAATACTCCATTGTGTATATGTACCACAGCTTTCTTATCCATTCATCTGCTGATGGACATCTAGGTTGCTTCCACGTCCTGGCTATTATAAACAGTGCTGCGATGAACATTGGGGTACATGTGTCTCTTTCAATTCTGGTTTCCTCGGTGTGTATGCCCAGCAGTGGGATTGCTGGGTCGTATGGCAGTTCTATTTCCAGTTTTTTAAGGAATCCCCACACTGTTCTCCAGAGTGGCTGTACCAGTTTGCATTCCCACCAACAGTGTAAGAGGGTTCCCTTTTCTCCACACCCTCTCCAGCATTTATTGCTTGTAGACTTTTGGATTGCAGCCATTCTGACTGGTGTGAAATTGTACCTCATTGTGGTTTTGATTTGCATTTCTCTGATAATGACTGATGCTGAGCATCTTTTCATGTGTTTGTTAGCCATCTGTATGTCTTCTTTGGAGAAATGTCTATTTAGTTCTTTGGCCCATTTTTTGATTGGGTCGCTTATTTTTCTGGAATTGAGCTGCAGGAGCTGCTTGTATATTTTTGAGATTAGTTGTTTGTCAGTTGCTTCATTTGCTATTATTTTCTCCCATTCTGAAGGCTGTCTTTTCACCTTGCTTATAGTTTCTTTTGTTGTGCAGAAGCTTTTAATTTTAATTAGATCCCATTTGTTTATTTTTGCTTTTATTTCCAATATTCTTGGAGGTGGGTCATAGAGGATCCTGCTGTGATGTATGTCGAGAGTGTTTTACCTATGTTCTCCTCTAAGAGTTTTATAGTTTCTGGTCTTATGTTTAGATCTTTAATCCATTTTGAGTTTATTATACAGAGTGAAGTAAGCCAGAAAGAAAAACACCAATACAGTATACTAACACATATATATGGAATTTAGAAAGATGGTAACAATAACCCTGTATGTGAGACAGCAAAAGAGACACAGATGTATAGAACAGTCTTTTGGACTCTGTGGGAGAGGGAGAGGGTAGGATGATTTGGGAGAGTGGCATTGAAACATGTAGAGTATCATATAAGAAATGAATCACCAGTCCAGGTTTGATGCAGGATACAGGATGCTTGGGGCTGGTGCACTGGGATGACCCAGAGGGATGGTATGGGAAGGGAGGTGGGAGGGTGGTTCAGGATTGGGAACACATGTACACCCGTGGTGGATGCATGTTGATGTATAGCAAAACCAAGACAATATTGTAAAGTAATTAGCCTCTAATTAAAATAAATAAATAAATAAAAAGATTAAAATAATACCTTACTGTTATTTATTTTTCTTTTTGTTGAAGGTTGAATGAGATGATATATACTAAGTGCCTAGTAAGTGCTGGGACTTAATAAAGGTGAACTATTGATTTATTATTTTTTATAAAATTATATTAAATCAGATGTTTTAGAGTACAGTTAATTCTTGAACAACATAGGTTTAAACTGCATGGGTCCACTTACACGTGTTTCCCACCCGCCACCACCCCCAGTAGTAAACACTATAGAAGTACGTGATCCACGGTTGGTTGAATCGATGAATGCAGAGAAACGGCAGTGACTTAGCACACATGCACACATACTCAGATTTTTGATTGTGTGGAGGGTGGGTACCTCTGCCCCTGCGTTGTTCAGGGGTTGACTGTACTTTAGCAGGCATCAATAAGTGTATCAATACTTGAACCCATCAATCTTCCTTTCTCCTTCCACCCTCCTTTTCTTATTCTACATTCCTTAATATCCATTTTCCTGCCACCACTTTTGTATTTTTCTTTTGTCTCTTCCCCATTGCATCAGTTTCTGTTCTTTTCTGTTTCTCTCCCTTAAACACAGAGTAGAACTGTCATATTTCAGTGTGGGTAGGTAGCAAACAGCCAATCATAGCTGTCTGTAGGCTACGATGAGAGTATGTAACATCCTTCTGTATCAGGCACCCTCTAAGCACTTTGTGTGTATTAACTCATTTCATCTTTAGAATAACTCCACAAGAGAGGTGCTATAATTGTCCCCTTTGTACTTATGAGGAGACTGTGTGTGTACATGTGTGCTCAGATGTGTCTGAATCTTTGTGACCCCATGGACTGTAGTCCACCAGGTTCTTCTGTCCATGGGATTTCACAGGCAAGAATACTGCAGTGGGTTGCTGTATCCTTATCCAGGGTATCTTCCTGACCCAGGGATCAAACTTGCATCTTCTGTTTCTCCTGCATTGGCAGGCAGATTCCTTACCACTGAACCACTTGAGAAGCCCCATGAGCAGACTGAGGCATAGATAAGGTAAATTGTCCCTGATGACTCAGTGGTAAAGAATCTGCCTGTATTGCAGGAAACATGAGTTCAATCCCTGGGTTGGGAAGATCCCTTGGAGAAGGAAATGGCAACCGACTCCAGTGTTCTTGCCTGGAGAATCCCATAGACAGAGAAGCCTGGCAGTCTACAGTCCATTGAGTGGCAAAGAGTTGGACTGCTGCTGCTGCTGCTGCTGCTGCTAAGTCGCTTCAGTCGTGTCCGACTCTGTGCAACCCCATGGACTGCAGCCTACCAGGCTTCTCTGTCTATGGGATTCTCTGGGCAAGAACACTGGAGTGGGTTGCCATTCACGACTGAGCAAATAAACAACCATGAATATCTAGCTTAGCAGAGTCAGGATTTGAACCCAACTAGTCGAGGTCCACTGTATAATCATAAGGGATTTGATTTAGGTCATACCTGAGTGGTCTAGTGGTTTTCCCTGCTTTCTTCAATTTCAGTTTGAATTTGGCAATAAGGAGTTCATGATCTGAGCCACAGTCAGCTCCTGGTCTTGTTTTTGTTGACTGTGTAGAGCTTCTCCATCTTTGGCTGCAAAGAATATAATCAATCTGATTTCGGTGTTGACCATCTGGTGATGTCCATGTGTAGAGTCTTCTCTTGCGTTGTTGGAAGAGGGTGTTTGCTATGACCAGTGCATTTTCTTGGCAAAACTCTATTAGTCTTTTCCCTGCTTCATTCCGTATTCCAAGGCCAAATTTGCCTGTTACTCCAGGTGTTTCTTGACTTCTTACTTTTGCATTCCAGTCCCCTATAATGAAAAGGACATCTTTTTTGGGTGTGAGTTCTAAAAGGTCTTGTAGGTCTTCATAGAACTGTTCAACTTCAGCTTCTTCAGTGTTACTGGTTGGGGCATAGACTTGGATTACTGTGATATTGAATGGTTTGCCTTGGAAACGAACAGAGATCATTCTGTCATTTTTGAGATTGCATCCAAGTACTGCATTTCGGACTCTTTTGTTGACCATGATGGCTACTCCATTTCTTCTAAGCTATTCCTGCCTGCAGTAGTAGACATAATGGTCATCTGAGTTAAATTCACCCATTCCAGTCCATTTTAGTTCGCTGATTCCTAGAATGTCGACATTCACTCTTGCCATCTCTTGTTTGACCACTTCCAATTTGCCTTGATTCATGGACCTGACATTCCAGGTTCCTATGCAATATTGCTCTTTAGAGCATCGGACCTTGCTTCTATCACCAGTCACATCCACAATTGGGTATTGTTTTTGCTTTGGCTCCATCCCTTCATTCTTTCTGGAGTTATTTCTCCACTGATCTCCAGTAGCATATTGGGCACCTACTGACCTGTGGAGTTCCTCTTTCAGTATCCTATCATTTTGCCTTTTCATTCTGTTTATGGGGTTCTAAAGGCAAGAATACTGTCATGAGAGTTGGACTGTGAAAAAAGCTGAGCGCCAAAGAATTGATGCTTTTGAACTGTGGTATTGGAGAAGACTCTTGAGAGTCCCTTGGACTGCAAGGAGATCCAACCAGTCCATTCTGAAGGAGATCAGCCCTGGGACTTCTTTGGAAGGAATGATGCTAAAGCTGAAACTCCAGTACTTTGGCCACCTCATGTGAAGAGCTGACTCATTGGAAAAGACTCTGATGCTGGGAGGGATTGGGGGCAGGAGGAGAAGGGGACGACAGAGGATGAGATGGCTGGATGGCATCACTGACTCAATGGACATGAGTCTGAGTGAATTCCGGGAGTTGGTCATGGACAGAGAGGCCTGGTGTGCTGCGATTCATGGGGTCGCAAAGAGTCAGACACGACTGAGCAACTGAACTGAACTGAGTCGAGGTCCAGAATTTATGCTCTTAACCCTTACTTTCTAGTGCCCTTCTGGAGGAATATTAGAAGTTTTGCAATTGAAATACAGTGACATTTAGACTCACGGAATTTGCCCTATAGTGAGAACAGCAATTTTTCAAAAGTTACAGCAGGTCAAGCACTAGTAGCTCCCGTGATTAAAAAACATGATGTTCCATCTCAATCTTTCTCTGATTCAAATAAAATTGAAGTGCCCTGGTTGGCTGAGCTGAAAGGGTCTGCCATTTGCCTACGATGTGTGTTTTTTTTTTTTCTTTTTAATTTCATCCTTCAACAATTCTAAAAGGCTCTAATATTGTCTTTGTTCTTCTTGTAGCCATTTTGTGTGTGTGTATTAATCTTTTCTTGACAACTATATGTTTTTTGACATCTGGACTTTGCTTCTCATCATCTTCAGAAAGACATAGGCACTTTGGCAATTTGTTTCTATTGAACTGAAAAGCCTTTGGGAAAGGATGTTTGGGAAAAAACAAAACAAAACAAAACAAAAACCAAAAAAACTCTTATGTTCTGATTCATTGACAGAAGGAGATTAGATAGGAGTTTTGAGTTAATCTTTCCCTTGGGGTTTATGGAACTGTGGCTTAGTAGAAATCCTCATGAATGTGTGAAGGATAAGGCATCATGTCACCTTCAGTCATGAAATACAGATTTTTCTGTATTCAGTAATAGAACCATGATTTTTGTTTCATTTTTATTGCACTATGGCCAAACATGAGTTGCCCTCAGATTACTCAAGGACAGTCTTATCATTTGCAGCTTTAGGTGCTGGCTTCTTTAGGACTGGGACTTATATATGTTTGGAATTTGCTGGCTAGAATTTTTAAACAGATGGCCACATGCTTTTTTTTTTTTTTCCTTTAGGAAACTTGCTTGGTTGTTTGTCTTCTAGTTCTCATGGTAACCAAAGAAGGTTGTTAACATTTTTCTTTTCACAAAGCAAAATCAGCAGAGCTGTCAGAATAGGTACAGCGGTTTGATGAGGAATTGACCTATTGTCGAATTTTCTGGTTTGTGATACTGGATTCTTATTATACTTGTACCTTGTTTTTAGTGACATATTGCAAGAACAAGAACCTAGGATGAATTCTTTGTTGCATATAGTCTATTTAATAATTTGTTATTGCTATAAAAATTCCTTAACATACCAAATATTGGTAATAAAGGCCAGTGTTTATTGCTCACATGAAATGATTTCCTTTCAATAGATGGGATTTGCCTGGGACCATCATAGATAACCTTCAAATGTTATAGATTTATCATCTCAGAATTTCTGAAAATATATCATGGCATTCCATTTTCAGCCAGTGGATGAGATATGGAAGTAGAGGCCCTTAAAAAGGATTTGGCTAAGGTGCTAACTGAAGATTGAATGTGACCCTTTACTAATTGTTTATTTGCAGTGTGTTATTCCTTGAAATGGAGTGAAGTTTCATCTGCCAGTGAATGAGTGAGCACAGATCCTAGGAAGAGCTACTGATAGTTTTGCCTATGTAAGCATGTCAACTGTAGGATCCTGGGAATCTGCACTTAAACATGTTTAATGACTGGGTTCTAAATGAAAAGAAAACTCAAGAGTTAAGTGGCAAATCTCTGGATCTGTTTATATTGTCTTCCCCTGTCTGTGAGTATGTGCTTTGTAGCTGATAAGCACATTATTTCAGTTCAGTTGCTCAGTCATGTTGACTCTTTGCCACCTCATGTACTGCAGCATGCCAGGCTTCCCTGTCCATCATCAACTTCCAGAGCTTGCTCAAACTCATGTCCATTGAGTCAGTGATGCTATCCAACCATCTTATCCTCTGTCATCCCCTTCTCCTCCTGCCTTTAATCTTTCCCAGCATCAGGGTCTTTTCTAAAGAGTCAGCTCTTTGCCTCAGATGGCCAAAGTATAAGAGCTTCAGCTTCAGCATCACTCCTTCCAATGAATAGTCAGGACTTATTTCCTTTATGATTGACTGTTTTGATCTCCTTGGAGTCCAAGATGCTCTCAAGAGTCTTCTCCAACACCACAGTTCAAAAGCATCAATTTTTTGGTGCTCAGTCTTCTTTATGGTCCAGCTCTCACATCCATATATAACTACTGGAGAAACCATAGCTTTGACTATACAGACCTTTGTTGGCAAAGTAATGTCTCTGCTTTTTAATATGCTTTCTAGCTTGGTCATAGGTTTTCTTCCAAGGAGTAAGTGTTTTTAATCTCATGGCTGCAGTCACCATCTGCAGTGATTTTGGAGTGCAAGAAAATAAAGTCTGTCACTGTTTTCATTGTTTCCCCATCTATTTGCCATGAAGTGACAGGACCGGATGTCATGACCTTTGTTTTTTGAATGTTGAATTTTAAGTCAGCTTTTTCACTCTCCTCTTTTATCAAGAGGCTCTTTAGGTCCTCTTCACTTTCTGCCATAAGGGTGGTGTCATCTGCATATCTGAGGTTATTGATATTTCTCCCGGCAATCTTAATTCCAGCTTGTGCTTCATCCAGCCTGGTATTTCTCATGATGTATTCTGCATATAAGCTAAATAAGCAGGGTGACAATATGCAGCCTTAACGTATTCCTTTTCCACTTTGGAACCAGTCCATGTTCGGTTCTAACTGTTGCTTCTTAATCTGCATACAGATTTCTCAGGAGGCAGATAAGATAGACTGGTATTCCCACATATTTAAGAATTTTCCATAGTTTGTTGTGATCCACACAGTCAAAGGCTTTAGCATAGTCAATGAAGCAGAAGTAGATTCTTTTCTGGAATACGCACAGAAACTAGGTGCAATTGGAGAATCACAGCTGTTCACAGACGGTGACTATAGTGCTTCAACATAGCTGTTGTTATGGACAGCTTAGAACAAAATGATCATTTGCAGTGAGAGAATTCCTGGTGTACTCAAGCCCAGTTTTTGACTGATAGTTGTTCCCAATCATGGAGTATCTACCACACACACGTCAGTTGTAACTTGCTTTGTTGGAAGAGTTGTGTTGTAAGTTTGTGAGTGAAATCAGCTTGATTTTTGTTTCCAAGTCAGATGTACACAGATAAGAAAGGCCAAAATAGCAAGAAAGATATATACCTGTTCTCTATGGTTGTCTGAAGGTGAAGGTGGTGTTGGATGAGCTGTTTCCAGTGTGACTTTGATGAGGCATGGGAAACTTACTTTGTGTGCTTTTCTTGCCTCGGGGGCATATTAGCTAACGTCTCTTTAGGGATATGATATTCTATAATCTCGTTCCACAGAGAAAAGTTCTCTGATAATAATGCTGTAGAACTGTCACTGTGGAATTATATTATCAAATCTTGAGGAAATTTTTGGACTCACCTAGTGATCATGGTGATTGCATGGGTTGTATGTATTGATAGACATTGTTATTATTTTATGTTATCTTGGGAGTTTGCTCAATCCTAGCAGATACTTTCAAGATAGAGATAGCTCTATCAATGATCATAAACTTAAGCTTTGGAGTCAGACAGGCTTGAATTCAATGTCTGATTCTGCCATTTCATAGGTGAGTGATTTGGGGCAAGTGTTTCTCTAAGATTAAAGTTCTCATGTGTAAAAAGGGACAGAAATTATTCTTGTTTCAGAAAGTTTTTGTGAGAATTTGGGATATAATCCAAGTCAAGTGCTTAGTACATTATCTGGTTAATAGCAAGCACTTGATAAATGTTGGCTAAAGCTACTATGATAAAGGGAGTTATATGGCAAAACCAATACAATATTGTAAAGTTAAAAAGTAAAATAAAAAAAATGAAAACTAAAAAAAAAAAAAGAATTCAGCTCATTTGGTTTTTTCACCTTTCAGTATAGAAGATGTTGCTGGTGTTCAAGAAAAATTCATTCAGACACTTGTTAAATATGATAAGGAAGAGTTTTTTAAAAAAGGGAAAGGAGACTGTACTCAAATCTGAATAGAATGAAGACAAATGGGGGTTGATAACCAAGGAGCAGGATTGGGAGTCGGTGGATAGAAAATTACTAAAAGTGAACAGCAAGGCTGGGTGCATTTTTGCTAGTCCGATTCAACAGGAATCTTGTTGAAGGCAGGCCAGGGTGATAAGTTGTGAAGAGTTGGGGGATAGGGAACTGGACCAAGTATCAAGGGTTGGGAGGATTTTCACTAAACTGACCCTAAAGGCTTTTTTTTCCCCCCCAAATTGAACTTAGTGGGCCAGGGACAGAGCCCAAGTTCAAGGTCTAGTCAAGAAGAGGTCTCCGAGGAGCCGTATTCAAGTTTGATCAGGAGAAAGTTTTGTCACTGTTATCAGGGACATAAATACTATCCAGCACACACATACCAACAACCATTTGTTGACAGCCTTATGAGTATCAGGCACTCCATACATGGTGATTGTTTCATTTAATCTTTATGACAACCCTAAAAAATAGATACTATTAGTCTCATTTTACACAGAAAGAAATTGAGGTTTAGACAAAGCTGCATTCTAAATCCAAACTTTCTGACCCCACCAACCAGCACTTAGGGGCACTATTCCATGTTGGGCACATGTAGCTGGGCACAGGAAGATCTAATCCAGTACTTAGCAAATATTTACAGTGAATGAATGAATATCTGTGTGAATGGCAAGCTGCAGTTGTTTCCAACAGCTTCAGAGGAATGAGAAATGCTGCAGAAATTAATTTGTGATACCAAAGTCAAGGCATATATACTCATCAACTTTATTACCTTAAGTGCTTTATTACCTTAATGGCAGGAACCATAGGGTTATATGGGGGCATCTCCTTGAATAAAAATGATGAAAATGTGGTGAAAGATATGAATCTGGCTGCAAGTGTGTGTGTGTGTGTGTGTGTACAAGCATTTTTAAAAAACGGATATGGTATTGGGTTGGTCAAAAAGTTCATTAAGCTGTTACAGAAAAAGCTGAATGAACTTTTTGATCAACACAATACATGTAAGGAAATATATCATTGAGAAAACATCCTGGGTGTATTCTCTTTTGTGGTACTCTGTGGATAAATATTTATAATTTAGCAGGCATTATGTTCTTTTTTATAGAATTCTTTTATCCCCCACAGAAGTATCATTTTAGGAAATGTGATCTGATGCTACATTTTATATGTAGCAATGAAACTTGAGTAACTTTTTAAAACATAGTATACAATTTTGGGGCTTCCCTGGGAGCTTAACTGGTAAAGAATCCCTCTGAAATGCAGGGAACCCTGGTTTGATTCCTGGGTCAGGAAGATTCCCTGGAGAAGGGATAGGCTACCCACTCCAGAATTCTTGGGCTTCCCTGGTGGCTCAGATGGTAAAGAATCCACCTGCAATGTGGGAGATGCAGGATTGATTCCTGGGTTGGGAAGATCCTCTAGAGGAGGGCATGGCAACCCACTCCAGTATTCTTGCCTGCAGAATCCCCATGGACAGAGGAGCCTGGTAGGCTATAGTCCATGGGGTCGCAAAGAGTTGGACATGACTGAGCAACTAAGCATACAAATTTTAAGGCGGCATCTTTTAAATGTTTCTTCCAGAGTTAGGGTCAAATCTCTTAAATTGAGATTTAGTTTAATTTAACTTTTAATTCGACTTTAAGACAATACTTCTGCAAGTGATAGTTGCATTTTCTGAGCCAAATGTACTGTATTTTAATCCAAGACTCCTCAGTGGCTAATTTCTATCATTGCTATAACATAGAAAGAAAGTAATTTGTTAATTACATGAAAGTCACGGCAGAATAGTTTAGGGAAAGTTCAGAAGTCCTTACTTTTGTCCTCAAAAATTCTCCCAATATTTATATAGAGCCAGATTCACAGTAGATACTCAATAAGTATTTGTCAAATGGATGAATGAATTTTTGCCAAAGCTATAATGTTCTTGAGCCTGGAATTAACTATGACAGGGAAACATTTTGATTCTCCTTTGTTGGAGTTAGTTAATGGAGTCACACTGAAGATACATAAAAAAATCAATAAAAATGAATGACTAATTTACAAACATTTATATTTAAGTGTTAGGAAATACGGTAAGATTAGGAAAACAGTTAAGACAATGGTTTGTACAGAATTGACTCATTCAGGCAATGAACACTTCACAGATTACAGTTTAACAAGTTAAATGTCACATTTAACATACATGTATGACAGACAGTGCTTCTGATTTTGGTATTCATATACCATCAGTTATACACATAAGAAATATTGACAGTTCAATTTGGGGTTATGAAATATATAATTTGTTGGGTAAGACATTTCAAATTACAGTATATCTCAGGCAGCATGCAGGAAAAGTCATTTATTGTACATTTGTTAGGACACACCTTGCAGCAAGCTTCTGGTCTTGGGTAGGTAGATCAAGGATACAGAAACCATTGAAATGATGGTATGGTTGGAATCAGCAGTTGTATTTAACTGACTGAAAGGGCATTCTGTTGAAAACTCTCCTAATTAATTCATTAGGAAAATGCACAGTGATCATAAACTCAATTCTTTAAAAATTGTTTTCACAATTCTCATTTATTGGTGATACAGAAGCTGCAGGAAATTTGAATTCTGAGAGCTGGTTATACATTAACAGCAGGACTTTATTCTTCTGTGGGCTCACATGATTACAACAAAGATGCTTGCCATTTGAAATCACATATTATAACAATGGTGCTATACAAACATCACAAATATTCGGTGTTTCAGGGTCTTAACAAATATTGTGGTTATTTCACAAACAGACCAGATTAACAGGCAGTGTAAATCACATATATCCTAAGATTTTAAAAATACATTTTATACAATAGGTTTCTAATTTCTTCACTAGCATTTAATTTTGGTGTGTTTTTTGTTTTCCTTTTTTTTTTTTTTTGTCTCATATTTAGAGTCCTTAAAGAATCTATGAAGATCTGGCTCATGCCAAGAAACTCAGTAAGATTGATGTTTCCCCACAGGAATATGGCTGAGTGTACATTGAATCACAGAGTCAATAAAGCAACATCTAACTTATAACAGATCATTTTTAAAATTCAAATAATATCTAATAATTTTAAAAGTAGTTTGAACAAAACTATAGGAATCAAAAATTTTATTTACAAAACATTTGAATATATTTTTAAATGGCTAGTTCTCACTAACTGCACAAATTTAATATCCTTGGTGTACATAGTCTGTTAACCTTCTATGCAATGCTGTTAGATTTCTGAGTTAACATACATGTGATGGTTAGGTGGGAAAATTAGATGGTAATTTCCATTCATTCAAGGTGCTTGAAAGCAAGTGCTTTAATACCTTCCATGTCAGATAAGATCTGCCATTAATGTTGGTGCCTTTAATTTGAAAAGATTTAGCTGAATTACCCAAACGTATTTTAGTGCAGTTTAAGAATTATAGGAAAGACTGATAAATTTACCATCAGATGTTGAAATTCTAACCTAACATCACGCTGTTGATCTAAGTCACTGTACCTTTCATTTCCAAGGCGTCTGTGTATTACATTGGCTTAAAAAATATTTTCCTTGGTCCTTAGAAATACAAAATATTAATTTTCAAAAGATAGAGGATGAGAGGGTGAGCATTTCTTACAATTACATTCGTAATGAAAGAAGTTAATCTACATTTTACAGATCATTAAATGGTCTTTGGCAGAAGACTTTACAAATAACTTCCTCCACTTTTAACATTTTGTGTAGGCCATTTCCCTTTTTGATGATACCAGTTGTAAACTCACTTGTTCACAACTATAGGTTAATAGGAAAACACCACAGATATAAAAATATTTAAGTTTAGCACATACCTTTTTTGAAAGTTAAATTCAAAGTATATTGACTCATTGATACTAGAGAAGATATTCTACACAGGCATTTCTGACAGCACTGCTTAAGATCACAGTTTTAACAATATGGTCAGCAAAGAGAGGGTATGAATATCTTTATTTCCAACAAAATATTATCACTGAAACACACTGAAAGAATCCACTGCAATCTTTTTAATTATAATATACTATATTTCCCACAAAATGAGTAATATATAATGTTTATGTGTGTGTGTGTGGTATGCATGTATGTGTACTTAAAATGGTCAGTCTCAGAGGTTACATTCATTGGCATGGAAGAATAAAAACGGAAAGACTCAGTTAAGTAGCCAAATGTATTATTGACATACCACTACTCAGAAATTTCAAAGTTCAGTGAAGTTGTTTAAAAATTAGCTTTAGACAGGCGATTGTTTTCAGAATCAGCTAGAGGGACATTATGATTGCTTACTTCATTTTTCGAGACACAAACTCCTCCTCCACTTTGTCCCTCTTCTCTCCACTCTCCCCCTATCTGTGTTTGGAGGCTATTTGTGGTGGGTCCTTTATACTGTGCGTGTCCTTTCCTTTTCTGTCCTGTGCGTTGGATTTATGATCGCCTCTTAGGATGAGAGGGTTTCTGGCACAGTGATCTGCCTCCCTTTTCTTTATGGATTGCCTATGAGTTCAGTTTACTATCAAAAGTATCCACCAAGCTTATTTCAGTGGGAATGAATTACCACTCTAACCAAAGGTGAGAGAGACATTCTAAATTTGTTTCCTACCTGAGTTCTTCCATCCGGGCTGCTGTGCCAGGAACACTCCCAGTGGCACAGAGCAGTGTTTTGTGTAGATAAAGTGGGTACAAAATGCTAGTTCCTTTTCTGGCGCTCATCTAGAAGCTCAAAATGTGTCCTCAGTGTGAGCCTTCTACTGTCTACTAAAATTAATAGGTGAAAGCTAGGGAAGTCCCCCTGGAATAACAGTTGTGCCAACAGTTATGTTTATGGCTTATTAGAATAGTATTAAATTGCACCACTGTCCTATGAACATCACTATGGATGGCATGGAAAGGCAGAAGCTGCTGGAGATTCAGACAATTTTCTGTTACCTTCTAATGTCAAGACCTGTTAATGTACTGCACAAGTTGGGGGGCTTTAGAACATAGAAGTTTTTCTCTTGCGCTTTCTGAGGGAAATTTTTAATCCAGGTTTGATTTAAGATTTCAAGACTTGAGTCAATAACTTAAACCATGGATTGTGGATAAAGCCAAGCCACCACTGTGATTTTGCCTGGTGGACAACAGAGTTCTGGGGGGGAGGTCAAGGCTCTGAGTGGGCCCCGGTCAGTTTGATCTAGCCCCTCCCTCTGCAAAGGGGCAGGTCCCCTTATCAAGCACCTTGACATTTGATGATCATTCTAAGAAGGGTCTTTTCAGTGAGGTTTTAGCTCTGAGTGAAAGGCCAAATATGCAGATGGAGATGGACAGCACAGTGCAGACAGAGGAAGGGGAATGGTGCTTTGGCTGGAACTGTGTGGTGATCAGGTCACAGTGGGGAAAGAACTGATGAGAAAATGCTGTCAGAGACAGAAAACAGGACACCCAAATGTTCAAATTTTGACCAACAATCAGATTTCTAGAGAAGCAGGTACAGCATTATGATAAATTAATTATTCTTTTTCAGTAATTCCTGAAAAAAAGCAAAAAGTCATTCTAAGATACCTGACAAGTTCGGTTCTTTGAAGGAAGACCTGGGAACATAGTTTAGCATTTTCTTCAGAACATCATTGTTGAGGTTCCGGTTTCCTTTTGGCTGCTTTGAGTTTACTTTTCTGCATCAGAAGAAGTGGTCAAAAATATATACATATGGATTTTTTAAGTAGCTGTCAATGTGATACTTTCAGGTTCAATTTAAAGAAGCATACACACATATCCCACAACCTTAAACTCCCTTTCCTAAGCCATTTTAATAAGCCAAATCAACTTGCTGGCTTTTCACTCTTGTTCTGCACCAATTCAAATGAGCCTAGGAAAAAACCTCCCAGGGGTCTTGGGATTGTTGTCTACATTGTCTGTGGTTTCCAGGTTTTTATGAGCTATGTGAACCTTTGAAACTATCTTTGAAAACCCAAATTCACTTAGAACCATAATCATTTTAGCTCAGTCCATACCCACTCTTCAAACCAATAGACCATAGCATTAAATATAACTCAGTTCTGTTAGACAATGGTTTAGCATTAAGGCAAATGGACCAGAGCTGATCAATTAAGAGAAAGGTGTCCAAGGTCATTCTCTGGACACTGGTTAGTCAGGCAAAGCAGATTAGCTGTTGTGTTTTAGGAAGAACTAGAAAAGCTAATGGCAACCCACTCCAGTACTCTTGCCTGGAAACTCCCATGGACAGAGGAGCCTGGTGGGCTGCAGTCCATGGGGTCGCTAAGAGTCGGACACGACTGAGCGACTTCACTTTCACTTTTCACTTTCATGCATTGGAGAAGGAAATGGCAACCCACTCCAGTGTTCTTGCCTGGAGAATCCCAGGGATGGGGGAGCCTGGTGGGCTGCCATCTATGGGGTCGCACAGAGTCGGACATGACTGAAGTGACTTAGTAGCAGCAGAAAAGCTAATCTTTCTGATAGGAGATCTTGCCTGAAGCTCAGTTACACCAGTAAAGAATATGTGTAAGGATTAATTTTCCTTCAGGTTATACTGAATATTTTACATCTGAATGTTGGACATTTCTGTAAATATATCAGAATGTACTGGGCCTAGATGGACTCTATCATTTAAGCTTTTAAACTTTTTCCTGTGAGGAAGCAGAGTTAAACAGAGGATGACATGAACTCTTCTTGACCACTGAGAGCACAGATTGTAGTTCTCAAACTTGAACATACATCAGAATCATCCCAAGGGCTTGTTAGAAGCCACATTGCTGGGCCCATTCCCAGGTTTTCTGATTTATGGGTCTGGGTTGGGCTCTCAGGTGGGACCAGGGAATTTATATACCTAACAAATTTCAAAGTTGCTACAGATGCTGCCTTGTCATGGACCAAATGTTAAGAGCCACTGTAGTAGTTTCTTCTAAAACACACTTTAGTTTTTCAAAGTACCTTAATTGAGCTCCCAGTTCCATCTGGAATGGGATGGTCAGTTGGATTTTTCCTGAGGCATCCTTATTAGGTAGGCAAAGGATGAATTCAACTGGTACTAGTTTACTTCTTGAGAAATGAGAGGTTCCGATGTTTAAGTCCTATATTAGCATATAGAGCAAACCCATAAGTAAAATATGACTCAAACTCGTGCCCTAACCTATGACCTTCCTCTGAGGGATAAAGGCTTTTTATACCTCATTAAATTTAGTCCCAAGAGGCAAATGCAGAAAACTCTACAACCTTTCTTCAGGGAGTATTATTTTAGTAATAGTATTAAAATTCTCTCTTGCCACCCAGGTGATATTCTTCCTGAGACCTCAGGAGGGTTAACATGATAACAGCTAAATCTGTTCACAGTTCCTTCACTGAACACAAACAAAGGTTTGTTGACTTTTTTCTAGTAATACACCTATTAAATGCAGGGACCTACGTAAAAGAGTAAAGCGGAAGCAAGTACTCCAAAGGCCACTCCATGAAGTATCATTGATGCAGAATTCTGTTCGACAAGCTGTCAACAAGTGTAATCAGTGATGGCGATTCTTTTGACTGACATGTGGACCTCGGTCAATCAAGAGGCTAGACGGGCACAAGGGGTTAAGGAAAGACAGACATGAGTTTGTGTGAAGGGGTTGTTTCCTACGAAGAAGGCAAGTTCCATCTATTTATGGTTTCTCCACCTTACCAAGCACCTACTGCTAACTGACCGAGCTACCAGGATGGCTTAAGGCAGACATATCTGGAAAATGCTTATGGTGCAGATTTGTTATTTAAAAGACACAAATATTTACCTTTCCAATTTAGGATTTGCTAATCAAATGTGAAATAGGGGTCAAACTCAACATGGGGGACTTAAAGAAATATAAAAATATGATGGCTACTGCAACTAAATAGCAGCTTTATATAAAGACATACAATGAGAGAAGGAAAAGTAATTTTTTCCCTAGGTAGAAGTCAGACATAACTGTGTGTGTTAGTCACTCAGTTGTGTCCAACTCTTTGCAACCCCAGGCTCTTCCGTCCATGGGATTTGTCAGGCAAGAATACTGGAGTGGGTTGCCATTCCCTTCTCCAGGGAATTTTCCCAGCCCAGGGATCAAACCCAGGTCTCCTGCATTGCTGGCAGATTCGTTACTGTCTGAGGTAACAGGGAAGCCCTTAGTTAGGACAAAAATACTATCTTTTAATTTTCTCTCTCAACAACTAGGCTCACAAGATCACTTTCTCTGTTCTAATGCCAGGAGTTTTTGTTTGCCTCTCCTCCTGACAAATTTGGCTTTATGCCTCAGTGCTAATAAAACTGGAATAAATTACTGCTATGATGTTGAAATGGTTTTGCCATTTCTGATGACATTCTAACTGGTATTCCTTCAAGAGAAGGCTTACATATATTCCACTAAAACATTGTTTACATAAGCAGAGTTTGTCGTGATTGCTTTTCTTTTTTCTTTCTTTTCCCCATGGCAATGTCTACATCCTTTTGCTATATTTTCTCTAACCGTGTGCAATTCCAGATTGCTAATGAGACATTTGGGCTGTGGCGAATCAGATGATTGCTAGGGATGGGATTTAAGTCTTTTCTGTAAAATCTTTTTGAGGAGTCATTTTCTCCATAACAAGGGAGTGTTTAAAAGACAGCTGAGTTTGCAGCAAAAGCAATTCTTTTTTCATCTTCCTTTAGAATACTTGTATCTTTTAATAATCTTTCTCCTGGTCAGTATACATCTTGTTTGCATTCACACACTTTGGTATAAAGTCACTACTGGCAGTCTCTTTCTCCTAACAGATTGTCATTAAGTACACAAAAAAATGAAAAATAAAAGTGGAATTATTGTGGGAAACTGTGTGAACTCAGAAATTACATTTAGAAGATTAGCAGATTCAACCTTAGGAAGGTCAGTGAGGAGGAAGGCATTCCCATCTGGTTAAATTTTCTGTTGTCGGGCATCCCACAAAGGCAGAGACTTTTCACTCCCCTTAGGGAAGGAAATTTTTTCAGCATTGCGTAAAGAATTGTTTCAAAGTAAATCTTTAAATTCCCATCCGACTTAACGTAGCTTTATTGGCTTGATGCTCACATTTGATAATCAAGTATTGTGAGGAGTGTGATGAGGACCAACTGGTTCCCAACATAAAGCACCTTCAACCCATACCCCTTGGATTGATACCAGGATCACGCCAGTGCCTGATGGGTTCTGGAAAGCCAAGTTAAAAGCGAAGTCCTTCCATTTCATGATGAGGAAATTTAAGTCCCAAAAGAGCTTGAGATTCATAATCCTCTGAAACAATTAAATTCTAATTTTCAACAGATGAAAGCCTTTGGGGTCACTTCTTTGGTGATTATTTGGTGTTGAAATAAAGAGAACATTGTGTACTCAGACATGGGGACTGAGGTCTTCTCTTGTTGACTGTTAAAATGTGACAGCTGAGGTTGTAACTCCAAATACAGTCAGACACCTCAAAGTCAAAAGAGCAATGGGCAGAGTTAAGAACATTCAGTGATGAACTAATATCAACACCCAATAGAAAAAACTTCAGTAATGGGGAGGCAAATCATTTCTGGAACAAGTTTATCCCAACTTGAATGTTGAAACAAAAGACTGTATGTCATTCTCACACAGGTTTTGGTTCATTGTACACTCTGAAGATGTTGAGTCTGAATCCATTTATCTCATTGGTAAAAGACAGAATGTGGAGTTAAGAAAATTAGCAGTTCTATTTCTATTAAAGGAAAGTTCCTTGACAGATTTCAGAACAGTTCCATTTAGCAGTTTCAAATTGATAAAATGTCTCTAGACCAAAATTGAAGATTAATTTAATTAGAGTGCCATAACCGGACTCTTTCTGACTAAATTCAGGGCTAGTGCTAATTTTCTTGGAATTGTCTTAAATGCTTGATGCGATCTTAGATTACCTAGTATAATACTCTGCACAAAAGAAATGCTTGAAGTCTATGGAATTGTATGATTGAAAAAAATGTAATTGCCTCTGATATTTGATTTAAAAATTGTTCCACTGATTTGGCTATATAAATTATTTTTTAAGTTTTAACTGAATATAAAGTAGGTCAATGATCTTGGAAGACTGACTTGCTAAATTGTGGCCATCTTTGATTTAACTTCTGATTCCTTTTATTCATGTAATTTGTCAGTTGATATTTATCAAGTTTCTTATCAAGCTCCAGCATCCAGTTAAAATTTTAATTCACAAGTACTCATTGGAAAAGACTCTGATGCTGGGAGGGATTGGGGGCAGGAGGAGAAGGGGACGGCAGAGAATGAGATGGCTGGATGGCATTACCGACTCGATGGACATGAGTTTGAGTGAACTCTGGGAGTTGGTGATGGAGAGGGAGGCCTGGTGTGCTGTAATTCATGGGGTCGCAAAGAGTCAGACACGACTGAGTGACTGAACTGAACTGCCCAAATACTCTCTGCATTTTTCAGTCCTTATTGATGTATGAGTTCTAGGCAGGAAGATAAAGTGACATTTAAGATACTTTCAACAAAGTGATTTTTGACTTTTGATAAAGGATTGGAAATATTTCCTCAAATCTTGTTTTCTGGGTGGGTTGCAGTCACTAACAAAAGCCCTTTAGTAAGTACCGTCTTAATATGGAGACAATCAGATGGTCTGTGTTTTTGTACAAAACTTCTGGGTCAACCAATGAGGCACCTGTCATCCTCCCCCACAATCTTTTTTCCTTTTATATTACAAGCTCTGGAAGGTCTGTTTCTCCAGGGAGAATTAGGAAATAAAAGGCAGAGTCTGGAGCTGTGTCAATATCCTTCCACTGAGTATGGGGAACCATGACAGATTAAGAGCAAAACACTGAGAAGCCTGTCAAAAGCCCAGCCCTCCTCTAACCCAGCAGTCTGTGCTGAACCTTTATTGTTTTCAAATGTTATTATCTTGTCTGTTGCTTTAAAGGGACCCAAACCAATTCTGGTATCTTTACAAAACAAACCTAGTCTTTGGGTAAACCCACGGATCTCATTTGAGTAACTGGAAGCTTCAAGTTCAGAAAATATATGAATTAATTCTAAACAATGACAAAGCAATTATTATTTTCATTTTACCAACAACATGATTTTTTGAGTTGGAGTGTAAGTGCATAGGCTGGAAAGGAAAAAAATGAAAGTTTAGACTCCTCATCACTAGGTCTAATACTTAAGTGTTGCTGAAATTGGTTCCATGGCAACCAGTTTTGAAAGAGGGATTCACTCTCCAAGCAGACAACAAGTATGTGATGGAGCTGGATGATTCTGTTTGGAAAGGTTTGAGTCAAACACAATATTCTGGCTCAGAGCAGAAAGGAATCTCTGCAAGTATTATTCATCTCAAGTGAAAAGTATCCTTCTGGCATGGTTCTAATGTTCACAGACCATATCCATCACAGGAGTGAGCAAGGTGGTGATCTGGTTCAAGGACTAGAATTGATTTCATCTCTTTTGCCTACTTCCTGACACCATGTAGTAACTGAGTGGTGATGTGATTATGATATTAATAAAGAAAGTGAAAGTGAAGTCGCTCAGTCATGTCCGACTCTTTGCGACCCTATGGACTGTAGCCTACCAGGCTCCTCCCTCCATGGGATTCTCCAGGCAAGAGCACTGGAGTGGGGTGCCATTGCCTTCTCCAGGGGATCTTCCTGACCCAGGGATCGAACCCAGGTCTCCTGCATTCAAGGCAGATGCTTTAACCTCTGAGCCACCAGGGAAGCCCATCATCTTTATTTCCTGGCTCTACATTTTGTTTGCCTCTAGATACTGAATGAACAGGATGGGGAGGGTAGTGGTTGGGTACTGATGTGAGTAATGTTAGTAAACTCCATGTCTCAATGATTAACACAAATTTCCTGAGAGCTTTGCATAAATGCAATCTTTGCTTCATATCTGAGATTTAAAAGCATCTCTCTCGGTTTTGTATCTAATGTTAAAAAATGTAACAGTTACATTTTTAAAGATAAGAAGTAGGTTTAGTCCATTCTGAAAGGGAGGACAACTCTTTTTTTTTTTAACTTTCTCTCACTATTTGCAGTTGTTTCTGAAAGATGTACACAGGGATTAAGAGTCAGAAGTGGGAAAAGGGGATACTGAAACAGAGCCACTGATGCAGTCTAATGCTCACAGTTTCTTCGGGTGCTTATTGGGAAAATTCCCAATCCATTTGATGAGAAAGATAGTCATTTATTAGAAAAAAAAGTAAATCTATGCAGTCTGTGAGAACAATCTGAAAATATCAAGGATATTTTAAGCCTCAGGCATACATTTACCAAGATTCAGGGTGTCAAATTTCCTATTGGATTACCAATGGCAGCAAAAACTTGTGCTTAAAGTTTTAGACTGAAAGATCAAAGACATTTTCTTGCAAATTCTAACAATAAAAATAACTTTACATTTTTGCATGGTGCTATCCTTTGCTTAGATCCAATACCACAAAAGTTGTTGGTGAAATATCAATAAAATAAAGTCATCTCAGTATTTCTAATTGTCTAAGTGTCCCAAACAGATTCTAGGACATAATGAAACAGTTTGTTAAATAGGCTCCACTCTGTACCCACCCCTTATCCTTCCCCCTGGAGAAATTTCATGTACCAACTGGTTGAAAGGGTGAATTTGCCTGTTCGTAAGATGTTAGGATGGCATGACCGACTCGATGGACATGAGTTTGAGTGAACTCCGGGAGTTGGTGATGAACAGGGAGGCCTGCCGTGCTGCGATTCATGGGGTCGCAAAGAGGTGGACACGACTAAGCGACTGAACTGAAGATGTTAGCAGCAAATGCTAGGGATAAGACAATTAGTGTATATGATAGTTGAGGGTTGATTTAGCTGAGAACATTTAAGCTAAGCTATAGTTAGTGGAGAGTCTATATGGCAGTAGATGATTAGGTATTTGGGCAAAATTAGGTGGGAGTCCCATTCCTTTTACACCAACACGCCAAAACACATTTCTAGAAAATATCAGCCAATGTATGGGGACCTGTGTGCTTCCAGAAAAATATAAACTCACATCCTGTTAATCCCCCAGGATTTGACCTACAAGAGGATGTTTTTTTCAAGAGCTGTATTCAAAACCTCCCAAAAGACAGTATAATTGGAAAAGGAAGAAAGTGGCCCTAATTGATCAAAAAAGTTTCTACCAGAAATGCTTGCCAAATGAGGAAGGAAAAATGAAATTCTTTCTTTTAAAAATCTACTTATGTATTTAGAAGGAAAGATATAATTAATAGTGTTATAAGCAATTTTCAAATGACTTTAAATTTACACCCTTAGCAAAAAAAGGAAAAGGAAATCAGGAATATGCTTCCTTTCCCATCTCTGCCCCCTTTTCCTGTTTATAAAAGAGATCTGATAAAAAAGAATGTCAACCTGACATGGACTTTTAGGGCAAATCTAGACATCTGAAAATACAATCTGAGTTCTTTGATTTATATCATCCATTTTGTATTTATGTATCTCTATGCTCTGGGAAGAGATGGGATAGAGGAGATTAACTGCTGAAACTATATCTGATTCTCATAGAAATAATCTTCAAACTACTATTTCAAAAATAATTTTTTTTGGTTGGTTTTTACACAGGTTGAAATGACAACTTTTGGTAAAAAGAAGATTGAAAACAGCACTTAATTTACTGTGCATAAAAGGTCAGTGTTTCAGAAGCTTTTTAAATACTGATAGGTCTGTTTGAGCTTTAATGTTTGTATGGGCTAGATTTAAGTTCAATATCCCTTCTGGTGTGTTGATTATTTTAAATATTTAATTCTGAAATATAAATAACATAAAAACAGAATCCGCTTTCTATAAATGAAATTATCAGGTTGCTACGTTGTGAAATTTAGAAACTTCATGACTTTAGAAAAAAGAGGAAGGAAATTAGTGGAGGCATTTTTATTAACACTTGTATAAGTCCAGTGCATTACACAAAATAACTCAGCAATACAGAAAACTGTGCCAAAAGCATACTTTTGGGGGGCTTGACAGAGCTTCCCTGGTAGCTCCGCTGGTAAAGAATCTGCCTGCAATGCAAGAGACACCGGTTCGATTCCTAGGTAGGGAAGATCTGCTGGAGAAGGGATAGGCTACCCACTCCAGTATTCTTGGGTTTTCCTGGTGGCTCAGCTGGTAAAGAATCTCCCTGCAATGAGGGAGACCTGGTTTGATCCCTGGGTTGGGAAGATCCCCTGGAGAAGGGAATGACTTACCCACTCCAGTATTCTGGAGAATTCCATGGACTATTCCATGGGGTTGCAAATAGTCAGACATGACTATAATCTTGCTCATTACTTTAGAAAAAAGAGGACGGAAATTATTGAAGGCAATTTTATGAGACACCTGTTTAAGTCCAGTGCATTACACAAAATAACTCAGCAATACAGAAAAGCGTGCCAAAAGCATACTTTTTGGGGGGGTTGCCAAAGCCAAAAGTTATGCATTCTCAGCTTCGATTTTCATATAAAAACTGAGAGTGTGTTAATTGTACTATTGTTTCTGAAAACTGGGAGTTGATCTTCCACAAGGATACTAGTAGGAGCAGAAAACATGCATGACACTAAGTCAACTCCGTCACATCCGACCCTTTGTGTCCAACCCTGTGTCTGACCCTGTGTGACCCCATGGATTGTGGCCCTCCAGGCTCCTCTGTCCGTGGGATTTTCCAGGCAAGAACACTGGAGTAGGTTGCCATATCCTCCTCCAGGAGATTTTCCTGACACAAGGGTTGAACTCACATCTCTTATGCCTCCTGCATTCGCAGGCGAGTTCTTTACTGCTGAGTCACCTGTGAAGGATGAGGGCTTTCAAGTATCTTAGACAAGGGTAGCCTGGGATGAGATCATAACACATTTTCTTTTGGTTAATTCTACTATTTTAAAAATATGTTCTTGTCAAGCACACAGATAATTCTCACCCGCATAATTAACCATATTCTTCAATTATATGAGCATCATGAGAATGTAAAATCTTTTAAGATATCTTCCTTGAAATATTTTACAAATTTTAGTGTTGAGTATAAGAACGCAGAGAACTATTTTTCTCAGTAGACACATGGGCCATATAAGCTTTATCTTAAATACTTATATAACTGTCTATTTTTAGGTGAAACATCATTATGTATTTTGTTATCTAAGGGAAACTGTTTCTTCTACTTGGAAGAAATGAGATTTTCATATAGGAGGATGGTTCACTGCAAATCTAGGATCATATTTTCAGGAAAGATCTGCTTGGAGAATTTATTTATTGCTCTACCTTGTGACTTTAAGAGATCTAATAACTAATTCCATAAATTAAATGTGGTTTATTTCAACATGGAAAATGTCATGGACAGAGGAGCCTCGTGGGCTACAGTACGTGGGGTCACAAAGACTTGGACACGACTGAGCATGCATACACATGCATATTTCAACTTTGGAATGTATGGGAAATGTCTCTGAAAATCTCTGGGCCAGGTCTTTATAGGCAAATAAGCAATTTCCAGTACATAGGGCTATATAATCATTTTAGTAAATTAATTTCCTTCTATACTCTTGGATTTGGCTAGGTAGATCTGTCTTTGCAATCAACAAATTAGGAGTGCTGGGCTCGGCATTAACTGTCAAAATTGACTCAGTAACATTGAAATTAGTCAATTTCTCTTGGTGTGTTTGGTTACTAATGTGAATTTCCCTACCATTTGCATATCATGAATAATAACTACAGAGAAATACTTGATCCACCCATATTTCCTGGAGGCATGGAAGCTACATATGCTATTTTTCTTGATGTTTGAAGATGTATGTGTGGGTCTTTATCCTCCATCCATACCTACATATATCAATAGAATAGAAGGCTAGGTGGATGGGCACTAAAACATTAAGAATGTGGGGCTGGTGCACTGGGATGACCTGGAGGGATGGTACGGGGAGGGAGGGGGGAGGGGGGTTCAGGATGGGGAACATGTGTACACCCGTGGCAGATTCATGTTGATGTGTGGCAGAACCAATACAATATTGTAAAGTAATTAGCCTCCAATTAAAATAAATAAATTTAAATTAAAAAAAAAAAAAGAATGTGATCCAGAGAGGAACAAAATGAACAGCTGCTGTGTGTAGTTTCAGGGTCTAATCCTGTCCTAAACATTTATAGAGATCCACACTAAGATCCAAAGACTGTTTCCTAGGTGAAATATCATTATATTAATATCTGATTTTCCAATGACAAGTTCACTTTCAGAAAAACATGCCCCGAGAATTTTTAGCATGAGCCTTTTCCCCATTGCTGAAAGGTAATAGTGAACACTACTAAGGGAAATGAATATCATGGGAGTAGCCAGGGAAGAGCTACAAAGGTTGGGAATTAGGAAAAGAAAGGTTAAGGCTGCATATTCCCAAGGGGACACCTCTCTGGATCTTTGGAAAAGGTTAGGGATGCATGATTCTAAAGAACGTGAGCAGGTCAAGCATCTATAAAACGCTACATCGATTACCAGGCAATTTTGGGCAAGCAATTCTTCCCATGTAAAGACATGGGTCACAATTCTAACTACAAAGTTATGTTGCTTTTTTAAAAGTTATAATGTTCTGCTCTACAAGTCAACTAATTAAAATAATTTATACTATGATCACTGATTTCAAAGTTCCATAGGAGATTCAATCAGAGGACCTTTGACAAAACTGAAATTGGAAAAGCCTCTGAATGCATGTTTTCAGATACCTTGACAGGTAGAAAAAAGTCACAGACAGCTTCATACTCACCCGTTTTTTTGTTGGCTGGAAAGCTGAAGCACTCTCTCCTTTGGGAGTCCCACCATTTAGTGGTTGCTCCTTCTATACGTAAGACAGTCTCTCTTTGGGGAGATGATTAACTGTGGCCCAATTAAGCTTAAAAAATATCTCTTTTTACAATTGTTTCCCCTTCTATGCTATCTTTGCAGGTGGAATACCAACAGGACCAACTGACTCTTGACACACACTGATGGAAGACAATGAACATGATTAGAAGTGATAGGAATATGATGGTTGAAAAGAAGAATTGAAATGCAATCCACTACTAAAACCTGTAAGTGGAACTGAAAGAAAGCTAATGAATCCACTCCTAACAGCACCTTTCTCTTTCTGTAAGATAAATATGATTTTGTATGTCTCGTCTATGTAATACCCTTATTTATCAGTTGAAATGCTCGATTTTACTTCTCTTGGCCAAGAGAAACGATGACTACAACCAAAACCAAGTGCCATTGGAGATTTACGGTAAGATCCAGTGTTGTACATGGCTGATTATGAAATGACCAGATATTCCTGAAGTTGTGAAACTATACCCAAGACTTGCTCTGATTATAACTGCCCACTATCAGACAGAGAAAACCATAATCAAGAGAGATTTCATTTCTTGGGTCAGGAAATACTGAAGGAAATCTTATAGGAGCTGATTTACATTCTTGAGAAAGTGAAGTTTTGTCACCATTAGAGAATGCAGGACTTCGTCATCTATTAGAGGATATTTGTTATTTTTCTGATTGCTTCTACAACATTCTCTGATGTATGCAGCACAGACTGGTGAATCTCACTTTGACAGGTTAGGAGCAGGGCTGTGGGATCAACAGTGAATCACGCCCCCTGTGGATAAAACTACGTGTACGGTGATCTTTTTATTAATAGTGAGACCACTGGAGGGAAGGTATATATTAGGAAATGTAATAGGATGACAGTCACCTATCAGAATAGCTTCAGAATTGCAGACAGACAGTACGCTTTTCAAGAAAAGATTATAAGAAGGAAAAACTTAGTGCGCTTATGCCATGAATAGTAAAAGCAAAGTTCTATGAAATCTCCACTGGTAGAAGGCTTGAACTGGAACCTTTGAAAGAACAGAATTAGCTTATAAGAGATTAGAATCATTGGGCCACAGCATTGTGCTGAATAGTTGCTCAATAGTCAAGGCTAGTCTGGTCATTGAATTATCCCTTTTACTGTTACAGTAGTAAATGTTGGCTGCTTATTTTGTGTTAAACCAAAGATTGGGTCCCAGGATACATACTAATTGTTGATCCAAGAAAATTACCTTCACATACGAAAGTGTTTCATGCATGACCATATATGAATATAATGAGGAATTCTAAAGAAAAATTTAAAGACAATTAGATGAATAAGGTATCATTTATCTCAGCAGTCAGACACTGTGCTCCCTTGGGACATTAAAAGCAGACAACGCATGACCAAGGGTTGACATTTGTAAGGTGGTTCCTGGGCATCTATGTTCTTTCTTGTGGATGAGGATACCAATGGCACAATAATACCTTTTGGGTCTTTATTTCTTCAAAACATGAAAACAAAAGATGAAGTAGATGACAATGAGAAGAGAGAAAACATTCCGTACAGAATATGCTGGATCACTAGTGATTAAATCAGAAATCATTAGAAACTTTATTTGTCTGTGTCAATAATGTGTACCATTTATAAGGAACAGCACAATTAGTGCACCTCCCCCGCTAAGCTGTGCACAATACACACACAATAATCAAACAAAAGGAAATAATTTTACATGACTATAATTACTAAAACAACCCTGAACAACTAGAATCGTATTTTCCCTATAACATGAAAATTTAAAAAGCAAACAAACCAAAAAGCTTTGAAATTGAAATTGACCAATGGTAAAGATTTCTTAACATCCTCTGTGAAAATTTGCTATGGGATTATTAACATTCCAAATATAGCTAGAAAGAAGTGCAAAGTCTTTCTAATGTTTAAACAACTCATCTCTCTTGACTATTTACTTGGTGTTTCTAGGCTAGCTTTTCATTAAATAAATCTCCAGAAAAAAATGGGTTAGGATTATGCCACCAGTGCGCTGGGCCATGACAGGTCAGGGCTGAGGCTCCAGGAGATGTGAGAAATTAGAGCTGCAGGGGGCATGGAAAAGTACTGCTGTCCAACAAAGATCAGCTGAAGACAAAAATTGGGATTAATTGGGATTTCTCAGACAGCTGGGTCATCAGCAGGATTTCCTTACTTGGTTTAAAATGGAAAGGTGTACAGATCTGCAAGACTGGCTCAGGATACACAGACTGCTGCCCCTTCCATATGCCTTATACTCTCTCAGTTCAAGAAAATCTTAGACATCTAGGCAAGAGAATTTCAGCAATTGTGTTTTTCTTGTAAGATCAAATTGTTTCCACATGGCTGTGTTAACTGTTACTCAGGGGTTAACTGTGAACCCCCTCAGGATCGGGATCTGGGCTGTCTGGTCCATGGTTAGTCCCCAAGTCCTAGCATAGCACTGGGCAGATTGGGTGGGCACTCAGCATTTCCTTATTCATTCAGTCAGCCAGTGTTTTTATTACATGATGAGTGATTGTGATTACTAAGTGGAAGAAGAGAAAATAAGAAATGAAGATTATTATCAGTTATGTATCTCTGAAACAACACAGAGGGCTTAGGGGTGTCTCCGGCCTGGGATTCTTTATGGATAGAGAAATGTCTGAGAGGGGACCTAAGTCATTCCATTTTTCCTCATTTGTGGACTCACAGCTTTGGAATGTTGGGTTTATCATGCTCTTTGATATTGTGAAATAGAGCCATTCCGTTTCCAGGATTAAAAACCTCCCAGAGCAGTCCTAGGAGAGGCACTAATCATCTCATTTAATCACTTCCTCCTCAGCCCTCCGTAGAGAAGACACACTTTGAAAGGCCTGTTGCTCACTGTGGCTTCTTTTCTCCTCAGGAACTGCAGATACTATCAGAGGGGTCTGGACAGTGAAAAAAATGGGGCTCTGAATAGCCTTTTACATAAAAAAATAAAATGAACAAACCAGCACTATCTACCGTCTGTGCCAGACAGAGCAGATGTGAAATAAATACTTTTGGGGCAGGGGTGTTCCAGGAACGGAGGCTTTCAGAGCCCAGGCACATCTAACGTATCCCCTTCTCTACACAGCCCTTCTCCTTGGCCTTCCTGAACCAACAGGTGAGTTTTCAAGGCTTTGATATGCACCACGCGGCTAATTTTCCTTGAAGATACTTTGTCGTGTGCCCGCTGTCCTCTCAATAGCTTTAACTCCCACGTAACAGTTATTGTTTCTTAGAAATGAACGTGCAGATCCATGAACAATAAGCCATTTTCTCCTTTTATCCCTAATCAAACTCAATAACAACACAAAAGTTACAACTCAGGTGAAAAGAAAACTCACTCACGTCTTCAATGTCCAATCAATGTCGCCAAATGGGAGAACAGTATATGCTATACTCTACTATATACAGATACGCTTTGTTTTGTTGTATTTTTCATCCATGCACTGTGTAACAGGTATCACAACAACATTCCCAAACAGGCAGATGAAAGAGGAGCAAATGTTCCATCATGACTGGAACAGGAGTGTGCAGGCCACAGGTGCCTTGGAAAACAGAACTGATGGACAATCCCAGGCAGTAGCAACATGGGGCACAGACTGATGCGAATGGGAAAGGATGGTGTGCTTTTTGAATGGAGTTATTCTTCCTGTTTGTACGAGGGGTAAAGGGCAGGAGAAGGGGTTTGGGATGGGAGGGCTGGGGAATCAGCGGGTGTAGAACATCAGAATCAGGGCCTTGCTAATCACAGTCCAGCGCTGAAGAGATAAGAAAGGACTTTGTGCGTTCCTGGGAATCTAGGCATGTTGTTTTTGTACCTGTTGAACAAGGGTGCCAGGCCTAGTATCTTTAAATATCAGACTGTATCTAGAACCATGACTCTTCTTGGCTCCATTCCAGCTCCCCTGTTTCTTCTTGGAGGGAGCTTCACCTCTGCTCCCACTCCAGAGATAAGCATGAAATTTAGTAATATGGTGAAGACATGCTTCTTTCTTCTTCCATGCCCGTTTCCTTTCTTACTCCAAAATAATTTTTAAAGTTTTTGGGCAAAGGGAGAGTCATCTTCCTGATTTCCATTTTTACCATTGAGATTGGACATCACCTCCCACAAGAGGACCACAAACCCTGATCTTCCCCCTGCAAAACCAAAACCAAACCCTAACATCAACCACCTCCCAACCCCGACCCCAAACAAGCAAAAACAGAAAACAAATCAAAGACTTAAGGATTTATGAACCCGGGGAGAACACAGCCCTTCTGGGCTGAGCTGCAAAGATGGCCCTGCCTCCATGCCTGGTTCAACAAGACGACGCCCCTGGGAACGGGAGGTGATGCCTTCTCTCTCCGGCCCTAGCACAGAGTCTGCTCTTGAAGCTGGATTCCATCAGCAGGTGGGTGGACATGACAAATGCCAGTTTCCTCTGTTCATTATACATAATTTTTATGTATATATATATATGTATATATATATATAAATTTACTACATCTGATTGTTCCTTTAGAAGCCTTTTATGTGGCAGTAGGCCTCCAGGGAGGAGAAGAAAATGTACAAGAGCCACAGGAGCACAAAGAGGCAGGATGTGAGGAGCTTGGCAGTCCGGGGCCCACCCAGCTCACCTCCAATTTCTGGCCTCCGCCGATACAGCAGCACCCCCACATTGATGAAAGCAAAAATGGTGAAGAGAGTGACAGAAAAAGCTAGCGTGCCAGGGGACACTTTGAACTGTTCCCCGTTGGCCGCGTGGTAGATGGCGGCGATGGACCAGGCCACACCGATGCCCAGGAAGACGTTCACCGCGTTGCTGCCTGTGACGTTACCTATGGATGCGTCCGCATACTGGTCCTGGGTGGCGGCCACTTTGCTTGCAAATGTGTCTGAGGAGGAAGAAAAAAAAGACAATGCGCGATTAGCCACTTACAGAGGTCTGTCTGTGGAGTGCTGGAAGCTGCAGCCGTGTACTCTGGAATCAAGCCTTCGGTGGAAACCCTGAGACCAGGACAGAGCTTTGTTCGCTCAAGTCCCAGTCTGTATCGTCAGAACGAGAGGATCCCTAGGTAACAGGATTCGAGGGCTTGGTGGTGGGCGAGTTATAGGCGACTTTGGTCAAGTCCTTTTCCCCACAGATACCACAGTTCTTTGTTGATGGTAACAATTCTACGAGGGTAGTAAACTCGAGAGGTAAGGATGGTGGGCTCAGAGAGGATAAGTAAATGGGTGCAAAATCACGCAGCAAGGAAGAAGCCACATTAAGGCCTGAGCTCAGGCCTTCTGCCTTCAGAAAATGCTTGTTCATTGTATTATCTCACCTTTCCCTGTGCCTGGCGTCCTAATAGGCAGCCTCAAAACTCTTTGTTTACCAATAATCACGAATGCATCTTTTCTCTGAGGCTAGGGAATTCACACATTTTCTTTCTCTACAAGGAGTAGGACAAAACTGACTTAGACTTGGTGAACAGAGCACAAGGGTTTAGTGCTCATTTAAGCCAGAGGGTTTCAAATTCTTCCTTTGCAAGTGAGTATGTGACCCCAGGCAGTTAATTTTTAGAGATTCAATTTCCTAATCTGTGAAATGAGGATAGTAATGCTCACTTTAGAGTGCTTTTGTTAAAATTGAGCTATTAAATGTAAAATGCTTATGTTTCTGGTACAAAGCAAGGGTAGCTATTTTTGTTGTTTTGGGAAGACAACATGAATGGAGCTGCCCAGATCTGTTTATTAAAAGGTGAGGTGAGGATGGATCTGAAATAGCTCCCTTTATTAATAATGTAACAGGACCTGTAAGATATTCAACTTCCTTTTCATATGATCACTGAGTTACTGATATCAAAGTCCTTTCAGCTACCTCTGCAAAATATGTTGCACAGTCAATTTAGAATAAATATTAATAACTGTCAAATTGCACTCACATTCGCAAAACCAGCAGTGGCAGGTATGCTATTACTACAGGGTATCATGGTCTAAGAATATGTGTAGGTGTGTGATATCTGGATGGCTTTCTCCACTCTGTTGCTACTCCAACAGTGTGTGTGCTAAGTCGCTCAGTTATGTCTGATTCTTTGCGACCCTATGGACTGGAGCCCTCCAGGCTCCTCTGACCATGGGATTCTCCAGACAAGAATACTGGAGTGGGCTGCCAGGTGTCCTCCAGAAGATCTTCCCAACTCAGGGATCAAACCCATGTCTCTTACATCTCCTGCAATGGCAGGTGGGTCCTTTATCACAAGTGCCACCTGGGAAGCCCAAGCTCCAATGGGGATGATACATAAAGCGTGTTTGCTTACATAAGCCTGTAGATTCTTGTGCTTTACCATCGGAGAGAGGTTATTTAGGCTTCTCAGAGGCTACTGAATCTGCAGTGTCACTTTCTTTCTGAAAGGGAACTGGTTAACCTTGAGGGTCTGTGGGATGGACCCACAGATAGATTCTGACCTACGTTTTATAAAGAGGCAAACTTCTTACTCCGTGCTACCCATATTACTTAGATATGTTTTCAGTTTTTAACGGGTGGATAATTGCTTTACAATGTTGTGCTGGTGTCTGCCATATAACAATGTGAATCAGCCATAGTTACATGGATATTTTCACTGAACCCTCAATCTAAGCCTTGTAGAGTAGACATTATTATTCCATTTTTACAATCTGGGAAACAGTGATGTTGTGATAGTCTGCCTATTGGACAGGGTGTCTGTCAATAGAGCAAGGATTCTGAAACTAAATGTTTGATTTCAGAGCCATTCTCAGCCTACACCTTGCTTTCTCTCCTAGGAAGGCTCACATTTTCCTCTTCTCAGTCCCTTTCAGGCTGTCCCGTTCCTTCCACTCAGAAAACTTGAGACAGGTTTCCGCAGAGTACTCTTTCCTGTACCGGTGAGAACTAAGAAGGAGGTGTAGGCAGCTGGCTATCCTGTCCTGCTGGACCAGTGCTACATGGTACACTTGAGATCACACACTGCAGCCTGAATCAGGATCATCACGGAGGCCGGCGAGTGAAAGCCGAGTGAGACAAATCTTCGTCTCTTGCAGTTCATTATTAAGAATTATTAGGAACTGCCACAGCAGCAGCCTCAAAAAAAAAAAAAAAGTCACTTGGCTTTTAATTTTCAAGGACAGACAGCTGAACAAGGAATGTAAATGAACAGAGTCCAAGGCGGGAGACAGCCCCTTACAGCTCAGCTACTGCCGAGGAACACTCGAGATGGTATTCTGTGCTGACATGTCTGCTGGTGGTGGCTAGTGATGCGGGGCCTTCGCCTTCCTCTCTTGCCCCCTCTGCCATGCTGCAGGGATGGGGACCTGGCATCCTTGGCCTGCTTACCTCCCTTGGCACATAGTATGTGGCACTCTAGGCTTCCTCGGTGCCCCATCTCCATTCGACAGCATCTCTGCTGCTGTGCCAGAAGTGAATGAGGCACAAAATCAAAGATTTTACTGGGCCTTCCTGGGTCTGCAGGGATTTCTTCTCACTCAAGTCATTTTTTCAATAGCTCATTAATGTGAATAGCGCAGCAGAGTCCTAATAATAATAGGTTCCTGTTTATAAATGCCTCTGAACGTTAGCAACCCAAGTGATTAGCTTATATCACATAAATGAAACATGTTTGGGCCTCTGAGCCAGGTAGGTTTTACTTACTGGAATTATACATCAGATCTTTGTTTTGCAATTCAAAAGCTGTATAAGAAAATTGTAGAAACATATGTAAATCCAAACTATTAGCTTTAATTTCAACAGAGACAACTCTGTTTTCCAAATGAAGTGTGATGGAATCTCCCCAAACCACCTTCTCTCATCACTGCTTAGCGCACAGAGTGGCATACCACAGACTGTAGATGAGGTCCAGCCAAGCCTGGCCCTGAATGCCAAGCCCAAGACCCGTTTGTGGCTGAACAAGGCAAAAGCCATGCAAATGCCATTCCCGGGGGTGATATCCAAACAAGAACTGTTGCCACAGAACAGGCATATTCAGAACTTAGACTGTTAAATACAAACCAAAGGAGTCAGATATCCACTGTGACTGCTACAAACTAATTGTTAATGATAACTTATATATGGGTTTATAACTATACCTACATAATAGGAATTTTTATTTCTAATTCTCACCTTGAATTCTAATACATTTAAAGTTAATTGTAGAGTTTTAGACTTTTGATTCTGCCTCCTTGGTCCCTGTAACCGTGAATCACTAACAGGAAAGATATGTTTGGGAGGCAGTGTGGCTGGAATTAAACCACACATTACAGAGTCAGGACATGATTGTTCTCTGCATCTGGCCTTTGCCAAGTCACTTGGTCAATACGCAGGACTATGTCAACACACTCCCCTTTCTTCCAGAAATCATTTTTTTAACTGAATTTCTCCAACTTTATCACTACCTACAGACTAAGCTTTAAACATTTCTTCTGTAAAAGGGATAGTTCTCACAACCCTGCAGGTCACATGAAGGGTTTCTGTGTTTTGTATAGTTCCACCCTGAAATGATTTATCTTTGCCTTGACTCTTAGCATATGCTGGGGGCCAGCTGTTCAACTCTCAAGCGGTCTGTGCTCAGGAACTGACGCTGACAGTGATTCTGACTGAAGTCCAGCCTGCTTATGGAGGCAGGGTTGCTGTCTCCCAGCACCCGTGAATTATTGACAACATGAGGGGCTCAGAGCCTCCTCATAGTAGTGACAGAAGTCTCATCAAGTGGACATTCTGGGCTCTTCTATCTGTGTGTACTCAGGGGTTCTGGTTTCCTAACTTTACTGTTGGGTGGTACATAGAATATATCACAATACTCAATTCAGATAAATGATTTTGGTGGGGTTTTCTTTTTTGCAGGAGTCTATACATGTCTACCCTTAAACCTGACTAGTGATGACAATATCTCCTTTTAAAAGAATAAATGACCTAATGAAATATTCAAAGTGATGTCTAGACCTGAAGATTTTGCCAGTGATGAAACTGTGCCAATATTTGTGAAGTTAAACCACACAGCACAGTCATTGAGCTCTTAAAAAGAGGTAAGAAATGTTGGCACGGTTATTGACTTCAAATCATGTACGTGACTATATGAGTGTAGCCATGGAATAGCTGGTGGCAGGGAGGACTGTTTTAGATACTGCTTAATGTCAATCAAGTGTGGACTGAAAATGCAGGGAGATCCTTGTTTTGTGTTTTTAAAGATTTGGGGCTCTACCGTCCACCCAATTAATCAGACTCTCTGAGAAAAAGACACAGGGATATGCATTTTTATAAATGCTTGGGTGAGTTTGATGGAGGTGCTGGGGCAGCCTGGCATGAAGTCCCCCATCCTCTACTTGTGCTGTGCTCTCTTTTAAAAAACCCAGCTCAAGCATGGCAACTATGAAAGGCCAAGGAACGAGGGAAATTTCCTTAAAATTAGTTGAATTCTGGCTGTTTCACTTGCCACGTAAGAAGTTTACCTACTTTATATGGTTGTGAAGGAAATGAGTTAACATGAACAAGAACAGGGCCTAGTACTTAATGAGTGCTCAATATTAGTAATTATTTTTATAATACACCAGAGCCAGATCCCAAGAGAATCCATAAGTGGTCCAGAATTCTGAGTTACTATAATGATTCTAAACTTCTGGGGAGTTATAACACCCTTTAAAGACATATTAACTTTACAGTCCTAGGTATTTAAAAATGTGGTAGAACATAAAATTATTCTTAAAATCAGAGATTTTTATTTGAAAATTCCATATAACCTAAGTCATAAAAGGGCTGCCTTTGTGGTTCAGATGGTAAAGCATCCCCCTGCAATGCAGGAGACCCAGGTTTGATCCCTGGGTCAAGAAGATTCCCCGGTGAAAGGAATGGCAATCCACTCTAGTATTCTTGCCTGGAGAATTCCATGGACAGAGAAGCCTGGAGGGCTATAGTCCATAGGATTGCAAAGAGTCAGACTTGACTGAGTGACTTTCACTTTCTAAGTCATAAAAAGACACTAGAGATCTGGTTTATGGCCCTAATTTTACTAGTGACTGAAAGACATCCTTGCTTAAACAACACATATATTCCTCTATTCTTTCCTCTCTTCTGTGTACTTTCTGTTTCACTCTTTTTGTTTCACATCCTTCTTACTCTGCCATCTTGCCTCCATCCTGAATCCTCACAACGTCAATTTTGTTGACCTACATGTGTTTTCTCGACTAACACAGGGAAGGTACCACTGTCCTTACACAGAGGGTGAATCAAAGGAGAATTCAAATGGAAATTTTACTTATGTACTAATTCCTCTGTCACTAAGGACTTTAAACAAGTTTTTGCCTTTGTAATATTTATTTATCCCCATAAATATGAAACCCAAACTTCTTACTTACATACACACACTCACCTCACTGGTTCGTATGAAAAGAAACCTTGTTTGGCATCCAAGTGAAGTTTAAGAGATCAGGGAATTACTGATGTTTGATTGATGTTTGACCAGTTAGAGGAATTATAAAAACTGACAAAGGGAAAAACACTTAAAATTTCTAGCCATAAAAATTTGTCCCTGAAAAAGAAATGGACACAATGACACTGACTTTTAGAAGAGAAGAAAAGAGGTAAGTCACAAGTTCAAGAGGACTCCTGTTGGCAGGTCAGAACACCTGCTTCTACTCATTTTTATCACCAGGGTAGCTTCGGAAAAATACCAGATTGTGAGCTCCACTCTGGGTTTCTGTTCCCTTGGTCTAGAATGCAGCCTGAGCACTGACATTCGTTAAAGCTCTCCAACTAGACTGAGACCCACTAACCAACTATGCAGAGCCTTCGATTCACTCTCTGTGTAAGGACAGTGGTACCTTCCCTGTATTAGTCGAGAAAACACATGTAGGTCAACAAAATCTATGTTGTGGGGATTCAGGATGGAGGCAAGATGGCAGAGTAAGAAGGATATGAGCTCACCTCTTCTTAGGAAAACACCAAAATCACAATTAACTGCTGAACAACTATCAACAAAAAAATGCTGGGCTCTAACAAAAAAGATATCCTACATCCAAAGACAAAGAAGGAAGTCCATTACTCTGATGGTAGGAGGGCACGGTTGTGATAAAATCAAATCCCATGCCCACTGGGGGAGGGGTGGTGTGAGCCAAAGACTGGAAAATAATTATATCACAGAAGTTCTCCCACAGGAGTGAAAGTTCTAAGTTCCACATCAGCGTTCCCAGCCTGATGGTCTGGCAACAGGGGTGGAGCCTCCCGAAAGTCTGGCTTTGAAGGCCAGCAGTGTTTGATCACAGGACTTCCACAAGACTGGGGGAAGAAGAAACTCCACTCTTGGAGGGTGCACACAAGGTCTGTGTGCACCAGGACCCAGTGAAAAAAGCAGTGAGAGCCTGGGCCAGACCCACCTGCTAGTACTGGAGGGTCTCCTTCAGCAGAGGTAGAGGCAGCTATGGCTCACTAGGGAACAAAGACACTAGCAGTTCTGGGGAGTGCTCACTGGTGTGAGCCCTCAGGGCAGACCACCATCTCTCACCGAGACCTGGCCCCACTCAACAGGATCCCGTTCTAGGACACCTCAGGCCAAATACCCAACATGGTAGGCACACACCCCCTACTCAGCAGCAGACAGCATGCCTAAAGTCTTCCTGAGCATGTAGCTGCCTGCTAAACCCCTTGACATGGTCCTGGCCACCAGACAGACAAAACTCAGTTATACCCAGCTTGGGGGAAGGCAAAATCACTTCAAATCACTGAATGATATAACCTAAATGAGATAAAAGATAATATAGAATACATAAATATTATTTATGCCTAGCACACAGGGGAACTACATGATAAACTAAGAAAAAAATTCCCTTTCTGGTCATAAAAGTTTTCATTCTCATTTTCTGATGGTTTCTATTCCTTTTGACATTTTGAGAGTTGATTTCAGTGTAAATAATAACTTCCTGCATTTTATACCAACTTTCAGTTTACAAAGCACTCTGAAATCCATATTACTTAATCCTCTTACGAGCTCCCTAAATTGTCATGATTATGCCTATTTTACAGGCAAGAAAAGCATGGCTGAGTCAAGAAGTTGATTCCAACAATAACATGAATAATGGTTAGAAGTTCTGTTTCCTGAATTCAGTTCTAAAGTTCTTGTTTCTAAAGAAAAGTCTCAAACCTATCCTTACACCTAAAGCAACTAGAGAAAGAAGGACAAACAAAACCCAAAGTTAGTAGAAGGAAAGAAATCATAAATATCGGAGCAGAAATAAAGACAAACAATAGCAAAGATCAAAGAAACTAAAAGCTGGTTCTCTAAGAAGATGAACAAAATTGAGAAACCTTTTAGCCAAAATCATCAAGAAAAAAGGGAGAGGGCTCAAATCAATAAAATTAGAAATGAAAAAGAAGTTACAATGGAAGCCACATAAATACAAAGGATCATGCGACTATTACAAGCAACAATACACCAATAAATTGGACAACCTAGAAGAAATGAAAAAATTAGGTACAATCTCCGAAGACTGAACCAGGAAGAAATAGAAAATATGAACAGACTAATTACAAGCACTAAAATGGAAACTGTGATTAAATTCCCAACAAAAGTCCAGGACCAGATGTCTTCACAGGCAAATTCTATCAAACATTTAGAGCAGAGTTAACACATAACCTTTGATACCCTTCCAGAAAATTGCAGAGGAAGGAGCACTTCCAAACTCATTCTATGATGTCACCATCACTCTGATACTGAAACCAGATGAAGATACCACACACACAAAAATTCAGGCCAATATCACTGATGAACATAGATACAAAAAATCCTAAACAAAATACTAGCAAATCAAATCCAACAAAACATTAAGAGGATCATATACCATGATCAAATGGGATTTATCCCAGAGATGCAAAGATTTTTTCAATATCCACAGACTAACTAGGGTGAACTACCCCATCAACAAATTGAAATATAAAAACCATACGGTCATATCGATAGATACAGAAAAAGCTTTTGACAAAATCCAACACTCATTTGTGATAAAAACTTTCCAGAAATTGGGCATAGAAGGAATGTACTTCAACATAATAAAGGTCATATATGACAAACATACAATGAACATCATACTCAATGGTAAAAAGCTGAAAGCATTTCCTCTAATATTAGAAATAAGATCAGGATGTGCACGCTTGCAGTTTTATTCAACATAGTTTTGGAAGTCCTAGCCATGGCAATCAGAGAAGAAAAATAAAAAGAATACAAATTAGAAAAGAAGGAAGACCTTCACTGTTGGCAGATGAAATGATAGTAGACATAGAAAATCCTAAAGATGCTACCAGAAAACTACTGCAGCTCATCAATAAATAGTGAAGTTGGAGGATACACAAAGTACAGAAATCTCTTGCATTTCTATACACTAACAACAAAAGACCAGAAAGGGGAATTAAATAGTCCCATTTACCATAACATCAAAAAGAATAAAATATCTAGAAATAAACCTATCTAAGGATGCAAAATGCTTGTACTCCAAAAACTATAAGATGCCGAAAGAAATGGAAGATGACACAGATGGAAAGATATACCATGTTCTTGTATTAGAAGAATCAATAGTGTGAAAATGACTATATTATTCAAGGTAATCTACATAGTCAATGAAATCCCTATCAAATTATCAATAGCATTTATTTACATGGAACTAGAACAAAAAGTCTTAAAATCTGATGGGGACACAAAAGACCCGAAAGCCAAAGCAATCTTAAGAAAAATGGAGCTGGTGGAATCAGGTTCCTTGACTTCAGACTATGCTTCAAATCTACAGTAATCAATACAGTATGGTACTGCACACAAAAACAAGTATATACCAACAGAACAGGATAGAAAGCCCAGAAATAAACCCATGCAACTGTGGTCAATTAATCTATGTCAAAGGAGATAAGATTATACAATGTAGAAAGACAGTCTCTTCAATAAATGATGCTGAGAAAACTGGACAGCCACATGTACAAAACTGAAATTAGATCATTTTTTACCACTATATACAAAAATAAACTCAAAATGCATTAAAGAGCTAAATGTAAGATTGGATGCTATAAAACTTCTAGAGGAAAACATAGGCAGAACACTCTTTGACATAAATCACAGCAATATTTTTTCAAACTATCTCCCAGAGTAATGGAAACAAAACCAAAAATAAACAAATGGGACCTAATTAAATTTAAAAGCTGTTGCACAGCCATGTGCAAAACAAAATGAAAAGCCCACATAATGGAAGAAAATATTTACAAATGATGTAACTGACATGGGATTAATATTGAAAATTTATAAACAGCTCATGCAGCTCAATATAAAAAAACAAACAACCTAATCAAAAAATGGGCAGAAGATCTAAGTAGACATTTATCCAAAGAAGACATACAGATGGCCAAGAGGCACATGAAAAGATACTCAACATAGCTAATTATTAGAGAAATGCAAATCAAAAGCACATTAAGATATCACTTTACACCAGACAGAATGGTCATCATCAAAACATCTACAAACCAAAAAATGCTGGCGAGTTTGTAGAAAAGGGAACCCTTCCACCCTATGGGTGGGAATGTAAATTGGTACAGCCGCTATGCAGAAACATATGGAGATTCCCTAAAAAACTAAATATAGAGCTACCAAATGATCTAGCAATCCCACCCCTGGGCATATATGCAGAGAAAGCCATGGTTCAAAAGGATACATGCACCCCAGTGTACATTGCAGCACTATTTACAATAGCCAAGAAACGGAAGCAAACTAAATGTCCGTTGATGGAGGAACAGATAAAGAAGATGTAGCATGTACATACAATGGAATATTACTCAGCCACGAAAAAGAATGACATAATGCCACTTGCAGCAACATGGATGGGCCTGGAGATTATCATACTAAATGAAGTAAGTCAGAGATAGACACATATCATATGATATTGCTTGTATTCAGAATCTAAAAAAAGAAAAAATACAAATGAACTTATTTACAAAACAGAAAACAAACTTATGGTTACCAAAGGGGAAGGGTGGCAGGGAGGGATAAGTTGGCAGTTTGGGACTGACATATACACAATGCTAGATAACCAACAAGGACCTACTATATAGCATATGGAACTTGGCTCAATATTCTGTAATAACCTAAATGGAAAAAGAATTTGAAAAAGAATAAATACATAACTGAATCCCTTTGCTGTACACCTGAAACACTGTTAATCAACTATATTCCAATATAAAATAAAGAATTTAAAAATCAACATTTTGTTACTGGATAAATTACTTTTCACTTTGATATTGTTAACTTGAACGTTTGCACTTTGCAGGGTTACCCCTGGAACTTAGTTTTCCTATGATGTATCTGAAATCCTGGTATATTTCAAGTTCAAAGAAAGATTAATTCTAATTAAAATAGAGAAATATTGTGTCTATTCTTCAGGGAACACAAGGCAGAGAAGAGAACGAACAACAACCAGCAGTACTATTTAATTTGCTTTCCAAACTGTAATTTGATACATGTTCACAAAAGGAAATGGTTAACACTCCACATACACATACTGGGAACATACAGTTCCATAATAGGATTATTTTTCAGAACAATGTTCATGAATGTTCAACAGTGGGTTCAAGTTTCCCCTTCCTTCTTCAAGCTCCTAGCTTCATGGCATTTGCTAAAATTTTCTAAAGTCTCTGATTCTAATTCTTGATGTTAATAGAAGCATTTTGAACCTTCCAAAGAACTCTTGGTTTCCCTGAGATGGGGCTCTTGAATTTCTCAGTCAGTGTTGCCTTCTCACTCTCAGTCCTGAAAAGAACCCTGAACCAACTAGCTGGTTGTAGAGCAAATAAGTTGTGTTCTAACCTGGCTGTCTCTTGCTGCTGTTGCTAAGTTGCTTCAGTCATGTCCAACTCTGTGTGACCCCATAGATGGCAGCACACCAGGCTCTGCCATCCCTGGGATTTTCCAGGCAAGAACATTTGAGTGGGTTGCCATTTCCTTCTCCAATGCGTGAAAGTGGAAAGTGAAAGTGAAGTCGCTCAGTTGTGTCCGACTCTTAGAGACCCCATGGACTGCAGCCTACCAGGCTCCTCCGTCCATGGGATTCTCCAGGCAAGAACACTGGAGTGGGGTGCCGTTGCCTTCTCCGGGGTGTCTCAGAATTCTGTCCATGGAATTCTCCAGGCAATACCTGCATTAATATGGTTCTGGAGTGGATCAGATTATGTATGCTGGGTACCCTGAGAGTTCTGCTTGTTTGCTCACCCAAATAAAAAGGTTGATGCAGATGATAGTGGTGGACATTCCAATGTGTGTCTGATCAAGTAAGGGGTTACAAGGTTGACTGACTTAAAGGAAGTCTCCTTGCGCTGGTCAACCAGCAGCTGGATGATGAACATAATTATCTGACAGTTTCCAGTTGGTGCATGTGAGATAATGGTTCCACTTAGCATGGAGATATTTAGTAAGCTGAGGCCACTATGAGTGGCCAATTTGGGCACCTGAGCCTGTGTTACTTTGGTAACGACTATTGCTACTGAAGAATACCAGTCCTAGTAACTGGTCAGCATGCTGCTGCTGCTGCTAAGTCGCTTCAGTTATGTCCGACTCTGCTACCCCATAGATGGCAGCCCGCCAGGCTCCGCTGTCCCTGGGATTCTCCAGGCAAGAGTACTGGAGTGGGGTGCCATTGCCTTCTCCATCTGGTTAGCATAATATATCTAATTATGGCAGTAAGGAGCCTAAACTTAAATAAGTGAAAGTGTTAGTCATGTCTGACTCTTTGCTACCCCATGGACTGTAGCCCACCAGGCTCTTCTGTCCAGGGAATTCTCCAGGCAAGAATACTGGAGTGAGTTTCCATTCCCTTCTCCAGGAGATCTTCCTGACCCAGGAATTGAACCCAGGTCTACCGCATTTTAGGCAGATTCTTTACTGTTTGAAGCACCAGGAAAACCCCAAACTTAAGTAAGACCTGGCTTACTTTACTTACTCTACTTACTTATTACTTCCATTTGCCATGCACTGGCCATGTGACCTCAGCACAACTTCTCTAAGCCTCTAAAACCTCACCTGTAAAAATGGGAAAATACAAGTCCTCATTTATTTGGCTGATGATTAAAAGAAGTGATGCAAAAAGGCATAGTGTGGTGTCTGGAAATTGGTAGGTATAACAAATGCTAAGTGTTATTATATTCTGGAAATCTTTGTTCTGGTAATAATAAAGGATATGTGGATGGTATTAAAATCTTTTATTATGGTTTCCTTCAGCAAGGTGATTTATGGGTAATAGACCTTATATCCCACTCCAGTACTCTAGCCTGGAGAATCCTAGGGATGGGGGAGCCTGGTGGGCTGCCGTCTATGGGGTCGCACTGAGTCGGACACGACTGAAGCGACTTAGCAGCAGCAGCAGCATCAGACCTTATATAGGATTATAGGAAAATGTGGTTCTGTCCTTGATGTTCAGAAATGATAGAAGAGATAAGGAAAACAATAGTTAACATTTATGTGGCTTCCTAGGTGAGGCACTACACATACATAGATCCTCATTTAATCCACAAACAACCCTTTAATGTGGGTACTATTATTATCCCCATATAACAGATGTGAAAACTGAAGCCCAGAGTATAAGAAATTTGACCACAGTTACACAGCCAGTAACAAGAGGTGAAGCTAGGATTCAGACCAAAAAGGTGTGACTCTAGCTGGAGTGAATGTTCTTAACCACAAGTCTGGCGGGGGGAGGGGGTGGGTTGATAAGGACTAGATAACTGACATACTTTAAACTTGAACATGGACAAAGAGTTCAAAGAAAGTGTACAGAAACAATTATGTTCAACTATGATTGTAAATACATAATGTTAAAACAGCTGATCATTTTGAGAGGTCAATGACTGATAAAACACTTTTTTAAACTCCTTATATTCCTGGCTTCTCCCAGCATTACATTTACACTGTCTACAAAAGTACATAAAAATGGGTTTGAATGAATCTATGTTAAATAATTAAAATTTTTTTAATTTTGAGTCATAATTCTCTTACTTTCATAATAAGCCTTTGGTGACACCATGCCCTTGAGGGTAAAAAAAAAAAAAGGTAAGATTTAGTGAAGCAACATTTTCCAAAGAAAAAAGAGAAGGGCAGATCTGGGACTAAAACAAAAAAGCTGAATTAACTGTCACTTTCCTGAGCCATGCTAGTCTGTTAAGAGAAAGATACACCTGAAACTCCCTTTTTGCCTCAAAAACAGTTCCGAACTGCCCTGCACAAAATAGTGTCCCCCAGTTTGCTTCTCTCTCCCAATCTTCCTTGCATTTGAAACCTGGTTCTTTCTCCTGCGCTTTGTTCTATTTTGGGAACATCCATCTCTTATCTGAGACTTCTCAAATCCTCTCCCTCCTCTTCTCAAGTCCTACTTTAGAGATGGTAAAGCTCAAGGTCCCCCAAGTATCACTAGAGCTAGATATAGCTGAGAAGGATCTGAAAGAAAAACCTGGGAAAAGATGAAAACAGAAATCCTCGCTCTCACCTCCAGGTAGCCTTAATGAGTCACAAAGGAAACTCCCTGTTAGATGGCTTTTGGTGTGATTCTAAGTCTGAGGCTCTAGACAATACACTGACGACCACAACCTGTGTTTTTACCCTGTGGGTGTCTACCAAGCTATTTATTCCACAGAGAAATTCTCTTTTTGAAGAGGCTGCTTTGTGTATTACAAGCTCAGGAGAACACGAAAAACTATTAAAAGTAGGCAAATGGAAAGTGAAAGTCACTTAGTCATGTCTGACTCTTTGCGACCCCATGGACTATACAGTCCATGGAATTCTCTAGGCCAGAATACTGGAGTGGGTAGCTGATCCCTTCTCCAGGGGATCTTCCCAACCTAGGCAAAGGGAGGCAACTCAATAAACGTTAAAGGTCAGTGCACACAACTTCAGCCCAGCCCTGGAGGCAGCAGGTGAGACCTAAGGGGGTTCTAAAAAGTTCTGATAATTGTCCCATTTCTGATTCCTCTTGCCTTGACTTGGTGTAACATTTCTCTCATTAACTCATTCCTATGAATCACATAGTACAAAATGGCATGTGTCAATCAAAAGTTAAAAATCCATAACATCTTTGGTCAAGCAATTCTACTTCTGGGAATTTAGAATTAACTTTACAAATGTGAAAGTTCATGTATAGGGATGTTTAGAGCAGAGATTTTATGTTAGAGAAAAATTAGAAACAACTGAATTTCTTGCAATTTCAGTAAAATAAATTGTAATTTCATATAACATAATATTGTGCAATTGTTAAACTCATGATGTAATGATACACTAACAGAAAAATTTTCATGATGCACCACTAAGAGAAAAAGCAGGTTATATAACAATGTCTAGTATGATTCCATTAAAAAGTGGTGGGTAAATATTTGTCTTTGTATACATATTTTTGTGCAATTTATTTACATATTCTATAATTTTAAAATTTGAAACACAGGAGATCAAGATGGAATAAGAGGACATGGAACTCACTTTCTCCAAATTAATAATTCTCACTTAAAATGAACTGGAAACTGGCAGAAGAACCCCTTTACAACCAAGGCTGTAAGAAAGATACATACATACTCTGGCAGGGAGAGAAGACAAGTGACTGGTTCTAGACCTGGGCCCTTAGAAAGGGCCTCAGGGGAAAAGGAAGATGACAAGAGTAGACCTATGGAGTGAGTAGGTCAAGCCACAGACTGGACATCCCAGATCCTGGGGATCTATGCAGAGGAGAGAGACCCCCTTGCCTGGCTGGAGGAACTGGGTCCGATGGAAAGGCTGGAGAAGCCTGGACACTGCACATGTGCTGACTAGCTCTCGAAGCAGGGCAGAGAGAGGTCTGCCCTGGAGGTTACTAGGTTGCCAAAGACTGTCTCGTTCCACTTCCCAGCCTGAACTGAGCAAGTGATCTGGCCCTGCTTACTGCACACCACAGTGTAGTACTGGATCTGGGGCAGCCAGGAAGAGGGGGAGGACCAGACTGTGGTCACAAAGGTGACCCATGCTGAGGAGGAGCCCCGGGTGGGCAGCAGCAGCACACCAGGAACCACCCAGATCACCGAGAGCTGCCTCTCTACCACAACCAACCTACCAATACATGCTGAGTCCACACGGGTCCTTGCCAGACTACAAGAGTAGTTCTACAACAGGGATGGGGGTGGCGGAGGCAGGTGGCAGTGATTGGCTGTGGGAAACAAAGGGGATTCATACCCAAGGCTGCATCTGAGTGAAGCAGCAGATGCCTACACAGGCTGTGCATCAGACCTCTGTCTGCATACAGGCCCCGCATGCTTCAGCACAGCCCTCTGGGGCAATGGTCCTGGTATAGAGAGAGAGAGAAACAGATACTTGAAGGGAAAGGGGTCAGCTTGAGCCTGACCTCAGGGCTTCTTCTCTAGCAACTTGATTGCTAGACTAGACCCTGACACTGACCCTCACCAGGCAGTGATGGCCACTGAGCAGACAGGAAGTCCTGCTTCACATCTGACATCAGCTCTAGCCCTCCACCCCATCTCCAGCCTTACTGCCTACCAAGGTGATAGCTGCCCGCACACCCTGAGGAAACATGAGACAAGCATATACATAAAATCCAGTCCTCCCACCAAAGGCATTAGGTACATGACTGTAGCCCACCAGGCTCCTCTGTCCATGGAATTCACCAGACAAGAATACTGGAGTGGGTTGCCATTTCCTTCTCCAGGGGATCTTCCTGTCCCAGGGATCGAACCCAGGTCTCCTGCATTGCAGGCAGACGCTTTACCATCTGAGCTTCCAGGGAAGCCCCAGTCTGTATAGGGATCCTCCCACAAAGAACACCACTTCAAGGCCACAATAACTGTTTAACCTAAATTCACAGAGGCAGAGAAAATTAAGCAAAGTGAAGGGTGGAACTATTCAAAACTGAAAGAGAAACAGAAAACCTCTGAAAAAAATAATAAAACAGAAATAGACAAGTTATCAACTAAAGAATGCAAAACACTGGTAATGAATTGAACTAGACACAGCTACGTCAAAAATTGTTAACTGAATTAAGGAAAATAACTGATTGAAACACGATTGTAGCAAGGAACTAGCAAATATAAATGAGACCCATTCAGAAATGAATAGCTGAAATAAATAAACCAGAAACATGAATAACACACTAAGTGATACAGAAGAATACACAAGTGACCTGAAAGATGGAATTATGGAAATCACATAATCAGGATAAAAGAATGAAAATGTTTTAAAAATGAAAGCAATTTGATATCTGGCATAACAGTAAGGGTTCTGACATTTTCATTATATGAATTCCAGAAAAGAAAGAAGGGGATTGAAAATGTATTTGAGGAAATTATGGCTGAAAATCTCCCAAACCTGAAGAAGAAATCAGATACAGGTACAGAATGCACAGAAGATTCCCAACTGCTTCACACTAAGACATATTGTAATTAAAATGGCAAAATTTAGAGAATTCTAAAGATAGCAAAAGAGTCAAATACAAGGGAATTCCTCATAAAGCTATCAGCTGACTGGTCTGCAGAAATTTTGCAGGCCAGAAGAGAGTAGCATGATATATTCAAAGTGCTGAAAGGGAAAAACCTGCAACCTAGAATATTCTATCCAGAAAGATTATAATTTAGACTAGAAGGAGAGAGAAAGAAATTCTCAGACAAGCGACAACTTAGATAATTCATCAATACTAAACATACCATGAAAGAAATGCTGAAGGATCTTCTCTAACTAGAAAAGAAGAAAGAATCTATAGGAAAGGGAAAATCCCACTAGGAAAGGCAAATATATAGTAAGATATGAGGATCAACCCCTTAAATAAATCACTACCTAGATTAAAAGGCAAAAAATTGTAACAGCAACTATAACTACAATAAACAGTTAAGTGATAAGCATAAAGATGTAAACTATGATAATAAAAACAAAATGTGAGAGGAGGGAAGTAGAAAATGTAGATCTCTTGGAATGTGTTTGGACTTACATAAGTTTAAAACAAGTAAAAGTAATTACAGGTCAACATATATGGACCACATATAACCACAAGTCAAAAACCTACAATAGATATTCCAAACACCAAAAAGAAAGGAACACAAACACAATAAAAAAGTCAACCACAAGGAAACAAAAGAACAGAGAATAACTATAAAAGCAACCAGAAAACAACTATTAAAATGGTAGTTAATACAGAATGGGAAAGACTAGGGATCTTTTCAAGAAAATCAGAGATACCAAAGGAACATTTCATGCAAAGATGGGCTTGATAAAGGACAGAAATGGTATGGACCTAACAGAAGCAGAAGATATTAAGAAGATGGCAAGAATACACAGAAGAACTGTACAAAAAAGAGCTTCACGACCCAGATAATCACGATGGTGTGATCACTGACCTAGAGCCAGACATCCTGGAATGTGAAGTCAAGTGGGCCTTAGAAAGCATCACTACGAACAAAGCTAGTGGAGGTGATGGAATTCCAGTTGAGCTATTCCAAATCCTGAAAGATGATGCTGTGAAAGTGCTGCACTCAATATGCCAGCAAATTTGGAAAACTCAGCAGTGGCCACAGGACTGGAAAAGGTCAGTTTTCATTCCAATCCCAAAGAAAGGCAATGCCAAAGAATGCTCAAACTACCGCACAATTGCACTCATCTCACACGCTAGTAAGGTAATGCTCAAAATTCTCCAAGCCAGGCTTCAGCAATATGTGAACCGTGAACTTCCTGACGTTCAAGCTGGTTTTAGAAAAGGCAGAGGAACCAGAGATCAAATTGCCAACATCTACAGGATCATGGAAAAAGCAAGAGAGTTCCAGAAAAGCATCTATTTCTGCTTTATTGACTATGCCAAAGACTTTGACTGTATGGATCACAATAAACTGTGGAAAATTCTGAAAGAGATGGGAATACCAGACCACCTGATCTGCCTCTTGAGAAATTTGTATGCAGGTCAGGAAGCAACAGTTAGAACTGGACATGGTTAGAACAACAGACTGGTTCCAAATAGGAAAAAGAGTTCGTCAAGGCTGTATATTGTCACCCTGTTTATTTAACTTATATGCAGGGTACATCATGAGAAACGCTGGACTGGAAGAAACACGAGCTGGAATCAAGATTGCCGGGAGAAATATCAATAACCTCAGATATGCAGATGACACCACCCTTATGGCAGAAAGTGAAGAGGAACTCAAAAGCCTCTTGATGAAAGTGAAAGTGGAGAGTGAAAAAGTTGACTTAAAGCTCAACATTCAGAAAACGAAGATCATGGCATCCGGTCCCACCACTTCATGGGAAATAGATGGGGAAACAGTGGAAACAGTGTCAGACTTTATTTTTCTGGGCTCCAAAATCACTACAGATGGTGACTGCAGCCATGAAATTAAAAGACGCTTACTCCTTGGAAGGAAAGTTATGACCAACCAAGATAGCATGTTCAAAAGCAGAGACATTACTTTGCCAACAAAGGTTCGTCTAGTCAAGGCTATGGTTTTTCCCGTGGTCATGTATGGATGTGAGAGTTGGACTGTGAAGAAGGCTGAGCACTGAAGAATTGATGCTTTTGCACTGTGGTGTTGAGGAAAACTCTTGAGAGTCCCTTGGACTGCAAGGAGATCCAACCAGTCCATTCTGAAGGAGATCAGCCCTGGGTGTTCTTTGGAAGGAATGATGCTAAAGCTGAAACTCCAGTACTTTGGCCACCTCATGTGAAGAGTTGACTCATTGGAAAAGAATCTGATGCTGGGAGGGATTGGGGGCAAGAGGAGAAGGGGACGACAGAGGATGAGATGGCTGGATGGCATCACTGACTTGATAGACGTGAGTCTGAGTGAACTCCGGGAGTTGGTGATGGACAGGGAGGCCTGGCGTGCTGTGATTCATGGGGTCGCAAAGAATCAGACACGACTGAGTGACTGATCTGATCTGATAAATGATTACTTTAAAAGTTAATGGATAAATTCTCCAATCAAAAGACATAGAGTGGCCGACTAGATATAAAAAAGAGCCTTCCTTCAGGGCTGTAGACACACAGGCTGAAAGTGAGGGGACAGAAAAAGTTATATGTATTAATAAGTGGGTGTGCATATATATACAGCTGATTCACTTTGCTGAACATCTGAAACTAACATAACATTGTAAATCAACTATATGCCAATAAAAATTTTTTTAAAAACTGATACCACAGAGATACAAAAAATAAGAGAATAGTATGAAAAGTTATATGCCAATAAACTGAACAACCTAGAAGCAATGGACAAATTTCTAGACAGAGACAACTTGCCAAGACTGTATCAAGAAGGAACACACAATTTGAACAGACTGATCACTAGTAGTGAAACTGAATTTTTAATTAACAAAACTCCTAGGAAACAAAAGTCCAACACCAGATGGCTTCACTGGGGAATTCTACCAAACATATAAAAAAGAAATAATTCTTCTCAAACTATAGCAAAAAATTGAAGAGGAAAAAACACTTCTAAATCCATTCTATAAGGCCACCACTACCCTGACATCAACATCAGACAAAGACAGTACAAAAAAGAAAATTACAGGCCAATATCTTTGATGAATATATATGCAAAAATAAACAAAATGTTAGTAACCTGAATCCAACAATACATAAAGAGGATGATACATCATGATCAAGTTGGATTTATTCTAGTGAAATAAGGATGGTTCACCATTAGCAAATACATTAATGTGACATATCACATTAACAAAAAGAAGGATAAGAATCATACGATTATCTCAATAGATGCCAAAGCCCAGTTTACAGAATATAACACCCATTTATAAAGAAAAAACTCTAATCAAAGTTGGTATAGAGAATGTTTTTCAACATAATAGGGCTTCCCTGGTGGCTCAGATGGTAAAGAATCTGTCTGCAATGTAGGAGACCCAGGTTCAATCCCTGGGTCAGGAAGGTTCCCTGGAGAAGGGAATCACTACCCACTATCACTACCCAGTATTCTTGCCTGGAGAATTCCATGGACAGAGGAGCCTAGTGGGCTTCAGTCTATGGGGTTGCAAAAGAGTTAGACACCGAACACCTAGAAAACCCTCTGCAGCCACCCCTCCCCTAGTGGGCACTGCAGCTGGGGTCTGCAGGAGGAACTCTGTCCTTCATCTCTGTCTCCAAAAGTGTAATGTCCCTCTCCTGCAGGGCTGGGGGATGAACTAAGACTTCCTCCACTTTCTTGTAGGGGTGAGGTGGTGTGTCCCCTTCCTGTGCAGCCTTTGGATGGAGCCCTGCCTCCACATCCGTGTAATCAGATAGCACTTCTTCCCCACTAAGCCTGCTGCAACAGCCTGAATTTCATGGTTTCCACCTGAACAATAAGGCAACTTTCCTTATTTCCATGGGGTCCCACAGAGCTGGACCTGACGGTGCGACTGATGCTTTCACTTCACTTTCTCAACATTCTCATTTATGACAGACCCACACCAAGCGTACTCATCAATGAAAACCTGAAAGCCTATCCTTAAATTCAGGAAAAAGACAAGGATGCCCACTCTCATCACATCTATTTAACATAGTATGCAAAGTCCTAGCCATGGCAATGAGACAAAAAGAAATAAGAAGAATCCAAATTGGAAGGAAAGAAATAAAACTATAACTATTTCCAAATGACATGGTACTCAATGAAAAATAAATTACATAAAATAATCGATTGTCATGAGAAAAAACAAAACAATGTAAAGTTCAGTATGCACAATTAACATATGGATAAATACTCACTTCAGTGTTAACAGCATTTATCTCTAGGTGGTAAGGATATGAATGATTTATGTCTTCTACCATTTTCTCACTGTTCTTTCAAATTTGGTAAACATACACCCCATTTTGTGATATAAAGGGAAAAACTAACATGGCCCTGAAAAGAAGTTTCTGGTGACTGTGAGATCAATTTCATTCAGTACAGTTATTTAGCTGAGAAGGAATAGAGAAACCTGTCAACATGGTCTTTGGTCCCACTCTTACTGCATACACCCTTGACCCCTTCAAGAGGGGAACAGTATGTAAGATAAAATAATCTTCCTGTGTATAGAAATCTAACTTCAGATTCTTTGGTTGAATACTCTAAAATGACAAATGAAAAATAAATGTAACATACTAAAACTTGAAAGATAGATACAAGAATGCAAATGAATGTTGGGATTATACTTCTTTTGCATTCTTTGCTTATTACTATTTCCTATTATATTTACAAAGAATGTATTTAGTACTTTTGTTATTAAAAGGCTCTTAAAGATACATTAAAACATAGTCTCATCTAAACAATGGAGTCTATCTGGGAAGGGATATATGGTTGATTTTTTTCTGGTTCTTTCAGTAGTCATGGATATGGTACTCAAATCCTTAGATGGAAGGCATCACACATATTATATGCAAATCAGATACATGTAAAGGGTGAGGAAGGGGTATGGAAGAGATGAACAGGATATTTCCTGCCTATCAGGGCCTGACCTAGGGCCCAGAGACAAGAAAGTGCTCAGGACAGTCCATATAGTGAAACAAGAATTCTAAAAAACAAATTTCACCCACTGTAAAAGTCTTCCCAGGGCCAGCTCTGAAGAGATATGTCTGTATTGGTTTCCTTCCAATCCCTCCTGTCAAGCAATGAAGGATGGTAGAGCAAGGCCAAAATCCTCTTTTAATTTTGTATCTTCTGTCACAGCAACATATTTTATTTACTAACAGTTGATTTTATTGACTTCAACCCACAGAATTGCTTTGCATATTCACTGGACCTGACAAATACTTTTTACAAGCTTGTTAAGAGATTTGTACCCTTGAGATGTCTAGGAAGAGTTGTCGGCCCAGGTCTTTCATCATTTGTACTTGGGTCCTTACTAGAAATGTCATTTGTAATGTGAAGACCAGAGAATAAGGGGTAGGGCTCTAAGCTGCGAGGAATATGTGATGAGGCTGAGCTCTTACGTCACGCTTTGTCCTTGTCTCTCTCAGGCACCAACACAGCTTAGTACTTAATAAATGTCTTTTGATAAATAGCTCTTAGGTGTACAACATCTTACAATTTTTGAAGCACTTCCACAGATGTTACACTACTGGTTCTTCTGAACAATTCAGAGGTGGGATGGTGGCTGGGAGGAGTACCATCAGTCCCACTATTTTTTTCAGGGGAGGAAACTGAAGTTCTCTAGGGTGGATGAGCTTTGAATGCAGAAGGCGGGCTTAGAATCCACATTCTGTGATGCCTGTGCCCAGGTCTTCATGCTGCAGTCTTGTTCCTAGGATCCTTGGTCAAATCCTGTTCTTGTGACATTTTACCCCATGCTGAAACCTCACATAATGAGACTGCCCAACTCCCAAGGCTGCTGGGATATCAAAGAGATAATTATACAAATGCACCTTCTGAACAATGAAGCTATTCAAATGTATTACTGTTTTGTGTTCAATGCAATGCTCTGGCCTCATGAAATCATTAATCATTGATACCTTGGTGTGGATCATTTATTGAATATTCCAGTCATAATAGTCAAGTATTCCCTCGAATATTCAAGGCTTCCCTTGTGGCTCAGCTGGTAAAGAATCTGCCTGCAATGCGAGAGACCTGGGTTCAATCCCTGGGTTGGGAAGATCCCTTGGATAAGGGAATGGCCACCCACTCCAAGTATTCTGGCCTGGAGAATTCCATGGTCTGTATAGTCCATGGGGTCACAAAGAGTAGGGCATGACCGACTGACTTTCACTTCACCTCCAGTCATAGTAACACAGGCTGGGACCTGTGACCTTTGCTGCAGTGCTTACACCTGGACAAACATCTCAAGTAACAAGATACAAATAAACTATAAGGGGCCAAAAATAATTATATGCATGTACAGTTAAGGAAAATTATGGACAAGATGCAAAAATATAAAAAAGCCCAAATGCTACTTCTGATAGGCCTGGAGCATAATATATACATGCCCCCAGCCCCCTGCATACAACACCACCAAAGGGGCGGGCAAACCACCCAAATCACCTGTCTGACCCAACTTCTGGACACACCACTACCCTCATCCCATAGAAGGAACCAGCTCACCCTAACTTCAGTGAGTAAGCAAGGGAACCTGTTGTTTGTTCTCTCTGCCCCTTGCTGCAGCAGGTACCCCAGTAAAGCCTTGCCTGAATTTCTTGTCTGGCCTCTGATCAATTTCTGTTGATTGAGGAGGCCAAGAACCGTGGTTGGCAAAAATAACTAACCCAGAATATTTGGGATGAGAGGAGAAAGGTGTTGGGAAGAAACATCCAGGGTACTATGGTCTTATCTGGTCAGAACAGATAGACTGGGGGTGACATGAGAATACTAGCTGCCAGAGAGAAGAGGAAAACAGCAGATAATTCAAAGGCATTATTTGAAGTGGGGTCCAAGGAAAAGCAATACTTTTTCACAGTTTCTAAGATTAGAACTGTCTGGTTAAGTCGGCAAAGGGAGAACCACAGGCTTAAAGATGGGGTGACTTGCCAACTATCAGTGGTACCAGGAGATATACTATCTTATTAAAATACCACCCCCCCAATTCCATGATCCTGCTTTATTTTCTTAACAATATTCATCCTATTGGTATCTGAATATTATCATGTTTTTTAAGTATCTGACTTCACGGGATTCAACATCTGTCTTTTATTAATCCCTCTGACCCCAAGTAGAACAGGTCTTAGCACTTAGTGTATGTTCACTAAATATTTGTAGAATAAATGAATGAAAACAAAGACAGAATGGCTCTGAAGCCTATGTCTTGCCACTACATCATATCACTTCCTTTGTTTTAATTCTTAAAACCTTTGAGCCACAGTATTGCTGCCAATACTGTGCTGGAATCAAGATAGCCAGGAGAAATATCAATAACCTCAGATATGCAGATGACACCACCCTTATGGCAGAAAGGGAAGAGGAAATAAAAAGCCTCTTGATGAAAGTGAAAGTGGAGAGTGAAAAAGTTGGCTTAAAGCTCAACATTCAGAAAACGAAGATCATGGCATCTGGTCCCATCACTTCATGGGAAATAGATGGGGAAACAGTGGAAACAGTATCAGACTTTATTTTTTTGGGCTCCAAAATCTCTGAAGATGGTGACTGCAGCCATGAAATTAAAAGACGCTTACTCCTTGGAAGGAAACTTATGACCAACCTAGATAGCATATTCAAAAGCAGAGACATTACTTTGCCAACAAAGGTTCATCTAGTCAAGGCTATGGTTTTTCCTGTGGTCATGTATGGATGTGAGAGTTGGCCTGTGAAGAAGGCTGAGTGCCGAAGAATTGATGCTTTTGAACTGTGGTGTTGGATAAGACTCTTGAGAGTCCCTTGGACTGCAAGGAGATCCAACAAGTCCATTCTAAAGGAGATCAACCCTGGGATTTCTTTGGAAGGAATGATGCTAAAGCTGAAACTCCAGTACTTTGGCCACCTGATGCGAAGAGTTGACTCATTGGAAAAGACTCTGATGCTGGGAGGGATTGGGGGCAGGAGGAGAAGGGGATGACAGAGGACGAGATGGCTGGATGGCATCACTGACTAGATGGACGTGAGTCTGAGTGAACTCCAGGAGTTGGTGATGGACAGGGAGGCCTGGCGTGCTGCGATTCATGGGGTTGCAAAGAGTCGGACACGACTGAGTGACTGAACTGAACTGAACTGATTGCTTCCAAGCAATGGAAGCCACAGTACTTTTTGCTAGAACCGCTCTAATGGGATATAACTGGGTCTGAATCCTGGCTGCATTACTGCTATACCCTCTAGCTTCTCTTCAACCAGTCTTCCTCTCCTGCCAGTCTGTAGTCTGTTTTCCAGTGTAGTCAGTCATCCTTTTAAACGGAAGATCTGATAATATTGGTCCCCTAATTATTACTGGAGATCAAACCAGTCAATCCTAAAGGAAATCAGTCCTGAATATTTATTGGAAGAAGTGATGCTGAAGCTGAAGCTCCAATACTTTGGCCACCTGATGCAAAGAGCTGACTCACTGGAAAAGACCTTGATGCTGGGAAAGACTGAAGGTAGGAGGAGAAGGGGACAACAGAGGATGAGACGGTTGGATGGCATCACCGACTGGATGGACATGAGTTTGAGCAAACTCCAGGAGTTGGTGATGGACAGGGAAGCCTGGCGTGCTGCAGTCTATGGGGGTCGCAAAGAGTCGGAGACTACTGAGCGACTGAATTGAACTTAATTCTTACTGTCAGGACAAGAATATCTGGTACGGCAGAAGTTATTGACGTCAGGTTCTCGTGTGTGGTTTGTCCCCTTTCTCCCGAAATGTGACAACTCCAGAAGCTTGAATGTAAAGGCAGGCAGTGCCTGGAACCACTTCTAATGCCACTTCACACTGAGTCCCGACTTCCTCTGAGCCGGGGGCCTCTCTCGTTTGACAAGTGGGTTAGTTTAGGGGCTCTGGTTTGCCATATGTCAACCCTCTGAAGCACCACCATGCCTAGAATCCTTCAGAGAATGGCATTTTCACAATCTTTGTGCATGTTTGCAGTGCTTTTTCTTTTGCAACTGTACCTCACGAATGAAGAGGTATAATTAGTCTCTGCTGGGCCCATTTGTGGACCCCAGCGGGGATCATTTTAGTTTGGAATGACAGCAACCCTGCTTGTTATCTCAACTCACATGCTTTTTCTTAAACAGGGATAACCTAATAATAGCTTGAAATTTATGGAGGACCATGTCAAAGAGCCCCCTGGGCTTCAGAGGGCAAAGGAGGGGATGGCGGGGCAGAAAATACCACATAATTTCCTGCTTGTAAACAACTGAACCAAAATAAGCTCTTTTTTCCCTGTGCACAAAACACGGGATTTATAGGTACTGAGTTAAACAAAGGTTATCAAATATGGTCACCAGTGAGATCAGCATTTCTGGATGATGTGTCAGAAAATGTGGCTGAACCATGTAAAGTGTTGTATAGATTTAAATCCTTTTCTGGAATAAAGCAGAGTATAAACAGTCATACATAGCTTATGTTCCCTTCCTGGGAAGAGGCAGGATGTGAGGTCTGTGTGCTAAGGAGCCTTGATGGCGTTCCAGCTGGCATCGTGTATAAATGCCGAGCACCATGATTTCATAGCCAGAATACGCACTATTCCCAACAGATACTAAAATTCTTCTGTAGTCACATGGAAGATCTGCCTTGTAAATTGAGTTAGCATTTCATCTGCCTTTTCTAAAAATACCAGTGGGTCTTAAATTCATTTTGCTGCTCATGCGGTACCCATGACATGGCAATTAAATGATGCTTTTTTATAACCCACAGTTCTTTAAGTTCAGTAACAACATTTTAATAAAAACATGTTATTCTCTGTGCAGGGAGGTCCTGGCACGTGCCTCTGTTCTATAGACCTTGGTCTCTGTTCCTAATGGTTTCCATGGATTTGAAGTGATTCAAGGGGCCTACAAGGTGGCACACTGGATGAGACTAAGAGCTGAAGTTTGCCTCCTTAGCACTGTGTTATGATCAACTGAAGGACTTTTTAATTTTTTATTATTAAATGAAGTGCAAAGAAGGGCAACGCCTAAGAATGTTCAAACTATAGTACAACTGCAGTAATTTCACAATGCTAGCAAGGTAATGCTCAAAATCCTTCTAGCTAGGCTTCAACAGTACATGAACTAAGAAATTCCAGATGTACAAGCTAGATTTAGAAAAGGCAGAGGAACCAGATATAAAATTGCCAACATGTGCTGGATCATAGATAAAGCAAAAAGAATTCCAGAAAAACATTTACTTCTGCTTCATTGACTATGCTAAACTTTAACTGTGTGGATCACAACAAACTGTGGAAAATTCTTAGAGCAATGGGAATACTAGACCACCTGAGAAACCTGTATGCAGGTCAAGAAGCAACAGTTAGAACCGGACATGAACAATGGACTAGTTCAAAATTTGGAAAGGAGTATGTCAAGACAGTATATTTTACTCTGCTTATTTAACTTATATGCAGAGTGTCTCATGCAAAATGCCGGACTGGATGACTCACAAACTGGAATCAAGATTGCTGGGAGAAACATCAACAACCTCAGATATGCAGATGATACCACCCCTAAGTGGCAGAAAGTGAAGAGGAACCAAAGAGCCTCTTGATAAAAGAGAAGAGTGAAAAAGCTGGCTTAAAACTCAACATTCAAAAAACTAAGATCATGACATCCAGTCCCATCATTTCATGGCAATAAATGGAGAAAAAACAGAAACAGTGGCAGAGTTTATTTTCTTGGGCTTCAAAATCACTGCATTTGATGTCGGCAACCATAAAATTAAAAGACACTTGCTTCTTGGAAGAAAAGCTATGACAAACCTGGTCAATGTATTAAAAAGCAGAGACATCATTTTGCCAACAAAGATCAGCATAGTCAAAACTATGGTTTTTCCAATAGTCATGCACAGATGTGAGAGTTGGATCATAAAGCAGGCTGAGTGCTGAAGAATTGATCCTTTTGAACTTCAGTGCTGGAGAAGCCTCAGGAGAGTCCCTTGGATTTCAAGGAGATCGAACCAGTCAATCCTAAAGGAAATCAACCCTGAATATTCATTGGAAGGACTGATGCTGAAGCTCCAACACTTTGGCCACCTGATGTGAAGAGCTGACTCATCAGAAAGGACCCTGATGCTGGGAAAGATTGAGGGCAGGAGGAGAATAGGGCAACAGAGGATTGGATGTTGGATGGCATCACTGACTCAATGAACATGAGTTTAAGCAAACTCCAGGAGACAGTGAAGGACAGGGAAGCCTGGCGTGCTGCAGTCCGCGGGGTTGTAAAGAGTTGGACGCAACTTAGCGACTGAACAACAACAACCTCAAGGTTCATGGTGCTAATTCTGAGTGCCACTGTGTGGTATTTTCTCCCAGAAATCCCTAACACAGAGGTCAAAGTTACTGTTGGCAGAAGGGTTACGAGTTGTTTTAAAAGGCACACAAATTCATATATGCACAAAGCAATGAAGACCAAAAACATCTCACATGCATAGACTGTACATGTCTGTAGAGATTGTGTAATGAATAAAACAAAAATCATAAATCCTACAGACTCCATGGTGCATCCCTAACATTATGTATAACAAGTATAATTACTATCATATAGAGAATCCATGACATTTTTATGCTAAAATTGGTCTTTGTTAAATATTGAGAAAAGACAACTTTGTGCAGTCAGAATGTACATTAGCAGTTATTTGGGGCTGGAGGTGGAAATGGAGATTACCTGTATATGGGCATGAGGGATCTTACTGTGGTAACGAAACATTCTAAAACTGGATCAGGGTAATAGTTGCACAACATAGCAATTTACAGAAAAAAAAATCACTGAATTGTTTACTTCACATACCAATTTTATGGTATGTGAATAACGCCTCAATAAAGTTGCTTAAAAATGCAGTCTGGGGCCTGAATTTGAAAGAAAAAAAAATTAAAGAGTGGCCCTTGAAAACTGTCATTTTCATTATCTTATTTTCAAATGTGCAAAGGGAGAAATGAGAGTCTTCACCTGTACATTGTTTACTGGTCATTCAGTAGAGACCCACACTTCTGCTAACCCCCATGGAGCGAATATTCCTAATATGCTTTCCCTATACTTGATGCTTGCTCTCTTTGGAATACAACTTGAGCTGGAAAAAAGTTTACATTTGTCTGCAACGCATATCCACAACACCAAGTCTTCAGGCACAAAACACACATACAAACACACACACACACACACACACACACGCCCCTCAATAGTATGGTATTCCTGCCAGGTGTTCTTATTTGGCTGACCTAGAGTTTATAAAAGGGCCCAGTTAAGAGTAGGACGAAATATTTTTTAACTCCCTTTCTTACACTGTGGCCTTTGTGGAACTCACTGAAGGCAGCTCGTGTGAAGTTGGGACCCTCATCCTAAGACTGCAAAGCTTCAGGTGAAGCCTGACACACGCTGAGAACCCCTACTCTCTGGACCACCTCCTGCTAGATGACACCCTTTTTATCATCCTGGTCTCTCCCTAGCCTGGTGCACAGGGCCAGGTGCCCATGCAGTGCTACCATTTGAGAAAAATAGAAGGACTGTAATGGCCAATGAAAAAACTAAGAGGACGGAATACAAGCTTTTCTTTTGAGCGAAAGGGATAAAGGATGGAAATAAAATTTTGAAATGAGTCTGTCCCAGACTGGCTTTTACAAAACGCTTTTGGGCCTGTTGCATATACTTTATTTTTATTTAGGATAATAGGCAGTGCTTGTGGCATTTATGGAGCAAATCTTGTGAAATCTGGTGTCAGGCCTTCCTCCGTCTTGCTCTGTCCTTGTAAAGTTTTGCTTTCGTAGGCACCCTTCAATTCTAATGACATCACTCATTCGTGGGAAAGTTCTCTGGAAAGAACAGAGTGTTTTACCCCCAGGCAGCTTCTCATTGGTGTGCGGTTCAGATAAGGTTCCATGGAAAGACATTTGAGTGACTAGGGCTGACCAGGGCTGCTCCCCTGGCCGTGTCCCTGGGTATCTTTGCCTCTTGGCCTGACTACAGATCAGAGGGCCCATTGTCAACAGTCCTGACCTTTGCTGGTGGCCAAGAAACTGACTGCATATTAGAGCATTTGAAAACAAAATATACCTGCCCTTTAGGTCCTCTTGGGAGAACTGTCACCAGGGCCATTGGGAAATCTTGGCTCAGAGTAAAGTAATTCTGTTTTCATTCCCATGTAAGCTGATGTGAAATGTTAACCATCCAATTTAATATGTATACACACTGGAGCTGCGGCACTGTCTCTCCAACTTGCACTGAGTTGAAATGCCAGTGCTTGGAGGGTAAAGCTCACAGTCAGTCAGTGACACTGCAGGAGACAGGAATATATTTGGGGATGTCCATATCATCAGAATTCTTAACAAAGGATAGTAATGAAAATAGGCTCAGAATTTTCTTGGCTTTCTATTTTTTTCAATGGCTGCAATATAGCAGAGCTAAAAATACTGTGGGAATCCTAAACCCATTTATCAGTACATTGAAGTAGAAGGGGAAATAGATCTAACTTTCTTATCAGGTCAACTATATGTAATATCCTGCACTACAAAGGTGTTCTCATATAGTCCTCAACTCTAAGGTAGATTTTCATGTCCCCATTTATGCAGCTTAAGAAACTAAGGCTTTGAGAAATTAAGTAATATGCTTCTAGTAAGCAGGGGTAGGTGGGTTTGAACTCAGGGCTACCTGAATCTAAAGTTCCTGTTCTTTTATACTCTGTTGGTGCATCTTCACTAAGATGGTACTGAGAGAAGATTCTGCATAACTTTTCTGGGATTGAGACTATTAACAGTTAATCTGTGAGCCCAGCAATAAGAACACGGAATCTGTTTAACGTAGAACAAAGAGGAAGAGACTGAAGCAATCTGATTCCTGCTGTCTCCGAGGTAGCTCAGATGACTGGGGAATTCAGAATGGCTGGGTACTATTTCCCCTGAGAAGAGATTTCTTTTGGGTGGGGTGCTATGCTACTCTGTTGCCTTCTGACCCCCTATTTTTGGTTAGGTTGGGACAGAATGAGTATGTGGGTGGATAGGTGTTTTAGACAGTAACCTCTAGAAATTCTGCTCCCAGGGCTCCTACTTCTGCTAAACATTGAAAGTTGATTTCCAGAGTTGCCAGTAGGTCTTTGCAGAACCTGACTGCTGAGATAGTGTCCCCAATATGTCCTTCCTGGGCTCCACTGACCCCAGTGCCTGGGCAACCTTGAAATCACAGGCAGCTTCTAGCTAGAGTCAGAATGACCCAACCTCCCTTGTGGTCACTTAAATTAGCAGCACGTGGCTGTGCTGATGAAGATTATCTTGGCATGCTATTTTTCACCAGCTGAGTCAGAACTGAACATGCTTAAGAGTTTCCAGTCATCTAATTTTTTCAAATTTACATGTAGGAAATGCTAAGAATCTATGAATAGAGGATTAGGTCTTTACTACTTTTTGAAGTTTTTTGAAGCATGGACTCTATGAGGTGTTTGATGCCAGAGAATAATGTAGTATCAGATATCAAGGAGCTTGAATGTAATCCACTGTTGCATATTTTAAAAATGGAAAATACTAAAATTAAGGCAAAAGTGTAATATCCCCCAAATTATAAACTATATGGGAAAGGATATCTGCCATGTTTACTTTGCAACTAAATCCCAGGTGGAATGATAAAGTGGTTAAATACCAGATTTAAGTATTATGAGGTAATATGGATTCCATAACTTACCATTGATATAAACTTGGCCTAAATGTGGCCAAATCATTTTTCTATAAGCCTTAATTTTCTCATCTAACAATTGAATCATCTAAAACAAAGTGCAGGACCAGCTCTCTTCACAGGTGAATTTTATCAAACATTTAGAGAAGAACTAATAACTATCCTTTTCAAACTTTTCTAACAAATTGCAGAGGAACATTCCCAGAGCCAGTCTATGAGGTTACCATCAACCCAGTACCAAGAGCAGACAAAGAGATCACATAAAAAAGCAAACTACAGGCCCACATCACTGATGAACATAGATGCAAAAATCCTTAACAAAATACTACAAACAGAATCCAACAATGTTAAAAGGATCATACACCATGATTGAGTGGGATCCAGGGATGCAAAGATTTTTCAATATATGCAAATCAATCAATGGGATACACCATATTAACAAATTAAAGATTAAAAACCATATGATCATCTCAATAGAGACATAAAAAGCTTCTGACAAAATTCAACACTCGTTTATGATAAAATCTGTCCATAAAGTGGACACAGAGGGAACCTACCTTAATATAATAAAAGCCATATATGATAAATCCATAGCAAGTATCATTCTCAATGGTGAAAAATTAAAAGTATTTCCTCTAAGATCAGGAACAAGACAAGGATGTCCACTCTTGCCACCATAATTCAACATAGTTTTGAAAGTCCTAGCCACAGCAATCAGATAAGAAAAAGAAATAAAAGGAATCCAAACTGGAAAAGAAGTAAAACTGTCACTGTTTTCAGATGACATGATTCTATACACAAAAAAATTATAATGATGCCACAAGAAAACTACTAGAGCTTATGAACAAATCTGATTAAATTGCAAGAAACAAAAGAAAGGCACAGAAACCTTTTGCATTCCTGAACACTAGCAATGAAAGATCAAAAGAGAAATTAAGGAGGCAATCCCATATTCCATGTGTTAAAAAGCATAAAATACCCAGGAATAAACCTACCTAAGCAGGTAAAAGAAGTGTACTTGGAAAACTATAAGAAAGTGATGAAAGAAGACAAAGATGACTCAAACAGATGGAAACATAAACCATGTCACTGGATGTAAAGAATCAATATTGTGAAAATTATTCTATTGCACAAGGCAATCTACAGATTTAATGCAATTCCTATCAAATTACCAATGGTATTTTTCACAGAGTTAGAACAAAATATGAATGGAAGACCCCAAAGAGCCAAAGCAATCTTGAGGGAAAAACTGGAGTGGAGGAATCAGGCTCCCTGACTTCAGACTATGCCACAAAGCTACAGTTATCAAAACAGTATGGTACTGGCCCAAAAAGAGAAATATAAATCAATGAAACAGGATAAAACGTCCAGAGATAAACCCACACACCTAAGGCCCCCTAATCTGTGACAAAGGATGCAAGAATATACAATGGAGAAAAGACAATCTTTTCAATGAGTGGTGCTGGGAAAACTTGACAGCCACATGTATTATAAAAGAATGAAATTAGAATGCTTCCTAACTCTGTACACAAAAATAAACTCAAAATAAATTAAAGATCTAAATGTAAGGCTAGATACTATGAAACTTACAGGGAAATGCAGGCAGAACACTCTCTGACATAAATCATAGCAAGATCTCTTTTGATTCACTGGCTAGTAATGGAAATAAGAAAAATAAACAATGGGACCTACTTAAACTCAAAAGCTTTTACATAGCAAAAGAAACAATAAACAAAAAGACAACCCACAGACTGGGAGAAAATATTTACAAATGATGTGACTGATAAGAGATTAGTCTCCAAAATTTACAGAACAGCTCATGATGCTTAACAGAAGCAAAAAAACCCAACCCACTCAAAAAGTGGGCAGAGACCTAAATAGACATTTCTCCAAAGAAGACATGCAGATAGCCAATAGGCACATGAAAAGATGTTCAACATCACTCATTATTAGAGAAATGGAAATCAAAACTACAAAGAGATGTCACCTCACACCAGCCAGAATGGCTGTCCAAAAAATATCCACAAATAATTCATGCTTGAGAGGGTGTGGAGAGAATGGAGCTCTCCTACAATGTTGGTAGTAATGTAATTGGTACAGGCACTATGGAGAACAGTATGGAAATTCCTTAAAAAATAAAAATAGACCCACCATGTGACCCTGCACTCCCACTCTTGGGCATATATATGGGCAAAAACATGATCTGAAAAGATACATGCACCTCAATATTCATTGCAGCACTGTTTATAATAGCCAAGGCATATTACAAGGCATAGAATCAACCTAAATGTCCATCGACAGAGGAATGGATAAGGAAGATATGGTACATATATACAATGGAATATTACCCAGTCACTAAAAAGAATGAAATAATGTCATTAACAGCAACATGGATGGCCCTAGAGAGTGTCATATTTAGTGAAGTCAGAAAAAAGAAGGAGAAATATTGTATGGCATCCCTAATATGTGGAATCTAAAAAGAAATGATTTCAATGAACTTACTTTCAAAATAGAAACAGACTTTGAAACTTTGAGACTATGGTTGCCCAGGAGGAAAGATGGGAGGAAGGGATGGTCAGGAAGTTTGGTATGAGTGTGTACACACTGCTACATTTAAAATGAATAACCAACAAGGACTTACTGTATAGTACATGGAACTCCGCTCAGTGTTATGTGGCAGTGTGGATAGGAGGGAAGTTTGGGGGAGAATGAATACATGTTTATGTATGGCTGAGTCCCTTCGCTATTTACCTGAAACCATCACAACATTGTTTGTTAATCATCTATACCTCAATACAAAATAAAATGCTTTTTTTTTTTTTTTAAAGGCTTTTTGTTTTCACAGCAAAGGAAGCCATGAACAAAATGAAAAGGCAACCCTCAGGATGGTAGAAAATATTTGTAAATGAAGCAAGTGACAAGGAACTAATTTCCAAAATATACAAACAACTCATGCAGCTCAATATGAAAAAAACAAAACTGAATCAAAAAACCAGAATTTGAAAGGCTGCATGCACCGCCGTGTTCACTGCAGCACTATTTACAATAGCTAGGACATGGAAGCAACTATGTTTATCAGAGAAATAAAGAAGGTGCGGTACACATATACAATGGAATATTACTCGGCCATAAAAAGAAACAAGATGGTACCATCTGCAGAGATGAGGATGGACTTAGAAATTGTCATTCAGAGTGAAGTGAGTCAGAAAGAGAAGAACAAATATCATTTAGTATTAATTATATGTTGAATCTAGAAAAATTGTACAGATGAACTTATTTGCGAAGCAGAAATGGAGTCACAGATGTAGAGAACAAATTTATGGCTACCAAGGTGGGGGATGAATTGGGAGACTAGGATTGATACATACACACTACTATGTAAAACAGATAATGAGAACCTACTGTATACAGCACAAGCAACTCTCTTCAATGCTCTGTGGTCACCTAAATGGGGAGGAAATTTTTAAAAGAGTCAGTATGTCCACTGACAGATGAGTGGCTATAGATATGGTACACATATACAGTGGAATATTGCTCAGCCACAAAGAGGAACACATTTGAGTCAGCTGTAGCGAGGTGGATGAACTTGGAGCCTGTTATTCAGAGTGAAGTAAGAAAGAGAAAAATTAATATTATATATTAATGTATATATATGGAATCTAGAAAAATGGTACTTTTGAACCTTGTAGTGCAGCAACAGAGACACAGATGTAGAGAACAGATATGTGGACAGAGCTGTGGAAGGAGAGGGTGGGCAAGCTGACAGAGTAGTATTAAAACATATGCATTACCAGATGCAGAACAGATAGCTAGTGGGAATTTGCTGTAGGATGCAGGGAGCTCAACCCTGCTTTGTGATAACCTAGAGGGGTGAGGTGGGGGGAAGTTCAGGAGGGAGGGGATATGTGTATACATATAATTATGACTGATTCACATTGTTGTACGGCAGAAACCAACACAACATTATAAAGCAATTTTCCTTCAATTAAAAAAATGTAGAAGTCTAGAAGTCAAAAAAAGAGCGAATATGTTTGTGTGTAACTGATTCACTTTACCACACAGCAGAAGCTAACAAAACACTGTGAAGGAACTATACTCCAATCAAACTTTTTTTAAAAAAAGCTCTTGTTTCTATACCCCTGTGGTTCATATTCACTAACACTGCAATCAGAGGGCAAAGTGAACGGCTAGTATGGCTAGTTTTATATCATGTACATCCTATGGTATTTAAAAGTCTGGAAGTGGTAACTTAAAAATGACAGACGATCTGATATAAAGATTATTTAAAAAAAAGATTCCATGTAGAAAATAGGGCAAAACCTCCAAAACTGTCTATTTCCTTCTCCTTCATGCCTTAAAATCTCTAGGCTAAAATAATTCTTACTTGACAGAACTCAAAGGATAATCATAATACTGGAAGCAAACAGAAGTCAGACAATGCCAGTGGCCTAGAATACCCAATTTTTAAATTGTTCTGGTCCCAAAAGTAAATAGTCAGTAAAGAGAAGATGAAGTGAGCAGTAGGCAAGCTTTGGGCACAAGCCTAATCAAGATATATGAAGAAAGACCAAGACAGGACCCAGGTCAAATTACTCGCAACTCGTCAACATCTCAGAGTTTTCTCTGTAATTAAAGAAGAATGCTTACCTTTATTTGACTTGATTTATAAGGAGCCAGAGATGAAAGGAAAAGGTTCATATTTGGAATCTGATGTATCAGATCAGATCAGTCGCTCAGTCGTGTCCGACTCTTTGCGACCCCATGAATTGCAGCACGCCAGGCCTCCCCATCCCTCACCAACTCCCGGAGTTCACTCAGACTCACGTCCATCGAGTCAGTGATACCATCCAGCCACCTCATCCTCTGTCGTCCCCTTCTCCTCTTGCCCCCAATCCCTCCCAGCATCAGAGTCTTTTCCAAGGAGTCAACTCTTCGCATGAGGTGGCCAAAGTACTGGAGTTTCAGCTTTAGCATCATTCCTTCCAAAGAAATCCCAGGGCTGATCTCCTTTAGAATGCACTGGTTGGATCTCCTCGCAGTCCAAGGGACTCTCAAGAGTCTTCTCCAACACCACAGTTCAAAAGCATCAATTCTTCGGTGCTCAGCCTTCTTCACAGTCCAACTCTCACATCCATACATGACCACAGGAAAAACCATAGCCTTGACTAGACGAACCTTTGCTGGCAAAGTAATGTCTCTGCTTTTGAACATGCTATCTAGGTTGGTCATAACTTTCCTTCCAAGGAGTAAGCGTCTTTTAATTTCATGGCTGCAGTCACCATCTGTAGTGATTTTGGAGCCCAGAAAAATAAAGTCTGACACTGTTTCCACTGTTTCCCCATCTATTTCCCATGAAGTGGTGGGACCGGATGCCATGATCTTCGTTTTCTGAGTGTTGAGCTTTAAGCCAATATACCCAAGTTTTACTCAAGTAAAATGACTGTGTGCTAAAAGATTGCCAATTAAAGATGGTTCCTAGTACAAAAAAGGCTAGGTTCCAAATGTTCCTTCTTACACATTATCCTCTTGTATTTCGAACCTGCATTTCCAGCGAAGCAATGTGATATAGCATGGTTATGAACTTAGGCCAGTCTACTGCAAAGTACCTGTTTAGCACTCCACAAAATATACCTAAAGTTTCTAACAGTTCTGGCCTGAGTTCTGAGTCTTGGAAGCAGAGATTATAGGAGAGAAAAGAATGAAGAAATAATATCTTGCTGCTCACAGTTCCCACCACAGTCACAATTACGAATGAGAAAACATTGTTTCCATTCTGATACGCTTAGTGCTTTGAAATTTACTTTAGCCCTTTCTTACTACAATAACCTACTCAGATATATCCTATTCTTCAAAAATAAGCTACACTATAGAAACAGCTATTCATCTCCCTTGATTCTAACTTTAATTCTTAGCTGTCTCTACAATGTGTTATGAAGAAAGCAATCTGACAGACCAATTCATACTCATGTGTAAATGATTGTACATTAATTTATATATATGGCACACATACACAAACACATGCACACACGTAATTGCATTATTTATATGCTAACTAGGAATCATTCTAGGAGCCAGGGATGTAATAGAGAAAAAGAGTAAGGTTTCTGCTCCTATGAAACATTTCCGTGGGGAGAGTAGGCCAAAGACAATACTCAAAAGCATACTAAAAAGTCCAGAAAGTTATAAACACTCAATATCAAAGAGGGTGACATAACCCAGGAAAACTGGGTGACTACTTCATATGGCATGGTCAGGGAAGGTCTCTTTGAAGAGGTGACGTTTAGGATGAGACATAACTGAAGACAGCCAGTCTTGTGCAAATGAAGGGGAAGGGCATTTTAGACAGCTAGTGAAACCATGAGAAAGAAATGTACTTGGCGCATGAAGGACAGTAAAAAGACTATGCTCAGATGCTCAGTCATGTGCAACTCTGTGGCTCCATGGATTGTAGCCCACCAGGCTCCTCTGTCCATGGGATTTTCTAGGCAAGAATATTGGAGTGGGTTGCCATTTCCTTCTCCAGGGCATCTTCCCCATCCAGGGAACTAACCTGGGTCTCCTGTATTGCAGGTGGATTCTTTACCAATTGAACCACCGGGGAAGGCTGAAAAACAGAGGGCAAGGAGGTAAACAGGACAGACAGACAGGGGCCAAATCATACGGTCTTTGTAAGCCAGAGTGATGCTTTTGAAGTTTATCCTAAGTGAAAGGGAAGACTGAGATTTTAGGAGAAATGCAGTCTGATTTACATCTTAAATCCATCTCTAGAAGAAGCATGGGGATAGATAGGAGGCTACTCTGGGGGTTAGAGTGAGGAAAAACAGTTGCCCAGGCTAGCATGACTATGAGCGAGACAGCTAAGTGGGTCTGATCAACATAGATGGTAGAGGAAAGATCTGCAGCAGTTATGAACACATTCACTGGGGATGAGGACAAAGGAATCAGGAACGCCTGGGAAGATGACACTGTTTTCCAGAAAAAGGCAAGATCTAGAAAGAATAGGTTTGGGTGAAAGATAAAGTACCTGGGCAGTAGAAATCAACAGTTCTATTTGGTATATGGTGCTTTTCAGCTGTGAATTGCACATCCAGTATGGATATAGGAAAGCAGTTGGTATACGAATATAGAACTCAGGGATAAGTTGAAGTTGGGGATTTACACTTGGTATTCACTGGTGTGTCAATGGTAATTAAGACTTGGAGACTGGGACAATGGCCCAGGGGGTGAGCGTGACCAAGAAGAGGGCTGGAGACCCGGCTCTGGTTCACTCCAACATGAGGAGGTGGGAACATACTGTTTTGGAAGTCCCCTTCTTCTCCAGAAAGGCAGCTCTGGGGAAGGGTGAGTCAGGAGAAAAGACTCTTCCTCTATGAACAAGTTTGGATCTTTAAGCTTATACAGGCACACCTGAGGGTTGTCAGGAGTCCTTCTCTGCTGGTAGGTTAATAATAAAATCTCACTACCAGTTGGTATGAAGAAGCTCTGTCTCATCTGCAAAGTCATAAGCTCTTTTTTCCAAGATTTTGACTATGGTAAGAACATACCATTAATGAGATACATAGATATTTAATTCTACCCTGAGTCGGGAAGACTAGTAGTGAAGCTTTTCAATGCTCAAATGCCATCACAATCTAAGAATCTCAGTCTCACAGCAGAGGAGGCAGCGGCTTATCAAACACTAGCCAGGAACCTTTCTACCTTAGGAAAACTGGTAGAATGTCAGCCTAGAGAAAGATCTGGGCTCTAGGACCAATACCAACGAATGGTAGGCTGTAAGTAAAAAGAATCAGTTTTTTTGCCCATAGCAACTGGGCTTTGTCATTTGGGAAGAATAGCATCTTTTCCCCTCTAAGAAGTCAAGCACTTCTCTGAATCATCAGGATTGAAGGATGAAGTCAGAAATATTGAACAAGATGCTGAATGAACAACTTGCAGTTTTCTGAGGTGGGTGGGGGAGGGAATGTCTGTTTATATAGATATGATCATGTGAGATTACCTGTGAATATATTGTTTGGGGAGTACACTGCACAGTTAATATTACAGCAAGTTATAGGAATTCTCCCATTAACAGAGCAAACAAATCTGCTTCCCAGTGGGAAGAATTTATGGTAATGCGGGGAAGACAACTAATGACTCTGCTGTATCATCCCATAGGCTTTCTCACCTCTCGATACCCCTACTTGGGTTCTGCTCTGGTTTTTAAGTGGCAGGACAAATGACTTCAAGCACTAGTGAGTGAAGTCGCTCAGTTGTGTCTGACTCTTTGCGACCCCATGGACTGTAGCCTACCATGCTCCTCCATCCATGGGTTTTTCCAGGCAAGAGTACTGGAGTGGGTTGCCATTTCCTTCTCCAGGGGATCTTCCTGACCCAGGGATTGAACCCAGGTCTCCCGCACTGCAGGCAGACACTTTCCTGTCTGAGCCATCAAGCACTAGGGTTTACTGTAATCCACATTCCATGTCACACAAGAAATTTTAATCATACGGCTTCGATATGTTCGAAAGGGTTCATTCAAATACGAGATACAGAGCCATGTTGGAAGACTGATATATAGCAAAAGGAGCCAGCTTTGAGATATTGATATGAATGAAGAAAAAAAGAAAACCACCCCAAAACATTTTCAGACCCAAGGATTTCATGTAGGAAAAGCATTTTTTTTCAATCCCTTTTAAAGTCAGAGATGCATTTGGTAGGCCCTACTGCTGACTTATCAGAAATTCAGGCTAATTTTGAATAACTGTCATGAGATCTAATTTTGCCTTCATTACCATAATTTGCACATATTCTCCTCAAGGGTTAAGAGTGTGCCACGGCCAAGAGTGTGCACTGACTTGGGCACTGTTTCGCATGGTGACTTAAGCCTTAAGGACAGTAGATCCCCTGACGTTTTCCTATAGTAACCTGAGACAGAGCTGGGGCTGACCGTGATGCTTAGTTCCTGCGGTTGTGTACATGTTCTCTAAACAAAGCAACTGAAGAGTATTTTCAGTTTTTCCTCTTGCTTCCTATATTTCTGGTCATTCTTAGAAAAAAATAAAGACCAAATACATATCTGTTGGAGTACAGCTGGTTTTAAGGGGGAATCTACTCTCTTCTGAGGATCAGCAATCAACAGAAAGAATTTGCACAGCCCTGCTCTCTGAGGTGGGAGGAAGAGCACTCGTAATTGCTCGGCTCCTCCATGAACTCAGCTGGACTCCCAAACCATGCTGGGCCCAGCATGATCAAGACCTTCAAACAGTCAATCAGTTGTGTAACACCAAGCGCTGTGGCTGACCAGTGTAAATCTGGACATTTCATCCATCCCTTGTTTCTCAAGGCTGAAGGGTCTGGATTCATACTTGTCAGATCATCTTTAGCCATTCAACACCATAATCACAAAAGCTGCTTTTTTATGGAATTCCTTCCATGTCCCAGATGCTTTACTAGCTGTATAATTTACAGGCATTTTCCTAATCCTTACCCTTATTCTGCAAGTTAAGTATGGTTATCCCTAGTTCATAAATGAAGAAACCGAGGCTCAGAGAAGTAATCTATACATAGTCATGGAGATAATAAGTACCTGAGAAGAACAATTAATGATTTAGATCAAGAAATCATGGTTCAGCTGTGCTTGTTTTTAGTCTCAAAAACCAAAAGTCAGATTGCCAACTATGTCAAGTGTTAGTAGAAGTCATAGCGTTTTTATCAAGGCTCTGGCAAGTGTTGAAAGTGGGAAGGGAATAGCTATATCTCTCCACAAGTCCTGCCTTTTCCCAAGCCCACTGCAACTCTCGTCACTGACTTTCTGTCGATAGAGACACGAGTCTTGTTACTCTCAGTTGAGGCTGTAACTCTGTCAAGATGTCAACCAGTGCTGGAGAGTGGATCCAGAACCTGACTTATAATAAACTCTGATGTGTTGATATATACTTGTGAATCACCTGTGAGCTTAACACACATTTTGGGCCCTTCTTTAGACCTTCCGATTCCATGGCTCTCAAGCACTTGCATTTTTTAAACAAACTCTGAGGTAATTTTGATGCCCAACAAAGTCTGAAAATGACTGCTCTCAAAGTAATGTTCAGGAGAAGGCTATCTTACTTAGAAGAGTGAGTATACATAATGAGCTATAGCTGTAGGTTGGAAGAAAAATTCACCTTATAGGAATGCATGAAGGGATGTCCAGTTGGTCTGCTCACTTTGGTCAGGATGACTTTTTCCTTGTTCTGATTCATGTTAGTTTTTTATTTACTCCCATTAATATTTGGGTCAAGAGAACATCGTATCAGGTCACAGCTCTGTCGGTAAAGAATCTGCCTGCAATGCGGGAGACCTGGGTTTGATTCCTGGGTTGGGAAAATCCCCTGGAGAAGGAATGGCAACCCACTCTAGTGCTCTTGCCTGGAGAATCCCATGGACAAAGAAGCCTAGCAGCCTATAGTCCATGTGTTCGGAAGAGTTGGACGTGACTTAGTGACTAAATCACCCAACAAATACAGTGAGTGCTTCTTGCTAAATACACAGAAGACAGAAATTTTGTTCTTAAAGATGATTCTGCAGCTGTGTTTTTCAAAGTTCTAATTGTAATAGGAAGCTGACTTATCAATCTAGCCGTCAAATCAGTCTGCTCTCTCTGGGCAGGCAGGCAGGCCCTCTGGGAATGCTACCCTGTCAGCATGAGGACACTGACCAGCTTTCTAACCTTGAGAAATGCCATGACAGTATTCTGGCAGTGACATCATGCATAGCTTTGGGCTTTTGTCTTTCATGGGCCGGGTTTGTTAGCGCAGACCTTGAAACCGCAGAAACAAAAAGGTCAAGAAGGTGAAAGGGCTTCCATTTCTGAGGCAATCACACAGCATGTATTCCCTACCTGGCACTGAGGTTCCAAGCGCAACGAACACCACCGCGGTCACGGAATCCTTCAGGCCGATGGTGCAGCCGAAGTGGGAAGCGAGGTCTCCAATGAAAGCTGTCAGTAGGCCGATCATGAGGATGGAGACGATGAAACACGCCCAGCCGTTCCAGTACTCTGTCGGGGGGACAAAGGCGAAGAGGACCTTCCAGAACACAGTCAGAAAGTGCATCACGTAGTCAAAACAGGAGGGCAGCTTCTCCTCCCCACATTCGTCGTCATCATCATCTTCCCCTAGAGAGAAAGAGATGGAGGATATTCCATCAAAACCTGTTCTCCTACTTTCTCCTTCCCAGGCTTTTTAGCCCTTGCCTGACAGGTAGGTGAAGCTTTGGGTTTTCCAATAGCCAATCGTAATCAACCAAATAATTATTAAGGTACTGACATACTTCAGGGAACAACAGCAAAAACTTAAGCCCCAACCAGTTCTGGTGATATGCAAACAACACACACTTTCTACTCCCATGTCACCTCCAGTGAGAGTTGTCATTTCATAGAAATGAAAAGGATTTCTCCCCAAAACCAGGAAAGTCATGTCCAGGCTTGGAAAGAAGCCTCTTTTAATGAAAGATAACTGATGATTCTTCTACCAGGATTCTTTCTTTCCAGCTTGGAGTCTGGCTCTGGGGATTCATGGCTACATGATCTCATATAGGACCATGTTCTAATAGAGGCCTGTGAGCCCTGCATATTTCTCCAGCTTCATCTCCTGCAACTACTTCAAACTCAAACTTCATCCTGGCCAAATGGAATTATTCACATTAAAAAAAAAAAAAAACTGTATGTAATGTACTTTCTCTTACTTTTATGTTTTAGAACCAAATGTGCTTGGCATGGGAGAAGGAAATGGCAACCTACTCCAGTATTCTTGCCTAGAGAATCCCGTGGACAGAGGAGCTGCTGTCCACAGGGTCGCACAGTCAGACACGACTGAAGCTTCTTTGCATGCATGCATGCATTGGAGAAGGCAATGGCAACCCACTCCAGTGTTCTTGCCTGGAGAATCCTAGGGACAGAGGAGCCTGATGGGCTGCCGTCTGTGGGGTCGCACAGAGTCAGACACGACTGAAGCGACTTAGCAGCAGCAGCAACAGCAGTGCTTGGCATATCCTAACCACTTTCTCCTTATTCTTTAAAACATCACTGCCTCTGTGAAACTTTCCCTGACCCCTGCCCCCTCTCCCTCTGGCCATGCTGGGAACTTCTCAAAGCTTCCATAGCCCCCCAACACTGGTAACACTGGATCACTGGTTCTCAAAGTGTGGTCCCAGAACGGTGGCAGCAGCATCAAGAAATTTTTTAGAAATGCAAATTCCTGGCCCCACTCATCAAACACTAGGGGGAGGAGGTGAAGGGGGAGGGGTGTGAACAAGTCATCCAGGTGATTCCCACACATGCTCAGTTTGAGAACCAGTCTCTAGATTGCACCTGTTCTTCCTCCATTGTGACTGTGAACTTGTCAAGGGCAGGAATGTGTTCATCTTTGTGTCTTTAGTGTTTGATCTCATCTCCAGCATATGCAATAAGCTGGCTAAGTTAAATGAATGTGTGTTTGGATTCCTACTGACTCAATTTAAGTACTTAATTACATAATGGATACACCCATACCAATTTTGCCAATTATGTTACATGATACTATCAATGCATAATAATCAAGTATTAAATAATACTACCAAGAAATTCAAAGCTTACTCTTTAAAGAAGTCAGGAAAACAATAATAGTGTTTTAAGACAGAGACTTCATTTACAATGTGATATTGTGAAATAGCTGTATCATCACGACTCAATTGACATGAGTTTGAGCAAACTCCGGGAGATAGTGGAGGACAGAAGAGCTTACTGTGCTGCAGTACATTGGGTCACAAAGAGTCAGACATGACTTAGCAAATGAACCAGCAACAACATAGGGATATAATCCCCATTCACATATTTTCAACTCTTCTCGAATGTCAACTCTTCTTGAAGCAGGGGCTAATAAATATTTCTGTGTTTTGTGGCCACTTTGGAAAGAACTCCTTGAGACTTTGTTTTGCCACCACTACCTCCCAAAATCTTGTCATCAGGGATCCACTGTCCTCCCAACTAATGCAGCTGGCAGCAGGTGGGGCGGCCACACTTCCCAGCTGACGGCAAGATCTGAGACTGCCAGCATGGGGCCAATGTGTGTGCCCTTCACGAGACTCTCTGTGCAGAGGCCATCTGAGGCAGCTCATAATTGGGAAAGCCTCTTAAAGCAGAGGAGCTCTGAGAGAAAAGTGGCTCTCACAAAACACGAGGTGTGTCTGGATTTGTCATCTGTCATCTTACAGGACGAGAAAAGAGGCAGTGGGTCACTCTTCAGTGCGCACGAGGTCAGAAATTATTATGCAGATGCACTTTGGCATCTGCAGAGAAAGTAGCCTGGTCTGAGGCTTTGGAAGCTCTGGAGTAAGCTCTCAGGAAGAAGCCCCCAGCAGATGGATGGAATCAGCTTTGGAGACTAACGAGGACTTGACTTGGCCACAGATGGAAAAAGGTGAGACTCACTAGAGGGAGAAAGTGTGGATGACCATGTTAAAGTAAGTGACCAAGGAGGCCACTTGGCCATTACACTAGGGTGACTCTAATGCCTTAGGAATCGATGTAAGCAAGCCGAAACCTCAGCCAGAGGCAATTCCTATACCTACACCAGTATCGGAGAAAATGGAATTGAGGAGCCATCAATCTCAAATAGCCAACTGTCAAAAGTAAGGCAACTGCTTAAGCTAGAGCCAACTGGACAATCTTCTTGCTTCTTATGAATCCATGTTTGGTCAAATAAAGTCTTAAAAGCTTTTAATGTGCCTCAGTTTATCTTTTAACAACCATTTGTACAGTGCTTATGCTATATGGTTATTATTACATTTTTAATCTCTCTCTTGCCTGAAAGCCGAAGATGTTTTGAAGTAAAAGCACATGTTATGGGCTGAACTGTGTCTCCTCCAGATTCAGCCCGACTCCCAGTACACAAGAATATGACTGTATTTGGAGAGAGGGGCTTAAAGAGATGGGCTGTTAGGGTGACCCCTAAACCAATCTGACTGGTGTCCTTGTAAGGGGGAACCGGGATACACAGAGAGACAGCAGGGCCACTTGCACGTGGAGGAACAACCCTGTGAGCACACAGCAAGAAGCAAGCCCTTCCTGCTCCCAAGTCAAGGAGAGAAGCTTCAGGAGAAGCTGAACCTATCAAAACTAACATCTTGGACCTTTATCCTCCAGAACTGAGAACACACATTTCTATTGTGTAAGCTCCAGTCTGGGGTGTTTTGTCACGGCAGTCCTAGCAAACTGTACAGCCCCTATGGAAGCATCCTGTATCACAGCACTGACAGGTGGGAACAGCCACTCAGTGTTTTGATTACCTACTCCTTTCTTGTTTCCTTATCCATTTCTTGTTTTTTCCTACTGTTACTGAACGAGGTTCATTTTGCCCTAAGAACAGTAAGGCAAATCGCTGACAGGCTGAGGTTTGCAGTAAAGGGAGGGTTTATTCCCAAGGCAGCTGAGTGAGGAGACAGGAGGACAAATCTCAAAGCTGCCTTTTGAAAGCAGAGGGTTTGGATATTTACGGGATGACGAATAAAGAAGAAGGTGGTCTGGGACATGGGGAGCACAGGGAAAGGTGATTGGACAAAGATGCCGTAATCTTGGTTCTGCACAGGCATAATGCTCAAAAGGTCACTGAGTAGGCACTCACGCATGCCCAATTGGAGGGTCAGTGGTCCCAACCAGTGTTAACCAGCTCAGTTCCAACTAGACACAGCCTAAAACATCTCAGGCAAGCATCTGTTGTTTACGCTATTTGGAGAACTTGCAAGTCATAAAATAACCTTGATTAGTGAAGGCAAGTGAAATGGATTTGACTTTCAGTTCCATTTCATTTCACCTTTCTTCCCATTTCCCTCTTACCCTCCACTTGAGTTTCAGGTGAAACTCACTGCGAGAGTTGCAGTTGTCAGGTCTTATTTGAGGGGAGGGGCAGAACAATTTTTCTACCCCCTCTTCTCCCTACTTCCCAATCTAAAGTTCCGGTGTGTGGTGGGGAGGGGTGCTCTGCATGTACCCTAGGAAAGCTCAGAAAAAGCACTAGACCTTTTAATTATATTTTTGTATCTGATTCTTCAAAATTTCTATATTTGTAAAGATTTTATGATTTTATAGGGAACATGATCCCCAGGTGGTGTAAATGGTCAAGAACCCACCTGCCAACGCAGAAGACATAAGAAATACAGGTTCGATTCCTGGGTTGGGAAGACCCCTTGGTGGAGGGCATGGCAATCCACCCCAGTATTCTTGCCAGGAGAGTTCCATGGAGAGAGGAACTTGGCAGGCATAGGGTTGCAAAGAGTTGGACATGACAGAAGCAACTTATGCTCACATCAAGCATGCGTGATTAAAACAGTTTGGGAAACCTAGATTTTAATCAATCATTCATACAAACACAGATCATTCTGCCTCTAACTCTACGAAGTTAATTTCGGGTATCTAAGTCTCATATTGTGAAGATGAAAAGAAAACAAATAATGAAGCTTCTCCTAAAAAATGACACTTATAAATCAAGAGCAGATATTATATTTGTCTTCAAGATGGAAATAATAACACCATTCCCAGGAGGGACATGCAAGGGAATAATTAGATCATCTCTGGAAAATATTTGAGGATATTTCAAGGTAATGATTATCATGGTCATGATCATTATTTCCCTCCACTTAGTATTGTTATGGTGTTTCCCCATCATTGTCTAATTGCTTAGTCAAGGTGCTGGGTCCTAAGGTGACATTCTAGGCTTTTAAAAACAAAATCTGATATTGCCCTCTGTAAGTTTGCAATGCAAAATGTGTGTGTGTGTGTGTGATAGAGAGAGAGACAGAATTTCCTTCTGTAGGCTTCCAGCATTATAGGAAATCTTAAATATTTTAATGCTTAAGTCTGGACTGGAAGGCCCATCTGTTTTATTGCATTTGAAAGTAGAAGTGGCTTCCCATCCTTTTTCCTGGGATCTCACTGCTCTTTATAAATTTTAATCTCCAACTCAGATGTCATTTAAATATTAAAAATGACCCCTGACTGCAATGTATGATGCACAATTACCCTGTCTTGGAGAAGGACAAAGAAATATTGTGTTCATTCATCAGCATCTGTATTATACTTAAAAGTGTGCACCTTACAAAGAGCAGTGGAGCATTAAAAAAAAAAAAAAAGGCACCTGGAACATCTCTCATGTGATGGCAAAGATGATAGTAATTTGCTGTTTCTGTATGTTTGGCAGCTCAGCGTTACCGGACGCTAGGTAATTTTTTCGAGTTTCTCTTCTGCATTAGCAAAGGAACAGGCAGGTTGGTTGGTTTCCTTTTATAGAATTCCAAGCAAAGGGTCCTCTTATCTCAGAACCCTTCTTTTCAGCTTTATGGACTTCGCTAATGGGAAGATAACAAACAAGCTGTATTTCATTAATCCTTCCCATGGCCTTTTAAGTGGTTTCCTTGATACATGTTGGACTCCCTAAATATAACTACAAAAGTAGCCAAATCATTAAAACTACAGAGAGTGGAAAGAACTGACTTTAACTATTGATATAATAGTACTTTCCCTGGCCCTGCTCTGCAGCATGAGAACTAAGACATCATCAGCTCAATTAATTGATCATGAAAGACAACCCTTGGACATTATACAACTGCACATTTTACAGCATCTAAAGTAAACCAGGTAGAGACTTCCCTGGCAGTTCAGTTAAGACTGCACTCCCAGTGCATGGGGCCTGGGTTTGATCCCTGGTCAGGGAACTAGATCCCACATACAGCAATTTAAAAATCCTACATGCCACAGCTAAAAATTCCTCATGCTGAAACTTAGACCCAGCACAGCCAAATAAATAAATACTTAAAAACAAAGTAAGCCAGGTGTTAATTTGTATCCTTCTATAAGGCACTGAAGGTTTGGCCTCAGGGAGAACTTGGAAAACCAGAAATAGAGGCCTTTGCTAGGTGCAGTGGACCTTTGGTTCAGAAGATTCAGAAGACTTAAATCAATTTCTGGTTCTGATAGCTTGTTTTGGTGCAAGACGCTTGACTATCCTGAGCCCCAATTCCTCTTCAGTCATATAAGTTTCTAAACTCTCACATCACAGGGCTGTTGTGAGGACAAAGGGGAAATGCCCAAGTCCTTCGTAAAACTGCAAACCCCTTTACAGACCTGTGTGCCATCTGCCATGACTGTTACTTGTCAGAAGAAAGGCAGTAAATCAATAGGATCTGAGGATACTAATTGCACAGAATCTATATTCTGTTTGAATGAACTGTTATCACTGCAGCTTCCCTGAGCGGCTTGGTTTTAAGAAAAAAAAGGCAGAACAGAGGGAGAGAACATAATGGGGTGTCTACTAAATGTCATACACTGAGCTAATTTTTTTCACAAATCCGATCTTATTTAATCCCTATAATAACCCTGCAATGTAGGCATCTTTAATCCCATCGTACAGATGAAGAGGCTGAAGCTTAGAGACTTTAAGTGACTTTTCCAAAATAAGGACACAGTCAGTAAGTGGCTGAGTTGGGATTTGACCTCACAGCCCATGGAACATTTTACTTCCCATGATGTCTTGCTGAAACAAGTTGAGGAATACAGCATTGATCACTGCTCACTGATTCAAAGTCTAAATCTGAGAATTATTCCAATGCCCTGTGCTGTAGAATGTAATGTTACCTTTTTGTAGGAATGCAAAAATGATGTTGCATTATCAGTAATGTTTGTATTCTCATTTACTTTTTAGTATATGATGTGCTCTTAGCAGAGTCAGCCATATGTTCTTTCTTGAACTCCTGGGGACTGTCTAAACCCAGGAGACAAGACAATCAAGTAAGGGAGAGCATCACAGTTATGGCTGATTTTGAATATCTAGAGTACAGCAAGTTATTTTCATTTCTAGTTGTCAAAGGTCAACTCTCTGTATCAACATCCTGGTTTGCATCCAGTTCGTCATCTAGAATTTGGGAAATTGGCCTAAATTATTACAAGTTTGTAATGGAAAGCAGTTTAGAACCTCTACTGTGGTTAACCTGAGAAAATGTTTGACTTTCAGAGCCTTCTAGATATTATTTATTTATAATCAGTCCATTTTTATTTTGCAAGACTATCTTCCAATATGAGAATAATGAGAATGATCAGAATGCTTTCCGGGAGTATGACATTATTGATTTAGGATGACATTTGTGGCCAAGCACACTGCCTTCCACGTAATCTTGTAAGCCTGGTAAGTGTTACTCAGCAGCCCCATGTAATATACAAATCAATAACTGAGAATGTAGATCACTAAAGTGGTTTTCTTCACTGTACAGACATTGTTTGGGCATAATTTCTTTCTGAAATTTTATGTCTTTTTTCCCAAGTGTGGCTGATTTGATTTTGTGTCTCTTTAGTTTCCGAGCACAAAGATTTGCTGCCTTCAAACAAATTAAAAAGCTAATTTATTACTGAATGGACTTTCTCTTCCATAGCTATTACTTTTTTTTTTTTTTTTTGCAACCTGATATACAATGATTATAAATCAAGTTCTACTCATCTGGTGTATAATTCTATTTCTCTTATTCAACGCTTCTTACAGAATTATTAACTATTAAAAATGAAAGAAACCTTAGCAATCAGCTAATTTACCCCCTTTTAATTTTAAGAGAACAAACAGAACTGATTCAACTGATGAATTTTTGGTCTCTTTTCTCATCTCTCTCTCTCTCTCTCTGTGTTATATGTAAGAACTTGATTGAAACCCAGTGGCTTTTACTGTCTTGCTCATTCAGTGACTAAAAACCTTCTTTTTCCTCTTTCCCATTTTATATGATTGTAAATTATTTCTCCCCTTCATGGATTACAACTTTGTTGTGGGGAAGGGGCTTGTGTAACTCTATGAAGCGATGAGCCATGCCATGCAGGGTCACTCAAGATGGACACATCACAGTGGACAAAATGTGGTCCACTGGAGAAGGAAATACAACCCACTCCAGTATTCTTGCCTGGAAATCCCCATGGACAGTTTGAAAAGGTAAATAGATATGACACTGGAAGATGAGCTCCCCCAGTTCAAAAGGTATCCATTATGTTACTGAGGTAGAGCAGAGGGTAATTACTAATAGCTTCAGTAAGAATGAAGCAGCTGAGTCAAAGCAGAAACGATGCTCAGCTATGGATGTATCTGGTGGTGAAAGTAAAGTCTGATGCTGTAAAGAATAATATTGCATAGGAACCTGGAATGTTAGGTCCATGAATCAAGGTAAATCGCACATGGTCAAGCATGAGATGGCAAGAGTGAACACTGACATCTTAGGAATCAGTGAACTAGAATGGATGGGAATGGAAGTATTTAATTCAGATGACTGTTATACCTACTACTGCGGGCAAGAATCCCTTAGACAAAATGCTCTAGCCCCCAAAATCAACAAAAGAATCTGAAATGCAGTACTTGGGCGCAATCTCAAAAAGGACAGAATGATCTTGGTTTGTTTCCAAGGTAAACCATTCAACATCACAGTAATCCAAGTCTATGCCCCTACTACTACTGATGCAGAAGAAGCTGAAGTTGAACAGTTCTATGAAGACCTGTAAGACCTTCTAGAACTACCACCAAAAAGGATGTCCTTTTTATTACAGGGGATTGGAATGCAGAAGAAATCAAGTGTGTTAGTTGCTCAGTCATGTCTGACTCTTTATGACCCCATGAACAGTAGCCTGCCAGATTCCTCTGTCCATGGGATTTCCCAGGCAAGAACACTGGAGTGGGTTGCCGTTTCCTTCTCCAGGGGATCTTCCCAACCCAGGGATTGAACCTGGGTCTCCTGTATTGCAGGCAGATTCTTTACCATCTGAGCCACTAGGGAAGCCTAAGAAATCAAGAGATAACCAGAATAACAAGCAAGTTTGGTCATGGAGTACAAAATGAAGATGGGCAAAGGCTAACAGAATTTTGTTAAGAGAACATGCTGGTATAGGAAACACCCTTTACCAAAAACACAAGAAATGACTCTACACATGGACATTACCAAATGGTCAATACCGAAATCAGATTGATTATATTCTTTGCAGCCAAAGATGGAGAAGCTCTATACAGTCAGCAAAAACAAGACCTGGAGCTGACTGTGGCTCAGATCATGAACTCCTTATTACCAAATTCAGACTTAAATTGAAGAAAGTAGGGAAAACCACTAGGCCATTCAGATACAACCTAAATCAAATAACTTATGATTATAGAGTAGAGATGATAAATAGATTCAAGGGATTAGATCTGGTAGACAGAATGTCTGAGGTACTATGAACAGAGGTGTATAACACTGTACAGGAGGCAGGGACCAAAAGCATTCCTAAGAAAAAGAAATGCAACAAGGCCAAGTGGTTGTGGAGGAGACTTTACAAATAGCTGAGGAAAGAAGAGAAGTGAAAGGCAAGGGAGAAAGGGAAAGATATACACAACTGAATGCAGAGTTCCAGAAAAATAGCAAGGAGAGCCAAGAAGGCCTTCTTAAATGAACAGTGCAAAGAAAGAGAACGGGAAAGAGTGGAGATCATTTCAAGAAAACTGGAGATATCAAGGGAATATTTTATGGAAGAATGAGCATGATAAAGGACAGAAAGAGTAAGGACCTAACAGAAGCAGAAGAGATTAAGAAGAGGTGGCAAGAATACACAGAACTATACAAGAAAGGTCTTAATGACCCAGATAACCTGATGGTGTGGTCACTCACCTAGACCCAGATATTCTGGAGTGTGAAGTCAAGTAGGCCTTAGGATACAGTGTGTGTGTGTGTGTGTGTGTGTGTGTGTGTGTGTGTGTGTGTGCATGCTAAGTTGCTTCAGTCGTGTTTGACTCTCTGTGACCCTAGGGACTGTAGCCTGCCAAGCTCCCCTGCCAAGCTCCTCTGTCCATGGAATTATCCAGGGAAGAATACTGGAGTGGGCTGCCATTCCCTCCTCCAGAGGATCTTCCAGACCCAGAGATCAACCACGCATCACTTATGTCTCCTACACCAGCAGGCAGGTTCTTTACCAATAGCGCCACCTGGGAAGCCTCTCTATGAATAAAGCTAGTGAAGGTGATGCAATTACAGCTGGGGTATTTAAAATCCTAAAAGATGATGTTGTGAAAGTGCTGCACTCAATATGCCAGCAATTTGAAAAACTAAGCAGTGGCCACAGAACTGGAAAAGGTAGTTTTCATTCCAATCCCAGAGAAGGGCAATGCCAGAGAAAGTCAAGCTACCAGATAATTGTGCTCATTTCACAAGCTAGCAAGGTTATGCTCAAAATCCTTCAAGCTAGGTTTCAGCAGTATTTGAACCAATAATCTGGGTTTTGAAGAGACAGAGGAACCAGAGATAAAACTGTCACCAGCTTTTGGATCACGGAGAAAGCAAAGGAATTCCAGAAAAACATCTATTTCTGCTGAAGCCTTTGATTGTGTGGGTCACAACAAACTGTGGAAAATTCTTAGAAATGGAAGTACCAGACCACCTTACTTGCCTCCTGAGAAACCTTTACGTGGGTCAAGAAGCAATAGTTAGACCCAGATATGGAACAACTGAGTGGTTCAAAATTGGGAAATGAGTACAAGGCTGTATCTTGCCATCCTACTTATTTAACTTATATGCAGAGTACATCATGCAAAATGCCAGACTGGATGAATCACAAGCTGGAATCAAGTTTATCGGGAGAAATATCAACAAACTCAGATATGCACATGCTACCACTCTAGTGGCAGAAAGTGAAGAGGAACTAAAGAGGCTCTTGATGAGGGTGAAAGAGGAGAGTGAAAAAGCTGGCTTGAAACTCCACATTCAAAATCTAAGACCATGGCATCCAGTCCCATCACTTCATGGCAAGTAGAGGGGAGAAAGTGGAAGCAGTGACAGACTTTATTTTCTTGGGCTCCAAAATCACTGCAGATGGTAACTGCAGCTGTGAAATTAAAAGACGCTTGCTCCTTGGAAGAAAAACTATTACAAACCTAGACAGTGTATTAAAAAGCAGAGAGATCACTTTGCCAAAAAAGGTCCATATAGTCAAAGCAATGGTTTTTCCGATAGTCATGTACGGGTGTCAGAGTAGGTCCATAAATAAGGCTGAGCACCGAAGAACTGATAGTTTCAGATTGCGGTGCTGGAGAAGACTCTTGAGAGTCCTTGGGCAGCAAGGAAAGCAAATCAGTCCATCCTAAAGGAAATCAACCCTGAATATTCACTGGAAGGACTGATGCTGAAGCTGAAGCTCCAATACTTTGGCCACCTGATGCGAAGAGCTGATTCATTGGAAAAGACCCTGATGCTGGGAAAGACTGAAGGTGAAAGAGAAGGGAATGGCAGAGAATGAGATGGTTAGATAGGATCACTGACTCAATGGACATGAATTTGAATAAACTCTGGGAGATGGTGGAGGGCAGAGGAGCCTGGAGTGCTACATTCCACGGGGTCACAGAGTTGAACATGACTTAGCGACTGAACAATATCAACAACAATTTATTTCTAGTAAGAAAACATATATCCATCTTTTCTACACTTAATGGTTTCTATGTGCTACTAAATTTAGTAACCTGAAGATTCAATCCCAAAAAGAATTTACCTCTTTGTTCTGGATTTAAGAGGAGTGCTATAAACACTCCCTATACCTTACTTACATATTCTCTGATGCAAAGTAAAAGATGTCAGTATCCTTCTTCCAAGTATATTGCAAGGTAATTCCTTATCAAGAAAGATCTCAAAACACAATTCACTCAAATTTCTAGATCTATGATTTGCCAAAGCACAGGGAAAGAATATAGACATTTTCTTTTATCAAACAAAACATGTGGGGATTAGAAAAATACCTGGATTTAAAGCACTGGGAGAGATTCAGAGCTTGCCAAGGTCAACTCCCTGTAGAATGTGAATTCCTTTAAAATCTCTTTGGCAAAGTCACCCATGCCACATTTGAGAGTCCCAGCTATTAGTAGTTCATGGTCACACAATGCACATTTTAACAGCTACAGCTGTCAGCTTGGGCTGGTAGGCCCGTGCATTTATCCAGGTCTATTCCTTAAACCATATGGGATAAGTCCAACCCTGTTCCTCATGACATTCGTCAGGCATTTGAACCTGGCTCCTCTCATTTCACCCTGGGGCCTCGCTCCAGGCTCAGTCTGGCCATGCTCCTGTGAGCACTATCTTAGTCAAAGCTTTCTTTCTTTCTTCATTTTTATTCTATATTGAAGTACAGTTCATTAACAATGTTGTGTTAGTCCCACGTGTACAGCAAAGTGATTGAAATATACATATATGTGTATTTATTCTTTTTTCAAATTCTTTTCCCATTTAGTTTATTGCTGAATATTGAGCAGGGTTCCCTGTGTGATACAGTAGGTCCCTGAAGATTATCTATTTTAAGTATGGCAGTGTGTACATGGAAGGGTTAGGGTGGGAAGGGAGAGACTGGGAGTTTGGGATTGACATGTACATACCCTTCTCTTTTAGAATGCAGTGCATGGAGCTGAATGCAACTCCAAGAGGTGTTTATTTGCCTGCACTGGGCAAGGTCTTTTGCTATCCTCATTCTGGGCACTTTCATTAATGAATCCATATCATACATTTTCATATGCAGAGTAAACCAACACCATTGATCCGCTGTTCCAATGCCATTTCTAGCTCATGTCTTCCATTTCCCATACTAGTGTAATTGATTTGGGGGGACACAATTTTACAATCTTTTATCTATCCTTATTAGGCTCTTTAAAAGAAGTGATTACTTACTATCTGTTCAGTCCATGTAAAAGTCTGTTAAGAGAAAACTTGAACCTTGACATCACACCAGCTCTTACTAGGAAGTGTCATTCTTGAATGTATTTGAATGATGACAAAATCCCTTGGTGTGGCTAGCTGTCTGTCCTTGAGGGGGTTGTGGGTCCTACTGGTGGTCTCTAGTCTCACCGCCCTCATCTTTGCAGCCAAAGGCCTGAGGATAAGTCTAGTCATATATTGAGAAGCCCTTTTCACTAGCTCATGGGACCAGATTGACTGTGGAGACCCCATGTCTAGAATCAACTGTGCCTAAGACACCCATAGCTGGGAATGTGTCCTTTACTCTAGAGATTGACTGAACTTGGAGTTCTTGGTCTATTTCCTTGGAGAGATACATTGGATATCAACACCGTATGGCAAGAAATAGGAGTTCAAGACTTCTGTAGCTTTGTGACTCAAACTATTTCAGATGGAGAGGATGCCTATAAAAGTCCTGTTAAACATCTCCACTATCTGTTGGGTTAGCCAAAAAGTTCATTCGAGTTTTTCCATAATGGGAAAACTCAAATGACCTTTTTGGGCAACCCAATAATACTTCCAAGCTGAGACAGCTATGGCCCATTCTGCCCTCACAGGACCAGTACTAGCTTCAGCCCATATTTGGGGGCTAGGGACAGCGATTTGTGATAATACTGAAAGGGACACTAGACGGCAACTCACTCTCTGAGCATAAATTTCAACCCTGTGTAAACAAATGAACCCCTGGGTGATATTTTTCACAAAGAACAGAATGCCTACCAGCTTAGGCCATTATGGATCTTGTTAGGATGGTTAACACAGCATAAGAAATATCTAATGCAACAGAAATATTTCTCAGCAACTGTGGCCACTGTCAAGATGAAAAACGGATCCACTAAGGAGTTCCAGCTCCATGCAAGTTTGATTATTAGCCAAATGAATCAGTTTAAAACTGAAACTTGATTGCTTAACCTCTTTCTCTTTTAAGAATTCTCTTATGTGAACGGAGTGCTCCTAAATGATTGTGGGAAGACATAATTAGTCACATGTGGTTTTGCCCAAAGCTCTACTTTTGCAAAATCACTTCAAGTCAGACTAAGAATCTTGAAATTCAGAGTGTCCTCTTACCCTTTATCGATTGAAGGATTAACAGAATTTCAGGCTCTTGCAATAGACAGGCATATTGCCTGCAGACTTGAGGAGCTAAGAAATAAACCTCCAACAAGCAGAAATGATATTCAGCAAGTGTAGATGCCCCCTGCTAGTTTCAATGCTTTAGTTAAACCGGGTAGTATGTGGGCACACCAGAATCCAAGACTGGCCCAAGGGCTCTGATAATACTCTGTAAATATCAGCAGCTGTGTCTGAATTAGCCTCCCGGAGTGTGGGAAGCTGAGCCTTGGAGGAACTGTTTGGGCAGCAATAACCCTGTAATCAACAACAACAACAAAAATCAGTATTATGTCCCAGGAAAATGTTGAAATTTATATAAAGAGTTGATGTGTATCAAAGGCTGCCATGTGAGAGGAGTACAAACACGATCTATATTCTCTTAAGATGGTGTTGTGATTAAACTATAAATTCAGATTCACTTACTGAGTGCCTATCTTTATGTATATGGGTCAATACACACATTCCTCTTAATCTCCCAGCAACCTGGTAAAGTAGGTATTATTTTCTCCATTTTAAAAATGAAGAAACCAAGCGTCAGAGTTTGAGACTTGCTTATGAGATTTAAACTCTTTCCATCACTTTATTGTAATTACTTGACCCATTGTTCCCAGAGAGAAACATCTCTGTAGTTTGTCCAGCAAAAATCCATTCTGATAAAAATCTAAGCCCATCTGGAATTGCTTTAGGAACACTGTAATTGGGAAGTAACATAAAATAACCCTCTACATATGATACCATGGATAAAATACTGAATGCTCTTGCAGTATGACTGAAATGATGAATGATGAACGAATGCATGGCCCTACTTTCTTTCCTCTTCCTAGAGTCTGGTTTTCTTTTAATCTTTGGGAAAATCCTCTCCTAGTGGTTTATATCAGCCCTGTTGGGAAGTGGGATTTTCTTTATGCCATGGCAAACATCAATTTCTCTGCATAGCAAATGGAATGGACTCTAGTCAGCTCTTCAGTAAAGACAACTCCCATCCCCTGTGATTGCTTTCCTGGTCTCAGGATCACTTGAACGAACTTTTTTCTGACTGTGGGGTTTGTGAGTTGATCTGCCAGCAAAACGGTGCTGAAAGTTGAGAGTCTAGGAACCTCATCATGGCCTTGGTTTGCACAATACAAAATGACGGCAAGCGTTCAAGGTGCCCTCATCTGCTTTTTCCTGGTCCCTTCTCTCTGTTGTGATTTTCAATGAGATCCCAGGAAACAGGGCCCCACACTGACAGCAAAGAGGCTTCTATGATTTCCATGTGCTCAGGCATCTCACAGATTCTTCTCCTAGAAACAAAGGCTAACCTCAACCAACTTTCTCTTTGGCGATTTTGAAAAGATAAATGAGACTTTTTAAGAGAAGTGAGAATCTTATAGATAGTGAAATCAGTTTCGGACAATAGGATTGTCTCATTAGCAAAATTCAGATAGAGCATCTCATTCTCTGACTGCATGTGAACTCTTCTTTTAAAGGGTAGGCTGCCTAAGGTGAGTGCTGACCATCAGATTTGTCTATCCATTGGTAGTTTTGACAAAGGTCTGTATAGTCAGAGCTATGGTTTTCCACTAGTCATGCATGGGGGTGAGAGCTGGACCATAAAAGAAGGCTGAGCACTGAAGAATTGATGGTTTCAAATTGTGGTGCTGGAGAAGACTCTTGAGAGTCCCTTGGACTCCAAGGAGATCAAACCAGTCAATCCTAAAGGAAATCAACCCTAAATATTCATTGGAAGGACTGATGTGGAAGTTGAAGGTTCATTACTTTGGCCACCTGATGCAAAGATCTGACTCACTGGAAAAGACCCTGATGCTGGGAAAGATTGAAGGCAGGAGGAGAAGGGGGAGACAGAGGATGAGATGGTTGGATGGCATCACTGACTGATAGACATGAGTTTGAGCAAGCTCTGGGAGTTGGTGATGGACAGGGAAGCCTGGCGTTCTGCAGTCCATGGGGTCGCAAAGAGTCGGACGGCTTGTGCATAGGTCCTGAGGCAAGAGCAAAGTATGAGGAAAACGCTGTATGGATGGAGTGGCCTATGGGCATTAGATTCCAGGATGCACACGTGTGACAAGAGATAAAGAAGACCAACCTTAAAACAGAACCCATAGGTCCAAGTGTGAATCCTAACTTCTGTTTCCCTATCTCGTAAATAGGTTAATGAATATTCACTGAGCAAGGTTGCCATGAGGCTGGTGTGAACACAAAATGACTATTCATCAAGAGTGGGACCCTTCACTTTATTGGAGACTGCAGACTGTTGGCCCAAGAAAGTGGTGGTCTTCACTTAATCCTGAAGCATCACGTCATCAAGAAGTCCAGAAGACTTTAGGTGATATATCAGGGGACAGGCACGGGCTAAGGACAAAGGCTCTGGTTCCATAAATGTCAATTTAGAAAGAAGAATGAGATAGTGCTGTGTGATGTAGCAAGTACCTAGGATTCTAAAACAGGCTCTGTGTGACCTTAGAGGAAATTCTTTCCCTCTCTGGTCTCAGCTGCTTATCTACTGGGAAAAAAAAAAAGTGAGGTTGGACTAGCTGATCAGTAAGCTCCTTTCCAGGTACACGCCAGGATTCTGGTCTAAGATGTTTTCTCAGGACAGAGGGACAACACCCAGACAGATGTGCACAGGCAAGGCAGGAAAGAGACATGAGCTGGTGGGTTGTGTTGAAGCCTGTTGGTTCAGGCAAGTGGCATTTCATTGCAGGAGTCATAATGACAAGGTCTTTATCAAGACAGCAGGCTGTGAATAGCAAGTATTAATGCTGCAAGTCACTTTCATGAGCTTCCTCTGCCTCTGTGTGTGTGTTGCGAGGGGGGTAATTGGTTATGTTTTCTCTTTTTCCACCTCTTCAGATTATGCTGAGATGTTTTCCCCCACTGCAAACAGTATACAACGGCACCCGCCTGGAGATGAACGCCCACCGCCCCTCCTTCCCCCCAATCCCCAGTGCCATGTGCATTGGTTTGGAAGCAACAACTAAAATTGTATCCACGTTGCAGCAGTGAATCCAACAAAAGAGCTTCTGGACCCAGTGATGGCACATTGTTTGCAGAGCCGAGCTGCTGCCTCTCCAGACAAAAGCTGCATTAGGGATGTGACTCCAGGCTTACAAATAAGAGCGCTGAATCACTCCCCAGCCTTTCTATACAGTGTTTTCCTCAAGATTTTGAAATAAGCAATTTAAGAGAAAAACAGCCCAACAAGTCAATATTCTTTTCAGAAATATTAGCTAAAGCATATCCAGGGGCAGAAAAATAATTGCTTGTTTCTCCCACCTTCTTGTTCTCTCACCCCTGTGCATCCAGCCCGCCTTTTTCTGAAACTAACAGTTGAAGTTACCTGATTCAACATTTTATTCTGCTACCAGTGACATTTTGAAGTTGATTGATATCCAAGATTTGCTTTATCTACCTACCGATATGGCCCTAGAATATCTCCTTTAATATCTCCTATTTATGGGAGATATTCAAGTTTCTCTCTGGAACTTACTGTCATTTCTCCCTCATGCCCTCTGCTTTTCCTCTTTCTCAATTCAGACCCTGGTAACGAGCCAAAAAACACTAAAATCCCACTAAGGAAACAGACAGAAAATGCAATTTTAAATATGGATTTGCATATCCAATTTGCATACACAAAAATAAATGTATTTTATGTGTACCATTATATGCATATGTATATATGCATGTTCTGTAGATGTGTATTTATTATATATGAATTAAAATATGTCTGGAACTTTGAAACAAGGCATATGGATATGTGTGAGGGTGTGTGTTTATATAGATTTTTTTCTAGATCAGACATGGCAGTATGATATCAGGGAAAACAGGCTTTTAATCCAGTTACATGTAGATTGAAAAACATTGCTTCCCACCTAAATTCAATCACTCTTTATTCAATAAATATTTTCACTACCAAACACTGTCCTGGATACTAGAGAAATAGTAGTAAAAATGACAGATTTGTTGTTTAAAAAAATATTTTAATTTAGATTTTCTACTTCTAAGAGGACTTGGGCAGATCTGTACCTGTTAATAAACTAAATTACTTTAAGGTAAAATAGGACTAAAAATATCCAAAGAAAGTAGAAATAAAGGACACTTTCTGACACAAGACTTGAGTGAATACTGAATTCTTGGACAAAAAAAGTTAAGCTTTCTGATGGTAAAGCAAATATGAAAACATTGAATTAAAAATTATTTTGCTAAAAAAAACCCCCAAAACTTTTCTTTAAACTAAAGTAGGAATTTATCATTCTTTTTTTTATAGGAAGTGACATTATTAATAATAACTAACTCTAAAGAAAGATAAAAATACTTTTCAAATATTATACTTTAAAGGTAAAAATTAAAATGATGATTAATTTATAATCCATGAGAATAGTTTTGATAGGGGCTCTGGAAAAAACTATTGAGAGTCCCTTGGACAGCAAGGAGATCAAACCAGTCCATCCTAAAGGAAATCAACCATGAATGTTCATTGGAAGGACTGATGCTGAACCAGAAGCTCCAATACTTTGGCCACCTGATGCAAAGAGCTGACTCATTGGAAAAGACCCTAATGCTGGGAAAGATTGGGGGAAGGAGGAGAAGGTGACAGAGGATGAGATGGTTGGATGGCATCACTGACTCAATGGACATGAGTGTGAGAAAACTCAGGGAGATAGTGATGGACAGAGAAACCTGGTGTGTTACAGTTCATGGAGGCACAAAGAGTTGGACACAACTTAGCAACTGAACAACTGATAAAAAGTTAAATAAGCTTTACTTTCCTGATATCTAATTCAAAGCAAGAAGAGCAGCTACTGAATTTAATGTGACCATTAGACAGCATGTCGTAAACATTACATGTCTTAAATGAACTTTGGCCAATACGGTGCAATTACCCAATTATTCTAACGTGTACTATAAGGCAGATATTTCATTTGCTTAAAGCCAGAGCCCTAAATTTGAAATAGCAGTATCACCAAAAGCAAATTGACATTTACTGCTGACAATGAAGGGGCCTTCAGAGGACCTTTCGGTAGAGCCATGTTCCCAAAACAGAGATTATCATTCCAATGCCCTAACCTGTTTGTGGCCTATTAAACAAACACTGTATGTCTGATTTAATTATTAAAGAAAAGGGCACACTGACCAGGAGCAAAGAACATCCAAATAAAGATTAAATGCCCCTCTTCCTGGGATTCCAATGTTGGTCCTTTGAAGATAAGACTCACTGCCCAGGTGCCAAGGCCATTTCGACTCTTTGTGTAGGTGGTCTGTTTCTTTTTCTTTTTTTGAAACCTTGACGAAATGTATCCCTGACTTGTTTAATGTTCCTAATTATTTTTTCAGAGTACACCTGGGAAGCTGTCTTCTGGGCTACAGTTCTCAGTTTGGTTCAGATAAAACTGGGGGATACATGTACACCCATGGCTAATTCATGTCAATGTATAGCAAAAACCACCACAATATTGTAAAGTAATTAGCCTCCAATAAAAATAAATAAATTAATTTTAAAAATAAAATAAAAGCACCTCCACAGGGGGAGTAACAGCCTTAGGGGTAGGAGGCAGGTACATCACTGGGGCTCTAGGAAAGGGGTAGAGAGTTCTAGAACAGCCAGGGTAGCTGGGGCATGTGCAATCTTCTGTGCTCCTTTGCACCTGGCCGGAACTGTGCCTGATAGAGTTTAAATCCCTTGTCAGGCAGAGATCTTAGCATGGTAATGAAGCAAAGGTCACTTTCAGACACCTCTAGTCTCCTCTGTGCAGGCAAATTCCTGTAGTTAGGTCAGAGCCTGTTAAGGGGAGCTGACCACAGCATATCTCTCAATGCACACCTGCAAAACGTTTCTTTCAAATACCAGGAGCTTTTGATACAAGCACAGAGGTAAACCAAGGCACCAACAGGAGCAGCATCACCTGGGAATTGTTAGAAATCCATAATCTCAGACCTCCCCCAGTGCTTTTGAGAATAAACATCTTAAAAATATCCCTGGGAGATTCATGTACAGATTAGTGTTTGGGAAGCATTGTTCTTACGAGTGTTGGGCTATTTCTGATCTAACTTCTCTCAGGTCAGCAGAAACCTTCTACCAAGAGTAATTTCACTCCCGTGTTTACAAATTGAAGATTAGAGGGCTGGTGGATTCTGTAGTGATCAGAATTAATCTTTCCAACTGTGTCCCCTGATTGACATGTAGCAAGGTGGTCACTAAGTGGGTTCCAGGTCTTACAGTCTCTTTAGTAAGAGCAACTCTTAAAATATTCATGTTTTAGATTTGCTTTATGTTTTTGTGTAAGAAGTTTTCCCATCTTAAACAAAAAGGTGGAAAGACTTTTATGATTTATGGTAGGAGATCCAACCAGTCCATTCTGAAGGAGATCAGCCCTGGGATTTCTTTGGAGGGAATGATGCTGAAGCTGAAAATCCAGTACTTTGGCCACCTCATGCGAAGAGTTGACTCATTGGAAAAGACTCTGATGCTGGGAGGGATTGGGGGCAGGAGGAGAAGGGGACGACAGAGGATGAGATGGCTGGATGGCATCACTGACTCGATGGACGTGAGTCTCAGTGAACTCCGGGAGTTGGTGATGGACAGGGAGGCCTGGTGTGCTGCGATTCATGGGGTCGCAAAGAGTCGGACACGACTGAGTGACTGATCTGATCTGATGTGATCTGATTAAGTAAATGCCATTTGAGCACCCAAAAAAACCCTCTTTTTCTAATTATGCATTGTTTTGATTATTTTCATTGACACAGTAGATAGGATAGCATTATTCAAGCAGAAAGTGAGCCAAAATTTCATACAGTTTTTGACCAACTTCTTTAAAGGCAGCTGTACCTACTATTTATCATGAAACTTCATCTTTTTTTCATGAACCTCAGTCAGTTTCTATGTTTAGATAAAGGATAACTAAGACTCTTTACCGGAGAAGGCAATGGCACCCCACTCCAGTACTCTTGCCTGGCAAATCCCATGGACAGAAGAGCTTGGAAGGCTGCAGTCCATGGGGTCGCTGAGGATCGGACACGACTGAGCGACTTCACTTTCACTTTTCACTTTCATGCATTGGAGAAGGAAATGGCAACCCACTCCGGTGTTCTTGCCTGGAGAATCCCAGGGACGGGGGAGCCTGGTGGGCTGCCGTCTATGGGGTCGCACAGAGTCGGACACGACTGAAGTGACTTAGCAGCAGCAGCAGCAGCAAGACTCTTTATAGTCACACAAGAAATAGGACAAAAAGAAAATTCCCAATCCCTAACGGCCTCTCTCCTTTTTTGTCTGATTGCCTCACAGTCAAACTAATGCTGTGTCACATCTGACCTAGCAGTGTTTTTTGTTTCTTCAACTGCTTAAATGGGATTTTCATATGACCCACAGGTTATACATTAAGTATGAGAGTGTCTCTACAGTAATGATGTTCAATAATAGAGGAGATGTTAAAAGATTCTTGTTTAGACCAGATGGCACAGCAACCCTTGAAACTCATTTGAGGTACCGTTTTTATTATTTATTATTTAGGACTTAAAGAGTGGATCAGTCTTCAGGTTGACAGAATTGTCAAGTGAATTACTGTTCAGGGGCACCACTGAGGTGACAGCTTTTGCCATTAAATAATTCAACTTATCTGAGCGCACTTATTATTCTATGTAACACATGGTGAAGGACTGATGGCAGAAGCGTCACCCAAACTGAGCCAGTCTCCATGCTGGGTTGGTAGGTGGCTCAGGAGATGCCGTCCCCTCCACCTCTTTAACTCACATCGAGTCTCTGATTATAATCTTGAGCCACCTGGGAAGCCTTAGTACTGGATACTTAAAATGATCAGGTAAAAGAGAGGGCAGTACGTTGACTTTATTCAAAGAAAGTCACCAATTAGTTGGCAGAAGGCTACAGATGCACCCAGGGAAATAAACACCTCCCTCTGTCCTTGAGGGAACTGACTGGTACCTTTCCTTACCGAAATATAAGCTTCAGGAGATTTAACACATATTAAGAAAAAAAAACTTCCATATTTCAATCTTCTGCTCAATTATCCGAAAGAATAAAGATATAGGCCATATAACGTGCCAGTCTCTGTGTGCCTGTGGTTTGTATGTCTGTATGTACACACATGTTTATGTACGTGTGTCTCCGTGTGTTCATGTATTTGTACACACACATACAGGTCTGTGTGCATCTGTGTGAGTACGTATATGGGTGTTCTGTGTGTGTGTGCACAGGTGCGTGTGTACTTGGTTCTCAGGCAGAGTAAGTGTGTGCACTTCCACAAAGAAGAAAATCTCAGGTTGATGTGTACCCCAGCACTGACATTTACCAGCTCTGAGTTCTTGTGCAAGTTACATTGTTTTTCTGAATCTCAGTTTACTTATCTATCAAATGGCATGTGTAATATAAAATGAGAAGATAAACTGTTTTTAGTCACGTAGCCTTTTTAGTAATTAAATGGAATTGACTGCCTTTCACAAAATTTGGTAATTTTTTTAAATTTATTTAACTGAAGGATAACTGCTTTACAGAATTTTGTTGTTTTCTATAGAATTTTGTTGTTTTCTGTCAAACCTCAACATGAAACAGCCATAGGTATATATATCCCCTTCCTCCTGAACCTTCCCCCTATGTCCCTCCCCATTGCACCCCTCTAGGTTGACACAGAGCCCCTGTTAGAGTTTCCTGAGCCATACAGCAAATTCCCGTTGGCTATCTATTTTACAAATGGTAATCTAAGTTTCCATGTTACTCTTTCCATACATCTCACCCTCTCCTCCCCTCTCCCCATATCCCTAAGTCTATTTTCTATTCTCCACTGCTGCCCTGTAAATAAATTCTTCAGTAGCATTCTTCTATATTCTGTATATATGCAGTAGAATACGATATTATATTTCTCTTTCTGACCTACTTCTCCCTGTATAATAGGTTCTAGGTTCATCCACCTTTTTATGGCTGAGTAAAATTCCATTGTGCATATGTACCACAACTTCTCTATCCATTCATCTGTTGAGGGACATCTAGGTTGCTGTATCTAGTGCTGCAACGAACAATGGGATACACGTGTCTTTTTCAATTTTGGTTTTCTCAGGGTATATGCCTGAAGTGGGATTGATGGGTCATATGGTGGTTTTATTCCTAGTTTTTTAACGAATCTCCATACCGTCTTCCATAGTGGCTGTTATCAATTTACAGTCCCACCAGCAGTGCAAGAGAATGCCTTTTTCTCTATACCCCCTCCAGCATTTATTGTTTGTAGGCTTTTTGATGATGGCCATTCTGACTGGTGTGAGGTGACATCTCATTGTAGTTTTGATTTGCATTTCTCTAATAATGAGCGTTGTTGAGCATCTTTTCATGTGTTTGTTAGCCATCTATATGTCTTCTTTGGAGAAATGTCTGTTTAGGTCTTTCCCCCACTTTTTGATTGGGTTATTTGTTTTTCTGGTATTGAGTTGTATGAACTGCTTGTATATTTTGGAAATTAATCTTGGGTCAGTTGTTTCATTTGCTATTATTTTCTCCCACTCTGAGGGTTGTCTTTTCACCTTGCTTATAGTTTCCTTTGCTGTGCAAAAGCTTTTAAGTTTAATTAGGTCCCACTTGTTTACTTTTGTTTTTATTTCTGTTACTCTAGGAGGTGGGTCATAGAGGATCTTGCTTTGATTTATGTTATCGAGTGTTCTGCCTATGTGTTTTTCCACTAAGAGTTTTATCATAGAATATTCAAGATTATTTGCCTCCCAAATAACCAACGGTGGTATCCCAGTGCAAAAGTTGGTTCTGGTGAAAATACATGTTGCCTTGATTAGTCCTTATAGCAACTCATGAGTGAGGAGCTGCTTTCTCCACTTTCCACATAAAGGGACTGAAATTTAGAGGGGAAGTAATCTGCCTAGAGGGTTTCCCAGGTGGCTCAGTGGTAAAGAATCCACCTGCCAATGCAGGAGACGCTGATTTGATCCCTGGGTTGGGAAGATTTCCTGGAGAAGGAAATGGCAACCCACTCCAGTATTCTTACCTGGGTAATCCCATGGACAGAGGAGCCTCGGAGGCTACAGTCCATGGGTTGCAAAAGAGTCGGACATGACTGAGAGACTAAACAACAACAATCTTCTTGGAGTCATCCGGGAAGCTGTTGGAGGTCTGGGACACAAACACGCATCTGACTCCAAAGCCTGGTTTGTTACCCCTCTGCCCTTCACCTCACTATAGCCCAGGCTGCTGGGAAGAATGGCAGTATGCTGGCTATGGCATTGGCACTGGCATTCTACTTCTCTTTACCCAAATAACCTTTGCCCTCTTCCTGACACATTTCTCCCTTGTAGCCCAGCTGGTCCATGATTTCTTAAAGCTAACCTTCATTCCTGTCTTCGTACAGATACTAGGAAGAAGGTGGCATTGGGGGAAATTCAAACTGGACACACAGTGAATTCTGGCTTCCCTTAGAAATACATCTGCTGGCACAGCTCATACCACCTAATGGTACGCAACTTGTCTTGCAAATTTTTACAGGCACCTCAGTGCTGCAGGCCACCACTCCTGGGAGTCTATCCAGGGAAAGACAGAAGGAGAACTTCAGGGACATGACTGTATAATCCTCTTCTGGTCCCTGGAATCAAATGAGTCCTTTAACTCTTCAAATATTGAACTAAAAGAACTTGGTTTACAGAAACACTATGGTCCTAGGAGGTCTAGGGACAGAGCTATGAAATGCAGTGAAGGTGGGGGAACCAAAAGACGGCCAGAGGTTACCTTAAAACCAGTTTAAATATAATCAGTGGGAAACAGAAGCAAAATCCAATTTATGAAATTATTATTTTGTTTAGGAAGATAGATCGTTTCAATTTTGCACAGAAAATTGCATGGGACAAAACCTCACAGTAGAGCCGTTTAAAAGCAATTTAACATTTTTAATAAGGCAACTCTTTCTAATTCTCAACTATTTAGCCATGAAATCTTAAAATCCAACAAAATTCTGTTGTCAAGAAATGTTGCTTTACCATTTTTATTGTCTATTTAACAACCCAAGAATATTAACATTCTTTAGAGACCTAAATTTAATCATAATGACAACTATTGAGCTTCCTAACTGCCCTTCATGTAATTTAAGGCCTATAAACTATCAGTTTGCTTTTCTGATATTTTGTCTCAAAATTGTAAATAAGGTCAATTTTACCCAGCAGCCTGCAAATTTCTAAGCAATATTTGTCTTGTTCCCAAGCATACATTTAGAAACTTAAACACAATACATTGCATGATAAATAAGAATCCTTGAGGGGTTTTGCATTTCTTCATCAACAGTTCTTCAAAGGATGTGAAGGGACTTAGTCCCATTATCTAAGTGCTGAAGAAAAGAGTATCAGCAGTGGTGATAAAGCCAAGGGAAGTCATGAGCTGGAGGGGAAGAGCAGTTTTCCTTGCTTTGACATTTCTCTCTCAAGAGCTGTGGACAGCACACTGGACTAGTATTTGGTAGATCAGGGCTCTGGGCTACTTTCCAAAACCAAGTTGCCTTGCGGAGGCTCAGATTTTTCCTCCCAAAGGTCAGGATAGTCATAATACTGACCTCCTGAGATTTCAAGAGGATTTAATTCAAGGTAAGAAAGGGCTGTCAAACCAAAATCTTCCCCTTTAAAGTAAGAAAGTCTTAGCATCTTTAGAGTTGTTTCTCTGTATACCTATTCTGATCAGGAGCAAAAATACAACTTTACAGCATAATCACTTTTGCTGTTTAAAACCACCCTTTTCCATTACCATAGATCAGCCATAAAATGTTTACCTTGGTCCCTGAAAGTTACAAAAATGTGCCGATAAATCAACACAAAACCACCCCACTGCTAGAAAAGCAAATTCAGCAGTGACAAGGCTATGGAGTGTGTCTTCTTGGCCACTGTCCAATGCAGCCCCTTAGGCAAGCTTCTTATCCCCCTCCACAGCTTTGTTGTTCTGATGATAAGCTCATCATTGTACATACACTTTGACTTCTTGCTTATTTTACTTATCTGCTATCTCCTGCATTAGAAGGTAAGCTTCATGCAGGCAGGAATATTTGTCTGTTTTATTCACTGTCATATCCTTTGCACCAAGAACGATGATTGATATATAGAAAAATGAATGAATGAGACCAGGTCACGATCATCATTTAAATGCTCATACATCTGTGGCCAAAGGAAATGTGGAAACTATTAGAAATGATCCATTAAGGCTTATGCTGCTTTTAATGTTTCAATTCTGATATGTCAAAGCCCATAAAATAATTTGGTTATTTTAAAATATCTTCTACCACTGGCCTTGTCAACAGTGTCTTAGACAAGTTATTTTTGTCCTTTTAGTTTGTATTGTCTCTGAGAAGGAGTATAACTCCCACGCCTCAGATAGTAATCTTAGATTTACAGAAAAAATACAAGCCATAACGAGGGACTTCTAGAGAGTGAATGTTTATGTCCCTCCCAAATTCACATGTTGAAACCTAATTCCTGATATGATGGTATATGGAAGTGTGGCCTTTGGAAAATGATAAAATCATCAGGTTAAAGTCCTCATCAACAGGACTAATGCCCTTGGAACTTGAGATGAATATACATATACTACTATATATAAGATAAGCAACAAGATAACCAACCTACTGCATAGCACAGAGAACTCTATTCAAAATTCTGATAACCTGTATGAGAAAATAATCTGAAAGAGAATGAATATAGGTATGTGTATAACTGAATCATTTTGCCATATACCTAAGACTAATACAACATTGCAAATCAACTACAATGCAGTAAATTTTTTTAAAAAGAGAGACCCTGAAGCACTGCCTCATCTCTTCTATGTGAGGACAGAGTGAGAAATCAGCTGTCCAGGAACCAGGATGCAGGCTCTCACCAGGCACTGAATCTACCAGGCCCTCACACTGGACTTCCAGAAGTAAGTTTCTGTAGTTTACAAGTGCACCCAGTCTCTGGTATTTTGTGACAGCAGTCCGAACAGAATAACACAGGGAGTCCCTCACCTCCACTAGAATTTATGTGTAAATTTCAGATTTACTCCCCCTAAGCAATTACTCATCATTTACTGTTCATGAATTTCCACTGTGGACTCCATTGCAAGAAACCAAAGTGTGATTATAAACAGTACTACTAATAAAGAGGCACAAACATTCCTTTACCACCCTCTGTTCCACAGTATTTGGGAGATCTGTCAAATTATTCTCTGGCAGATTGGAAAGAGGGGGTTGTGTTAGAAGTCATGACCCAACCTCTAGTGACGCTGTTCTCATATTTTACAGTCTGGGAATCACTACCTAGAAAATTCTAGTTTTGTTCATTCACTGCAACAGTAGAGGATGAGCCTGCAGGGATCTTTAAAGAGAAAGAACCAGTGGAAATGCAGCAGAAGAACTGAAAACCATGATGGTGGCGCTTTCCTGAATCTCTGAAAGGGGCTTTCCTCCACCTTTATTCAATCACACAGAGAATGGACAAGGCTTGGCAATGCGTGAAACAGATACATCTTTCTGGATTTAATTTCCTCAGGTGTCTGGCTCCTTGTGTTTGCAGCACACTTCATTTTGCAGGATTTTCCTAAATAAAACTCTTCACTTTGCATGTACAGGAAGAAACAGAATGTGATTCTATTTTTATGTCCAGAGCCAGTACAAACACTTAATGCTGTTGAAGAGAGTTTAAAATGATGCAGATGGTGGTGGCGAAGGGTCTTCATGTCACCCTGCCCCACCAATGATATTGCTGCTTCCTTTCTGATCTACACTTGGCCACTTCTCCTGCTCTCAGGAAATTTTCCAGACAAAGCCCTGTGATTGGCTATCCATGAGTTTGAGATGTGAAGGCTTTAAATTTATCTTGTCTATTTCCAGAGAGAAAGACGCAAAGTAGACAGAGAAGGAAGTTCTGTTTGAAGACTTTTACTTCATCTATAAAGTCTAAATTTGTCCCCAAAATGTGCATATATGCTACAAATACATTTATTTTTCTTTTAATTTCATCACAGAGAATCTTTGGTGCTTTGACATAAACCAAGTGCTTATGGCAGGAAAAGTAAGCTTGTAATGAATGACATTATCATTCATAATATTCATAGAAAGGCACTCACCAGCACTGACAGTGATCGCCTCGATGAACTGCTCTCTCCAGCTGTTCGTCCCAACCACGAGGGCTAGGTTTGTCTTCTTAATCAGTTTGTCCACGGTACTCTAGAAAGGTTGAAAAGAATCAGATAATAACGGCTGGGTTGGTTAAGGCCTCCGGAAATCTCAGGTGTTGATTTTGAAACACCAGAGTTATATAAAGGTAGCAGATGTTAGGCTCAGAACAACAGTATTGACATCAAACACTGTTATGTTTATGCAAACAAGCACGGTCCTGACTTGGAAACATCCTTAAATGGAAACTTCTTTGTAGCGAATACAAGCCTCCTTCAATGCCTAATGGCCAAGGAAGAATGGCCTCAGTGGTTAGAAGAGAGGATGTGGCAAAGCCCACCCTTTCCTCTTGGATGCTTCATGAACTTGCTTCTCTCTTGGCCTCATCTAGAGTGTGCTGTCTGCAACTGAATTTATCTATGCCCTGCTCAGCATTATCTATCAGTGAACATCCAGAAGTGGCAGAGAAATTACAAAATTAAAACCTATTCTTACTATATTTTTGTTGATCAATGAAATGCAGCCAAACAGCAGAGTCTCAAGACTGCTGTTGTATGATCCTCAATAAATGGATTTTTCTTTGGCTACTGGTTTTGTAAGACTAGTGGCTATTAGAGAATTCATCTCACCTGACTCCTGTTGCAAATGAGAAAAGCCAAGAAAAAGTCAATTTGTATGGTTTAGGGCAGTAGTCCCTAACCTTTTTGGCACCAGTTTCGCAGAAGACAATTTTTTTCCATAGACTGGAGTGGGAATGGTTTGGGGATGATTCAAGCACATTACATTTATCATGCATTTATTTCTATTTTTATTATATCAGCTCCATCTCAGATCATCAGGCATTAGATCCTGGAGGTTGGGGCCCATGGTTTACAGCACACTGTAATGACCTTGCACTAAATTTTCCATTGCTCTACTAATACTGAGTCACTTCTTCTTCTTCTTTTTTTTAAGACTTTTGTTTTAAGCTTGGTTCTGTACAATTAGCACTCTTAGCTTTCCACATAAATGTCAGTTCATGGAAGAACAGGAGCAGCCAAGCATTCACAAGAAAACTAAGGAAGCAGATGCACCCAAAGCACTACCACAAATCACAGCAACTGCAAGGAGAAGGGTCACTTCTGGGACTTGAGGCCGTTCTTCCCAGAGAGACTACCACCCGACTAGTCTACCACACGCCCACACTTACTGTCAGAGCTTCCTCGAATTCCCACTCATTGCAAAGAGGCAGAAAACACATATCATTTGTCTTAGGTGAAAACCTGTACATGTTTAAGGCAGTGTCCCTGAATTGACTAAGGTTTGAGAGAGAAAGAGAGCATGTTATCAGCTAATCAGGAGGAAGGACAATGTGATCTGAAGGGTCCATCTGGAAGGCCAAAGCCATATCAGAATGTCAGGTACAACCGTCATTGGAACTGAAGGGAAATATTCCGAGGATAATAAACCTGAAAGGGCCCATCTCCAAGGGGCCCACTCTGTCCTTTCACATCATCCCTTGCCAGGTTGTTTCTCCGCAGGGTGGTGGCCTTTCGGCCTCCAGCTTTGTGTCTACACGTGTTAGTGCCCCTGATAACAGCTGTCATCATCAGGACTGCCGTAACTAGAAGCACAGGACAAGCCTCTGACTTTTCTCTCGACTCAGCCAATCTTGTTAAGTCCTCCAAGTGTCATGGTTGATGCTGATTCAAAGTTCTCTGCAGAATGTAACAAGAAATGACCTTGACTTTTCCTAAATATGATGGAAACTTGGGGCAGGCCTCTCCAAAGGAACCCTCTTTATTCTAAAGCCAAGGCTGAGAATCTTATCACCTGGGGGATGAATAACTGAGAAGAGAATCTTCTCTAACAGTTAAATACCTCAAACAATATTGCCTCAGACATGTCTCTAAAGAGCTAAGTTATAAGATAAACTAAACTTGAAATGTATATATAGGTAAAACCTCAGGTAGATCATAAACTTTAGTTCATGTTAACTCTAAGGGACTATGAGATAGCCTGGGTTCTTCCCAGGACTTAATTTACATACATGTCCTCTCTGGACCTATAGGAGTAGATGAAAGAATAAGGTGAATTTGAAATTTTATACTTGAGCATTCCCATTGACACTGGCCTGGAAGATTTCCTAAACATCCATTGTTAGCTCTTCACTGCTCTAGACTGTGAGCAATTGTTTTAACCTCAGCCTCAGTCACGGGTGTTAGAAAAATCCAGTACTACGTCAGAAGACAGTAAATAAGAACCCAGTGGGCAAAGCAGACTTGAACATTGTTAGATGTGACCCCAGATTTGGGTCTTTAATGCAGTTCTGAGGGCTCTGAACAAGTTCTTTAAAATGGCTATGGTCTAGAAAAAAAATTCTTAAGAGAATAAAATTATATCAACGTTAATCCTTGAAGGCACTTCAGAAACATAACCCAATGTGCCCTTCAATGTTAATAGTAAACACACTGATGAACTCTAGAGGACATGGGAGGACATGTCCTTTGGAAGCTATTCTAGAAAGATAAGTATTGCAAACAACTAGACTTATGGAGAGAGTGTTGGGTGACTTTCAAATGCTTGGATCATTGGTGTGGTTACCAGAAATAGCTTTGAACCCAAGAAAGTTTTGCTGCCTAGAAGACTGTGCCCTGCCATACCCAACCCAATTCTTCCTACAGGAAGTGACTGTGATTGTTCTTCCTGGTCATGGGTACATGGAAGGGGAAAGCTCAGGGTTGTTCCAGAAGAGAGAGGGCACAAAATAATTCCCAGGCAAGTCCTGGGAGGATGGGGGAACTAGTGTTTACAGAAATGCCAAGCTGTAGAGTCTCTGCTGCCACAAGTGGTAGTACCAGGCTTTCTCTGATTCCAGGTGAAAAGGAGGTGCATGAGGAAGAGTGAAGATGGACACATGAACAGAGTGGTCCACAAACATGGACAGGCTGAGATGTCTGTGCCTCAGGAATCTCAGGGAACACAGGCACATGTCAGTCATGTGTGTGCAGCTGGCCAGGTTCCAGATCCAACACTGGGTGGGTTCTGATGGTCGGGGTCTGCCTAGAAAGCACTGGTCCCAGTGTCTATCCTGCTCTTTCGTTCTGTGGGAATGGCTGGAAGGATGAGTTAACACATCCATGGTGGCCCGAAGGGGAAAGTTTAATTGCATTTTTATCTTTTAAATGCCACTTTAATTTGCAAAGAAATTTTTCTTTCCACCTATCTCCTATCAGGCACCTTCCTTTGTGAACTAAATTAAAAAAAATAATGAACAGGCCCAGCAAAAGGCAAAGAAGTCACAACCATGAAAACTCCAGATACAATCCAGAGGGCTCTGGTTTCTAGGCTGGTGGCCTGATTCTCCCTTTTGGATTCTTCATTCCGGTCTTCCAAACAGAAGCAGGATCTGCTTTTCAAAAATAAGTGGGGAAAATGCTGCTGAGCTCTGGCATGTAGTTCTGGAAACCTTTTCACATTCCACTGCAGAATGCAGGTGCACCTCTACTGGGGGGCTTCTAGGAGGGAGGACCATGTGAGTGAGATGGGGTGGGAGTGGGATGAGGGCTCAGTAAGCAGCTAAGAACAGATGGAAAGTTTCACCTCTAAGTCCTAAGCTCACCCTAAGGTCCATTTGCTTAACTTCTGAAATATGACTTTTCTCATCTAGAGAACTGGAAATCTAATTTTTTGTCTGATGACAAACTCTCTGGTTACAGGCACTCTACCTTCAGCTTGCAGATTATACTCAAGTGTCCTAGGATCTTGAGAAGATGACTACATATACATGAGAGCTTATCGATCGCATGTTCCGTGGGGAGAGCTTACCAACCTCCCTCCAAACAAAAGCCTCGTTTTTAGCAGTGCCAAGACTTTGCTTCTCCTAGATTGACTAGCTCTTTCAAACAAAGCATGGTTTCTTTCACACATAACAGTCTCTTAGAACCCATCTTTGCCTCTCCTTGCTGTCCTCTTAGACAAAGCCTCCCTTTAGGGCACCTTGGATCCTGTTAGTGATCGGACTCTGAACCAGAACCCCAGACCCTGGTTCTGATGCTGTTTAGTTTACAGGATCTGCTGGTTCCCGACCAACTCCCGAATTCCACTTCTGCCCTGATGGTCCCTCCATCAGTGAGCCAGTTCCTCTCTCTGGATAGATCATACAGCACAGACCAACACTACGAACGGTCTGGGTCCAGAGACGGGCCCTGCCTTCCTGCTGGGCAGTGCTGAGAAGCATACCTTGAACTCGTAGGATTCTTCAATGATCACCTCCAGTCTGGTGTGCTCTCCCAGAATGGGGCGCCCCATTTCCGCAATGCGCCTCTCTTCCTCCTCTTTGCTGGTCAGTGGCTGCTTGTCATCATATTCATCTGTGAAAGGGAAGGGCAAGAGATTGAGGATGGACTCCATTCTATTTGGAAATCCCTGGATCCTGAAACAAGGACACCAAGAAGAAAGGAAGTCCTGATGACCTACTGGAAGTCCCTGGGGTGATGTCGCAAGGAGGGGAGAACTGGACAGATGCCTGTCATGTGGGGCCGTGATCACTGTGACAGCAAGTGATCATAACACCCCACAAACTAACCACCAGCCAAAGAGCAGATCAGGAAAAGCAACTGACAGGATCATATCCCTGGGAAAACTCTGCCATATGGCATCTATGATGAGGGAATCACCCAGGTGTTCCCTAGGGTGCCAGTTCACCTGGCCATTCGTACGCATCCTTTTAGCACATGACGAAGAGGAAACACATTTAAAGCTGCCAGGTGAAAGAATCCGGTCTCCTCCTCTCTACTTTCAAGAGGCAACAGAAAATGCCCCCAGGGCAAAGATATGATAGATGGGATATTCTTATCTTAGCCTCTTATTTGCTACTACAAGTTAAGAAGCTAAGCATCCATGCATTCCACATTTTAGTAAGATCCTGTACTCCAGGTCTGTCTCTCTGTGGTGCAAAGCTGATGGGTTGGGAGGACCTTGATCACATTAATCTAAAAGGAAACAAGGAAGAGGGAGCGTGAGGCCTTCAGGGAGTTACTACTACTCACCATGGGGGCATGATTATTTCCAGAACTACCAAGTAATTTACACTCCAGGAGAAACTCGTGGGTACTAAGAAAATGTTAATGGACTTGAGAGTCCATTAATGAGGGGAAGCTCACAGTTGGTTCCTCTCTGTGTGAAGGTCATTAGGATAAATCCCAGACTGAAAAGGCCATGCACATGTGAAGGACAACCACTCTTCCTATAATCACTCAGCCCCCTGTCCTTCAGGCTCAGGATGTGGAACAAGACAGGCCACTTCCCCTCACAGTTGAGCGGAATGGACCTCACTGAAAAGGATCTAGTATTGGTGGTACAGAGAGACTGCAGCCCTGATGCCCTCATTTCTAGAACCTTCTAGGCAAACTGCCTGCAATAGGAATCTGTGGACTAGGGAGCGATCAGGGTGGGAAGGACTTGTAGCCAGACTCCTTGCCTTTTGCATTTAGGCATCAGCTATTGCAGGAGTTCACAACTCCTTTCCCCTCCAAAGTCACATGGCTTCCCTCTGCTGAGGGACCCTGCCATGGTGGGTCCATCTGATGCGCCAGCAAATGATGCAGAAAACTAGTTCCTAGGCCAGTTATTACGGAGCAGATGGGCTAGAGGTACTGCTAGCACTTTATAGGAAAGTGAAAGTGCCACTTGGATTTTAATTTGAATTACAAGACATTAGGGGAAGGATATTTACTATGTTCGCTTTTCATAGTTTATTTACAAATGGAAAGTTGTTTTTAATGGGATTCAAGTTGATTTAGGTAGAAAAATATAGAGAAATTACAAAAGAAAGGTGATACAATACAGTGGCATTACTTTAAACTGCGTTTCACAAAATGAAATGATCTGGAACATGACATTAACTATACGGACATGGTAGTAAACGAAATCAAATCATGTAGTGAGCAAAAAGGTTATTCCCTTTTTAATCATCCTTGAGTCCTTCTGATGATGAAGACATGCTTATTTGGAGGCTGTTACATCTGTAACTAGTTCCTGACATTAGGGTTTCTATCCTTTAGGAAAGAGAAAACATTTCTCAGGCATAGAGCACTGGACTGCATAGAGCTAGAAGTTAACTATTTTCATCCTAAAAATTTTAACCTTATTTTGTATTTATGACAAATACTAGCTTTCCATTAGTGTTAGTGACTTGGTTTTGTTGTTTTGTTTTTAAACAAATTTAGTGAAGTAAAAACATGAGCCAAAACATTGCATGAAGTACATAACTGTATAGTTGGTATGAAGCCAAACGAAATAATGGAGAAGAGGTATGAGAATGACCAAAATTTAGGAATATCTGAACAGATTTCAGACTAAAGAAAAGCAGGGCACCTTGTTCCAATTGCTTCCTTCTACACTTTTTTTCCAGACTTGAATTTAATGCCACACTTTATCCTGCTGTCTACCCATCTAGAAAACCTTCCCCATTTTCACCTAGCTGAATCCTATTTATTTTTCAAAACTTTACCTCTTATTGCATGCAATATCCTTCAACTGACTTGCTTAGGAATGACCACTATAAGTCAGTTCTTAGTATTTGGTGTGTGTATATATTAAACATGGACACTTCTAATATACTACATTTTGTATTTAAACTACCTTTTGTTGTTGCTGTTTGGTCAGTAAGTAGTCTTTGACTCTTTTGTGACCACATGGACTGTAGCCTGCCAGGATCCTCTGTCCATGGGATTTTCCAGGCAAGAATACTGGGGTGGGTTGCCATTTCCTTCTCCAAAAACCACATTTACATACAAATATCCTGCATAAAAACTTAACAAGACAGAACAATATGTCTCATTGCTCTCTGAATTGCCCTCACACCCCCCCCCCCCGAGCCTATTATGATATAGTACTATAAAATTGTAGGTGCCTACTAAGTATTTGTCATGTGACTGTCCAACTCACTGTTAGAAAAGTCTATTTGCTCTACGCATAGAAGGACTATTCAGTCATTTCACACATGTCATCACACTCTTACCATATGTCAGCACACTGAGGCCTTCCAACCCCATTCCCTTTTCTAGGAACTCATGGTCCAGTGGGAAGTGAGGCATATAGACCGGGCAACTTCTACTACAACAAGCTAAGGACTGCAGATTCAGGGTGAGAGAGCAGCTTCCCTCTGCCCCAGGGAATCAGGGAAAGCTTCAAGAGAGAGGAGATACTTGAAATTTGCCTGGAAGCATGTATAGAAGCTCACCAGGTAAAGGTGATGGGAAGGCTGGCTAGGAGGTATTATAATAGAGGAGGGAGTGGTATTCCAGGCAGAGAGAAGGCAAAGCACAAAGGTTTAGTGGCACAATATAGTCAAGGCTATGTTCACTTAATAAATGTCATGAACATTGAGGAGATATTTATATGTAACACAGTAGCTGGATAAATCCTTTTATTGCTCTATAATGATACAGATGGGCTTCCCTGGTAGCTCAGATGGGAAAGAATCCACCTGCAATGCAGGAGACCTTGGTTCAATTCCTGGATTGGGAAGATCCCCTGGAGAAGAGAATGGCAATCCACTCTAGTATTCTTGACTGGAAAATCCCATGGACAGAGGAGCCTGGCCGGCCACGGTCCATGGGGTTGCAAAGAGACAGACATGACTGAGTTAGCCCCACTACTCTAGTGATACAGATAAGTTAGCATTCATTATCCAGATTTTTGAAACTGGCAAAGAGGAGAGCTAAGCAATTTTTTTAAGTGTCCTCTCTTTAGAAAGATTTTATTGAATAGGGAAATAGTTTAACAGCACATTTTTTGATCAACTATTATGTTTCTTTTCACTTTGAGTGTTGGATCAAATGCAGTTCATTTTAATATGGTCAAGTCAGTTTCATTTCCTTCTTTATGCACATGCTGTGCTTTTTGTTTGGCTTCTCAGATAGAAGAAATTCTCTATTTAATTCTCTCCCTCTCTCTATCTGTATATCTACATAAGCTTGCATGCTTGTGTCTAAGTCGCTTCAGTTGTGTCCGACTCTGTGTGAACCTATGGACTACAGCCCACCAGGCCCCTCTATCCATGGGGATTCTCCAGGCAAGAATACTTGGTTGCCATGCCCTCCTCCAGGAGATCTTCCCAACCCAGGGATCGAACCCATGTGTCTTATGTCTCCTGCATTAGTAGGCAGATTTTTACCACTAGCGCCAGCTGGGAAGCCCCATAATACATATACCTGTACCTATTTTTAAACTCACTTTACTGAGAAGTTGATAATAAATTATGTAACATCATGATCTTAAAAAACAACACAACTTAAAGATCAAATGCATAATGAAGAGCCATGGTTCAAATCAGTATTGACAAGACAGAAAATAATCCTGGGATAAAATCATCTGTAGGGGAGAAATCTGAGAGCAGATATCTCCTGGCAGTTTGCAGCAACTTGCTGGCCTCTCTGATTAGAACCTAAAGAGGCCCATACTTTATTTCCATGAGGAATATTCTGGAACAACTCTGCAGTCAGGGCTGCATGATGATTAAGTGGGTGTGTGGGATGCAAGAAACAAGGGAAGTCCTACTGAGGCGTGCTTCTGTTGCCGTGGCCAGTGATGGGTGATGCTGACAACTGAAGAGTGGGTATCCATGTCCTCATCCAGAGACTCAGTGACAAGGGAGAAGGAGCTCAAACTGGGCTCTAATCCTCCTGTCGACATGGGACAGTTCTGTCATCGTTTAGTCACCCTGTCAACGTCCCACTCTGGAGAAGCCCCACAGATGCACTGCCGTCTGTTTGTGTTTGGCTAACATCTCGTTGCCTGGAGGCAGGAAAGGCAGACTCTGAGAAGAGAGTCAGCTTGCTTTTAAACCTTCTTCGTAATACTTGGAATAAAAGACCCATGCCTGAGAAGCGAGATTTGCAAGAAATCTGGAATATACTGAAACTTGGGAGGCCTCTGCACAGAGTCCCCTTTATAGGTCCACGCTGCCCCTTCCACCATGCGTCCCACCCTGGGCTGTTGTGGTGGTGTCTTGTGGCTGACCCAGGACACCCCTCCCACTGCAGAGAAGCCATGGCATTGTATAGCAATGTTTCCGTGGGAACAGGGGCTGAATTGTGTCACTTGGACTGATGCTGAAGCTGAAACTCCAGTACTTTGGCCGCCTCATACGAAGAGTTGCTCATTGGAAAAGACCCTGATGCTGGGAGGGAGTGGGGGCAGGAGGAGATAGAGGATGAGCTGGCTGGATGGCATCACTGGCTCGATGGACGTGGGTTTGAATGAACTCTGGGAGTTGGTGATGGACAGGGAGGCCTGGCGTGCTGCGATTCATGGGGACGCAAAGAGTTGGACACGACTGAGCAACAGAAATGAACTGAAATGAACTGAATATCTAAAGACCCAAAGAACACTTGAAGGCGGTTAACTGTGGTTTTCAAGGCCCATGAGGAAACGAGTACCTGCGATGGTGATTATAGTAGAGGGGAGTGGATGTTCTCTAGCATGAACTTTCCTGAAGACAGGCTGGCCTAGCAAAAGGACAGGCAAAAGTCAGCAGAATGGATGGTACTGGTTTGCCAGCAGCGCTCTGTGGAATTAGTAAGCATCACACCCAAAGGCATACAGCACACACAATGTTAGTCTGGGGATTGAGTGGTCAGAGGTCACTGTTCTGTAGGTCACAGAAGAGAGCAGGTCAATGGGGCAAGGGTTCTAGGAGCCAAGCCAGATTGTTCCTGGGAAGCACACGTGCCACAGACAGGAATGCAGCCACATTCCTGCAGGCGTCCGAGACGCACTGACCATGTCCTTCACGTTCCTGCTTCCAGAGGCATCACCAAACTACAGAAAGCACTTGGTGCTCCTTTTAGAGCCTACTGGTGCCAACAACATGGTCTCGAGCAGGCCGTTTCCCCAGCTTTCCCATATGTAACACGGGGATAGTAGTACCTGCTCTGTCCATATCACAGGTTTGTTTGAGGATCAAGTAACATAATATAAAAAATAATGCTTATTTATTTCTTGGGCAGTCTGAAGGGGAAAAGGTTGTATACACTGACAGGTTTTGCAATGGTGCTCCATTGTCACCATGACTGGCTGGATTACCTAGTTGAGGGTTTTCATGAAACCCCTGGTTCATCTGACTGACAGATCTACCTGCTGTTGATTTCTACCAAGAGTTCCCATAACTGACCTGGGAATCATGATTCACCCTCTGTGCAAACTCTGCTGTATGCTTGCTGTCTGTATTTGGACAAAGTGTTTCTTTCAGATTCAGTGTTCTCAACTATTAAGAGAAGTCAAACTTGAAGGGAATTTGTTCTTCTAACCCAAGTACTGGAGGGTCTAAAGTGTGTTTAACTGTTGGAATTTTCATAGTTTGGCTTCCTTAGAAAGCCATGTGCCTTATGAAAACTATCATATGATAAGCATAATATGATTGGAAGAGTAAGTTTTAAAGAGGTATATTGACTATTATGCACTTTTAATTAATTAGTGAAATTTTAGCTGCCTGTTTTGGGAATCAAACATGCCTCTCTCTTTGCAAACTGAGCCAGAATACTTAACTTTATTAAAAATATCCAAATTAATGTACTCTAATTTTCCTGCTTTGGCATCTTCCTATTTTTTTTATTTTTTTGGAATTCATACTGGTGGATTTAAGAGATACTGTGGAGGTTCTGGATTAAAATGGGATTAAGATACAAGTAGGAACGTACGAGTTGGGAGGAAGGAATTAAAAGTGCTGGAAATAGTCATCACATGGCCTTGGACATAAAGGCCAAGCTCTGAGCCCTGGATGAGTGGTTGGAGCAGATTGATTAATCTCTTTGAACCTTCATTTCTTCTCCTGTAAGAGAAAAAATCTTATCCTGTAAGGTTGAAGATCAAATGATATAATGAATAAGAGATGCTTTCCAGATTCTAATGAGCTATAACGTAAAAAGGGTTATAATGTTATGGGCCTGGAGGGTCAAGGGGGAATTACATCATAGACACCAACAAGGGCCTTCCAATGAGGCAAAGATAAGCAGCAACAGGGGAAGATCTGCAAATTCCAAAAGCATCCCCAGAATTTAATGGCCACTACAAATGCCATTTCTGAAATAGAGACACTGGGTTGTGGACCAAATGACTTTTTCAATTTCCATATATCCTGATTTAAATTTAGATTTTCACACTCAGCTGCAAAGACGGCGTAAACCTGCTGGCAAAGTCCAAGAGCTAGATTAATTCTCCTCTACTGCTCCTGTGTCTCAAAGCCTTGACTTCAAAGCTTCAAACTGACTTCAAAGGAAAGCTCTTCAGGGCTTACAGCTGCTTTTCACTGTGTAGACCTACATTTTAGAACTTCCCCCAGAGGTATCTATAGAGAGTGGATCCCAGATATTCTTGGTTCAAGAGAAGAAGGGTCATGTAAAGCGAGAGGAACAAACCAATGTAGAGATCCTAAGAGGGTTCTGCAAATTCTCTCATTTTAACTGCATCGTTGCAAGTTTTGGGAAGAGGTGGTCACACCAGAAAAACTGCTATTGGAGATTAAAATCTGAACCATAAGAAAAAGCTTAATGAAGTATGTGAAATAGTAGAAAACCTTTGGAAGACATGATTCTGTCCTCTTGGAGGCATAATGTATCCAAGACAGAAAATGTTAGATATTAGTAGTCGGGTATTCTAGAACTTGATATGAACAATTTCTGAGAAAAGAAAATTAGATACCATTAATTAGTTACTAAAAAGGAAGATGCTTCAAGTGATACAGAAGGAAGCCCCTAAAAGCAAAATCCTGACATAGTCAATGATAAAACAGGAAGATATCCAAACACATCGGTACATTTTAACGATTCTATCTACCCTAAAGACTTTGTTAAGGTCTCAGCAGCAGGTTGCACAGGGCCAAGCAGTAGATACTATACTATTCCTACCTTCCTCAAAGCACACAAGGATCAATTACTTATTGGGTGATTGAATCAGAACATTTCCAAAAAGACTTCAGTAAATGATAAGGTGAAAAAGAAAAGATTAAAGTTTTAAAAGTAAATGTACATTCCTGCCTTCAGATTCAAAACTAGCATCATTGGCAGTGCAGAACTGGGAAGACTTGACCTAGGAGAAAGTCAGGTGAATCAGGTTTAAGAAATTCTCTATGAGAACTTGCCCTGTTGAGCATTTTTATCCTTTTCAAATTCTATGTCTCCAAGAGCCTATGAATTATTTTGTCATTAAACATTGTGTCTGGAGAGAAAGCAGTGGAGAGCAATAGCCCACGGGAAATTGGTTGCATTCAGAAAGTTCCACTTTGACAGAATCATGTTGAAACTTCTTGATCATGAGTTTACACTGATGGTGGTTTAAGTTAACCCCAACCCCCACCATAACATTTTCAAATAGAATTTTTGAAAATGTTTCTTTTCTAAATGTTTTTGTTTAACTATCTTGTTTCAGAAAAAAATAATTAGACTATTGATATCTACATAATTGTATTGGAAAATGCCACAACCATTAGGACAGCCTTTAGAGACATCTTCAACCTGCAGCTTCAGACAAACTAGAAGGATATTTACTTTCCTCTCTAAATCTACATGGATGATGTTGAAAGTGTGCAAAAACATTTAAGGTCAAAAGAGAGGATGCTGCAAGGAAATATCTCCCTTCTATACACAAGGAAATAGCTCTAAAGTTGTGCTTAAAAATGCAGTCAACAGTGGCTGGGTACCATTCTGAATTTAAGAGTTTAAAATTTTTTAACTAGAGTATTGAGTTTTTACAGAACACTTTGTCATCCACTTCACGAGGCAGACATATTACTCGTTTCCATGTTAAGAATCCTAAAACTTCTCAGATGGGTGTGGTGGGCAGAGCGACGGCATGTTTTGTCTTCTCCCAATAGGACATTATCTATGATTAGAATCCTGAGCTTGGGCCAGGGAGTTGACTTGGATGTCAACTCCTATGCTTCCTTGAGACTATCAATCATTGTATGTATTCTGGTACTCTCTGGAGCATCTAGCAGAGCTCCCTCACATTATTAGCACTATGTGCATATCTGTAAATTGATCAGTGTCAAAACACGACCAATTACAGGTTCTCCATACAAATTTGCTCATAAATAAACACAACACACACCTTGTTAATGTGTAAAACATAAAATGTATAAAATCAGCAAGAGCACACCGTGTACCACAGCTAAAGGTTAATTCTGGGTAAGTAAGATGCGGTTCTTATTTGATATTTAAGGGTAACTGGGAGAAAATGAAGAACATTTTAAAAAATTGTCTTACCATACAGGTATTTCCCTTCATTAAAAGGAAATAAAAATGGGAAATAATTTTTTAAAATGTAAACAACCCATGGTGAGAACAGATAGTAAAAAATAAAATTTGGTTCATTAGACTTAAAAAATTCATACCTGTTATTGTGAAGCCACCTAAAAAAGAAAGAAAATAAATAAGTGTTACCATTTATTTCATTTATACTCTCAATAACAAATACCTGTGACATCAGACCACCTGACAACCCATCCAAGGTACAAAAACTTGCCAAATTGTATTTATAATTAAGAAAGGTATGGAAATATCAATTCAAGACTTAACCATTAATCATTCTTTTAAGGTTATGATGTTCAGTGCACAAATTTAATTCTTGTGCATGCCTAAAAAAATCACTGATTTTTTTAAAAAGGTAATACTAAACTAAAAGTGGAATGCAAACTATCTGACTTCCACAAAATTATGAGACCAATCGCTCTAAACAACAATCTTGTTAATAAATCAATAGAAATAAAGGATAAGTCAGAAAGCTACTGTGGCACCTGATAGAAAAGGAAAATAACCTAGAAAAATGGAAAGGAAATGCAAGAAATGAAATGCTTACCAAGCTCATTCAATAACAGGGCTGTGAAGGAAACAGACAAAGACAAACACAGAATAAGAGACCAGATGAATAATGAAAGTAAGAGGAATATCAGCAGAAAGAAATCCAGGCAGATCTGATTATAGTGGTAGGGAGCTGCCACTAAATGGTGCATGCCAAGTAAATGTGGCATTGGGAGTATTTCCCAAAAAAATCCCTAATTTCTGCAAATTGGTGTGCCTGATTGTATATATAAACAATTTACTTTATATATCATTTCTTGACATTTAAGAAAACATGCCCATTATATGTTTACACACAGTGTATATATCTAGTTTGCCAAATAGAGCAGAAATATTTTATGAGTCTTCCTCATGAAATAATTGCCTGGGAATTAGTGAATTCAACAGACAGAAGTCTGAAATCATCCAGGATCTCAGGGATTGTACCTTTCATGTACCTTTCAATGAAAACAGAGGAAACATCTTAGGACATTTCATTTTGGCCATCTCTCCTGATAAGGAGACTTTGCCCCAAGGTGAAGTTCTCTCTCTGGAAGTTCTATATGCATGATATTCGATCATCAAGGAATGCTTAGGTTTTTTTAAATCCTCAAAACTTGAGTCCCAGGAATTAGTGCTTATTTGTGTGTCCTTACCTATGACTTCTGCACATTCTAATTGGACAGCCACATAGTTTCTTGCGGACACATAATTTCACAGAAACTGACAAGTCAGCGAGGGAAGGCTTGTGATCGGGGGAGAGGCCATACATACTTTGTCTTTCAGGCTATGTGCTTTAAACTCAGACTGTAACTGTAGCACTTTATTTTGGTAAAATCTACTTGCCTAAATGTATCAAATAAATGACTTCCACAGTTACAGATGAGAATGTTACAATTACTTCTTCAGGACCAGTTTTCTAATGGTAGTGGCATTAGAGGATACTTTTAAAAACAAGTCAGTCATTTTATTTATGATGACACAGATCTACTTGGTGGGTGTTGAAAGCAGATCAAGGAAGTTTAATTTGCTTTTATATGCAGGCGTATTTTACTAAAATGACAATCGAAAGAGCTGTGTATCCAAGATGCTCTTCCTTGACATAAAAGGCAATCCTTTGGAGGAATACAATTAGAAGTAAGTGCTTTTTCCTGTATGTTAATGAGGCATTTTTGATCCCATCTTTGTAAGAAATCAGCACAATTTTCTAAAGTGTCTTTTTCTTTCACCTGCTGTCTATGGAGCATATTAAATAAGCTGCATTAAAATGGGTCCCCAGTGCTCCTCCTCCATCATTCCAAAGGCTCCTGTTACCTTTTTGAACTTGTCCTGATTAAGTCAGGACAACTTCGTTTTTCTGATGGACTCAGAGGCCAGTGTGTTCTATCTAATAAAAGCAAGATTAGTTAAATTCCCCCAAATGTTGGGTCTATATAGGAATTAGTCTTTTGTATTTGATTTTTCCTTTACATGTAAAAGTATATATTTCTTGCAAAGTGGTCATTTAACCATTTAAACTGTTCTCATCAATTGTTTGAATGCAATCAATATGTACTACATTCATTTTATAGATACCATTAAATTTACCATTCCTTTAAAAATGGCCACTATGCTAAGTCACTTCAGTCGTGTCCGACTTTGTGTGACCCCATAGACGGTAGCCTACCAGGCTCCCCCGTCCCTGGGATTCTCCAGGCAAGAAAACTGGAGTGGGTTGCCATTTCCTTCTCCAATGCATGAAAGTGAAAAGTGAAAGTGAAGTCGCTCAGTCGTGTCCAACTCTTAGCGACCCCATGGACTGCAGCCGACCAGGCTCCTCCATCCATGGGATTTTCCAGGCAAGAGTACTGGAGTGGGGTGCCATTGCCTTCTCCAAAATGGCCACTATTAGAGGGTAATTATGGGAAGCCTTTAGAATAATTCAAAATTTAAAAAAAAAAAAAACTATTTTTAAAGCTGATATAAAATTCAGCTCTAAAATTTTGTGTTTAAACAAAATTAAAAATTTTTTTAATTTCATGCTGTTTTTTATTTTTAGAAAAAATTTGTTAGAAATGTGTCAGTTCAATAAGAATTGAAAGAGTTTGAAGCAGAAGGTAGAATCAGCCTGAATTAAGGGTTAAGTTCTTAATGAACTATCATCATGTCCTTTCTACTAAAGAAAATTCATATGCCTATAGGTTTTATACCTTTTAAATTTCATATCTGATGATATGAATAATACTACGCAAAAATGAATACTACTCTTTAAAGATCTTTGTTCTTACTGTTTTTTGTTTTTGAAAACTGGCTTCTCTAAGGAAGACTAATGACTGAATTCTGAAGTTTCCTATTATTTACCATGAGACACAACTGCCATGACTAACATGTACATAGTAGTGTCCATCGCTAATGTATTAGGGGATGCTTAATAGCTGGAACCAAATTGTTGAATGATTCCTGAGTAGTGAAAAACTAAACCCAGAAATTATTCTTTTATGTCATCCTTTCTGAATTACAGAACTCTCTTCCATTATTTCTGAAATCTTGTATCAATTAAGGTGAACTGGCATTTCCTGAGGAAAAGGGGCATTTCTTGGTGCATGGTGGAAGAGGGAAGGGGAATGAAATTGCCAAAGCTTCAAAGGAGAGGAAGTATAGTACTTGGAAGCCGAGGAAGAGGAGAGAGTTAAGTGTGAGAGTAGGAGACACGGAGAGAAGAGTACAATTTCTCGCTGGTATGTCTTTGAATACTCTCACACCTTTCATGCCTCTTCTTATCCATTTTGGTTCCTCAAGCACAAGGGAGAAACTGCACTCTTTCTCATATTCCTCACGGTCAAATATTCTAATGGTAATGATCTTCCTGTGGGAACACAAGACAAAGGCAAAACAAATGGTTGGAGTCACACGCTCATGCTAGGTGTTCACCAAGCAGCATGTTACTGTGATGTTATGGAAGGAGAACGGGCCACACATGCACCTCCAGGAGTATGTAAAAGGGCATCCAGGGACTCTCAGCTGGCCCCCGCTAATCTTCTCTGCCAATCCATCACTGATGCAAATTCTTCTCCTTCAATTTAGCAGTCAGGAGGTACGCCAAATTAAGAAATCAGACCGTTGGCTTTATGGGGGTGCAGCTAGCATCAAAACCAACATTGCCAGCAATGGAAGCTTGACTGCACTGCTGATGCTCAGAATGCAATGCACAGAGTGGCCCAAACTGGTTGATGGGGCTTCAGGCCAGGCCTACTGTGGCCCCAAGGAGATCCATGCCCTGTTACATAGGTGGAGGGATGTGTGCATCGTAAGTCACGTTCTGAAGAGTGCAGGCATCCAGGGGTGGCACAGGCCAGCAGAAGCTGTTGTGCTCAGCCCTGGAGCAGCTCCCCCACCTTTCTTCTCACTCATCTCCACCAGGCGGGGCTCTCCAATCTCAAGGAAGAAGGTCTTGTTTTTCTCATACTCCTCATCATCAATTACCTTGACTGATATTGTTTTGCTGAAACAGAGAAGAATAGAAATTGACGAACAAGGGGAAGAGGAAAGAGAAGAGAAGGAACATAGGGAAGAGGAAAGCAAGGTTAACGAGCAGCACTTCCAGACAAACGCCAACTGAGAAACTTCTGGACTGTGAGACTGTCCTTCCAGAAAGGATGTGGGATGGGTCTGAGAAATGCACAGCACCCCTGCCCAGGGCCACAGAATTATTTAGTCAAAACACAGCTCTCATACAGCTAGGTTTATCGTCATTATGGGAAGGAGAAAAACACAGATCACAATAGTAAGAAAAGAGAAATATATTTATAAGTAAATACCTTAACCATAGGACTGTCTGAGCTATGCTCTGGAATTCACTCCTGTGATACAAATCAGTAAACCACATCAAAATATGAACAGAGGCTACCTCTGTTCATAACAGGCATGAGGATCATTTTTGTGAGGATCATTTTGTGAGGCTTTCATTTTGCTTTATTTCCAAACATGACATTTTTATCATAAAATTTTATTAAAATAATATATATATATAAAAGGATCACAAAATAAAATATCTTACCCCACCCAATATCCTAGAGTCAAACTCATTTTCAAGTGAGTCAGATTTTCCACCTAGATCACAAGGGGAAGTTATGTTTTGTCTCTTTAAAGATGAAGGCCTCTTAAAGTAGGGGTGAGGAATGATGTTCTATTTTCTTCCCTCCCAAAGTTGAATTTCAACTTAGACAAAATACACTCTTTATCCTCTTTGCAAACTCCATGGATACATCGAGACATTTCATTAAGAATTCTTCCTGTAATCGATCCTTTAGCACTTTTTGCCTTGTTGTCTTATGGTTGTGATTGACAGGCAGGTATGACAAATGCAAATATTATGCAAATCTAAACCTCCCCTAAGCCTTGATGACTCTGAAAAGAAATCTAGTGTTAACTTCTAATTAATAAGGCTTTAATCACTTCATGTATTACAACTTACTCAGAGCCCAAAAACACGTGTTTGTTCTTGAAAATATCTTTTGTTCAGTAACATCGGCCAAGAATATTTCTGACTAAAGGTTTAAAAAAGATGAGTTTTCAAACACATACAGTTTTAATGTCATGCACATTATTTAGTTTTGGTGGAATTTTCCAGGTTTTCTATAAAGATCTCTCTTTTTTTTTCTTTTTTTGATTATTGATCAAAGCTCTCAAGTTTCATTTAGACCTACACATGCCAAAGAGCACCAGCCTTCTCTTCTCATATGAAGGAGAATAAAGGTAGAAGTTGCTTTTAATTCTCTGAATTTCCCAGCCTCTAATGCTAAGTGAGAACAAATGACTGCTTCTGGTTCTAAAGAGCCTCATAACCTCCTCCCTGTGCCTCACCTAAAGAACAGCCCCCATAACACTCACATCCCAACGGATCACTGCTAAGGAATTGGAACACACGATAGTGCCTTTCTGTCTCAGCTTTGTCTTCAAAGACTGAAATAGTAAGGCTAGGTGAGCAGCTGTCAATGACTAAAGCAGTATCATTTTTAAAGAGCAGTTAGATATTTGTAAAACTACCAACAGTCTGACAAAAGTCCAGCCACATATATATATATATATATATATATACACACACACACACACACACATATATATGTGTGTATATATATATAATGAACAATTCCTAACTTCCAAAACTGTGTTCTGGAATTCACCAATTTACTTTATATCTATAACCAACCTGCTCTGACTATACCAGAGTATCTGATCATTCCTCAGTATCCAAAAAAATACAAAATATTAGAGAAAGCACAAGAAGATATAGGAATGGATTCATTCATTTTAGAATGAATTTGGTAAGTGAGATCAAATTTATTCTTCAAAAAACTGCCAAACATCTACCTTATTTGTCATCCAAATTATGCATTTTAGGTATTAATTTCCATCTTATTGCCTTGTAATCATAAACTATACTTGTACATCACTGCTAAAGCCATCAGCATCATATGATCGTGTGTGGGAAAACACTGGTGGGCATTATAAGGGTCCTGCTACTGTCTTTTGGACCTAAAGGCCTCTAATCAAGACACTTCATGGTAAAGTGAATGTTGCAATGCTCTTGCTTATATTACATAGAAACATTTGACTTGTGTTTTTCCATCCTGTACTCCCAACCCATCCCAAATCTCATGCATTATTATAGAAATAAAGCATAGTGGAGATGCTTGGAGTGGTCTTTCTATTAGGGCAAGCATTTGTTTAGGAGGGGCTCCCAGTTTCATTCCCAAAGGGCAACATGACCACTTATTCATAAACAAACAGAAAAACCCAAGTAACATAGTGTTTCTGATCCTTGGTGAATTTCATCTGCTATTGCTGTGATAGATTTATTTTCTACATTCTGAGTAGCTGATCAATGTGAAAAACATAAGGTCTCACCCCACTCATTTATATAACAAACACTTAAAATTTATCAATAGAGTATCTCTAGTCACTGGGATTATAATCCTTAGAAAACATTTCAGTACTTGATAACTGTGACACGGGAAGATCAACTATGAAGGAAAAGACAACAGTAATTCTGCAGGTGCCTGGCAAAGGCACCTAAAATAGATGGGATTTGCATAATGGTGTATCATTTCAAAATCATTAGTAATACAATCAATAGTGCCCCTAACAGGAGGAGCCATTAAATCACATATTGATTTTACTCCTCTTGCTCAGTATAGCTATTAATAGGAAACTTGATTATTAAAGGAAAATTCAGTCAATTTAAAGAGGCAAGATAAAGAAATCAATATGAATTAGTCCTCTGAACCAAGAGAGGCAAAACCCAGAAGATATGGGTAATGTTCATCTTTTGCGTACGAACAGAACTGTTTCTCCCCCTAGCAAAGGTGCACGCGTGTTAAGTCATTTCTGACTCTGTGCAACCTTATGGACTGCAGCTCCCCAGGCTCCTCTGTTCATGGGATTCCCCAGGCAAGAATATGGGAGTGGGTTGCTGTGCCCTCCTCCAGGGAATCTTCCCAACCCAGGGATTGAACCTAAATCTCGTGTGTCTCCTGCATTGGCAGGCAGCTTCTTTATCACTAGCACCACATGGGAAGCCCCCTAATAAAGGTAGAGAGGTGCAACTAACCTATGTAAATTTTAAAGGATCATATCCTTGGCATGTCTTTGGCTCACTTTCCAGAACCTAATGCGTGAAAGACTATGGCCACTTCTTTCATCATGGGCGAAGTAAATAAGATGGGGTTGGTTTGGTGAAAACCCCAGTTTCACTTTTAGCTTGATAATCAGCAGAAGCACATCTCTCTCTGCTCCTCACAGTTCTGCAGTGAAAATTAAATCTCAAGGACTGAATGATCTTAGAGGTCCTTCACTCTGCCCCCTTTGCCACACCAATCCCATATTCATATTCTGCAACAAGACTCTCTCTCTCTGAGAACATAGATTCATGTTGGCTATATTTTGGTTCTATTTATCAATGGGAAGCAGTCAGATAACTGTTCTTCTTTCTTTTTTTGAAGTATAGTTAATCTACAGTGTTATATTAGCTTCAAGTGTACACCAAAGTGATTCACTTATATATATATCATTACACTAGTTTTATTATTTCTTTAAATCAGCAAGTTAACCAAAACAAAACTGGAATAGTTGGGGGAGATCCAGCCTTTCATCCAACAACAACGCCTGCACTAATTTTACACTGATAAGGAACAAACAGAAAAATTGTGTCACGCAATTTTCAGCTACCCTAATCATGATGAAGAAAGAAGGTAGGGAGAATTTCTCACTTGATTTTTTTACATCACTCTAAAGTTGAAGAGTATACTATAAAAATTATGTTTCCTGGAAACCAGCAACACAGTTACAAATCTTATGATATCATTAAGACATTAAATAATTTCTCAGGAGGGCCAAAATATTTATGGAGATACATTTTGGTTCCATTTCTAGAAAAAAAACATTTGGTTAAGAAAGATCAAATTATTTAGTAGAAAAATACAAGTCGTTCCTTTGATTTTTGCCTTTCCTTTGATGATACTAAAGCCACATCTATGTTTTATTTCTCAGTCTTTCTCTTATCTGATGGGTTTCAAAGGACCCAGATTCCTTCAAGCATCCTCGTCAGGAGTTCTTATATCAGGTGGTGACTTAGGCAAACTATGAGAAAGAAGAGAAAGAGATGGTGCTATTAGCAAGAGTCATAAAATAAAATCTCCTCAAAATACTAATATCTCATTATTAAGCCAAATTTGAATCAGCCTCTTTTCAAATTTCAGCTTCAATTTGTCCTTCTGTGCTTTCTTCTCTCTAAGACTACTCTTGAAGTTGGGAGAAGCGAGAAAAGATGAGTTGGAGGATGAAAAAGAAGAGAATCTTTCTAAATCCTCATAAAACAAAAAGATTTTACTGAAGATTTCACATATATAGGTACTGCAATATCTCTTTAGAAAAGATTTTCTTAAAGATTTAACCTCTCTTTAAATCAGAGGTCAACGAACTGATGGGCATTTTGCATTTCTTAGTTCACCCATCTTTCTAGCAGGCCTGGAAGTAACTTCTACCATTTAACAACTCACAGAGGAAACAATGACTGAAAAGTAAAGTAACTTCCAAGGTCACAACGTGAGGCTCCTGTGACTGGATCCACAGACAAGTATCTTTCAGGTACATGACCTACAAGGTCCTTGCTCATTGAGCTGTGCAGTATTTTTATGACCACTTTAAAAGATCTAAATCATTACCTTGAATTAATACAGAGGTTTATTGTTCAATCTTTATGTTAGCAAAGACTGCCTAGATGAGCAGCAACAGATTTTCAATTCTATTTTTAAAAGGAAAGCAGTACATATTATATTGGATGATGGTGTATTAAAAAGTTAAATCCTTGAGGTGATAAAGATCCTATCAGGATTAACTGAAAAATGCCACAGACACATAGGGGCTCCAGCTCTGAGGAATGTGAGCAGCCAACCAGCAGCCTTGGCTTCACCAAGGGGCTTGTTAGAAATGCAGAGTCTTGGGGCCTGCCCCAGGCCCACCAAATCAGATCTACATTTTATCAAGACCCCCAGAGGACACCAATGCAAGTAAAAGTTTGAGAAGTGCTGATCTAGACTGGAAAAAGCGTTCTTAAGTCTCATAATAAATAGCTGGGCTTGTGTTTTGAAACTGTCTGCATATTCAAACCGAAAACTCTAAATGCTTAGGCTGGGCCCATTCCAGATCAGTGAGATGACAAGACTCTGCAGTTGAGGGGTCTCAGCATGAATACAGTTTTAAAAAGTTTTCAGGGGATTCTAATAATGTAACTGGGGCTGGGAGCTGACTAATGAATTGGCACGTGTGTCCTGATGCTTAAAAGAATATATTAATAAGGAAAAGGTAGCATTGTGGGGCTTCCCAAGCGGCGCTAATGGTAAAGAACCTGTCAGTACAGGAAATGTGAGAGAAAAGGTTCACTCCCTGGGTTGGGAAAATCCCCGGGAGGAGGGCATAGCAACCTACTCTAGTATTTTTGCCTGGCAGGCTACAGTCCACAGGGTCGCACAGTCATGCAAACTGAAGTGACTTGGTGTGCACACACAGGTAGCATTGTGAGGAAGGGAGGGTCAAAAGTAAATTTTAGATCTAATTAGAAATGTAGGTTGAAGCATGGGAAAAGCATTTAACTTTGTCCTTCACCAGCGTTCTTTTCTGGATTATATAGAGAATGTAAAGTTGCTGTGTCCTCTCAGGAAATACTGGTCTCCACAAGCCACCATATAGATGAGAAAAGACCTTGAACATCTGGGCAGCAGAGTTTATACTCATTCACAGTGACTTCCTTCCTAGAGAGATAAGAACTCTGGTGCTAGGTTTTAATACAACAGAGGTTTGTTTGGAGAATAGAAAGACGAAGGGTTTCGACTGACACAGAAGATAGGAATGCCTTCTGTGCCTTGTCAGTGCCTCTCTCAGCCTTGAGCCACATCAGTGGAAGGCCATGTCCATGCAACTGAAAACTTTTCACTTGGAGGCCACCATACTCAGATTCAAGAAAGAAGTCCCAGGACCAACCTCATCTGAAGGGCAAAGATCTGGTCATTTCTCTGACCACAGAGTGGTGTCATCAGGTAAGGCAAATCTGCAACTGAATCTCCGTTCTATCTGATGTTTTTTTTTTTTTTTTAATTTTATTTTATTTTTAAACTTTACATAATTGTATTAGTTTTGCCAATTATCAAAATGAATCCGCCACAGCTTCAGGGTAAACTCCTATTACTCAAAACAACAAAAAGAATCAACTTAAAATGGGCAAAGGATCTGAACAAACAGTTCTCCAAAGAAGGTAAACCCATGGCCAGTAAGCACATGAGAAGATACTTAACATCATTTGTCATTGCTGCTGCTGCTGCTGCTAAGCCACTTCAGTCGTGTCCGACTCTGTGTGACCCCATAGACGGCACCCCACTGGGCTCCCCCGTCCCTGGGATTCTCCAGGCAAGAACACTGGAGTGGGTTGCCATTTCCTTCTCCAATGCAGGAAAGTGAAAAGTGAAAGTGAAGTCGCTCAGTCATGTCCAACTCTTCACGACCCCATGGACTGCAGCCCATTAGAAAGATACAAATCAAAACCACAATGAGACACAACTTCACTCTCATGAAGATAGCTATAATCAAAAAGACAGATAGTACTAAGTGTTATGGAGAATGAACAAGAATTGGAACTCTCTTACACTGCTGGTGGGAATGTAAAAGGGCATAGAAGCTTTGGAAAAGTCTGGATGTTCCTCAAAAGTTTAAAAGTACAGTTATTATATGATCCAGCAATTCTATTTTGAGGTGGAACTCAAGAGACTGAAAAACCTATGTCCACACAGAGACTTGTACATGAATGTTCATTGCAGAATTATTAACAATAGCTAAAAGTTGGAAACAACTTAAATGTGTGTCAGCTGATGACTGGATAAACAAAATGTGATACAGCCACACAATGGAATATTATTCAGCAATTAAAAGGATCAGAATTCTGATTCATGCTACTAACAGGTAGCATAAGAGACCACCCTAAAACATACTGCTTTGGTATACTGACTATTTTGAGCTTGTCATTGGCTTTTAGTCCTTAAGGCGCATCAGACTCTTTGAGACCCCATGGACTGTATGTAGCCCACCAGGTTCCTCTGTCCATGGGGTTGCCCAGGCAAGGATACTAGAGTGGGTTGCTATTTCTTTCTCCAGGGGATCTTCTCAACCAGGGATTGAACCCATGTTTCCTGCATTGGCAGGTGGGTTCTTTACCGCTGAAGCATCAGGGAAGCCCATTTTGAGCTGAGAGCACCTAAAAATAGCCAATAGAGGGAGACACTTCTCTGAAACCCTATATGCCTAAAGATAGACGCTTCATCAACCGGGGAAACTGACTCATCACCAGAAAGGAGACTAGAAGTGGACAGCACTTATCTCCCGTCTTTTTTCCTAAGGGCCCATTCATTTTTTTCTAATAATTATGTACTCTCCCTTAGAAGCTTAAATCCCCCTTCCTATTTCCCTGGGAAGATAGTATTTAAGATTGCATTTAAGCCACCTCGGAGAATGTCTCATTTCTCGCTGGGTATCTCCCATGTACATATGTTAATAAAATTGTTTATTTTTCTCTTGCTAATCTGTCTTTTATTACATGGTCTCCGCCAAGAACTCTAAATGGTAGAGGGGAAATTATTTTTCCTCCCCTACACTTTGACATGGATAAAGCTCGTAAACATTATGCTAAGTGAAAGAAACCAGACGCAAAAGTTCAGACATTGTATGATTCTATTTATGTGAAAGTGGAATAGGCAAATCCATAGAGACAGAAAGTAGATTGGTGGTTGCCTCAGGGCTGAGGGTTGGGGAATAAATGGCAGGTGACTGCTAATGAGCATGGGATTTCATTTGGGGGTAATGAAAAAATTCTAAAGTAGATTACAGCCATGGTGGCACACTTCTGAGAATATATTAAAGCCCTCTGAATTGCATGTTAAATCGGTGAATTCTCTGGTATATGAATTGTATTTCAGTAAACTTGTTATTACAAAACATGGCAACAACAGAAAACAAGCTTCAGGATAAAATCATGGTCAAGAAAAGACAGTTTCTTAGGGTAAGAAAAGGCTTACTGAGAATGTTTGGGGTGAATTTTCAGTTAGAAGTTTCACATTTTGTGAGTCTGCCAAACAGGGAGCTAGGGTGCTGCATGGCCATGGGACAGTGAAGAGAATTTGCATCAAAGCTGTGTTCTCACTGTGTCTGCCAGCTTGGTCACCCTTCAATCCATCCCTCTCCTCAGGCAGAATGCTCGCTGCCTCCTCCAGGGTCAAGGGCTATTGATGTCATGCTTTGACAGCATTTCTGGTGGATGTTACCTCGGGCCTGACTTCTTTGGCTGGTTTCTTTCCCTCTAAATATAAAGTCTTCAGAAAAAATCAGAAACAGCATTTCCGTCATAGCATTCATTTAAAAGGAAAGGAAAAAAACTCAATCAAGGATTATGCCTGCTGCCCTTGCAAAGCCAACAGCTCTCTTCACATCACCTAGGGCTTTATCCAGTGCTCTTGCTGGCACTGATTTTGCTCTACCAACAAGGAAAGATATGCTTGCTATGGGTTACCTTTGTATCACTTGGCTTAAATTCCTTGCCCATTTTAAGATTTCAACCCCCCTCCCCCATCAACAGTTGACTTTGTGAGTTGCTTAGTGATTTGGAATTAGGGAAAGAAAAGGGCAGTCAGAGAAGACCCACACATAACTTCTCAACATTTTCTGTAAGTGACACAGATCAATTCTCCCTCCAATTAACATTCCAAATAGGATAAGAATAGACTGCTTTTCATATTATTTCTAATAACATTTTTACATCCTTTTCAGATTATTGGTGAGAAACTCTTTGCCCTGACTTCACTTGAGGGTTTGTTTAAGTTTCCATTCTAAGCTAGTCACAGAAGAGGGACTAGATCATGACTTAAATTTATTGTTTCCTTTGTTGAACTGTCTAAGGCAATGGCACCCCACTCCAGTACTCTTGCCTGGAAAATCCCATGGACAGAGGAGCCTGGTAGGATGCAGTTCATGGGGTCGTGAAGAGTTGGACATGACTGAGCGACTTCACTTTCACTTTTCACTTTCCTGCATTGGAGAAGGAAATGGCAGCCTACTCCAATGTTCTTGCCTGGAGAATCCCAGGGACGGGAGCCTGGTGGGCTGCTGTCTATGGGGTCGCACAGAGTCGGACATGACTGAAATGACTTAGCAGCAGCAGCAGGGCACCAAACTTGGAGTCAGATTACCCTGGATTTTTATCTTGACTCTGCCACTTTCTAGTTGAGATCTGTGGACCAGTTCTGGCATCTTTCTAGACATTTGTATTATCATCTATCAAATGGGGATAAGGAAACTCACTTCACAGTGACTGTAATATTTAGTGTTATGATGATCACATAAATGGTGTCATCATTCATCAATGGTGGATAATAAAACTTCACAGGTGGCTGCAATGATCAAATAATATAATGCATGCAAAATCATTTTGCGAAGGACTATAACATGTTAGGAAGAGTTATGATTAACTGAAATGGAGTGGTTTACTTTATAGTTCTTAACTTTCTCCTTCAACCAGTCACCCAAAGGGGCAGTTGGCAGATGGTAGAGGTGGGTGTCAGAAAATTCTCAATGGAGGGTTTCTCTGGCAGCTCAGTGGTAAATAATCTGCATATATGCATAAAAATGTGCATACTAAGTTGCTTCAGTCATGTCCAACTCTTTATGACCCTATGGAATGTAGCCTGCCAGGCTCCTCTGTTCATGGGATTCTCCGGGCAAGAAAAGTAGAGTGGGTTGCCATGTCCTCCTCCAGGAGATCTTCCCTAACCAGTGGTTGAACCTGGGTCTTAGGCATTGCAGGCAGACTCTTTACCACTGAGCTACCTGGAAAGCCATATATGAATGTGTATGTGTCTAAATAACTGATTCATTTTGCTATACACCTGAAATAAACACAACTTTGTAAAGCAACTATAGTTCAATAAAAAGAAAAGAAGGAACTGGTTAGCTCCCCAGTCCTAACAGGTATCCCCTCACCAGGGTAGCTAGATACACAAAGGGGGCCATAGTTATACTTTTCCTGGAGCTCCTGCTATGAAGCAGAGCCTGGCAAACCCGGATGGGTGCTATTCTTTTATTTAAATAGACTCCAAAGAAGAGAGGTGCTAAAGTAGCTAAACCAAAGTAATTCTCCAGGAGGCCTTGTCATCCCTGCACTGATCTCTTTGCATTATCAAGTGGTGATTGAAATCATTGCTTCAAGCAGAGCAAGGGGCAGGAATAGCTAAAATCCTGCTGTTCTCAGGGGATTCCAGGGCAGTTTCACAGAGCACTGGAGCAGGGGCTTTTCCAGCAGAACCTTGCTCTATTCTATTTTCCTCTGTTTGCTTTTGCATCTGAATGGCAACCAACTCATTTGTTCAGATGCAAAATAGGAACAAATGTGATTCTTTTTTGATCTCTCTCTTTTTAGCAATCTATTGTTAGCTTCAGGCCTACCTTCCAGTCCCTAGAAGACATGCTGGTTGACCATTTAAAAGAGAGACTGCAGGGATCCTAAAATTGTCGTTTCAATAAATAATAAGCTGGGAGTTCTATAATCCAAACTCCTTCCCCAAAAAGCTTCTATCCTATGATGATAGGCTAATGTGGAAATCTGGATGTATTAAAAATGTCCATAATTTTGTGATGTATAAAATTTATACTTTCGCACTGTTTTATTCCCCTGCAGCTAGTACACCTCAGCCTTAAGAAGGATAAAGTAATAAGGATCCTGAGTTTGTTACCTCCATGTGCACTGGAGACATTGAGACAATTTTCAATTTAGTGAAAAACAAAGTGGTTAAAGCATTGGGAACCATGTTGAAATACACCAAAATGGATCTTAGTCTAGTGTTTTGTTTTGTTTTTTGTTTTGTTTGTTTGTTTAACACTATTGACATTGTGCAAGTTCCATCAGAGAGACTTTTAACAAAATGATGGAAGATTCTTACCAACTTTAAACTGATTCCTTAACTTGTTAGGACTGTTTGTAATCTGAGATCTTGACTGAATTCCTTAACAGGAATGAAAAATGTCAACTTCTCTTGAAAAAGTTGTTTTAACAAATTCCTCAAAGTTGAGGATAATGTTAAGAGTATTTGGGGCATCAAATATCTTTCCCACAAACTGAACATATAAACATTTTAGTTCAGTTTTAGAAACTTCTGTTAAGTCCTCAATTTGCCACTGCCCTTTATAAGAATTTGAAATTAGATGAAATTGGCAGCTGTTGAATTTCAAAGGCACAGTTGGTTTCCCAACCTTCTCCAAAGCTCTCTTCATCTTGAATTTTTCAGCATTCCTGGGTTTGTCATTAGACTCTTTCCAGAGATTATTTATACCTTTGGTCCTTCCTCCTTTGTCAAGATTCTTTGCTCAAATTGAAGAGTTTCCCTGGAAAGCAGTGGAAAGATCTCACTCTTAGAACATCACAGGAAAGCAGCTAGAATATGCTGAAAGCACCCTAATTGAAAGAAAGTATAAAAGTGAAAGTTGCTCATTCGTGTCTGACTCTCTGTGATCCCATGGACAATACAGTCCATGGAAACCTCCAGGCCAGAATACTGGAGTGGGTAGCCGGATTTTCCCAACCCAGGGATCGAACCCAGGTTTCCCACATTGCAGGCGGATTCTTTACCAGCTGGGCCACAAGGGAAGCCCAAGAATACTGGAATGGGTGGCCTATCCCTTCTCCAGCGGATCTTCCTGACCCAGGAATTGAACTGGGGTCTTCTGCATTACAGGTGGATTCTTTACCAACTGAGCTATCAGGGAATCCCTATTCGAAGGACGCCAGCTTTAAAAAACAGAATGCCAAGAAATAAAGCTAAGTTTTCCTAAGGTCTCTAATTCATATCCTCTCTCTCTTTTCCTTCCTCCTCTCCTTTTCTCCAAAGTCATAGAAGATGGAATGGCAGATCAATCTCTGCATGCATTTAGAATAAAATATTCTAAAAGACAGGATATCAGCAATTTCCTTGAATATAACTAAAATAAATCAATAATTAATGAACTGATGCTAATTTTTATATATCGCACTTCTATTCCATCACTAATGTTTTATTGATATTTTACATTAGATTAAGCAATCAATCCTTATGTCTTCACACTATTGTGGGGATTCAGAATGAGCCGCTCCACTGCTGCATGAGGATTATTTTGAGCTACAAGCAATCAAGACCCTGTGGATTCAAGAGAAACTACTGCCCTTACATTAACTACCTAGAAGAATTTAATTTGGGGATTTTCCCCAGAAAAAGTTATTCACAGAGATTAATTTTATGTAGGTGTCCCTGTCTGTATGGCAGGGTCAGCATCTAACTATCAACATCTGTTCTTCTGCTTTCAGTCCTGTGAATGATCCTCTTGACCTTGGAAGCCCTAGGCTCCTATCCCATTCCTTAGCTCAGGATGACATACAGACCTTGTTTTACCTTTCTGTCTCTGACCCTCGCATGTAGATCGGATCTCTAGTCCTCATGCATGTTGGGTCCCCGTATATATGAAGTTCAGTTCAGCTCAGTCGTTCAGTCGTGTCCGACTCTTTGTGACCCCATGAACTGCAGCATATGAGGTGTCCCTGTCTTTTCTCCTGTCAATCTGCCTCACATCAACTTCATTCTTAGACCAGCTGGAAGAACCTAGAAGGCAGAAGAAATTTTTCTTTCTCCCTATCTACCCTATAAATATGTTTGGATTTTAGTTTTGTGTATCACAATGGAGGCCTATGGTTTATAAAAAACTTACCCAGTGGGTATAAGGCTGGAAAGAGGCCGTGTTCAGGTTTCTTTATCCTGAAGGTGTCATGAAGAAGGCTCTCCAGGAAGTCTATCAACTATTCCAATGTTAATTTATATCTGCAAATAACAGAACTATTAAGGCTAATCATGTCCCTGTAAGCATGACCATGGCTCTGAGTGGTTCCACTATACTGGTGGGATAAAACAGCCTCCTAAAATGTTGTCTTAAGAAAGGGACTCAGGTTGCAAAATTCTTACTGTCATTTACTAGTGAAACTATGGTTACTTACTCTAAGGGTGCTCTGTAAAGCGGTTATAAAAAATGGTATTTATCTCATTTGATTGCTGCAAACAAATCTTGACAACATGTATAAGATGCTTAACATGGAGACTGGTGTATATGAAGTGCTAAATGAATATTAGCTATGTCTACTATGACCCGGAGCAATATTGTGCTAAGAACTGGGACTTCTGGGACTGAATTGCCTGTAACTCATGCAAATGAATTAATCTATGCTTTAGTTTCCTCATCAGTAATAATGGAATAATTACAACTATATCATGAGGTTGTTCAGGGGACTCTCAGGGAAAACAGAACAGGGCGTGGCACAGAGAGAGCACTCAATCAGTGGTGGTTATCATAATTATTGTTACAGAGTCCAAAGAAGAAAGGGACTAGGAACTAAAGTATTTCAGTAAGTGTAATTTACTGATATTAAGATGGAGGTTTGTAGAAATCAGTAGTACAGATTTTTAAATTAAATCTTCAGTGAATATATTTCCTTTCCCTGATAATACGGGTGAAACTTGATTCTGAACAGACTTCTGACCTTGCTCACATCAAACACCTTAAATTGACAGAATGAGCAAGTTGGTATGTCATAGGCTCTTTTTCACTTTTTCACTAATTTAAATAATATAAACTGCTTTCAGATCATTTGTGTGTTATTTGTCTTAAAGTGTTTTTCCCACTTGTTAACATCATGCTTATTCATTTTGGGAATTGGACAAATGTAGAAATGAAGGAAAAGAAAAATCACCCAAAAGCCTGCCACTAGAGATTACCATCTGACTTTTTAAAATGTTTGCTTTTAGCTTTTAAAATACACAACTGCATAATTTGGACCATATTTTGTGTATATGTCTGTGTGGGTGTGTATAAATAAAATTTGGTGTCATGATTTTTTGTTTCATGTTATATTTTGGACATTTCCCATGGAGAAGGAAATGGCAACCCACTCCAGTGTTCTTGCCTGGAGAATCCCAGGGACGGGGGAGCCTGGTGGGCTGCCATCTATGGGGTCGCACAGAGTTGGACACAACTGAAGCGACTTAGCAGCAGCAGCAGCAGCCCAACATAAAAAAATATAAAAACTCTCCTTTAAAATGGCACAAGATGTTCCATGAAATGTCTTCACAATAATGTAATTAACTATATCTTTACAGTTATATCTGATAATGGATTATAATAATAATGGATTGTGGGGCATTCATTTTGTTTTTTTTTTCTCTACTGAATCTAAATAGACTGATCTACATTTTAGAGGAGGGAATAACTAAAACAAGCCAAAAATACTATGAACTTTTGGCATTTTTCTATGGATGAGCTCCATAGGATTGGGTCTCTTAGAGCTGAATATTTATTTTCCCTACATTCCTCTTTATATGCTTGAGCCGTATCCTGGACTCCTAATATAGACGGTAACCTTCTTCTTCTAGTTATTCCTACTGGTCTTTATTGAAGTTCTTGTCTGAATTCTGTCCTATGGAAAATTTATACATCCCTTTTTAAAAGGAGAAATTCTCTCCTTTGTTATTCCTAATCATTTAGCTAGCTGTGATGAAAAGTTTTTAAGAATCATCTGCCAATGTTTTTTCCTAAAAGGCCATTCTGGCTACCTTGCTAAGCTTCCACTGCTTCTGTAACAAATAATTCCTTGAGCTAAATTATTCACAAACACCAGTGATTAATCACCCATTCCCAAATTTGTCATCAAAACAGTAGTGTTCATTTTCCACTCGAATTCAGCCCTTGCCTTCCCAAATGCTCTAGTTTCCAGTCTTGAACAAGTTCCTCAAACCTTGGTCATAGAAATCTCCTGGTTCATATTATTATACAGATGAGCAAACTGAGATTCACTGAAATTAGCCAACACCTCAAAGCTGGTAGAGGCCAGAATCAGGATTAAAATTAGTCTCCAGACTCCACTGTCTGAGCTTCCCTGGTGGCTCAGATGATAAAAAAAAAATCTGCCTGCAATGCAGGAGACCCAGGTTCCATCTCTGGGCTAGGAAGATACCCGGGAGAAGGAAATGGCAACCCACCCCAGTATTCTTGTCTTGAGAATCCTATGGACAGAGGAGCCTGTTGAGCTACAGTTCATGGAGTCACAGAGTCAGACATGACTAAGCAACTAACACACACACACACACCAGACTCTAAATCCAAATATGGTACTCCTTTCTTCTACAGTTACCCTAGTGTTTTCTTCTTGGGTACCGCTGAAATCTTGATCACCACTCTTCAAAGAAAACCTTTCCTTTCCTATCGCTTCTTAATGAAGTAAAAACTGATGCTGATAACAGAAGGAAATGCATGATATTCTTTATTAACTCACTGCTTTTCTATCATTGTCCATTCTACTGGTGGATGCTTTACAAATTAAACGGCTCAGATGATGAAAATACAGACTTCCTTTAGTGAGGATGACTGAACAGAGTCATGACCTGGTGAGTCTCTGACGTGAAAAGAATCTACAATATCCACAGAAACACTAAAGAAAGAATAAACAAAAACTAACCCAGAGTCTTATTTGTATCCCACGTCTTCTGGGCACTATGTTTAGCAGTTATCTGCCTTTGCATTTTTTCTTTCCTTCCCTTCCTTCTTCAGTCAGAGCCAGGGTATATTCCTATCAACCACTAGACAAGGAACCTGATGATCTATTTGTACTGAGGTAAGAATGGTTGATAATTCTATTTCATTCCATCTAAAATATACTTCTAATTTTAAAGAGACCCTTATTTGCTGAATTCAAAGGGAGTAATTATGAAAGAAAACAGCTTTGCAGCCACGTGGCAATTCTATAATTGCTCCGACTAATGTACTTCTGTGTGGTGAAATATCTCCTGAGTGTCTAATCACAAACAGGTAAACATTAAAACTGATATAAATGTTGAATCAAAAGTTCTTACCAGCAAAATATCAAGGGCTTCAATAGGCCCCCTGCTTTCTGCTGAGGCTTTCCACTGCGCAGGACACAATAATTCCCTGACTGTGGACTCACATGGAACTTTCCAGGGCAGAACTTATTTGGATGTTTAAATCTTTTCTAGGTATTCTATTTAGTTGAAACCTACCCTAAACAGTTGCATTTGGAGCTCATATTCCTAACAGAAGGAACCCAAGGCACTTTATAGGTAATCACCACAGAGAAAATCAGCAAGAAGACAATAAAGCTTCTTATTGATAACAGCAATTTAAAGCTTAAAATAAAAATTAACCAAAACTGGAATAGAGTTTACTGGCTTTGAACTGAAAATGTGTTTTGCTTTTTAATTTTTTTTCCTTTTATGTTTCTTGTTTGTAATGGAATTTTTCCCTGGTTAGACTTTATAGAACCAGAGCAGGTTTACAGAATGCAAATAATGACATTGTTTAACAATATTGAATCACTAGACCAAACACTCTGCGAAAGTACTTGGTGAGCAATTCTGGGATTAATTACAAGGATCCTGATGAGCTGCATTTAAGGTGCACAGTGATTTTAGGGCAAAATTTGTTAAGTCGGCTTGGCAAAATTTTTGATTTTTGATTTTGTTATGGATTGCATGAAGTTCACAGTTAGTGTTCAAAAAGCAAATCCTTGCCATTATATCAGCTTTCGATGCAGACATAATCTTCTTATAAGGAAAGGTTATTGTTTTTAGGATTTATGCTATTTTATAAATTCTCTAGAAAGGCTGTACTTTTGTTCAGCAAATTTATAGGTAGAGGAGACATAAGAGACCTAGATTTGCATTTGCAACTCAGATTTATAGCTTTTGGCTATAAATATAAAAGTACATTTATAGAAACATATAAAGATATGCTTATATTTATATCATATATGTATGTTTATATATGTTTAAGCAGCATAACCTTGGTCACATCACTTTCTCTCAATTTCAAACTCATTGACTGCAAAATTAAGTTGACAAGAAAAGTATATGAAATAATGTACATGAAAAAATTTTTTGCACTTTGAGCACTTTCAAATGTAGGGTACTAACTTAATCTTCTCATTTTGCAACTTAGGTCACTTAATTATAATAATTTTATATTATTGCCTTTTCGGTTTCCCTCTAAAATATGTATAGAATATGTATAGTATATTAATATTCATTTTTGGAAAACAGGAGTTTTCTGTGTGAACAGAAAAACAATAATATCTGACAACTTTCCATGGATCTCATTTCAGAGTGATATTTTATGTTTATATAACTAAAACTTAGAATTTATAGCCACATATATTGTTGAGCCAGAACATGAAATAGTACTTTATTAAATGTTTATTAAGATACTGTCCTACTGGATTTTAACACTTATATTGACTTTAATCATGTAGAATTGGATTTAACTGCTATTAATCATAATATGTTGCTGCTGCTGCTGCTGCTAAGTTGCTTCAGTCGTGTCTGACTCTGTGTGACCCCATAGATGGCAGCCCACCAGGCTCCCCTGTCTCTGGGATTCTCCAGGCAAGAACACTGGAGTGGGTTGCCATTTCCTTCTCCAATGCAGGAAAGTGAAACGTGAAAGTGAAGTCGCTCAGTCATGTCCTACTCTTAGCGACCCCACGGACTGCAGCCTACCAGGCTCCTCTGTCCATGGGATTTTCCAGGCAAGAGTACTGGAGTGGGGTGCCATCGCCTTCTCTGAATCATAATATAGTGCCTGGCGTATAGCATATTGTGGTCAGTTGTGTCCACCTCTTTGCAACCCCACAGACTGTAGCCTGCTAGGCTTCTCTGGTCATGGAATTTTCCAGGCGAGAATACTGGAGTGTGTTGCCATTTCCTACTCCAGGGAATTTTTCTGACTCAGGGATTGAATCTTGCATCTCCTGCATCTGGCAGACAGGTTCTTTACCACTGTGCCACCTGAAACCTGTTAATCATAATATATGGTTCTTTAATAATATAAAGTGATAAAAGAAATAAGAGTGCATCTCAAAGATAGGACTATGTACCTGAATAAATTCTACTAATTCACTAGAAGTAAAAATTATTCATTTTATCTATCTACCTATCTATTTTTACTATTTAAGCCAGAAAACCCTTAAAGGTTATCTATGGATTCTCCCTTCTCTGTCAACTTCCTGTCCTCATATAACATTCTTAAGTCCTGAATAATAAGTTATCTTTGACTTTCTGGAGTCTTCAAAATTCTCTTTATAGTTCTAAGTAAAGGTCTTTCATGAAGTCAGACTTCCTGATACAGATATTAAAAGATTAGTGAGACTGATGTTGGAATTGAAGAGAATCCGTAGAAACACAATTCTGGCTTTTCAGAGCCCCAATAATGTAAAACCTTTTGGCAAAACCATATACACTCAGCAGCCCTGTCACCAAGGGCCAGGATAGCCCCAGGTACCCCAGGAATGCCATGCATTCCCCATGGCAATGAACATAGTGCCAGAACATGCTGTTTGCTTAAGAGACATTTATAATTGACATAGCTTTTCTTACTGTGCATATTTGTACTTGAGTTTGTGCTGATCCATCAAGGTCTGTTAGATTTCTCAGTAAAATCAGCCCACATATTTTTTAGATGAAAAGATAGGCTTCTTAGCATATATTTGGCTGTGAGAGTGAGCAAAATGAGAATCACGCATATGATTCAACCTCATAACTTGCACTTTCCTAGGAAGGGCCAAGTGAACTTATCAGGCACATGTCAGATCCCCACAGCACGTTGTTTTGTCCAGCCATTCCAGAAACCTTTATCCGGTATCTAACCATGTGTCAGGCCCATGTTAGGTGACAGGGGTAAAAAAGTAGAATATGAATTCACTGCTGAGAGGAGTGATAGGCACGTAAACCGAAGACTGCCTACCTCCCTAAATGCTAAATATATGTGTGGGCTCCATGCCACGAGAGCTCAGAGGGTGGGCAACTTTACAAACGGCTGGGATGATTGGCCCAGGTCTTGAAGAAAGAGTAGAGTTTTGCAAGGCAGAAATGCAATGAAAGGTCAAAGATAAAAACAAACAAAAAAAATAAATGATGCAAATAACAGAAATGAAAAGGCACACCATGTTTAAGAAGGGTGAGGTGCTGTCTGTCCTGTTTCCCAGGCATATTAAGTGAAAGGAAGTTGATGAGCAATGAATCAAGGAAAGGAGATTGGGATCAGGAGAAATACTGTCATGTGGGCACCACTTGGTAATAAAGACCCATGGGCTGGGCTGCCATGATCAATTTTGACCTTTAGAAAAAAAAAAAAATCTAACTCTGGGATAAAGCTTGTATTGCAGAAGAACAGAAAAAGTGGAGAAGGCCAGGGAGGCCACCAAGGGGAAAGTGCTTTCCCCTGGACTGCCAGATCCTAAAGTTCCTGATGGAATATACAGCCAGGGACCCCTCCAGCAGCATGTTTCCAGAAAGTATTTGGTTCCCAGTTTTCAGTCTAGCTCTGTCAGAGCTGAAGAAACAGAGAGAAATTGCTTTAATTTCTCTTCTTGCAACTCCACCTTCCTGAAAACTTCTCTAGGGATTAGAGAAAACAAATTGAAATTCCATGAAATAGTCTCTCTGAGCTCCTACTTGTGCCTGCAATGATCAATTTCATATAGCAAGATGGAGGCAGTAAAATGCAAATTCTGCTGAACAAAACATCATCAAGTTGAGAAACTGACCTGGTTTTCATGAACAGAAAAATTTAATTATCCACCATCAATTCAGGCTTTAGCACATATTTCATTTTTATCAACTATGAGTGGTTTTGGCACACTTTATGACAAAATGATATCTAGATGTGTACTTTAAATTTTTAAATGAAAGCATCAAAAACTGAAGTCTCAGGTTAATTAATTATATAGAAAATTGCTATCACATTACATTACCTTATATAGTATTGGCAGGAGGATTGGTGAGAGAATACAACCAAAACGATGTAATGAAATGGAAATTTACAAGTTGGCGTGTGGAAAATGGTAAAAAGAATATCATTCTCCTGATACAGTGAGAGGTCACTGAAAAAAGTGATTCTTAGACAATTTAGTAGGCAGTGTGTGTGTGTGTGTGTGTGGAGAGTGAAAGAGAGAGAGGAAAAAAAGAGAACGAAGTGTCTTGAGGTCTATGATGAGAAATAGTAATTTACTATCAGAGGAAATGAGATGTAAAAAGATTGAAAGTATGAATAAAATGACATCTGTTCCTCACAGTTCTTTGTGTTAGGCAGATAGGAACGGTGAGGGGATGAAAGCAAAGGAGATGACAAGGGTTGGGCTGCGACAGTTGGTATCATGACTGAGGGCCAGGCCTGATTCATCAGAGTGGGATGAAACAGACTGGGAAGAGGAAGAGACTGGAACACAATCTGCCCACTGAACTAGGGTTGGAGGCTGGGAGTAAGGGTGGCTGAACAAAGCCACCAAAGGTAGAGGAGGTTCATTCCAAAGCGGCAAAACACAGCACCCAGAAAGTATGGAGATCTATGACAACTGGAAGCCAGGTACACCACTGAGTCAGATGGGCAAGGAGCTGAGTGTTGAGGACTTGAAGATAGAGCAACATCAAGAGTTCAAAGGGGACTTCCCTGGTGGTCATGTGCTGGTTTGATCCCTGCTCCTTCTAGAGCCCATGAGCCACAATGGCTGACTAAAGCCTGAATGCCCTAGAGCCTGCGCTCCTCAACAGGAGAAACCACACAATGGGAAGCCCGTGTACCGTCACTGAAGAGTAGCCCCCACTTGCCGCAACCAGGGAAAGCTGCATGCAGCAACAAAGACCCAGTGCAGCCAATAAATAAATAAAAACTGGAAGAAAAAGAGTTCAAAGGGCTGCACACAGCATAAGGTAGCAGAACCTTGTCCTTATCTGGGAGAGGTACCCATCCTCCAAGGGAACTGGTTATAGGAAGGATATGCCTTCATTTAGGATAAACTGAAGTCATGAAATCAAGACAGGAAGGCAGAAACCAGATAGGAAACCAAACCTTATTTTCAAATCAATTCCAGAAATCTAGCAGTTTACTGCTTTTGTCCTGAGTGCCTGAAAGGATACACAGGATGTACAGCAATTCCACAGTAGTTGATAAATGACAGCCTGGACTATTGGAACTGAAAGACAGGTCAGAATCTGATGGCAAATAAACTTCCCGTGATGCTGAGGCCCAGAGGACTACACTAGTGTTTCTAAAATCCTTCCTACTTCAGATCAGGGTAGAGTGGGGATGGGAAAGCTGACTGAGATAAGTCTGGGCTTGCGGAGAAATGGAGGAAAAGGATAAGGCTGAAAAAGTGGAGAAAAATTTGCAGCCACTGTGATGTCTTTGCCTGGAACTCTTTCTGCTTGTTGTCTAGTCACTAAGTCATGTCTGACTATTTGGGACACCATGAACTGTAGCCCACCAGGCTCCTTTGTCCATGGGATTTCCCAGGCACAAATACTGGAGTGGGTTGCCATTTTCTTCTGCCAGGGAATCCTCCTGACCCAGGGTTTGAACCTGCGTCTCCTGCATTGGCAGGCAGATTCTTTACTGCTGAGCCACCAGGGAAGGCCACAGACTATCTATTTCTTCCCTAGTAGCTTCTGAATGGTTATCTATTTCTTTATGATGATCTGTAACCATTAGTTATTTAAATAAATGGTGTTTCCAAGCATCTAGGCCTAGGAGATGGCTAACATCATGGTATGGAAGGTTAAGGAATTCTGTGGGGAAAATACAACAAATTTTGGTCTAGATATATTTAGTTCAAGCTGTGATAGGGAAATGTCTTTAAGAATATGAAATACGGGTCTTCAGTGGAGATTAAGTGTCTAGGTGAGAATTCTCTCTATATTGGTTATGTATATTGAAGTGGAAATTGAAGCCATTTATATGAGCTGCTAGACTTTTGCCAAATGGGGTGATTTTAGAAGAACAAGGCAAGGAATGTAGAATCCAATACTGCAATGTTGTTAAAAAAAGAAAAAAGAAAAAAAAAAAGCGTGTGTGGGGGTGTGGGGTAGGAGGGAGATGAGAGAGAGACCAAGAGAGACAGAGTCAGACATAGAGTCTAAGCCTGGAAATGCAACTAGTAAACCATAAATGCCAACCATAGAACGACAGAAATTGAAAGGTCCTTGAAGCTTAGGGTAAGCTTTAACTTAAAGAGGGAGACTTTAACATGCAGAATCAGAAGAACCACAATTATACAAAAAACAAACAAAAAAGCTCTTGCTTTGGGCCAAGAGGATACTATTGGAAATGAGCCAATGGACTGATTTACATAGTAATCTGAAGGGAGATAAGGCAAGATTTCAAGATAGCAATGTTGTTTGTGGCCCACTCAAAGAGAAAGCAAAGGAGAAGGAGCATCAGAGGAGCAGTCCTGATGAATGGTGACTTTCCTAGGAAGTGGCCTGAGAAAAATTAAGCATGAATTAGAATTTAAGAAATGGGTTCTGAGTGAAAACAAGATTCATAGCATTATGTGAAATCAGATTCTAAACTTGTGAGTCCTGAGGTTTATGGAAGGAACATATTAGACCAGTGCTTCCTCCAATCCAGTGGGCCACCAGAATTTCCTGGAGAGCTTTCAAAACAAACATACAGATTCCTTGTCCTCACCATAGAATCAGAACCTTGGATGCATAGATGAGGGCTCAGGACGGGAATCTACAGTGTGAAAAAGCTGCCCTAATAATTCTAAGACTGTGATCCATCAACTGGCCTTAGGAAGTTATTTTACTAGTTTCAACAGCAGATAGCATTATGATCAGGACCTTAAAAAAAACTGTGTCTCCCATATCTCTATCTCCCATATTGAAACAGTTTACGAAATACTTTCCCAGACTGACCAGGCATCATATTGTTTATTAGTCAGGGTAAAAACAAAAGGTAGTTTTTTGTTGCTCTTGCAGATTCTGCCCACCGTAACATAGCAGGTAAATTTTCCATCAGGTCTATTTTCAGTACATTGATTAGCAGTAAAAATTCATAAATTAGCTCGTAGAATGACTAAATGTGACATTCTGCAGAGGGGGTATTCTTTATGGTAGATTGATTTGTTCTGCATCCTGTATAATGGTCCATTAGAATATCTCATGGAAATGCTCTTGTACAACTCACATGCATCAGGGGCTGCAAAGATGAAGTCTGGCATTTATTACTGTGGAACTGGACCAGGTTTCTCGGCACTACTCCATGCAAAGTCATTTGCTCCAGTTCCTATTTGGGGGCCAGATAAAATAATTGTCAGGGTGTTCCAACAGTGACATCCTTCCTGATAAATTTAGCCTTTACCGAGGGATCCACTTCCCATGCCCAGAGATTATTCGCAGAAGTGACAGCTGGAGCCTCAGGATGGAGCTATAATTTTATGGTGCAGAGTCTAAGCCTGGAAATGCAACTAGTAAACCATAAATGCCAAAGGCATCATAAAGAAAACTGTACTTTAGGAAGTACTTGCCAATTTCTGAGCAACTAATTATTCCTTTACCTACCCACTGACTTTTATGAATAAAACAGGCCAGGAAATGCATTTTTTAATTAAGCAGGCAGTTATGATAAAATGAGGTACTTTCCATCCTTAGCAAGAGACCTCTTTTTCATGCCGTCCTCTGGAACGTGTTCTGATGAATGTGTTTTTAGGTTCACTTCCATTTTCAAACTTTTATAAACAATGTCTGTCAAGCAAAATTGAGTGTTCTTAGGATGAGAGAGAACAGAGTGAAACTGACTGCCTCCAAGACTCTTTCCGGTTTGGAAATTTTCTCATCTTGCTACATCTTTTTTTCCCCCCCAACTCTGTGGAACTGAGAGAGTGGTGTTATCTCTGAGATTCAAGATTCAAGGCTCTACTACGAAAGTTGCAGGAGAAAAGGAATGCCCAAGAATGCTCCTTGGGGATGGCTTCTGTGGAGGGAAAGCAGTGCCTCTCTCCTGCATTTCAGTTCTCTCAGTTGCCTTTGAGTGCCAAACTGAGTATAAGTCAGAAGAACCCCCTTGAATGCCTGTCAGAATTGGCTAGATGGAGAGAAGCAGAGGACTATACAATTTAGTGAAAGTGGAAGCTGCTCAGTCTGTCCAACTCTTTGCAACCCCCTAGAGTGGGTAGCCTTTCCCTTCTCCAAGGGATCTTTCCAACCCAGGGATCGAACCCAGGTCTCCCACATTGTAGGCAGATTCTTTACCAGCTGAACCACAAGGGAAGCCCAAGGATACTGGAGTGGGTAGCCTATCCCTTCTCCAGGGGATCTTCCTGAACCAGGAATTGAACTGGGGTCTCCTGCAATTGCAGGTGGTTTCTTTACCAACTGAGCTATTAGGTCTCCTGCAAACTTCTAGAAAGACTTGTCAACTCTAGTCAGGTCTTTGAGCAGAATAAAATATCGGAGATCTCTGAAATCTATTTTTCTGTGAAGATATAAGATAAAATTATCACTAAAATCACTAAATTTTATTTCTACCTTAGTTTTAGAAAGTTGGGTATATATTAACTTCTCAAACAAATTTGCAGTAGTTTAAATGAAGATATAAGTGCAAAAAAATTGTCTAAACATGGGTAAAACAGGAAACACAAATAAAGGAGGAGTTTGTGGTAGGGAAAAGAATGGTAGTAAAAATTTCTCTTTACTTGGGAAATAACTATGTTAGGAACAGGACACTAGTTCCATGTACAACAGCTTAATTGACTGGATGGTCTTTCAGGGAATGCTACTAACCAGAGTTCTTATTTGCATTTCCTTAATGCAAATATAAAGAAAGATGATCTATAAATATCAGTGTGAGATATTTATGTAGTATGATGTCTGAAATGCCCCCAAACACTTGGCGTTGTATCTCACTAACTCATCTAAATTTTAGAAAATAGTTCAGGTATTATTAATTTCATGTGCTGTGAAAAAATTATTTCTTGATTTTTTTTTAAAAAAAGACTGAATTCAGTAAATCTGACTCAGAGTACAAATAAAGTAACCCAGAGTGGAACAAAAACAAAGCAAAACTCCACAGTGGTATGAAAAAATAAGGAGACTGAACCCCAAAGTGAGAGATCTTGGTATTTGATCTACTCTCCAGTTGGATCCAAAGCATGTTTAGAAGCATGCTAATAAGGACATTGACAGGATATTGTGGAGGTCCTCTCTTTAAGGCACTAACTATCCCAAGACTGACTCTGAAATGTAGTTCCCAGACCTTTATTATGGTGATAAAATTCACATCAACTCAGCTGTCAGTCCTTTTTACTGTGGAGATGAAGTTGAAGGGATTTCTCTGTGCTCAAAGCTTTGAGCTTCCATAGGAATTGCAGTTTTATGGGAAGTCCATTGAAATTAAAAAACAAAGAAGTTGAACTAGGACCTGTTCTAGACCCCATAAACATGATTATGAATTGCTTTTCGATAGAAGGCATTACATTTTACAATTCTTTGGTAATGAAGTTAATAAATATAGAAATTGGCTGCTAACATAGTGAGAAGTTGTTCAACTTTAAAACTCCCCAAATTAACATGATCCCATTTTAGAGTGGGGCTAAAGTTTTTTCCTATTTTTAGTTATCAGATTTAGGGTCTATGACTGGGCCTACTTATGAATCCTAGAAAACAGAAGAATTAAATAACATATCCCAGGTGGCACTAGTGGCAAAGAACCCGTCTGCCCATGCAGGAAACGTAAGAGACATGGGTTTGATCCCTGGGTTGGGAAGATTCCCTGGAAAAGGAAATGGCAACCCACTCCAGTATTCCTGCCTGGAGAATCCCATGGACAGAGGAACCTGGCAGGCTACAGTCCATAGGGTCACACAGAGTCAGACACAACTGAAGTTACTTAGCACACACACACTGCAGTAGTGGAAATTCCTACTCACTTTGAGAACTTTTACTGAATTCCCATTGGATCCTGGCTTGCTTAGGAGAGAGCATGGAGTGTATTCTCCTGAAGCAGCATGCCTCTAGACCAACACGTGATATTCTTAATCCATCATGGTCAGTCTACACAGAGAATAGACCTCCACAGGATCATAAGTATAGTCTCTCTGTATTATATCACAGGTGATCACAAAGCTTGCAGCCAGTAGGATTTATTTTTCTAAGAGATTGCTACCACTCCTGAATCATGACCAGACAATAAAGGGAAGCTTTAATCTGTCTTTGTATATCCCAGACCCTATGAATTAGGATTCTGAAAGAAGCAGAGCACATTTTCTTATTCTCTTGCTAGGAAACTACACTTTCAAAATTCCTCTCCTCATTTAGGAAAATGGAACTATAAAAATTCAGCCCCAGAGTTTGTGCGTGTTGACACACTTTGATGATTCTCCAGGGTAACTAGTCACCTGGAACTGGACAGGACTTACATGAGGCTCTTGTTCTTAGCTCCAGTCTTCACAGGGGAAGCAGGAGAGGACTGAAAAGCATCACTCATTAGTGACCATATTTGGCAAAAGCCAAGTCTCTCCACCCTCATGTTCCCACCCCCCATTATTATTCATTCTGATAGAGCTGTGGCACAGGCCAGATGTCATTCCAACGTTAAAATTACATTGTTTTTATAACAACGTCAGCTTACATCACTCTTAAATAGATCACACGAATGTTCCTCTGTACACTGTCAGGGAGAGGATGAGCTAGATCTTTCCAGTGGACTTGCCAAGCACACACTGTAGGAGGAGTTAAGATTTTCTCAGAACATTGCATAGCTGGCTCCCAGCCTACAAATCTCCATGTTTCTCTGCAGCATAACTCATTTGCAATAGGAAACATCCTTTCTAGTGGTTTCTTTGATTCCTGGAGGAAATTATGGATATCTGTTCTTGGGTTAGGTAGAAGGCCATTGGCCAGAGCTCTTTTCCTGTCTGTTTTCTTCTCTCTTCCTTCTTGGGGCAGGTGACCTTGAATTCCTTTATGGTCCATTGCTTAAGAGCATTATGTGAACTACCTCTCCTAAAGACCATTTGAAACTTGGAAGATAACAATTCCAATTTCAGGATCAGAATCCATATGGACTCTGAACAGTATGGAAATGGTAATTTTGGAAGCTTAGTTCCTCCTTCCTCTCTCATCTCTCCTGCAGTCCCACTTGCTTTAACCTCTGTGCCCCTGATGATAGAATGGGGACCAAGAACTGCAGGGTGACTGACAAAAGTCACCTCAGGTAAATCTGACCTCATGGTCACATTGCCAGATGAGCACATCACTTGCTGATCAAGTCACTACAACTCTTCCAACTACTGCAGTGAGCCTGAAGAAAGAAAGAACTTTTTTCTTTTTTAGAGATTTTGCCCTTAATTGACCTCATGCTTCTAAATGTCCATAATATAATTTTTTAATGAAAGATTCATGTCAGAAAAGTCCACTTAGATATCTACCAAAGATAAAACCAATCATTATAAATAGTGTTAGCAAAACAAGCTAATATGTTTAGTATTACAAGGAATCCTGGCATTTCTTTTCTCAATGCTCCCTCTATCGTTTTATTCTCTCTCTTTTTTTTTTTTTTGCCTCTTAAACAGAAAGAAAATTCAAAGTAGGGTATAAATTATAAAACCAAAAAACTCAGAAATATTATTCTATTCTTGAATGGCAACCCCATTCCCTTAAAGAAAGCAAAAAAAAAAATCATAAATAATATACTTCTCCTTCAAGATTACCCTGACATGTAAGATAAATGCTGATACTGTTTCTCATGGGTCTGACTTTCAGTTTCTTGTGACTCAGTCAAGGTCTGGCAACTATTTCCTCCTCATTCAATGCTCTTTGGCTCTATAACCAAAACAAAACTGGATTTACAAATTTATGTTTCATAGTAAATTTGAGGTTATCTACTCTTCCAAGTGGAGAAGGCAATGGCACCCCACTCCGGTGCTCTTGCCTGGAGAATCCCATGGACGGAGGAGCCTGGCGAGTTGCAGTCCATGGGGACGCCAAGAGTTGGACACGACTGAACGACTTCACTTTCACTTTTCACTTTTCTGCACTGGAGAGGGAAATGGCAACCCACTCCAGTGTTGTTGCCTGGAGAATCCCAGGGACGGGGGAGCCTGGTGGGCTGCCGTCTCTGGGGTCGCACAGAGTCGGACACGACTGAAGCGACTCAGCAGCAGCAGCAGCAGCAGCAGCAGCAGCAGTCTTCCAAGCTGCCTTGGTGGCTCAATGTAAAGAATCTGCCTACGAATGCAGGAGGCATGGGTTTGATCCCTGGGTTGGGACAATTTCCTGGAGAAGGAAATGACAACCCACTTCAATATTCTTGCCTGGAAAATCCCACAGAAGGCTATGGTCCATGGGATCACAAAAGAGTTGGACATGACTGAGGGACTAAACAACAACACTCCTCCAAACCAGAGATTTAAGGGCAGGTAATTTCTTTGGGAGAAGAAATGGAAATAAAGCTTGATCCAGACAATCAACCTCAGCAAAATCATCTCCAGTGGAGAGCCAGGACTTCAGATTGAAAGCACAAGCATGTTTCTGCTTTCTCTGAATGACTGCATGATATTTCCACGAGCTTTGGCTCTGGAAATCTAAGCTTTGAGGTTCCTGAATATTCTGGTTTGAAGAAACTTATGCTGATATGGATCATGAAAAGCAAAGGGTTTTACAATCTGGAACAGGAAAAGTCTCTTTTGGTCCTGAGAAGTGCTGAACATTTTCATGTGTGTGTGTGTGTGTGTGTGTGCGTGTGCGTGTGTGTTTATGCAGGTATGTATGTATGTTTCAGACCATTTTTTTGGGGGGGGGTCTATTATCCTTAGAGGATAGATTTTTAGAGATTACATCAGCACCATACAAAGAACAAGGGATGGACATGAATCCCGTGCTGTCAACTCAGTGAGGTCAGGTGAACAGGTCAAAATGTTTGAAGTTCTCACTGGGATCTGACTGTATTCACTTTCTGATACAATTCTCCCTACCTCAAATGTCCTTCTTCATGTCTCTCCATGCCCAAAGCCCACTCAACCCTTTAAGACATAGCTATAAGGTCACCTCCTCCACAAAGCTATCTATAATTCATCATTCAGAATTACCTTTTTCTTTTCTTAATTTACCATCACACTTTTCTTGTAAATTCACATGGCGTATACCACTTTCTGATTTGCATGGTAATTTTGTTCTTGCCTAATCACCAGGACTGGGCTATAAATGCTTTGAGAAAAAAATCTCTATCTGCTTCAACTTTGCATTTCTAAAGAGAAGGGAAAGCAACCAGGAAATATCTATTGAATTAGAATATATAGAGATGACTACATACACACGCACACATATATTTTTTTCTTCTGGGCCAATATCATTACCTCCACTCTAAAAAAATAAAAGCATTTGTAGAAAGCACTGAGACTGAACATTCGATACGTTTAGAAGTAGGTCGGAGCTAAACTAGACACCCACAAGCAGGCAAAGGTTCATCTCAAGGAGTCAAAGGGGATCATGGCTCTGGACAATCAGTATGTCACTTCACTGTCATGAACTGGAATTACCCTTTGGTCTGAGAGCATGTGTTCATGATTAAGAAGTTGTCTCTGGGCCCAGATAGAATATCTTGCTGGTCCTGGAGGAAAATGATGCCAATTAGAATGGCATCTAGGTAAGCAACTATAGGCATGCTTTAAAAAATGCCCTTGTGATGAGCCAGAGGAGATGACATGCTATGTTAAAGAACTCAGTGGCTCTACAACCATGCTCAGCTTAGAGTCCCTCTCAGACAGTTACATGGGATTGTTGTATTTGTGCTAACTACTCTCGTTCCATGAAACAAAGGGATCACTTTTGCTTGCCTTCCCTCCTCCCCAATTGGCTGATGTCGGTGCCGCTTTGCTCAGCACCCCTTACACGTGTTTACTTGCAATTCCTTCCAAATGTACTTATTAGAAATCCCGCATTCCTGATCCTGGAGGTAATAAACCTGGAGACACAACTTTCATTAGCAAAGGGAAAGAGACTTTAAGTATATCCAGAAATAAACTAAAGGGAATAAAAGACTGGGGTAGTTTATAGCTAAAGAACTTCATTATAATGTATTTAGAAATGAGGTGTTCTGCTTCCCCATAACATTGCACTGCCCTTGCCTCTTTCTATTTGCCTAGTGTGATGGCCAGCAAAACCTAAACAGAAAATGCTCCACATCATGAGTTATTCCCACATCACTGGACTAAAACAATGCTGTCCATAGTAAGTCTGCTACTGAAGCTCCCATTAGTTGCCCAAGAGAGCTGCAAGAATTGCTCAGAGGAGACTTAGCCAAAAATATATAACAACAACATATGGAGAAAACCAATAGAATAATAAATGGAAGAAGATGAACAAATTCAGTACTGATAATGGGGGCGTTTCCTTTCATCTAAGTTCCTACATTCTAACACTGAGAGTGTTAAAAACAATTTTACAAACCAAGTTTAAGAGAAGGAGGACAAAAAAATGCAAAAAGATCTGTGTGTTCTTTAGATGACATTTGAAACATGCTTACATACTTTTAAACACCATTTGTTGCTGTCTCTATTCAGGCAATATGCTTGAAGGTCTGCTCAGAAAACATCTTAAACTCAGGATACATTGTTCTCTTTTATGATTGGTTTAGATCACTTACTTAATAAGAATTGTGGAATTATTCCAGATGCGACATTTATAGAAAATTCCAAGGTCTGAAAATTCCTACAAGCCCATAAGGACATTTAAAATTGATCATTTTCACCCTCATGATTCCTTAAGAAAATCAACTACAGGTTTTCAGATTATTTTTCCATCCCAATTAAGGGTAACCATAATAACAACTGCATACTTCAGTTTTCAGCAGAAGTGACTACACATTTTTGCCCTTAACTGAAGAGAAAACAACCATATGGACCTTGTTCTTAGCCAGTGCTCCATTAGCTAATTAAATTTGTAAAGCCCAACCATTGACAGACCACGGATTAGCCCCATTTTAATGACTCCATCCCTTTGGCAGAGCTAATGGTGTCTTGTTTCAGAGCAGACTAGGTAAATTGCCTCATTCTGAATAAGTTAGGAGGATTCGTGCAATAGAAATGGAATGTAAGCCATATAAAATGTATATGCATTTTTTAAAAGGTAAAAAGAAAAGACAAAGTGAACTTTAATGATATATTTTAAATATCCAATATATTCAAAATATTATCTTAACATATAATCAATATGCAATTTGTTAATGAAATCTTTTCTATTCCTTTTTTCATACTAAACCTTTGAAAGCTGGGATGTCTTTTACAGTTATGACATCTCTTCATGTAGATTACCCACATTTCAGTGATCTATTAGCCACAGATGGCTTGTGGCTAGCATATTGGACAGTGCAGGATTCCATGGTAGGGTTTTCTACTTCATTTTCCCCTCATTGTTCACACTTATGATCTTTTTCCAGAGTTGAGTATTTCACTTTCCACACCTGGATACTAGCTGAACACGCAGCCCTTTGTAGTGGTGAATGAACCTAAAGAAGTGATAATAGCCAGTCTACTCCCTATCAAGGAAAACAATTTCTTTTGAAAAACATTTACATCTTTTAGGTCTAAAAAGTGCTAGAGCCAGAAAAAGGCCCAAAATGTTTAGCCTGTTGACCCATTTTGAGTTGTGATTACAGAATATTTCAAGCATCTTAAGGCATGATGTGCAAATTTTGAGTCTGACAAACTCCAAAATTTTAACTTTCTGCTTCATTTGTGCTGTGTACAACTGATTCACGGCTACAGTGACCATCTTATCCTCACTAGAAACAGGAAAACAATTTGACAAAGGGATGGCTTGTATTTGTATGATTTGTTGACATAAACATTTTCATTGAGACATGAAAATTAAGCAGATTTAATGAAAAGATTTCAAAGGAGGAAATAAAATTATAGAAAATCAGGTTATTTTCAGAGACTTCACCAATGTAGGGGAGATAAATATCTAAGGTTCTACTTTGTAATGATAACAGGACCAACAAAAGGATTGGGGCTAAGAAGAACCAACAAGAACCAACAAGATTGTGTTGTCCCCTGATTTCTGGAACATCCATGTAAATAAGCCTGTGTTACTACAAATAGCAGCGTTACGAAAAATGATTAAATTTTCATCTTAAAATCAGGGTATCTGCCACTTCCTCAACATCTATATACTTCTAGAATCAAAAGATGTCACTTCGTCACCTTGAGACATTTATTTTAATCTGTCCTGAATGTAATTATTCGATCAAGCTACTGTCACAAAATCCTATTAACTCAGAGACTGCATTATTCACTTCTTACTCATACCTGGATTCCAATGCTTATTAAATGCAAGTTTCACTCAGCCAGAATGAAGGGTAAGCCTTAAGGGTTCTTACATCTTTTTAATTTTAGGAATTGTTTCCTATCCAATCTCATGAATATCAGTCTCAAGGTGAGAATAAGTTTATGTTAAGAGTTCATCTTAATGATATATCTAGGCATTAAAAATTCAAAGAATGCCTAAAGGTTATAATAAAAATTAAGAATAAAACTCATCAAATGACTCAAATACTTCCTTTGATTATCCTAAATGGCAATCAGTGAACACATGAGCATTAGGAGCAGCGGAACAAGTATTAAAGTTTGAAGTAAAATGCCAGAGACAAAAGTTGTAGAGCATTATTTTCACTCCTAGAAACCAAAACAGATGAGGAAAATTTGAAGGAAGTGGAGAATCAAGTATATTCCGGAAACAGAACTCATAAGGACATGAGCACTACATCTAACTAACTGCAGTCTTCTGAAGAGCCCAGCATCAATGGCTTTTTGTTTTTTCATAGATTTCTTTAAGAGACACTGTATCACTGCTGATCTTGATGGCATAAATGTGAGTTCATGTGAAAAAAACATGAGCCTGAATTACTCTGAATTGCAAAGTGGTGCAGAAGAGCTGAACTCTGAAGGGAAGATGTTTTAACATGTTTTTTTCAAATGCATTTTCTTAATATACATATTAAAAAGGATAAGAGAAAAACCTAATAAGATTTTCTCTTTCCATAAGAATAAAATAAAAAAGTTAGGTGATAGGAAGGCCCTATGTTTCAGTTACTTGTGAGCATCTTTTGCCACTGGTAATCAATCAGTACCAGTGCAATCAATGTCTGAAGTTCATGTAAAAAAGATATTTACTCATTTAATTAATATCTTATTGACTCCTTTAGTCGATATCTTTAGTTTCCTTGGACTTTTGTTCCCCCAAGAGACATGTTCCATCCAAAGGGAGCCCTCATCAGATGGCCAGCACTTTTCAATCATCCCTCAGAGGTGTCTGATTTCATCCTTTTATGGGAGAAATGCCTTTGGAGAGAGAGGTAGTGGATGTTGGCCCCTTGTATGATAAGATGTTGGATGATGAGGTCCGCAACTGTCTCATTTTCCTACAAATGACAGTATTCCACTTAAAACAAGCTCTACAGAAACCATGATTACAGTCTCTCAAACTAAATAAGGGATCCAAGGTAAGATAAAAATCTCTTTTCCTTGGTTTTCTAATTTCATCACTTGAAATGATTTTAAATGCTACACAAAATAAAGGTATACAGTGAACAAATCCACTTTACCAAAAAGATGAACATGACATGAAATGATTGCTTGAGAAAATATGAGGCGCGAAGTCCCCATATCAGAGATGCGGGTCCAAGTTTCCAAATCAGAATATGGGAATCATGCCATCTGGAATGTTCAGTTTAATAATCTATTAGGCCAGCCCTAGAAAATGTGTTAAGTTGATAAAACATAACCTCTCTTCCCCTCCTTTTTAAAGCATCATTAGGGGGCTGCTCTTTGGAGTTCCCCCGAGTTGCCATTTATTTTATTTGGAGGGATTCCTAGGACATGGCCTTAGAAGATGTCCTAGGTCTCGTTTCAAAGTATGCTGCAGCTCTTTGAAACTGGCCAGATGGAAGTAACCTTGAAGCTTATGAGCCTGACCGCCTTCATAATCACATCACCAGAGGGACTGCCTCTCCCTATAATTCAAGCTATCCAAGAGAACTGATATAAACATGTATATCCACCTCCAGCCAAGGGGAGAGATGGTAGCATGGAGGAAGAAGGGACGATCAGGAACAAAAAGGAGAATGGTAGTCTCTGGCTTGTAGAAAGAACCCACTTATGCCTCAAGACAGTGAGTATTAAAGCAGATTCATCAAGTTTTTCTTCTGTGTCTCTCACTTTCTCATGACATGTCTCTTCCTTAGTCAGGGTTCCAAAGTCTCGCCTCTTCTCCTCTTTATCAAATCTTTATGGCAAGAATAAATCTAAATCTCATTTACAATCTCTCCTGGAAATCACTAGGCACTTGTATGTCAAAGGTAGTGAACTTGAAGTCAAGAAAATACTCCTTGAATGTTAATTTTTCAGGTACCCCTGGTACCTGGGCAGAAAAGGGAGGGAATGGAGAGAGATCCTTGGCCCTTTGTACCAGAGACTGGCAGCTTGTCTGGGAATGCAACAGAACCCCCTTTTCCCTGGGCATCATTCTGGGGTTTTGGTTACTACACTTGGAAATGAAATTATACAGAGGGCAATGGCTTTTCCCTTTGGCACATCCATCAATCAATCAACTCTGTTTGGAAGGTTCTATAAATAGGAAAGAGTAGAATAACTTGGGCACAAGAGAAATCCTTGGGGCCTTCAGCCTCCTCTTCCCCAATGGAAAGCAAACAAGGGTTGAAATGAGAAACCAGAAGGCAACAAGGGCCATTTCTCCTCTCCTGTATCCACTGAAGTCTAAATGTTCCTTAAAGAATTCAGAAGTCTGAGCACAGAATTCTGAGCATGCTGATTTTTGAGGGGAAAAGAATCAGAGAATGTCAAATTTGGGAGGCTTTTGAGGTTGTTCATTCCAGAGATGAATGTTCCATGCTTCCCTCCCACACCCACACCAGATGCCATTCATTTATTCATTCATTTGCCAATTCTTTATAAACACCAATTATGTGCTGGAGACTGTTCCTGGGGTGGGTTTTGCCCAGAGAAACAAAAGAGGGGAAAAAATCTTTGTCCTCTCCTTGAGGTGAGACAGATGTATACAATATATAAAATAAATAATTAAAGTCTGCTGCTGCTGCTGCTGCGTCGCTTCAGTCGTGTCCGACTCTGTGTGACCCCATAGACGGCAGCCAGCCAGGCTTCCCGTCCCTGGGATTCTCCAGGCAAGAAAACTGGAGTGGGTTGCCATTTCCCTCTCCAATGCATGAAAGTGAAAAGTGAAAGTGAAGTCGCTCAGTCGTGTCTGACTCTAGCGACCCCATGAACTGTAGCCTACCAGGCTCCTCCGTCCATGGGATTTTCTATAATACTATAAATACTATGGAAAAAATAGACTTTTGGAGATGAGGAGTGCTGGGTGAGGGGCAGCAGTTGTCATTCTAAGTTATATGATCAAGATAGGCTTTATTGAGAATGTGGCACATAAGAAAAGGTTTCAAGAACAGGGAACTATACGCAATATTTTGTAATAACCTATACAGGAAAAGAATCTGGAAAAGAATACACACACACACACATATATATACACACACATATGTATATACATATATTCTTATATACATAACCAAATTACCATGTTGTACTCCTCAAACTAACATGATATTGTAAGTCAACTATATTTTAACAAAAGAAGATGGCAAAAAGAGGAATAAGGTTAACATTTAAAGGTTTAAAACATGTATCACAATAGGTAATACATGCTAAGTGCCTCTGATAAAATAAAGGCATCTGATAAGCTACAGAAATAATGTCTGTCACTCCTGACAAGTTGCATGACCTTTGAGAAACAAAGTTATATTTTGTTTCAATTTTCCTAACTGTCCAATAAAAGTTGAAACAACAAAAAAAAAAGAAGAAGAAAAGGCTTCAAGAAATAAGAGAGTTAGCTATCCATATTTTGGAGGGAGGCAGAAATAAAGACACAAGTTTGAGCAAACATGGGGAAATAGGGAAGCCTGGTGTGCTTCAGTCCATGGGGTCACAAAGAGTTGGACACGACTGAGTGTCTGAACAACAACCAAAGTAAGGATGGCTCAGGCAGTACACAGATACTAAGGCAGAAGCTTGCCAGTCTTGTTTATGGTTTAAGGAAACTATGTGGCTGGAGAAAATGTGATCCAGCAGGAAAGATGAGAAGTGAAAGCAGAGTGGTGGGGGGAAGGGTCATCCATGTAGGCCATGGAGACTCTCGAAATGACTTTGGTTCTGAGCAAAATGGGGAGAAATGTTTTGAGCACAGAAGGGATATAACCTGACAAGCTTTAAAGAATCACTCTGGCACCTTTGTTGAGAATAGGTTGTAGAGATAAGGGTGGGAGCCAGGAGGCTACTATAATTCCAGCAAAAGATGAGAGTGCCTCAGAACACAACCGTAATATTTAGGAAGGCAGACTGCATACCACAGATGCCGGCACATGGGTGGATGTGATGGTGGGAATCTTTGGTAAGTCTATTCTGATTGCTTCCCTTTTCTCAGGGAGCTGGGAAGCAAGATCACCAGCTGAGAGTAGGGGGACAGAGGCTGGGAGGTACTGGACATCTGAGTGGAGCAAAGGCTTGACTAAAATAGCTTAGGAAAGGGGGAAAGGGAATGACTAGGGAGGTACATACAGATTGACGGATGGCATCATCAAGTGCTTTCTACTCAATTTTGCCTTCTTTCCCACCAGAGCTCCAAGCAGGCCTACTGACTGATCAGAATTGGTAGATGAGAGAATGTGTCTTTGCCAGTTCTAAACCTAACTGGGTTAGTTAGTGGGTTAGTTCTAACCTAACCCAATCCTTTGGTAAACTGAGATTTAGAACATTTCTTTTAAACTTCCATCTCTGTGTGTGGTTTGCCAATTACAGATTGGCTAGTGCTCTACTACGTAAAATAATTAGGATGCCTATGACAGCACCCTTATGGCAGAAAGTGAAGAGGAACTCAAAAGCCTCTTGATGAAAGTGAAAGTGGAGAGTGAAAAAGTGGGCTTAAAGCTCAACATTCAGAAAATGAAGATCATGGCATCTGGTCCCATCACTTCATGGGAAATAGATGGGGAAACAGTGGAAACAGTGTCAGACTTTATTTTTCTGGGCTCCAAAATCACTACAGATGGTGACTGCAGCCATGAAATTAAAAGACGCTTACTCCTTGGAAGGAAAGTTATGACCAACCTAGATAGCATATTCAAAAGCAGAAACATTACTTTGCCAACAAAGGTTCGTCTAGTCAAGACTATGGTTTTTCCTGTGGTCATGTATGGATGTGAGAGTTGGACCGTGAAAAAGGCTGAGTGCCGAAGAATTGATGCTTTTGAACTGTGGTATTGGAGAAGAGTCTTGAGAGTCTCTTGGACTGTAAGGAGATCCAACCAGTCCATTCTGAAGGAGATCAGCCCTGGGATTTCTTTGGAAGGAATGATGCTAAAGCTGAAACTCCAGTACTTTGGCCACCTCATGCAAAGAGCTGACTCACTGGAAAAGAATCTGATGCTGGGAGGGATTGGGGGCAGGAGGAGAAGTTGACGACAGAGGATGAGATGGCTGGATGGCATCACTGACTCGATGGACGTGAGTCTGAGTGAACTCCGGGAGTTGGTGATGGACAGGGAGGCCTGGCGTGCTGCAATTCATGGGGTCGCAAAGAGTCGGACATGACTGAGCGACTGATCTGATCTGATCTAAATATCATGTACTGAGAGGACATGATGACTCAGGCTCTTGGGTATTCATGCTATATGACAAGGGCATCAACTGTAGCTGAATGTCTGAAACATGAGCTCTGTTAACATGGCAGGAAGAAGACACCTTCTTACTCAATTTTTACTTCACTTTTAGTTTTTTGCATTCCAGCTCAAGGTTATATACCTTTTTCACCTCCTGGCTTCAATTTTCAAAAGGTTCCAGGGAGACCAGCAGGGTTTCTGTTTTGAAAAACTGGCATGACTTTTCAACTAGACCCAACCGCATCACAACTAATTTCAATAAATTGAGGAGATGATGAAGAATGTTAGTCACCACTGAATGAGGTGTGTATGCTTGCTTCTGCAATTTAAAGGAAAAAAAGAAAAAGGTTCATTAAGTCATCTTAAAAGGGCCCTTACCACAAAATGAAATTTGGAGAAAGGGTAAATCTGAAATGCAAATGACTTTCCTGTTTCACTAGCAATTTAGTACTACCTAATGAATGCTGAGTCATCAAAGCATTTCTTGTTATTTCTGCACCCACAATGGGAATCGGTTTCTGACCTTTAAAACACCCTACTCTTCTGAACTGCTTTTTATGAGTTATTTCTCCAGTCTCCTTCCCACTCAGTTTACTTCTTGGAAGGCTTGTTGACCTTTATCATCATTCCTCTCTCTTACCCAATCTTAAGTCTGCTCATCATTCTGTCTTTTATGTCAATTACAGTTTCTGAGAATGCTTAAGTTTAGAAAGACCATTAACACCATGAGGTCAGACACAGTTGTAAACACATGACCAGAGTGAGCTCACATGTGACAGACTCCTTGTTAGATTTTTATCAAGATCTTCATTTTTCAAGTGGTCTATCATCTTTGGAAAAATTAGGCTATTTTTAAGCAGATTGTTCCTTTGTCTTTCCAATCTAGAAATAATAATTATGTCTTTCCAATCTAGAACATAATAATAAGTTCATATCCATTGCATGGGTGATGCCATCCAGCCATAGAACCATGATTCTATACTTAGTCAAAATTTGGTGAACACAGTGTAAAGCAAAAATAAAAGGAATTTTGAATGAAAGTATAATATATTCTTCAGTATACTGTATTTTTCTTAATTTTGAAATATATAAGTATTTTATATAATTTAAGCAACAAAGAGGAGGGGGGGTGAGGAAAGATCATTTCAATATGGCCCAGGAAGAGGGCAGAGGAGAAGACATAATTACTATGCAACCTAAGGCAAGACATGGGCATCCCAGATGGTGCTAGTGGTAAAGAACCTGCCTGCCAATGCAGGAGACGAAAGAAACGCAGATTCGATCCCTGGGTTGGGAAGATCCCCTGGAGAAGGGCATGGCAATCCACTCCAGTATTCTTGCCTAGAGAATCCCATGGACAGAGGTCTGGCAGGCTATGGTCCATAGGGTCACAAAGAGTCAGACATGACTGAAGCGATTTAGCACGCATGGAAGGCAGGACACCAAGTGATGGTCCCTTTTTCTGGTGACTATCTCATAAATACTTGTCACCAAAAGCTAGTCAGAAGAAACGCAGTATCTTGAAGGCATCATGAGTACCTCAAAGAAGCAAGGAGAGGGTACGAAAGAGTAAAGACTTCCTGGCTTTTTCTTTCCTCCAGGAAACATTATTTTCGAATTTTTAGGCATAGTGGCTTGGACTCAGAGCTCTTCTTCATGGCACAGTGCTATCTTCTTCTAGCACCTACATGGAGAACTCATTTGGAGAGTCCTCTGGATGGAATCCATACATTGGGGACCACAGAGCATATGTATGGAGGTGGGACTGGGGGTGGGCAAGAGGGATAAGGTTAAGTCAAGACCAAGCAGCTGACTATAGGCTATCAAATAGGACACTCAGGTCTGACTGGTGGAAGCAACATTATCAGTAGCTGCAGGTCCATACTGGCCAGAATTTATGAACTCAACTGTGGTGCGCCAACTCTAAATCTTTATAGTCTAAAATAGATGACCAAGTTCACTCTTTACTGTAGGCCATCATCTTGTACTTCAGAAAGGATAGTGCATTTTTACTTTAGATATTCAGCCTCATATTTCAGTTTCTGGTGATATCAGCAGACATGATAATTTGCTGGGAAGATTACCATGTGACTCAGGAATAAAACCTACCATTAAAGGTCAGAGACATGTACTTAGAACTGCATTTCTGGCTTCATATCCCATCCCCTTACACACACAGTCCACAGTTCAGAAAATCAGCTTTTTCCATACAAGATGGGTTTGACCAGTAGATGGAGTAAGTGTTTCCCAGAACCTTGTATCTGCTAATTAATGATGCAGTCTTTCAAGAAGGGACAGAGCCATGCCCAGCAACTCAATATTGAGCTTTATGTACAATTGCAGCTGGTGAACGCAGTGAATGACATGGACAGCTCTTGCTTTGTAAAGGATGAGGCCATGTCATGGACAAATAACTGAATAGGAGAATTAGCAGTAGGGAAGCAGTGGGATACAGAGGAAAAGGGGTGCTTGCACAATTTTGCTTAACACCAGCCCAGTCTCTGGGGGACAATCCCAAGTGCAATTTTTCCCCCCTCATCTTAAATGTTTTTCAAAACTGATCCTTTTATTCTGTGGTTTTGGGGGAGAAGGGAATGGGGAAAAGTCCACTTTGCAGCCTTGTAAGAAGAGAGTTGTATCAAATCTCGCAGGCTGCCAAGCCTTTCTTTTGGCAGAAGTGCTAGGGATATTTCACTGAGGATAATTTATCACGCTTGCTCTGGGTGTTCCAAATTTGCAAGCTATGGCTAGTTTCCAGAGACAGCAGGGCAATAAACTCCACTTTCCTAAAAGAAAAACAGTAACTGCAACACCTTTCAATTAAACAGGCCATGGAAAATGAACAGGCACAGATGATCATGGATCTTCAGAAATCTTCAGAATGCCTGTGCTTGGCTGCTGGTGGTGGCAATAACAATGGTGTAGCTCAAGAAGCCTAGACTGAGGGTCTTGGGAATCGGCAAAGCATCTGCTTCTACATCTGTTTCTCTCTGTATATTTTTATGTAAGAATATGCACATACATACATATGTGAGAGGGCTAGACAGCATATTAAAAAGTAGAGACATTACTTTGCCAACAAATGTCTTTCTAGTCAAAGCTATGGTTTTTCCTGTGGTCATGTATGGATGTGTGGGCTGGACCATAAAGAAGGCTGAGCGCCGAAGAATTGATGCTTCTGAACTGTGGTGTTGCAGAAGACTCTTGAGAGACCCCTGAACTGCAAGGAGATCCAACCAGTCAATCCTAAAGGAAATCAATCCTGAATATTCATTAGAAGGACTGAGATGAAGCTTTGGGCACCTGATGCCAAGAGTCTGCTCATTAGAAAGGACCCTGATGCTGGGAAAGATCAAAGAAAGGAGAAGAAGGGGACGACAGAGCATGAGACGGTTGGATGGCATTACCGACTCAATGGACATGAGTTTGAGCAAGCTCTGGGAGATGGTGAAGGACAGGGAAGCCTGGCGTGCTGCAGTCCATGGGGTCACAAAGAGTTGGACACTGAACAACTGAACAGCAACACACATGTGAACCCTCACATGTTCAAGACCAAAACAGAACTGTTGGATGCTATCAGAATTATAGCCTCCTTCACTATGAAACCAGTCAACTCTTTCTTATTGTCTCTGAAGTCTGCTTTTCCCAACTCCTTCCTCACCTTCCAGGTATCCTCAGGGTGCTTCCTTGATAATCCAAGGCCCTGAGGAGCAGGAAACAAACAGCAACTCCCTCCAGATAAGTGAGCCATGTTGGGACTTGTCCTCACCGCCTCAGCTCTTCCTAACTATATCCCATGTCCTTTATGCTTTCAAGGTGAGGGTTCCAGAAGCTACTTAGCAAATCACTTACTTGTACATTACGTTAACTCAAGTCACATATCAGTATCTTATAAGCAACTTCCAGGCCAGCATTCAGAGGATTAACAGATGGTGTGCATTTTGAGTGGGCAATTTGTACATAAAAGGAGGGGTGTGTGAGGACAGACTCTCACCCCAAGTAGGACACCACCTTCAGAGGCTCCTTCTACTTTGGTGGTCCAGGATCACACCATCTGCTTCTATGGACATACCCAGAACCTGCTCATTACAGAAACAGCCCAGAACCACTCCAGTGATGTGAGTTTTGCAGGACAGGAGAACTCAGAGGTCACTCAGGTCACTTTCCTCTCCAGGAAACACAGGGCAGACTTCTACTTAGTTTTGTTCTCCTGACTTTTGTTTCTATGGATTGTTTACGGATTGACAGGATCAATTCCTATGGAGCAGAGGACTACCTTGGGCCAGACTCTACCTTCAAATTCAGAGACACTGTAAGGCAAAATAGGGTCTAATGAGTTTTATAATGCATTAGAAATATCTTCCTACTTTTTAGGGGGATGCTAATCCATATGACTTCTTCAATCCTTGCCCTCTCTTGCCCTGCTAAAGCATTTATAAGAAATGGCACACAGAAGGAGCTCAATAGATATTAGTTCTTATTTTTGCCCTCAACAGGTATTCCGATCCTGTGCCCCAGGTCCCAAATCCGAGTGGAGCTCTCCTCTTGTTTTTCATGATCCTACCAAACTGCTCTGCTCTAGGATGACACCTGACAAGGTAAACTGCATTTAGGTGTTAATGGGTGACTGTGGGTTGACAGATAAGCCTTCAGAGTCTACGTTATTTCTTGACCTGTGCCTCTCCTTTGGGCTTCAGCTTCTATCAGGCTTCTCCTCTGTTCTGTGTGATCCTTCAGATGCTTCTCTTTCTTGCCCTCAAGTTCTTTCCATTTAGCTAACTAGAGGTCATCTTTCAGGAAGTCGTTTAATGGGGTTGGTGGTGTTCTGAGCCCAGAGGATTCTTCTCATTGTAGAGTGAACTGTGATCCCAACCTTTATTCTAGACTATGTACAGAAAACAGTTCATCAGAGCAACAAGATAAGGTTTAGCTAACACGATCCCACCTGTTGGTCCGTGAAACCACAAATTTCAAGATTTTAATTACAAAATTCACACACACCCACCCACCATGCTCATTTCCTACAGTTATGTAACTTAACAAATAAGCCCATCTAAGTTTTACCTGGATGGCGACAGAAATGGGGTTAAAAAATAAAAAATATTAAGTAACCATATGTTTAATTTATACTTTACCTAATAGAATAATGCTGTATTCTGAAATAAATCAACACGTGATGAACAGGTTGCATGAAGGCTTGTCTTTACATATAGGCCTACAGGCCAATATTAAGAGGAAAGAAAAAACAAACCTTAGTCTTCAGCAAAGGGACACAGCTTTCAGAATGTCATGAGAGATTCTATTTCAACTACTTGCAGTTAACTTGAAAATCCTTTTAACTCTGACACCGTTATTAATGAAAACTGCAATTAGTAAACACTTTGGTTCTAAATTTCACTTTATCAATATTTCCTCTCTCTGCTACCTATTAGTACGCTGGACTACTAGGCTTACATTTTTTAAAAAGGCCCTATTTTCCACTGCTAGCTGTGTTTTGTTTGGATAAACTCAGGGCAAACAGTGTGTAATTTCTGCATTGTGAAAAAGGGAATGACAATACATTAGACAGAACATTTTTGAATAAAGAATTAGCAACTAGAAAGACTGAAAACAAATTTGGTATGACCAAGTAGGCCATAATTAGCATGATACATTTTTGTTGGCTGAATTTTATGTATATGGAGCAGAAGCAGGAAAAGAGGAAGCACATGTAGGCCTTAGTCTATGTACTTTTCTGATTTTACGGATGATTACATTTCTCCAAGGCCTCTAATGCCTTATAAAAGATGAACACATTCTTCTGGGAGGAAAAGCCAATTAACTTCCTTGTGTGCAGAGACTGGTAACCTTGCCTCTTCTATCTTGGGTTTCAGTGGGACACCCTCATCTTTGGATGAAAAATGCTGACCAGTGGAATCTTGGCTAAGAGTGCAGTGTCCTGGCCTCATGCCCAGCTTTTGTGGCAGGGAGTTACCCCCCGAGTCCTTTTTTTTTTTTTTTAACTAACACTAAAGTTGTGACTTCGAAAGCAAGATTTGCTAGTGCAGCAGAGGAAACTGGGCTTTCCTTTTATAGCTATCAAAATCAAGTCTTATGTTTCCTTGCAACCCTCAACTGGCCTCTTTGGTCTGACATAATCACAATATTCATAAAAATCTTGGTGGGAGAAGTTAAGGAGAGACAAGAGCATGCAGGATTCCCCCAGTTTTGGGGAGCTCCATCTATGTGGCCCTGTCAAGAGGGATGCAGGAGAAGGACTGTGGAGTGAAGGTGAACCCTGATATGTGTGTATCCACAGAGGAGTAACCGCAGAGAACAATGAGAAAGGGAGAATGAAGGGCAGCTGTCATTGACCTTGTAGGCTTCCTGCACGGGATTAAAAGTCAGAAACTGGCGGATGCTTCCGAGGAGTCTTCATGGCCATTCCTCATCCCCTGCTGTCAGCACATGACAAAGTGTGCTGTGGCTAGCAGCAAATTCTTTCCAAACATTGCAAAATATTGGTCGTGTTCTCCTCAATCTCTCATCAACCCATAAGAGGTCACAGGAGATGTTAGAAATGCTCTGTCCAATTCAATGTCCAATTCAAAGAAACAGAAATGGAATTGAAATACACTCTTGGAGTTTCCTTCAGTGATGCTTTCAGATATAACAAAACTTACAAACATTTTAAAATAGACCTAAAACCACCTCAAATCTCAGGTATTTTTCTCCTTTTGGCCTTCCATTCTAATAAATGGTTAGCCTACCTAACAAGTAACTGTCTTCTAAAATCACTTCAGCTTATAGCAATGATACTTAAGTTTTAGAAAGAGTCCTAAAGGAGTTGAATCAGTATCTTAATTGGCATTATAATGTCCAAAACAGAGATGTGATTAGAATTTAGTTTCCCATTCATGAGGTGGTTTGAAAATTGTGATTTAGCCCCTGTACAGCTTGCCTAGAGTAGGATAGCTTTTAAAAAATCAACATGTCTTTCTGTCAGAGTTTGGTTAGGCACAATTTGACTGAAATTACACCTAGTAAATAAGATTATTTTTATTTTGTTTGAGAGACATAGATCACTATTCCTTATGTTTCTTTTTTTTTCCCATCTCAGGCAAATGAGGCCAACTTTCTTGCATCTCTGAATCTGTAGCCTTGCAACTGGCTGGCAATGATCTTGAGAAGGAATAACTGTGGCTATGACTTAGATGTTTCTTTGAAGAAAATAAAAGAGAAATGCAGACAAAGGAAGGGGAAAAGACAAGGGAGGAGGAGAAACAGTAGAGAGAAGAAGAAAAGAGGTAAAGGAAGGTAAGAAAGAAGAGGTTCTGTGAAGAAAAAAGAAAGAATTTAAGTCATCAGAGCTTCCAAGGGAATATCAACACTGACAGCCGAGACACCTCTAACTTGGCTCCTTCACCTCCTGAGTGAGGGAGAGCATCATTTCTAAAGGCGGTCTCATGTGAGTCTGGCACATGCTTGATGCTTTGCCATCATTGCATAGGTGCTTCTTGGAAGGTCCCAAGCCCGGCCACCCACTGGACACGGGTCTTTGTGCCTTTGGTTTGTCACATGCTGGCCAACTAGCCGGCTAATCTGGAGACTGGTTTAACCCCAGGGCTCTTTTGATTTCTTTTTCTGACATAGCAGTACTTCCATTAAGAAAAAGGCACTCAGCTATTAACTTCTGCTAACTCTGAACCTGGCCAATGAGCTAGAAGCATGTGCAATTCTGTGTCTATTTCAGGGCATGGATGTGGGGGCGGTGAAAACTCTGCTTGGTTTGGAGCTCTTTGCATTCATCTCACTCTTCCCAGCGGGCTCTGTCTTCTTTGTTCATCCTTTCCCTGACAGGCTGCCTGATGCTTACAAGAACGGTGCAGGATTCCAACAGGCTCAGACTGGATGGAGGAAGGAAAGAGCACAGGAATAGCTCCCTTTCTTAATAGTTTAAAAAAAAATTACATTTTTTAAAAAAGAGAATGCCTGAGTGATCTTAAATACTAGTCATTGCTATTTGAATGCTTTATTTTCTAAAGAGGGGAATTTAAACCCCATATACTATATAATCTTTGTATTCCTATATCTTTTCTTTCTCTCTCCCTAGGTTTTGGAACTTACTGGAGAAAAAAAGCCCATGTGCGCCTAGTCTCTGGTGCTTTTGATCACTACATTGCAATGTCTAATATACTAAACGTTGGCCCTGGGAAAGCAAACAGCAAACAACAGGTTATGGATACAAATAATTAATTAAATACCTGTCTGATTCATTTCAATGAAGTAAATACTTTAATCATAACAACAGTTTTTTTTCCTAATCTGTTGGATTGTCAGTGTATTAGAAGTGAGCATATCCTAATTTATAATAGGAGGAGTGGGTAAGGCTGAACGAGATGTTTGCTCCCTTTATGTAACCATCAGAGACAAAACAGGAATGAGCCTCCATGAAGCAGAGTGGGTCTTGCCCAGAAATTACACAGGTAACCAACTAAGTATTTGTGAGCCCATCATAGTTTGGCCACAAATACATCCACCACAAAGATATTAAAGTGCCTAAAATTTTTACTTTGTATGGACTCAAACATGATATGATTTGAGAGAGAAATGATAGCTAATTGTCTAGTGAGATGGAGTCATTTTAACTGATGACATAGTACCTTACGCTTTTAACTGAATGGAAAAAGTATAAGCTTGAAGGAGAGGAGGCTGTCTCTGAGAGGCTGGGTGGGGTTCTGGAGGGGGTTTGAAAGGATTGAGGATCCATTAATGAAAAAGTTTCAAGAAACAGAGTCAGAGAAGCCAAACAGTTATCTTGCCTCTCCCAGATTTTCTGGGAATCAGGCATTCCTAAAAGTCCCTAATTTATTAACTTCACTGTTGAGAATACCAGGAGCTAAAACTCCATCACTTTATGAGAAAGGAAGCAGAATCCCATGAAGGTGACAAAGAAGTCATAGCTGGAGAATAAGAATATTTTAGAATTTTCTTAACACTGTGCTAGGTAGTAGGAAGTTCACACACCTCTTCCAATCCAATGACTGACTACCAGCCATGGCCACGCACCCAATCACTCGTGGAAGTGGAAAATACATAGATTGTCTAAGTTTTCCAGACCACTACCCATGAGAGAATACAATTGCTTAGGCTTTGGGTTAGCATTTGGCAAGTGTAGTTTTCTTTTTTTTTTTAAACCCCACAATGATTCCGAGTCACTGCAGGGTTAAGAACTATTTGTTTAATTCTAAAAATTCTGTAAGGCAAGTATATTACTCCATCTTCTCCCAAGATGAAACTGAAGTTCATATTTGACCAATTTCAGGGAACAAGAACTCGGGTCTATAATTTCCAGTTTTCCCATTTAATACAACAGCTTCCCTGAGGTGTTGAAGTCAGGTTTTGAGCAGAGAACCATGAGACTTGCAACTGTATCCCACTATATCTCTTTTTCTAAGAGACACTAAGGAATATATCTGTTGGCAACAGGGTATAGAGAAAACAGCACAGAGTGGTTTTAATTGTTGTTAGTTGTGTGACTGAGTATGCCACCGTGCTGAGCCTCAGTATCCTCATTTGTATAGCATGAATAATAAATATCTCAAATTGTATTGGAATAGTAAATGAGAAAAAATATATATAATGCAGTTTAAATAGTGCCTGGCACTTAGTAAACCCTCAACAAGTAGTAGTTCTTTTTGCCAAGTTGATAGCTCCTAATGATCTTATATTAGGCATTTGGCCTCATTTTTTTCTTCTTCCCTGTTTCTTTAAACAAAAAAAAAGGGGTAGGACTTCCCTAGTGGTCCAATGGTTAAGAATCCACCTGCCAACGCAGGGGACACGGATTTGACCCCTGGTCCAGGAAGATTCCACATGCCTCGAGGCAACTAAGATCATAGGCCGCAGCTACTGAAGCCCGAGAGCCCTAGAGCCTGTGCTCTGCACCAAGAGGAGCCACCGCGATGAGAAGACCTTTACCGCAACTAGAGAACGCCTGTGCAGAGCAACAAAGACCTAGGCAGCCAAAACGAAATAAATCAACAGTAAAATAAAAAAAGAAAGGGGTAGAAGGCACCAGGCATGGGATACAGTCAAAGCTGGTAATGAATCATGCAGAATCTCTCTTATACCCAGTGAAAGATACGTAATTTCTATATAATTTCTATTTCTCTCCACATGAGAGTCAGCTTAGGATAAGGGACTTATCTCCAAGCTGTATTTGCCTTTAGCCATCAAAACCTTAATTTTTTTCTTAGGCAGTATTTTGGTCAGGGGGTGGGGTGGCTGATGGAGACAGGGGCGGGGAGGTGACAGCCCCTCCCAAGGATGCCTCCTGGTGACACCACTCCTCAAACATCACACTTTACCTTAGCCTCATTGGGATAAACAGATCCTTCCGGTGTAATCTTATGAGCTGCTAGACCTAGACAAGTACGTTTACCACTTGAATGGTAAGCCTCAGTGTTAGAATTGCTCTATTTATATTTTGCTCTGCAGGCAATCCTGATGCTTTTACATAATCGGTAAGCTCCACTCACTCAGCAAAGAAGTAAATAAGATGATAAACAATACTTTCTTTTCCACACAGGCTTATGATGTATTCAGAAGCCAACTTCACTTCCAATTATTCTGGCTAACTCAACCTGTTTTAAAATACCTGAGATGACAGTTGGTTTTATAGTTTCCCCTCGAAAGTCAGGCCTTGCTATGACAGTCACTTTACAAGCACAGGGGAGCCTGCTGTGTGATGGGCAGGGCAAGGGCTGGTTTAACATAATTACTCAAATTTAGCCTTGCTGGGTCTATGCAGCTCTTGTGTAGTTACATAGCACTCCCGGGCTCCAGAGAGGATGGAAGTCTGGCAGCTCTATATGCCATCTAGATTCTCTGTTCTGCAAACTTCTGTGGTTTCAAGGGTTAGTTTTGTGGTCCATAAGAAACTGAAATGCAGGTTTGGAGAATCATTTGGAAATGCAAGCAGGAACCACATACCTGCTCAGGCACGGGAAGTTCTAGACCACCAAGGAACTTGAGAATAATCTGGTTTCTGTATACAGACTTTGTTGTCTCTGGATCCTTCCTCCAGAGAGAAGTCAGTTATAGACATTTACGATTCTAAAAAGGACCTGGATTCTCCTACCTTACCCCACTCCACTCTGGGGACACAGAACTAGTGCCATAGGCATTAGACTAACTTGCTTTTTATTTCCTTCTGAGTTGAAGTAGAAGTACCCTTGACTGACGCATCTGCATTTGAATGTCCATAAGGGTGGCAAGTCAGAGAAGGCAATGGCACCCCACTCCAGTACTCTTGCCTGGAAAATCCCATGGATGGAGGAGCCTGGTGGGCTGCAGTCCATGGGGTTGCTAGGAGTAGGACATGACTGAGGACTTCACTTTCACTTTTCACTTTCATGCTTTGGAGAAGGAAATGGCAACCCACTCCAGTGTTCTTGCCTGGAGAATCCCAGGGACGGGGAAGCCTGGTGGGCTGCCGTCTATGGGGTCGCACAGAGTCGGTCACGACTGAAGCGACTTAGCAGCAGCAGCAGCAGCAAGGGTGGCAAGTGCAGCTGTCCAACTATTTATGAATAATCCAAAAGATTAGCTTGTAGCTTTCAGTATCATACTGAAATTAGTTAAATGGAAGTACCACTAATGGGCATTTATCAATAAAGGCAACTGAAGTAACCCTGCTAATGTACTGGCCAGGAGGGATAATAAAATAAGTGGACAAAACAAGCCTAATTCTGTTCAGCATCACAGTTGCTCTGCTGAAAAACTAGAGCCAGAATGATCGCAATTAAAACATTTTAGCAACAGGGGCACTGCTTGGTGGGGCTCACCGCTGAGTTTTAAATGGGGTGGTGGGGAGTTGTGCTTCAAGACCTCTGTTTTCCATAGGACCTTTCTTGATTATTTTTACTAGCGTGAAAGCTTTGATTGTTTCTCTGAACTCTTACTACATAAAAAGGCGCCCATGTTTTATAAGTCAACAATTTTATATGGCTCTTTGTTTTATGGGTATCAATGCAGTCTACACAGCAAAATTACAGCAACAGAAAACAGGGGCCCTATTTATAATAGGATGTTTTCTCTAACTTTCTTCCTTCCCTCCAACTATACCTCAAGGTTGAGTGAGGCCCATATTCTGTGACCTCATAGAGTGTTTTGTGATCTACTTTACGCTTTAATCATACCACATGCAAATAATAACTCTGATGAGGTTTTTTTTGGAATCAGTGACTGTCCTTTATCTCTCGTTTCCTAAACCCAGCATCAGGCTCTGCACAATGCCAGGACAGCGCTGAGTATTTTTGACCAATGAGACAGTTGTGCCGTTTAGATTCAGTTTGTTCCTGTGTCTTAGTAAACTCAGAGGACAATGAGCTGCTTCCTGTCCGAAAGGACTTAGGGTGTAGAAATAGTTATTATTCATAGTTTATATACACAGAACTCAAGTCATGCTGGTGAGTAAACACCCCCCAAAGGAAATGCAATCAGCATGTGTTTAAAATTACTTTTCTCTTTCCATGTGCAATCATTAATTTAAAAAACCAATGTGCTGGCTGGGGAGGATTAAAGATGGTGGTATAGGAAGATCCTGAATTCACCTCCTCCCACAAACACAACAAATTTGCAACTACATATGGAATAATTCCCTTGGAAAAAGACCTGAAAATTAGATGAACAGAGCCTCCACATCAAAGGATTAAAGGATATCATTGAGACAGGCAGGAGAAGCCTGGACATCCTCACAGAACCTCACAGGACATCTCTCTCAAATAAGGTCACTTTTTAAGACTACAAGAGATAGCTGACTTACCTAATACATAAAATAAACAGAGAACTAGGTAGAACGAGGAGATCAAAGAATATGCTCCAATCAAAATAACAAGATAAAACATCAGAAAAAGAATGAAACAAAATGGACATAGGCAGCCTACCCAGCAGTGTAAAAGTAATAAAGATGCTTGCTGAACTCAAGAGAAGAATGGATGAGCACAGTGAGACCGCCAACAGAGAAATGGAAAATATAAGAAAGCAGCAAAAAGAAGTTATAACTGAACTGAAAAACTCAAAAAATTAAGAACATATAACCTACCTATTCTTCTTCAGAATCTTTACTCAAAGAGCATAAAATACTAATTTAATATGCACCGCTGTGTTCACTGCAGCATTATATACAATCGCCAAGATACGTAAACAATCTGAGCGTCTATCATGGGTGAATGGATAAAGAAGATGTGGTATTATACACAGTGGGATTCCCTGGTGGCTGAGTGGTAAAGAAAGCACCTGACAATTCAGTGGATATGGGTTTGATCTCTGGTCCACAGAGACTCCCTGGAGAAGGAAATGGCCACTCACTCCAGTATTCTTGCCTGGGAAATCCCCATGGACTGAGAGCCCGGCAGGCTACAATTCATGGGGCGGCAAAGAGTCCAACACAACTTAGTCATTAAAAAAAAAAAAATGGATTCCTGCCATTTGTGACAATATGCATGGGCCTTAAAGGTATTATGCTCAGTGAAATCGATGAAGAAAGACAAATTCTACATGATTTCACTCATATGTGGAATCTAAAAAGATAGAACAGACAGACAAAAGAAAACAAAAACAAACTCATAAATACAGAGATTAGATTAGTTGGTACCAGAGGAGAAGGGATGGAGGGCAAAATGAGTAAAAGAGGCCAACTACATAGTAATGGGTGGAAAGCAGACTGATGTTGGTGATCACTTTGTAGTGTATACAGATGTTGAATTATAATGCTATACACCTGAAATTTATACAATTTAAAAAACACAAAACTAAAAAACTCAAATTTGCCTTAATTACTGTCCTTAGTAAACAAAGCCCTTGACAAAGCCCTGTTTCCTGCTATAAAACATAGTAATTGTTTTTCTTCACATCATTTCTTAGTGTAAAGGATACCCAAACATTGGCATCATATACGTAATATCTTTTCTCATTCCTGCAGTACCTTTAACTATGCCGACGTACAGACCACGTTTATACCGAACAGGAACCAAATATGCCTGCATGAGGATTCATACACATAAAGCAGAAAGATGGAGTTTGTTTTAGCTTTGAGGCATACACGATGATGTGGAAAATGTTGCGATCTACATGGGAACGACACTGAAATGACAGCCAACGGGAGGCAGCTGCAGCTGTCTGAAAAACAAAGCTGAGGAATTAGATACCAGAAGCAAAGGGCTGCAGCCCAAATCCCAGGGAGTCAAACACCCTGCTGTGAGGCCTGGCATAGGCAGCAGTGGGTTGGCATCACTGAACTTCCCTTAATGAAAAGACCCCTAGGTCTTCCTCCTGGGTCAGCTCCATCCCTGCCATATTCTAGTCCTCATTAAAGGTTTGCACGGCAAGGAGCTTCTCAAATACAAATTTCTGTATCCATCTATGTGAAAAGTAGAAATGGTGGATAGAAGTGGTTTAAAACAAACCTGTTTTGAGGCACAAATATTCAAGTACCTAGAGCTTATCTCCAAATCACTGGGGGAGGGGAGGTGGATTCAAACTACACCTAATAGTTACAGATCGGAGAAGGCAATGGCACCCCATTCCAGTCCTCTTGCCTGGAAAATCCCATGGACGGAGGAGCCTGGTAGGCTGCAGTCCACGGGGTCACTAAGAGTCGGACACGACTGAGCGATTTTCCTTTCACTTTTCACTTTCATTCATTGGAGAAGGAAATGGCAACCCACTCCAGTGTTCTTGCCTGGAGAATCCCAGGGACGGGGGAGCCTGGTGGGCTGCCGTCTATGGGGTCACACAGAGTCGGACACAACTGAAGTGACTTAGCAGCAGCAGCAGCATGGTTACAGATATTATATGATTAATGTTTTGATTATGTAAAAGGTGCTCACTTTTCAGTTCTTCTTGCAAATAATGTAATTTTGCTAAATTGCTTCTCTTTTATTAACTGTAAGGAAGGGGAGAAGGGAAATCAATGGTTCTCTTCATGTAGTCAAGCCACCTTTTATCGAAAGTCTACAATGTGCCAGTCATGGTTAACCTCACAATGGTTATGCGCTAAAATGCTCATGTCATGTGCTAAAAATTGTACTCATTTTTACATATCACCTAAGAACCATAACCATAAAGCTGAACTTTATTACTATCTTTCATTTAGACTACATCCTCCAAAGCTATTTACTTGACTGTTGTTCACAAACACACTGGATTTGTTCCATGTGCAATTAACAGGGATAAAACTCAAGCAGAAAAGGTGCCAGTTAGAGATAGCAAATGGCCTTTGAGCCCACCACATTGCATGAATACCATTTCATAATTATAAAAAATAGAAAAATAAAAATGCTACATCAAGAGAAATTATTTTCTCATACATAAAGAAATTTGTATTTAAGAACACAAATCACATAACTTGGAAATTAATTAAACAGAAAACACTTCAAAAATTCAACTGTCAGAGAAACCTCTTAATTTCTTTCAAAGCTGAAAGAATGTGTCCTTGCAATAATCTCTGTTGTTTTTTCTATGCAGCTGCAAAACTTCATTTAGTCAATTAAAGTTGGGATTATTTGCAAGATTCTCTACTGATAAATCTCCCCCCAAAATACTTAGAGCTCTCCCCATTTCCACAGCCCTGCCCACTGCTGTTACTGTGCTTCATCTCTGTGTCCTTTCCTGGAATGGTTCCCTATGATCCTCTGAGCATAACCTGATGACTATATATGTGTGTTAGTCGCTCAGTCGTGTCCGACTCTCTGAAACCCCATGGACTGTAGCCCACCAGGCTCCTCTGTGCATGGGATTTTCCAGGCAAGAATACTGGAGTGGGTTGCCATTGCCTTATCCAGGGGATCTTCTAGACCCAGGAATCAAACCCAGGTCTCTCACATTAGAGGCAGATTCTTTACCATCTGAGCCACCAGACCTGATGACTATACTTTTCTAAAAATGCCCTGAAATAGCCTGGCAAGGTTTCCATTGTATGTCATACACATTATCTTTTGCTCCATTGAATTCGTTTGGTAGTGTGTACATATGTACATGTTGTTTTTCTTTTAAACTGAAAGTCACTCAGTTGTGTCCAACTTTTGTGACCCCATGGATTATACAGTCCATGGAATTCTCCAGGTCATAATACTGGAGTAGGTACCCTTTCCCTTCTCCAGGGGATCTTCCCAACCCAGAGATCAAACCCAGGTCTCCCTTAATGCAGGCGGATTTTTTTTTTTTTTTAACCAGCTGAGCCACCAAGGAAGCCCGAGAAAACTGGAGTGGGTAGCCTATCCCTTCTCCAGCAGATCTTCCTGACCCAGGAATTGAACCAGGGTCTCCTGCATTGCAGGTGGATTCTTTACCAGCTGAGCTACCAGGGAAGCCCTTGGGTTTTTAAGGAGTAGTTATTCATGTGCATTAGGAAAAAGCATGTTGGTTGAAGCTATAAATAATGTACATCTAAGAGAGACTATTTACTAATGACCATGACATCAGTCTTGAAAGCTAGCTAAGTTCCAGTCTTAGCTGATGAACTTGTTGATCTGGGAAAGATCCTGGAATCATTATACCAAAACTCTTATTTTTAGATTTGGAACTGAGGTCTAGAAAGATGAATTGATTCATTACAAGTTCCAGAGCTGGCACCTTTGACGCGGCCCTCAAGTTTGGGGCTTCTCCCTGAACTCCTGGCTCAAAAGCCAGCTTTCTCATTGTATTATGTGAAGGGTACTGGCTTCTCATAATACAGTGAGCTCCAGCCAGTCTAGAAACATTCTGGGTTCCTCTAAAGCCTCAGCCTTGGCTAGGTTGGCTTTGTCTCCCCCTGTTTTTCTATATATAAATCTTCAACTCCAAATGAACCCCAGACACTTCTGCTTTCTTGCTATTCTGACATTGTACCTTTCCCACTTTTTAGAATGCTCTAACCCTCATCACTGCATTCTAATTCCATAAGCAAACATTCCAGAAAGTGGTTTCTGTCCTAGAGCTCACACATTACATCTTTGTTCAGTTTAGAAGTACTACTTAGATCCACAATGTAAACCAAACTAAACACTTGTCTTTACTTGTTTTACAATGTTTGTTCAACAAGTGAGATATTTATAACTTTATGTCTCAACTTCTACTTGATCACTCAGAGGATGAACATGATAGACAGTTCAGTTCAATTGCTTAGTCATGTCCGACTCTTTATGACCCCATGGATTGCAGCACGCCAGGTTTCCCTGTCCATCACCAACTCCCGGAGCTTACTCAAACTCACGTCCATTGAGTCGGTGATGCCATTCAACCATCTCATCCTCTGTCATCCCTTTCTCCTCATGCCTTCAATCTTTCCCAGCATCAGGTCTTTTCCAACAAGTCAGTTCTTCATATCAAGTGGCCAAAGTATTGAAGCTTCAGCTTCAGCATCGATCCTTCCAATGAATATTCAAGACTGATTTCCTTTAGGATGGACTGGTTGGATGTCTTTTCAGTCCAAGGAACTTTCAAGAGTCTTCTCTTCAAAAGCATCAATTCTTTGGTGCTCAGCTTTCTTTATAGTCCAACTCTCACATCCATATGTGACTACTGGAAAAACCACAGTTTTGACTAGATGGATCTTTGTTGGCAAAGTAATGTCTCTGCTTTTTAATATGCTGTCTAGGTTGGTCATAACTTCTTTTCCAAGGAGCAAGCATCTTTAAAAATCATGATGCAGTCACCATCTGCAGTGATTTTGCAGTCCCCCAAAATAAAGTCTGTCACTGTTTCCATTGTTTCCCATCTATTTGCCATGAAGGGATGGGACTGGATGCCATGATCTTAGTTTTCTGAATGTTGAGTTTTTAAGACAACTTTTTCACTCTCCTGTTTCATTTTCATCAGGAAGCTCTTTAGTTCTTTGCTTTCTGCCATAGTGTGGTTTCATCTGCATATCTGAGGTTATTGACATTTCTCCCGGCAATCTTGATTCCAGCTTGTGCTTCATCCAGCCTGATATTTCACATGATGTACTCTGCATATAAGTTAAATAAGCAGGGTGAAAATATACAGCCTTGACATACGTCTTTCCTGATTTGGAACAAGTCTGTTGTTCCATGTCCAGTTCTAACTGCTGCTTCTTGACCTGCATACACATTTCTCAGGAGGCAAGTCAGGTGGTCTGGTATACAGGAATGCATTATAAATGGCTCATTAATGGAAAATGTTTATGAGCTATTCAATTTTTCCATTAAAATTATAATTGAACACAGTTTAGCATGAATGATCACATACAGGTATTTAATATAAAACTGATGGCAAATTTTGTATGTCAATCATGCCCAGCTCTTTATTTTTATTTTTTACTATACTTTCATAAATTAAAAAGATTGTTCTGCTTACTCTCCATTTAGAAAAGTTCCTCTGTCTTTACTTGAAAGCTTAATTCATATAGAAGGGCATTTTCCACAGGCTTTCCTGGTAGCTCAGATGGCAAAGAATCTGCCTACAATGCAGGAGACCCAGGTTTGATCCCTGCATTGGGAAGATCCCCTGGAGAAGGGAATGGCTAGCCACTCCAGTATTATTGCCTTGGAGAATTCCATGGACAGAGAAGCCTGGTAGGCTACAGTCCATGGGGTCGCAAGTCACTGGACACGGCTCAGCAACTAACACTTCACTTTCTCCATAGTCACATATCTCCTGACATTTATGTGGGAAGCAGAAACAGGGAGTGAAGCTTGAAGTAGTTTTAAAAAAATCTGTTTTGATGTATAAGTAGTCAAATGCTCAAATTATATCACCAAACCAAGGGGGTATGTGGAAATCAAGTTTGACCACCTCCTTCAAGAGTTGCTTGATTCTCTCAACTGGACCCTTTGCTTCTCTGAAGTGAACTCATTGCTGCTTGCTAAAATCTTTGTGGCCTGTTTTGTTTTAAGATATAGAATATAAGGAAAGAGCAGTAAATGCCACTTATGCAAGAGAAGTGCAGGTTCTTGGCACAATTTTTTCCTGAACTGAAAACGGTGGCATGAAAAATATAAAGCAAAAGTGGAGTTACATTTTGCAGAATCTAATAAATGCACACATATAAGAAATGGAAAATATCCATTACCCTTTTGTCATTAACATCTAACTTGGGGGAATGTACTTGATACACATCTGTAGATCTTTATAGTTGCTCAGGATTCCAAATCTTTCCATTTTATCTCTATAATGATACTTTGGAAGGATGGCCGTGGGTTTTTTTTTTTCCCCTTCCAATTGCTGTATCAGCCCTCTGTTTTCACCTCTTCTCTTTTTTCCCCTCAATTCAAAGTCAAACTACATATTCTTTCAGGACATACTTTGAGAGTTTTCCTATCCGTCACGACTCTGAGGCTCTCACTTTCAACATTAATTCTTCTCCAGGGCTCCTTCCCCTGATCTCTTCTCCTGAGCTTTGGGCAATTATGTTCTCTTATCTCTTTCACATAAATCTCACTTGGAAGACAAGCCCCTCAGGTTAAGCTGCCCTGGGGTGCGTGTACTTCTCCTCAAGAGCCAGCAACACCTACATCACTAGCATTCACCTTCACCACCACCTGTGAAAGCAACTTACTTTGGGAAACGATTTTCTTTTTTTAGCACTCCTGTTTTTAGCCTGGCTGTCCCTGGGCTCTGGCCAGGGATACTTATAATGCTGGGGGCACTGGACTACAGGCTGGAGGGGTGGACAACAGGAGGAAGATAAACATTCCTGAAATGAAAAGCTTACCAAAGAATATGGCTGTGTCCTAAGACGCAGCAGGCCAGGATGGTTGTTAGCAAGCAATGAGTCCAGTTCAAAGAGTAAAGCAACATTTAAAAGAGGTGGTAGATCATTAAAGGTCTAGGTAGACCCTACTTAAGAGGTTTGTGGAAGCAGAAACCAACCCTGAGGAAGCCTTGGCCATGACCCAAATGACCATGTGCACTGTCTTCTTTTGAGCCTGCAATTCTGTCTAGGTTCTTAGGCTGTAGACGTACAACAGAAGGAAATCAGGGCCATCTAAGTAGCTGTGTCCTCCTTTCGTTGGCACACAGACGCTCTGATTAAAGACAGAATGTGCTATTTTCAGAGAGATGGAGCATAGAAATATGGCATAGGTTACTATTTTTTGGGTCTCCACATTTTTAAGAAATGACAAGGGTTATACATTTAGGGTGATGTGCCACTTAGGTGGCATCTATCTTTGCAAAGGAATTGGAGATTGAAAGTTAGGATTCAAAAAGGAGATTTAATCCAAATCCTCAAGTAGAATGGACTTGTAGAAGCAATCCTAATCAATTTATGTTATTGTCCAACTTTTTTTTTTTTTCTTACAAGGCAATATCCTTCAAGTAAGAGCTATGCAGTGTCTTCTAAGTTTAAGTTCATACATTCTACAAAGTATGAGATTATATTATACAAAATAACTCAAGGATTGTTCAAAGAGCTCCTTTTCTAAGTCTTTTATGAACACTTTTTTTCCTCCAGGAGGAAACTAACATGTATCATTAGCTCTAGAACCCGTTCTCTTCTAAGAATAACAACATATGTGCTTAGCTGTTATTTGCAAAGAAATTTATCTTTACGGTGATAATTGCAGTAACCTTTTAAACGAACATACGCATACACCAGAACACACAGCTGTCACTGCTGCCATGGATACGGTTCCAAAACATAAGATACGATGCTACTGTTGAGGTCGTATAGCCTCCAAAATGAATTTTAATGAAATTGTGGCGGGGGGGAGAAAAGGAATTTTATGGAGGCTTCTAAATTATTTAGTGAAGTTTGCAACTAAAATCTGACTAAAACCCCACAGTGACAACCTTAATCTGAAAGGGAAACAATAGTCAGTAAATGTCAAGTATCTCAAAAGGAACATAAAATGAGCTTTATTTAAAGATAAGCAAAGCACCCAAATGCTAGCTCTGTAAGCTAGCTAGCTCTTTAACACTGCCCATTTTCAATAACTATTCCCATTGTTGGTTGAAACATATTTGAGTATAAGCGATCTGGGAGGTACCTACTGAAACTACTTAGCTACCTGAAGATTTTTCCTAGTTTCTGTCAACTTTTGACCTTCATATTTGAGCATCTTTGCTTTTATAAGATAAAAAAGATTTTGAGTGACAATGTTTTCAGAGCTGGTCTCTCTAGACATCTGTCTCTAAAAGACATCTATTCCAGCCACTTACTTTACAAATGAGGGAACTGAGGCCTACAAGAGGTGAGTGACTTATCCAACATACTAAAAGTTCATGTGGTTGGAAACTACACCTCAGGTCTCTGACTTTATTCCCCCCACACAATCACTGCACCACCTTATGAACTACAGCCCTCCTGTACGCCTGCTCAGTTGCTTCAGTTGTGTCTGATTCTTTGTGACTCTGTGGACTGTAGCCTATGAGGCTCCTCTGTCCATGGGATTCTCCAGGCAAAGATACTGGAATGGGTTGCCATGCCTTACTCCAGGGGATCTTCTTGACCCAGGGGTCGAACCTGTGTCTCCTATGTCTCCTGCACTGCAGGTGGATTCTTTACTGCTGAGCCACCAGGGAAGCCCACAGCTCTCTTGACTATTGATTAAAACTGGTGCATTAAACTAGTACAGCCACTATGGAGAACAGTGTGGACATTCCTTCAAAAACTGGAAATAGAACTGTCTTATGATCCAGCAATCCCCCTGCTGGGCATACACACTGAGGAAACCAGAAATGAAAAAGACATGTGTACCCCAATGTTCATCGCAGCACTGTTTATAATAGCCAGGACATGGAAGCAACCTAGATGTCCATCAGCAGATGAATGGATAAGAAAGCTGTGGTACATATACACAATGGAGTATTACTCAGCCATTAAAAAGAATACATTTGAATCAGTTCTAATGAGGTGGATGAAACTGGACCTATTATACAGAGTGAAGTAAGCCAGAAAGAAAAACACCAATACAGTATACTAACGCATATATATGGAATTTAGAAAGATGGTAACAATAACCCTGTATGTGAGACAGCAAAAGAGACACAGATGTATAGAACAGTCTTTCGGACTCTGTGGAAGAGGGCTAGGGTGGGATGATTTGGGAGAATGGCATTGAAACATGTATAATATCATATATGAAACGAATTGCCAGTCCAGGTTTGATGCATGATACTGGATGCTTGGGGCTGGTGCACTGGGACGACCCAGAGGGATGGTATGGGGAGGGAGGTGGGAGGGGGGTTCAGCATGGGGAACATGTGTACACCCATGGTAGATTCATGTTGATGTATGGCAAAACCAATATAATACTGTAAAGTAATTGACCTCCAATTAAAATAAATTTATATTAAAAAAATAAAACTGGTGCATTCTTTCATAGAGGCAGGAAGTTCTAAATTTGAATATCTGAATATGTGAATACTTTTATTGCCCACTTATATCTTTAAAGCAGTTAGTCAAATTTGCTAAATGAAATAAACTTTTCACTTCTCCCTTAGAGTATGTATGTCCTCCTCAAATCTATTGATTGCATGGGAATTACTACTCTGTAATGGCACCCCACTCCAGTACTCTTGCCTGAAAAATCCCATGGATGAAGGAGCCTGGTGTGCTGCAGTCCATGGGGTCTCGAAGAGTAGGACACGACTGAGCGACTTCACTTTCACTTTTCACTTTCATGCATTGGAGAAGGAAATGGAAACCCATTCCAGTATTCTTGCCTGGAGAATCCCAGGGACGGGAGCCTGGTGGGCTGCTGTCTATGGGGTCGCACAGAGTCGGACACGACTGAAGCGACTTAGCAGCAGCAGCAGCACTTTGAAAACCTTGATACCTTCATGTAATAAAAGAAGGGAAAGTTTTCTTGATTTGTAATCATTGCTGTACCACTTCTGTCCTCTGAAGTTGTCCCAGGCACATAATAAAGCCAACCATGAAACCGCTGCTCACCTCCAGGTCAAGAACCTGGCAAACACATTGATGGGGTTTCACTGAAAGCTATCTAATGATGGTTGGGGCTCCAGTATATTATTTGGAGCACAAAGTCAAGGCAGTATACTTGGGGAAAGACAGCCTTCACGGTCATAAATTATGACTGAGAAATGGGCACTCCCCGAGACAGAGAAGGACTTATTATGTAACTCTCGTTAAGGGTTGCCAGTGCGGCAGGCTACTGCGTCTCTGGCGGGGTTGAGGACTCCCCAGGCTCTAGGAGGTCCCTGAGACAATGTGTCATACAGTGATGATGGGTGGAAAATACTCTCACTGTTCAAAATGTGATTGTTTTGGCCTCCTCTGCGTTAAGCTTTTGGCACTTGAACAGGACCCAATGTAACACCACAGCTGGGAAATGACATTATTTGGATTGGGTAAGAGGCATTTTTGAATTGGACTCCACTGTAGTATTAGAGATGGGAAAAATTCCTGTCATATTCAACAAATCCCAGAGGAACTATCTCTTTGTCGTTCGTGTTTGCATGTGAATGTGCAATATAAACATTTTTTTTGTATAAATATACAGATAAGTTAGGTGGGCAAAGTTGTATAAATCTCTATTACTAGAATAATTCATTTCATAAATATTTACTGAGCACTTAATAAGCACCAGGGGTTCCGTTCCAGTGCATATATGTTTACACATACGTTACCTCTAAAATAGAGATGATGAATTCCTTCCTTGTAGGTATTACAGAATATAGCATGAGAAAAATACATGCAGTATAGGAGGCTGTCATAAACATTAGCTCCCCTTACATCTCTTCTCACTATTCCTCAGCTTTGAGATATGAATAACTTTTCTGTCCTTCTAAATTCTGCAAAACACCCCAACAGGTAGAGGAGGAAGTGTGAAATGTGGTCTGTTGAGGCCCAATTCAGAGCCCGTGACACCCATACTGAACCCTCTACTTCTAAAGAAGGACCCTACACCCCACCAGGCTGAGAGTGACCTGTCATCTTTAAGATCCAGTAAGGACTGGGAGCTTTTTCATCATAAACATCTGCAAATGTATTCAAATCTTATGAGACTAGACAGATAGGTATTTTTTTTCTGATTATAAAATATATTTATGTTGTTGAATATTTAGAACATAATATATAAAAATAAAATGGAAAAGAATAATTAGATATAATTCTCCAATATTCAAGTGATATTGACTCAGTAGTGTATTGTCTATTCCCTACAGATGGCTATTGACTTTGGGGGCACACTCCCAAGAAATGAATATAATGGAACTATGATGTCTCAATTTTGACTGCATATAGTGTTATAAATGGCAGCAATGCCTTATGACTTCCCTAAGCAGTGAAAAAGATGTGTTATGTAGTTTGTGGGGATATGTGTGTGGGGATGTGTGTGTGTGTGTGTGTGTGTGTGTGTAAGAGACAGAGAGAGAGAGAGAGAAAGAGAATGTATATGAGATTATTTAGGAGAAATGAATCCACTAGAATTTCACTGCAAACCAGAACTGAGAATAACAAACATGTTTAAATAGGCCTGTCTAGTTCTTTGTAAATATAATTTTAGGAAACAAACTAAAACATAAGGGCAAAAAGCCTACATTTTGCTTTGCATTTGCAAATAAAGCTTATTTCATCAATGGTGAAATTGCTTTGCCTAATTTGTAACCTCATTATAGTCCTGAACCCCCACCCCCTCACCCCAACATGATGCTCTGTTTATGTAGCTTCCCCTGGTGGCATGCGCTCCAAGCAGAAAAGGGTATAATTATAAATCTCCATCCACTAACAAGACCAATGGCTGCACCCAGCAACTCGACTCTCCCTTTGTGAAGCTCTACAGGGAGCAGAATGGTGTGGATACCATTCTGAATGTGGAAGGCCTAAAACTATTAGGAAAACAGCTGCCTCTTTCAACGTTTACTCATGGTATCACTTTATCCATCTTGTCAGAAGCTAATATTTTAAGCAAGGACCAGATATTTTAAGACACTGTGCCTACAATTAATCACTCAATTATACCAGAAAACAGAGAGATACAACCATAACTTGTGTTTGAAGACTTATTAGGCTTGCTTAGAAAGAAGGGACTAAATTTGTGCCTCTGGGCAAAGTTAGACTGGAAAAAGAAGCTTGAAATGCAGAGTATGCTTGGTACTATCTCCATTTTTATAAAAGCAAAGCTAATGAGGCTCTGCTCTTTTTTTTAAATCATTTTTAAAAATTGAAGTATAGTTAATTTACAATGTTGTATTGATTTCAGATGTATAGCAAAGGGATTCAGTTATACATATACCTGTGTGTGTGTATATATATATTTTTCACATTCTTTTCCATTACAGGTTGTTACAAGATATTGCATATAGTTCCCTTTCCTTATAATTTATCTAGAGGCGCTGCTCTCTATTCTGAGGCTATTAAAAGTATCTATCTAAACCTGGTGTCTTAGAGGAAATAAATATTGTAATGATGATAAACCACTCATTCATTTCTTCAGCAAACAAGAATTCAAGTGCCTACTGAATGTCAGTAAGAGCCAGACTTCTGACATCGGAGACTCATTTCATAGCCCTTAACTTCTACAGAAAGCAACTGGATGCAGTGGATACTAACCAAACCCAGGTCTCCCATATTGCAGGCAGATTCTTTACTGTCTGAGCCACCTGGGACTCTTTAGACCAAACTAATTCATTACTTACTAGAGTTATTTTCAACTTATGAAAAGAAAGTAGGAAAATTTCCCAAGCCTAACTTCACCATTTAAAAAAGAAGTGACATCATGGCTTTAGGGTTGGTTTAATTGTTTTTGAACTAAGAAATCCATTCAAAAAGGTCCTGTAGCTCATAATCTCATGCCAGGAAAATGAACAAAACAATGCAATAATACATAGCATCGTATATTTTTGAAAGGTATTGCATTTCTTTGTGATGGATTGGCCATGTAGTTGAAAATACATTCACAGAGGAAGGCACCAATTCTGCTGCACATTTATAGAAGCATCTATTTTTTTTTTTCCTTACAGGTAAAATATATTCAAGTGAGGGGAGAATTCCATGTGAATGCACTTATGCATCCCCCCTCTGATGGGTCTAAGAGGTGATAAACAAATCTCACTTCTAAAACCTCAAGGGGAACACTTGAATCAGGAGCATGGAAGAACACAGGTAGACTGAGGACAGCTTGCAGCAGACTGAGACATTTCTTGAGTAATGGCTAAGTGCAAAGGGCTCTAGAGTTGGAGGGCCAACTCTCCATCAGCAGCCCCCCTTCTCTGATACAAAAAACATGAACATTTGGGTAATTTAATGGAAAGTTGTGAAAATGCAGCTGCCAACATTACGTTCCAACTAGATTGCTTCCTCTAAGCTTTCCTTGTAGAAATTTTGAAGCCTTCCAGACCTCCTTACCAGGGGGTTAAAAATTAAGTAGAAGGTCTGGGCTCTTGGATTTAGGATGGGAGGTGAACCAGAAAAGAGTCAATGGAAAAGAAAGGGGCCACCAGCTAACTACTATCATTTATTGAAAAACCTACTATGTGAGAATCTTATTCTGAGCATTTCATATCTATCATCTCTTTAAATTTCGTAACAATGCTAAGGTAATGACAGCCTTTCCTGCCAACCGCTGAAGCCCAGGCTGGGAGTTGTCCAATGATTTTTCCTGTATAATCGCACCCTAAGGGAAGACATTACTCTGATTTTTCCACCTCATGTTTTTCCCTGGCAATTGCTATGAGAGAATGCTGTTTTTGGAGTTGAATAGGCAAGTGTTGTGCATGATATGAAATATCAAAAAAAAAAAAAAAAAAAAACCACCAAAACTGACACAAAGCACTAGTCAATTTCAGTCTATCTATGAATGATCGAGGTCTTTTCCTATAAAATGAACAGTGTGTATGGGTGTTAGTCGCTCAGTGGTGTCTGATTCTTTGCAACCCCATGGACTGTAGCCCACCAGGCTCCTCTGTCCGCGGAATTCTCCAGGAAAGAATATTAGAGTGGGTTGCCATACCCTTCTCCCAGGGATTTCCCAACCCAGGGATTAAACCCAGGTCTCCCACATTGCAGGCGGATTCTTTACCATCTGAGCCACCAGGAAAGCCACAAATGAACAGATTCTACCTCAATTTTCAGCTGGGCTTTTGCTTTTTTTTTTTTTTTTTTTTAACTTTACAATATTGTATTGGTTTTGTTATATATCAACATGAATCCGCCACAGGTATACACGTGTTCCCCATCCTGAACCCTCCTCCCACCTCCCTCCCCGTACCATTCCTCTGGGTCTTCCCAGTGCACCAGCCCCAAGCATTATGGAGCGCCACCTCAGCCAGCCTGTGGACAATCAGTGCAGGATTAGTGACACTGTGCAACAGCCAAAGAGGTGCATTCCTGAATGCAGAGGTTGCTCACCACCAAGGAAGGAGTCAGTCGCTAGAATCCCAGCAAAGCCTATGGGTTTGTTCAACAAAGGGAAGGAATGTCTGGAGGATAAGACTCCCTGCAGTCATCTTCTGGAAAATGTCTGCCATACATATTTGCCTAACTAAAAAGCCTCTTGATGAAAGTGAAAGAGGAGAGTGAAAAAGTTGGCTTAAAGCTCAACATTCAGAAAATGAAGATCATGGCATCTGGTCCCATCACTTCATGGCAAATAGATGGGGAAACAGTGGAAACAGTGTCAGACTTTATCTTTGGGGGCTCCAAAATCACTGCAGATGATGACTTCAGCCATGAAATTAAAAGACGCTTGCTCCTTGAAAGGAAAGTTATGACCAACCTAGACAGCATATTCAAAAGCAGAGACATTACTTTGCCAACAAAGGTCTAGTCAAGGCTATGGTTTTTCCAGTGGTCATGTATGGATGTGAGAGTTGGACTGTGAAGAAAGCTGAGTGCCGAAGAACTGATGCTTTTGAACAGTGGTGTTGGAGAAGACTCTTGAGAATCCCTTGGACTGCAAGGAGATCCAACCAGTCCATTCTAAAGGAGGTCAGTCCTGGGTGTTCTTTGGAAGGACTGATACTAAAGCTGAAACTCCAATACTTTGGCCACCTCATGTGAAGAGTTGACTCATTGGAAAAGACCCTGATGCTGGGAGGGATTGGAGGCAGGAGAATAAGGGGATGACAGAGGGTGAGATGGCTGGATGGCATCACTGCCTTGATGGACGTGAGTCTGAGTGAACTCCGGGAACTGGTGATGGACAGGGAGGCCTGGCGTGCTGCAATTCATGGGGTTGCAAAGAGTTGGACACGACTGAGCGACTGAACTGAACTGATATATTACATTATTTTAGTCCACAAAATCTATTTTATAGATAAGGAATTTGATGTTTATCAGGATCAAGTAACTTGCCCAAGTGGTTACACAATTAGTAAGTTGCTAAGCTAGGGTTTCTAGGTCTGTCTCAGCAGCCTATAATTTTAACCATTATGTTCAATGGCCTATCTTGAACTCAGTTTATCAAACAGCTATTCAATTAATCTCTCTTAAGAGTTTTCGCAGATTTTAAGCACTTCTTTTCTTGGTTTGGCAATAACATTAGGCTGATGCAAACGTAATTTCAGTTTTTGTGTTGATATTGGAATACATTATTAAATAAATGTGGTTATGGTATCCATAATTTTAATGTGCATCTCTTGCTTTATGGTTTTTTTTGCTAAATCACTTATTACTTGCTGTTTATTTTATATTTATTTTAGACTATGGAAGTGATGTTAGACAAAAAGCAAATTCAAGTGATTTGCTTATTCGAGTTCAAAATGGGTCATAAAGCAGTGGAGACAACTCCGAACATCAACACCACATTTGGCCCAGGAACTGCTAACGAACATACAGTGCATTGGTGGTTCAAGAAGTTTTGCAAAGGAGACAAGAATCTTGAAGATGAGAAGCACAGTGGTTAGCCATCAGAAGTTGACAACAACCAACTAAGAGCCATCATGGAAACTAATCCTCTTACAACTACATGAGAAGTTGCTGAAGAACTCAGCAGGGAGCATTTTACAGTCATTTGGCTTCTGAAGCAAATTGGAAAGGTGAAAAATCTCAGTAAGTGGGTGCCTCATGAACTGACTGCAAATCAAAAAAATCCTCATTTTGAAGTGTTGTCTTCTCCCACTCTATGCAACGAGTTATTTCTTGATCAGATTGTGACGTATGATGAAAAGTGGATTTTATATTACCACTGGCAATGGTTGGACTGAGAAGCAGCTCCAAAGCACTTCCCAAAGCTAAAGTTGCACCAAAAAAAGGTCACAGTCACTATTTGATGGCCTACTGCCAGCTTGATCCACTATAACTTTCTGAGTCCCAGCAAAACCATTACATCTGGGAAGTAGACTAAGCAAATCTATGAGATGCACGGAAAACTGTAACGCTCGAGTGCACGTCACATAACCAATGCTGCAAAAGCTGAACGAGCTGGGCTATGAAGTTTTACCTCATCTGCCATCTTCACCCGACCTCTTGCCAACCAACTACCAATTCCTCAAGAATCTCAACAACTTTTGCAGGGAAAATGCTTCTGCAACCAGCAGGATACAGAAAATGCTTTCCAAGAGTTTGTTGAATTGTGAAGCTTGGATTTTTACTCTACAGGAACAAAGAAACTTAACTTTTCATTGGCAAAAATGTGTTGATTATAATGGTTCCTATTTGATTAATAAAGGTGTGTCTGAGCCGAGTTATAATGATTTAAAAAGCAGAGACATTATTAAAAAGCAGAGACATTACTTTGCCAACAAAGATCCGTCTCGTCAAGGCTATGGTTTTTCCAGTAGTCACGTATGGACGTGAGAGTTGGTCTATAAAGAAAGCCGAGTGCCGAAGAATTGATGCTTTTGAACTGTGGTGTTGGAGAAGACTCTTGAGAGTCCCTTGGACTGTAAGGAGATCCAACTAGTCCATTCTAAAGGAAATCAATCCTGAATATGATGCTGAAGCTGAAACTCCAATATTTTGGCCATGCAATGCGAAGAACCAACTCATTGGAAAAGACCCTGATGCTGGGAAAGATTGAAGGCAAGAGGAGAAGGGGATGACAGAGGATGAGATGGCTGGATGGCATCACCAACGCAATGGACATGAATTTGAGTGAACTCTGGGAGTTGGTGATGGACAGGGAGGCCTGGCATGCTGCAGTCCATGGGGTCGCAAAGAGTTGGACACAACTGAGCAACTGAACTGAAATGATAATGATTTAAAATTCAAGGTCCAAAACCGCAGTTATGTTCAAACCAACCTAATAATTTTGAAGCCATATACACACAAACTCAAATGAAGAAAAAAAAAACAAGTAAAAGATGCTCCAGATAGAGACTTTATAGTTGCACTTCTTGGCTATGGGCGGTTACACTTGCACTGCAAACGCATGACATCCACCCGGACCCAGCTATAGAAATACATTCTGAAGAGGGGAAACTTGAAATGCCCAGACTGTGGTCCTGAATTCACTTATGAATGCTTGATTTTAGTGCATTTACCCAGTTTTTCTACTTGGATTTTAGTCACTATGGTTCAATATAACTGCTTCCAGCCAGTCCCCAAGACAGACTTGTTCACTGTAGTTGTCCACGAGTTTCACTCAGAAGAACCTCATATAACAGCAGTGTAGCCCAGATACCAGGCTGGTCAATCAGCCCAAGAGTCCATCCCTCAGCACACCCCGCCTTTAAGATCTGCTGGTTGAGTGTGCTATGTTCCAACACTGCCTTCCAAATAGACCGTTTATAAAAAAGCAAGTTGCTGCTACCAGGGCATGCAAACATGGTCTAGCCCCTAGTGCCTGGCAGAGCTTCCATGTAACAGTTTTTGTTTAAAACAAACAAACAAAAATGAACATTTTCCCATTATTGCCTCAGATTCTTCCATTTTCCCCATATTTCCTGAAATGTAATAGCTGAGAGATGAAATCACACATTTCACATTTTACTGTGAAAACGTGCTGGAATGAAAAGGCCAAACATTTTCTATGAAGTGAAGAAGTGAAGTGAAGTCGCTCAGTCGTGTCCGACTCTTTGCGATCCCATGGACTGTAGCCTACTAGGCTTCTCCATCGATGGGATTTTCCAGGCAAGAATACTGGAGTGGGCTGCTATTTCCTTCTCCAGGGGATCTTCCTGACCCAGGAATCGAACCCAGGTTGCCTGCACTGCAGGGCTGATATCCTTCAGAATGGACTGGTTGGATCTCCTTGCAGTCCAAGGGACTCTCAAGAGTCTTCTCCAACACCACAGTTCAAAAGCATCAATGCTTCGGCGCTCAGCTTCCTTTATTGCCTAACTCTCACACCCATACGTGACTACTGGAAAAACCATAGCTTTGACTAGATGGACCTTTGTTGGCAAAGCGATGCCTCTGCTTTTTAGTGCTAGAGAAAAAGCCAGCCATCTTCCTGGGCAGAGACAGAAGTTAGTGCCTTAGAATCAATTCTTAACTATGTTAAAGTTTTGCGTCTTGGTCAGTTTCCAAGCATGGGGAATTGGCTTTCAGCAGCCTGGGATGGAGGGATCCACTGCCCCCGGAGAGCACAAAGGACACTGCTTAACTGAGGCCCACTGCCGTCCTAACCAGTCCGACTCCAGATTAGAACAAATCCAGATAGGCCTAGTTTCACTTCACTTGCCCAGTGATTGGAAATGCTTAATCTCAGACTACGGAAGGAGCCTGACAAAAGCAACTTTAAAATATATCAAAGGTGTATGTGTGTGTGTGTATGTGTATTTTTTGCTGTGTCGATTATGTATATGTATGTGTGTGTGTGTGTCTGTGTAGAAAGGGGTCTGAGGCATGGATCTTACTAATGTGGTTATTTAAATAAACTCTCCCATATAATAGAGCACCAGATGGTGCTACAAAAATGAGGGGAAAGAGGCTCAGTGTATATATGTCACAGTAGCTGTACTGGCCTGCATTCAAATGATAAACATTTTAATCACTCCAGTTTATAGCTCTGCTTAAATTTTTTTGGTTAATATGTTAATATAAAATGCAAATTTACACATAGGATCCTAATAAAATGCATAAATAATTGGATTTTACAAGAGAAACGGAAATTATTGATAATTACATCCGGCTCTCACTTTAAAGGTGAAGTCAAGAATTAAATCAAAATGCACAGAAGTTGAGTGACTTGCTAAAAGTCTTATAGGAAATTAATGGTAAACTGTGAATATGGGTTCTCTGACTCCATATTCAATGTTATTTCCTCTACACCTGTAACAGATTGAGAAGCAAAAATAAATTTATGTCAGATATGCTCAATTCTCAATACAATTTTGCAACAATGTTTTAATAAGTATGTGTTTCCTGACCTCAAACTTGATGGAAGATGCTAACTGAGTCCATTAAAACAAACTGCTTGATTTAAAAAAAAAAAATGAAGATCTCTATCACATCAAAAATATTTATAGAATATTTAGAAGATCACATTCCAGAGATAAATCAATAAAACTTTCAGTTTTTGAGGACATAAAGGCACATTAAGAGAACTGAATATTCCAGACTGTGGATTAAAAACAAAGTACCAACTTACAGGGTGTACCTGTTCATGGTAATTTGAAATTTATTTTAAGGTTTCTCTGCTGAGGTATTATTGGGAATAATTACTAAAATGTATACTTTTTCCTAGGTTTAATAAAATCTCCTTTGATACACAGTGTGGGCATACATGGACTGCTGCTGCCGCTGCTAAGTCGCTTCAGTCGTGTCCGACTCTGTGCGACCCCATAGACGGCAGCCCACCAGGCTCCTCTGTCCCTGGGATTCTCCAGGCAAGAACACTGGAGTGGGCTGCCATTTCCTTCTCCAATGCATGAAAGTGAAAAGTGAAAGTGAAGTCGCTCAGTCGTGTCTGACTCTAGTGACCCCATGGACTGCAGCCTACCAGGCTCCTCTGTCCATGGGATTTTCTAGGCAAAAGTACTGGAGTGGGGTGCTATTGCCTTCTCTGACATGGACTGGCATTTGTAACCAAATTAAGATGATGGCAGCCAAGACGACGACTGAGTGTGGGGCTACTGGCTATTGAGACAGAATTAGTTTTAATCTTTAGAGTAGATCATTTCTGGTTTTGGAGGGGTTGTATTAATATTATTTGTCTATTCGTTGTAAAGTAACCTTTTGGTCATAAGCAACTTCAAAACAAACAAGAAATCTACACCTGATGTTACCTTTCACTTTGATTCCACATCACCAGGGGCAAAGAGATTTTATTTCTAGGACTTTTCAGGGAGAACAGGTTGACTAGCGGAGCTGAAGGTGTGACCATCCTGCCAACTGCTACAGTACTGTGTTCTTGCATTTTCTGTGTCCTGCTGTGACACTTTCTAGGAAGTGAACAAGATGAATAACAGCTTCCACAAAACTCCATTGGCTCTGGAAATGGAATTAGGGCTCCTTCCAATTTTCCTCATGATGTTATAAGCAGATGAATATTTTAAAAATGACTGTTCGAAGGAGATCAAGCTAGAGCTGCTCTACCATGTTAAAAATGTAAGCAAGTCAATTAGTTTGTTGTTGAACCTCTCAGAGTTGCCAATAGTTCATTAGAAATGCCTCCATTATATCAAGTGGAAAACAAGCTTATTGATCTAATGAATGTCCATTCATTTTGACATTTTGAGAGTAGATTCTCAAAACCCTTTGAAATAAGTAGTACACTGGTTGTAAAAATTCGGGCTACCTTTACTTGGGATAAATGCTAACAAAACAATGTATCCCATTACATCAGTGGTTTTCAAAATTCAATCTATTTATTTGCATAATTCACCATGTTCCGTAATATTTTCATAACCCTTTGTGTTTCTCAAATGGGTGGAGATGCCTGGACCTTACCCAGCCATAGTCTCCAACAAGGCGGTGAAACAGTGAGGAGGTGTTTCTCTTCCCCCCATTCCTACTCTATTGAAAAGTACTATTCTAGATGATTCCTCCAAAAATACTGAAGCTTTTAGAACTTGGCTTTTAAAAAGGTTTTTTACTTAGTGTGAATTTACCATTGTTTTGAATACTAGCAATGTGTTCCTCATGTAGGAGGTAAAAACTATTGCCACAGAATCATTTAAATCACAGTGAGAGTACTGACCAACTCTAATGTATTATGTGGCTCAGAATGCTTCCTGGTCTGATTACCTACCCAGACCTATTGAAGACAAGGAAGGGTGGAGACTTCACTGGGAATGATTCATTGATATTCAATTAGTAGATTTTGGTTGAAAAAAAAAATGTATTTTGATAAAAAGCAATTGTTGTTTCCAAGAAAGGTGTGGAGGTTATATTAAGACATTAACATCCAAATCTACTAGATAAATAGATCTAGTTATCTATTTTCAAAATCTTGTGTTTGTGTGTCGGTAGGTATGTGGGGGATATATTTTAAGTAAGTTAAATCAAACCACTGTTGTATACCCTGACTTAACAACCTACAGAAAAATTCCTTAACTAAAGTTGTTAAGGGTAAATTGTGGTGGACATTAAAAAATGTCAACAGAATAAAAATTGACTGAAAATACAGTGAATTGTTTCTTAAGTATTTCTTTATTATTTAAGGGGAAGAACGCTAAAGATGTGTAAGAAGACTGGGATATTGGAATTAGGCTGAGTTAAAATTCTTGCTTTATATATATACATGTGTGTGTGTATACATATATATATATATATATAATATTAGACAATTTACCTAACATCTTTGAAGCTCAGTTCCTTAATCTAGAAAATGGGAATAGTATATATGCATTACAAAGAGATTATAAATACTAACTGGAGGAAAGAACCCAAGGCTTTGGCAAATAATAGGTGCTTAACATAACCTATGTTGTCAAAATTAGTGATTATTAATTGGCACTTGGCAACAAAAATGATCTGGAAAAAATTTCTACATACACATGCCCTTGGTCCCATAACAGGAGAATCTAAGTTCAGAGTGGGATTTGTGTGTTTGGAGAAAGCCCTCCAGACAATTCTAATGCACACCTCTGGTTAAGAATGACTGGTTCCTTGAATCACTGGATGTGTTAATACTTATGGGACGTGATTGGGTTGTCACTGCAGTGATCTGCTACTTAAGAAACTTTCTCCTAGCCAAGAGTCCCAGTGTGGTTTAAGTCTCTCCAAGGCCCACATTTAACTTGGGGTTTGGGGAAAGACAAATGGGATGCTTTCCCAGAATATTTCAGTACAATGTAGCTCAAATAACTTAAGTAGATTAGTATGCATAATAGTGCCTATGTCTGTTTAGTGAGTAGTTCAATTAACTGGATCATAGAACTAATGGATTAAAAGTTTGATGCTCACTGAGGCTTTTGACTTTTCTCTGCTTCATAGTCCTTGGCCCCTTAAGCCATCATCATATGAAGGTATCAGGCAAGAGAGTATCCAGATCCATAGATCCTACTGAAATCACTAGAAGAGTTAAACATTAGCAAGAAACAGCTTTATTCAGTATTCAACTTGAAGGTTTTTAAAAAAGAACCTCTTAAAATGTTGCATATCTGAATGAGATATTCCTAAAATATTAGGGTGTGAAAACGATTCTCTTTATAAAATTGAAAAAAAAAAAAACCTTCAGTAGAAAAAAACTCAGTGTGTGAGGTGGATAAACTTCAAACCTGCTAGTCAGAGATACAAAAAATATCTATGTCTACCTCATGTTGCCAAGGAGACTGTGTAAACAGACTAAAACAAAGAGAAGTGGCTGGCTGGCAATAAGGCTAATGTGGAAAACCTCTTCATTGTTGTGTGGCATGCTTCTTTTCAGAAAAGCAGGAAGAGGTGGCAGGCAGAGAGGGAGAAAAACAAGAATCGAAGCGCCTTTCTTCCAAAGAGGGCCATCAGCATCCCTGGGGGATGAACCTGGCTGGCCAAGGTCAAATTGTATTAAGTTACTTGGAAATAAAGCTTAGAAGCTCTGTGCGTTGTCTCATGATTCCCTTAATATGTTACTCCCTGTTCTCTGATAAGCTGTGTGAGGAGGCAGACTCAGGGGATCTTTTCATTCAGACACTCAGCCTCTGTTTATTTTGGACTTCCTAGGCAGGAGGGAACACCTGGAAGGTCATGAAGAGAGTAAGGAACTCCGTGTGTGCTGGGGTCACAGCTTAACAATGAAACACCCACACAAGAGGTCTCATATGACTCACATCTCTTTACCCTTTCAGAAGTATATCTAATCCAACCATATATCCAAATGTAATTACTTCCCCTTCATCAGCTTCATTTAGTCAGCATATACAGAGCAAAATGTTTATAGTGCATGGTATAGAAAAATGCTCTCATTAAAAGTTTTAGTGAGAAAAATTTTGTTTTTACACCACTATATATAAGTATGATTACAAATCTGCAAAACTCTTTAGCAAATAATAAGTAGTTAATGGCCATTAATAATGGAAGTGAAAATTACAGACTGTTGTTTTTTTTTCCTTCTTTTTTCATCTTCAAGTTTTCTATTATGTACCTATGTGACTTTATTCATACAAAAAGAACTTAATAGTTTACGAACACGAATCTGGTTTCAGTTGCTGAACTTTGCAACGTATTCTTTTACAGAGTTTGAAATGAGCATGGGTGACTTTGATAAAACCAAGATATAAAACAATTCTTTCTACTGCTATAAGTTTGTTGGCAAGATTATTTTTTAAAAGAAAATGTCTTTTTTATTGTGCCTTTTCAAACTTGTCATCTTAGAAGTTGCTTGTTTGAAGGGAGATAAAGTAAAATTGCAAACTAGCCCTTATTTTATTGGAAAGCTTCCACTCAATCAGAGGGCAACTGTTAGCATTCATAGTTACACATTAAAAGAAAAAATTCTTTCCAACTGCTAAGTCATCAACAGATTAAAAATAGAAACAAGACTGGGGTCTTAAGTCATTTCTTTACATTGTGAGGGTTAAAACAAATCACTTCATAAGAAGGTAGTCAAGAGTCAGTGCTCAAAGTAGGCATATTGAATCAATAACTTCTTTTTCTATTAAACTCTTCCTAACTTGAGTTGTGTTAAATATGTGTTTTTTTTTTTTTACAGGCTGCTATAATGATGTATCAAGCAGCCTCTTCAGAAAATTCATGAGAAAACATGAAACTAAATGCAGCTGAGAGTTACTGTCTTGAAATCTCAAAAATATCACCTTCTTTTATAGAAATGGGTTTAAAATTTATTTCATATTTTCCCCCAGAAAACTGTGAGTCTTAACAAAGATATATGCTTCAAGGTAATGCCACCCTACCTTGGTCCAGCTGGTCCCTAGAGTGGGTAAATTTATCAGATTCTCCCAGATTCCTAGGAGACCATGAATGCCAGCCAGCATATTTGTTTCTGTTCATTTTCACAAGATTGACAGGCTCATTATGTTAATATTGACATCTCCACTTGAGAGCTCATACTGTGCAATTGTAAATTTGCATATGATAATGAGCAGACAATTATATCAAAGAGTGAACATTTGGACTGATGTGCAAGGCACCGTTTAATTATAAGAACAGCAGGCGGACCGAGCCTTGTCATTGATTCTTCCATTCCTTCCATTTCATCTCCTTCCAACTTGTACTTCTTCCTAGATTTCCCTCCTTCTCTACCTTTTTCTCCTCTTTCCTTCCTCCCCCAATCCCTTGATAAAAAAACCTATCTCTTTCTCTCTTTTTTAAGCCATCGCTCTATGGCTACACTTGAAACAAGAATTCTTTCCTCCTGTTGGTTGACATCTGCAAATGTGAGAGAATTTGAACATGACAAACAACAAGGAATTAGAAATAAACTGCAATGGAACAGTGTCTCTTCTCTCCCCCCTCCACAGTGGAAACGATGATATCCTCACCATCTGTACCCTTGCAGTCTGTGAGTGGGCAGAAAACCAGCTGGAGATGCAGCCCATGGCAGAGAGCCAGACCCTCAGCTTCTGGGAGGTCCTAACAGCTCATGATGCCTCCCAGCTATTGGACTATCTCTTGCCATGTACATTTAAAGGGAAAATGTAAAATATTTCTCCAAGCTGTTTTGTATAGAGAGGTTCTCCTACTACAAAAGGAAGCTGATATGAATGGAGGAGGGGATAGAATTCTGGTCTGAGTGTTAGAACCTCAGTCCTTAGGGTCCTCCTTTTTCAAGTAGGAAATACTGGGTCTATTGCTTTCCCCCTCTGGGGTTTGATTTTCTCATTTCCGAAGTGACAGCTTTCAGCTTTAAAGTTTCATCATTCTGTTGGAAAATACATGCAGAAATAAGAGAAGAATGAAAATAGTTGGAGGATGTATGTATCCTCCACTTTGGTTGACCGTCTATGTTGAGTGAAGTATCACTGCACTACCAAAACACGTCTATCCTAGACTCTTCCCTTCAATTAGCTGAGGAAATGTGATTACTCTGAGCCTGAGAGACTTGTGCTAAAAAGACAGAGGCAACGATTCTATTTGGTACCCTCACTGATACCACCCTTGTGTCCATGTGTGTATCAGGATTGAAATCATGGCCATCAAAAAGAGAAAGGAGAGACAGTGGATGAAATGGTTACACAGCACCCCTGACTCAATGGACGTGAACTTGAGCAAACTCTGGGAGATTGTAGAGAACGGAGAAGCCTGGCATGCTGCAGTTCATGGGGTCGCAAAGAGTTTGACATGACTTAGAGACTGAATAACAACAGCCATCCCAGTTTGAAAACTGGAGAAACAGGGCTGACCGTCTGTGGGAACTGCTCCTGGTGAAACACTGCAACTTTGAAATCCAACAGAAGCACAAGATGGGGATCCACATGGGAATATCTGTATGAAAAGCTGCCTTGTGGCCTTGTGTGTGCTAAGTTACTTCAGCTGTGTCTGACTCTTAGTGACTGTATGGACTGTAGCCCAGAAGGGCCCAGGCTCTTTTGCCCATGGGATTCTCCAGACCAGAATACTGGAGTGGGTTGCTGTGCCCTCTTCCATGGAGATCTTCCTGAGCGAGGGATCGAACCTCCATCTCTTATGTCTCAGGCATTGGCAGGCAGGTTTTCCACCATTAGCACTACCGGGGAAGCCCCTGAAAACCATGAGATACACAACATTTTTATTCTATTCCTAGCAGGAACACCCAAGGATACTGATTCCTCCTAATAAATGTCTTAAGGGACCTTCAAAATTCTACGGAAGAAGACAGGAGAGGCAATGGAATATAAAATCACTTTGGGGGATGGCTTCTTGGATTCTAATGGGGTGATCCCAATACACTTGAAAACCAAGGCTCATAGGCCAAGATACATTTCCATAAATTTGAGAAGGTGTATTGTTGTTTAGTCACTAAGTCATGTCCAATTCTTTTGCAACCCACGGCCGTTAGGCTCCTCTGTCCATGGGATTTCCCATGCAAGTATACTGGAGTCGGTTGCCATTTCCTTCTCCAGGGGATCTTCCTGACTCACGGGTCAAACTCACATCTCCTGCATTGGCAGGCAGATTCTTTACTATTGAGCCACGAGGGAAGCCCATATCAGGTATGACCTAGCTCTATACATGTATATATATTTATGATAAAAATGCCAAAATGAACATAAAAGACAAACCTGTTTTTCAAAGGCTTCATAATGCAAGTAATTATCTACCATCTAAAGGGTTCTATTGGATGTATTTAGAATTCTTTTTTTCTTTCTATTAAATTATATGTTCCCTTTGGGTCACATGTTTGCTTTATAAATGGGCTTGGTGGCTTTTTGTGTGTTTGTTTTGTTTTTGACATTATTCAACACTTTCTGATGCTGAGGCCAGACATTCAGAGAAAAGCAAAACATCTGCAGAGAAGCCTCACGGCCTAGCCTAGGTTCTGAGCTGGGTTCTTCCAGATTGTTTTCTCAGAACAACCCCCAGGCCTACTGGATACGTGAGGTTAAAGACACTTCCTGTATCCACAAGGTTGGGCGTGTTGACTCAATTCCTCCAACCTGCCATGTGGGATGTGGGGGCCTGTCACACCACCCTCTGATGCCTTTCCCTCCCTGCTGCTTGGGCCATAGTGCTGAGGAGGTGGGGACGGAACACTTCTGCAACTGAGGACAGTAGATGACCCTACCCCACATTCAGTCCCAGAACCTCTGCAGCTCCACCTGCCAAAATATGGGGCTGAGTTCAGAAAAAAATTATATATGTCTATAAACTATATGTATATATATATATAACATGTATATATATACATCTATATATTCACAGTTCTCTACCTGAATCTTATAGTTTGCTATACATACAAACTATATTATTTTTATATACTACATATGTGCATATATAAACTATATATGTGTATATATATTGCATATACATATATATACATGTATATAAATATATGTTCAGTTCAGTTGCTCGGTCATGTCCAACTCTTTGCAACCCCATGGACTGCAGTACGCCAAGCTTCCCTGTCCATCACCAACTCCCAGAGCTTATTCAAACTCTTGTCCATTGAGTTGGTGATGCCATCCAACCATCTCATTCCCTGTTGTCCCCTTCTCCTCCTGCCTTCAATCTTTCCCAGCATCAGGGTCTTTTCCAACAAGTCAGTTCTTTGCATCAGGTGGCCAAATTATTGGAGTTTCAGCCTCAGCATCAGTCCTTCCAATGAATATTCAGAACTGATTTCCTTTAGGATTGACTGGTTGGATCTCTTTCGGTCCAACGGACTCTCAAGTGTCTTCTCCAACTCCAAAGTTCAAAAGCATCAATTTTTCAGTGCTCAGCTTTCTTTATAGTCCAACTCTCATATCTATACATGACTACCGAAAAAACTGTAGTTTTGACTATATGGATCTTTGTTGGCAAAGTAATGTCTCTGCTTTTTAATATGCTGTCTAGGTTGGTCATAGCTTTTTTTTCCAAGGAGAAAGCTTCTTTTAATTTCATGGCTGCAATCACCATCTGCAGTGATTTTGGAGCCCCCAAAATAAAATCTGTCACTGTTTCCATTGTTTCTCCATCTATTTGCCATGAAGTGATGGGACTGGATGCCATGATCTTAGTTTTTTGAATGCTGAGTTTTAAGCCAGCTTTTTCACTCTCCTCTTTCACTTTAATCAGTAGGCTTTTCAGTTCCTCTTCACTTTTTGTCATAAGGGTGGTGTCATCTGAGTACATGAGGTTATTGATATTTCTCCGGGCAATCTTGATTCCAGCTTGTGCTTCATCCAGCCTGGCATTTTGCACAATGTACTCTACATATAAGTTAAATTAGCAGACTGACAATATACAGTCCTGATGTACTCCTTTCCCAATTTTGAACCAGTCTGTTCATTCACGATACTCAGCCTGAATCTTATAGTTGATACAATCCTTTTAACTATGTTCTAGCTGGGGAAAATTATTTGCTGATCTTAGCTCATTTTAAAGAACTCCAGTGTACTTTGGAGGCTTCCTAACATACCAGCATGCTTCCAAATATTTCAGAAAACCTTTTTAGATATACCGTAGGGGAGAAATCTTTTAAACAAGTTCTCAACAGACAGGTCTTAAACAGATGATGACCTCTGACTCACTATGTCCCTGATATTCACTTGCTATCAGCTCCTGAAAGAAAATTAGAAAATCAGAGGCAAACTACAACAAAACTCCTGTAAAAAAACAATGACAACTGTATCAATGAGCTCTTTATTACTCTTTCTGTGACCTTTTCATCTTTTTAGACCCTCCTCACAGGCAGCCTAATGATGGCAGGACAATCATCAAGGAAGTCTCAGAGAAAGGAAACTGATTATTGAGATAGCCACTATTTTCAAGAGCATAATCAGATCACATTATGCCAATACTCCCTCTGACACAATCTAGTCTTTACTGGAGTTAATTAAAGCAATTAATTCCCTCCTCTTTCAAAGCAGAATGATTACACAAATAGATAATTTTCTAATCCATACCCATAAGGCACGTTGATTTCTCTGCACTTTGCTCAGTATGCCAAAGAATCTAACTGAACTAAATTACCCCTGTTCTTTATATGACCTTTCAGAAATTCTCCATCAAATTTTTCTGCTTTGTTTTCCTCTCTGGTGGATAGCAGAACCACATTCGTGCATGGACATAGGACTCCAAGGTTAATTAAGCCTTTTGCCCAGCAAAGATGGGTGATGCCCACCTATGACGACAATGATAGGATGCCACAGGACAGGAGAATGGCTGGTGAACACGCTGACAGTCACTGCATAGTTTTCTGCAACAACAATTTCCCTGTGTGGGTGATGCTGACAATAATTAGGCAAACAGAATGCCAAACAATTGTAAGAAAAGCTGTCAAACATTTTTATTATCCCCTGCACAAGTCTGTGATTTATCATCACAGAAAAAGCACATTTAAAAAAAATCTCGAAACAGTGACATTTTGTTCAAATTACAACCCAGCTTCCTTGACTGCCTGCGGACTGACATCTCCAATGTCAGAAGTAACGCTCGGCAATTTGTTCCCGTCAACTGAGCAGGTCTCTGGAGGGGGCTCCAGCCACTGCTAGGAAGAGCTGATGTGCTAAGAGCAGGAGCAAAGGATCTCTCAATGTATGGGATAACAACTGCCTTCAGATATCAAAATAAAATAACCAACACTCATATTTCCTTCTTCGATTCTTAGTGTCACACTGGTTCTAAAACATGATATATTGTCTTCTGCCCCAAGGCTCCTACCCATCATCTCTTTGTCCTTCTTCACCCAAGACCCCATCTGGGGCTCTAGACTTGGTCAAAGTGCATTTTAAGGGTTCTGATCTTTTCATGAGAAAACCAAATTTCCTGATGATATCCCCATTAGTTATAATTGAACCAGCAAGAAAAAGAAATGGCAAACAGTTTTAATCTAATCTACTTTCTTTAGAGTTCGGCATAGTTTGAGGGATACATTCTTATACATTGAGAGAAGTACTGCAAGATGTTCTTTCAGAGATGTGGAGTAAATATACAGATGTAAGGTGCTAATAATATTGTTTTGTAAAATGTCTGTGGGCCATCTCTAAATTAGGTACCTGGATTGCTAAGTGTTTAAATGGACCTTGTGGTCATTTAATCTACCTTTTCAGCTAATGAGGGAAAGCTCATCTATGAGGTTCCTTGTGGATATTCTAAGCTGGAATGTTTCCAAGCATGGGGATGAGGAGCCCTCCCATTACAAACACTTGGCTGTTAAAAGATCAAGGACCTAGATCTCCACTGTCTTCCACAGCCCCTCCCACTCCTTCCTCAACATTAAGATCCACTCAACATGGAGAGCTCCTACCTTCTAAATATTGTCTTACCCTCTATATGGTACCTTGTTTGAATAGCCATTTCTTTCTACCCTGTTGTAAGAACTCCTTCCCACTCCTTTTCTCACCTTTTTTTTTCAATCTTTATACCTACAAGAGTACCTTTTCTCCTCGTGATCCTCTTTTGCTAGAGTTTGGACAATTATTGAGTATCATTAGTATCTTCATTTTATTTTGGTAGATTTTGATTTTCAGAAACAGACAATAGTCATTTTACTTGAAATATGGCAAATCATGGCCATATGCCACAGAGTAAACGAGCTTTAATTCTCCCTTGACCATGTTATTTTCTTCTAATAATTTTTTCACAAACCATTCAATACCTCTTGCTGATTGTTGGCTGCCCAGGAACCTCTTCCTAGATTAATCCCAACTGGATGACCCTTAGGACTTTTCTAACCATATTTCCCACCAAAATGCACGTCTCATATCTTATGCCTAAGAAAGCTGATAGTGAATTGAATGGCCTAATTTAAACTAGGGTATTCACAGCTTGTATCTGAATACTTTAATTTACTGCAACCCAATGAACATTTATACATCAACAGTGATTCATTTCCTTAGCCTAAGAAAGTAGAAAGAGGTTTGATTCTCTCTTTCACACTTGTCTTTATATACAAATATGAATTATACCCTATAACCTGCATATCTAACTCTGAAATCTGTTTATCAAATGCAAACCATAAAGGAGTACCAGGTAAGGGATGTACAGAGCTCACTAAAAACCCATCTCAGCTACAACTCATCTCAGAACAACTCAAAAGTCTACAGCCTGGAAGGCAAATCCACGGTATCAACTTTGAAGATAAAGAATGGTTTCATGATCGACATTATCAAATCAATTTTTAACATTTCTATCCTACTCTGACCTAGGATGGTCCAAAACAAAAGCATTAGCTGTAAAGATCAAATTAAATAATTTTCTTTTAGAATTCCCTCTTGCCAAAGTTGATGACTGAATACATTCAGGGACAGATAAATTTATGTAACTTATACCCAGAGTCACTGGAGTAAAGGTAATACAAATTCACACTTCCAATAAAGCAGATGTCGATGCTTTATACCATATATAAAGATGGTATACCATATATAATCACCATCTCTGAAACACAGTGGCTCATTTTATACATCTGGATCCATTCAGGCAAGAAAGAGAGCCATATAGTTTTCTCTCACTCATAGTCAGACCCAAGAGTGCGTGGCAAATATTTCAGAAATAAAGTTTCTTCAAGAATTTTCCATTTTGTTTCCATCCAGAAAATAAAAAGGGGAGGCAGTAGATATCCTAACATAGCCACAGCTGGGAATATAGTTTGGTGAATATATAGGAAAGAAGAGAGATGAGGGACTCCTATATATTTTTCTTTACAATGTGAATATGTTGAGCATAAAAAGATCACAACAGAACCAAGTAAAACTGGCTCTTGTTGTACTTCGGAAGTATTGGCTCTGAGGATTTTCTTCCATAAAAAGGTGGGCTTTTCTATCACACTAACTGGAAGGCCAGTCTGGGGTGTGCTCACTGGATGCGTCAAGATCAATTACCCCTGCGGAGTTTCTCTTCTGCAGGAAACAGGGGAACGCCAGGCCATCAGTATTCTGTACACACACTAACAGCTTGTGCTTGCAGAGACAATAATTTTTCAGCTCCTTTCAGATTCTATTTATTGGTTATTTTCCCCTTTGGCACAAAAGGTTTCTCCTCAGTACTAAGCAGGGGCACCACTCTAAGGGTATATATTGGAAACTGCCCTACTGGTATTTTGCTAGGGTTCTACTGGAGTTGAAGTGCTCACACAAAATGGGACGAAAGTTTTAGGGTGTTCTGGGGTGACTTCAATCCCAAGGTCTCACTCGGTTGACTTGATTTCCTGCTCTTAGAGATTTAGGCCATGCTAGTTTGGGATGGGAGGTCTGGTAGACTCTGAATATGAGGCAGTTTTTACATCAGCCATTAGAAGACCCCGTGCTATCCTGAATATCAAGTTACTATGGCTTCATTTATGAGCAGGTGTGGATGAATTATTTAACAGGAAAAGGTGGGAGTGAACACTGCATGGTAACGCAGCTCAATAATAAGTGCGAACGTTTTGTCTCACGGGTTCCTTCCTAAGACAAAGAGAAAATGTGACGGGGCAGATATCAAGGGATTTGGGGATAGGTAAAAGATCATTCCTTAAACAATCTTATCAAAGTTTATGATTTTGTATTCTTTTGTGTAGTATCTGTTTAGTGCTTTCTCCATAAGTAAATTGGAAGCTCCATGAGTACCAGCCACGTGGCTGCTCTGTTCCTTGTTATATTGCCAATACCTACTATAGTTTTTGGCACACAGCAAGAAAGAACAAATAAACACTCTGTCTCCTTTAAACCAATAGTTGCCATTCTTCTCCAAGTGAGAAGTTGGTAAGGATTTTCTTGAGGCTTGATGATGACCAAAGCCAACATTGGAATGGAGATTAGCTGGTAAATGTGGTCTTTGATCTATTGGGGATTCTGGTAATATCTGACCTGGATATCAAATGAGTATATTTTATTATGTCCTAGACCATTGTGGTAAAAATTGTTTATTATAAATTTTTTAGGTTGTAAAATTAAAAAAAAATATTGTTTTAAATAAAAATATAATAGCATCCATTTGTTCATTAAAAAAATATTTTCTGACTCCCTACACTGTGTCAAGAACTATTCTGGATTTATGGTGAATATGAAATCAAGATTGCCAGGAGAAGTATCAATAACTACAGACATGCAGATGACACCACCTCATGGAAGAAGGTGAAGAAGAACTAAAAAGCCTCTTGATTAAAGTGAAAGAGGAGAGTGAAAAAGTTGACTTAAAATTCAACATTCAGAAAACTAGGATCATGGCATCCGGTCCCATCACTTCGTGGCAAATAGATGGAGAAAATGGAAACAGTGACAGATTTTATTTTGGGGGGCTCCAAAATCACTGCAGGTGGTGACTACAGCCATGAAATTAAAAGAAGCTTTCTCCTTGGAAAAAAAAAGCTATGACCAACCTAGACAGCATATTAAAAAGCAGAGACATTACTTTGCAACAAAGATCCATCTAGTCAAAACTACAGTTTTTCTGGTAGTCATGTATAGATATGAGAGTTGGACTATAAAGAAAGCTGAGTGCTGAAAAATTGATGCTTTTGAACTTTGGAGTTGGAGAAGACACTTGAGAGTCCCTTGGACTGTAAGGAGATCCAACCAGACCATCCTAAAGGAAATCAGTCCTGGATATTCACTGGAAGGACTGATGCTGAAGCTGAAACTCCAATACTTTGACCACCTGATGCAAAGAGCTGACTCAGTAGAAAAGACTCTGATGCTGGGAAAGATTGAAGGCAGGAGGAGAGGGGACAATAGGGGATGAGATGGTTGGATGGCATCACCAACTCAATGGACATGAGTTTGAGTAAGCTCCAGAAGTTGGTGATGGACAGGGAAGCCTGGCATGCTGCAGTCCATGGGGTCACAAAGAGTCAGACACAACTGAATGACTGAACTGAACTGAACTGAACTGGCAGATGGGTTGCTCATGGAATTTTCACTGTAGTAATGCATCTGTCACTGGAACTGGTGGGCATAAAGGCCAAAATAGCAGTTTTAGGCCAAATTGTTCTACACAAATGATATGAGACCAGTGAGATTAGCTAAAATATTGTTCATATTTAGTTCTCCTGCCAGAGCATTCACCAACTAAGCTGGGAAGAGGTGAATCTGGAAGCACAGAATGAAGTGGAGAAAGAGGTACCCAAGGATCATGAAGGAACATTGTTCTCATCAAATGGCCCTCCTGTAATTCCAGAGAAGGTAAGATATTTAAGCATCGAAATGGCTTCATGAGGCAACACCAACTCCAAAGTGGTTCTACAGTTTGAACATCCCTTCAATGAATGACTTGAGGTTTGAGGCTCAAAGCATAGGTTGGAGACTCAGCTGACAAAGAAAATTTAAGTCATGCCTTTACTATTTGCTGGCTGATTCACGAGAAAGTTTCTTAACCTTTCTAAGCATCAGTTTTACCTGTAGAGTGGTGATAACAAAACTGATGTTATGGGGTCACTGTGAATACAACATCAAATAATATACTGCATTCTTAGCATGGTAAGTGACACATATAGCAGCTGAATTAGTGTTAGTTGTTATTATTAAACAGAGAGAGAGAACATATTTCATTAATGATTAATCACAATACTGTGATTCATAAAAACAGTATACATAATTTGTAGGTAAGAAAATTGAGGCTTAAAGGGGTAGAACATTAATACTTTCATTGCTTCTAGGATTCAGGGAAGATTTATATTTCACCTTCCCCTTAAAGTTTGACATGGCCACGTGACTTGCTGTGACTAATGAAATGTACAAGAGAGAAGCAGGTGCTGGTTTTGGGTGGAAGCCTTTAAAAGCCACTTTCCCTTCCCTGTACCATCACAGTGATGTTCCAGGAAAAGGAATGTCCAAATCTTGAGTCCTAAAGTGGGGACAAGGAAGAGCAGAGCCCTCTGCTAATGATGCCGGACATACAGCATGTGCAAGAAAGAAATCTCTGTTGTTTTAAGCCCCTGACATTTTTGGAGTTGTTTGTTTTTATAGCAAAATCTGGTTATCCTATCTTACCCAAGATTAAACACTATTCAGGTCTAGGATTCAAACTCAAGTCTTATGATATTAAGGCCGATCCTTATTGTATTACCTTACAGATATCCTTGTTGCTTCTTAGAAATAAAACGCCCAGTGGGTATTTTAGCATATCAACCAGTTTTCTTCAGGAGAAAACTGATGTTCCTGTTGATCTTATCCTTGGCTTTGAAAAAAATTAATTTTTTTTTCCTAACGAGATGGAAAATTCTCCGAGCAAAGGTTAATAGAAGGTAACTAAAAAGTTGGAGAGTGGTGGACAGATAATAAAACTGGTTGAAAAGCTGTATTCATTTTGCTGAACTCTTTATTTCCTGTAGGTTCATGACCTGAAGATTACATGGGATGAGGGGAGGCCCTTATCAAAAGCCTGCAATTTTGTAGCTACAAAATCAATTTTTAAATGATTTATGTGGTGTTCTTCAGGACCAAAGGCAATGCTTCATTCCCCTGTGGTACTCAGGCCACAGCTAAGATGCTGAAAAATGATTAATGTTTATTTACAGCATGCCTCCCCTTATATATTACTGGAAACAAGATTTGAGAGCCTGGCATTTCTATAGCATGAAATTATTTACCGAGGGAAGTCTCAGGCAAAGAGAAAAAAAAATCTACTAAAAAACAAAGATCTCAACATACACTGAAAAAACCATTTGAAAGCTTTTCTTAAGGCTATCAATTTCCATCTATTCAGTTTAACCCATTTTTCCATAAATGGGCCAAATCAACTTCCCAAGAAGAGTCACTCTTACATCAAATCATATCACCACTAACCTTCAAAGTGAGAGGAAAGCTTAGAATTACTGTAGTTTTTTTTTTTTTTCTCCATTAGACTAAATTCATAAAGTTTCTAGATTGTGGTGCATGTAGCTTATTTAACTTCATTTGAGTGTTCATTTTAAAAAGCTGCTATAAGGATGTCTCCTCTGAGCTACCATATACAAGCATTTCTTTCTTTCAAAACTGCAGAAGAACTGTATTTCTAGGCTTCCTACTCTTCAGCTTGCCAGCCTCAATTCAATATTAACATTACTCAGCACCTGAGAACTATCTCTACCCAGGACAAGGTTTACATTTTTCTCATCAACCACATCACCCTAAAACTCCTAGCCCAGAACTCTCAATAATGTGATAACGAGGGGCTATTTAGTGTCTCCTTTGAGCCTTGGGAGCTTTAGGTTTGAGGTAAAAGCTCTGAGTAGCATGGAGGGAGATTAGGAACTACTCTGAGAACAGCGGAAAGAAGTCTGCCCATTGCTTCTTGACACCAGAAAGTCAGAAGGCTGTGGAGAATGGTGCCTGCCATTTTATTTTGTACTATTTTCTAGAACAAATTTTCTAAAGGGAAGAGCTGGGAGAACTTGACTTGGCCAATTACCAGCACCACACTGGAGGCCATTCATAGATCTGTGTACACTTTGTACCACATCCTTTTCCTCAGTTCATTGAACACTTTCTCTTCGCTGGGCCAATGATTTTGGTTAAGCTGCAGGTGGAGGCCTATGGATCACTGTTTCCTGCATCATTAAGCATAGGCATGTCTCTCCAGTGGGCTGTGAATGAAATTAGTACTCTGCTTCTCTCTCACTAGCTTGGACGGTTTAAAAAGCATGCTAGCTCACCAGTAAATGACTTGAACTGATATGACTAAGGATAAATTATGCTGTCAAAAAAATTTTCACTATGCTGTGAAAGTGCTGCACTCAATATGCCAGCAAATTTGGAAACCTCAGCAGTGGCCACAGGACTGGAAAAGGGCAGTTTTCATTCCAATCCCAAAGAAAGGCATTGCCAAAGAATGCTCAAACTACCACACAATTGCACTCATCTCACATGCTAGTAAAGTAATACTCAAAATTCTCCAGGCCAGGCTTCAGCAGTATGTGAACTGTGAACTTCCAGATGTTCAAGCTGGTTTTAGAAAAGGCAGAGGAACCAGAGATCAAATTGCCAACATCCGCTGGATCATGGAAAAAGCAAGAGAGTTCCAGAAAAACATCTATTTCTGCTTTATTGACTATGCCAAAGCCTTTGACTGTATGGATCACAGTAAACTGTGGAAAATTCTGAAAGAGATGGGAATACCAGACCACCTGATCTGCCTCTTGAGAAATTTGTATGCAGGTCAGGAAGCAACAGTTAGAACTGGACATGGAACAACAGACTGGTTCCAAATAGGAAAGGGAGTACGTCAAGGCTGTATATTGTCACCCTGTTTGTTTAACTCATATGCAGAGTACATCATGAGAAACGCTGGGCTGGAAGAAACACAAGCTGGAATCAAGATTGCTGGGAGAAATATCAATAACCTCAGATATGCAGATGACACCACCCTTGTGGCAGAAAGTGAAGAGGAACTCAAAAGCCTCTTGATGAAGGTGAAAGTGGAGAGTGAAAAAGTTGGCTTAAAGCTCAACATTCAGAAAAGGAAGATCATGGCATCCGGTCCCACCACTTCATGGGAAATAGATGGGGAAACAGTGGAAACAGTGTCAGACTTTATTTTTCTGGGCTCCAAAATCACTGCAGATGGTGACTGCAGCCATGAAATTAAAAGACGCTTACTCCCTGGAAGGAAAGTTATGACCAACCTAGATAGCATATTGAAAAGCAGAGACATTACTTTGCCAACAAAGGTCCATTTAGTCAAGGTTATGGTTTTTCCTGTGGTCATTTATGGATGTGAGAGTTGGACTGTGAAGAAGGCTGAGCGCCAAAGAATTGATGCTTTTGAACTGTGGTGTTGGAGAAGACTCTTGAGAGTCCCTTGGACTGCAAGGAGATCCAACCAGTCCATTCTGAAGATCAGCCCTGGGATTTCTTTGGAAGGAATGATGCTAAAGCTGAAACTCCAGTACTTTGGCTACGTCATGCGAAGAGCTGACTCATTGGAAAAGACTCTGATGCTGGGAGGGATTGGGGGCAGGAGGAGAAGGGGACGACAGAGGATGAGATGGCTGGATGGCATCACTGACTCAATGGACGTGAGTCTGAGTGAACTCTGGGAGTTGGTGATGGACAGGGAGGCCTGGCGCGCTGCGATTCATGGGGTCGCAAAGAGTCGGACACGACTGAGCGACTGATCTGATCTGATCTGATCTGATCCTGTCAATTGGAGAAGGAAATGGCAACCCACTCCAGTATTCTTGCCTGGAGAATCCCAGGGATGGGAGAGCCTGGTGGGCTACCGTCTATGGGGTCCCACAGAATCGGACACGACTGAAGTGACTTAGCAGCATCCTGTCAATACAAGTTATTTATTAAGCCCTCCTGGAAGTAAAACATATATAAGCAAAGGGCAGAGGCTGAGGGCTTTCCTTTCCTGTTTGTAACTTTTTTGTGTTATCAAGTTCATCACTTATTAGCAAACTTTGGGAAGCCCACTTCATTAGGTTTGCTCTGTAAAAAGTGGGTAAACCTGATTAAGATAGAGTAAAAATAAGAGGATTCTTCTACAACCATCAACTATTGAACACTTGCAATTATTAACTGGAACATAAAACAAGAAAACAAAAGAGTAACGGCTTTGCTGATGTGTTAACAAGATTCTGGATCCTTCCCTTGCAAGTAAAAGACTATATTTGCTGAGTCACTAGATGAGTCTTATGTCTCCAGATAACTTCACCCATAATCCTTATCCTTTGTAAGTGATGGAAGTGGAAGGAAGAAGGCAGGAAGAATATATGGACTGCTATCCCAGAAAGTTAATCACATTGACTAATGCAGTGGGCTTGTCACACAGACAGATGACTATTTTTTTAACATTTTCCTGTCATGCAACTATTCTGTGTATGAAGCCTTTCTTCTTAAGTCCTGTGGTTGTCTCTAAGAACACCAATCCAGAGAAAGACACTAAATTCTCAACACACTGTATTGTAATTGTCTGCTTGGCCCCTCTCAGCTGTAAGTGCTATGATAGTGGGGAGCATGTACTTGGCTGTGTTGCAGCAGCCATTGTGGTACCTGGGGTGCAGAAGGTATTCAGCAACTTTTTACTGAATGAATAAATGAGAAAAAAATGATAGAAATGCATAGTACATGCATTAATTAAGTACCGACTATGGGGCAGGTTGTGCTAGGCACTTCATGAATCATATTTTGAATTCTAACAACTCTAAAAGTAGAAACTTTTTCTTATATTATAGGAGAATAGACAGCTTCAGTGAGTTTCAGGCATGTGTCCAGCACACGGGGACTCTCCTACAGTGATTCCCTCCTCTGTGATAATCAGGGGTCTCTCACACTGTGTCCTATGAGTGTCCTGGGACCGGTCAGCAGGAAGGCATGAGAAACTCGTGAGTGACAGCTTACCTTCCCCACTGAGCGCTTATCTCTCGGTCAATAGGATGGGAGGGGGAAGAGAAACGAAATTAGGGAATTGTGGTGGGTGATCTTTTATTACATCAAATCCTGAAAATGAACTCATCATGCTGACATTAACAGTCTTATAATCAAGTGAAAGTCCAGCTTCCCTTGTGGCTCAGCCGGTAAAGAACCTGCCTGCAATGCAGGAGACCTGGGTTCGATCCCTGGGTTGGGAAGATCCCCTGGAGAAGGGAAAGGAACCCACTTCAGTATTCTGGCCTAGAGAATTCCATGGAGTGTATAGTCCATGGGGTCACAAAGAGTTGGGCTTATAATCAAATGAGTAATCAAAAGTTAGGAAATACAATCTCTCTTATACGTGGAATCTAAAATGTGATACAAATAACCTTATTTACAAAACAGAAACAGACTCACAGACAGAAAACAGACTTGTGGTTACCAAAGGGGAAAGAGGGAAGGGAGGGATCACTTAGGAGTTTGGGATAATCAGGTGTAAACTACTACATATAAAAGAGAAAAACAACAAGATCCTAATATAGCATATAGCACAGGGAACTATGTTCAATATCTTGTAATAACTTGTATATAAAAGAATAGGAAAAAGAATATACATATATATTTGTATAACTGAATCACTTGCTGTACACCAGAAACTAATATAACTATACTTCAAAAAAAAAATTAAGAAAGAAGAAATTACTTATTCCAAATTCCAGGCCATGGTGCATATGCTATGGATCCTAACGATGAAATTTCCTGGGGCCTGCCCCAGACTCACTAAGGTGGGATTCCTAAAAAACAGGCCCAGGAATCTCCATCTTTAGCAATTCAATAAATAGTCCTTAACACAAACTAAAGTTTGAGAAATGCTATACTGGTTCATGTGCCTCTAAATGTACATTCTCGGGGCAAGAAATTTTTCATGCACTGGCACAACACTATTAGCTAGATGGTCTACAAATAGAACTGTCCCTTTAGCAAACGTTAGGGTTGTCTTTGCAGCTCAGAGTACGGGGAATGCCTTGGTACCCCCCCCCCCATTAATGTTAATGGGAATCATGTGGTTAATTCTCTATACTTGAAGCTGAAAAGTGTTCCCTTTAGAGCCAGGAGAGGCTATATTTAATCAAACCATCTGGATTCCTATGCACATGTATAAGGGCAAAAAAATAGGTCACAGTTGGTAAACTACATTCTGGAAACTATTCCATTATATCAACAAACCCCAAAGCCCTGAGAGGGCTCCTCTCTCCTTAGTGAGTCACTCCCTTGGTGAGTGACAGCCCCGGAACCAAGAGAGGTCAGAGAGAGTGCAAACTTAAAGGAAAAGGAGTTTCAGTAGCAAGGAAACACATAAAGCAAATCATCCCCTAAAGATAGAAGTACAGAATAAAGTTGTTTCAAACTATTAACCTCCCCAAATAACACACTTCAACTCCAAAATAACCTCACTTGCTGTTTAAGGAGCAGCATGCGATTAAGAAACACAATTTGGAGAGCACAAAAGCTTCAAATGGGAACTCAGGATGTCCTCGAGGCTTGCAGACACTCAAGTGCCTGTGAAAACCACGAGGACAATGGGTCTGTGACCACGAAGAGAATCAGGGCACTTCACATAAAAGGAGCGTGAGCCTTCACAAGCCTCAAAGAACTCAGTTCTATTATTGACTGTTTCTACCGGCTTAGCCAAAAAAGATTGTTCGGGTTTTTCTATATGATGTTATGAAAAACCCAAATGGAAATTTTGGCCAATCCAATATAATATGAGAGATGCTATAGAACCACATGAGAAATTTTAAAGCAAGAAGAGGATATATTGAGCTCAGTCTGAATATGAACTTGAGCTCTGTCAAGCATGGGAGCAGAAAGCTACTGATTATAAGGGAGCCTGAGGGCCAGAGGGTACTTTTTTCTGTAGGTTGGAAGTCCTACACTGCTCTCTCACCAAAATCAAACTGTCAGCAGGGCTGTGTTCCTATCCAACGGCACCAAGGGAGAATCTGTTCTGTTGCCTTTTCCACCTTCCAGAGTCCACCCATACTCCTCCGCTCACAGCCCCTTCCTCTGTCTTCAATGTCAGCAATGTAGCATCCCTCTATTCTTCCATAGTCACATCTGCCTCTGACTCCAGACAGCAAAGTGTCTTTGCTTTTAAGGGCCCATGTGAATAGACAGGTTGTGTGTGTGTGTGTGCGCATGCACACACACACACACACACGGGAAAGGAGGGGGGCATTATTCTGCTGACCACACAGGGTAAGAGGTAGGTTCCCAGAGGTTCAAAGGCACCTAGGTAGGAAGCTAGGAGGAGGCTATCCTTATGGGCCTTAGGGTTGGGGCTATCTTTCCAGGATCTTTTAAGTATATAGTTTAGGCTGGTTTTCTATTCTTTTTTGGCTGTGTTGCGCAGGCTGCAGGACCTTAGCTCCCAACTGGGGATTGAACCCACACCCTCGGTAGTGAAAGCAGAGAGTCCTAACCACTGGACCACCACGGAATTCCCTCAGGCTGGTTTTTTTTTTTTTTTTTTAAGTATTTATCCTAGGAACTTTATTTTTTTTTTCCCCCTTAGGGTATAGCCAATTAACAAAGTTGTGATAGTTTTAGAACTATCACAGAAAGGACTCAGCATGTATCCATTCTCCCCCCAAATCCCCTCACATCCAGGCTGCCACATAACATTGAGCAGAGTTCCATGTGCTATACAGAAGGTCCTTGCTGGTTATCCATTTTAAGTATAGCTGTGTGTACATGTCTCTCCCAAACTCCCTAACTATTCCCTCCCCTCCACCCTTTCCCACTGGCAACCACAAGCTCGTTCTCAAAGTCCGTCTGTTTCTGTTTTGGGTGCGAGCTCATTTGTACAATTTCTTTTTAGACTCCATATATAAGGGATGTCATACGATATCTCACTTCCTCTGTCTGACTTACTTTACTCAGTGTGACACCTCTAGGTCCATCTATGTCGCTGCAAATGGCATTACTTCCTCCTGTCTTAAAGCGCCCCTTTCCTTTATCACTTTCATTGGTGCCATCAACATTAGGGCACATCCTCTCTTGCTTGAATTATACACTCATCCTTCCTCACTGGTGCCCTAGGGCCCTATACCCAAACCTGCCCTGCCTCAGGCTAACTTGCCACAGAGCAGTCAGAGTAATTTTTAAAAACACAGTCATGTCAATCCTATGTTCACACCCAGTCATGTCACTCCCACATTCAAAATCCTTTAATGTCTTTCTCTCATACTTAGAACAAGCCTCCAAAGCCCCTTGCCATAGCTGACAGAGCCCTCCCTGGCCTGGCCTAGGACTCTTTTCTAATCTACCCTCAGCTTCCTCCCCAAGGTCACTGGGCACCAGAAACACTGCCTCTCTCTGTTCCTCAAGCTCCCCCGGCCAGCTCTTTCCTGGGCTTTGGTTGTACCTGGAAAGCTGACTCCAGATCTTTGTATGATGTCTTTCCTCCTCTCCTTCTTGACCCAAATGAAATATCATCTCCTCGAGATCATTTCTGATCTATCTCACTACAAATCAGCACTTTTTCATTCTCCATCCCCTTAACTTATGTATATATTTATTTTTCAAGTTCCTTATCACTACCTGATTGAAGGCAGGAGGAGAAGGGAGTGACAGAGGATGAGATGGTTGGATGGCATTATCGACTCAAACGACTCAACAGACATCAGTCTGAGTGAACTCTGGGAGATGGTGAAGGGCAGGGAAGCCTGGTGTGCTGCAGTCCATGGGGTCACAGTCAGACACGACTTAACAATTGACACTACCTGATGTTGCGTTTGTTTTCTTGTTGATTATTTGTTTCTCCCATTAGAATGCAGAAGTTACCTGAGGCCAGGGAATTCCCAGTGGAGAAGGCAATGGCACCCCACTCCAGTACTCTTGCCTGGAAAATCCCATGGACGGAGGAGCCTGGAAGGCTGCAGTCCATGGGGTTGCTGAGGGTTGGACACGACTGAGCGAATTCACTTTCACTTTTCACTTTCATGAATTGGAGACGGAAATGGCAACCCACTCCAGTGTTCTTGCCTGGAGAATCCCAGGGATGGGGGAGCCTGGTGGGCTGCCATCTATGGGGTCGCACAGAGTCGGACACGACTGAAGTGACTTAGCAGCAGCAAGAACAGTGCCTTACACATTAAATATCTGTGTGGTAAATAAAGATTTAATTCAACACACATTTGTCGACCACCAATTTATAGGAGATGCTGTGATACAGCAGTGAAAAAGAGAGACACACTCTTTCCTTTTCCTTCCAATGTCCCACTGATTGATTGGTTTTCCTATCCAGAGTCCACTTTTAATAATGCCCAAAGTTTATTTTTCAATTTCCATTTCCATCTCATGGCTCTCCCCTGATCTGATTCAATCAACACATATTTAATTGAGCACCTAACGTAGATCCATAATAGGTCCCTGTACCTGAAATGAGAACATCAGTTTGGGAGGTTCCTTCTGCTAGTGGCAATCATGAGAAGCAGATAAGAGGTAGGAAGTTTCTACACAGATTCCCACCTCTAATCCGACACCTTCCTTTTCTCATTTGAGTTAATTTACAAAGATGCAAGCATCTTCACATAATAACAGAAGCTCCCTAAACACTCAAAGGCTTTCCATGATGGAGGAGTCAGGAGACATGGTCCCAGTACCAACAATGCAGAGTCTGTTCCCTATATACTGGGTAAGGTCACCATACCTCTGCAAACTTCTAGACATGGGCATAGTAGTCACACTAGCTGACACCCCCAGCCAAATTAGAGTAAGCCTGCAAACCTAATCCCCATCCTAGCCTAGGTGGCAGTATACCGGGCAGTGGCATTTTAATATTTTCTACTTCTTGTTCACCATTGTGCTTGCAATTTTATGTTATACTTAGAGAACATATGCTAAATAAATGTTTCTAAATTAGCCTGAGCTAATTTTACCCTTGAGCTCACTCTGCTACCACTGCCTATAGCAAATCAGATAGAGCACTGACACGCGCCCTGCATGTACTACAAGATGTGTGATGCAGAGTTAGTTTGGGCTCCCTGCGGGAAGATGCACACATTGCAAACACTCTTAGCAATTAAGAAGTCTACGCAGATACTTCCTGTGAATGGATAAGCCAAGAAAAAGCTCCATAAGGTGCACAAATCCTGGTCCTGCTCACCGATTTGTGGGGGAAAAAAGCTGTGTGTCAGGAACTTCACTTAAAGTATAAGCAATATGGAAAGTCCCTAAGTACTCAATAGGGTGTCCAAAATTAGATGCTATTTATTAGCCCTAATAAGGGCAAAGCATAACCCTATACTTTGAAAGTGAGGCTCAGTACTCAGCAATTTGCTAAATAAGGTTAAGTGATATTATGGTATTTTGAGGTTACTCTGAACTTTTCCTCTCTCTGGTTCAATGCCTCAGGATGGGGCGAAATTCCTGATAAGTGAATCACTTAAAGGTACTTGCCTAGCAACGGGGATGAGGATGAAGAAAAAGAAATAGTTAATACCATGTGCCTCTCTTCATTTTAGAGCCGTTGGACTGTCAGTCTCCTGTCTTAGAACACTGAGAGGGGGTCCTACTTCTTGGGACTCCCAGGAACTGCTGGATGTTGGTACTTAGGCATGAGGCCATGCCTTCTCTGATGTCCCCACCCTTCAGCTCTCTGCTCCTGTATAAAGAAGGCATCATATCATTGCTTCTAGACCATTCTGTCCCAGTTGCTCATTTCCTTCACTGAATAGTCAGGGGTCAGAGGGCCACAGGAAGATATGGAGCAGCCCTTCTGAATGACATACACTGGGCGCTGCAGCTGTCCAGCTGTTTGCCTCCCAGGAAGACATTCTCATACTTGTCTTCAACCCAGGACACCTGGGCACCACATCTAACCATGCTACTAGCCCGGCATATTGATTTACCCACATCTGCTCATTGTGGAAACAAGCACATACTTTCTAGGATTAAAAATAAACTAGTAACAGCAGAGCCTGGCTGTCCAGCCCAATACCAAAAGGCAATGGAATTTGTGTCCCAAGACTGTCCAACCACAGCCAGGTCAAAGGCCATGGAGTGGGGCAGTCCTGAAAATAAGACTGGTGCAGAGATCATTCAACTCTATGTGGGTGGAAGTGAACAAGAGATGTGAAACTTTCTTGATCATTTGACATCAATGCTCAGGAATATAAGCTTTGGGAAAGATTAGGTAATGATACAAGCATACCAGCAGCTTTTATTTGTGTTGTAGCAAATCCAGATATAGATATTCTTGCTATTTTCATTGGAAAACCAATTTCATCACTGACAGTAAATCAAATGCTATATAGCCACCTAAATCATTATAAATGACTAAAATCTATATGACTATAAATGACTATGTATCCCCAGAGAAAAGAACAAATGCTTATAAAACTCAAGGTGCCTCTACTTAGAACATGGTTGTTACAAATGAAGACTGGCTCCCAGAAGGTTCTGTAAATGGACAGGGGTTGAAGCTGTGCTGTGCATCACCCACTTGGTTCTTCCCTTATGTTAAATTGAGGCCCCATAGAGAGACAAAATCACAATGGCAACAAGTGTCTATTTGACATAAGCAGTGGGTAGACCATAAATATATGAATTCATTCTTTTTCTACTGCACAAGTGCAAATTTGAAACATTTTTATTTAATCTAAGATTTTAAGATTAATCAAGTTAGTATCAAAATATTGGATGAATGGTTAAATTTTCCAATTCTCACTTATTTTATATGTATGGAATAAGGAGTATATACTTGTGTTCTCTAATTAAAACACTTTGAAATTGGATCAAAACTACTGTACTATATAGCTTCTGTTATCCTGGGACAAACAACAGCAGTACAGAGAGAAGACTGAAAACCTTGTAAATACTATTGTTGTTAAGTCTCTAGTTCTCATCATGAACTACCTACTGAACAGAGGGCCTATGAGATTCAAATCATTATCATGTGAATAAAGGAGGAAACTGTCTTACGTGAAGGATCCACAGAGTTAGCTTGGATATAAACATCACTCAAATGTTGAATAAGTGTAATAGTTTTTGCAAATGAACCACTCTACCTATAGAGAAAATTAAGGTTAATCTGCAAAAGCAACATATTCTCTGTGGCTTTGGGCAGAGCCTGATTTCATCAGTGGAAGCAGGTTGCCTGGAAGGACAATTTGAACTTAAAAGCCAGAAGGCCCAGGTTTGAGGATTTTCTCTTTTACTTGGCCCTTTAGTAAGCTTGAGTAAGCCATAGTCCTCTGGTGTCTGATATCCCCTGGCTTTAAAGATATCCACTTAAGGGAACATAATAGTCACAGTGAGAGGCAGGATCCTAGACCTGCCTACCTCAAGGAGCTTTGGGAGAGTCACATGGGATAATGATATGCAAGGTGCTTGAAATACTCTAATAAGGCAGGGCCTTGAGCCTGTCCAATAAGTCTGGATGCTCTGTGGGGAGGTCAGCCTGGAAGGTGTTGGGGGCGAGGTACAGAGGGAGACTCACTAATGTCTCTTCAGGATGGTTACCTCACTCAAGATATGGAAGGTGAACCCCCAGGGTGGATCTCTACACATATCATGGTACCAGCAGACTGATAGGTTCATTTGTCATAGCTCTTGTAATCCATTCTGAGAGTTGACTGAGCCCGAGATGTTTATATGTGAACTTGTTCACAGATGTATATGGCTAGTTGTAAAAATCCAACACGTGAAATCTCCCAGTCTAACTATTGGCAGTTTGATGCCTTTATATTGGCAAATTAAGCAACAGTTTGGCAAGTGTGAGTTTGGGAGCTAATAAATAGCTGCTTTGCCATCTCTCCCTGTCCTGCATTAGTTATAAAGCCAGAGCCAGAGGAGAGGGCAGAGGGCAATCGGACTCATTGCCTCTCTTTGTGACTATATGTTCCTTAAACAGATGTCTTCATTAAAAAAAAAAAAAGTCAGTTAAATTGTTTCAGTATGTGGCAAGGACTAAGGAAACAAGCCCCGGGGGATTTTATTTCCATCTGAATCTCTAAGGCTGAATGACAACAATGGTAGAAAACAAAAGAGCCTTAAACAGATTTGATGCATTTTCTTCATTTCTGAGAATATCTATTCGAATGCATTATTCTCTAGCCAACAAAAGAAAGATGCCCTGCTCAGTCTTTCCTCATGGACACTGTAGTTTTCAAGGACAGAGACTCTGCTATCCAAGCAATCCAGTGATTTCTAATCATACCAAGGCTGGCAGAGTGGATGACATAAAATATTCGGGGAGGGGTGTGGTGAAGGATAGCATTCTTCTTCCTTTGTCTTATTCAGGGTGTTGATAATTCTAGGAAACTACTAATTCTTTAATATTTCAAAAGGCATTTTAAAGAGGCTACTGTTTTTATTGGACATCTTCATTCCAGGTTGGAAGAATCTCTTTATTCCTCAGTTCTGTTGACACCTATACAAGGCATTTCCCAGGGTTAAAATGACTCATATCAGAGAATTTATTCTTGACATTGGCTTACCTTGGGAATTAGGGGGGAAACTTAATTTTTTGTGGTGGTTCAGCTTAGAAAGGTTACTTTCAGTTAAATGACCTAGGTAAGAAAAGCCTAAAATAGGACACAGAGATTCTACCTAGCAGAATTATTCAACTAAAAATAATGTCATAGGTAAATTAAAAACTGATGACCAAGTCCTACTATGGGAACTATAGGATCACAGTATAAGGGGCAAGGATATAGGAAGAGGAAGTTAATGTAATAAAAATATATCTGGTTTATGCTGATGACAATAATATCATATATTGGCATATTCTGGTTCTACCACTCACTAACTTTATTACTCTGACAAGTTACATTGTCTGTCCCTCAGTTTTCTCATCTTTAAAAGAGGGATAGTAATCATAGCTACCTTATGATGTTGTCAAAAATTAAATGAAATAATCACTGATAAGTTCTTAGCACAGTGTCTGAAATATTGTGAACACATGGCAAAAATTAGCTGCTATAAAATCAACACTACTTAGTGTTTGACTGCACAGATAAATTTAAAAAACTAAAAATAAGAACAACAATAAATATGCATATAGTTGCTTGCTATGTGCTGGGCATTGTCCTAAATACTTATCAACATTATATACAGTAACATATTTAATTCTAATGCCAACTCATAAGGCAGCTATATTATGATCCCCATGGTACAGACAGGGAAACCAAGGCACGGAAACTTACCTGTTCACATGATGGAGCAGGAATTTACCGAGGCAATCTGCAGGTACCTCAGTGTTTCCTGAAGTGATTTAACAAGTTCTTGTTTTTTATTCTCTTGCCCATAAATCACAGGTGTGTGTCTTTGGAAAACACACAGTGGTTATTTTATAGCAGCCATTAACTCTAAAATTCATTCACTTGGATCTCAGAAAACAAAGGCATCACAAAGTGATGGTGTGAAGTTAGAGTGGACTTTATGTATTATTCGTTCATACATGCAAAAACAGTATCCAGTGTGAAATGTGGACACAGCAATATACTTAAGTATTAGAGGGTGAGATCTGAAGATTAAGGGCACTTTGATTTCTCTTTATTTTCTTATGAGGCACACACTGATAGAATGCCTGGACTCAATGACAAGGCGGCCCTTTATCTCTTTTTTTTCTGCATATCTAGCTCTTATTCTGTAACTAATGTCTATATAAGAAAATAGAGTGCCCTACCTGACATCTGAGCTCTTAAAGATCTCATACAATTTAATCAATATTCATTTTTTACAGTTTTTTTCCCCCATCTTATTTTGCAATGATTTCCTCTACATTTTTTTGACTTGTCTTCAAAGCCCAGATGCTTAAATATTGGTTGCTCTGAGTCTTAATGGTTACTCCAGAGCCATGGAATTTTATATTTGATCTCAGACTTTTTTAAGACGTGACAGCTTGATTATTTTACAAGGCCCAAACTCTGAATCAAGTCTGTAATTTTAAGAATCAAAACTGTTTCTCCCACTGATGCAGACATTTTGAAATGTGTGGTCCAGAGCTATTTACGAGCGGGTTACAGCTGTTGTCTCTTTGTGCCCAAGAATCATGGAGAGTCCAAGAGTTGACCCTCCAGGGAATGCTATTAATTTCACTCTCATTTTAGACAGCATTTCCTTCAACTAGCAATTTTCTGGCTCCTTTACACTGCACTGTAGCCTCACGGCATTCAAGCATTCACAGGGCACTTGGACAATTTAGCAATAATACAGGTTTTTATTAAAATAAGTGACTTTGTCGAAAGCTGGGGAAATATAAAATGACTCAGACAAAAAGGCAACTGCCAGAAGCGGAGAAAAAATGACTTAAACTAAGATAGGGGATGGGTTTCCCAGGTGGCGGAGGGGTAAAGAAACTACCGCTAGGAAATGCGGGTTTGATCCCTGGGTTGGGGAGAGCTCCTGGAGAAGGAAATGGCAATGCACTCCAGTATACTTGCCCGGAGAATTCCATGCACAGAGAAGCCTGGCAGGCTACAGTTCATGGGGTTGCAAAAGAGTTGGACACGACTGAGTGCACGCACGCACACACACACACACACACACACACACACACAAAGGGATAGGTAATTTCTTTAGTCTATAAGAAGAAAGGATTGATATAATACCAATTTGGGGCACAGTGACATCTGAAACTCAATGGAATAAACACTAATGTTGGGAAGGATGAAGCAAAACTCTTTATAGAGTAAAATACCAACTTTCAAGGCACATGGACATGATTTTGGAAGTGCTATATGTGATTCCATGTTTGATAGGGTCTGATGCCTCTTTTCCTAAGTGTGGATTGGAAACCGTATTCTGGTCCTTCTTTTAAGGGAAGAAGTCAACATATCAGTTTTGAAAATGTGATAAAGTACCCTGATACACAAAATAAAATCTATTACCAGGGTGAAGAAAATGATACATTCTGTTTCTCAGCTCTGCCTCCAATGTGCAGACATTACTAGAAATCTCTAGTTGTGGTCCTCCTGTTGTTTATTTAGTCTTTGATTACTTATTCTTCAACCTGCCTACATTAATATTTTGTTCCCTAGTTTCCTTATCTATCAGACAGGTAACAACAATATCATAGGATTGTTTTAAATGTTAAGCTCCTTTGTATTTGAAAAATGTTAGAATTATGTAAAGTAAAGAGAAAGCACTATATAAATGTTTGATTAAAAAAAAAACCATTCCTTCTCTCTTTTCCATTCTGATAAATTCTTAATATACACCATGTGGTATTTAAAATCATGGGACTCACTCTTTTTTTTTTTTTTTTTTTAAAGCATTTTGGAATGGCAAGATATGAAAAGCACTAATGCCGCATTGAAACGTTAGATAAGGACAATGAAGAATGGAAAATCCCAGTCTTTTAGATATTGATTGCAGCTTTTTAGGATTACCTCTGGTCCATGTAAATTGCAAAAGCAGACATGAACTCTGACAATGTAAACCCAACTAAACTATGACTCTAAAATATGAATGTCCGCTATTATAAAAAAATCTCAAGATGATAAAACCTGAGGAAATAAACATTAGAAAAGAGCAGGTTATCTCCTCTTCCTCAAAAGCCCTGAAATGTAGTTTCACCATTCCCAGTCACAGGATAAAACATCTGTTCTAGTGGAAAAACAACAAAAATCTGTTTCTGTAAAGCTCCACAGAGAATTTTTCACATGAGTAGATGGAAATATGGATTCCATTTTTAGATAACTACTCTTTCTTGATGTAAAAAAGCCAATGGTCAAAAAACATAAATATCACTTCGGCTTCAATCTTGAAACTCTGATAAGCACGAAAGCTGCAATACCATGCTTAATTAACTTGACATTCATTTATTCATCCTCTCTTTTTGAAAACAGAGTAACATCTAGACACTGGGAATGCTGAAATAGAACATTTCATCTCTGCCTACAGGAGTTCACACTTTAGTCAGGAAGTCAAATACCAAATCATTAAAATATGATGTGATTAGCTCTGTAGTAAAGAAAAATACAGGAACAAGTGAAGGCAAGGCAACAAATAGGATCAGCAGTATCAGGACAGGATCCTGAGAAGAGGTGACACCCGACTGATATCTTTGAGGCTCTGGAAGGGTAGCCAGGGAAAGGTTCTCTAGACAGGAGGAAAGATTTATGAAAAAGCAGAGATGGGTAAAAAAGCATCTGCAATTTCTCAGACAGAATTAATCTCATATATAGCACCTTATGTTGTCTATACTTTTGTTAGCATGAATATTATGCATATGTTTGTGGATCTAAATGGCTCTCTCAGTGGACAGTAACCTCCTGAAGCAGGCCAATTCATTGTCTTGCACTTATAACTTGACCACATAGTAGAATAAATGAATTAGTAAGATTTCACTTGAGTCATCTGTGAAATACATTCTTCACCAAAACACTCACCGAACGTCTCACTCACAAGGGGAGCCCTTTGTTTTTTGCAAACATGGCCCCATTCCCAGAGACAGGGCTGGAGAAAATTTTCTTGTCTTTTCAAAGAATCTGATCCCCAAGACATTTTTGTGGTCATGTGGAAAAGGGTCTGGGAAATGTGCTCTTGGATGGCATGGCTGGAATGAGGAATGGGAACTGTTCTGCCTTCTACAAAGTTTCTGCAAAAGGTAGTGAGAACAGAAAAAGCATCCGTGTCGATCAGTATTCCCAGTGCTGAAGTGGGAAGATGCTATAAACACAGAAATGCCTCATAGCGATTTCTACCCAGGGTCTTGCCGAGAACAGTTATAAGCAGCAGTGTCAGGTCTCTGGAGTCCCAAACAGCATTAGTGAAGGTCACTCTGAAGACAGAGCCCCCTTCCCTGGCTCGGCCTGGGCCTTGGCCAGGTCCAACAGAGAAACCAGATCCAACAGAGAAAGAGGTTCATTTCTGAGCCTGAGGGGTCTCTGCTTTCTTTCAGCAATCTACAAAGGAAAGTTTTAAGTATGTGGAGCTGGGAAATTCTAGAAAGGGAAAAGCTCACCTTCTCAAATGGATTTCTTCCTTAAAGAAGTAGAGCAGAGAGTGGCGATTATTTCACCAGCAGTTCACAGGGGAGTAAGCTGGAATCCGCTAATGATGGTTATTAAAGGTAAATGCTCCATGATCCCCAGGAAGTGACTCCCCATCCTGGCACTTTTGTGGTTTTATCTACACTTGAATCTTGGGTGGAATAAAGCCATTCTGGATTCATCCTGATTGGATATTCAAAACTGGTGATTCATGGGAGTCTGTTTATTCTTATAAATAAGTGTGACAACAGTGGATTAGCTCCTGGCTTCTAACTCCTCCACCCAGCTCCACCAACAGAAGAGCCCAGCTTGTTGACAAAAGCTGCTACATCAGCTGTAGCGTTCTTGCCTCCTTCCAATAGCAAAATAATAAAATGCAGGAAAATGCCACTTTCCCATTTTTCTTTCTTTTCCCTTCTTCTATAGCATTTATTTTCCTCACCTAATTCAGCGGTGTGCTAGGAAACTTAACTAAAACTGAAAGGAAAACTTTCTGGAAATCCTAAAGACTGGAGTCATAATAGGGAATAATTTCTGACCTGGGATAAGCTCCCCTAATCAGCTTTCTCATCCCAGGTACAAAACACAATAAGACTAAATAACCAACATTTGGGAGAAAAAAGAATGGAATGGAAAACTGAAAACAGAATGTTACATTATCTGATTAAGTTTCTTTTCACACCTGGAAAAAGGTAAAAAAAAAACTTCTGTATCTCTACAGTAGTCAGAACATGAAGTATCATACTGAGAGCATGCACAATACTTACTGAAATGCAAAGGCTATCTAGTTTAGAAGTCTGCATATGTATATTCATTACTGCACTCAGACCCATACATACGGCTGGCTTATTATTATTATCCAAGATTATAAATGGAAGCTAAAAGACTTTGCTCTCCAAAGCCCTTTCTTTGCCCAGCTGTATCGCTAGGTGAGATGCATCTGTTTCATTTTCACACATGTCGTCCCTCAATTTGGTCTAGTACCACAAGGAAGACAAGCCATAGCTTTTAAGGGAAGGGTGAGACACTGTTCTTACTGCAGTTCCTTGCCAGCAATTGTTAAAAGGATCATCAATGTCCCTGTGTCTAGTCTTGCCCAGTAAAAGAGAAAGGTTATTAAAAGTATCCAAACACAGGCTGCAAGTGGAACTTGACCTCTGATCCAGTGTAAGCCCAGCGGATGCAGACACTTCCCATCAGCCCTCCCACTCCCTTAAGCCACCCCCACCCCCATCCACCATTATAAATCTTGAAAAACCTACAGTTAACCTTATTACTTTGTCAACACAGTGATGATGTATGTTTATATCCAACCAGTCCTGCCTCATTGAATGTTTTCCCTGGATGGATCTGATTCCATTAGTTTTCTCTCTCATTCACTTATTCTCAAAAACACCTTGATTCTTTATCAAGCCACTAGCTTTACTTTATCAAGCTGACTCTTCTGCCAGATCTCAAGAGAATCTAGGAACTGGTGAGTTTGCAACATGATGTTAGAACTACTGGCCCATTCAGTGAAAACAAAACAAAAATAAAATAAAATCCAAAACACTTTTTCCTTCCCCCCCTACTCCCAATGGGAGGAGCAGGATGTGAAAGTGAATTTATAATGAAGTTAGTGTCTACAGATTTCATGACTTATGCATTCGGGCTTCCCTTGTGGCTCAGCTGGTAAAGAATCCGCCTGCAATGCAGGAGACCTGGGTTCGATCCCTTAGTTGGGAAGATCCCCTGGAGAAGGGAAAGGCTCCTTACTCCAGTATTCTGGCTGGGAAAATTCCATGGACTATATAGCCCATGGGGTCACAAAGAGTTGGACACAACAGAGCAATTTTCACTTTACATCCAGTTATACTGGTGTAATAGTAAGAGTAAGATGCTATCATTATCTTTTATTTTTTGATAAAGCTGAAACACAAGTTAAACAAATTGTGAGACATATGAATCTCTGACAGGCAATAACTTGCAAGAGAGAATAACAAATTACTGGGAGAGTGTTAAGTTGTCTGGAGAGTGTTATGGTTCATCAGGGACCATTTTCAAGGGGCTTATTCAGAACCTCCCTTTCAGAGGCACCTACACAAGAGCCATGACGTGCCAATGACCTGGAGAAAGATTACGTCTTCCCAGCACTCACCCTTGTGACAGCACTTTCCAAAATCACAAAGGAATATAAACACAAAGGCAAAGCACAAAGAGCAAAATTGGATGTTGCTTCATTTCCTCTCACCTCTAGTCCCCGAAAACATCAAAGCACAGTTCTTTGTGTGGGTTTCACTTCAGTTGTCCTTTCTGCCTCACACAGATCAACCCTATCTATGGAAGAATATGGATGTCCAAGTGCATTTTATTTTTCATTTTTAACTAATTTTTATTGTAGTTGTTTTACAGTGTTGTATTAGTTTCTACCTTAAAGAAAAGTGAATCAGCTATATGTTTACATATATTCTCTCTTTTTTGGATTTCCCTCCCATTTAAGTCATCACAGAGTACTGAGCAGAACCCTGTGCTATACATACAGTAGCTTCTCATTAGTTATCTATTTTATACATAGTATCAATAGAGTATATACATCTATTCCAGTCTTCCAGTTCATCCCACCTCTCCTTCCTGCTTGGTATCTGTACAATTATTCTCTACGTCTGTGTCTGTATTCTTCCTTTACAAATAAGATCACCTATACTATCTTTCTAGATTCCACATATATGTGTTCATATTTGATATTTGATTTTCTCTTTCTGAATTACTTCATTATGTAAAACATAATTCAGAAAGATACATGCCCCTCAATGTTCATTGCAGCACTGTTTACAATAGCCAGGGAATAGAAGCAACCTAAATGGCCATCAACAAAGTAATGGATAAAGAAGATGTGGTACATAAATACAATGGAATAGTCCTCAGCCATAAAAAGGAATGAAATTGTGACACTTGCAGAGCCGAGTATCCTTAACAGCCTTCCCAACGATAGATACTAAAGATGGGATCAAGGTTTTGAAAACAGAGACCTGTGGTCAGGCAGAAAGAAAATAATAGCAAAAGCCTTTTTATTTCCTGCCCCCCTCACACTTTTTTTCCTGAAAAGCAAAGATGTATGGCTGTTCACCCAGGGATTTTGGTAGAATTGACGAAAATCAGGCTTGTAATTGTTTGTGTAATTCCAGCGGTTAAGAGAAGCAGTGCCTTTGACCCTAATGTAGAATATCTGCAAATACGAAGCCCAGACCCTTGGGAGGTGAAGTTGAAAAACAAATTTCTTATACGTATAAAGTTTGCATATAAATCTTATTTCCATCTCCCCAAAAAATTTCAATGAAAAAATATGTACGCATGGTTTGGGTAAAAATACTCTTTTCTACATTTTCTTGGATTGCTGCTTAGTCTTATACTAAATGGTTAATGAAGTTTGCTCCTCAATCTCACTTCCCATGAAGTTAGGCCAGTGCATGGCAGCCCTGCCAATAACTGCTCACCAATGACCCATGCTGCTCTATGCAGCTGAGCACAAGAGGACTGCTTCTGGCAATTCTTCAGGAGCTAAAAAGGGCAGATTCCCATACCCCTGGGGAGGAGCAAGCTTCATGTTAATATGCACGGTCATATGGGCAGGCTGTGACCCCATGGACTGCAGCCTACCAGGCTCCTCTGTCCATGGGAGTTTCCAGGCAAGAGTACTGGAGTGGGGTGCCATTGCCTTCTCCGTCCTTGAATCTTACTTTCATGCATTTTGACAGACTTGTTTTATAGAGAATGTCAGAGGTAGAAACAAGATGATAAGCTTTCTAAGCCATAGAGTACAACAGCACACAAAATCATCTTTGCAAAATGGTCAACCAGACCTTAGGAACAGAGAGATGGCAGAATTTTTTCCTTCAAGAGACATTTATTAAGGCCTTATCTACAACTCTGTGAATTGGGTCTTATTATCTTAATTTTATACATGATGAAATGGAAACTCAAGATGTTCACAACTGGTAAGAGATAAAAGGGGATCTTGAGCCTAGGTCTGATCCCAAAGCCTGTATTTTTTAAACTAAGTTAAGGCCATGGTTTTTCCAGTGGTCATGTATAGATGTGAGAGTTGGACTGTGAAGAAAGCTGAGCACCAAAGAATTGATGCTTTTGAACTGTGGTGTTGGAGAAGACTCTTGAGAGTCCCTTGGACCGCAAGGAGATCCAACCAGTCCATTCTGAAGGAGATCAGCCCTGGGTTCTTTGGAAGGATTGATGCTAAAGCTGAAACTCCAATACTTTGGCCACCTTATGTGAAGAGCTGACTCATTGGAAAAGACCCTGATGCTGGAAGGGATTGGGGGCAGGAGGAGAAGTTGACGACAGAGGATGAGATGGCTGGATGGCATCACTGACTCGATGGACATGAGTTTGGGTGAACTCTGGGAGTTGGTGATGGACAGGGAGGCCTGGTGTGCTGCAATTCATGGGGTCACAAAGAGTTGGACACGACTGAGTGACTGAACTGAACTGGTTTAAAACATAGTGTTAGTTTCATAAGGCAGTTCTATTTCCAGTTTTTTAAGGAATCTCCACACTGTTCTCCATAGTGGCTGTACTAGTTTGCATTCCCACCAACAGTGTAAGAGGGTTCCCTTTTCTCCACACCCTCTCCAGCATTTATTGCTTGTAGACTTTTGGATCGCAGCCATTCTGACTGGTGTGAAATGATACACACTGAGGAAACCAGAAGGGAAAGAGACACGTGTACCCCAATGTTCATCGCAGCACTGTTTATAATAGCCAGGACATGGAAGAAACCTAGATGTCCATCAGCAGATGAATGGATAAGAAAGCTGTGGTACATATACACAATGGAGTATTACTCAGCCATTAAAAAGAATACATTTGAATCAGTTCTAATGAGGTAGATGAAACTGGAGCCTATTATACAGAGTGAAGTAAGCCAGAAAGAAAAACACCAATACAGTATACTAACGCATACATATGGAATTTAGAAAGATGGTAACAATAACTCTGTGTACGAGACAGCAAAAGAGACACTGATGTATAGATCAGTCTTATGGACTCTGTGGGAGAGGGAGAGGGTGGGGAGATTTGAGAGAATGGCATTGAAATATGTATAGTATCATGTATGAAACGAGTCACCAGTCCAGGTTCGATGCACGATACTGGATGCTTGGGGCTGGTGCACTGGGACGACCCAGAGGGAGGGTATGGGGAGGGAGGAGGGAGGAGGGTTCAGGATGGGGAACACAGGTATACCTGTGGTGGATTCATTTCGATATTTGGCAAAACTAATACAATATTGTAAAGTTTAAAAATAAAATAAAAAAAAAGAAAATAGTTTTAAAAATATATAAAAAAAAAATAAAACAAAAAACATAGTGTTAGTTTCAGGTGTACAGCAAAGTGAATCAGTTACCCATATATGTATATCCACTCTTTTTTAGTGTCTTTTCTCATACAGGTCACTACAGAGTACTGAGTAGAGTTCCCTGTGCTATACAGTAGGTCCTTATTAGTTATCTCTTTATTAGTTATCTATTTTCTATATAAAAGTGTTTATATGTCAATCTCAATGTTCCAATTCTTTCCTCCCCCCAAAGCCTGTATTTTCAACCACTATAATATACATCTGATGGTCATTCTCTTTGACTTTTTCACAACTGTAGGAGGAAAAGCATATTAACAAGCATGCAACCTCAGTTGTGACCAACTCTTTGTGACCCCGTGGACAGTATATAGCCTACCAGGCTCCACTGTCCATGGAATTTTCCAGGCAAGAATACTGGAGTGGGTTGTCATTTTCTCCTCCAGGGGATCTTCCCAAACCAGGGATCGAACCCATATTTCTTGCATCAGCAGGCAGGTTCTTTACCACTGTGCCACCTGGGAAGCCCAACTAGGAGGAAAGTTCTATATAATGACAGATTCATACTTTCAGTAATATTGTGTAAAAGAATAGCCTCGTTAACTGTGAGGTTTGGTTCAGGAGTCAATTTCTAGTTTTTTGTCGTTTTTTTTTAAAAGGTCGCTTAATATTTCATATCCTCTATCTGAAATAAAATATAATAACAATTTGTTTAAGAATTAAGTTTTATGTCATCCCATCAATGTTGAGTGTGATTCATCTAAACCCAGGGAATGCCAACAGTAGAGAAGCCCAATGTTATAAAGAGGGTGATCACAGTATTTGCACATGAGATAATTTGGCTTCTCTTCTGAGCCTCGTATGCCAACTTAAATAATCACTCTCAGTTAAACAAAGTATAACTATTTTGCTTATACATGTCAAGAGCACTTGCAGTGCTTTTGATTTTGTTCATTTCTCTTCACTAGATATTCACAATGTAGTTTTCACAACAAAATAGCTTGTTAATTCAATCAGTTGAGATAGGAATAAAAACCAGTCCTCTTGGTCCCCAGGCACCAAAAACATGATGTGGAATTTTTTACGTTTCATTTGACTTTTCTTCATGGTTTTTAATAATAGAATATTTTGCCTGAAATCTTTTATATAATCTTCTGATTGGAGATTAAATGCCAAACAATGTTTGAGACACTACTAATATTGCATAAAATCCCTAAAAGAATAATGTGAGACCCCAAAGTGCTCTCTAAGAGCCAGAGACTAGACCCTGAGCTGGTTCTCTTTGCTGTTCACTGCTCAGTACCCAATGCCTAGAATAGTGTCTGGCACATAGTAGACAATGGTAGCTAACAGATATCTCTCCAATGAATGAATGGAATCTCTACAATGGTGTCTTCTGCAGTTTCTAGAGGAGGACTCTTTCATTCCATTTTTTAAACTCCATTTTATCTTCAAAGAGAAGAGACTTCAATATAGGAATAATCCTAGGTTTATAGCGGGGCATCTTCTTTCTGTTTCTGAGCCATGCTTCTACATGGTATCTAAAAAGCAAACTCAGAGCAGGACAGGAAAGATAGGTGACATCTCCTGTAGTTTGCCATCACCTTATGTGTGCTTATTTGGAGGAGGTAACCATGCTGGAAACAATATATGAGCATTCTTTAAAATGCAATCATTGATTATAGAGGGTTTTGTGACTAGTGAACTCATTGGGGATTAGCCTTGATGGGCAAAAGAGGAAATACTTTCCTATAAGGAAATCCCCTTATAGGGCAGTCTATTAGACAGGAAGTTTATTTTCTAATGCAGCTGAGCTAAGGTACCAACCTAGGCAATTTATACTGACGTCTCAGTTCCACTGATGACTTTCTGTACAGTCCTGAGCTAAGATGGACCATTATGTTTATATCATGTCCATTCAGAACAATTTTTCTAAAACTTTCCAGTTGAAAACAACCAACCATGGACCTATCAATGTGGAACCTGGGGCAACTGATGACTCCGTGTGCTATAGATTCATGTTCTCTTCTGAGTCATATGTGTTTAATTAGTCTAACCAACATCATGACTGAACCAGCTCTGTACATGCATTCTTCTTTACACTTTCAACTTAGGCCCAGTGACGCAAAAGGTGGATGTGATGGCAGACAGGATGGAATCACGCTAACAGGCTGTCGTGGAGTCAGACTTTAAAAAGTGACCTCCTAGGGTCCTTAAGTAATGTCTACCCTCTTCCAGAAAAGTAATAGATCATTAACTCTCCACTCTTTCCAAAACACACACATCATATGCACCACACACACACACCATACACACCACACACACACCACACAGGCATCACACATACACACCACATTTCCTAGAAAAGCATTTTAAATAATTTGGAGCTCAATAAATGCTGTTATACTAAGCTTTCAAATAAGCTGGTCTGTTAGTAAATATAATAGCACCTTGAGGCAAAAGTAAATGATAATATGCTGTATTGTGGTGTCTGGTTGACTAGAAAAGACAAATACAAATATAATAATTACAGAGCAATACAGTTATTTAGGTGCAGAATTAAGTGGTTGGTTGAGTTACCAGTGAGTGACCAAGAGTCTATAAAATACCTGCATTCCTAAAACACATTTGTAAGTTGGCAGCAGTTTACATATGTTGTCAGAAAAATAATAGGAGTGAACCACTCACAAAAGCTTACATGATAAATAATCCTCCTGAACCAGAGACTTAGGGCTATAAAGTAAGGATGCTCTATTGTTCCAAGAGGAACAAAATTTTGGATGCTAGGCATCTTGGAAGCAGGGAAAGCTAGGATGCTTCTGGGATAGTGGTCAGAAGCTCTCAGCAAAGGGTAATCCTATTCCTGAGTGTCAGCCAACCAGGCAGGGGAAGGTTGTCCATGCGTTGGGGCACATGGCAAGGATAAGGGGTATTTTAGCTCCAACTTACTATTGCAAGATGATGGGGTTATGAAGGCAGGAGGGAAGGACAGGGAAGGATGACAGATGGAGACTTGAAGGATGGAAAACTGGAATAGGGGCTCTGCAGGGACTGATAGAGACGAGCCATCCTGGCAAGTGGGGGGATGCGAGCTTGTCTCTTCTCCTCCCACCTGCTCTTTATTGACTCACTGTGGAACTCTAATCCAGAACTTTCTTCCCCTATCAAGACAGAATAGTGTATGGAAGTTCCTTTAAAAACTAAAAATACCGCTACCATATGATCCAGCAATCCCACTCCTGGGCATATATCCAGAGAAAACTATAATTCAAAAAGATACCTGCACCACAATGTTCACAGTAGCACTGTTTATAATAGCCAAGACATAAAAGCAACCTAAACACCCGTCAGCAGATGAATGGATAAAGATGTGGTGTGTGTGTATACACACATACAGCATATATACTCCGTTGTGTGTATGTATGTATGTATACATGTGTATGTGATAGAGTCTCATGAAAACTTGTGTATGTATGTGTATATATATGTATATATGTGTGTATGTGTGTGTGTGTATATATATATATATTCCATTGTGTGTGTAACACACACACAACGAAATATTGCTCAGCCACAAAAAAAAAGAATGAAATAATGATATTTGCAGCACCATGGATGGACCTAGAGATTATACTAAGTGAAGTAAGCCAGACAGAAAAAGACAAATATCATAAAATATTGTTTATGTGTGTGTGTTAGTCGCTCAGTCATGTCTGACTCTTTGTGACCCCATGGACTATAGCCTGCCGGGCTCTATCCATGGAATTTTCCAGGCAAGAATACTGGAATGGGTTGCCATTCCCTTCTCCAGGGGTTCTTCCTGACCCAGGGATTGAACTCAGGTCTCCTGCATTGCAGGCAGATTCTTTACTGTCTGAGCCACCAGGGAAGCCCAATATTGCTTATATGTGAAATTTTTAAAAAAGATACAAATGAACTTATTTCCAAAGGGGTAAGAGTTGTAGGGGACGGATAAATTAGGAAGTTGGGGTTAACATATACACATTACTATATATAAAATAGATAACTAATAAGAACTTACTGTATAGCATAGGTAACTATACCCAATATTTTGTAATAACATACAAGGGGCTTCCCTAGTGGCTCAGTGGTGAGAACCTGCATGCTAATGCAGGACATGTGGGTTCAATCTCTGGGTTGGAAGATCCTCTGGAGAAGAAAATGGCAACCCACACCAGTATTCCTGCTTGGGAAATCTCACAAACAGAGGAAACTGGTGGGCTACAGTCAGTGTGACTGTAGCAAAAGAGTTGGACCCTCTGGAGAAAGGGTCCCCAATCCTTGGGCTTCCAGCTTGTTAGGAACAAGGCCCCATAGCAGGAGGTAAGAGGCAGGGCAAGTAAAACATCATCTGCCACTTACTATTGCTAGGTTTAACGCCTGAATCATCCCCTCTGCCCCTCAGTCCATCCCAGCCATGGAAGAATTGTCTTCCAGGAAACTGGTCCCTGATGCCAAAAAGGTTGAGGACCACTCCTCTAGAGAGCAGAAAGAAAGGATGGAAACAGAAGGCCCTTGCTCATTACAGATAGTACTCTGCATGCCAAACCCCACATGTGTCATGGTTCCTGCAGGGCTCACGGGGAAGAGCTCATTTGAGGTTATGAAACTTCAATGGGCAGTGGCCTGAAGCAACAAGGAAGAGAAGCGGATTTTAGTGTAAAAGCAATCCCTGGTCCTTTGGCTTCCACTTCTGCTTCCCCCTTCTGCGGTCCTCTCCCGCACTGTTCCCTGCAGACCCTCTGTAAACCATATGTGGTGCTTAAGGCAAGGCAGTCTCATCTGGAAATAAACCTGCCATGGGGCCTGGATTCATGACAGAGTTTTCATGAATTTTCATCTGAAAAACAAACACATACACCCATGAAGAATTGTTCCTACGGCTTCACACAGGAAATAAACTCCTCATCTACTTTGTTTTTATTTAATAGAATCACATTTTAGGAAAGCTAACCACCTGTCATTAAAAAGTCTGACACAAAGATAAGGATTTTTTTTTTTTAACTGGTTTCAAAGGGAAGGTACATTCTGCTGAAGAAAAAGAGAAATTGCAAAAGTTCTACCAAGGAAGTTCTGGCTTCATTGAGGCTCCATAGACTGGATGAGTTGGTCTTGAAGGCTATGACTTGGCCAAACTTCTGCTCCCGCCCCCATCTCCTGCCTTCTGACCTTTCCTTCTACTTCAGCTGAAACATTCAAGGTAAGGATAACTTCAAAGTTGAGGTTCCTTCCTCCCACCCCAAGCTTCAACAACCATCACCCTGGTCAGCCAGCAGATATCCATATCAAGTTAAGACTCTCTATCAACAAAAAATATTATGACTTATTGAATGGTTAGCATTTTTTAACAATAAAGTATTTTTTAATTAAGGTATGTACATTGTATTTTTAGGATATAATGTTATTGTATACAAACCAGACTACAGTATGGTGTAAACATAACTTTTATATACACTGGGAAACTGAAAACTCTGTGTGACTAGCTCTATTGTGTTATTTGCTGTATCTGGAACCAAACCCACAATATCTCTGAGGTCTGCCTGTATAGCCCATGTGTTGTTTTGGAACCAGCTTATCTCGGCTCTTGAGAATCAATTGTGCACATCTCTTCCAAAATTTATGTTCAGTGAAATGTTAATAACTTGAAATGATCCATGGTAGAAATATTAACATCATGGGGAGATAGGCAAATGCTACAAATGAGGACTTTTGTTTGAAGAGTACTTTGCTTTTAAGATGTTTCTATCAAATGACTAAAGAATATTAACATATATATACTACTATATATAAAATAGGTTATCAACTAGGACCTATTGTATAACACAGGAAACTGTACTCAACATTCTATAATAACCTATGTGGGAAAAGAATCTAAAAAAGAGTAGATATATGTATATATGTATAACTGATTCATTTTGCTGTATACCTGAACCTAACACATTGTAAATCAACCATCCTCCAATATAAGATAAAAATTAAATTAAAAAATTTAAGAAAATAAACATTCTAATGAAAATACTACAGTTTAAGAACTAAATGCTAAAATGCAATTTTTTTTCTGCTCAAATATGCTATAAAATCATAAGTAATATCATTCTTTCCTTTAGGGAAACTATAAGGGTATAAGCTATAAAAGAATAAAAAAGCAGATAAATTAACCAAATCTTTATTTTCAAAGAATAATTTGCTTTGATAGAGTCTCATGAAAATGTTAAATTATTTGTAATATTGTTTCTACTTGGAAAACTTATTCGTATAGTTTATGTTACAGTGCAAAGGACAAGATGTTCCCTTTTCAAGTTACAAACATAAATTCACATTTGGAGATGGTGAGAGAGGCCCAATGGCCTCCACTACTTTTCTTGTCAGCTTGTTTTAGAGTCAGGCTACAAATAAGTTTGTAGTCTGTCTTTTGCATTGAGCTACTATCTGCAGACAATCTTGTAAAAACACAAATAGGTTCTCAGTAGGTGGAAGATTATTAAATAAATCTATCAGGGGCTTCCCAGTGGAAAAGAACCCACCTGCCAATGCAGGAGACATAAGAGATGCAGGTTCAATCCCTGAGTTGGGAAGATCCCCTGGAGGAGGAAATGACTACCCACTCCAGTATTCTTGCCTGGAAAATCCTATAGGCAGAGGAGCCTGGCAGGCTATGGTCCATAGTATCACAGAGTCGGACACGACTTAAGCAACTTAGGATGCATGCACTATCTCCAGACAATTTTGCTAAAATACAAATTGGTTCCTGGGAGGTGAAAGATCATTAAACAGACAGATAGATTGATATCAGACATATGTCAGATATTTCAGAGATATCTCTATCTATCTATATGTATCAGAGATATATCACATATATATATACATCAGATTAATAAACAGATAGGTTTCAAGGGAGTGATATGAAGGACAGACATATTTTGGCAGGTGGTTGGATCTAGGAGAAGTCTTGGCCAAGTGTTCTGCTGGAGGAGTAAGAGGTCTGGGATGGTGAATTTGGGACAATATAAAGCACTTGCAGGGAATTTGCGAGATAGAGATTTTTGCCCATGATTTGGTCTCAAACTCATGAGCTGGATGGTTGGCTCCCCTAAATCAAGGCCCCCATCTTCCTCACTGTTGTGTCTTGATGGTGCCTGGATTATTTTAAGTTCAGTAATTATCTGTTGACAGTGAGAATTGTGGTATAAAAGGCAAAAAAAAAAAAAATACTGTTTTTTCAAAGTTTTTCTGCATTTTTCTCTAAGTTTAGAATGTAGGTGAGATAGCATAGTTTATCTTCTATTTAAGTCATAAAGAACATCGATTCTCACAAAGTGCAGAGATAACATCGAATACTAAACTCATATTCTTTCCACAACAATTACTTTATGACCTCCCATAGATGAGGAAGTCAGGCTGATAAGTTTTCAAAGAAAAAGACTGTGACAGAATTAAAGCCTGATTTACAGTAATGTATTTTCTGGGATAACTTGCTGTTTTCTCATCTTAACTGTCCTATAAGTCTTTGTTAGAGGCTCAAAAATACAAGAATTAGAGTAAAGGAAAACTGTGTCTATAAAAAACAACAACACATTTTTTTGAAATCAGAAAGCAAAGAATATTATAGTTGCTGTAGGTAATTTTATGATTCATTATCAGGATCCATTCATCAGAATCCCTCATGAGGATTCAAAGGACCACAAAGATCCCATTACCATGTTTAATAATGAGTAATAACTATTCTCTCTTTTCACAGGTACTTGAAAGTAGCCCTTATCAGTATCTCCCTGTCCTCACCTTTAATATGCAACAGTTAAAAACTAAAGCCAAAAAGGTTTCAAGCAACTTTGTTAAACTTTAATTGACTCCTCCAGCAACTCAGCGTTTTCTCCATGGTCGGTGCCCATGACAAAAACATATAAGCACTGGGCATATTTTCTAGACATAAACATGCAATGTAACACACAGTAAGCAAAGTTTATGTCAAATGACCACCTGTGTTCTTGATTATTAGAAGTGTTTTCACAAACTTGCCAGCCTACAATGTAAAGCCACACTGAAACAAAGGGAAGACACATCCAAAGTATTAAGTCAGTGGTTTCAAGAGTTTATAATTCCATGGCTTTATATTGGAGATCCTGCTCTGTTCAACAAAATCTAGAAAATGAAAATAGGTCTGTGTATTATACATGGGAGGTCTAAGTTTTGCTGTTGAAATTCTAGAAGCTACCTGGGTTCCAAAATAGGAGTCTCTTGATAAAACCTAGGGCTCAGCTGTCATGGCATGACCCACTCCCATTTGGAGATGAGTCCCTGATATTTTTTTTTCCTCAAAGAGGCAGGGAAGTGAGATGTCCATCTACCAAAGGCATAATGGGGGTTGCATTGTTGAAAAGGCCTCATGGTGACTCTGTCCCCTGTCAATCCAGAGATATATTGCTTCAATCGCCTGTAAAAAAAAATACATGACCTTATATAGTTAAGGTCCTCATATCCCTTAAAAAGTCCTTTGTTACTTATTATTAATGTATCTGACCCATTGGATTTTTCGGTTAATGTAAAGTTTTTAACATATTTTTATAAAACAAGCTAAAATAGATTCACTCTCAACCTCTGTGAAATTGACGTCATACTCCATCTCAGTGACATGGTAATTACTGGAAAGATACCTTTATCTCTTTCAACACCTACCTGAAATTCTTGTAAACTACAAATCATTAAAAACACCTGTACATCCAACACATCAGCAATCTAATATCATATTAACTTATAGCAGCACATGCTTAGCCATATATTTTATTTTTCAGTCTCTATGTACGTAGTGAGTTAAATAGAAACTATATAAAGAGTATTTACACGTGATACAGAGGAAAGAAAGGAAGGAAAGAAAACTAAGCCATGAGATCAACATACAGGGTTTTTTCTTTCCAAGACATCTGTGTCCTCATCAGGGTAACGACAGAGGAAAATACTCCCTTCAACCCCCTCACTGCCAGGACTTTTCTGCCTATGATGTTAACACATACCAAAGGAGTCTTCAAATGCCTCCTGCTAAGTCAGACTATTAATCTTTCCTTTATCTCATTTTTATTTCTCCTGCTTCATAATGTGATAGGTTTTTGGAAGATTTGGCAATAAAACTGCCAAACAACCAGAGAATTTGGGCTTTGATCTTTTCCTCCAGTGTCTGAGCTGGATTTTGGGTCTTGCTGCTGTGGAACGGCTGCTTCTAGTAACGCCTCAAACTTCCACCCCTGCCCTTTGGAGATGTCCCTGGTCACCTGCCACCATTTACATGACTATCCATTGTGAGGACAATGTGAGTTTCCAGGAAAATGCATTTCAGAATATAATACAGTGTGGATTTAAGACCTGATAGAAGTACACCCAGAGGAGTGATTGTGACCTTTTAAATCAATAAATTCTTGGAAGCCTTCTGTAAACCAACTTCAGAAAATAACCGTTCCCTTCTTGGTACACCACTGCGCTTTTTGATTTGTCTTTTGTTAAGTCATGGGGTCACAAAGAGTCGGACACGACTGAGAGACTGAACTGAACTGAACTGAAGTCCTTCTGAGGAAAGGGCTGAACCTGGGGATTGTAGACCTTGAACAGTGACAACAGGGAATAAAAGAATGTTATATGACTCTGACTATCATCTTACCAAAACTCAGTAATGAGAGCGTCTGTCCCTTCATCCATCATCCAGTGGACTTTCAGGAAGGGGAGAGGGAATAAGCATTTAGAAATCCATCCTCAGCTGACTTTGAAAGATCACAGATCATGTTAGAGGAGGGCCTGTGAGCTTGTCCACCTTCGTTCTGGGTTCCTTCCTTCCTCAGTTCCTTCCAGTACCTTCTTTTTATTCTTTGAATAGATCACACTTTTTTCCCTGCCATGAAATACTCACACATGCTGTTTATTCTGTCTTGGATTTCTTTTCCTAAGATCTTACTTGTACTTCAAGTTTCTATTCGAATACTACTTGCTTAACAAAGAATTTGCCTGACCACCTAATCTAAATTAGGTTGCCCCCTCCTTTCATTTTTTGATTGAACTCTTTCATTTTTATGGATTTTCTTCACAATCTGCCTTTACACTTTGTCTCCTTTCTTGTTTCTGTGCTTCCTACTGGCATGAGAGTGTCACAAAGGCAGGCAACATATAGGTAACATGCAGTAGAAACTAAATAAATATCTGCTGTATCAAGGCATTTTTTTAAGGTGAATAAATGGGGTATCTGGGAAAAAAAAAAAAACCTGACAGCCATACTGAATTGTAAATAAACTTATACTGATGTTTTTGTGTTCAGTTGAATAAACTTTAAACTTCGAATTTTAAGTTTTACAAATCAGTGAGAGTTTCATTTATATTTTAAACTTTCATTTTTCCCAAAGAAGCATGTCCTCCAAGTGAAATTTAAATATTTCTAGCTTCCCATAATATTAGAATCTTTTTTAATATTTAGCACTATAGGGCTTTGTAAGTTTAAGAAAAATCACTGTATTTATCTTAAGTGAAAGATAGAGAAAATTCCATTAAGCTTTTGACCTAATTTTTCTCTGGTTTAAGGCAACTGAAGAGTTCTCAACTGGAAACAATTTCTTGGTGGCTATTCCACTGCTATCCAGAGGCATATAGATGGAGTATGTTCTACAGACTTACCTATGGCATACTCATTTATATAATTTTTGTCAGGAAAAAGGTTAAAATCCTGATGTTACTTAATCAAGCTGTAAAAAAGGTATCCAGATGCTATTCAGTACTTTAGAAACAGTGATGATTTGTATAGGGTTCAAGGCATTTCAATTATTATATGAAGGTTTATGTGGCAGGTTTAGTAAGTTTTATAAAAGTGAAGTATTGGGATCAATAGAATCCATAATAATCTATTTAATATTTTCAATAGAGTGCAGAATGCAAGTGGGAAATCAACTAGAATCTGCTTCATACACCTCTAACTGCAATGAGGTTATCTTTATGGCCAAAATTAACAAGGAGATTATTTATGCATGATTACTTATGATTCCCTTTAATCCAACAATTCTACTTCAAAGAGCTTATTTTACAGATTTTTTTTCACAAGTGGATAAAAATTCTTAATGTACCATTTTTACTTAAAAAAAAAAAAAAAAAAATGTTCATCAATACGGGAGTTTTTTCCGTGATATACATTGTTTGCTACCTGCTAGAAATTGTTCCAAGTATTTTCACACAATTAGTTAATATTTAACAACAGCAATCTTATGTCCACTTTAAAGATGCAGTAAAGTAGCCTGTGGGAGGCCACAGAGATACTAAGTAGCCAAGCAAGGGTTTAAGTCCAAACGATAATTTTTAAAAATGAGGTAGACCTACATTTACTGGTAAAATATCCAGGACATATTTTTAGGTTGAGAAGTAAGATGCATAATAGCAAATATGGTTCTAATTAAACAACATTACTTATGTATACCTACATATGCATACAAATGCCTAGAAAAGGTCTAGAAGTTTCTCCCCAAACCAGTCTGCAATTATGTCTTATTTGTAAGGAAAGGTTTAAAAGAGACTTTTTTCTTTTACTTTTTTTAAACTTCTGAATGATTTTAATGTGATATTTTTAAATGGCAAAGAAAAGATACATTATTGGGTTATTAAAATTAAATATAACTCCCATTTCCAACCCTGTACTAAAAGCAACATTTGAAAAGGTATAACACTTAATGTTCATATTTTTGTTTCCTAATAAGAAGATATAATTAAAGATTCTAATTTTATATAATCTAAATTCACATGAACATACATACACTCTGTATGTAGCAAATGTATTATTCTGAAGAGACTCCCATCAAGGAGAAAAGAACAGAAGGAAAGTCAGACAGTTAAGTCCAAACATTCCCCAGATTTCCGGAGACACTAGAAAATGAAAATGACTCCAGTGAATTCATAAAGATAACAAAATTACATAGTAGGCAATGATCTGAAAAGGAATATCCTGAATATAAAAATCATAATGGAAGTTGTGATGGTTTGGTATATAATGCAGTCATTCTAGAAGAATTGATGCATTTTTTTTAAAAAAGCTATCTACATATGGATAAAAAGAAGTAAATTTTTGTCCTGATGATTATTTTATTTAGTGTTAGGCTATGAAATTCTTCTATGTAATGAATGATAAAAGGCAGGATTAGAATCCATCGAATTTTGATCATGAGAAGGAAATGTGGTTTATGAAAGGCCTGTGCATCATGACATTATTGACATTGAATTTGGATAAATCCTCTATAGTGAGAATGTGATCCAAAATTATTAATTATATAAATTAAACTCAATTTAATAAACTCCAATTAACACAAGTGATTACTCTTAATCCTTCCAAAAACGATCGACTTTTGGAATATACTACATCTAGAGACACAGCTCTCTTTAAGACATTACTCTTTCCTGCTACTTCTCCATGGAGAAGGCCATGGCACCCCACTCCAGTACTCTTGCCTGGAAAATCCCATGGATGGAGGAGCCTGGAAGGCTGCAGTCCATGGGGTCGCTAGGAGTTGGACATGAGTGAGCAACTTCAGTTTCACTTTTCACTTTCATGCATTGGAGAAGGAAATGGCAACCCACTCCAGTGCTCTTGCCTGGAGAATCCCAGGGACGGCAGAGCCTGGTGGGCTGCCTTCTATGGGGTCACACAGAGTCGGACACGACTGAAGTGACTTAGCAGCAGCAGCAGCAGCTACTTCTCCAACAGCTCACTCTTGAGAGCAGGAGAAGGAGGGAAGAAGGTAGAGAGAGGGTCTGCCTGAGGCAAGGGGCCTGCAGACAGTGGAGACAGAAAGACAGTCACGGCATCCAAGTGCCATATTGAGAATTTGAGAACAGCCCTTACTGCTAGAAAACATGTTACCATGCTTGGGCTTTGGCTTTATATATACTCAGTTTTGCAAAGAAATAAGGAACAGGCTTCAACCCACTTTCCTTAATCCATTCAGTCAGATCTGATTTGCACTGTACGTGAGTACTCCCTCAGTGGCAACTGAAGAATATTAAAGGTGACTCTTTTTTTAAAAAACATAAATTTATTTATTTTAATTGGAGGCTAATTACTGTTATGCTAGAAAGTGCTTCAGGTAATTTTTTCTTAACTAGGAGGGCCCAAGAGCAAAACTAGGCACCCAAATTTCTAGGAATGGCCTCTCTTTGTTGCTGCTGCTGCTAAGTCGCTTCAGTCGTGTCCGACTCTGTGCGACCCCATAGACGGCAGCCCACCAGGCTCCCCTGTCCCTGGGATTCTCCAGGCAAGAACATTGGAGTGGGTTGCCATTTCCTTCTCCAATGCATGAAAGTGAAAAGTGAAAGTGAAGTCGCTCAGTTGTGTCCAACTCCTAGTGACCCCATGGACTGCAGCCTACCAGGCTCCTCCATCCATGGGATTTTCCAGGCAAGAGTACTGGAGTGGGGTGCCATTGCCTTCTCCTCTGTTGAGAGCAACCTAAAAAATGCAGATGCTGTAGCCAAACTCCTAAGAAGAAGTTTTAGTTGTTTAATGAGAGAAAGTAAAGATATAGTTAAGCGATAAACTAATTTATTTTTCAAGAGGACACTATGCCTTATTTAGGAGAGCTATTAAACTTCCAGTTAAAATGAGATTTTGCTACCTTCTATGGCTTTTAGAAACATTTCCTATTTTCTGCTATTAACTATGTGGCTGAGAAAAACTAGCTGGTGATCTCGTCAAACTCTCCATTAAGTAGGAACTTTTGGTAAGGGGACATTTAAAATTGCAACTGGATGCCAAACTGCATGCTTTCTATACACAAATTTACACCAATGAGCGGGCGCACTAGGAGTGCTTGTGTGTGCATGTGTGTGAGTGCTCAGACTCTTTGTAGTCCCATGGATTGTAACCCTCCAGTTTCCTCTGTCCATGGAATTTTCCAGGCAAGAATAGTGGAGTGGGTTGCCATTTCCTACTCCAGGGGATCTTCCTGACCCTGGGATAGAACTGGTGTCTCTTGTGTCTCCTGCATTGGCAGTGAGGTCCTTTACCACTAGAGTCGCCTAGGAACGCCACTTTTTAAACTTAATCATTCTTCCATCATTTTTCTGCAAATGTTGAAACAAAACACTGAATATAAAAGATCTGTTATCTAACATATAAAAATTCAAACTACTGCTTTAAGGCAAGCAGAAAAAAAGTAATAATCTGTCTCTCTACAGAATACTTCTAAGGAATAAGATAAGGCATGGAGAACTGGACAAAATTGAAGTCATTTAAAGCCAAAATCTTCACTTTTCCATTTGTAATAAACCCATTCCTTAATATGCCTTCAGAGTAGAATTTCCTAAATTCTACTGTAGGTGCCTTTTTATTTTTCTTTCTACCAAAGAAAACAAAATTAAAGACAAAAATATATTAAAAGCAATCAATGGAAAACACACATACACAAATACACATACACACACATAGCTGCTCCTGCTAAGTCACTTCAGTCGTGTCCGACTCGGTGCAACCCCATAGACGGCGGCCCACCAGGCTCTGCCGTCCCTGGGATTCTCCAGGCAAGAACACACATGTAGCTAAGTCACTTTAATTGTGTTTGTTTTCAAGCTGGATAGTTCCATGGACTATTCTATCTTTATTCCCATTAATTTTCACTGTTTTATTTTTGACTCATTTTACATCCTTTGCGAATTATTTGCTGATACTGAAACTGTCACACAGCGTCTTTGCTCTCTTCTCCCCCCTTGATGTCATCATCAGGTTCATTAATTATCCTGTATTTCCACCCAAATAGTTGACAAAGTGTCAGATCACTTTAAGGACTAGTCTATGTCACTCCACTGGAATTTTCCTTTGACCAAACTGGCAACAAGCATGACACTTTGGTGGTTGTTACTTAACAGTTGTATAATCTAGCCTTCTTTGATCTCCTATTTCTCTATCTTGGTCACATGATTACAATGAAAGCTTTTATTCAAAGTCTTGTTGAAGTGAAGACACATGGTCCTCATGGTATTTTTCTGGTCTCATCACTAGGAACTATGTGAGAGACAGAAAGTGAGTTCCCTGAGGGCAGGCAGTACCTGTATGACACATAAATGATGTTTGCTCAATGATTGTTTATTGGGAGAGTCTCAGATTTTTTGAAGAAGTTGCTTAGTGATACTAGAGATGCTACTTTCTTATTGAGTGATGTGGTTTCTAAGGATCTGGGTTCTAAATCTGAAATTAAAGAATGCTAAAATGTTCTAAGATCTCTTGCAGGTATAAAATTCTACCTCAAGTGACCGTTCCTTACCCTGCAGCAAAGTGAAATGACAACCCATCTCCCCTAACTCTGTGTAGCTTTATGAAAGATGTTTAAAATACATACATATTTTAGTATGCCAATACATCCTGAGATAAAAGTGGTGTGTTGTCTCCACATTGTGTAAAGCAAATATTTCAGCTCAGTTCAGTTCAGTCTCTCAGTCTGACTCACACTCTGTCGAACTCTTTGTGACCCCATGGACTGCAGCACACCAGGCTTCCTTGTCCATCACCAACTCCCGGAGCTTGCTCAAACTCATGTCTATCGAGTGGGTGATGCCATCTGACCATCTCATCCTCTGTCATCCCCTTCTCCTAATCATATTTAATTAACTATGATAACATTAAAATAATCTTCTTTAATTTAATGTTGACCCTTAAGACTCAAAGTGGTGCCAATCATTTGGAAGCTTGGAAAAAATAATACAGACTGTTTAACATATACAAACATGAATTCAGGAACTCTAAATGGAAGAGAGGTCTTAGCATTAGTAGATGGACAATTCCAGGGAATGAGTGAACCTTTAGTGACTCATTTTCAAAGGGTCCTTCCAAGAGGAGGGGCTACTATTTTAACAATGTAAACTGAAGAATTCTGTCCATAGATTAAGAGAAACATGCCTGGCTTAAGTGTGAGCTTGATACAGACTAAGAGAATTATAAAATGCCTATTCCAAAAAACCCCAATGTCTTTGTTTGTTGTGGCTAATTAGTGTGTGGGTGGTAGAAATGGGGTACACATACCAAACACAAATTGGTTACTTTAAGCCATAAATTGCTTCCACCTGCTTCCGACTGGGAGTCACACTGACTTCTTGGCCATTTTGTTCCCATAAACAGATTTGGTTATACAATAGGAAAAGAGTATACTGTGTTTCTGGAAGCTTTAGTTTCATGGGATTTATGAGTGAAATCTGTTGTTTTTAGTTCATACTAAATAATAATAATAATAAAGAACAATTTATTAAGGTGATTTTTAGGGGGATAAGACATATGGGAAAAGGATGGAGGTACTAATTTCTGGGGAAAACAAATACACAGATAATATTCACCAACATTTTCAGTCCCTCAAGGTGATGAATTAGTTTAATCATTTTAGATGAATTCCAGGTAAAGCCTACCACACTGACTCTGCTTTCAAAGAATTTAAAAGGCTAAGGTTTTAAATTTGGAAAATTCAGCAGTGGCCACAGGACTGGAAAAGATGAGTTTTCATTCCAATCCCAAAGAAAGGCAATGCTAAAGAATGTTCAAACTACCGCACAATTGCACTCATCTCAAACACTAGTAAAGTAATGTTCAAAATTCTCCAAGCCAGGCTTCAGCAATACATGAACCATGAACTTCCAGATGTTCAAGCTGGTTTTAGGAAAGGCAGAGGAACCAGAGATCAAATCGCCAACATCCGCTGGATCATGGAAAAAGCAAGAGAGTTCCAGAAAAACATCTATTTCTGCTTTACTGACTATGCCAAAGGCTTTGACTGTGTGGATCACAATAAACTGTGGTAAAATCTAAAAGAGATGGGAATACCAGACCACCTGATCTGCCTCTTGAGAAATTTGTATGCAGGTCAGGAAGCGACAGTTAGAACTGGACATGGAACAACAGACTGGTTCCAAATAGGAAAAGGAGTACGTCAAGGCTGTATATTGTAACCGTGTTTATTTAACTTCTGTGCAGAGTACATCATGAGAAACGCTGGGCTGGATGAAGCACAAGCTGTAATCAAGATTGTCTGGAGAAATATCAATAACCTCAGATATGCAGATGACACCACCCTTGTGGCAGAAAGCGAAGAAGAACTAAAGAGCCTCTTGATGAAAATGAAAGAGGAGAGTGAAAAAGTTGGCTTAAAGCTCAACATTCAGAAAACTAAGATCATGGCATCCAGTCCCATCACTTCATGGCAAATAGAGAAACAGTGAAAACAGTGGCAGACTTTATTTTTCTGGGCTCCAAAATCACTGCAGATGGTGACTGCAGCCATGAAATTAAAAGACATTTACTCCTTGGAAGGAAAGTTATGACCAACCCAGATAGCATATTCAAAAGCCGAGACATTCCTTTGTCAACAAAGGTCCATTTAGTCAAGGCTATGGTTTCTCCAGTAGTCATGTATGGATGCGAGAGTTGGACTGTGAAGAAAGCTGAGCACTGAAGAATTGATGCTTTTGAACTGTGGTGTTGGAGAAGACTCTTGAGAGTCCCTTGGACTGCAAGGAGATCCAACCAGTCCATCCTAAAGGAAATCAATCCTGAATATTCATTGGAAGGACTGATGTTGAAGCTGAAACTCCAATACTTTGACCACATGATGCGAAGAGATGACTCATTTGAAAAGACCCTGATGCTGGGAAAGATTGAAGGTGAGAGGAGAAGGGGATAACAGGGGATGAGATGGTTGGATGGCACCACTGACTCAATGGGCATGAGTTTGAATAAACTCCGGGAGTTAGTGACGGACAGTGAGGCCTGGAGTGCTGCGGTCCATGGGGTCACAAAGAGTCGGACAGGACTGAGCGACTGAACTGACCTGAACTGAATTGAGCAACTGAATTGAGCTGAACTGACGGTTTTATCACTTTGGTCAACGTTTAGCTCACAAAATGATAGTAACTTACATACTCTGAAGTACTATTGTAAGAGTGATGTGAGAGAGGGGACAAGAGGCAAAAGTAATGTATGGAAAGTATGCTGAAAACCATAATAGCTTATATGAACATTATATATAATTGGTAAGTATTATCATTAATGGTGAAATAAAACAGATCAATATTTAGAAATGTTTTTCAAGAATGTTCACAATAAACAATTTAGATGTTTACAACAACTAGTCTGACAGTGCATACTCTGCCCTGGACTTCATCACTCCTGCCCTCCCACCCCCATCCACAAATAGGGAATAAGGAGAGAGGCGATATATCTGGATCCACTGGGGGTCGAGGTGTAAGCTACTCAAAGAGTAAGAATAAATAAAGTGCCAGACTCTTAATGCTCCAACAAGGCAGTCATCGGAGGCATATCTCACCAAGAGACCTGGATTCAAGGCTGGTGGGCATCGTATGACTCACCTCTCTGGGCAGCAGAACGAAGTGAGATCATTGAGCTGCCCCTACCAGCTAAGGTTTCTGTGACTCTTTCTGTGTCACAATTTGTTCTACATCTTCTGCCATTAGGATCCCAAGAAAGATATCCATACTTACTATCCATTAAAGGAGTTGACTGCCTAAGTGATTTGCCTGCTCTCCACAGTGTGGGGAAAACCTATTAAAGACATTTTAAGACACAAGACTGTACATCAGCAGTCAGGCTCTCCTCCTTTCTTCCCCCCTCTTTCCCTCAGTCTCTGATAGAAATTGTAGATAAACTCAATCCCTGCTTGGATTTTTCATCTCAATTTCAAAAGCCCTAGAATCTGTCAGGTTTGTTCTGACACGGGATGGGACACAGAGAAGGGAAGGAAGATGCAAGAAAGTCACAAACTGCTGGCTCACTTCTCAGAAAGGGGCATTGGCAGAAGTGGTTTGGAAGCATTTGGACTCTTGAGGGTGATGATCCTGGGGACTGGGGAACCTGCTTCTTGCCTGAATCCTCCCTCACCTTCAATTCCATCACTCTCTACTGCACATCGAGAGCTTCCCATGTGCCTGTGGCCAAACATCCTTCCAAGGGGAAATGCAATTGGGTGGAAGAGTAAGCCCTGGGCCATATTCTATGCTCAGGAGAAAACTTAAATGAGTATCTTGCCTAGCAGTAGTTCTTTCTTCATTCTAATTAGTCTAGAGTAGTGGTGACAAAGCAGTGGCAAAATCTCTGGAAGACTCTCCCTGTGAGCATACTGGAGTTCCCTGAACCCCTGCGCCACATGCTCATATAGACACCTCCATCACAATCCCGGCCCTCAGGAAAGAAGTCAGTGCATAGCATCAATACCTTCAAAAGGGAAAGCTGTAACGCCTACTACTTGCTTTGGTGACAAACAAGGAAAACAAGTGTGGTTTTCAATTCCCCATGCACCAGTTAGCTTCTCAATAAGATCCGGAACACTTAAGTTCCTCCAGTATATACCAGGCATGCATTAAGAACTATTTCATTTTATCCTCTGAGAAATCCTATAAAGTTGCTATTGGTATTACATTCATTTTACACATGAGGCTTGGAGAGGCCAAACACCTAATGGAAGGTCACACAACTGGTAAATTATGGAGTTAGGATTTCCATCCAGCTCTGGATGATTCCAAAACCTTTATGTCCCCCTGTTTTATGAAAGTTGGGTGTGTGAAATCTAGAATGTTCTATCCCATGGAGAAGACATTGCACATTTCCTATTTATTTCCTTGGCTGAGTCATGATCGTGTATTGCTTCAGCTCCTCAGAATAAAGCTGGAATAAGATGTGCAAGGTAGACCAGAATCCTTCTGCATCCCACTGTGCCCCAGTGAGACCAGGAATTCTCTGCAGTTCAAATCTCAGATACAAGCTCTGAGTTGCAGGTCCCTGATTTTTTAGTTTGTTCAGAGCTAAACCTGTAGACCCAAGAACTGGGAAGGGGTAACCAACACATATCTCACATTGGTAGGTTAAGGCAACTCAGTTCCTATTCAGGAAGAACCAACATTTAATCCTCTTTTTTGAGGATAGGAATTTTCCAAGGTAAAGATAAATAGGCAAATTTTATTTGGCCCTATAATCTTGTAGGAACAGAGAGGAGGAAGGAGGTTAAGAAAGTTCATCTGGTGGGGAGTTGGATGATCCGGCTTTGCATCCCGCCTCTTACACTAGCTAGTTCCATGACCTTAAACATAACAGCAAAAATAGTGATAACAATCTCTGTTCATTGTATTCTGCATGTTGAGAATTCATAAGTGCTTTATATTTAATCTTGAAGATTTAGAACAACCCTCTACACTAGGTGTTATAAGGCCCCTTCTTAGAGATAAAGAAACTAAGGCTGTAGGAGTTGATGTAACACACTCAAGGTGCAAAGCTAGCTTGTGGCCAACCTACTAGCAGAACCTAAGTATGAATCCAGCACTTAAATTCAGGCTACTCTGTCCTTCAAAGTCTGTTCCTTATCCATAAAATTCTGACATGGGCGACAGGCTTTGAAGAGCTCTTACCTGCCTAGCTCTGGGGTCCACAGAGATCTCAATATCTAAAAAAAAGGCAAAAGCAACAACGCATTTTCAAATTCTTCCTCTCTTGTGGACTGTAAACACTAGTAAAATGAACTGAATCTGTATACTGTGACTACACCCTGCCAGAATCTGATTTATTTTTGACAAGTGGCTGTTCCTAGGAGTCTTAACTCTCAGCTGACCCTACGATGCTATGTGCCTTCAGTCTAAAAACTTCATATCATTCCAGGTTCCCCCATCCTCTCAAGAGCAGGAAAGAATCTTTGCCAGAGACGAGGGAATTTTCCTTCAGGTATCATTTCCTGCTGAGCTGCAAACACACACATCACATTTGGAGTCTAATCAGTGACCTGAGTTCTCATGGGGCCAACCCTGGGGTAGGGAGGCGTGGAAAAATAGAAGGATGAGATACTGTTTAGGTATCCCCTGATATCTCTGCTATAAAATGGATTACATGGGCAGAGCACACCAAGTTCCAGCAAGCATAACTCATGCCCAGGACAAAATGCTGTAATAATTCCCTTTGTCTTTCTTGCACCATCTTGAGTTTGGGGGACCTCTAGGTATCTGATTGCCTATAATCCTGTGTGCTCCTGATGGTGCTGGAGAAAGAGAAAAACACATACATACAGGATTTGATCTGCAAGGCCTGGCCATAATCTGAAATCAAGTCAGGGACACAATTCAGAAGTATAATTTGCTATAAAAACATCCTCAGGGGAATAACTGCTGAGTTCCCAGGAGATGAAGCAACTTGTACTTTTTATAACAGATGGGGATTCTGGGTTTTCCAGACCTCCGATTGTTCAAGACTGAGACGCAGACAATTGCTGAAGCTAATCTGGGCGAGGGAGAAGAAGACAAGCTCCTCTCCTCAGGAACGAGGTTCCTCATCCAGCCATAGTCTGGGCAGTGGGCAACTCTCCCTCATCTTCCCAAAGCCAAGTGAAATGTCCCAGGTCATGGTTAGGCTTGTCATAGGAACCCTGGACAACAAGATGTCATTGTTTTAAACCAAGATACAATAGCTTGGTTAAGTCAACAGCTCCTTACAAAAAGGCTCTGGTAGCTTTTGAACAAACACAGGAATCAAAGTCCTTTAATAGCTCTCATAAACTTGAATAATGCCACATTAATAATACGATAGTAGCATTCTGACCACAGGCAAATACAGAAGGGCTGCGGGGAAACCTGACCAACACTATCAGGAATGGACCCCTTGGAGATGCCCTTCCTGTAGTTCCTGTGTGCCCCTGTGCTCTGATTTTCAGTCCACTTGATCCTTTGTGAAGGAAATAGGATGTTGGAACAGCAATTTTCAATATCCAGATTCCAGACATATCAGCCTGCTACAGACAGAACTCAAATCCAAGGCATTCCTGGAATCCCCATGTTAATTACCACATTATCAAGTCCTGGAAGGACTGTGAACTATTGTAGAAGGACTCTGAGTAACTCGATTCCCCTAATGAACTCCAGCCACCCAGACAATGGAATGAACAGCCTGTAGCCAGTCTGGGCTGCTGCCTCTTACCCCTGCAGTCTCAGAGCCTTGGCCTCTCCAGGGTTTGGCACGTGGCCTGTCCTTTCCCACTGTCAGCCTCCTTGGCGCTGCCTGGCAGCCTTCCTCTTCCACGTGGACCGCCCAGAGCCTTGCCCCATCCCTTTCCTTGACCCAGCTGCTGGCACTGATGCTACAGTGTCTGCTGGTTCATCACCTCTGCTGCCTTCTATCCTGTGTGTTCTGCATCATTTCGCCTGGGTTACCAGCTATGGCCCTGGGCTTCTCAACTATGGCTGTTTTCTGGGGGTAAACAGCCATGCCTGCCTGGCCTGTTATGCCATAGATGAGGCCATCTGGTGTTGTCATGCTCACTGCTGCCAGGAATACTTGGACCACTGCTTTGAAGCATCTTCAGCCTAAACCCTTGGGGTCAGTACTTCTTAAACTTCTTGTGCATATGGAGCACCTGAGGGTGTTGTTAAAATGCAGATTCTGCTTCAGTGGATCTGGAGTAGGGCTTGAGATCCTGCATTTCTCATAACTTTCCAGGGGACTGCAATTCTGCTGGTTCAGGACCACATACAAGCAGCAAGGCTCTAGAAGAAGAACTCTGTCCTATTCACCTTTGCATTCTTGAAATGTCAATCTTATTATCACTGCCACCCCTTGATGAGGCACTTCTACATATGTCGCAGTGGACATACAATGATGATCATGACCTCAAAGCACATAGACTGGGGCAGGGTTTCTTAACCCTTTTTTAGTCACATTTTGGGCTAATCATAGTTGTGATAAGGCTGTCCTGTGAATTATCAGATGTTTAGCAGCATCCCTGTTCTCTACCCACTAAATATCAGTAGCATCTCCCCAGTTGTGGCAATAAAAATGTCTCCAGGCATGGCAAATGTCCCCTGGTGGGGGCAAAACTGCCCCTTATTGAGAATCACTGGTCTAGTAGAGAGACAGATATGCAAATAAAGAACTGAAATACAGATCAAATTACAGAGCTGAGTGCACACTGCTCAGGAAAATGGATCACTGACATTTTGAAGCATGTGATGAACCTTTGGCACCTAGTAAGTGCTCAAGAAAATGTGTTAGATAAAAAAATGAACTGCCAATGTCCTTGCGTTCCCTGGCAACTAAAACAATTTATCCTTTTGACCTCTGCAGGGAAATGATCCTTGCACATTGCAAAGATAAACATCTAACTACAACTGAGCGACTAACACTTACTTCCTTACTTCACTGACATAATGAATTTCCATGGATGTATCTACCAGGTGCATGGTGGAGGAAAAAAGAAAGCTTATCTTTCAGAACAGTTCAGATGGAGTACAGATTTCTAAGAAAGTGAGGCTCTTAAAGTAATAAATTACAGTTTTTAATTAGGAAGTTTGTACTGTTTTTTTGACATTCTATGAACCCTTATATTAGAAAATAACAGGAAAGAGTGTGGACCTATAACTCTGTAAATGAATTCGAACAGAATGGTGCATTTTGTAGCTTGGCTCAACTTAATGCACGCTCTCAAACAGCTGTGTTTTTTTTCCCTCCAGGTTTTGTGAGGATGAATGCATTTCTAAGGCCCCGTCTATTCTGAGATGCTTATGCTTCTACACAAATGCATCTGACATCTGACCATGCATAAATAGGATGGCAAGCCAGCAAGCATAGACTGGGGAACCCAAGTAAGAGGGATATCAGGGAGAGTCCACCTTTCTGGGATAGAGGAGATGAGGAGGAGAGCTACAGAGTGGCAGTCTTGGTGTCCAATGGTAGAGCTATGTTAAATATTGTCAGCATTTGGGCTCATATAATGAGGTCCCCATTGAAGAAGTTTAGATTGTATTCTGATATGGCTCTGGGGTCACACAGAGTTGGACACGACTGAAGCGACTTAGCAGCAGCAGCAGCAGCAGCATGGAGGCAGGAATAGAGAAGAGTATGAGTGTGAAGTAAAACAATAAGTCTGTGGCAGGAGACTCCAGAGGCACAAGGGCATTTGAGGACATGTAAAAAGAAGAATGGAGTAGAGGGGGTACGTAGCATGGAACTCTTTCATGCAAACTTTTAGACATGAACTTGGGAGATGTTTTATCCCTTAACATTGTGCAAACGGAAGCCAAGAATAGGCCCACAGGGGAAGTTCTTGGAAATATATATTGATTGGACTGGAATACCCAGAGTTGCCAAAGGAAAGTGTGACACTCAGTCCCATTGCCAAAGTCTGTAAGCCTTTGCCCAAATAATGGCAAACCTTTCCTTTCAGAATACAGTTTCTTAATTTAAGCCTCAATGTCTGTTCCCGCACAGAAGTGGAAATCAGCAGATGTGAAGTCGAAGCCAGGCCCCATGGCTGGTTGGCTATGTGAAACATTTAGGTTCCAATTTTCCTATCCAGAGAATGGGGAAGCTAATACTTTCCATTAATCTATACTGAAGAAATATTGTGATGAGTCAGAAGACAAATCTCTGATTTTCTTTTTAATAAAGACTGTTTCCACATTGACTGCAGTAAAGGCTTGTTTAGTCCATAAATCAAAACAATCCTGACATAAAGAATTCAAACAAAGAAAACCAAAACTCCTTTAAGAACACTCCTTTTTTGGTTTTAATATTAGAAATTGCCTAAAAGTGTACAGTCTCTGGTTAGATTTCTTAGCGTAGGAAGCCAAGGCTCCTGGTTACCGGAAGTGTCTAGTTATTAACACACTTTGTTCACATAAAGTAAACAAATCCACAAATGTCAATTCAGGAGTGTCTCATGTTTTACTGAGTTTGTACCTTTCAGTGGCGTGAGATATCAGCAAAGCCTCTGGAACCATCCAGAAAGGATGATGGACAATTTGCACTGCAGTCTTGGTTGTAATAATGTAACATCCTAAGCACCCAACTCTAAAGACAGTAGTCAGTTCTGGGTAATTAAGAACAAAACAAACAAACAAACAAAAAAAAGATTCAGAAAAAGAAATAATAAAATGAATTAAAATAATACAAATCAAAACAAACACTATTCAAGAGAGTTTCTTTTCTCATGCCTAAGAAAATCATTTGGACCCAATATATGAACTAATAAAGCATGGAGTGGTTCTTCTATGGGCATCTGCCTTGTGCTAGTTCCTAAGTAGAAACTGCTCCATGATTTGCTGCAGTGACAATAAATTGTAATAATTATTCATTATTAATCAATCTTCGTATGGTGAAAGGAACAAGAATTAAGTGGAACAATAGGAATCTAATAGCATGACAGCACAGCCATTGTATGGAATCACCCAACTAAAGCTTCAATAGCTGGACTGTCAATCAATCAATACTTTCTTGGATCATCCTAGACAAGTCTAGACCTCATCTGGTTTTTACTTCTGCAGAACAACAAGACTAAACTAGACATCTTTCAGATCTGCCGTGGAGAGACAGAGAGGGTCTGGTGGGAGAGTCACAGGATAATTTTGATGCCACATGTGATGGAAAGTAATCAGTGACTCTTTGGTTTGAGGGAACCTGGAGCATTTCTGCTGAGCAGAGAATAGGAAGAACTCGGGAAGTGATGGTGTAAGCCTCTAGGACTTCTGGGAATCGTGGCTAATATCCTAGTGATGAACTTCACTCAGGAAGCAGAAGGAATTTCTCTGTTGGGAAAAAAAATCAAAATGGAATAAAAACAAACCCCCAAAGGTGTGTTGGGCTCCAAATTCTTTCCAATAGTAGTTCAGGCCTGCAGGGGAGGAGAGAGCCAGGTAGATGCCATGGAGATCAGACACCTGGCTGATTAGCTCCACAGGGAATGCTGACAGGGCAAAGCTTTGTCATCCCATCTCTTTGAAAATACATCTTCTCTGGGGGCCTTTAAAAATAGGACAGGCTCTCAGCAGGTAAGATGATGGGGTAGAAACCTGCCTGGGGGAAGTGAATAGGAAAATATATTCCCCCAAATATTTGGGGCACTGGGTCCTGTGGGCAGTTGGACTCCAAAGCTAATTGGAGACACTGAGATGCTCTTTATGCAACCTAAAACTCCTACTAAACACAGTGAGATATCAAGTTGAATCAATTATTTTGTAGGAGAAAAAAAACCTCTGATTGTAAAATGCAACTTGTTTTTGTTACTGCTGATGTTTCATTTTTAAAAAACTGAATTTAGCTTTTGAGGGAACAGATACCAAAGTGACAGTGCTTCAGGCAAAAAATCTCACTTCTTCCCTATTTACCTTCTTAGTCAAGGTGTGTTTTTAATGACAAGAACTACATTCTCCATGCAGGAGTAAAAAGTTTATGGATATTTCCTGCAACTTCTGCTGCTCTCTGCAGTGATCAAGGGAAACTCCTCTCTAGGGAGGCCTTCCGGCTCTGGGAGGCACACAGAGGAAAAAGTGCCTGTGGTTTTGGCTGTACTTCACATGATCCCAATCATCCCCCTGAAATGGGTTATTGAAATATTCCCAAATGTCTAAGCAATTCATATTGTGTAAGTAAATGGTTATCTGAATATTTTACTTAGTAAACAAATGGTTTTGAGATGTAATTTACATACCATCAAATCCACCCTATTGAAGTGTCTAATTCAGTGGCTTCCAGAATATTCACAAGGTTGTGCAATCATCATCACTCTCTAATTCTAGCATATTTCAATCACCTAAAGTATATGTATACCTATGGATGATTCATGTTGAGGTTTGACAGAAAACAACAAAGTTCTATAAAGCAATTATCCTTCAATTAAAAAAGAAATAAATTAAAAAAAGAAGAAGAAACCTTGTACCAGTTACGAGTCTCTTCCATTTCCCGCTTCTCCAGCCCCTGCCAGTCATTAATCTACCTTTTCTCTATATATATCCTGGATATTTCACATACATGGAGTCATACAAGATGTGGTCTTTTGTGGCTGGATTTTTTCACTTAGCATTCTGTTTTTAAGTTCATGTCACAGCATGTGTCAGCACTATTTTTTAAGCAATTTCAAAGACAAAGCAGCTAAGTATTAAAGTTCTCCTCTTCTTCAGATGTAGAGAGCTGGAGAAGGCTTAACCCTCATAACCATAATCTCATAACTCTGGATGTCATGGTCCCAGGCAACATGGTTATAGTACAGGCCAAGGTTTACCAGGACCAAATAGAGTTGAACTAACCCAAAGGGGCAGAGCAGATTTCATAGAACATAAGCAAGAGATAGGACATAACTAGAGAAAGAGGAAAGATAGTACAATATAAAGGAGGCCAAGGAGTGCAGTTAAGATCTGAATACATGGTGGGAGGCCAAATAAGAGAGAAGGAGCCATGGGTGGGATGAGGCCAGTGGCTAGGGGATGTGGGCCAAGCAGCCAGGGATATGTAGTATCTGGGTCTGTAGTACACACCCTGACTTAGGGCATGGACTCCAGAGTTCTCTGTCACAGAACTATGGAATACTAGCACTGGAGGAAAACTTAAGAGCTGTCTTTTTCAGCGCCATCATTTTAAAAATGAACGACCTGAATCCTGGAGAGGTAAGAGACTTCCTCAAGCTCACAAACCAGAACCACTGTCTCTCCTTAGCCTCCCTCCTCTCAGTAGGATATATTTTCTACAATAGCTCACTGCCACAGTTCCAATAGTGGAATTTAGTCATACGCTGGTATCAGTTTAGTAGGCATATATTCACACACCATCATGCTAAATAAGAGCAAGTTGAAGGTCTTAAGATATATTTACACTAGCTTAAAAAATTTACTATGCTTTCACCTAAACTTTAAAGGGTAATTCTTGAAATATACAGGGTTTCTTTATATTTTGAATGCAGAGTTCCAAAGAATAGCAAGGAGAGATAAGACAGCCTTGCTCAATGATCAATGCAAAAAAAATAGAGGAAAACAATAGAATGGGAAAGACTAGAGATCTCTTCAAGAAAATTAGAGATACTAAGGGAACATTTCATGCAAAGATGGGTGCAAAAAGGACAGAAATGGTATGGACCTAACAGAAGCTGAAGATATTAAGAAGAGGTGGCAAGAATACACAGAAGAACTGTACAAAAAAGATCTTCACGACCCAGATAATCACGATGGTGTGATCACTGACCTGGAGCCAGACATCCGAGAATGTGAAGTCAAGTGGGCCTTAGGAACCATCTCTACGAACAAAGCTAGTGGAGGTGATGGAATTCCAGTTGAGCTATTTCAAATCCTGAAAGATGACTCTGTTAAAGTGCTACACTCAATATGCCAGCAAACTTGGAAAATTCAGCAGTGGCCACAGGACTGGAAAAGGTCAGTTTTCATTCCAATCCCATAGAAAGGCAATGCCAAAGAATGCTCAAACTACTGCACAATTGCACTCATCTCACATGCTAGTAAAGTAATGCTCAAAATTCTCCAAGTCAGGCTTCAGCAATAGGTGAACCGTGAACTTCCAGATGTTCAAGCTGGTTGTAGAAAAGGCAGAGGAACCAGAGATCAAATTGCCAACATCCACTGGATCATGGAAAAAGCAAGAGAGTTCCAGAAAAACATCTATTTCTGCTTTATTGACTATGCCAAAGTCTTTGACTGTGTGGATCACAACAAACTGTGGAAAATTCTGAAAGAGATGGGAATACCAGACCACCTGACCTGCCTCTTGAGAAACCTGTAATGCAGGTCAGGAAGCAACAGTTAGAACTGGACATGGAACAACAGACTGGTTCCAAATAGGAAAAGGAGTACGTCAAGGCTGTATATTGTCACCCTGCTTATTTAACTTATATGCAGAGTACATCATGAGAAACACTGGGCTGGAGGAAGCACAAGCTGGAATCAAGATTGCTGAAGAAATATCAATAACCTCAGATATGCAGATGACACCACCCTTATGGCGAAAAGTGAAGAGGAACTAAAAAGCCTCTTGATGAAACTGAAAGTGCAAAGTGAAAAAGTTGGCTTAAAGCTCAACATTCAGAAAACTAAGATCATGACATCTGGTCCCATCACTTCATAGGAAATAGGAAAACAGTGGAAACAGTGGCTGACTTTATTTTTCTGGGCTCCAAAATCACTGCAGATGGTGACTGTAGCCATGAAATTAAAAGATGCTTACTCCTTGGAAGGAAAGTTATGACCAACCTAGATAGCATGTTCAAAAGCAGAGACATTACTTTGCCAACAAAGGTTCGTCTAGTCAAGGCTATGGTTTTTCCAGTAGTCATGGATGTGACAGTTGGACTGTTGAAGAAAGCTGAGCACTGAAGAATTGATGCTTTTGAACTGTGGTATTGGAGAAGACTCTTGAGAGTCCCTTGGACTGCAAGAAGATCCAACCAGTCCATCCTAAAGGAGATCAGTCCTGGGTTTTCATTGGAAGGAATGATGCTAAAGCTCAAACTCCAGTACTTTGGCCACCTGATGTGAAGAGCTGACTTATTTGAAAAGACCTTGATGCTGGGAAAGATTGAGGTCAGGAGGAGAAGTGGACAACAGAGAATGAGATGGCTGGATGGCATCACAGACTCGATGGACATGAGTTTGGGTGAACTCCTGGAGTTGGTGATGGACAGGGAGGCCTGGCGTGCTGTGGTTTACGGGGTCGCAAAGAGTTGGACACAACTGAGTGACTGGACTGAACTGAACCTTTATATTTTAAATAAATTTCATAAATTAGTATCAGTCTGTAGGTTGAGAAACTGAAAGAAATGAATGATGTTCCCTAAGAAGTCAACCAATGGGAAAGACCTAATTCTGTACTGTGATTAATACAATGATGCCCAGAATATGCACATAAATATCATGTAAGGACCACTATAGAGTGCTCAGTGTTTAGCAATATTATGAAATTTACAGTTCAAGAGGTAGAATTCCAAAAGCACTTTGCCATTTAAAATCCAGAACTGCAGATTTTTAATGAATTTCTGCTAAAATCATGCTACAGAGGAAATCTTCGATCCTTCAGAAAAGTAAAAAGGAAATTCAAAATAAACATACCTTCACAGCTTTGAGATCGCTTAAAATTATTCTGTGTATTTATAAAATGAGACAATTGAAAGCATTAAGATGGTGGTATAGATGTATACTTATTGACACAGAGAGCTTGATAACTTATTGTTGAAAGACAAATGGTTATAGAAAAATATTTAAAATGTAATCTCTGTATATTACACACACACACACACACACACACACAGGAGACATCTGGAAAGACATCCATAAAGTAATGAGAATTATATCTCCAAATAGTAGAATTATAAGAGGATTTAAGTTTTTGTTTTATTTTTTTTGTTATCTTTATCTCCTATTTTTTTCTAAAATGAACACAGATTACTTATATAATTAAAATGTTAAAAATAGACTTTGTTTTGAATACTGTGATTGCAAAACAGGTTTCTTATTATTTTTTCTTACAAAAATATCTTTTAGAATCTACAACAAAAATAAAACCAAGGTGCCTTTACCATCTTCAGAAGCTCAAAAAGTGTTCAATTTTTCTGCATCAAATATGAATCAATAAATACAAAGGGAAGCCTGTGAAAGGGAACAGATGCATGGGGTCATGACCTATCTCTTCTCTTCTTTGCTTCTAGTCCCTTCTCTCTCAAAGAGATATAGCTCCTTTTCACTCCTTTTGATTTCTTAAATCAGGATGCTCTGTCTAGGCTAAGCATAGAAATCATGGTTTAGAATTTACCTTCAGACCATCTGCCATCTACTTTGTATCTGAAACATGCAAGTCACCCCTGCCTTGTTGCAAAGTGTACAGAAGCATCACTTCAGGGGCACATTTACGGAGTTTGTTTCTACCCACTTTTATCTCCTATTAATAGGGCACTTTGAATCACTCCATTTGCTTATTCATAAGGTTGAAAGCTACAAGTGTAGATCATATTTACTTTACAAGGGATCAAATGCCCAAAGTCATCATAATGAACAATAATGACAGGTACCATTTTTACCATAGAAAGATTCTCCTTAAGTATCCTGCAAATTTCACAAGTATTTTAAAGAATGGACTCCTAATTCCAAAACCAGTAGACTACATTCATTAAAAAATACAAGACATGGGATACCAAGCTGATCCCATAAATACAACTGAAGCTCTTACCCTTAGGTTTGGGATTGTGGCTTGTTAGATATAGTATTAGACTTTATCATTTGTGGCAAGTATAGGTTAGTTTTTTATCTTATAATTTTTCACAATTAATCTCATATTCTCAAGGTCTATTGTTCCAATTTTGAGGTACCATTAACATACAACAAACTGAACATATTTAAAGTGCATTTGATATTTTTGATGGTATTGGTTTTCTAATGTTAATTTGCATTTACTGTATATAGAAATACAATTAATTTCTGCATATTGATCTCATACTCTGCAAACTTTCAAAATTCCTTTACTAGTTTTAGGAGTTCTACTTTTGTAGATTCCATTGGATTTTCAATATAGACAAACACATTGTCTGTGAATACAGGCTTTTCCTTCTGCTTTTCCAATCTGGATGCCTTTTGTTTCCTTCCTTTACTTCGTTGGCTAGAATTTCCAGGATAACATTAAACAACATTAGTGAAATCAGATATCCTTGCCTTGTTCCAAATCTTAGGGAAAAAGCATTCAGTCTTTCACTGTTAAGCGGGATGTGAGTTTTAAGTTTCCCATCAATTTCCTTTATTAGGCTGAAGACCTTTCCTTTTATTTCTATTTTTTTGGAAAGTTTTTATTAGGAACGGATGTTGGATTTAGTCATTGCTTTTCCACACCTATTGAGATGATCATATGACTTTTCCTTTTTCAGTCTGTTAATATAATGCTCATCAGCTTAATAATATGATTCACATTTCATTATTTTTACTATTTTAAATTCCCAAACAAACCAATTTTGAATAAGCAGAAGGTTGGTCAAGGTTGCTGCCTTAATGCCACTGACTTGGACTGAGTGAGATAGATAAATAACTATTTTCTTTCCTAAGAACACTCCTGTGAATTTCAATGGTCTAAATCTGTTTCAACTGGCCTTCTGTCTACAATTTGCAAGATGCAATTGTGTTGGTTCTGAACTAGTTTTAGGAAAGGGAAAAAGCACTGTGAATTTTAATGCTGATATGCAGCTTTAAATGTGGCCCTAAATCATGATCTCTAACTGAAGAACTGGTCTGAACAAATAAAGACAAATAAAAATGGATCCTGTGTCTTTAATGGCACTCTTTTATGCAAAATGAAACTTTTGGAACACTTATCTTTTCATGAAGTTGGAGTACCAGTCATATTAGAAACTATTTTCCAGTAATGGGGTCCCAGAGATATGAATTTATCTAAATTTCACCTTAATTCTATGTACCTTTTGGCACATGGTTATACTCCATTAACAAAAGTGAAGAAACACTCAAAAGCTTCTTTCAATTGAGAATGTTTCTATCAAGAAATGAACCTGGACATGCAACCAAGACAAGTAATTGCAGTGATCTCAGGCCAATTTAAATTGTATATTATAAACCTTCTATGTAGAAAAAATTTATAGGTTTTGTATTTGAAAGCTTCATGGAAAAAATATCATATGAAAGTCTTTTGTTCCCTAAGCAGGATCTGAGTTTCCATCGTAAAGAAAACCTCTCTAGAACTCCTTGACATGGTATGCATGATGAAAATAGACATGTTGGTTTGTGCTGATCATGGTCAATAAAAACATATTTGGTCTATGAGCCAGGATCCATTCAGACTGGCACGATTCTGAACTAGACTGGATTTTCTTCTGTAGTTCAAAGGCATAAGGAAACTGAGAAGTAAGTAGACTTGCCACTTAAGCACTGGGGGAGAAAAAGCAATTTACTAAAAGAAACACCACTTGAATAAGTTTAGATACCTCCACAAAGCAATGCATTCACTTCATTGGAAAAAACCAAGAGACATTCAAAGAGCTTAAGGGATTAGAGGAATTTTTCCTATTAATTTGAGTGTTGTGTATGAATTTGGAATTTGCTTAAATACTAATAAATAAGTCTTGTATAAAAAGTCTGCTTCACTCATTATAGATACTAAAATTAGGAACATATTTTCTTTGTTTAAGCATGATAAAAATTTAGCCGAGATCATGAACTTTCACACCAAAATTATTCCATTCTCAAAGTTTATTTCTTTTTTAAAACAGCTATAAGCATGAATGCAAGAATATCAGCTTGTAGAAAAAATTTCTCTACCATGTCCGAAGACTAAATAGAACTTCTAAGTCGATCCATAGCAAAAAGTCTAAATTGGTACGTAAGTCATATGAGAATTACAAATAATAATATAATAGTAATATCCACAATATGCAATATAAAGTAAAAGTTCCAGCACACAGAAATGAAGTATCTATGAATCTCAGATTGTACTTTTATATAATTATAGAGGCCAACATTTTACCCAAGTGATCAATTCATAAAAAGTTGTATTTGATAAAATTACCAGTTGAACTGGTAATTTCATAAACATAATTGGCTATTGGTGATACAGTGACCAAGGCTGACAGAGAGTCCATGGATGTCAGTGAAATATACTGCAATCAAAATTGTTAATAATACTGAGAGAGTGGCACTGACACATATTCCTTACCATGTGTAAAACAGTTAGTGGGAAGCTTCTATATAGCACAGGGAGCTCAGTTTGGTGCTCTGGGATGGCCTAGATGGGTGGGATTGGGGTCGGGGGAGGCTCACGAGGGAGGGGATATATATATACACACAAACACACACATATAGCTGATTCATGTTGTTGTACAGTAGAAACTAACACATCAGTGTAAAGCAACCATACTCCAATTTAATAAACAACTGATAATAATGTAATTACTACAAGGGCCAAACAAAATGATTCTGAAGTCAACATACAAGTACAGATTAATGGAAAGAGGAGATACAGCTCATCAAGTCAACTTATTTCATTCAGTTTTTGTGGGGGCTGGGCGGGGGAGTATGTTTTCCTTTAGTTTGGTGCAGAAGCTTTAGAACGTGAATACTCCCATATACTATTCCTAAACCACTGTGAACATCAGTGAGTTTAGTCAATCTGAACATAAATGCAGAGTTAAGGAAAAAGTGGATATTCCATAAACACTCTTATGTACAAATTTAAAATAAATTAATTTTGTTTTTTAAAATAAATTTAGAAAACAAAAAACTAGACAACCTTGTCAGAAATATTAGAGAGGAAAAACCTGGTGAATAGGATCAGTATGGTCTCCTAAGGACTGGATTATTGATTTCGCAGAATCTGCTCCCAGCATCTTTAAATATATTTATGAATGAAATGCACTGGGTTGAGCAGGTGCCTTTGTAATTCCAATACCAGTTACCCTTGAGGGCCTCAGGGATTTCCATTTAACAGCTGAGGTTTCAAAACTTTCCAAATTTGAGATTACTGACTTCTGATTCCACCTTGTCCCCTCACCAGTCATGATTTGAATAAGGTTTTGGGATATTTAATAATAATAGGGTTTTCTGGTTTTTATATCCCAATTTCATGAAAAATCTGATAACTCTGTTTAAGATAGTTTACTGAAAAAGAAGGATATAAATGTGCAGAAAGGTAACAGAACTGGAGTGTGAAAAAATGACGCTGTAATCCCAGTGACAACAACAACAAATTCTCAGGATACCATTTGTTGGCATATGAGATTCTCTGCTAAGTGGTTCCATCTGTTGTACACACAAGGCCTGTGTGTCAAGTCACATTCTAATGGATCGTTTGCACCTTAAAATAAAACCTTCACCAATGCAAAGATTGTGGCAATAGGAAAGGGAACATGTGCCAGAGCTAGAAATAGACACACAAACGAAGCAGTCCCTATGCTTCAAGGTCTCTCATTTGACTGGTCAGCGAGACACATTATCGGTGCAAATTTATGAAGTGGGAACTCTCAAGGGAGAGTCAGGAGAAGGTTTCACCGAGAGTAGCACTGAAGTGGTCCCTGGAAAAATGAAAAGGGGCTTGCCAGGCAGATCATCAGAAGTCATTGATATTTGACTTTAAGATACATTTTGTAAAACAAGGGACACATACAGACTGAAAGTGAATGGCCAGAAAAAGATATTTCACGCAAATGGAGACCAAAAGAAAGCAGGAGTAGCAATACTCATATCAGATAAAATAGACTTTAAAATAAAGGCCATGAAAAGAGACAAAGAAGGACACTACATAAGGATCAAAGGATCAATCCAAGAAGAAGATATAACAGTTATAAATATATATGCACCCAACATAGCAGCACTGCAATATGTAAGGCAAATGCTAACATGTATGAAAGGGGAAATTAACAGTAACACAATAATAGTGGGAGACTTTAATACCCCACGCACACCTATGGATATATCAACTAAGAAAATTAGCAAGGAAACACACTTTAAATGATACAATGGACCAGTTAGACCTAATTGAAATCTATAGGGCATTTCACCCCAAAACAATGAATTTCACCTTCTTCTCAAGTGCACACGGAATCTTCTCCAGGATAGATCACATCCTGGGCCATAAATCTAGCCTTGGTAAATTCAAAAAAAATTGAAATCATTCCAAGCATCTTTTCTGATCACAATGCAGTAAGATTAGATGTCAACTACAGGAAAAAACTATTAAAAATACAAACATATGGAGGCTAAACAACATACTTCTGAATACCAACAAATCACAGAAGAAATCAAAAAAGAAATCTAAATATGCATAGAAACAAATGAAAATGAAAACACAACAACCCAAAACCTATGGGATTCAGCAAAAGCAGTGCTAAGGGGAAGGTTCATAGCAATACAAGCTTACCTCAAGAAACAAGATAAAAATCAAATAAACAACCTAACTCTACACCGAAAGCAACTAGAAAAAGAAGAAATGAAGAACCCCAGGGTTAGTAGAAGAAAAGAAATCATAAAAATTAGGACAGAAATAAATGAAAAAGAAACCAAGGAGACCACAGCAAAAATCAACAAAGCTAAAAGCTGGTTCTTTGAGAAAATAAATAAAATAGACAAACCATTAGCCAGATTCATCAAGAAACAGAAGAATCAAATCAACAAAATTATAAATGAAAATGGAGAAATCACAACAGACAACGCAGAAATACAAAGGACCATAAGAGACTACTATCAGCAACTATATGCCAATAAAGTGGACAGCTTGGAAGAAATGGACAAATTCTTAGAAAAGTATAACTTTCTAAAACTGAACCAGGAAGAAATAGAAAATCTTAACAGACCCATCACAAGCATGGAAATTGAAACTGTAATCAGAAATCTTCCAGCAAATAAAAGCCCAGGACCAGGTGGCTTCACAGCTGAATTCTACCAAAACTTTAGAGAAGAGATAACACCTATCCTACTCAAACTCTTCCAGAAAATTGCAGAGGAGGGTAAACCTCCAAACTTATTGTATTAGGCCACCATCACCCTAATACCAAAACCAGACAAATTTGCCACAAAAAAAAGAAAACTACAGGCCAATATCACTGATGAACATAGATGCAAAAATCCTTAACAAAATTCAAGCAATCAGAATCCAACAACATACTAAAAAGATCATACATCATGACCAAGTGGGCTTTAACCCAGGGATGCAAGGATAAGAATCCTGTGAATAATATCCACAAATCAATCAATGCGATACACCACATTAACAAATTGAAAGATAAAAGCCACATGATTATCTCAATAGATGCAGAGAAAGCCTTTGACAAAATTCAACATCCATTTATGATAAAAACCCTCCAGAAAGCAGGAATAGAAGGAACATACCTCAACATAATAAAAGCCATATGTGATAAACCCATAGCAAACATTATCCTCAATGGTGAAATATTGAAAGCATTTCCCCTAAAGTCAGGAACAAGACAAGGGTGCCCACTCTCACCACTACTATTCAACATAGTTTTGGAAGTTTTAGCCACACCAATCAGAGAAGAAAAAGAAATAAAAGGAATCCAGATTGGAAAAGAAGTAAAACTCTGTTTGCAGACAACATGATCCTCTACATAGAAAACCCTTAAGACTCACTAGAGTTAATCAGTGAATATAGTAAAGTTGCAGGATATAAAATCAACACACAGAAATCCCTTGCATTCCTATACACTAACAATGAGAAAACAGAAAGAGAAATTAAGGAAACAATTCCATTCACCATTGCAACTAAAAGAATAAAATACTTAGGAATAAATCTACCTAAAGAAACAAAAGACCTATATATAGAAAACTATAAAACACTGGTGAAAGAAATAAAAAATGACACAATTAGTTGGAAAAATATCATTTTCATGGATTGGAAGAATCAATATAGTGAAAAGGAGTATGTTACCCAAAGCAATCTATAGATTCAATGCAATCCCTATCAAGCTATCAAAGGTATTTTTCAGAGAACTAGAACAAATAATTTCACGATTTGTATGGAAATACAAAAAACCTCAAATAGCCAAATCAATCTTGAGAAAGAAGAATGGAACTGGAGGAATCAACCTGCCTGACCTCAGACTGTACTACAAATCTACAGTCATCAAGACATTATGGTACTGGCACAAAGATAGAAATATAGATCAATGGAACAAAATAGAAAGCCCAGAGATAAATCCACGCACCTATGGACACCTTATCTTTGACAAAGGAGGCAAGAATATACAATAGAGAAAACACAGTCTCTTTAACAAGTGGTGCTGGGAAAACTGGTCAACCACTTGGAAGAGAATGAAACTAGAATACTTTCTAATACCATACACCAAAATAAACTCAAAATGGATTAACGATCTCAACGTAAGACCAGAAACTATAAAACTCCTAGAGGAAAATAGAGGCAAACCACTCTCTGACATAAATCACAGCAGGATCCTTTATGACCCACCTCCCAGAATACTGGAAATAAAAGCAAAAATAAACAAATGGGACCTAATTAAAATTAAAAGCTTCTGCACTGCAAAGGAAACTATAAGCAATGTGAAAAGACAGCCTTCAGAATGGGAGAAAATAATAGCAAATGAAGCAACTGACAAACAACTAATCTCAAAAATATACAAGCAACTCCTACAGCTCAATTCCAGAAAAATAAATGACCCAATCAAAACATGGGCCAAAGAACTAAATAGACATTTCTCCAAAGAAGACATACAGATGGCTAACAAACACATGAAAAGATGCTCAACATCACTCATTATCAGAGAAATGCAAATCAAAACCATGATGAGTTACCATTTCACGCCAGTCAGAATGGCTGCGATCCAAAAGTCTACAAGCAATAAATGCTGGAGAGGGTGTGGAGAAAAGGGAACCCTCTTATGCTGTTGGTGGGAATGCAAACTAGTACAGCCACTATGGAGAACAGTGTGGAGATTCCTTAAAAAACTGGAAATAGAACTGCCATACGACCCAGTAATCCCACTGCTGGGCATACACACTGAGGAAACCAGAACTGAAAGAGATGCGTGTACCCCAATGTTCATTGCAGCACTGTTTATAATAGCCAGGACATGGAAGCAACCTAGATGTCCATCAGCAGATGAATGGATAAGAAAGCAGTGGTACATATACACAATGGAGTATTACTCAGCCATTAAAAAGAATACATTTGAATCAGTTCTAATGAGGAGGATGAAACTGGAGCTGATTATACAGAGTGAAGTAAGCCAGAAAGAAAAACACCAATACAGTATACTAACGCATATATATGGAATTTAGAAAGATGGTAATGATAACCCTGTATGAGAGACAGCAAAAGAGACAGAGATGTATAGAACAGTCTTTTGGACTCTATGGGAGAGGGAGAGGGTGGGATGATTTGAGAGAATGGCATTGAAACATGTAAAATATCATATGTGAAACGAATTGCCAGTCCAGGTTTGATGCATGATACAGGATGCTCGGGGCTGGTGCACTGGGATGACCTAGAGGGATGGGATGGGGAGGGAGGTGGGAGGGGGCCTCAGGATGGGGAGCATGTGTATACCTGTGGCGGATTCATGTTGATATATGGCAAAACCAATACAATATTGTAAAGTAATTATCCTCCAATTAAAATTAATAAATTTATATTAAAAAATTAAAAAGCATATTTCAAGTGAAAAAAAATAAACATCAACGGCTACATTAAAAAAAAAAAAGAAAAAGAAGCAAGGCTTCAGAATGACCAGGTGGTCTTATGAGACACAGACTACAGGGCTCCAGTTCCTGATTCAATAGGTCTGGAATGGGGTTGGGAATTTCTAACCCTTTCTAACAAGTTCACCTGATTGGAAGATAATTCATAAGAGGAAAACTACTACAAAATGAACACAGGAATACATAAGACCAATGTACATAAGACCTTCCTGCAGACTTTGCCTTCTAGAATTCATATGCAACCCTCCTCACTCTGCTTCTTTTCACGTCTGCTCTGAACATATTTTCAAATAGATATGTTGTTTCACATGCAGGGGCCCCTACACAACTACATCCAAAGCACTTCCCAGACCTACTTTGTGTTTTCATATATTACCTACTACTAGTCCAGCATCTCAGAGTGGCCAACATCTAATTTCAGTCTCATTAGGATCAGAAAAAACAACCAGGTTTCAGGGCACTTGCTATCCCTAAAACTCTCTATAGCTCTATTACCCTGCCTTATGTTGTTACTTTCTAAGTTATTTATTTACACTTCCTTCCACTCAAATATAATCTCCGTGAGGACAGAGAACTTGTTTACTTTGTTCACTGGCTTGCAGTGTATGTCCAAAATTTTTCTTAAACTAATAACACTTATTTTAGTAGTATCAATAACACTGAATGTGAATTCTTCCAGAATTAAGTTTGTAAGTTATTTAGAAATTCAGCTTCTCTGAAGACATCTTTGGCAGAGACAAGGTTAATGCTCCCTTATTCAAGCAGAGATACCATTTTCTAACTTCTCTTGTTCAATTTCTTTCTGATATTTACTCCAGGCTGGAGACAGACAATATCCATCACTTCTCAGATTGAGAGAAGGCAGTGGTAATAAACTAAGCTACCTACATCATGAAATCGTACTGACTTTATGACTCATATTTTTCTGAGTTAGGGAAAATAGCTGTTTGGGTTTAGACTAGAGTAGAATTCTGACTCATGTCAACAAATCACTGGCAAACTAGACACTGATAAAAGACTGAAGGCAAATTTTATTAGTGAAAACCTTCAATAACTCTACACAGCTATTGGTTAATTATGAGTTGACTCAATGTCCTTTAAAACAAAAACACACACAGCTATACGACAACAATTAAAAATAATAATTTGAAAGATACGCTTACCAAAAATATTATTCTGCATTGGGATTTTTTAAACGACAGAGACTACTGAAAAAATCAATCATGCTCCATTTGTAATTTGAATCCAGAATTCCTCAAACCCTGCTAAGTCTATTACCTTAAGTGGCTTTCTCAAACAGAACTATTTTTAATCTGAAAATCATGGTGGCAAGTAAAGTAGACATTAAATTGTAATATTTCCTCAATATTTCATAGGTGTGTTTTATTTTCATTACACTGGAAAACTGATGGTGGTATTTGCTTCACTCCTCACCACGGTATCTTAAGTTTTTTAATGTCACTGCTCTGAATATTCACAGCATACTGACAGCATGGATTTCCTTGTGGGGACAGGGCTGAAAAAACCATGATAATAACAGGGAACAGAAGAGAGTTTGATTGGAAAGGAGAGGGTAAATATGTATCCATGGAAACAAATGCTATCACATGGAAAACCTAATTTTTTTCCTCTTTCTTTACACCTTAAGCAGGCCAAGTAAACTTGTTGGAACTGAGCTAAGTTGGGAAAGAAGAAAAATTCAAAATCATCAACAAGTGATTTTCAACTTTTGGTATGCATCAGAATTTTCTACAGAAATGATTCAAAATATCTGAGCTTCATCTTTCCAAACAACCTAATCAAAGACTCCCATGGAAATGTCTGGGCACCTGTATTTTTCGAAACCCATTCAGGTGATTCTGTGACTCCGCACAATTTAAGAGTTGTTGGTTTAGACTACACGCTAACTATGCACCAAGGACTTTACTAAACCATTCCCATGTACTATCTAAGTTAATTTCGTCATCTTCACCACAATTGTACAAGGTACGTATTATTATTATCCCCACTTTGCAGAGAAGGAAACCAAGATTCAGCAACTTTGCCAAGATCACATAACCCATAAGTAAAAAAGCAAGAATTAGCTGGCTCTGAATCTCACAAGCTGCCTCCAATCATATTGGGTATAATGCCCCATATAAATGTAGACTATTTCTGTCTAAGTAAAACCAAAAGCTATTTATGAGTCTGTCCAGAAATAACACTAATATTTTTATCTACTGAGGGTAACCAATGAGGAAAATATATATACTGATACATATTAAAATTCAGAAATGCGCCTAACTGTCGTAACAAGTGCCTTCTGTGTTCAGCACTTGGGAAGGTTATTTATTGGAAGTCGTTCTTTTTTTCTCTTCAACTTTTTCTTTTAACTAACTTTTATTGGAGTACAGTTACTTTACAATGTTGTGCTAGTTTCTGCAGTCCAGCAAAGTGAGTCAGCTATATATACATGTATTTCCTCTCTTTTTTTGGATTTTTTTCCCATTAGGTCACCACAGAGGATCGAGTAGACTTCCCTGTGCTATACAGTAGGTTCTCGTGTGCTCAGTCACTTCAGTTGTATCCAACTCTTTGCGACCCTACAGACTGGAGTCCGCCAGGCTCCTCTGTCCATGGGATTCTCCAGGCAAGAACACTGGAATGGTTTGCCATGCCCTCCTCCAGGGGATCTTCCCAACCCAGGGATTGAACTTGTGTCCCCTGCATCTCCTGCAATGCAGATGGATTCTTTACTGCTGAACCACCAGGGAAGCCCCCACATTCTCTTTAGTTATCTATTTTATATTTACATAGCTCCTGTATGTATGTATGTGTGTGTGTATATATATATATATGCCAATCCCAAACTCCCAATTCATACCACCTTCCCCCCTCCTCTTGGTATCCATACATTGGTTCTGTATATCTGTGTCTCTTATTTCTGCTTTGCAAATAAGTTCATCTGTATCATTTTTCTAGATTCCACATAAGTGATATTATATGATATTTGTTTTTCTCTTTATGACTTATTTTACTTTGCAAGACAGTCTCTAGGTCTCCTCGACCTTTTATTGAGATGTTTGAATGGAACATTGGTGCTCAGGGTAAACGAATTTACTTATGGTTAATTCTTGAATTTATAGTTCCTTGAATTTAAACAATGAATTGATAGATTTGTGACTGTTATAAAATACCTACTGGAAAGCTTTCAGCTTCCAGGACACTGGATTTGGAAGGTAAGATAGGAATGCTTAGCTGAAAAGGTAATATAGGTAGACATAATAAGAAGGCCTTTAATTCCTGGCATGCTCCTGTTTATAGGAGGGTATGAGGATGGCATTATTTCACAACAGAGAGAAATCAAAGTGACAAATTATTTTACAAGATGCCTGCAATTACAACGAGAATTTCCTGTTTCCTAAGTGGAAAAATTAGCAGGTGTTCATGAAGCCTCCGGCAGGTCATACCATTTGGAATAAGACACAAATTGCTCAACATTAACTCTATTTAATTTTGCTGTGCTTCACTCTGCTCAGAGGCAGTGGGATTCAGGGACTCACTATCCTCATTTTATGTCATTAGGCTTTTATTCTTTTCTTCAGTTCTCTGCGGCTTGGACCTTTCCAGTTGCTATTCAATTAATTCTTGGAACTTCCTTTGTTTTCTGGCTGAGCCAGTTTTGGCCTTATCGATCACTCTCTAAGCCATATGTTCTTTATTGGAGAGGTTTAATACATGTTTCCTAAGTAAACAATTGAATGAATGAAAGAAGGCATGCCTCACTAGGCAGCTCATGCATGAGCAGTTCTGCCTGGCATAAAGCTCCCCATGTTAGGCAGAAATCTTCATTCAATCCTCCTCCAGTAGCCATCATTCTGCTTTGCTGGATATATAAACAACTCTTCCCAAGGGCTAGGCCTTTAATGTCTGAAGGAAATGATTATGAACACCTAAATCCTAATTATTATACATGCTTATCAATTGATTCTTTTAGAACATGACTTTTAGATATTTCACTATTTTGATCATCCTTCTTGGAAGAGTTTGTCTGTCCCTATTAACAAGTGGCACTAAGAACTGACCACAGTACTCCTGATACAAGCTCAACATTGCAGTTTCCTCTGAATCTTTAACTTTCTTCTCCTTCACACTCCTGTTCCATCCAAAAACAGTATGCTTTATCAGCACGGATTTCAAGAGTTTATGTGGTATTTCAGGAAAGCAATGGTTTGCAATTAATTAAAATGACTTATTACTTCTCTATAGGCCATACTTAAAAAACATTAAAATCAGATACTATTATTTGAAAATCCAGAATGTGCCATGTACTATGAGGTGCATTTAACATCATGAAGGCAAACAGTGCAACAAACAAATGCAGCCTTAAGATCTAGGAACAACTCTTATCCATGTTCAATACATTGAAGTTTGTGACTTTTGCTCAAATAGGAAGTATTTAATCAATGTTTTCCTGAATATGTAGATGACTTCTCCATCTGTTAAATGGGGATTATGGTACCTCCCTTGTAAAACTGTTGCAAAAAGGCAAAATGTAGGTAAACTATCAAGAAGAGACCCATGCATAGAGTTGGGACTTAATAAACATAGTATTTGCTATCACGGTTATCATCATCTTCACGTTCTCTAAAGGCACAGGCTGTACATTTGCAGGTGTTGTCTTATTTTTAACTTAAATGTCCCATTACGTATTTGTAGATATATACTTGTATATAATCAATTTTCTCCAGAAACAAATTTTGAAAAATTATTCCATCATTCAATTCAAACTCAATAAGCATGCAATGTGTTCATCAAAATACTGATTCAAGCATTGGCCAGACAAAGAGCGGTCAGCTTTATCCTGCAACATTGCATGATTCCCCAAATCATTACATCTCACAGCACTTCTGTAGGTAGTTGGCTGCTCTGCTTTACCTGCCATTACCTGATAGCTTTCTTCATACATTGTCTATTTCTTTGTCACTTCATGTATCTTTCAAGCTATGGATAATCCTCAACAAATTCACATCACATTACAATCAGATGTTAAAAATGAAAAAGACTGGGATCTGTCCAAGCTCAAAAATGTATTAAATAATAAGAATCACTATCAGCTAAGCAATGTTAGATCTCTTTAAACTCTTAACATTTCCTCCTGAATCATTTTGATGTGTGTCTCATGAAGAGTGAAAAATGGCTTGATGGATCGTGTAACATAGGAGATCATATTTAAAAGGGATATTTTCCTCCATTTTCAGTATTTTTTAAACTTGATCTTTTAAGAGTCTCCTTAAAAGAGCATTTGATGAAATGAAAATGCATTAAAATCAAATGTGGTTGACCTCTTCTCTTCCTCTGCCCTCAGAACATTTTGTCAGTCACTGCTCAAAAGAAAATTAGCCAATTTAGCTATCAGTCAACAACAGCTTTTAGCCCTTCATCCAGATGGCCCGTCCCCCTGGACTTCCCATTCTTATCATGCAGGTGGAGAGATTGAAGAGTGAGAAAGCGGCATGCAAACCAAAGGTGAAGCCTGTAAAATCCCTGATTTGACTATTGGATACCCTGAGTTATGTTTGTTTCCATCTGTTTTTCAAGATCATACACCTACTTATGATCCCACTGTCTCAATTTCCTCATCTACAAATTAAAGGGAATATGAACCTTGTTTTTCCCTCAAAGTCCCAGTATATACCTATTTCTGTCATAGAAATCCAACAGCTGGATTCTTGTCTTTCAAATAATTACTTTAATATTGCATAGAAACCATCTGCTAAAGAATGCAACAGATTCTTCTGCTCTTCCGGTATATGGTTTGCACGAGTCAATTATTTAAGACATTCATGACCACTATGACCATTTACATCAGTTCTAACTGGAATTCTGTTCATCAGAAAAGAGAGCCTCAAGTTTGACAGAGATTGTGGTTTGAAGATACACTAGAAGGCTATCATTAAGGAGTGGAGTCTATGGATTACCTTCTAAGTTATGAATCACATAAGACACTGGTACATAAAGCATTTCCTACTCATTTCATAAATTCACAGGCATTGATTAAACTTCTACTGTCTGTAACTGAGTTATCATGTCACTCATTTGTCACTTTAGAATCTGCTGCTGAATCGCTATGAAAATGAAAAGGCTCATGCATGATGTTTGCTGCTAGAGTTGATACAACATTTATTCATAAGATTCATATATTCTTAACCAGCAAATCAATTTCTTTGACTCTTCTTTCTCCTGTTACACTTCACTGAATGAGCTTAGAAAAGGCTGAATTAGTAATGATTTCAGAAGACTGCCCTGTGCCTTTGCGGAATATGAGAGCAGGGTTTTCAAGGTATTTCATTGTTTATCAGCTAAGCTTCTGAATGAGAGAACTATTTTATTTTTTTTTATAACTTTTTAGGAACTATCCCATAGTAGGTATAAGCAATCCACAAATGTTTGTTGAAGGAAAAGGAAGACATAATTTTCACACAATTATGACTTAACAAGTTGCCATTAAACCAACTTTGAGCAATACGGAATTAATTTAATATCAAATGTACAAAAATGATGGTTGTATAAATGCCACTTAGTGTATTCCATTTATCATGTGAGCGACTGAACAACAACAAAGTAACGTATACACGGCAGTGAAAGTGAAAGAGTTAGTGGCTCAGTCGTGTCCGACTCTTTGTGATCCCATGGACTGTAGTCCACCAGGCTCCTCTGTCCATGGGACTTCCCAGGCAAAAATACGGGAGTGGGTTGCCATTTCCTTCTCCAGGGTATCTTCCTGACCCAGAGATCAAACCCAGGTCTCTCCCATTGCAGGCAGATTCTTTACCATCTGAGTCACCAATACATATATGTGGCTTCCCAGGAGACCCTGGTTCAATTCCTGGGTCGGGAAGATCTGCAGAAGGGATAGACTACCCACTCCAGTATTCTTGGGCTTCCCTTGTGGCTCAGCTTATTAATATGCATAGTATAAATATAAATATTTAGTCCCTAGAACAACCTTTTACACACTTAGAGTAGTTTCTATAATCCATATTTAAAGATTAAAAATTAAGACAATTAGTATTGTTCAAGAAGGCAGAGTCACATTCCATTCCATCACTACTGAGATTTTAGTTCGAGAGCTTTTATAATTTAAAATTCATTTGATCAAATAACAGCTAAAATGAACTAACTATAGATAGATTCAAAGGTTATTGACTTGAGAAGAATATTTACAGAAATAATCTTAATTCTTTGTAAAGCAACATCACTATAATGCCTTCTTTGCTAAGAGTTTCTAGTGTTTTTATCAAAGACAAATTACAAAGTTGACGATCATTTTTCCTGAAAACCTATACTGACTGACATCCATAGCATAGTATCTACTTGATAATTAATCATCTGATTTTTATCAATATTTCATTTATCACAATTTTAAATACAAATTAGGAGGAACTTAATAGACTCATATAAGAAATTGCTGCCCTCAAAAGGTCTTACAAATAGAATAATCATTTATTTCTTACATAAGTCTCAAATTCTTTCCTTACCTGTTTCTTTTTAAGGATTAATTTCCTTGACTAAAAATAATTCTGAGTGATTAATCTATCTGACGTAAAACAAACCTGGGTTTCTGGCTTACTTGCCTGTCAAAATCCTCTTTTTAAAATCCTCAATTTAAAATCCTATTAACACTTATTCCACCATATTTGTAAAGCAAACTTTAAGTACCAAGAAGCAGCACAATATAAAATTAATAGAGTGGCATTATAAGGGACCATATGATCAAAACATCTGCAACTTGATAATCATTTGTCTTTCTGCCCAGATTTTGGAGAGGAAAATACAACAAAGATAAAACTGTCTTGCCCAAGCAACTTGCAGGAGTGCTTAACTAAACTTTAAGTGCATTGCAGGGATTCAGAAACATCCTGAAATGTTTAAGTGATCTGAAATGATATTAGAAAGTTAGGCCTCTTAACTTTTTTTGGTGCTTGTTTTGGGTTCATGTTGATATATGGCAAAACCAATACAATATTATAAAGTTAAAAAATAAAATAAAAATAAATAAAGTTAAAGTTAGTTACCACATTAAAAAAAAAGAAAAAAAAAGGAAAATTATGAGAGGTGAGTCTAGTTTAATTTTTTGAAAGATTTATTAGAAAAAAAGTCTGTAAAATATTGTGCTCATTTCCATTCATACTTAATTTATAAACAGAGTTACCATACAATTCATACTCCAAACTGCAACACTTGGTGATTGGAAGAGGGCATTATTAATAATTATAGTATATGTAAACTAAAATTGTCTTATGAAAACTGGGAAATATAGTTACCCTATTTATAACTAAGCATATAAAGAAGAGACAGATAACTTAAATAGAAATTTACAGGATTGAAATATGATGTTTTAAAAAATTAGCATTCTACATCTGTGACCATTTGATTTGTAAATTAGTTCATCTGTTCCACTTTTTTTTTTTTTAGATGCCACATAAAAGCTACCGGTATCATACGATATTTGTCTTTCTGTATCTGACTTACCTCACTCAAAATGACAACCTCTAGGTGCATCCATCTGCTGCAATGGTTACCAGGGTGAAAGGGGAGGAATAAACTGGGATTGATGCATACACACTTCTATATATAAAATAGCTAACTCATTTGGACCTACTGTATAGCACAGGAAACTCTACACAATACTCAGTAATACCCTATATGGAAAAATAATCTAAAGAGTGAATATATGATTTACTTTGCTACACACTTGAAACTAACACAACATTATAAATCAACTATACTCTAAGAAATTAAAAAAATAAAAATAAGAGAATTAGTAAAGAGCATTTAGTTTTTAAACGGATTCTGGATTAAAAGGGGAAAGGTGGTCTGAATCAACACTTTAAGTGAAAGAAGAAAGGGTTTACATTTTTAAAGAGGAAGAAGAGTTCAGAAAACTCCAAGAATGGGAGTTACATCTAGTTTTGAATAGACAATGATACAATGGGATCAAAAGTTAAGATGAGGCTGTTTCAGAGACTCTTCCTAAATCTATATACCAGGATTATTTAAATATCCTGTTTAAAATATACACTTAAAAAGGATCAATTGGTCAATACTTTTTTCCTTCTAACTCTGGAGAAGTGTTTTCTTTGTTGTCACTGTAAGGAGAAATGTCATCAATCCCTGTTCTAAATATGATTCAAAGTTCTGTAACTCATTCATTTATTAAGAATATAAGGCTTTCGTTTCCACAAAATACCCATTCTGTTCCCCTCCCTTCCCTCCCTCCCTCCTTATTTTCCTTTCCTTTCCTGACCCATGCCCCTTGCCCCTCTCTTTCAAGTAGAAACATAAACATCTCAAGTCTAAACTTATCAAAAACACATTATCTTGGATAACTCAAAAGGCAGTATCTTGCCAAGTTTGCAGTTTCACTGGCAATGTCACAGTACCATGCCTTGTTACAGAAGCACAAACACAGCATCTTCTGATGCTACAGTTGTTCTCAGGTGGCAGTGCCGATGCCACCTCACCTCCTGCTGGGCGAGGACAGGATGTCTACACAGATGACCTAGGAAAGATGTGGGCCACAGTCTGTGCCACGATTTTTAGTCCCTGTTTGTTTCCTTCCCAGGTTTCTGGGAAGATCCTGACAGTGAGATAAGCACATGCTCCTGCTCTCCTGCAACACCCCTTATTTATTCCCAGGAAATCCCCAACACATCACTTCCTTAATAAATAATGACTCAATTTATTTATTTGAAGGACCGCTTTCTCCCTCCAGACCCCGCAGAGAATAACCATAATTAATTCTTTTATAGAGAAAACAGTTTACATTTTCTGTTTTAAGACCAAAAAAAAAAAGCAGACAGTTTGACTTGTGAGGCTTTAGGTGGATGCTCAGAGATTTCAGGAGAACGCAGCTCTGCCCCCCCTGCTAAATGCAATGAAAACACTTGACCTTTTGAGGCAGGTCAGAGAAAATGCTTCTCAAGAGGACTGTCAGGCACCTAGAGCCAGGGAGAAGTCCTAGTCTAGCCCAGGGATGTTGCTTTTCCTTTTCAAACCAGTCATGCAGATCAATAATTTGGCTAACGACAGGCCTGATAAGGCATTTTTCCTAGAAAGCCATTAATCAATTTATGAGCAACCCAAGCACATAAGGTTGCATCTAATGAATATTTCATTATTATATGTTGTAATATAATATATATTATACTCTAAGAATGCTGTTTTAAAAATTTCTTGGCTCAGCACAGGGAACTATACTCAATATTTTGTAATAACCTAAGAATCTGGATCATTGAAAAAGCAAGAGAGTTCCAGAAAAACATCTATTTCTGCTTTATTGACTATGCCAAAGCCTTTGACTGTGTGGATCACAATAAACTGTGGAAAATTCTGAAAGAGATGGGAATACCAGACCATCTGACCTGTCTCTTGAGAAACCTGTATGCAGGTCAGGAAGCAACAATTAGAACTGGACATGGAACAACAGACTGGTTCCAAATAGGAAAAGGAGTACATCAAAGCTGTATATTGTCACCCTGCTTATTTAACTTATATGCAGAGTACATCATGAGAACCACAGGGCTGGAAGAAGCACAAGCTGGAATCAAGATTGCTGAAGAATTATCAATAACCTCAGATATGCAGATGACACCAACCTTATGGCAGAAAGTGAAGAAGAACTACCAAGACTCGATCAAAGTGAAAGAGGAGAGTGAAAAAGTTGGCTTAAAGCTCAACATTCAGAAAACTAAGATCATGGCATCTGGTCCCATCACTTCATGGGAAATAGATGGGGAAACAGTGGAAAGACTGTCAGGCTTTATTTTGGGGGGCTCCCAAATCACTGCAGATGGTGACTGCAGCCATGAAATTAAAAGACGCTTACTCCTTGGAAGGAAAGTTATGACCAACCTAGATAGCATATTCAAAAGCAGAGACATTACTTTATCAACAAAGGTCCATCTAGTCAAGGCTATGGTTTTTCCAGTAGTCATATATGGATGTGAGAGTAGGACAGTGAAGAAAGCTGAGCACCGAAGAATTGATGCTTTTGAACTATGGTGTTAGAGAAGACTCTTGAGAGTCCCTTGGACTGCAAGGAGATCCAACCAGTCCATCCTAAAGGAGATCAGTCCTAGGTGTTCATTGGAAGGACTGATGTTGAAGCTGAAACTCCAGTACTTTGGCCACCTCATGCAAAGAGTTGACTCAGTGGAAAAGACCCTAATGCTGGGAAGGATTGGGGCAGGAGGAGAAGGGGACGACAGAGGATGGGATGGCTGGATGGCATCACCGACTCGATGGATATGGGTTTGGGTAGGCTCCGGGAGTTGGTAATGGATAGGGTGTGCTGCGATTCACGGGGTCGCAGAGAGTCAGACATGACTGAGTGACTAAACTGAACTGAACAATCTGAAAAAATAGATACCAATGTATGTATAGCTGAATCATTGTGCTATCCACCTAAAACTAACACAACACTGCAAATCATGCTGCTGCTGTTGTACCATCATTAAGTCTTGTCCTACCCTTTGTGACCTCATGGACTATAGCATGCTACACTCCATGAGGTTCTACAGGCAAGAATAATGGAGTGGGATGCATTTCCTTTTCCAGGAACTCTTCCTAGGACTGGGATTGAACCCACATCCGTTACATTGGCAGGCAGGTTCTTTACCATTGAGGCACCAGGGAATAAACCCCATTGTAAACCAACTATACTTCAATTTTAAAACATTTAAAAATGTGTATGGCTGAGTCCCTTTGTTGTCCACCTGAAACTATCATCATAATCAGCTATACTCCAGTACAAAATAAAAAGTTCAAAAAATTAAAAAATAAAATTACCCATGTTAGACCACTGACAATTTCATATGATCCAACCTAACAGGTTCTTAATAAAGAGTTGTTGAATACATAAAGAATAAAATGTCTTCCCTAGTGGCTCAGACAATAAAGTCTGCCTGCAATGTGGGAGACCCAGGTTTGAATCCTGGGTTGGGAAGATCCCCTGGAGAAGGAAATGGCTATCCACTCAGGTATTCTTGGCTGGAAACTTCCATGGACAGAGGAGCCTATCAGGCCACAATCCATGGGGTCACAAAGAGTCAGACACAACTGAGTGACTAACACATGGATAAAGAATAACAACAATAAAATTAAAAAAAAAAAATAAATCTTGGCTCAGTGCCATTCAGATTCAGTCTTGAAACCTGAATCAAAAAGTTTTTGATCTGCTATCATAAAAAATAAGCACTTTGTCACACTTATATCTCTTTAGGTTCCACCGTCCTTAATGAATAACTTGGAAGGAGTGAAAAGGTAAATGCACATTAACGTCTGGGTGAGGATACCCTACTAGGCCTGCCTAATGCCAGGAGACATGAGTTGCCTTCTTCAAAGCCCAATAAAAAAAATCTGCAACTCTGAACCATTCAGAACTGATTTATAAGCAGATGCTATATACCTCTCAAAGCTGTCCAGTATGTGTGGTTTTGGAATCAAAAATCATTTGTTCTATACCTTACCCCCTAGTATCAGAAATTACCAAATCTTTGTCTATAACCACATCCTTCAAATAAATTTAAAACTCTGTGTACACATGGTCTCATTTAATCAAACAACCTGCTGAAATACCTACTATTATTATCCCCAATTTAGAGGTGAGAAACCTGAGCCTCAGAAGTCTTGAACTTCTAACTGGCTTCATCAGAGACTTTGTGGTTTTTTTTTTTTTTTTTTTAATTTTCACACAGGGAACTATACCCAATATCTTGTAATAATCTATAAGGGAAAAGAATCTATAAGAGAATATATATGCATACATAAAATATATATTTATATAACTGAATCAGTTTGCTGTACACTTGAAATTAATACATTATAAAGCAATTATGCTTCAATTTTAAAAATAAATATTAAAAATTTGCAATGCTTATTCATCCAGTTTTCCTTTTTACATCTCTACTCAATGATCACACAGATGGAAACTTTTACCATGGGCAGATGTAAATACTTAATTTGACCTTACAAATACATATAAATACAATCTTCCTATCTAACCTAAACTTGGAAGATCTGCTAGTATTGAGGATGACAGACAAATTCAAGAATTGTAACTCTGAATTTTTGTTTCAAATATTGTCTTTTCTACCCTTAAAAAGTAAAATCTGCTTAAAGTTATCATACATTTGGGAAAAAAAAAAATCATTTGTCCCAGATTTTGTAGGCAAGTCTCTGTAGAGGAGAAATAGACCAGCTCATCTTCACCAGCTTTTTCAAACTCAGAGCTAAATGGTGCCTGGAGATGGCTTCCAATATTTTGGTGATGAGTTTGCACTCTCACCTTCCCTCGTACTACCAGTATTCTATTTATCCCATTATTTTATACTCGTCTTTGCCTGTGCTGCTGAACTTCCCACTTCTGATATAATACACTCTCTGATTCCAGAGAAGTCTCTTTCTTGCCAAGACCACCTCAGAATATTGATTACAGTCAAGATCAAACATAGTCATGGCCTTTGAAAATAGTGTTTCTGTCTGAAAGGCTCCACGGAGCAGCAGGGCAGAGACAAAAAAAAAAAAAAAAAACAAAGGTGAAGAAAAAGAACATCAGAGAGAGGCAGAGGCACAGCTAAAAATCTTTCTTCCTTGCCCTCGGTATTTTTCTTTCCTCTTCTTACTTTTTTTCACAGCTCACTGATTTCCTTCCTCCCCCTCTTCCTGGATTTTCACTCTTAACTCTCCTCTCACTTTTCCTTTCTCTTTTAACCTCAGCACTGCCCACAGTTAAAGGACAAGATGGCCCCCCTAGGAGCTGAACAATTGATGGCATTGATCAATGGTGGTGGTCACTACCAGGAGCTCTACTAATGGATTCTAATAGTCCCAGTCCGGTAATGACTTGAATATTTAAAGAGGACACCTTCCAAGTTTTCTGCAAACTATTTGGTCCTTCATAGGAAATAAGACATTGCTTTTACATAAAAGGGTGATTTATAATAATGATACCATATTACAGCAAACTTTAAAAAGTAAAGAAACCATTAGCAATTCTCTTTGTATTAAAATGTACCACTTTAAACTACTATCTTCTAATATTTTCCAGACAGATGTTTTATACATTTGAAGTCATACTTTTGCACTCTGCTTTTATAGAAAATAATAATCACATTTCTAAGTAGGTAAATTATCTTCATAATTTTTAAAGATTGTATGATTCCATTAAATGTTTATACACTTCACACAAACATTCTACTAGTACAGTATTAAAATTTTGAACTGTTTCAAATAGAACACTGGAAAGAATGCTTGTGCATGTGATATTTTCATATTTCAAATTATTTTTATAGAATATCACCCCAAGAGGTATTAATGTGTCATAGGAGGTAACCATTTGATGACACCTTATATACACTCCAGCACTCTTGCCTGGAAAATCCCATGGACGGAGGAGCCTGGTGGGCTGCAGTTCATGGGGTTGCTAGGAGTCGGACACGACTGTGCGACTTCACTTCACTATATATATTACCAAATTTCACATCATAGATTTCCTTAAAAAAAAAAAAAAAAGTTTTGAGTACCTTCCTCAAGCAAAGCATTCTGCTAATTTTGGAGCAGAAATGAATGCATTTAAAATATAGTCTTTACCCTGAAAAATCACACAGTCCATTTAGGGAAATAAGACATCCACCAAGAGAAAATAGAACTATATCAACTACGAGGATTCAGAGAAGAACAAGATGTTCTTCAGCAGTAGGGGCTGAAGAGTTAGACTTTTAATTGAGCCTTAGAACAGTCTTAGATTTGGATGAGTTGAGATGGGAGAATATCCAGCTGGTAAATAATGTGGTAAAGAAGGAAATTAAACAATCCAAGGAACTCCCTGTGACTCAAAGCACCATGTGAGTAAATTTAATGTGTTAACGTAATCTACATAGATTATAAACTTCCCAAAGGTACCTGCATTACCAGTAATAGCTCTTCACCCTTTTCCTTGAAGCTTTCTCTTTCCCTGTTACATCTGATGGGATGCTACAGAGGTTTACCTCCTCTGTCTGTAACCAGTCCTCTTCTTTCTTTCTTCTTCACACAACCCCTTTAAAGAAGGCATTTCTCCACTTTCTCTTCCAGTCTTTCCACATTTTCTGCAGGTAATATCACTTAATCTGTTGTCTCTAGCCACTGTTTCTTGCTGTTAACTCCCCAATTTCTATTTCTAGCTTTCAATTCTCCTTTTCGGTCTAACACAGTTCCACCTGCAGCTGACAGCCCTTGAGATCCAACAAGCCCCAAACTGAACCCTTTCTGTGTGTTCTTCATACCATTTGAAACCCTCACAGAGTTCAGAAGCATCATCATCTTGGATGTCCTTCATCTTCACAGTTCACATTCAATCAAGTTTCCAAATTTGGTCCCAGCTTCACAGTGAATCCCAATTTCCCCCTATTACAGACCACCACCACCTTTCACCTAGAATACTGTGAGGATTCCTATCTGATCTGCTTGCCTCCAGCCTCATTCCGTTCAATCTAGGCTCCACATCATTACCAGGCACACTTCTAAACCACAGAGTAGATTGTATCACTTGTCTACACAAGGACTTACAACAGATCTAGTCAAGATGGCAGTCAAATCCAAACACATTAGTGTACTCCACTAGTCATTTATGACTTAGACCCACTTTACTTCTCTAAATTCATCTCCTCACACTACACCTTCCGCGCACACACATGCATGCACACACACACACGCCACCTTGGACCATTTAAAATTTACTGAAAATAAACATTGACTTTAACCCAGCTGAAGCTTTTCTTCTGCAGTTTCCTTTGAATTGAACACTCTCATACGCTCTGGTCTACTGAAATCTAACGCAACCATTGAAAGACAGTGTTCGATTAGTTAGTTAGCATTAGTCACTCAGTTGTGTCCAACTCTTTGTGACCCCATGGACGGTAACCCGCCAGGCTCCTCTATCCATGGAATTCTCCAGGCAAGAATACTGGAGTGGGTTGCCATGCCCTTCTCCAGGGGACCTTCCTAACTCAGAAGTCCAAGTCAGGTCTCTTGCTTTGCAGGCAGATCCTTTGCCAGCTGAACCATCAGGGAAGCCCAAATAGAACCCTTATGTCCAACTAAATGTCATCACTTCCCCAAAGTCTTCCCAGACTTCTGTCTCCTCCACTTGAACTTCTATGTTCTAACTTCCTACATTCTAGAGCACAGAGTAGTTCATTTACATTTCTGTCTGCATAACTATTAATAGAACAGTATCGTTCTGAAGGCCAAGTTAAGAAATTCCATAAATTCAAGTGTGTTTAATTTTTTAATCTCCCTGGCCAAAGGCTGAGCTTCCTCCTGCTACTTGATAAATGGCTATTAGAGGATTGCCAGCTAAACCTAAAAGCCTTCAAGAAGATGTTCAAAACAATCCTTATCTAATAGGTATGGAGAGGAGGAAGGGAAGAAATGAGAAAAGGGTCTCAGAAGTTACCAAAGACTTTTCCTTCCAATCAACCCTATGATGTATCTTCATTGATACATGATATATCATGAACTCTGATCGCTTGTCATGACCGGTTCTTAAGCAAAAATGTGGCATTGCAATTCAAGTTCTTGTGCTAGGCTCTTTTGCTCCCAATTCAATGCCCTTGCTTAGATTTAAAGTGAGGGTTTTGAGTTCAGAAAACTCTCAGGCTCTAAGTGCTCCCCACCCCGTGATGCTGACTGGTGTCCGAGCACACTGTGGGATGCCCTGGTCCCCAGATAAATGTGAGGTAGGACAGAGGGGATAGAGAGGAAGAGAATTTGCAACCAACACTCCAGCTTTATTTATCACTTACCCTGGGAAAGTACTGAGCTAACAAAAAAGGGAAAAAGAAAGCCAAGTTATTTAAAGAGTGGGAGCTAAAACATCAGAAACATAAACTAACGTTTCTAAATAAAAAAGGGTGTGCAGCATAAGTCTTTTTTTAAAGTAGATTTCATATCCTAAAAAACCTGAATTTCAAGTGATATTTTTGAATGAACCATATAGCCCTGTTTATTAGGACTCAGGATTATTCCCAAGACCTGTTTCTGACTCCCTGGGCTCATGACATTAGGTAGCACTGTATTTTTTTCATTTGTGTATCACAGGCAGGTTAATGATAGTATCTGCTTTTGTCTAAAGTGGGGCTGGTAAAAGGAACGCATTAAAATGATGAGGATAAATAGTTATGTCTCCCCAATACCAGTTCTCCACTATTCTTCAGGCTAAATTCCCACAGAACTTTATTTTACTTTTTCAAAAGCTACAAATATTGTTTGCTTACATGCACAAAAAGAATAAAACCACCAGTGAACGATCTGTAAGTTTGACTACATTTGATAAACTAAAATGAAATCGAAATCTGGAAGACATCAAAGTGGCACCTAAACAAAAAAAAGAGCGGCACCTGATGCTTTTCCTCATTAACAAATCAGCCAGTTATTCCAACTTGGTATGTGCACACTGATTGCCTGCAACCTGAGAGAAACATTGTCTATACACAGAATGATTCATATCCTTAGTCTGATTATTCTATTTGCAAAGGTGAATGCAGAAATCGTCATCATTTTCTAGCTCAGGAAAGAAAAAATAAAAACATATTCCCTCTTTTTGCATTGACTGCTAAATACCTGACTGATTAAGATGCAGTAAACTAAGGCATTTTTGGATACACAGGGGTATTCACTAATTTAGAATCTAATGGATACATTTGCTAAGTGACTATGAGTCTTCCCAGGTGGCTCAGATGGTAAAGAATTCTCCTGCCAATGCAGGAGATATGGGTTCAAGCCCCAGGTTGAGAAGATCCCCTGGAGAAGGAAACAGAAACCCACTCCAGTTTTCTTGCCTGGAAAATCCCACAGACAGAGGAGCCTCATGGGCTACAGTCCATGGAGTCCGCAAAAGAGTCGGACACGACTTAGTGACTACGCAATAAGAGCTGGCCTAAAACTACAGTTGAATATCTGATCTAATACTATAAATTTATCTGCAAATAAGAGCTCATACAAAATAGAATGAATAAAACAGTCTCAAGATGGTCATAAATAATTTCTTTTTTCCCAAGTGTAATAAAGTGCTTATTACGTAGTTTGGAGAAGTACGTGTGCAGCAGCACAAGTACATGTGCACCTCACTTCGTAGGTCGAATGACAAGGGTTCAAATCCAGGACCTGCCAAAGCACTAGCAGCCTTGGGATTTCAGGACATTTACTTAATCACTTCACACCCATCTCCTCTCTCAGAAAATGAGGTGATAATATCTATGTTATGGGGTTGCTGTAAGTATTAACTGAGCGGATGCCATGTATCATGCTAAGTGTCTGACACAGATACTTTTTCAATAAATGTGCCTTCTATTATTATTAATAAGGCTAAAAAGTTGAACAGTCAAGACAGTGCTTCTACTTTCATATTCTACAGGAAATTCATAGAATAATCTAGTTCAAACACACACACTCACAAAATGAAAATATTTTCCCCAGTGTCCAACTGTGCTTGGTATATCTGTGTTTTACTTCCATGGCCCATTCTCATGCATGTGCATTCTGGAGGGAAGACTTCCCAGGAGAATCAGAAAATGTCCTATACATTAGTGGAATTTCCATTGAATGGAACAGGCTTTGGATAGAGCCTTATTGATTATTTTCCTTGACGACAGTTTTTCTAATGGAGATTTACCAAAGGATTTCTGTAGTGACTTGGCAATACGCTAAGCATTTTATTTCTCCATCTTCTTATGCCTTTCTGAAGGTCATGGGCTGGGTCTATGTAATTCTCTTTGCAGCACCACATGCAATTGGTTGCTTAGCAAATGCTTTTTGAGATGGTGAAGAGCTCTGTTTCTCATTAAGTGGCTTTGAACTCTGGCACTGCAAGTCCTGACTCTAGATGTACCCTTCAAATTACTACATAATTCAATTCAAACAGTAAAGTGATTACCTTCTCTTCCCAGGACATATGGAACGTGTTTCCCCCTGTGTCTTCATATGCATCTTTTTCAAGTCAGTCCATTCTAATGAAAGGATTCCACTATTCCCTAAATTCTTTATTCTGATCCTTTCCTTAACCTGATGTTGCAGCACTGAGTTGTGACACTAGGGGGAAAAAGAGCCAGCAAGTCAAACATGGGTTAGGAACGTAATTATCTACCATGCTGCAGAAAAGGAGGACAGGGTTGGCTTACATCCAAAGGTCAAATATATACAGGCTTTCTTATGGGAAAGGAATGTCAAACCTGTTTAAAAGTCTTTTGAAGTGAGTTTATAGTCCCAGACTTCCAAAATTAACCATCTGGTTGAATCATTCTGATATTTCCGTGAGCAAAGATAGATTGATTAGCTTTTCCAGGGTTATGTGTTATCAGATAAGCACAGCAATATATTTTACATAAATACTTTCTACCCAAATGCCATGAGGAGAGTACAAGAAGCTGAAAAGATGCCCTCTGGGACTGCCCAAGGTTTTTCATAGACAGAAAAGGCAAACTGGCCATGTGAATGTAATTTTTCAACATGATGCTATGTGAGCCAGAACAAATGTATGGCCTCCTTCCCTAATTCTTCTTTTATTAATGCTTCTAAATCATGTTAGAATTTTAGGGCTTCAAATTGGATTAAAGGTTGGCTGAGTAGGATGATAAATTGTGTGTTGGGGGGTAGGGAGGAAACTCTGAACAAAAATTTTTGTGCCCAGTAAAAAGTCTCTTTCATTTCAGAATTACATTCATCAGAATGTTAAGGAGAAGCATCTCAAGTCTATTTGTTTTATCTAAAACCGAGGCCTCCCACTGAGCTTTTTCCGCTTTGCAATGGGAAACATATATTTTTCTATCATCATTATTTTCTCAGTAGTATAAAGAAGAATGAATAAAACAGCTTTGAATGAATAAAACAGCTTTGTTAGGGCCTCCATAACTTCATATTATTTTAGCATATGATCAGTTGTCTCCTATTAGGTTGGCGTCAATAAGCATCCATTATAAATACAACTATATGCATAATAAAGGATATCCTATTTTGTTGCGCCAGCATCAGCATATACAGGGAAAGACAGAGTGTTAGTGTTAGTTAAAAGGAGCCTTAGAGATTATTCAGCTGTCTTATTTCAGAAGTTAATAAAATGAGCTTCAGAGAGTTTAGTTATTTCTCCCCAAAAAGCTTATATCCGATTCTTTCCATCCTAACCCCGAGTTCCAGTCTAGTATGATACTGTGGGTGAAAGAAAGTAAAACTACCATGTACTGAATATTGTATAAGCCTTTCATGTCTTCTAACCCACTCAAACACACTCAACAATTTAACATCATGCATACAGTCAATTCTGTTTTACATATAGACATCCTAAGTGTAGTTTAAGGTCACATATCTGGGCAATGACAACATTTTTGTACATTGTGCAAATTTTTGAAATTTAATAGAAAATAAAATTTATGAATACAATTTAGGTTATAGTAAATAATACATATGCATTAACATTCTTAAAAGCTGTTTTATAGGTACTAGTAACAAAAGTATTATCTGTGACTCTACTATGGAGAAAAACGGGTAACTTCTGTGATACACTCAAAAGGGAAGAATCACTCTAAAGAAGGATGCCCTTAAAATGTCCCCCAAAACACTTTTATTTAGCCATAAATATCAATAAGTGAGCTTGAGGGTTATAATGACAAAATTCTCAAACCATGGATCAAATGATGTCCTATTTTCAGGCAGATAACACCATAATAGCAAAGAGGAAAGATATCTGATTTCTGTCTGGGACATTTAAAATAAATATAATGGGAACAAACTGTCAAAGCCATTCTTCAACCCTACACCTCTCTCATTCGATCCTTAAACCAACTCCTTAACTGCTGGAATGGGGGTAGGAGGTGGGGAAACACTTCATGCCAATCTGCGCTATCCTCTTCTGTCCCTGACCTCTACCAGGGCCTGCAGTAAAAATTGCTCATCTCTCCTATAGCGCAAAGGCCAAAAATCCTATTCATATCAACTCATAGATCTCAACCTCTTGGGAGGCACCAGTGCTCCAGTCTTGTAAACAGTCATATTCTGAATCTCAGATGAGTTTCTAGGCAGGTGGACAGACATACAGATATACAGTATAGATACGTACGATATCTATATATTCATCCTTCTATAGGAGGCTTCCATTCCTTTTATCCTAGAAATTCAAATGTCGTAAAGACAAGATAGACAGACATATGCCAGAAAGTTTAGCAAGATGTTCATATATTTTTTCTAATTTCCTAAAATATCAAAGCATAAATAACCACAAAAGAACTAACATCTACCACATTTGATGTCTTTCAAATTCTTGTAAACTGCTCTATAACTGTAATTAAATACACCTTCTGTTGTCAAGTTAAATTTTTGAAGAATGCTGTCTATGAATAGGAAAATAAGATAGGAATGACTGACACCAAACTATCTCCTTTTAAGAAATATGGTAAGCATAGCTCCCTTTCTCCATATTTTTTAAAATCATGTGAATCATACTGAAGCACTTTTCTCCAAACTTAGAACTGTGACAGCCCTAAAAGGAGAACAGGGACGGCTATTTTCCATAGACCCCAGGGCCAGCCCAGGAATAGCCCTTTAGCACAAACTGCACGGCTCACAGAATTTTAAGGAATCTTAAATAAGGGGATCCGCTTTCTCAGCGGGAAATGAATGTGTTTTGAGGATCTATCTTTTTCACGATTATCCAATTCTGTGTGAATCTGGCACTTTGGGAATTTGACAGTATCGGTGTAGTGGAATAGGCTTGTAGAAAAAAGTCAAGAAAAAGTTAAGTGCATGAAGTTTGGAAAGCACAGCTAGCTGGCATATCATTCAAGGGCTTGAGAATGAATGGGGAGAAAAGACAGGTTCCACAGAGAAGGTAATGTTAGAGCTACATCTAGAAAAAACTGGGTTTTACAAGTCAGACAAGGTAGGACATTCCGTTTTCTACAGTGTCATGCTACTGACTCACCACTCCAGGAAATAGTGAAGAACAGGGAAGACTGGCATGCTACAGTCCATGAGGTCACAGAACTGGACACAACTTAGAGACCGAACAACAACATGCCATGGTTACAAACCAAATTTCTACCTATGTGCAAAGGCCAACAGCTGGTCTCTGAAGATTCTACATTTTGCCAATAATAAGGCTGACTTCACCTTTCCAAGGACCATTTTAGGTGGAACATTAAAGACGTAGGAGCATCTCAATTATAGCAATGATCACGCTGAATTGTAATTACTTGTTTGCATGTCTCCTCTACTTGAAGACCAGGGATATATTTATATCACACTGCACCAGTGTCTGACAAATTCACACACTCAAACGACTAAAACAAATCAATGAACCAAAGAGAACTTAATCAAGACAACAAAGGCTTTGCATGGGCCACTCTTGCCCTCTGTAGTTTGTGATGGTTTTAACTAAGAAAGCTCAAAATACCCATGTGATATGAAGAGTCAGTTCTGAGTACCCCTGAGACCTCTCAACTAGGCCAGAGGGTTCCTCAGGATTCCAGATAAATCTTGTTTCACCAAACTTCCCTGAAAAATAACTTCACATGCCTTGGGGAGGTTATCTAAAGTGACCTTTCCCCTGGGGCTCCTCCAGCTACTGTCTAGGCTCCACTTCTGGAGATGCCATCATCGATATGGACTGTTAGGTTCACTTTGGTCCACCAACAAAACAAGTACAAACTTCTGTGTCCTGCGAGCATGTTCCATTTTTGAGTACCTTAGTATTTTATTCCTGCTTCTTTTGTAAATAAAAACCATTTTCAAAAATAAGATGAAATCCACAGAAAGATCATGGACTTCGGTGTCAGAGACTGAGTTTGAATCTCAGCCCTGCCACTTTCTCCTGGACCCTGAGTAATTTAATTCCCTGAGACTCAGTTTCCTTACATGAAAAATACAAGGAAAATCGCACTTACTTCCTAGGAGGCTATGAGCATCAAATGTGGTGTACCTGAGACAGTGCACTAAATACATATTCAGTAAACAGTGACTTTAAAGGTATCTAAGAAAACAAGAACATTTTTGTAATGCACAAAAGCTAACCCTTTTTTTTTTCTCAAGAGGGCTGGAAACAAGGAAAAATGCTACTTCTCTTTCAACACAAACATGATGATTTTGTTAGCTACTTTAATTAATGTACTGGCCACATTTTCCAGCTGCCATGTATCTTAAAAAATATAAATTCTTTTTACTTGAAGGATATGGAAGAAAAGGAAATAAAATGACAGGATGGCATTTTTTGAATTGCAATATTTTGTTAGGAAGGATTTCCCAGGAAAGGTTGTTTCCTCATAAACAATGATACTGTTTTGCAAATATCGTAATGCTGCACTGGTCAGCTGATTTATACAGAATAGTTTCTTTTTAAAGTATAGTTGATTTACAATGTTTCAGGTTTATAGCAAAATGATCCAGTTGTGTGTGTGTGTGTGTGTATATATATATATATATATATTCTTTTTCAGTTCCTTTTCCATTACAAGTTATCACAAAGTGTTGAATATAGTTCCCTGAGCTACACAGTAGATCCTTCTTAACCTATTACATATCTGTTCACCCCAAACTTCTCATTTATCCCTCCCACTACCTTTCCTCTTTGGTAACCATAAGTTTACTTTCCATATCCGAGTCCATTTCTGTTTCGTAAATCTTCTTTCTCTGACTTCACTTAGTACGATCATTTCTAGGTCCATCCTATTTTCTTATAGTCATTTCTTTCTCATAGTCATCCTATTATGACTTCTGAATTTTCTAAGCTTTAAGAAAGTATCTGACTCAAAAGACAGCCTATCAAAGAAGTCAGGTAAAAAAGCAATACATACGACAAACTATTTAAATCCATAGCCCTTCTTCAACAATGCAACAGTAGTTATTTGAGTCAAGTATTGGGCACTCAGTGATAATATTCAGTGTGGATTAATCTCTTTTTTCTTTCCCTAGGTACTTTTTCCATGGTCTCCTAGAATTTTTACCCTTGGTTTCTGTTCAGTTTATTTTTCTTCTTAGTTATATTCCAATTTATACCTCTAGGAAAATATAGAATTAATCTTTCTATGTATGGAGAAATATACCAACCTGATGATTCCAGGAAGTCTTTTAAGTTCCCCAAAGTACTACATGAACATTAAATTCCTTGATTATTCCTAAATTCCTCGATTCTGTCAGTTCTATTATTTAATAATCCTACATCAACTAAATTAGATCTGTCTTTCTGGTATTTGGCTCAAAACGTCACATTTTATGATGAGTGATAGCTGTAAAGGAAAGACCCCTAAGACTCAGAGAAGTAAGCAGATGGAAACAGCATCATCCAGCTCATATGAACTTAGGAAATATAGGGGTCCAGAAGCCGTGTTCTGTCTCAATTCCCTCTCCAACCCCCCAATTCTTCAATGATGCTAAAACCCAGCCAGTGGCTAATTTTACTGGGGCAGCATTTGGTAACTTTTCCAGGAGACAGAGACATGTGAGGATTTGCAATAGAGAACCATGGCCACCCTGCCTGAAACACAAACCTTGACATACACAAAAATAACTATGGCACGTACTAACCTGTAAAACCTAGCAAACAGTAGTGTGTGTGTGTGTGTGTGTGTGTGTGTGTGTGTGTGTGTGTGAAAGCCAGTGTTCTACAAACTGGTTGATATGAAAGGAACACCAGCTATTCTGAGAACACCAAATCTGCTGAAGGCAGGTTACCCAGGGATGGGATCCACACAAGCCAAGCCTCCTGAACCATCAAAGATGGTCCTTGATTCTGTCCTCAATGTGTAAATGTCCCTGTTTGGCCTCAGATCCTATTGAAAGTGCCCAATAAATATATGTGAATGATTATTGTGAAGTGTAACTAAAGACTACAGGTGTGTTCCCAGAAATAAGTCACAATAAAACAAGTCTCCATCACCAAAACTAGTGATGATTCTTACTTTGAAATTAGATGGTCAATGCCTTCAGTAGCTGGATCTTTTGCTTCTTAAAATTCCCAAATAGGTCCTGAAAGTTGCACTATACATACTACAGGAATCCAATAAAATGCTAGATTTTACTAGCTAGTGTAGTCTAGCTAGTGACTACTAGTGTAGTCACAACTACACATAGATTTGACTTGAAATATTTGAAAACAATATGCTATGCATTATAAATATAAGGAAACTTAAATATAAACATAACTGAAATGATAAACAGGAATTAAAATTTAAGTTACTGGTTAATACATGACCTTCTAATAGAACTACCCATAAACCAGGGACAATGAGCTTTCCTGGAAAACAGACTGTTGGCCTCAGAAAATGGGCTGCTCTAGCACACCCAAGGCAGAGAAAATTAAATGCCCCCAGCACAGATCACACAACCACAGAATCTGTCTGAATTCCAAGAACCAAAATGACTTATATTAGCAAACAAATGCCCACTATTTGCCTCCAGCATCTTCTTTCAGGTTTATTTGTTTAGTTCCTCCTGCTGCTGCTGCTGCTGCTAAATTGCTTAAGTCTCGTCCGACTCCTAGCGACCCCATGGACTGCAGCCTACCAGGCTCCTCCGTCCATGGGATTTTCCAGGCAAGAGTACTGGAGTGGGGTGCCATTGCCTTCTCGTGTTTAGTTCCTAGCAAGCATGCAAATAATAGGTTCCTCATTTCCAAGATGCCACTCAGTGCAGCAACTGCCATCTTGCAGGCTGTCATGGTCCTGACAGATCAGAGTATCCTGTTTAAAGATGGCCAGTGATTAGTAAGGCCAACATGTACTCTCTCCTTACATTTCATCTATAGGAAGAGAAGGCTGTGCTTTGAGCATCTCTCAAGAGCTGTGGTGGTCCAGTTACAGAGAAACTAAGGGTCCTCTGAAGTCATTCAGAACCAAATCTTACTCCATCATTTTTATATATACTGGGGTTTGGAATTTGTTTTAGAAACATATCCTTTACTGTTTTCACAATACCAGATCAAAAAAGAAAGTAAGTGAAGTACAAGGTGAATAACTTATGTACAGGTATGAAAAACTACCCAATATATGCTCTTAAGTGAATAATGTAGATTATAGAAAAAAGTAATCTATGATCCTGTTTAGCCATTTTGTATAGAACCAATCACTGTTTGGCATGTGCATAGGTAAATTTTGAAAGTACTCGATTATTAGCAATGAACTGAGGCAAGGAAGTATTGAGTTCGGTATTATGGAATATTTTCAACTTCTAAGGTATATCCAAATAGAGAGGTGGATAGATAGATAGCTATTGTATGCTTAGAAAAATCATGAACCTACATCATCATTCGAAAAAGTGATCAAAATACAATATATCTATTGTATACTCATTCTGCATACCTTCACAAATCCAATTGAAAACAGTAGGCCAATAAAGTGGAATATAGTTTATCACTTCATGATGTTTTTTAGAGCTTTTAATGTGCCCAGTGGATAGCTATTGAGAATAACTAGACATAGGAAGCAGAATAAAAATGTGCATTTACATAGAATAGAAGCTCCCAGGGCTCACTGTAGCCTGTACACCTGGTAAATTTTGGCCAGTTCATTTTAAAGCCAAGATATGTTAGGTGTGCTTTGGACATTAGAAATGGCGGTCCAAAATGGAGTACATTTTGGTTAACATACTCCTTTGACAGTCATGAGGACTATGTCCATTTCAAATACCCTGTCCTTGTTCTATAAATTGACTGGGCAAACTGGGCACAAAAGCAGTTGAGAGACTGGATTTATCCAACACAGTTTCCCATTTCCTCCTTGAGAGCCCCAGGTTTAGGGTCAGGATTTTTGCTATGCTAATCCTCTACCCAACAGGAGGGCCCCCACAGCGCTCCAGGTTATCAGAGTTTAATAGCTAAGTCGGCCCTGGGCTGATCCATCTATTACTAAACTGCAAGTTCATCCTGACAGTAAGGAAAATGCAAGTTTGCCATAAAAGTCAGCCGCATACGTTTGGAGGTCTGGAGGGCAGGAGAAGTCTGAAGGGGTTATTTCAGATACAGTGAGAGGGCAAACAGCCCTCTCTCTGCCTATCACACACCAGAGAGCTTTCCTTGAGTTTTTGTTCTTTTTGCCTAAGGCTTTGATTCCCACACAAATACAAATTTCTCTGAAGAAGTTCACCTTTTGGGCTATAATCAGCCATTTTATACCCTATTATGAATGGTTTCATGTAATTCATTTGGGAGAGAGCCCAGTCCTTGAAGGAGTTGATTCCTCTGTGTGTGTGTGTGTGCGTGTGTGTGTGTGTGCATGTGTGTGTGTGCGCGTGCGCATGCATGCGCGCACACGTATGTGCATGTCACTCAGCCATGTTCAACTCTTTGCGGTCCCATGAACTGTGGCCTGCCAGGCTCCTCTGTCCATGGCATTCTCCAGCAAGAATACTGGAGTGGGTAGCCATTCCCTTCTCTAGGAGATCTTCCTGACCCAGGGATCAAACCCGGGTCTTCCACACTGCAGGCAGATTCTTTACCATCTAAGACACCAGGGAAGGAAGCCTGATGCCCAACTGTACTTCAATTTTTAAAAAATGTTAAAACCTCCTTTTGCTCTGTATGTCTCCTTGGGATGAGCATGCTGTTATACGGCTTATGGTGACAAGTAAGTTGGGTAACTGAAAAAGCGGCTCCTGTAATAACTGGAATGTATACTATTAGAATTGCACTTGATGCCTCTAATTTCTCATGGAATAAACTTCAATGTGCATTACCTTCCATTTATACTTTATATATGAGCTGATGGAGACCCACAGAATTTGTGTGCCATGTGTGCTAAGTTGCTTCAGTTGTATCTGACACTTTTCGACCCTATGGAATACAGCCTCCCAGACTCCTGTGTCCATAGGATTCTCCAGGCCAGAATTGAAGTGGGTTGCCCTGCTCTCCTCTAGGGGATCTTCCTGATCCAAGAATTGAACCTGCATCTCTTATGCCTCCTGCATTTGTAGGTGGGTTCTTTACCACTATCACCACCTGGGAAGATTAAGGGGGTAACAAAAAAGATCAATCACTGCAAATATAAACAGTATTCTATATCCTTGACATTGTGATAAATTTACTCATCACTTTAAGATTTATACCTCGATGAAATATATCCACCCAGAAGCCCTTGAAAGTGAAAGTGAAGTCACTCAGTCGTGTCCGACTCTTTGCGACCACATGGACTGTAGCCTACCAGGCTCCTCCCTCCATGGGATTCTCCAGGCAAAAGTACTGGACTGAGTTGCCATTTCCTTCTCCAAGGGATCTTCCTGACCCAGGGATCGAACCCGGGTCTCCCGCATTCCAAGCAGACGCTTTAACCTCTGAGCCACCAGGGAAGCCCTACCTACATTAAAAGATGGGAAGCCTGATTCTAGCTGTATCCTGAAATTTCTGCATAAGCGTGGACTTTCAAGACAAGCTTTCAAGACCTCACCTAATCATGAGGATACTGAACTAAATCAAGACTCTCTTCTCTGTGAAGTATTCAACACAAAAAAAGAGAAGGCAAAACATATACAATTCAACATAAAACTTGGGAAACATCTACTTAAGAGACTCGGAGAAAAATATAATAGACCCCCTAAAGAGTTCAGCTGCAAATAAATCTTTTAAATTTCGTTCAGTTATGCATTTTCTATATCTATTTGACCATAGAGAAACTCCCTGCAGGATCAGTTCTGCAGGATTAAGGCAGTAAACAGAATTGTGGATAGAATCTGGGTAGTTTTCTGTGCCCGAGTTCAAATTCTGGCTCTGCCAATTACTGGCTGTTTGAAATGTGGCAACTAGCTTGCCCTCTGTAGGACTTTCTCAATCATTCATTTATTCATTCAACAATTACTGTTCAAGTGCCCCATCTTTTCTCATCCGTTACCTATGAACATTCCTATAAATAGCACCTATGAACTTTAACTTATTTTATGTAACAGTTTAGGCAATTCTTGAATAATCATCTGAGGTCGCTTGAGATTCAAACTAGTATAACAACTTTCTAAAAATTTATATAGCACTTAATACTCTTTAGGAGCTATCCTATTCCCTCAAGAAATATCAACCCATAGAAATCAGTTAAAAATACCAGTGCCTATGACTGTCAACTGCAAGGAGATCCAACCAGTCCATTCTGAAGGAGATCAGCCCTGGGATTTCTTTGGAAGGAATGATGCTAAAGCTGAAACTCCAGTACTTTGGCCACCTCATGTGAAGAGTTGACTCATTGGAAAAGACTCTGATGCTGGGAGGGATTGGGGGCAAGAGGAGAAGGGGACGACAGAGGATGAGATGGCTGGATGGCATCACTGACTCGATGGATGTGAGTCTGAGTGAACTCCGGGAGTTGGTGATGGACAGGGAGGCCTGGCGTGCTTCGATTCATGGGGTCGAAGAGAGTCGGACACGACTGAGTGACTGATCTGATCTGATGACTGTCAAAGTTAAAACTGAAAGTCTCTCAATTGTGTCCAACTCTTTGTGACCCCATGGACTATAGCTTGACAGGCTCCTCTGTTCATGGGATACTCCCGGCAAACATACTAGAGTGGATTGCCATTCCCTTCTCCAGGGGATCTTCCTGACCCAGAGATGGAACCTGGGTCTCCTGTATTGCAAGCAGATTCATAACCATCTGAACCACCAGGGTCCACCTGGTACGTTTTAGGGTCCATATGATTACATACCAACATATGCAAAACTGTTCAGGTAATTATGCAGAACTGTCTAGAGTTTAAAACAAAAAAGGGAGGATGACTAGCTTCAGAGCCAAAGGAGCATTACTGCTGGCCGGCCAAGGACTTTAACTATAAAACTTCAGAGAAAGGCCCAGGCATCCCTTGCCGTGGTTGTTAATTTTATCATTCCCACTCTGTTTTCCTCCAGTATTGGCAAGAAAACATCAGAGTGAAAGGATGCTCTGCGGCCCTGTGGACTGCAGACAGCCAGGCTCCTCTGTCCATGGGATTTTCAGGCAAAAATACTGGAGTGTGTTGCCATTTTATTCCTCCAGGGAATCTTCCCAACCCAGGGATCAAACTCATGTCTCCTGTGTCTCCTGCATTTCAGGCAGATTCTTTACCCACTGAGCCATCAGGGAAGCTTACCTGGACCTAGATTACCAGACTGATGCCAAAAATTTTTGAGCCTGATTCTCAAAACTGAGCATTGAACATGATTAAAAAGAAAAATGAGATTTGAGAGCATACATATACGCTTCCCCAACCAAACTGTCTTGTTCTGACACCTTCCTACCTCATGAACCAATCAGCGCTGGTTAAGATGAGCAAACTGTTGATAGCTTCAAGAGTCAATTTCAGTGTTCTGCTATATGTCTTTTCTCAAAAAGGGGCAAGATGATATAATCCAGGATTTTCAAATTTGGCGACTGGTTCAGTTTGAATAGTCCAAGATTGGAATGCAAAGCTTTTCTAATCCTATTTGCTCCTCCTGGATCAAGACTCTCTTCATTGTGTGGTGGATGTTTGTGTTTCATGGTGATGAGAGCAAAAAGTAGACATTTGAACACTCCATCTCCTATGTCATAAACAAAGCAGAGCAAAAAGCTTTCACTGAGTCCTGCTACTCTTCACAGATCCCTTATCTCTTATCACATGCTTTAAAGAGAGTCATCACAACCCTGTCTATCAATTCAAATGCATGTTTAAAAATCAACGTGTTCAAAAACTGTTAGAGGTGCTTCATGACTGGATCTCTGTTGATTTGCAAAGGAAATTGGAGTGTGATGGGGAAGGAAACATATTTATATACGAACTATGTAAAAAAGCATCCAGAAGATGCTCATGGGCCCAAGGAGAATGTCAGAGAAAGAATTCCACAGGCCAGAACATGACAGATGATACCTTTCAGCTCTGAGATGGATGGGGGCCACTGATTTATTCCCAGAGTTGTCAGTCAACAAATAGAAGAAAGAAACGATGCAAAGTTCTGAGTATTCCCAACTCTTGAGCCATTGTGCTTTACAATGACCAGAAAATCTGCATTTTGGAAACCTCTCATTTTCCTATAGGCTCCTGATTGTACTCTTCAGAACTACACGCTGGCTTTAGGACTCAGGAAGTGTGGCTGTGCGTGTCCATGTTTGGAGCTGTCTTAGTTCTCCTGTGCTGCCAACAGTAAATAATCGATGGCATGGGACACAAAATAGTAAGTAATCGATGGCATGGGACACAAAAGAGTGGAGCCTTCCCTTTCCCGAGTTGTTCTTTCACTGAAGTTTTGCTGACAGTTAGTTTCTTTCTGTATCACTGCACTCTGTGTTCAAGTGGATGGGCATTGCCAGGAAGTTATTAGAAATCTAAGTTCAAGGGTTCGGCCCCAGATGAATTAGAATTACTTGGGGGTGAAGCCCAGCACTCAGTGTTTTAACAGGCCCTGCCTCGAAATCCCAGGGCCACTTCTTGTCATCATTTCCCTTTCTGGAAAAAGAGCAAACTTGAGTCAACATTTCATTCTCCTCCACCAGAGTTCTTGCTCTAATGGGATTTACAAGTCTGGCCTTTCATGCGCAGTCCCCCAAATGGAATGCAGGGCACAGGAAGGCAGGGAGGGAAAAACGTCTGAATGCCAAACAGAGAAGAATGACCTGTGGGGCAAAGTTGTTTTGTCTGCATCCTGTCTAAAGGCACCAAAATTTACAAAGGATAAACTAAGGGAGGGGAAAAAAATCCTGGAGCTCTATAATCATTCAAGTTTGGAGTAACTGTAAATTAAGCAATAATATTGTGCATATTTTCAACCAGCATCTGTGTTCCACTAAGTTTCAGTCTGGCTTTTATTCCCCTGAGGAATCAGCCCACATTCAAGCAAGTGAAGAGATGGGAAAAAAAAATAACTTATTCTATTTTCTATTTCCCATGTCTCCTTCTGTGTATATATCAAGGGACAGCGTATGACATGAACAGTTCTGCAAGATCAAGGCAGAATTGAGGATAGAATCTGGGTAGTTTTCTGTGCCTGAGTTCAAATTCTGGCTCTGCCAATTACTGGCTCTTTGAAATGTGGCAACTAGCTTGCCCTCTATAGGACTTTCTCAATCATTGATCTGTCCATTCAACAATTACGTTTTAAGTGCCTACTATGTGCCAATATTTGTTACAAATATTGCTTACCCAGTGAACAAGAATGATACTCTGATCTAGTAGAACAAATGTTTCAGAGGACACTTAAAAAATCAAATAGTGTTGATAATAACGCACAATAGTGCGCTGAAAGTAGTTGAATAGTGTTGAAAATAATGCACAAACTAATGTTAATCTTGTGACCAAAAATGGGAGTAAGAACCGAAAATGGCTGATTGTGATGAATTATTTTAAATATAATAGGTAGTAAAGGCCTTTTTAATATTTGAGTGGAGAGCTGAGTAAGATGAAGACTTAAGGCTATCTGGGAAAGAACTTTCCAGAGGGATTAGCAAGTGCAAAAGTCCTGAGGCAGAAATGAGTGTGGAGTGGTTGGAACACAAAAAAGGTCAATATGACCAAGAGGCATAAGGGAAGAAGAGGACAGAGCTGGATCACATAGGGTGGGTTTGTGTGTGCTAAGAACCCTTAACATAAGATCCACCATCTCAGCAAACCTTTAAGCACACAATACAGAATTATTAACAACAGGGGCCATGCTGCACAGTGGATAACTAGGACTTAGTCAGCTTGTAAAACTGAAACTTAGTAACCTTTTACTAATATCTCCTCTTTCCTCCTCCCCACCCCCCAGTTCCTGGCAAACACCACTCTATTCTCTGATTCCCTGGTGGCTCCGATGGTAAAGAATCTGCCTGCAATTCGGCAGACCTGGGTTGCATCCCTGGGTCAAGAAAAGTCCCTGGAGAAAGGAACAGCTACCCACTCCAGTATTCTTGCCTGAAGAATTCTATGGACAGAGAAGCCTGGCAAGCTGTAGCCTATGGGGTTGCATGACTGAGCAACGTCACTTCACTTCACTCTCTGGCTCTATTAGTTTAATTATTTTGGATGCCTTGCATATGTTATATCATGTAGGAATTGTCCTGCGTGACATTTTTTTTTTTAATTTAAGTGTGATAGGAACACATTGGAAGTGGTTATGCGGGAGAATGCTAGGATCTGACTCAGACTTTAAAGGATCATTCCAGCTGCTGTGTAAGAATTCACTGTACATTTGAGAGGACGGGGTTCATGAGCAAGAAAGGAAATCAGGTGTCTGAGGAAAGACGGCAGTGGCTTGGACAAGCTGTGGAGAGAGAGATAAATAGGACAATTCTTAGAAGCAGGAGATAATCGGTTACTAATGAAAAGAAGCAAGGCTGACTGCTAGGGTTTTGCTCTAAGTAACTAGGTAGATGATAATGATAGTAACTGCAATCAGGAACCCAGAGGGAGGCATAGACTTGTGTGAGGAAAGGAGTGTAAACCAAGAGTTATTTTGGATGGGCTAAATTTAAGATATCTATTTCTGATCTTTAAATCTGTAGCAGACACCTCACGCTAGAGTATGAAATGGATAAAATGGATGTGAAGCACTTAGCACACAGTAAGGCATACAAGAAACACCAGTAAGTTAATAGAATAGAGGTAGATCTCAGTCCTCCAGGAGAAACTGAGTGCTATTTCCCCTTAGGCTAGAATCCAGATGATTTAAGCATGATGTGACCGGGTGCAGTAAGCCAGTGCTACCTCGGCACTTCTTAGAGTAAAGAAGGCTACACCTACCTTCTCCTCACCTATAAATTTAACCACATAAAAATGAGAAGCTTTTTGAGGCTCTCATCTGCCACATACTTCTTCTCACCACAGGGTCTTTGCATGCACTATCAAAGAAGTCAGCACAGAACAATGAGGAGAACACAGGGTTCTGAGACAGACAAATGGAGTTCAATGCCCAGCTTCACCTTTTGCTATGTACGTGAAACCAAAGAAACTAGAGGGGTTGGATGAGGGGTGGTGGTAGAGAGAAGGAAGTTCAGGAGTGAGGGGACATACATATACCCATGGCTGATTCATATTGATATATGGCAGAAACCAACAAAATTCTGTAAAGCAATTATCCTTCAATTAAAAGGTGTTAAAAAAGCAGCTACATAGTTAACCTCTTTGCCCTTTAGTTTCCTTATCTGTAAATAGAGAGACAAAAATGTCTCATTCCTTCCCCATACTAGCTAACTGGCCTCAGTTAAGTTTCTTTCAGCTGAGGTTAAGCTGAACCTCAGCTGTCTCCTCCATGAAAGGGGATAATAAAAGTGTCCCACTCACAGACCTACTGTGTAGATTAAGGACTTAATGGATGGAAAGCACAGGGTGCAGTGGCACAGTGCCTGGCATCAAAGAAGGAATCATTAAGTGAGCTATTTATCAACGACAAAAATCTATGGCCTATTTC